>NC_091060.1:2400000-3720862 GCF_000393655.2 Nicotiana sylvestris
CAGTCCGATCCAAAAGTATCCTCACAATACAGGCCCTCGTCCTTACTCAGTCAAAATCACATAAGCCACTCGGGCAAACAGTAAAACATGATTCGTAGCCCAAAATATTATTTGAAATATCATTTCAAGTGTTAAAGCAAAAAAACTTGGTTGAGTTTTGAAAATAATAGTGGAAAATAACATGACTGAGTTCAAGTATAAAGTCGAAACAGTGAGGAAATATCAACAAAAATCCACGAAGGGTTCAAATAGCTGACCTAGGCCCAAATATGGCATTATCCCCAAATATGGCATTTAGCCCAAATAATGATGATAGCAAGTAGTTTTCAATCAAATATGAGGTAAAAATTTTCAAATCAGGACGGGCTAAGTCACAATCCTCAATAGTGCACGATCCCACGCTCGTCATCAAGCATGTGCCTCACCTCAATATAGCACCACGATGTGCAATCTGGGGTTTCAAACCCTCAGAGCATCATTTACAATCATTACTCACATCGAACTAGCTAAATCTCTAGCTCGCAGCGCCTTTACCCCTCAAATCGGCCTCCACGCATGTTGAGTTTATCCAAAATTAGAATGAGAACATCAAAATATGCTAAGGGAACGAAGCCCAAGCGAAAACAATCAATAAATACCAAAATTCCCAAAATTAGCAAAACCCGAGCCCCGGGCCCACTTCTCGAAACTCAGAAATTATTACATCAATAGATTCCTCGTCCCCTGCGAGCTCATACATATCAAAAGTTCTCAAATCCGATCCCAAATGGTCCTCCAAATACCAAATCAAAAGTCCAATTTCCCAAGCCCTAGTTCTTAAATTTTAGGCTTAACTTTCATGATTTTCTAGGTGGAATTCACATAATAATCAAGGTTTTAGTCCAACAATCTTACCTCCCAACGATTACCCTTGAATCCCTCTTCAATCTCCTTCAAAAATCTTCAAAAACGATCAACTATGGGTGAAATAAGCCCCAAAATCGCACACAAGACGAGTTAAAAACATTCTGCCCAGGCCTGAAAATCCTTCTTCGTGAACGCAGTCAAACCCTCGCGTTTGTGAAGCACAAATTTACGTTGACCAAAAATTCTTCTTTGCGAACGCGCTGCTTTACGATGCACACCTTTCGCGAATACGTCCTAGACATCGTGAACGCGATGGGCAGATTGGCCTCCACCTGGCTGACCATTACGCGACCGCGAGGCTCCCATCACGAATACGAAGCACCACTTGCCAACCCACCGCGAACGCGAAGGCAAAAACCCCATCAACATCTTCTGACTCTTTGCAAACGCGAGGGTCCTCTCGCGAACGCGAAGAGTAAAGTCCTACAACTGCTGAACCTGCATTTTCTGCAATTTTTTGAACTCTCAAATGATCCGATTGACCACCCGAAACTCACCCGAGGCCCCCGGGACCTCAACCAAAAGCACCAACACATCCTAAAAGCTTATTCAAACTTGTTTCAATCCTCAAAACACCTCAAACAACATCAAATCACCCAAAACACATCGAATTCAAGCTTAAGTTACTAAAATCTTCCGAAATACGCTTTTGATTAAAAACCCAACCAAAACACGTCCGAATGACCTGAAATTTTACACACACATCCCAACTGACACAACGAAGCTACTGCAACTCTCAGAATTCCATTCTGACCCCTTTATCAAAATCTCGCCTATCAATCGGAAATCGCCAAAATATCAACTTCGCCAATTCAAGCTTAATTCTACTCCGAACCTCCAAACCTCATTCCTATCACACTCCTAAGTCACAAATCATCCAACAGAGCTAACCAAATCATAAAATTTCTGATCCGAGATCATATACAAAAAAGTCAAATCTTGGTCAAACCTTTCAAATTTTAAGCCATAAACTGAGAACTATTCTTCCAAATTCATTCTGATTACCCTGAAAACCAAAACCAACGATTTACATAAGTCATAATACATCACAAGGGGAAAGTCATGCCCGAGAACTGTCGAGCAAAGTGCAAAATCTCAAAACGACCGGTCGGGTCATTACATCCTCCCCCACTTAAACATACGTTCGTCCTCGAACGTGCCCAGAGTTGTTCCAAAAGCCAACCAATCATTGAATGACCTTACCATGCATATACTCGGGGGTGATCCCACGTTACCCTATCTCATATAGGTCTGATAACACAATGAAACTACATTGTCACATTCCAACCTAGCCCATAAGCCTTAGAACAACATTTCCACTTCTGAAATCATTCACAAGATCAGAATCTTGCATTTATATTCAGAATAAGCCCGAAAAAGCTGTAATCACCCATAATTGCAATCTCATGTGCGATCACTTGATGTACCACATAACTCAAACACTCGTAATGATAACTTCTAATCACAATAGCTGCACACAACACCCGAATACCGATTGAATAAACTCTTATAAACTAAAGTCTCATCTCAACACCTTCATATACTGCCAATGATCCCTAAAACACGCGGTAAGTAATAACTATTTCCCAGATCAACCATTCATGAAGCCACTTCTCCTTTGGCAAATACCACAACAAATTTTTGAGCCGAAGCTCAATATTATCCTTCCAACATGCTGAAATCGAACCCGTTCATATTCATTAATGATCCTAACGATCTCACCTAATCCAACATACTACTCTGGTGACATGACACATCAGTTCAGGCCTAAGCCACAACTTGCACAATACGCGCACCAATAAGCAACAGTCTGCACATACTCAAATCATGAAAATGACTCAAAGAACGAGCAGTACCTCAAGCTCACCAATACCACCACAATATAAGGCTGAGAACCTGTCTCACATCATAGGAACAGAACACATGAATCTAACCCGCAAGGTCTCTATGCTCAAAATCGACAACCACGCACAATTTGATGTCTGGAACCAAAGCAAAACATCATACCCACGGTGAAGCCAATAACATACATCACACAATCGAAAGGACTCACCGAGCTACACCCAATTACTCTCCCCGTTCGACTTCCAATATGAAACTTCGATAGAACCGCACCATAGTTGCCTATAACCAATAGATCATAACACCCCGCAACACAGAAATGCAACTCATAGATCTCCCCGGATTACTAATAAGCTTAATAACAATTGAATCAACACATCCCTCAACAATACAACTCGGAGCCAACCAAGCCGACTCTAGTTAGAACACGCATCTACATTGGCCTGCCAACGAACTCCTTATCAAGGAAACCTAAAGTTACTCTTTCA
Organism: Nicotiana sylvestris; assembly: GCF_000393655.2. NCBI lineage: Eukaryota > Viridiplantae > Streptophyta > Magnoliopsida > Solanales > Solanaceae > Nicotiana > Nicotiana sylvestris. Next base: position 2,403,237 of record NC_091060.1, read on the forward strand.
ACTTCGTAACTCTGCCGGTGTCATACGATACGGTGTCCGGCATCAAATCAATACCAAAATCAACAACCTTGCCTAGTAACATGCCCGACCATAAGAAACACATCCGAAAAGTCCCTCACCAATGGAACTGAATCCATATAAGGAGCCTCTGCTCTGACATCCATCACGAGAGCCCAAATAAGAAAGACACTCCTTCCCATCCGTCCGCTGGGTCTTCGAAATGTAAAACCACTCCAATTGGACATAATCCATCGAACATCGCCACTCAATCTGTGGCATTTCTGGCATAGCCAACAGCGCCGTCTTAGCGCAATAGTCCATAACAACATGACTCGGAGACAACTGGTCTATACCCAATGTTACATCAAAATCTAACATACCACGCAACAAATGATCCATTCGGGTTTCCAAACCTCGATAGTCACTATACAGTGTAGATACACGCTACCCACAACCATAACATAACCTGTATATGAGAACTCATAGTCTCCAACTCCATATGGCATATGACTCAACACACCTAATCCTAATTCCACCGTTCGAATGCATACCACACCGCAGATACCCAATCATTCCACGAAAGATACTCTAAAATTCTCTGTGCCACCAAGCAAACTCGAATACCAGCAGTCGATCTAACAGGAAAGTGCCGCAATACTACCGAAGTACCATCAACTTAATCACATAGCCTGTTTCTGAAACATATACCCTCGTCAAATCACTCCAATCAGCAATACCATTTCCTTAATCATTTGAAGATCATTCCCCTAATCTTCTGAAGCTCATTTCTCTAATCATCTGAAACTGCCCGTGCTGCCTAAGAGTTTTTATGACTTTCCATTCAGAACTGAACCGTAACCTGCCACACGTAAATCTCAATCCTTCACAACATACCGCATATACCATACCATCGTAGGATAACATGAGAACTTCATCTTCCTTCCGAGCCATAAACATATACGTACTCAACTAGTCAAGAACTTTCCATTGGTCCCATCTAGAAGAAAAATCACTATACATCCCACGCTCCTTATGCCACAGAAAATGTACATCTCTAACCGAGGTAGAAACCATCAAGAACTCTTCGAGTTCTCCTTGCACAAACCAAGCTTGCCAGGACTGAATCCTTCTAACTCGACAAAGCTATGCAAGCCATCAATACCTAAAAGCATTGTTGCGAAATACCCGTAGGAATGCATTACCTCGTACACACCCAAGGAACTAATCATATCCTTACCATGCTGATCCGGCCTACTACCAAGCTATCCCTTCTATCTGAGTTTCCTTCTGATTAATCTTCAACCTGATATTCCCTCTTGCTTTAGAACCACAATTCCTCAACCCAGACTTACCACACGAGACCAAAGCATAAAACCACATTGTCTAAGGCTCATAAGCCGCTGAATACTCTTTTAATTATTCCCAAAAGCACCACATTCAAAATACTTTACTATGAAGAACTTCCTGCGAATCTAAATCTGTTACCTTTACCTTCCTGATACTGATACATAGAATCCCATAATCAATACAGAAAATACCACAAGTCTTGACATCTTCCAATGAAAACTCAGTCTCTAACCACATATGCAACTTTAAAATACCACATTGTTACATGAAAAATCCTGAACACATTAGAACCATTCCCACGAGTTATTCACTCTACTCAAACTGGAATTAGCTTGATCGAACGAACTAAACAACCCGTGCCTCATTGGCACTCTAACACAGCAGAATGTGACATCATTCCATTACAGCCAAGCAACTTTCTGCTCTATTCACCGAGCCTCCTTTACTAACAATGACTCAAGACATGTCGTGATTATCATATACCTATGAAGCATACTATAACCTTGTCAAGAATTTTTCCTTTACTCGAGCCATCCTCGGTCTCAATCCCCGCCGGCCATAATTGATTCACCCGAATGTGTCAAACTAGAACCGATATAGCACATAACCGTGCAATCAACTAATCAATAGAAGAATCCCCCACTTGACTCGAAGTCATAGATCAACACACACTCAATAACTCATAAAGCATATCCTCTATTGATTCCATAATACCACAGTGAGATTAAACTCCAATCCTTTATAAGCTTGTGAAAACACAGATCATCTAGTACTTTAAACCTTCTACAATCTCGCATTCATCCTCGCAACAGCCAAGCCCACTCTCTTAAGCGGCCCAAATTTAAATCTTCAACACTTCTATTTCACTTTGTAAATGAGATCTTCTAGTAGACAACATGAGGATCACACAACCCTAGAACACTCCGCAGGAGATAATCCACCTATTTGCCTTCAATTAACATCCCTGTATACCTTCCACCATCGCAAGCATTACGCAATCCCTTAGTCTTCCTTAGTCTGAACTCATACCTCAACATAAAATTTACTTCACTCACAACTGGTAAACATGAAAAAGTTCTTCACACGCCTATAACTCGGGGCTATACCTCGAATCAAGATGGAATCCAAGCACCTAATAGTTCTTCTATCCTCCAGCAAACCCTTCTCGTCACTTACAATTTGCACGGATACATCTCGCAGTCATAACATACTCATCATAGAGCCATCCAACCATCACTCCCACAAATAGGGACACTACCGAACATATAAGTTCAAAAACAAGTGCCCACACAATCAGCACCTCAGTGCTCAAGCCATAGGCAAAAATCTGGCCTCAAGTCCTCCAAGATATCCCAATATCAACATACAGTGATCATATCTCGCCCCTTGATCGGGGAATCACAAACCATCGATGCACATCTAATACGGAGCGCTCATGCGCGCATACGAATGCGTGGAAGAAATTCAAAGAGTTACATTTCAAGTTGAATCAAGGATGCACGATAAGAATTCAAGGATGTGAAGTTTTTCCTAAAGGTTTTACAGCCTCTCGAGGAAAAATACAGACGTCTCCATACCAATCCGCGAAACTCTACTAAACCTTCCATGACTCGTGAGACCTATGTAACTTAGGCTATGATACCAACTTGTCACGACCCTAACCCCAAACCCGGTCAAGATGGCATATCTCGTGAAGACAAGGCCAGCCAATTAAACCCAATTCACCTTTTAAACAATATAAAAGCAGTCTAAGCATGATTTAATGATAATAAGTAGCGGAAATATAACCCGACACAGACCTAACCGGGGTGTCACAAGTCACGAGCATCTTCTAGGGTATAAATACAACTGAAAGTCTGAAGTGTACAAATACGGACTAATAAAATGAAGAGAGAGAAAATTAGTGTTGCGAACGCCGGCAGCTACCTTGCTAAACTCCGATGACTCTGCCTCTGATCAACCAAAACCCTCTATCGGATGTATAAATACCTGAATCTGCATATGAGGTACAGGGAGTAAAGTGAGTACTCAAACACAGTGAGTAATAATCATAACTAAAGTCTGAATGGTAAGAAATCACGTAAAGCATATCAAGATGATGTATAGAAGTAGTTCAAAAACTAGTGAGAAAGCAATGAAGATGTACAAATCTCTTAAAATATCTTATCTCAGTTTAAACTTCTATGAAAATGACTTTTCAATAGTTACACAAATGAATGCCAAACAGTTAGTGCAGATAAGCACAAAAATCTGCCCTTCTGGAACAAATACCATAGTTTAACAGGTAAGTGACAGGTAAATATGAAAGATAAACACATAAAGGTTCGCCCCTCTGGCACAATGTCAACAACTCTGCCCCTCAGGCAATATCTCAGAACAATACCAGCCCATTGGGCAATCACATAGAACGGTACCAGCCCCTCGGGAAAATCACATAGAACAATACCAGCCCTCGGGCTATCAAATAGAACAATATCAGGCCCTCGGGATATATCTCACATCACAATGGGTACCCGCACTCACTGGGACTGTAGAGACTTCAGGAGGGGCCCCTTATGGCCCAAGTGCAATATCAAACCATCTAGTGACATCAAATCAAGGCCCTCGGCCTCATATCAATCGACAAGCCACCTCGTGTCGTACATATCTCAGGCCCTCGACCTCATAATCGAATTAGTATCTCACTGCTGCGGCGTGCAGCCCGATCCAAAAATATCCTCACAATACAGGCCCTCAGCCTTACTCAGTCAAAATCACATAAGCCACTCGGGAAAACAGTAAAACATAATGCTCAGTCCAAAATATTATTTAAAATATCATCTCAATTGTTAAAATAAAATAAACTTGGAAGATTTTTGAAAACAATACTGGAAAATAACATGACTGAGTTCAAGTATAAAGTCAAAACAGTGAGGAAATATCAACAAAAATCCCCGAAGGGTTTCAAATAGCTGGCACTAGGCCCAAATATGGCATTCAGCTCAAATAATGATGATAGCAAATAGTTTTCAATCAAATATGCGGTAAAATTTTTCAAATCGGGACGGACCAAGTCACAATCCCTAATAGTGTACGACCCCACGCTCGTCATCAAGAGTGTGCCTCACCTAAATATAGCACCACGATGTATAATCCGGGGTTTCAAACCCTTAGAGCATCACTTACAATCATTACTTACCTCGAACCGGCTAAATCTCTAGCTAGCGTTGCCTTTGCCCCTCAAATTGGCCTCCACGCGCGTCGAGTCTATCCAAAATCAGAACGAGAACATCAAAATATGCTAAGGGAATGAAGCCCAAGCGAAAGCAATCAATAAATACAAAAATTCCTGAAATTAGCAAAACCCGAACCACGGGCCCACTTCTCGAAACTCAAAAATTTTTACATCAATAGATTCCTCGTCCCCCTGCAAGTTCATACATATCAAAAGTTCTCAAATCTGACCACAAATGGTCCTCCAAATCTCAAATCAAAAGTCCAATTTCCCAAGCCCTAGTTCTTCAATTTTAGGCTTAATCTTCACGATTTTCTAGGTGGAATTCACATAATAATCAAGTTTTTAGTCCAAAAAACTTACCGCCCAATGATTCCCCTTGAATCCCTTTTCAATCTCCTTCAAAAATCTTCAAAAACGAGCAGCTACGGGTAAAACCCCAAAATCGCGGACAAGGCGAGTTAAAAACAATCTGCCCAGGCCTGAAAATCCTTCTTCGTAAACGCGGTCAAACTCACGCGTTCGCGAAGTATAAACTTACATTGCGAACGCGTCCTAGACTTCACGAACGTGATGGGCAAATTGACTTCCACCTAGCTGACCTCTACGCGATCGCGGGGCTCCTATCGCAAATGCGATGCACCACTTGTCAGCCATCCACGAACGTGAATCCCTTCTCGCGAACGTGAAGGAAAAAACCCTATCAAGCTCTTCTGACTCTTCACGAATGCGAGGACCCTCTCGTGAATGCGAAGAGTAAAGTCCCGCAACTGTTGAACCTGCATTTTCTGCAATTTTCTAAACTCTCAAATGATCCGATTGACCACCTGAAACTCACCCAAGGCCCCCGGGACCTCAACTAAAAGCACCAATACATCCTAAAACCTTATTCAAACTTGTTCCAATCCTCAAAACACCTCAAACAACATCAAATCACCCAAAACACATCGAATTCAAGCTTAAGTTACTAAATTCTTCCGAAATAAGCTTTTGATCAAAAACCCAACCAAAATATGTCTGAATGACCTGAAATTTTATAAACACATCCCAAATGACACAATGAAGCTACTGCAACTCTCAGAATTCCATTCCGACCCCTATATCAAAATCTCGCCTATCAACCGGAAATCGCCAAAATATCAACTTCGCCAATTCAAGCTTAATTCTACTCCGAACCTCCAAAACCCATTACGATAACACTCCTAGGTCACAAATCAACCAACAGATCTAATCAAATAATAAAAATTCTGATCCGATATCATATACAAACAAGTCAAATTTTGGTCAAACCTTTCAAATTTTAAGCCTTAAACTAAGAACTGTTCTTCCAAATTTATTCTGATTACCCTCAAAACAAAAACCAACGATTTACATAAGTCATAATACATCACACGGGGCAAGTCATGCCCGAGAGCTGGCAAGCAAAGTGTAAAATCTCAAAACAACCGATCAGGTCGTTACATTGTCAGATCTATGTTCTCTTTTCATGTTTGATTGTATGAGTTGTGAATTATGTTAGAACTCATGTGTAAGATATATGCTTATTCGATTTTGACCCACTGGGGTCATCTCTGCTATTGAGTTATTTGCTTAAATTACAATTACATACGCAGTCATATTTATTCATTTACATATCATATTTCAATCTTTGTTATCATTTGTGTTCACATCATGTCATTATTGTTTAGGTTGATTGGCATAAGTTCTATGAGCATGAGAGGCTGGATTAATTGATGACTAAGTTGGGGCCTGAGGTCCGTATTGTGAGTGATATTGATGGGATCGAATTGCACACCGCATCAGGTTTTATTGATTCATGATGGGATCATGATGCACGCCGCAACAAGTTTTATCGATTCATGATGGGGTCGGGTTGCACGTCGCAGCAAGTTTTATTGATTCATGATGTGATCGGGTTACATGCTGCAATAGTTCATGTTGTCTTATATTAGCGCTTGGGCAGGATCCGCCCCTCCAGAGTATAATATACTAGTAGTGAGCGCAAGTACCAAGTGCCGAGTGATTGAGTATACACAGTGATTGAGTGTGAGACGGTGAGATTGATTACTCTAAGAGTGTGATTACATGAGTTCATCATTGTGATGCATTACATTTGACATGTATACTTGGCATGTAGGCATAGAGATGCACTTCCTCATGCTAAACGGTATTGTGACAGTCATGGTTTCATATGCACATTGACATGTAGGCATAGAGGTGTACTTTCCTCATACTATCTGATAATGAAACATCTTATCTGTTGTTGAAAGGTTTTGGAAAAAATCATTGTTTTTCTGATATACTCATATTTTGGTGATTTTGGTGAAAGATTTGGGTTTTATTGTTATGCATGAAAAGCATTCCTATTTTCACGTGACTGTGAACGAGCTGAGCATCATATATTTTAGTTATTACTTGCACATCTTTTATTATATTTTGATGAGTTGTTCTTGGCTATTAGTGTTGGACTTTGACCTTCATCTAAGCTCGTCACTACTTTTAACCTAAGGTTAAGTTTGTTACTTATTGAGTACATGAGGTCAATTGTACTCATACTACACTTCTGCAACTTGTGTGCAGAAATTGGAGCTGATGGTAGTGCGTATGGCGGGAGCTGGCAATGAAAATGTACCTGCATTCCGGTTATAGTTTCCTCTTGTTATTTGTAGCTTTAGATTTATAAATCTGTTTATGTATATTTTGAACAGATGATGTAGTTATTTATACTAGCTTTGTAAACTCTAAATTGTAGAAGCTTATGATTTGTACTACCAGTCTTTGGGAGGTTGTATGAAAGTTCAGTTATTTCATCATTATATTCTCGACAAATCTCATTTGAAATTGGACTATTGTTAAATTGGCTTACCTAGTGGGTTGGGTTAGGTGCCATCATGTCTAGTTTGATTTTAGGTCGTGACAACGAGCGCATTTATATGTGTCATGGGTATTCATGCTTGGAGTAGATTCTAGCTTACTATATGCTTTATTTGATTGTGTGTTCTACTTGATTCAATGTTTTGCACCATCAATTAACTACATGAGCATAATAAACCATGCTAGAGGAATGTTAAGACTATTGGCACCTTATTTTAAACGTGTTGAGCAAATCTTGAGACTTATTCTATACTTTCCTTGGAGGTAGATGCACGTATGTTATGGACACACATCCGCACATATTCTTGCGTTGTGATTTGATTGGGATGTGTACACTCTAGGATACATATGTGATCCTTTGTATGACTACTTGAACTTGGTTGATACAAATTGACTTAGTCGTAGTAATGACTTACCTACATTTTTATTATCATCACATCCTTGTTCGCTTTATTGATGATTTATGAGGATATGCCTCTTGATGATAAATTGGTAAGTGTTGTCTTGATAACTATGACACATATGGACATGTTGTATGGGTTTATTGTTGATGTGTGGATTATAAGGCTGGCATTTCTCTGTTGATGTTGTGTGGGGTATAAGGGTGGCATTTCATTGTGGATGTTGTGTGGAGTATAAGAGTGGTGATATACGCATGTGGCAAAATAAGGGAGGCATTTCATTGTTATATGTAAATATGGCGAAATAAGGGTGGCGATAAGTGCATGTGGCGAAATAAGGGAGGCATTTCATTGTTATATGTACATGCTGCGAGAAATAAGTGTGGCATTGCTGATAATATTATATTATGATTTAGTGGTGCCTTTTTTTTATGTTTCTTATGTGTTGAAACGAGATTGATATTTTGATTTCATACATGTTTCTTAAAAGTGTCACGACCCAAACCAAAGGGTCACGACAGGCACTCGGTGCCTTACTCAACTGAGTACCAATGTACCATATCTTTCTAATCGTATTATCATTGGTAACTGGGCCAACATGGCCACATCTCGTAATGTATAACTATAAGTGAGAAAGCACTGTATCAATGAACCATATTTCTTAAAACATGAATACATATGGGTCGTCAAGGCCTCTGACGTACTGTACAAAATGAACCTCTGTCTACAAAGCCTCTAAGAGTATTTGATATCAAATGTGAAAGGGTAACGGCCTACCTATAAGTATGTAGCAAAATTCTGACACGATGACTCATAGACACGACTGCACTCCAAATGAGGTGGAGTCTTACCGACCCTTCGCTGAATGCTAACCTCGTCTACTATGGGCTCGTCCCGAGTATGTAAGGCATATAAATATGTATATAAAAGACATGGAGGAAACATGGAGTAAATGACTCAACCTGTAAGTCTAGACAAGTCTGTAAATCACGAAATACTTATAGTGTCATGGATATGCGTATGAATGTCATGTCGTGCATAGGTACATGTGTTCAGAACATCATCAAGCCTCTGAGGGCATCCCATCATATCATATCGGCCACTGTGGGCAAAATCATCAATGTATACCAGCTGATCAGGTGGTGGTGCGTATATAATACCGTAGCTTTTTCCAATATCACATATACATATATACACATATAATGCCATCTGGTCATGGTTCAATATACATGTATAAATGAATGCAATGCATGAGAAGTACGTCAATAAAACCTCTTGGGACATCATAAGACTATTATTCCTTTGATTAATATTATAAATAAACTTTATCAACTTACGCATTTTCTGAAACCCATGAACAGATGATAGAATAATAGGGCACATGGGAAATCAAGAATGTAAGCATCTCTAGCATTTCTGTTAGTAGAGTCATTTATGAAAGTTGTGCATTTGCTCATTTTGTTTGCATCGTATGGATCATACCAAAAAGAAAGAAGGGGTAGCCTTAATATACCTGAGTCGATTCTCCTGACAATCTCTCTAACACACGTCAATTGCGATAACACGTAACGGTGGATGGAAGTAGGAAAACATCCGTATGATATTCCTGAAAAAAATTGTACAGTGTTCTCTTAAAATTGCATCTTACACTGCTATTACATAATTTCATACGAATTTGATTAAGCCTCACCCGTTACTATTGTTGAAGATCTCATCATTTACCTTTTTGATGCCTTTCTCCTTCTCCCCTTAATGGATTTCTGATATGGACTGTAGATAAAGTGTAAGGTGATTATATAATCTTCCCTTTCTACATGTTTGCCATGTGCATATGTGCTGGTGATAATTCATTAATTGTCACCAAAAGATGACAAAGAATATTTTACATATGTCACCTAATTTAATTGCCTAAAATCAAGAGTCACCATTAGATCTTTTTCCACTTGGTGCCATGTGGGGAGTGATGTCCCCGCCTAATAATTATCCAGAATTTTCTAATTACATTGTTAATCCTCCACTAATCCAATAATTAACTAAGTACCAACTTAATTAAGAATTATCTCAAGTTACTTAAATTACTAATCATTTTTACACACTTTATATACCTTACTATCATGGTCATGTGGTACCTTGTATGGCACTAGTTCAAATATACCGTGTATTATAGCTTGGACCGTAGTTATCCCAAAATATCAAACTTCAACGAAACTTATCTTCTTCGATTTGCTTACCCTCTCACCTTCACGAACTTGTTTGAAATAGCATAATACCTATGATCTCAAAATAATTTCATTCTCGAACATACGTCCATTAACTTACGATAAAACTTTATCATACGAAAATGCGAAATGTAACATCTAATTTCCAAGCTTTCATCAATTTACTTATGGCGTACTTTCACATACGAAAACATGGAGTGTAATATCATTCCCCCTTTTGGAAAATTCATTCTTGAATGTTGACTGATGTACTTATCATTTTCATAACCTATGTCTTCCATATACTTTAGTACTCTCCTTACCATCTAGGCAACTGTTCTGTGAATAAATCCAAAGGCTAAGGCATTCCCTCCTTTAGGCCTCTTTCTCACACCACGACTTGTGGTCAGAATCCTTCAAATAACATAAGTGTTGCTACCTTATGTCATGCAACCTGCATGACGTTTTCCTTATATGTGCGCATATGCGACTATTCCTTTCAACTTTTAGCCAATATCTCCAGGCCTCACTTTGGGAACATATACAGAAATTGACAAGATGTCCCTCTAGGCATCTATAGGTGTACTGAAGTTCTTTGCTCGGTACTTTGTCGAACTTACGACTATAGCTACATCTTGTTTCATATCCCCGGTTATCTCTCCGTGTGACTTTACTGCATCTAGGTAGGTCATACTATAACATAACTCTTACGTTGATTTATCATTTTTGAGGCCTGCTACCAAACTCCAGGTTATTCTTTCGCTGCTTATCATATATGAATCTAAGTCCTTTAATGCTTCTTCATTACCGTTCATCTTAAGAATGATTGCCTAATCTCATATCATACTTTGTAACTTTTATCCATCCATTGTTGATTCACCTCAATGTTGATCTGCAATCTACTACCGATAAGTTGAAACCTCTTACGTAATACATTATCACTAAGACTTACGTCTCATTGAGGGATATCTGAAGTGATTAGACTGATCCATCTGGGGGTGATATTATACTTCCATAACCATATTTCATAGCATCCTAATGTGATTCGCCTTACATGGGTATTTTAGTTTTGTATAATTCGTGAAATCCTCCTTCAGCTTGGACTCCTTTGAGTTCATTCAGGCTATACTGAATTTTCTATAACTTAGAGAAACCACCAGCTCTCTTGTTTTCATGGACATAATCTTGAGGACTTATCCATTCTCGTCACCTTCTCACTTGCCTTTCCTTATCATTACTCATGTCTTCTTAAACCTTGTTGCTTTACCATAATTTAACTTGCGACCTACACATATCTATTTATACTGCTCGTAACCTTCCTTCAACTTGCTTGCACTATAGATTTCCTTATGTTATTCTGGAACATCAAGCAAGACATTACATCGTCTCAAACTCTTCTTTACTCTCTTAACTAGGCCTCTCGATACCTAGAAACCATAGACTGGAAGATAGGCCACTGCCGATGCTGTTATCATTCATGGATACTGAGTCTCAATGCTTCTAGCCTTCTATCTAAAGTATGGACTATTCACAACCTTCTGCATTTGAGTATCTCATACGTTGTTCAGCTTTACCTTACATACTTTAAAATCTTGCATCACATCTTCTATCTCTTTCACAACCTCACTTCCACATAAGTATAATTTACATCCACAACTTGAAGCTCTATTATAATACTTGCACCTCTGGTGCATACACCATCCAGTGGGAGCTTCATACTAACTTCTCATGAGGCTGGTACTTTTCTAACTGGATTTACCGTATGGCCCTTATAGAATATGGTTGTTGTACTATCTCTCTTGCACCTCTGGTATTAAGAGTGATCCTGCAATGTTCTCAATCACGATTTCTGTAATTTTCTAGGTCCAATAATCAGACTCCTAATTTACTTAATTGAGATAACTCTTTAGTTTCCGCTTCCTTTTGATCATCCTTTATGTAGGCTTAAGCTATCTTCTGATCTGCAGCTCCTGGTATTAGTCATCACTTTAGCCCTTCATGGGTACCATGGAATATCCATGATACAATCTTCTTAACAATTCAATACTTTGTCTATGACCTGGACTCAATTCTTTCTTTTAACTTATGTCGGATTCTTCTATGGCTGTATGATTGTCAACATATATGCTGCATGGATAATGCTCCAAAATCTTAAGTGTGTTCATAACGTAACTAACTCTGGGTCATTGATTGAATAATTCCTTTTGTTCCATCTCAGCTTTCTTCAAACGTAAGCAATTACATTTCATGGTCTTTTTACCCCTTTGTTGCATGCATACTTAGCGTATCATAGTTCCCACACATGCTAGAATTTTTATGCAACACATATGGTCTCGAATATTACTTTTGGTTTTACTCCCCATTCATTAGCCATGGTAGGTGCCACTTTCTTTTGGAGTGCATACGATTTTGTAGTGAGACTGTTCTTACATGACCATTTCTCCTTCGAGTTACTATGTTTAGGTTGAAGCTTTCTTCCTTATTTCCTCAGCTAGTCTTTCATTGTAGTACCTAGGGAGGACCCTATGACTCTTGTAAAGCTGTAAGCTTATTACATCGTATACTCGATAGAATTTTTGATGTTCTTCCTCGCCTATAATTATCCGTAGTTACTTCCCTCCACTCCATTGTGCTTGTAGGGTTGCTTCTGAGCTGATATTTTGATTCTCTTCCCTGTGGCACTCTCTTTTATCACAGTAACACTCATATGGTACCTTTAACTACCCCAACTCCTATCTGAATATTTCTCAATGTTCACGATGTCATATCTACGAGACTGAATTCCCCATGTTGGGGTTCACTATGTTTATCTTGCAAGATCTGTTGATTTGTCTATATCCTCTTGTCTTGCCATAACTAGGCTCTTCCTGAATCAATTACTAACTACTCCTTGGCCCATTCTCATATAAATATTCCGCATAATCTTTCTTGGGTTGTTTCCTTTATCTTAACTTATGTCCTGCACTGGCTCTTTATCTATCAATAACATCTTGGGTAGGAACCCTTACTTCCTGTCCTTGACCTCGTGTTTGCATAATGTTATGGAATCATAGCATATCTGCAGGATTTGAATAAGTGCAATCTCATCCCTTTCATATTTTTATTGCATTCTTCCTTTACCATTCCATAGCTACTAGAACCACTTAATTCTGACTTTATGCCACATCACTCCATATTCCCCCCTTTAGGGAAGTACTAAGAGTTAGAGTTACGACGATCTACCTATAGATGTTTTAGCCCTTCATCTTTGGCATCTTTTCACATCATCGATGACCTTTACTCGCCTTGTGGTAATCCTTCTGTACCAAGGATAACAAAATTCCTTACACACGAGGGTGACACTTAGTGTAACTGGCACACATAGTCACTTAAGCTTAACTTTGCTCACATTGCTTACTTTAGGGAAGCTCCTTCCTAAATGACCATTCTCTTACATTCTCATGAATTTTCTTCTATTATCCATTCTACTATCGCCGGAACGCAATCTTTAAATTTCTTATGATGCCGACTATTATCAAATCACTCAGTCCCTAGTTCATGTTTAGTTTATCTTGTTCACCGATCCATATTGATTTCTAATACTATGGTTTCTAACTTTTCCTTCTGGTATTCACGTTAGAGTAACGAAGTTTTTTCTCGAAATGAGGATATGACTTTATGTCCTATACTCTTTTGTTGTCTCAAGGCTTGTCACCTCTCATCTTTTCTTTCACTTGACTATAGACTCTGTAATATTGTCATTTTTTTATCTACCATTGTCATCCATGTATCACATCTTACTCATAATGCTATATTAACTCCCTTCTTATTTCCCTGCTAACATTTATGTCTATCACTTTATTCTGAAATCTCCAACAAGACATTCTTTTGCTTTTAGCTCGCCTTGCTCCCTCCATTGGCTCTTCCGGTTGCCTAACATTCTCTCTTTACTAGGGACGGGAGCCATACTAAGGTAATATTTATCCCTTCCAGGCTTCCAGTTCCTATCTTTATAATTTTTCTTTCTTTTTTTTTGAACATTCTAGTATTCATATCTAACTATACTATTCTAGAGTGCACCATCCAGGTGTCTTGCAAGGAGATCTATTAGCACATTTGCAATATCCTTCGGAAATGTTAACTAATGCAAGCAATCCATTCACCAATTTGGGTTACTCTAACCCCAACCGGATCCTGATATCCCTTCCTTTTCTTAAACTACACCTGTTAGCCCTCATAGGGCATAATTGAGATGGGTGTGGCCAATTATACATACCTCTGTTACTGTTGAAGGTAATGCTTATATTTTCTGCCTGAGCTGTAAATACCGATAATCTTCATTAACTGGGTACCTCGTACCCTGCTCATCTTGCTCCTTTTACTTGTTGAAATTTTCATCTACCTTCTGATTCTCTCGTTACTTTTTACCATAAGGGTGGATAGATATTCATGTCTTAAGGCTCCTTATCAAGTGAAGCTTACACGTCTTAGTACACACATGTTCTACTGAAAACCTCACATTTATCCATCATACAAATGATGCACAATCGAGTTCCTATAACTCAACTCTTCCACAACAACATGCAATCTCTTACCAATTATCTTTTGGATGTAGGTATCATCTTATACTAAAAAAATAGAAGTTAAGAGTTTGAATTCTTATATGTGAGCTATACCACACGATCTAGAGTTAGAAGAAAGAGTGACAATCCTAAATACCCTGTAGCCTCCTACTTATAAGTGTGGTGCACAACACACCCATAAACAAAACTCTACCAGACACGGCTTGTAGAATCCCTAGGACAGAACTGCTCTGATACCACTTCTGTCACGACCCAAACCGAAGGGTCACGACGGGCAGTCGGTGCCTTACTCAACTGAGTACAAATATACCATATCTTTCGTACTATCATTGGTAACTAGGCCAACATGGCCACATCTTGTGGTGGTGCATATATAACGTCGTAACCATCTTTCTATCTACAAAGCCTCTAAGAGTATTTAATATCAAATGGAAAAGGTACCGGCCTACCCATACATCTGTAGCAAAATTCTGACATGATGACTCATAGACTCGGCTGCACTCCGGATAAGGTGGAATCTTACCGACCATTCGTTGAATGCTAACCTCATCTACTATGAGGGCTCGTCAAACTAATTGTTATTCCTGCAGGCATGAATGCAGCATCCCCAATAAAAGGACGTCGGTACAAATAATGTACTGAGTATGTAAGGCACATAAATAAGTATATAAAAGACATGAAAGAAATATGGAGTAAATGACTCAGCCTATGAGTCTGGATAACTCTATAAATCATGAAATACATATAGTCATGCATATGCGTATGAATGTCATGTCGTGCATAGGTACATGTGTTCATAACATCATCAAGCCTCTGAGGTCATCCATCATATCATATCGGCCAATATGGGCAAAATCATCAACGTATACCAGCTAATCAGGTGGTGGTGCGTATATAACGTCGTAACTTTTTCTCATATCCCATATACATATAATATACCTATATACACGTATATAACACCATCTGATTGTGGTCAATGTATATGCATAAATGAATGTAATGCATGAGAAGTACATCAATAAAACCTCTCGGAACGTCATAAGACTATTATGCCTTTGATTAACATCATGAAATAAACTTTATCAACTTACATACTTTTGAGACCCATGAACAGATGATAGAATAATAGTACATATGAGGAGTCATGAACATAAGCATCTCTAGCATTTCTATGAATAGAGTCATTTATGGAAGTTGTGCATTTGCTCGTTTCGTTTGCATCGTATAGATCATGCTAAAAAGAAGAAGGGGTAGCCTTAACATACCTGAGCCGATTTTCTTGACAATCCCTCTAACACATGTCAATTGTGACAACACGTAACGGCGGATCAAATTAGGGGAAAATCCATATGATTTTCTTGAGAAATATTGTACAGTGTTCTCTTAAAGTTGCATCTTACACTGCTATTACATAATTACGTACGAATTTGTTGAAGCCTTACCCGTTACTATTGTTGAAGATCTCATCTTTTACCTTTTTGATGCCTTTCTCATTTTCCCCTTAATGGATTTATGATATGGATTGAAGATAAAGTGTAAGGTGATTATATAATCTTCCCTTTCTACATGTTTGCCATGTGCATGTGTGCTGGTGATAATTCATTAATTGTCACCAAAGGCTGACTAAGAATATTGTACATGTGTCACCTAATTTAATTGCCTAAAATCAAGAGTCACTATTAGATCTTTTTTCACTTGGTGCCATGTGGGGGTGATGTCCCCACCTAATAATTATCCACAATTTTCTAATTACATTGTTAATCCCTCACTAATCTAATAATTAACTAATTACCCACATAATTAAGAATTATCTCAAATTAATTAAAATACTAATAACGTTAACACACTTTATATACCTTACTATCATGGTCATATGATACCTTGTATGGCACTAGTCCATAAATACTGGATATTATAGCTTGGACCGTAATTATCTCAAAATGTCAAACTTCGACAAAACTCATCTTCTTCGATTTGTTTACCCTCTCACCTTCACGAACTTGTATGAAATAGCATAATATATATGATCTCTAAATAATATCATTCCTGGACTTACGTTGATTAACTTACGACGAAACTTTATCGTACGAAATGCGGAATGTAATATCTCATTTTCAAGCATTCATAAATGTACTTATGTTGTACTTTAACGTACAAAAATATGGAGTGTAACAAAAAGTTTTCGTCTTGTATTTTTTAATGAGTTATTAGTTGAATTTGACATGCTATCACCCACCCTACTTCTACTTGATGATTTGTTCAAAGATTGGTTTTTCTGCATTAGGTTGATATCTCATGTTTTTGTTGAGTTGTTGGTAGCATATTAGATTGATGTGATAAGGAAGTTGTTAGCACACATTGCTATATTTGACTCTTGAAAAGTTCTCTTAAACATGTTATTTAGTAATTTATATGGAATCGGATTATGTTGGGCATAGGTCTATAGTCAGGATGAATATTGAGCACACATATTATATGGTGTATACCTCTTTATAAGCGGGGTTGATACAAGTTATTTTTTAAATATGTCTAATTGGTAGAGTTGTTTATTATCCTATCACAATTGTGCACCTTTACTATTGATATTTTTTTCTGTAACTGTCTTTCTGGAATAAATTATGTGTAATATACATGTTATTGAGCTGCATAGATTCTGCCAGTGAGTATTTACTTAAAAACCTCGTCACTACTTCTCTGAGGTTAGTCAATATACTTACTGATTATGTAGGGTCAGTTATACTCATACTACACTTCTGCACCTTACATGCAATTTCTTGAGCTGAGTAGCTAGGAAGGCAAAGCTTTGCATTAAAGATGTACAAGCATACCAGATTTGTGCTACTCTTTTTACTATGGTAGCTTAGGATTTTATTTTTGTTTATGTGACTTTCAAATATTTTTTGTATTTATTCCTTTAACCATATTTATAAATCTAAATCATAATGGTTCATGACTTGTACTACTAGTCATTAGGATAGTTGTATTGATTCATTTGTCGTTTTATTTATAACATTGATGATTTCTCATTGTAGTAATAACTTATATTGTTTGGCCTACCTAGTGGGTTGGATTAGGTGTCATCACGACTTGATGGAGTTTTGGGTCGTTACATACACGACCTTTAAATTTATCCGATTGTTTTATTTAGATAATTAAACTCGGGCTAGCAATTATTAAACACCAAAACGCTTTCAAAAGTGTACTAATTAGACACATTTTATCGTACTATGCGCAAGAAGGATGGTAATATGCGGAGTAAGCCTAAATCAACCTTAGAGCCAAACCCAAGAGACTCAGTTGTGAACCTAAAACTAGTGATTGCCCAGTCAGCTACCCAGATCTCTCTTGGAATGGAGAATCAAGAGGGCTCAATGATGAAGGGCAAAGCCAAATTCCTGAAAAGAAAATCACAAACCAAGCCAAAGTTACTAATAAATTTCATCATCTGGAATGATAGGGGGCAATAGTAAGGAATACAGATATGGTCAAATTTCACAAGCCTGCCATACTTGTACTCCTGGAAACCAAGATGGCTGAACACAAGCCCATGATTGAAGAGTTGGGCTTCATTGGAAAATCCAGAACCCATCTATGGGCTTGACATGAGGCATTGTCAAAATGTAGAACGATGACACCCTGAAGATGGATGAGGTCTTCACCACTCCCCAAGGCATCAATGTCATTGTTAAGGTAACTCCTTGTTTCACCCCTTGGCTTTTAACTACTGTTTATGCTAGCAACACTTATGCTAATAGATGGACCCTCTAGGACCATCTTAGAACCATATTTGATGGCTATAGGGGCAGCTGGTTGGTAGGTGGAATTTCAATGAAGTCCTAAGAGTCATAAATAAACAGGGGAGAGACTGAATCTCTGCTCCAAGAGCTAACCTTTTTCTGGCAGTGCCTGAACCATTGCAAACTAATTGATTTGGGGTTTAAGGGAAATAAACATACTTGGACTAGTCTGAGGTATAGGAATAGAATTCAACAAATATTAGAAAGAATAGATAGGTGCTTTGTCAGTGATACTTGGATTTAGAAATACCTTATAGTACTGTGAGTCACCTCCATAGAACCCATTCTGATCATTTCCCTATCTTGGTCAAGTTATGGCCCAATGCCCACAATACTTCCTCTAGACCCTTTAGATTTGAACCCATTTGGTGTAGTCACCCATCTTTATCTAACATTATCTAACAAGCCTATGAGGGGAGTTTAGCTTAGAAAGGGGAACTGCCCAGTTCCAGACCCAAGTTTCAACCTGGAACAAATTTGTGTTTGGAAATATCTTCCACAAGAAGAAGCATACTCTTGCCAGAATTGGTAGCATTTAAAAATCCAAAACTTATCTTTTTAGTACTTTCCTGCAGAGTCTATAGGGTCAGCTTCTAGAGGAATATTCCTCTATTCTAAATAGTGAGAAAGTCTGTTGGAAAACAAAATCTAGGATTAACTGGCTGATGGAATGGGATGCTAATACTAGGTTTTTCCATACCTCAACCCTCAATAGGAGAAGGAAAAAAATTATGGCCCTACGGAATGAGGTAAAGAACTAGATTGAGGAACAACATGAGATTTTATTCCAAAGTTTAGACCACAGAGCATTAATTCTCATCCACACCCTAGAAGAGCACAATCTATAGTACTCGCACTCTGTCTACTAGAGAACAATCTACGTTGAATGATTTATTAAGGAATAGTGAGATCAAGGTGACTATGTTCTCTTTTAAACCTACCAAGTCCTCTAGCCCTGATGGTCTCCATCCTCTCTTCTACGTAATATACTAGAATATCCTGGAGGGAAAGATCATCCATTTCATTAATCAGACTTCTCATACAATAGAAATGAAGCCTAAAGTAAACACAACCTATCTCTGTCTGATTCCTAAGTGTGCCAATGCCATAATCCTTAAGAATTTTAGACATATTGGGTTATGCAACACTATGTACAAACTGTTTATCAAAATCATTGTCAACAAAATCAAGCTTATCCTTCCTACTATCATTGGCCCCAACCAGGCCAGTTTCTTGTCTAATAGGAGGGCTACTGACAATGCTTTCATTGTGCAGGAGTACATCAATCACTTCACTAAGATGAAAGGGAAAAATTCTAACATGATCCTAAAAATTGATTTAGAAAAGGCTTTTGACATATTATAATGGTCCTTTATAAGAGACACTTTGGTGTCCTTTGGATTCCCCCATAATATGACCAAATTAAACATGTCTTGCATTTCAACAAGCTCTATCTCAATCCTTGTGAATGGGGGTAGAACTAAGTTCTTTCATCCTAGCAGGGGTATCAGGTAAGGAGACCATATGTCCCCTTACATTTTCATCATGTGCGTGGAAAGCCACTCTAGGAGAATTGAGGACCAAGTGCATAATGGTAGCTGGTTCCCTATCAAAATTAGCCACACTAGGCCAACAATCTCTCATTTATTCTTTGATGATGACCTAACCCTGTTTGCAAGGGCAAACACCAAGAATTGTGCCACAATTATGGAGACACTACAACATTTCAGTTGTCAATCTGATCAATGGGTCAATACCCTCAAGTCCAAAGTTGTCTTCTCCTCTAACTTCCAGCAGGATATAATAGTTAGATTAGCTAGGATATTGGACAATAAGGCTAGTAGTTCTTTTGGTAAATATTTAGGGTTTCCTATCTTTTCTAAGAGGCCCAAGAACAAGGACTTCTGGTTCATCATTGATAATTCAAGCTAAGCTAGTTGATCGAAAAACTAACTTTACGAATATGGCTGGGAGAACAACTCTAGCCAATTCCTCTCTAGGGTGCATCTTTAGTCATGTTATGTAGTACATTAAGTTACCTGCCCAAATGTGCAACCAAATCAATAAGATTCAAAGGAATTTCATCTGGGGTACTACTGCTTTTAAAAAGATTTACCTGCTCAAGTGGGACACCATTACTAAGCCTAGAGATGTAGGTGGCCTTGGTGTATATAAAGCTGACCTTAGCAACACTGCCAGCCATGCAGGTTTGGCTTAAAGGATGTATACCATTCCAAATGCCCTATGGGATAGCATTTCTTTTCACAACCACTGCACTAGCACTCATCACAACAGATACATTTCCTCTAGAATTTAGACAAGCATTAAGAATGGGTGGAAAGTGTGCATGAAAACCAATGGGTGGATAGTGCATAAGGGAGATAAAATCAACCTATAAAATGACAGAACCCCCTAGAGCCCTGGTTAGTGGCCTATTAACTGGGAAGAGGTAAATAGAACCCATTGGAATCCTAACAATCTTTCTTTCAACCTACATGACAGTGTTGTTTCTAGCATTAACTACACTATTTCTAATGTTAATCCTCATAGAATAGATAAAATGGTGTAGAACCAAACCTGTAATGGGCTATTCTCTACAAAGTCTTCTTACTCTATAATCCTTGAGCAATCTAACAAGTAGTGCCAAAAGCCGTACAAATACTTCAACTGGATATGGTCAAAAAAGGTGCCAAATAAAATAAATTACTTCTTATGGCTGATGACCCATGGCAGACTTCATACTAGCAAATACCTTTTATACATGAGGATCAATCTGAACCCCATTTATTTCTTCTGTACTAAAGAAGAGGAAACGATTGAACATGTCATAGACAATTTCGGTAATGCTAAACTATTTTGGGATAATCTATCCTAAATGATCCATAATAACCATAGCATCACCACCATTTTGAAAAAACAAAACCATTGGGGATGTACCACTAACATAACCTACTACCAAAAGTTCAGCAATCTCCTCAAATGGGGAGAGTTGATCCCATTTTATCCTTGGGGGATTTGGCTCGCTAGAAATTGCAATTGTTTCAATGGAAAAAGAGAGCTAGTTTTCTATAAGAATGTCAGAGCTAGATCTATTGAATTCATTCATGTGGCTGGTGGATGCACAGCCATACCTAACATTATTATACAAATTAGGTGGCATCCTCCCAGGAGAGGCTCATAAAATCTCAACATAGACGGTGCAACTCTTCAAACGGGGTTTATAAGAGGATTAGCAGGAGTAATAAGGAACAACAATGAGGATTGGGTAATAGGAATCATGGGAAAACTAAATTACACCAACACACTCCACTCTAAACTGATAGCTCTTATGTAGGGACTAAGAATGGAACTCTCAAACTATCTCATGCCTTTGGAAGTTAACATAGACTCAACTGAGGTAATACACTGTATCAATAAAGGCACTCTGATATATAAAAATATTATATAGGAATGCAGGTCACTCCTAACAGCGATGGGGCATCCTCAAGTAAATCACGACCACATAGAGACCAATAGGGTGGTGAACAAACTAGCCAAGGAAGCAGGGAAGATGATAGAAACAACAACAAATTTTTTTAGTAGTTCCTCCGGTGTTTGTCAATGAATAAATATGGGCAGACATCCTACGAACTATTTTTCAAAAAAAGAAAGACAAGGGGTTGTAATAATTCTAATGTAGTGATAGACTATTTTTTGTTGATGTTAATATTCCTCCACATATTACTATTGTAACAAACAATTTATATATATATATATATATATATATATATTGTAATGATCCGATTGGTTGTTTCGAGAGTTATAGGCATGTTCCCCTATTTCCTACTCCTCTTGTGTTCTACAGCTATATTATGTCTTACCGAGTCAGTTGGTTCGGGTCCGGAGTAGTTTTGGAGTGAATTGAGACACTTAGTCTCTTATTTGAAAGCTTAAGTTGGGAAAGTTGACCGGATATTGACTTATATATAAACAAACTCGGATGTGAATTTTGATGGTTCTGTTAGCTCCGTTAGGTGATTTTGGACTTGAAAGTGCGCCCGGAATCTAATTTGGAGGCCCGTGGTAGAATAGGCTTGAATTGGCGAAAGTTAGAATTATGGCGATTTTGGTCGGTGGAAATTTTAATATCGGGGTCGGAATGAAATTTTAATAGGGTCGTGGAGTCATTTTTAACTTGTCTGCAAAATTTGAGGTCATTCAGACGTGGATTAACAGTTTCAGCATCATTTGTGGAATTCGGAAGTTTAGAAGTTCTTAGGCTTGAATCTGAGTGTAATTTGGTATTTTGATGTTGTTTTGAGTGATTCAAAGGTTTGACTAAGTTTGTATGATGTTATGGGACATGTTGATATGTTTGGTTGAGGTCCGGAGGGCCTTGGGTGAGTTTCGGGTGATTAACAAATCATTTCTTGGCTTTAGAAGTTGGCAGATTTTCTAGTATTTTGTTGCAGAGTTTTTCTTCATCGCTTTCGTGAGAGGGAAGTCGCGTTCGCAAAGTGTTAATGTGAGCTGAGGAAAACATTTTCTTCGCATTTGCGAAGAGGAGGACGTGGACGCGAAGGGTTGGTCCAAGTGTGCATCGCGAATGCGTAAGAGGGGTCACATTCGCAAAGAGATGTTGAGGCAGATGGGGACCCCAGGCTTTTGGCCTACGCGTTCACGAGGGAGAGGTCGTGTTCGCAAAGAGTGGGGTCGGCAAAACTTCGCGTTCGCGAGGCCGGGTTCGCGTTCGCGATGGGTTAAGCTAATGGGCAGTCAGAATGGCTTACGCGAACGCGAGATGGAGGTCGCGTTCGATATGAAGGCATCGTTGGGCAGTATAAAAAGGGTTCAAAATGAGGGTTTCGAGATTTTTCACACTCCAAACATTTTTAGCTCGGTTTTGGAGATTTTTTAGAGGATTTTGAATGTGATTCTTGAGATAAGTTCCTAGTGATCATTTCTATTCAATAATTATGTTTCCTCACTGATTTTCCTACCTAGTTGGTGTATTTTTTAGGTGTAATTTTGGGGTTTGAGGCTTGGGAATTAGAGAGATGATTTTAGTTATTTGAATGGCCATTTGGTGTTGGATTTTGATGAATTTGGATGAATGGCCCGGGCGCCAATTTGAGCCAATTTAAGGATTTGAGCCCAACTTAGTAGTTTTCTTGTGGAATTGGATCTTTTGGCATATATTGATTATGTTGTATTACTTTTGGCTAGATCCGGGATGTTTGGAGGTCGATTCGAGAGGCAAAGGCATCGCAGAGTAGGATTTTGCTCGGATCGAGGTAAGTAATAGTTGTAAATATGGACTTGAGGGTATGAAACCCCGGACATTGTGTCTTATGACTATTTTGGAGGTGACGCACATGCTAGTTGACGGGCGTATGTGTGCGCACCGAGGGGATTGTGACTTGGTCCACCCCGTATAACTTGTAAAGTTAAACAACATGTTGTTAGCTATATGCTCTCTATTTGTTATGGAAGTTTATTGTAAATCATGGTAGAAAGAATGTCTAGGTTATGTGTTGGTATTGTTGAGTCCCACAGAGGTCGCGTTATATGTTGAATTGCCTGTTAAATGCTATTTTTACTCAGTCACAGTTTTTACTCGTATATCATATCTCAGTCTCTGTTATTCTATCGGATACGTCATGTTATTGTCGTTTGGTCTGATTTTTCTTGATTTCTGAGAGCCCTATGTGAGGATATATATAGGATCGGGCTGCACGCCGCAACATATTTTATTGATTTATGACTGAGTGAGGCCGAGAGCCTGATTGATTTATGCTATGATTGTCTTTTTATAGCACTTGGGCTGAAGGGACCTCTCTGGAGTCTGCACACCCCTAGTGAGCGCAGGTACCTACTGAGTGTGAGTACCGAGTGCCGAGTGCTGAGTGCCGAGTGTCGAGCGATTGTGAGGAATGAGTGATTGTAAGGTCGGAGTGATTGAGAGGACTGAGAGATGATTGCCTGAGAGGCAGTATGCGATTACATTATTGATGCACACAGTTTTCTTATATCTATGTTTTGATAACTGTTGAAAGATATTCTTATCTGGTTTTACTTGAACTTGCCTGAAATAAAACTGATTTAACTTGAATTACCGGAACTTGGGAAGCATGACTATATTTGTTTTTCTGAAATTATTGAAATGAACTAAAATTGTGCAGCTCGTCACTATCTTCAATTCCTTATTTATTATTGTTACTTACTGAGTTGGCGTACTCACGTTACGCCCTACACCTTGTGTGCAGATCCAGTAGATGTTGGACACGGTGATGGTTGATAGTACCCGTAGCTAGTCATTGGAGATCGCGAGGTAGCTGCCGACGTTCGCAACCCTGCTTTCTTCTTCCCTATCTTTCCTTATTTCTGTAATTTGTATTCTAGATTATGTTAGTATTATAACTTTCGAATCGGTTATGTTAGATGCTCATGACTAGTGACACCCCTATGTCGGGCTTTATTTCCGTACTTATGTTTTGGGGTTTGCCCCGTTTTATGACAAAGATTTCAGTTATTTTAAAAGTCTTGATTTATTTCTGGTTATTGTTGAAAGCGTTTGGGTATCGGCTAGCATAGTATCATCGATAGGCCCCATTACGACATATCATGTTTTGGGTCGTGACATATATATATATATATATATATATATATATATATATGTATTGACCAAAAAAAAGAATGCAAAATTGAACAATATTGAATAATATATGCTTTACAAGAAATTTGGTTTTCAGTGATGCCTAAGTTTGAAAACTGAAGGGTATAGTGGGCGATTTTTGAAGGTTGCCACAAAGTAATAGTACTATTGGCGACTAAGGATGTCAAATGAGTGAGTTGGACTGATTTGAATGAGCCAAAAATGGGTCACTAAATTGCCCGTCCAAACCTTACTCGGGCTATGATGAGATATGACAATACTACATAATGGGTCACAAGCGCAACTTTATTTCTTTATTTGTTTTCTTATAATTTATTTAATTACCAAACAAAATTAATAAAACTTAATTTTTTCTTTATTATGGCTATGTCTAACGTATCAAACAAAAAAATATGTCTTGTAAAAATATTTTGATAAGTTTTTTAATGGGTCAATTAGAACTATATATTTAATCGACTTAATTCATAATTTACCCTCTCAGTTAAACAAAAATCACGACTACACAGATTTTCTTTATTTTACACATCCTAATATCACTTTGTAGCTAAAACTTTTATGTGGACAGTCTAATACCACATCTTTTAAGGCAGAACACTACTTTTGTGTAGCCCACAACATTCGTTTATGACCTTTCTTACAAAGATACTTTCAGAAAGCTCATTAAAGAAAAAAACGAAATTTCAATTCAACATCAATTAGCTGTACAAGATGATAAAGTCTTGCACGCAACTCAAATGTATGCTAAAACAACACTCTTTTGAAATTTATTGTCTTAAATATACCAGAAAATTTGTGTGATTATAAAATATTTACAACTAATGATTTTAAACGTGTTAAAATATTTATTTAGCTATAAAAGTTTGTCATTAAGAATAAAATAAAAAATATAAGTAAAATTATTTTCAAATTTAAAAAGAGATTAGACTTTTTGAAACAGACAAAAGAAAGGGCCGCGTAAACAGAAAGTCTAAATCTCTAAGGACTCCATCTTTCGTAAGTCTTAGTAGTACATCAATTAAATCAATCCAACCTCAGTGGTCCATATTTTTTAGCTAAATCTCTAAGGACTCGATGTAGATGTTCACCAACCATATGAAGCATATTTCGAATAATTGGTAGTTTCCATGGAACTGGAGGCAATCTTTTGGCCTGGTTTTTGGAATTCATCCATTTCTTTAATAGCAAGAGGAAAGAAGCAAAAAGGAAAACAGAAACTAAGTCGAAGAACATCATTTTTGGGTGTGAAAAGGAAGGTTTATTTAGTCCATAATTGGTTTTCCAAAGAGTTGTGGCATATGCTCTTTTATAGAGTTCTTGTTTTGGCAATAAATGGGATTTGTAGTGAAGAAAAATACTGTTATGATAAATATCACATTATGTTGGATATCTACTCTTCTTCCATGATCTTCATTTCAAATGTTTAATGACATATTCAATGACATATTTTGTATGTTCAATGACATATTCCATGACATATTTTCTTCACTTTTATACCTACATAAAGGCCTTGTAACAGATAGGAAAATACACACAATTGAAGAAGAAATAAGAATCTCTCTTCCTCTCTTTCTCTCTAAATCTCTTAGTTTGTTTTTGCTTGTTCTATATTACTATTTCGGGTTATATTTTATAACACGTTATCAGCACGAGGCTCTACCAACGCAAGAAGATCTTTGAGAAAATTAAGGTATAATTTTTCTCAAATTTGTATTTTTTAAAAATTATGTCTGATATTATGAAAAGAAAATTCGTTGCCCTTGAAATTTGGGGCAAGAACTATATGACATGGGTATTGGATGCTGAAATTCATTTAGATGCAATGGGTCTTGGAGACGCCATTAAAGATAAAGATAAAGCATCTACCCAAGACTGTGTTAAGGCCTTGATTTTCTTGCGCCATCACCTTGATGAAGGGTTGAAAATTGAATATCTCACAATGAAAGATCCATTTGTTTTGTGGAATGGTTTAAAGGAAAGATATGACAACTTAAAGTTGGTCACTCTTCCACAAGCACGATATGATTGGGCTCATCTTAGGCTCCAAGACTTTAAGTCTGTTTCTGAATATAATTCTGCTATGTTTAGAATTACTTCTAAATTTAAACTCTGTGGAGATAATATCAGTGAATATGATATGCTTGAAAAATCGTTTACAACGTTTCATGCCTCCAATATGGTCTTGCAACAGCAGTACCGAGAGAAAGGCTTCACAAAGTACTCTCAGTTGATTTTTCTTCTACTTGTGGCTGAACGAAACAATGAATTGCTTATGAGAAATCACGAAAATCGACCTACTGGGTCTACACCATTGCCTAAAGAGGATGAGGTGTATTCCCATTATGCTAATCGTGGAAAAGGTCGTGGCTATATTTGTGGTCGTGGTCATGGCCATATCCAAGGAAGAAATTTTCCTGGTGTTAATCATCCTCCACCAAAAAATAATTTCCAAAAATGGAAAGGGAAAGATGAGAAGCGAAACGCAGAGGGTTCAGAAACTAAATGCTATCGTTGCAGTGGAAAAGGGCATTGGGCAAAAATTTGTCGCATACCAAAACATTTGGTTGAGCTTTATCAAGCATCTCTGAAAAATAAAGGCCCTGAAGCCAATCTTGTCTGTGACAATGAATTTGACATCACCCACTTGGATGTGGCAGATTTTTTTGAGCACCCTGATGAAAAAATAAACCACTTGATCGGTGATGGATCTGTGGTAGAGATGATTGAGCAATTTAATTTTTATGCTTTCTTATTCGTAGTATGTAATGAATAAACATCTCGTAATTTTTATTGCACTTTATAATTATTCTTATGTAGTTCTTAAGAATATTTTTATTTCCGAAATTTTATAAATTTCACAAACAAGGAGTAATATCCTATTAATTAGTATTCTAGTCTCAGTGATATTTTAACAATTTTAACTTTCCTTTACGTTGCTTTAATTCTCTTTAAGAAAAGGTTTACAAGAACCCTGGAACAACTTTTGTTACTTCACCCTCAAATTGTTTTATGAGTATGTTCTTTTCTTACATGGATCAATTATTTTTCATACAATGTGTAGGAAAATGCAAATAATTTATACATGTAAATAATTTTGTTGTAGTTGTATTAGTCATATGTGTACTTGTATTATTTTTTGCGTAATTATTTGTATAATAATTAGAATTTGCCAGAAAATGCATTAAAGGCTGCTATTGAATTATTGGTTTAACTTTATTTCTTTTCCATTTTTCTCTAAAAATACTAATATTTATTCATATACTTCTTTTGTATGTCAAACTACGAGAACAAATATGGATATCTTTCAAAGCATACTTGGATCAAAGTTCAATTGTAAAAATATTTGCTTAATTGATTCATGTACGACACATATAATATTCAAAGAGAAGAAATATTTCTCTTATTTAAGTATGTGTAAGACAGATATTACTACAATTTCTGGTAGTAGTAATCTAATTGGAGGCTCTGGAAGAGCTACTATAAATCTGCCTATGGGAATAATAATTATCATAGAGAATGCAATGTTCTCCTCCAAATCCAAGAGGAACTTGTTGAGTCTTAAAGATATCCGCAGAAATGGATTTCATATTGAGACAATAGATGAGAATAATATGGAATATCTCATCATTACCAAGAATGTCTCTGGCCAGAAAAGAATTATTGAGATGTTCCCATCTTTATCTTGTGGCATGTATTGGACAAAAATTAGTGCAATTGAGGCAAAAACCAAAAGGTTACTGCTTCTAATACTTTTGTACTTTGGCATAATCGATTAGGTCATCCTGGATCAATTATGATGAGACGAATCATAGAAAACTCAAATGAGCATCCATTAAAGAATTTGAAAATTCTTTTAAATAATGAATTTTCTTGCACTTCTTGTTATCAAGGCAAGTTAATTATAAGACCATCACCAACAAAGGTTGGGATTGAGTCCCCTGCGTTTTTAGAACGTATATAAGGGACATTTGTGGACCTATTCACCCACCTAGTGGGTCGTTTAGATATTTTATGGTCTTAATAGATGCATCTTCTAGATGGTATCATGTATGTCTATTGTCATCTCGCAACCTCGCGTTTGCAAAATTAATGGCACAAATAATCCGATTATAGGCCCAATTTCCCGATAATCCAATTAAGTCTATTAGACTTGATAATGCTGTTGAGTTATCATCCCAAGCATTTAATGATTATTGCTTATCAATGGGGATAAAAGTGGAACATCCTGTAGCTCATGTTCACATGCAAAATGGCCTTGCAGAGTCTTTAATTAAACGTCTGCAATTGATAGCAAGACCGTTACTCATGAAAACGAAGTTGCCCACTTCTGTTTGGGGTCACGCCATTTTACATGCAGCAATGCTAATTCGTCTCAGACCGACAAATTATCACAAATATTCCCCGTTGCAATTAGTTTTGGGTCATGAACCTAATATGTCTCATCTAAGAATTTTTGGATGCGCTGTATATGTGCCTGTAGCACCCCCACATCGCATCAAGATGGGTCTCCAAAGAAGGTTAGAAATATATGTTGGGTTTGAATCGCCCTCCATTATTCGCTACCTTGAAACATTAACGGGAGATTTGTTCACTACTCGTTTTGCAGATTGTCGATTCGATGAGGCATTTTTCCCAAAATTAGGGGGAGAAATTAATGAAACCAAACGTGAAATTTTGTGGAAAAATAATCATTGTCTCATCTTGATCCACGTGCCTCTATTTGTGACACAGAGGTGCAAAAGATTATCCATTTGCAGGAAATAGCAAATCAAATGCCATATGTATTTACGGATCTGAAAAGGATAATAAAATCACATATCCATGTAGAGAATGTTCCAATCCGTATTGATGTCCCCATTGGACAATATTCTAGTTTCATAGCTAATGAGTCAAAAGCATGCCTAAAACATGGTAGACCATTAGGTTCTAAGGATCGAAATCCTAGAAAAAGAAAAATAAATTATCAAGATGACACTATGAAAGAGTCTCATAAAGAAATTCATAATTTAACCAATCTTGAGATTCATGAGGAAATCAATGAGCCCGGGACTCAAGAAAATAAGGAACTATCAATAAATCCAATCCATTTTGAGATAAATTTGAATCGAATGGATATAGTGGTGGATTACATCTTTGCATATAATGTTGCATCTAGCATTATACAAGAAAGTGAGGATCTTGAACCTCAATCTGTTGAAGAATGTCGAAAAAGACTTGATTGGCCAAAATGGCAAGAAGCAATCCAATTAGAGTTAAGTTCACTTGCAAAACGTGAAGTTTTTGGGCCTGTAGTCCAAACACCTAATGGTGTTAAGCCTATTGGCTATAAATGGATCTTTGTACGCAAAAAAGAATGAGAAAAATGAGGTACAAAGATGTAAGGCACGCCTTGTTGTACAAGGATTTTCACAAAGGCCTGGTGTCGATTATGAAGAGACATATTATCCTGTTATGGATGCTATAACATTCCGTTATCTCATTAGTTTTGTTGTCCATGAAAAGCTTGATATGCATTTAATGGATGTAGTTACAGCCTACCTTTACGACTCATTTGATAATGAGATATACATGAAAATTCCCGAGGGATTTAAAATGCCCAACGCACATAATTCAAAGTCCAGGGAAATATTTTCAATCAAATTGCAAAGATCTTTGTATGGTGTAAAGCAATCAGGAAGAATGTGGTATAACCATCTTAGTGAGTATTTATTAAAGGAGGGTTATATAAATGATGTCATTTGTCAATGTGTTTTTATAAAGAAAACAACATCGGAATTTGTTGTACTTGCCGTATATGTCGATGACATAAACCTTATTGGAACTCCTACAGAACTCCAAAAGGCGATTGATTATTTAAAGAAGGAATTCGAGATGAAAGATCTCGGAAAGACAAAATTATGTCTCGATTTGCAAATTGAACATTTGACAAATGGGATTTTTGTTCATCAATCTGCATACATTAAAAAGTTATTGAAACGGTTTTACATAGATTAAGCACATCCATTAAGTACTCCGATGATTGTTTGATCACTTGATGTGAATAAGGACCCATTTCGACCTCAAGAAAAGAATGAAGGGCTTCTTGGTCCTGAAGTACCATATCTTAGTGCAATTGGTGGACTAATGTATCTTGCTAATACTACAAGGCCTGACATAACTTTTTTGGTTAATGTCTTAGCATGATATAGCTTTGCTCCTACAAGGAGACACTAGAATGGGATCAAACAACGATATCTAAAAGGGACTACGAATATGGGCTTATTTTATGGCAATGACTGCAATCCTGATCTTGTTGGTTATGCCGATGCTGGGTATTTATCTGACCCACATAAGGCTCGATCTCAAACAGGTTATGTGTTTACATGTGGCGGCACTGCCATATCTTGGCGATCGACTAAGCAATCAACCGTGGCTACTTTTTCTAATCATGCTGAGATAATTGCTATTCATGAAGCAAGTCGAGAATGTACATAATACATCTTATCCGAGACAAATGTGGTTTGAGGTGTGAAAAACTACCCACAATTTTGTATGAAGACAATGTATCATGCATAGCCCAATTGAAGGGAGGATTCATAAAAGGAGATAGAACAAAGCACATTTCACCAAAGTTATTTTTTACACATGATCTTCAAAAAAATGATGATATCAATGTGCAACAGATTCGTTCAAGTGATAATATGGCTGATTTGTTCACCAAATCTCTACCAACATCAACCTTCAAGAAACTGGTGTACAAAATTGGGATGCAAAGGCTCAAGGATGTGAGTTGATGCTCTCATCAGTGGGAGTTAATACGCGTTGTACTCTTTTTCCCTTACAAGGTTTTGTCCCACTGGGTTTTCTTTGCAAGGTTTTTAATGAGGCAACCAAAAGGCACATTTCTAAACATGTGTACTCTTTTTCCTTCACTAGGATTTTTTCCCATAGGCTTTTTTCCTAATAAAGTTTTAGCGAGGCATATTATCTATGGACATCCAAGGGGGAGTGTTATGATAAATATCACATTATGTTGGATGTCTACTCGTCTTCCATGATCTTCATCTCAAATGTTTAATGACATATTCAATGACATATTTTGTATGTTCAATGACATATTCCATGACATATTTTCTTCACTTTTATGCTTATATAAAGGCCTTGTAATAGATAGAAAAATACACATAATTGAAAAAGAAATAAGAATCTCTCTTCCTCCCTTTCTCTCTATATCTCTTAGTTTATTTTTGCTTGTTCTATATTACTATTTCCGGTTATATTTTATAATAAATACATTTTTTAGCAATTTTTGTTTCAAAAGTCTGGTCAAAACAGTAGGTCTTTGTTTATTTCCCAGCTAAGCTTTCTTCTCAGAAATAATTTGGCTGACTTTATGAAAAAAATGAGGTACGCAACAACAACATACCCAGTAATATCCCACACCGTATGGTCCGAGGAGGGAAGTGTATACGCAGATCTTACCCCTACCTTGTGAGGATAGAGAGACTATTTCTAATAAACCCTCAACTTAGGAAAGCAATTTAATTTTAATGGACAAACTATTGTGGAGCCGAATATGAAATTATATTTATTATCCAAAAATACGGGCCATAAAGGTCTTCCGTCAACCAAGCGTTTTCTTCAATAACCTTATCTCCGTATATTTCATCCACATATGTGATGCTAAGAGAACTAGAAATACGCTAAGAGAAAAAACAAATAGTTATAAAAATAAAAGTATTTACAAAAAAAAACAAAGATAAAAGTAAGAGTATAATGTAGAAAATAGCTGATTTCTAAGTCCTCGACAACGGCGCCAAAAACTTGTTGCGGCCAAACGCATACGCAAGTATACGCGGTTGTCAAGTAATAAAGTGACTAAAAGTTGGAAGTCAAACCCATGAGGACTTGTGATTAACTATTAACTAAATCAGATTATCCTAATTATCTAAATAAGAATTAAGCGTAGTAATATATGACTCTAATCAATTTAAAATAAAAAGAAAACAAATAATGAACTCTGAACAAAGGAAGAGTAGATTTTTATGTTATCAGTGTCATGAAAACGATCTACGGTTATGGGTTATATGACATTCCTATTGTATTCTTCAACTAAATTGACTAACTAATTTATCTAGCTTATTGGTTGATAGGGTTTATATTGCTCATAGGAATCTATCAAGTTGTTATTTGCCTATTCAAGCTAACCTAACACCTATATATCTATAGAGTTAGAATCAACAAGAACACATTTATAACTAATGTACATCAACCAACCAAGGCAATTAGGTATATGTATATCCTAACCGCAAATCCATTCCCCGATGCCCAGGTTCAAGAACTTGCTCTACTCAATCCTATATGCAATCTTGAATTCTCACTTTTGAATTCAACTCTAGGTTCATAAATAGTATTCAACTGTTGATCAAACAATCAAATAATTAAGTGCATGATTGAATAAACTATTACAAACAAATCAAGAAATTAAAATCAATATCTGAATAATAATAGTCATGAAAGAACCACAACCCTAGAACGTGAAGTTTAGCTCCACATAGACATGGTATTAAAAAAAAAATCATATAAAGGAACATAAAAATTACTAAGTTTGGTGGAAGAAAAGATGAAACCCGGCCTTCACGGCGGCTCTGTGCTCTCCCTTAGTCAAAAGTTTCTCTCAAAAATGTTCTCCCCTTCCAAATAGATTTAGAACCCCTTTTATACGAATTGAAATCGTGTAAGACCGAAATAACCTTGTCCCGAAAGAAGAAGGAAAAATACCATCCCAGCGTCAAGGCAGCCTTTGCCCTGACGCTAAAACCAGAAAGGTTTCACATCTGCTTGGGTGTTCTTTCAATGCTGCCTAACTTTTCAATCTGCTGAGTTTATCATTCTTTCACTTAACTTTTCATTTCATTGCAATTGTTTCTTTCATCTTCTTTTATAATACTAAACTTTAATCATTATATATTCAATAATTAAATAATTATGAATCCATTCTTGTAGTGTATAAAATATACTTAAGATTTGTACTTTGATTTCAATTTTATCTCCAAAGTACCTACACATAAAATACACAATTAAGCACAAATATAGTACAATTTAGCATTGAAAGACTAAAATGTAAGTAATGTTGTCACGACCTGGATTTTCCGCCCGCGGAAGTCGTGATGGCGCCTACTAATGTAAGCTAGGCAAGCCGATTGTTTGAACAAATTAACTTTTTACACATTTTATATCCATTAACAGTTATGAAGCAATAACGTGTAGACAGCGGAATTTATAATAAGCGGAAGAAAAATAATAATCTATTTGAATATGTATCCAATACAAATGTTTAATCAAGACTACCCAGACCAAGAGTCACAGCTTCACAGATGGTCTAAGAGTACTACAAACAAAGTCTGAAAGTTAAATAATACACTGTCTTGGAAATACGTAAATGAAATAGGATAAAGGGATAGAGGGGGACGCCAGGGCCTGCAGACGCCTCCACGACTACCTTGGATCTCCGTAACTGAAGGTAGCCACCCAAGCTAAGGTCAAAAAGCTACTGCTTTGGGATCTGCACACAATGTGGAGTGTAGTATCAGCACAACCCACCCCATGTGCTGGTAAATGCCTAGCCTAACCTCGGCGAAGTATTGACGAGGCTAGGACCAGACTACCAGATAAACCTGTGCAGTTTAACCATATACAGCGGAAAAGAAGAACAGTAATGTACAATCAATTATGGGAAGGGGAAACATGTTGTAGGGGAACATCGATTAAGAATAGTAAGACAACGAGTGAATAAGAAGAACACCATATCTCAGTTGTTAACAAGAATCAAGAATCAATAAGTGCACGGCATCACCCTTCGTGCTTTTACTCTCGTCCTCACCAAAGAATCAATATAAATTGCACGGCATCACCCTTCGTACTTTTACTCCTGTCCTCACCATATAATCAATATAATCGGCACGGAATTATACATCGTGCAGCACGACATCACCCTTCGTTCTTTACACTCTTCCTCACAAAATCATATACGACATAACCCTTCGTGCTTTAACACTCTTCCTCACCCAAACAACAATTACAAATAATAAGGCAAGGAAATAAGTAAGGTTGGAGTAAAATCCCAGCAAGGGAAAACAATAGTTCAACAATCAAATCCCTGCAAGGAAAAATAATAGTTCAACAATCAAATCCCGGCAAGGGAACAATCTCAAAAGTATCAACATCCCGGCAAGGGAGATAGCATTAGGAGAAACTATACCCGGCAAGGGAAACAACACAATAATTCTCTTTCCTTTTTCACGTCTAATTCACAACTCACTTCACAACTTGATCCAATGTTATAAAAGGTTCAATTTCCCATTTATACTTCACATTTTATTATACATCTTGAGTCAACGCTCCTCAATGTTAAAATATCGCTATTACTTGCGCAAATTTTGCACAACAAAAGAAATCATCACCAAGGCATGAATAATACAACGAAGTCATAATAATCATAATATAAGACTCACGGTCATGATTGACACCAACGTATAGATACTCGTCACCATGCCTATATGTCATACTCAACTATTACCACATAGAAAGTAGGACTCGACTCCTAATCCCTCAAGCTATGGTTAGACCAAACACTTACCTCGAACTTCCACGGCCAACTCAAGCCTAAAACACTACCTTCCCTTTTGAATTTGGCTCCAAATTAATTGTATCTAGACATAATCGACTTAATAACATCAATAAACGCTAAACAATTCAATTCCAATGCTTAATTATAAATTTCCTATCACTTTTCCCAAAAAGTCAAAAATCGACCCTGGGCTCGCTTGGTTAAAACATGAAGTTCGGACTAAAACTCGATCTCTCATTCACCCCGAGCCCAAATATGTAATTAGTTTCGAAATACATCCCTAAAACGAGGTCTAAATTCCATTTATACAAAAAGTCCTAACTCTACCCAAATCCCTAATTTTCTACCCTTAAGAACATGATTTAAGCCTAGAAATCTAATGGGTGTTAATGGAAATTGAAGAAAATGAATCCAATATTACATACCTATGAATTTATGGTGAAGTTCTCTTTCAAAAATTGCCCAATTTGGAGTTTGGAAGAAAAAGTTATGAATTTTTGGTTTGATCACGTATGTGTTCTGTCACTGTTTAAATGACTGGGAAAAAATAAGCTATGCGATCGCGAACAAGCCTATGCGATCGCATAAGTTTGACTTTCCTAACCTACATGTTTGCAAGCTAAGGGCCGCGTTCGCATAGGGTTAAAACTACCCAGCCCCCAGACCCATTCCCACTCTATGCGTTCGCGTAGAGAAACTTCCCAAAGCTCTGCGTTCGCACCCAGGTCTATGTGTTCGCATAGTGCAAACCTACCCCTTCCCCGTTTGTGCATTGCATTCGCATGGATGACCATGCGTTCCCATAGAGTAAAACCCTAGAAGACAGTAGAAATACCAGATTTATAAGTCCAAAAATACTCCGACGCCTATCCGAAGCTCACCCGAGCCCTTAGGGCTTCAAACCAAACATGTACACTAAGTCAAAAACACTCTACGGACTTACTCATGCATTCAAATCACCAAAAAAATATCAACAACTATGAATAGCATCAAAATCATGAAATCACTTAAGAACTTAAAATTTTCCAATTTTTCTCAAATACGGTCTGATTCACGTCATTTCAAGTTCGCTTCTTACTAAATTTCACAGACTCGACTTAAATCACATATAAGACCTATACCGGGCTCCGGAGTAATAATACGGGCCCGATACCATCAAATTTTAAACATATTTCATTTCCAAAACTTATAACTAATTCCAAAAAATAATTTTCTTTAAAAATTCATTTCTCGGGCTTGGGACCTCGGAACTCGATTCCGGGCATACACCTAAGTCCCATATTTTCCTACGGACACAAGGCTTATTGGGAAATCAAAAAGCTAAATATGGATATGGACTTAGCCGGTGAAAAAAGACTGCTACAACTCAATGAACTTGACAAGTTTCGGTTGCATGCTTATGAAAATGCCAAGTTGTATAAAGAAAAGACCAAGAGGTGGCATGACAATCACATACAACATCGTGAGTTTGAGACGGGTCAAGAAGTTCTGTTGTTTAATTCAAGGCTAAAGCTTTTTCCTGGAAAGCTTAAGTCCCGTTGGGCAGGCCCTTTCGTTGTGGTAAGTGTGACTCCTCATGGAACAGTTGAATTGCAGGACATAAATTCAAGTGGTACATTCTTGGTGAATGGGCAGCGAGTAAAACACTATTGGGTGGTGATATTAAACGTCACAAGACCTCGGTAGATTTGGTTGATGCGTGATAAAGTCTTGAGTCGTGCCGCAACGTTAAATTAGGCGCTTGTTGGAAGGCAGCCCAATGACTAATATCACTAACTTTTAATTGTAGTTTAGAAATATTTGATTTTAGATGTCATAATGTTTTTAGTCAGGTGCAAGTATGAATTTGGCATAAAATTAGTGTACAATGATGTAGAGGTAAATTGTGAGCTAAAAAATCGAAAAATAGGCTAACTCTGTGAAAAATTAGCCTACCGCATCGCATGGGGCGTCGTGCCACACACCGCGCCAGGAAAAATTGCACAAACGAGGCATAATGTAAAGTTTTTAGAGCAGCTGTGAATTTTGCACTGCCACGCCGCGGGGGCGCCGCGACAATGCAATTTAATTAAAAAAAAATTAAAATAAACCCCTTCCCCTTATTTAATTATTTCCCTTCCCAAACTCTCTTCTTCTCTAATACTAAACCCAAAAGCCCAACCAAATAATTTCACTTAAAAATCCATCCTCAAATCCTTCTTCTTTTTTCAAGGTAAGTATTCTCTTCTCTCTTTTCCTTCAATATAGTAGTATTTCATTTTGTATTTCTTTCTTATTTTCAAGTATATTTGTATAAACTCTAGCAAGAATTGTGTTCTTAACTTTCTTTTAGTTTCTTTTGTTAATATTGTTAAAAATAGTATCAAAAACTTAGAATGTATATTCTCTTTGTGGTTATGGAGGATTTGAAGGTGTGTTGAGGTGATATGGGTTGAGTTTCTTGTTGAAGATTGTTGAGGGGTATACTAATTCAAAAATACATGTAAGAAAGTGAAAGATTGTGTATTGAATATTATTGTGAAGATGTGGTGATGTTATAGTTGTAATGTGAGGCATATTTGTGTTGTTGATATGGTGATTATGCGTCTTTTGAAGTTGAAATTTAAGAATACAAGACATGCTTATAATGTGTTTGTTAAAATGTCTAAGTGACATGAAATTGAGTAATGTTGCAAAATAAGAAACAAATTGCATTGTGAGATGTTATTATTGATAACAACTATAACATTAGGCTAAAACATGATTTTTCGCTTTCTTTATGTAAAAATGAGATGTAAGATTCATGCTAATTTGCGTATGTAGTATATTTTGTATAATAATTTTGAATTTTGTAAAATAGACTAATTTCTTTTTATGTTTATGTTTAATATAAATCTAGCTTAATTTTGTTTAATATTTATGTTTATGTTTAATATTAATCTAGCTTAGTTTTTTATTTTTATTTTATTTTTAATTGTTGCAATTCTCTCTAATGACTGCATAGGGCGATAAGCATTATATCATTCTAATTGAAGAACATGGTAGTCTGAATCCCTGTTATACATGCTAAGTGTCAACATGATAATAACATAAGTGTGGGGTATTTACTCCACTTGCTCTTAAAATGATTTTGTGTCTTTTTAGCTAATATATCATATTGTGTAGGTATAATGTCTCGGCGCCCAAGCAAAATATCAAACGTTGGCCTATCTGAGGCTGCATCTACTAGCCGACGTGGAGGTAGAAGGGCACCACCTTCGGCACCAGTTGAGGAGGAAGAGGACCACTTTGATCCTAATGCAGATGAGGTGCAAGAGTGCAAATATGGCATCAGGGCTATTCCAGTCCATACAATACAATGGTTCCAATCCTTTGTTCCTACTGTACCACCAACTCCAGAAGTTGCCATAGATGAAATAAAGTTCGCTCGTAAGTATAATGCAATATATACTAACATTTGATCTTTGGATTTTGAAGGGTTGTTTCGCCAAGGTGATAGTGTGAATATCAACTTGGTAATTTTTTTTTATGAAAATTGGCAACCAGGAGGTGATTTAGATGCAAGTTATCAAGTTAGGGTCAGAAACAGAGTGATTCAATTTTCTTCAAAGGTAATAAATAAAATAATGGGTTTCACTGAGCATTCACATAAGCTGTTTCAGAGGTTCCTTCGTAGACCATATTACCCAGACATTCACAGGCAGCTATGTGGTGCAGATTCCTTTGCCTTGTGGACTAGAGATTCAAATGCGTTTCACAAGGAGATGAAAAAAGGAACATTCCAACGTCCTGCACAAGTTATTTTGAAGATAATAAATGCCAAAATTATGCCGACACAAAGTGATACAGACGTATCAAAACTAATGGGTTGCTTGATTTATGCATTTTTAATAGGAATACAGGTTGATCTTGGAAAAATTATGCCGGAACACATGTCAAAGGTGAGACCTTTTGGGGGGTGCCGCCTACACTATCCGAGTATGATCACTCGGCTATTGCGGATGTACTGCATTGAAGAAGCGTATCACTATGATCGTAAGATAGAAGTAACATATCCTATCAGGGCGCTTGATGTCACGACTGTGATAGATCCGCCTGCAACTGCACTTAATGCCGATCAAAGGTTTGTCCGGGTGGAAGAGACTTTGCAGATATTATTTGCTGACTTGCGCCTTCACGCTTCTAGAGGGGAAGTGAACTTGGAAGAGTTACAACAAAATCACCCACTATCTCCTTTCACTCAACAGTGGTTAGGAATGGCTCAGCAAAGACAATTTCCACCAGAGGAAGATGTGAACTCTATTCCCTCAGATGACGAGGAATATTTGTGCACCTTTGAAGATAAAGATGCTTAGGCCAATGGCCTCAGGGAGTCTCTTTTCTGATCTATTTTTGATCTTTTCCATTAGGGACAATGCAAGATTTTAAGTGTGGGGTGACTATTTGTGATGCTCATCCTCAGTTCTTGATTCTAAAGTAAGTGCCTTAAATTGTGTATTTATAACTATACTTAACTTCTTTGACTAGAGAGTTGAGAAAGATCCAAGCTTGAATGAGTTGTGTGTCAATGTGTGAGTGAGGTTGCTGAAATATTCTGTGCATAACAATTGATATCTAGAACTTTCCCTCAAGTGTTTTGCAAAGAGAAATAATAGCATTATTCAGTTTAGGAGATGATATAGGTATTTCTTTATTGAACCAGTTTTATAATTGTTCCCACCTAGTTGTATATATCTTAGTTAAACCTTTTGAGTCTTTAATCCTATTTCTTTGGCATCCACATTGTAAACCTTACCAATTTATGTAAATATATCAGTTATTTGAACCTCTATCTCTCATGAGCACTTAGTGTTGTTAAAGTTATGAAGCGATTTGTTGGTTTATTTGAAAAAAAAAAGAAAAAAGAAAAAAATACATATATATATATATATATATATATATATATATATATATATGGGATGGATTTTCATTAGTAGCATTCC
This sequence comes from Nicotiana sylvestris, assembly GCF_000393655.2. Taxonomy (NCBI): domain Eukaryota; kingdom Viridiplantae; phylum Streptophyta; class Magnoliopsida; order Solanales; family Solanaceae; genus Nicotiana; species Nicotiana sylvestris. The sequence goes on from NC_091060.1 coordinate 2,443,852, forward strand.
TTAGCTTATGGTACTTAAAGAGAATGGGATTTGTTGTTATTATGTAAAACCTCAAGAAGGTTGGAGACGGTTTAACATAAGAGTAATGCTGTAATTGTGAAATGAAATGGTGTATGTATGAAGTGCTCAAAGAGGTGTAGCTACTACATTCTATATTTATCACACCCTTCCTCAGCCGGCATTACAACCAATTAAAGTCCTATTTGATCCTTGACTGAATAAGCTCAATTAGTAGAGTATTACACTATGGGCAAGCATATGGTATGTCATCTGTTGCACATGAATTTCAATTTTGAGAGTGAGTTAATTCTTCCTATTTTGAGTTCCTAAATATTCGTGAATACTATGTTGAGAGGAACTAGTCTATATTAGTTGTGAGAGGGCACATGATTTGTAAAAGCAAGGAAACATTTTGACCTTTGTGTTAGAGTAAGTAAGCAAGTTATGAAAATGCGTGGCACTTGTGAGTCATGTCTTGAGGTTGAAATATTATGAATTGGTACTTAAGTGTCAGCATGTGTTGTTAGAGAAATTGTTTGATAAAAAGGTCGTCCTTATGTGAAATGTATGATAATTGCCCGAGGAAGAGCAATGGTTTAAGTGTGGGGTGTTGATCATAGGCTAAAAGCTCGTGTTTTAGTCATTGTAACAACACTTTAATTATTGCATTTTACAAAGGTTTGAGCTTAAATGATAATGAATTGTACTAAATTCATGTTTTATGCCTTGCAGGAAGCTAATCCGACTTAAGAATTAAATTTGGGATGAATTTTATTAATTTGGGGCTTTGAAGTCCGAGTAAAAGCTAAATAAATCAAGTCGGGATCGTGTTCGGGGATCGCAACGCAAGCCCGGATAGCAAAACAAATGAAAAAATGAAGCAGTGCAAAATATTGCATTGCCGTGCCGCGTGGGGCACCGCGGCAATGCAAATATTTTTGTTGCATTGTCCTGCTCCGTTAAAATGTATTCTGCCTCTGTCCAATCCATGTACGCGGCACACGGGGAGTCGTACGGGGCGTCGCGGACGTGTAAAAATCGCAGAACTACTCTATTTCGGTCTAAAAAGGGTATAATTGTCATAACTCATTCCTACATGATTAAAAAGGGTAAAGCATATATTATTGATGGACCAGACCTATTTTGAGAGAGAAAAAGAGGAGGAGATCCATCTTGGAGGATCAAAAATCAAGAGGAGACAACACTTTGGAGTAAGGATTAAAAGAGTTTCTCCAAACCTTATTCTTGTATCTATTTATTTTATGTTTAAGACTTATATTGTTGATGTTTGTATAATTATGAGTGGCTAAAAATTGAAATATTCTGGGGTTATGGGTGTTAGATGATTATATTGTTTGAAGCTTAAATTGATGATCTTGAATTTATCGTTATGGGTTGTTTATTTGATTCTACTGTTAATTATTTACTGCGTAGCTAACAGTGAAATACTATTTACGAATCTTGAGTTAAACTTGAAAAAAGAAATTCTTAATTGCATATAGAATCAAATATAACAAGATCTTGATCCTGGGCATCGGGTGAAAGATTCGCGATTAAGATAGGACTATACTTAATTGCCTTGTTTGGTTGAAAAATATGATCTGTAAATGCATTTGATTTAATATTAATGCCATAGAAATATGGTTATTAATTTAACTTGAATAGGCACATAAGAAATCGACAGATTTTTATGGGTATTATTAACCCTATAATCAATAGCCCAGATAATTCAATAAATCATTTTTAAGCTAAAAGTGTAGCATGATCTTTAGCAAGCTCATGACCCTGGAATATCTCTTTTATCAATTGTTAAAAGAAAATTGCATAAGTGGTGTAGTAAACTTTGTGTTGTATTATTGTTTGATTACTAGCTAAAGTGTAAGTTGGTTATTTATATATTTTGTGATGAATTAGCTTGAATCGATAATTGTTTGAGTTTGCATCAGTCGATAAGTTAATCACACGTCCTCGTGGGAATGATACTATACTTATTACTATATTACTTGAAGATTGCGTACACTTGCATGAGTGTTTTGGACGCAACATCCCTTGTGATTCTTTGAGTGCTCATGTGTATGTGTCTACACATGGAGATGCGATTATTGTAGATCGTGTTTATCCTTCATTTGTGGTTACCATTGGGACTCTTGAGACTAGTGTAGATCATCTACTTTTCGATATGGTGGATTTTGATGTTTTCTTGGGTATGGATTGGCTATCACCGTATCATGCTATATTGGATTGTCATGCCTAGAAGGTGACCTTATCATTACCGAAGTTACCTCGATTAGAGTGGAAAGGGACTCCTGGCAATTCTACCAGTAGGGTTATCTCTTATGTAAAGGCTCAACATATGCTCGAGAAGGGTTTTTAGCTTATTTGTCTTATGTACACGATTCTAGTACGAAGGCTCTTTCCATTGATTCAGTACCAGTTGTTCTAGAGTTTCTAGGGGTGTTTCTGCAGAACTGCCGGGGTTGGCACCCGACAGGGGCATTGGCTTCTATATTGATTTGGCTCCGGGCACTCAGCCATTTCTCTTCTACCATACCGTATGGCCCCGCTAGAGTTGAAAGAGTTGAAGGAGCAGTTACAAGATTTGCTTGCTAAGGGCTTCATTAAACCTAGTGCCTCGCCATAGGGTGCGTGCGTGTTTTTTGTAAAGAAGAATAATAGATCGACGAGGATGTAAATAGATTACTACCAGTTGAAAAAAGTCACCATCAAGAACAAGTATCCATTGCCGAGGATTGATGACTTATTTGATCAACTTCAGGGTGCCAGGGTGTTTTAAAAGATTTATTTGAGGTCTGGCTACCATCAGTTGAGGATTAGGGCATCTGATGTCCCTAAGATAACTTTTCGGACTCGATATGGGCATTATGAGTTTCTAGTAATGTCATTTTGGTTGACAAATGCCCCAACATAATTTTTGGATTTAATGAACCAGGTGTTCAAACCCTATTTGGATTCCTTTGTGATTGTTTTTATTGAAGATATCTTAATCTACTCCTATAGTCGAGAGGAGCATGAGCAACATCTTCAGATCATACTTCAGACTCTGAGAGACAGCAAGTTATATGCTAAGTTTGCAAAATGCATGTTTTGGTGAGCTCAATCGCTTTCATAGGGCACGTTGCATTAACAGAGGGCATTTAGGTGGATCCTAAGGAAATTGAGGCAGTTTAGAACTGGCCTAGACCTACTTCAACTATAGAGATATGGAGTTTCTTGAGTTTGGTGGGTTATTATCATCGATCTGTGGAGGGGTTTTCATCTATAACAGCCCCGTTGAATAAGTTGACCAAAATGGTGCTCAATTCAGATGGTCAGACGAGTGTGATGTGAACTTTCAGAAGCTCAAGACTTCTTTAACTATGGTGCCAATATTGGTGTTGCCGACAGGTTCAGGATCTAATACGGTATATTATGATGCATCTCGTATTGTACTTGGTGTTGTATTGATGCAGGATGGCAGGGTGATTGCATATGCATCGCGGTATTTAAAGGTACACGAGAAGAATTACCTGGTTCATTACATAGAGTTGCAGCCATTGTTCATGCACTAAAGATTTGGAGGCACTATCCTTACGGTGTGTCATGTGAGGTATTCACAGATCATCAGAACTTGTTGTACTTGTTCAAACAAAACGAAGTCAATTTGAGGCAGAGGAGATGGTTGAAGCTATTGAAAGACTATGATATCACCATCTTGTGTCATCCCGGGAGGGCCAATGTGGTGGCTGATGCTTTGAGTTTAAAAGTAGTGAATATGGGCAACCTTGCATACATTCCAGCCGGTGATAGACCGCTTGAATTAGATGTTCAGGCTTTGGCAATTAGTTCGTGAGGTTGGATATTTCAGAGCTTGGTCATGTTCTAGCTTGTACAGTCACTCGGTATTCCTTGTTTGAGCACATCAGGGAGCGGCAGTATGTTGACCCTCATTTGCTTGTCCTTAGGGACAAAATGCGGCACGGTGGTGCCAAGCAGGTTAGTGTTGGATATAATGGAGTTTTAAGGATGCAAGGTCGTGTTTGTGTGCCTAGATGGACTTTGTGAGTTGATTCTTGAGGAGGCCCACAGTTCCCGGTATTCTATTCATCTCGGTGCCGCCAAGATGTATCAGGACTTGTGGCAGCATTATTGGTGGAGGGGAATGAAGAAGGATATAGTTGCATATGTAGCTCGGTGTCTAAATTGTCAACAAGTTAAGTATGAGCATCTGGGACCTGGTGGTATGCTTCAGAAGTTAGATATTCCTGAGTGGAAGTGGGAGCATATCACTATGGATTTTGTTGTTGGACTCCCACAGACTCAGAGGAAGTTCGATACAGTTTGCGTCATTGTGGATAGGCTGGCCAAGTCTGCGCATTTCATTCTTGCGGCAATTACCTATTCTTCAGAGTGGTTGGCTGAGATCTACATTCGCGAGATCGTTCATCTTCACGATGTGCCCGTGTCTATCATTTCTGATCGAGGTACGCAATTGACCTTGCACTTTTGGAGGGTAGTATAGCGTGAGTTGGGCACGCAAATTGAGTTGACCACAACATTTCATCCTCAGACGGACGGACAGTTTGAGTGCACTATTCAGATATTGAAGGATATGCTCCGCGCTTGTGTTATAGAATTCAAAGGTTCTTGGGATCAGTTGTTGCCACTTGCAGAGTTTACCTACAACAACAACAACTACCAGCCAAGCATTCAGATGGCTCCCTATAAGGCATTATACGAGAGGCGGTGTCGATCGCCAGTTGGATGGTTCGAGTTGGGGGAGGCTCGATTTTTGGAACAAATTTAGTACAGAATGCCTTGGATTAGGTCAAGATTATTCAGGATCGACTTCGTGCAGCTCAGTCCAGGCAGAAGAGTTATGTTGACCGGTAGAGTTCGTGATGTTACATTCATGGTCGGATAAAGGGTATTTCCACCTAGTTTATAAGCGGTTTATCCGGTGTTCCATGTGTCCATGCTCCGGAAGTATAATGATGATCTGTCCCAAGTATTAGAATTTAGCTCGGTCCATTTGCACAAGGAATAAACTTATGATGAGGAGTCGGTGGCTATTCTAGCCGACAAGTTCGTCATTTAAGGTCTAAGAGTTATCTTTCATCTTGAGTGTAGTGGAGATGTCAACCTATCGAGGCAACTACTTAGGAGTTCGAGTCGGACATGCTGAGTAGATATCCACATCTTTTCACCAGTCTAGGTACTTTTCTATGTCCGTTCGAGGACGAATAGTTGTTTTAGAGGTGGAGAATGTGATGACCCGATAGGTCATCTAGTATTCTAGAACCTAATTCTGTGGATCGAAGCCTCAAATACCTTATTTTAGCCTTCCTCGATTTGTGTGCATAGTTCGGGTGTTTTTTGGAAAGTATTATGTTAAAAACTAATAAAATATGGAATTTTTGCCTTAAAATTCATTTGAGTTGACTTTGGTTAATATTTTGAGCAAACAAACTCGAATTCATATTTTGATTGTTCTGATGGGTCCGTATCGTGATTTGGGACTTGGGCATACGTCTAGAATCAAATTCGGAGGTCCCTAGCTCGAGTTATCGATTTTTGTTGAAATATGAAAGTTTAAAGGCTTAATGACTTAGAAAGTTTGACCAACATTTGACTTTATTGATATCAGGTCCGTATTTTTGTTCCGGAACTCGGTACAAGTCCATTACTATATTTGTGGCTTGCTTGTCGAATTTGGAGAGAAACGGAGTTGGTTTGATGTAATTCGAACGTCTGGTTGTTAAAATAGAAGTTCATGAGTTTTCTTGAAAATTTCATTTGATTTGCCGTCCAATTCGTAGCTTTAGGTGTTATTTTGGTAATTTTATCGCGCGAGCAAGTTCGTATGATTTTTTTGGACTTGTGTGCATGTTTGGTTTTGAGGCTCGAGGGCTTGGGTAAGTTTCGGATAGGCTACGGAGTGGTTTGGACTTAGAAAACTTAGCTGGTGTTCTTCAGTTTTAGCCTATTCTATTTCAATTTTAGCCAAATTAGACCAACCCAAACACCTAATCATACTCATCCCAATACTTCAAGTCCAATTTCTAAATCTACCTGACCCAATCTGATTAAATCTTGTCCATTGATCAATTTTGATCAACGGCCCAGATTCGTTCTTACCGAATTTAACCTAAACGACCTACCCCCCAAACCCTCATTCTCTCATCCTCACCCGTCGTACTCCTCTCATTCTCTCTCAAGCTCCCTCTGCCCTAACCATGGCCTCCACCCGCCGTTGCTTGCTCGCCATTGATTATGGTGGTTCACCGCCACACCTAACCCTAATGGCCCCATTCTTATGACCGGAACTCTTGCTATCCTGAGGTCCTCAAGGGACCAATGGCCGTTTACTCACCCCTGGGCTTGTCCTCACCATTCTCAGGCCACCATGGACCGATTAAGTAAGATCTTTTTATTTTCCGGCTAAACTTATGGGTTTCTAAGCCGGTCTCTCTATTTTTGGGTTATTTTTATAGAAACCCCTAATCTCTTCTCCTGTACCTCTTAGATCTGTACCAGATCTGAGGTTTTTCTGAACTATTTTCGTTTGTTTTATGAAAAACCTTTCGATTTCTTAAAGCGTTGGTTTATTGTCCCATTATGGTCTCTGGAACTTTTCTTCAAAACATATCTCTAGTCTTTTAATGTTGTTCTCTGATTCTCATATGTTTAAACGACTTTCTATTAAAATTGCTTTTTAATCACATTTTTGTTATGTTAAAACCCTTGTCTTAACACTATGTTATAATCATGAGTCTGTCTTTGCTGATTTGTTCATTCGATTCATCTGAATATCTGTTTCTCATGAATCTTTTTCGAGTCTTCGTAATTTTACACTATTGTGCTTATTAGGGTTTCTGACTTGATTCTTCTTGCCTATATTATGTCTATTTTTGTTTATTCATAGAAATTTATGTTAATTTCCCTTAATCAGTAATACTTTTATTTAAATCCCTAATTTCTTGTGATTGATACCCTTTACTGATTTCATGTGATGATATTCTGTGTTGATTTTCGACTTTTAAATTATCTTATTGTCTTATTATGTGGTTGACTACATTATTTATTGATTCTTAATATTGTTTCCTTAATTAGGACTCTCTGAACCTATCCCTAATTACTGGTTCTATACTTGCACTGTTTGAAGTCTTTCCTTATTTGTTATACTCTAGCTATGTATGATTTCTTTCCTTACTTGTCACATGAGCTCTACTGTTTGAACTAATTCTCTTTATTAAGGGAAGACTGGGACTGATTTTACTCTGAGTTTTATAATTATTGAATAATTTTGATTCTTACCTTATTTACCTAGCTTTCAAAATACTATATATATTGTTCTTCTACAGTCTTACGAACACGAACTCACATTAGTTAACATCTCTTATACACTCAAAAGCTCTTTTACTTTCTTTTGTTACTTACTATTGTTACTAAACTAGCCAGCTGTAAGCCAAGGCTAATTATTACACTCTCCTGTTCTTTACATTGTGTTTACTCTCTTTACTGGTATGTTCTGATTTTAAATTCAAGCTCTCAAACCAATATGTTTTCTACTGCTTCAGTTGATCACATTCCTAATCTGTTTCTATCTATTGTTTTCCTGTTCAACATGTAATTGGCCTATTGCTCCACCTAGCTTGTTAGTTATGTCCTACCCCTTTCTAGGATCAGCATGTCTTATGAACTTGTAGTCTGTCTAAATTTGACTCTACCTTGTTTTTTGAATATTGGTTTACTTGCTATTTAGTCTCTAGTATGAACCTTTCTTTGCAAAGCAATCTTTGTTACCCTAAGTTGTCTAATTCTATGTTTTTTCTGAAATTGTTACTATGTTGTATCATTAGCTATCCCCCATACCATGAACCCCCTAAAGTATATCTGATTATATAACTATGTTCTAATTAACACCCCTGAATCTGTGTCCTATTGTTTGCACTATTAGCTAACCCCTTAATTGCAAAGACTTCTGTTTACGTCTATTATGTGTTCTATCCCCAATTACCCCTGTGTGAAGGGTTGTTATTTGAGTGTTGCTGAACCTGTTTTGGCTCTATGTTTGATCTGTTGTTTGTGTGATTACACAACTATTGTCAAAAAACTGTTTTACTGAACAATTCTCCTATTTTATAAAACTACTTCAACTGAGTCTTTATCAAACACTACTTTCCTATTAAAAACTTTTCAAAACTATGTCAAGCACTCTCACTCTACTCTTAGGTACTTAAGTTCTCCCCTCCAGTGTGTGACTGCCTTGGGATCCCTGGATCCTTCTAAACTCTGATGCACTAGAGTTGGCTCTTCCACACTGCACTTACTCAGTTCTGGTTATGAAGTCTGGGTGTGAGCAATGCCCGAGATCCTTGGGGTCCTTAGGGAACTCTGATACACCCGGACATAAGAAAGGCTATGAAACTTTGGCATATGAGGATATGGACAGTTTGGTATATTTGGGCCTGCTTGAGGCTCCTTATAGTGTAACTTCTTCTTTTCCTTTATCTCTTTATGTAATTGATTCAGCTGGTCTATAATAACTATTTGTAAACGAATATTTGGGATGACTAGTGAAATTGAGAGGGTAGTTATATATTTCTATCAATATCATTGGGGTCGAAAGCATGTTATAGGCTTTACCTTATTTATGCTTGCATTAGAATACCTGCTTTGGGACCAATAAATTCAAATCGTGTCATGCACTAGAGATCATGCTTTTAGGTTTCACGTATACTGCTTCAACATCTCATTTGACCCTAATACATGTTTATCACTTAGAAATCCTGCTCGTGGGTTGATAAACAACATTAACATAAAAGTTGTTACTCATGCACATCCTGAAATCATGTCTTAAAAATTCAAATCGTGTCATGCACTAGAGATCATGCTTTTAGGTTTCACGTATACTGCTTCAACATCTCATTTGACCCTAATACATGTTTATCACTTAGAAATCCTGCTCGTGGGTTGATAAACAACATTAACATAAAAGTTGTTACTCCTGCACATCCTGAAATCATGTCTTAACAATTCTATAACTCTTTTTGTGCATTTAGAGATCATGCTTTAAGAATTCTATTAATTTAAAGATTATTGTCATAAAACTATCGTTTCTGTGCATTTAGAAATTATGAATTAGACACTCTATTTGCATTTGCTTAGCCGCGGCTAGTTAAACTACTGATTATGAAAGGATGTAAAAATAGTCTCACATATGATCGTCTTGTTTCAATTAAAACTGGTAACAATCCCTGTATTCTCAGAATGCTTTAGGCAAGAAACAACTCTTGAACTGTTAATGATTTTGTAACTATTATGCATGATCCCACGCTTAGGCAAGCCTTAGGTAATCAATCTGTGTAAGACTGGAGAACTATTTTCGTTTGTGTTTACTACTTAACGACTTACATGTTTAAAATCAGTAAGCAAACTGATTAGGACCTTACCGTCGAGTTCATAAAAAACAAAGTTGCATATTTCTGCGCATTGACATCCACTTAGATATCCTGTTTAGGTCTTTTCTATAATAAAAACTGCTCTTGTTTGTGTTTGAGACATGCTGCTTATGTGCATTACTTGTGGAGGTAAAACCTTGACCTCTTAACTGCTTTTTCCTTCATTTATCTGTTAAGTCCTATGTGTTCTTGCCTGTCGCCTAGAATTTTCTCCTTTTAAAACACGTTATGGGTTGTCTAGAACTGCCCATATTTAGAGGTCCTAAACTTCGGGACACAAGAAAGGGACGGGTAACAGCACACTTAGAGTTCATTAAATAAAAACTTGCTTAATAACCACTTAGGGGTGGGTAATGGGTAGAAAGGGATATGATGACTACGCGCTAATGTCACGTGTATCCCCTCATTGAGGAGTGTTTACCAGGCATTGTGTGGGGTGATCCTGTAAGCTAAGCAACCTAGGACCCCTCTTTCCCAAATTCCATTTGCTTAAACTTTACTTTTCTATATGTACACACTTTGCTCAAGTCTTTCCTTTGTCTTATTATTTGAGTAATGTAATGTCCAAAACCTGCTCTTATTTGTAATTATGTGTTTAAACTATTTGTTAAAGGACTAGTTCATAAGTATAAGTTTGGCTGGGACCCACCGTTGTGGACCACGAGAGGTGCCTAAAACCTTCCCCTCAAAGTTATTTCGCGCCCTTACCCTAAATCTCTGGTAATGCAAACCAATGTAAGAGATAATAAATCTAGGTGCCCTAACGCACCATAATCCATTAGGTGGCGACTCTTCAAAATCCAAATTCCCAAAAAGGAAATGAGTTATTACCCCCCATGAATGTCAGAACCCGGACTTTCTCCGCAGAGGAAAAAAGGGGGCGCGACACCTACTTTGATCATGTTATCCATGCTTAGCCTAGCTACTTCTCAAATTGATCATTCTTTCTACATTTATGGGTTTTCTGTGATAAGTGAGTATTGATTCTAATGTTGATGTTGGTATTGTGGAACCATTTTGATGTAAGGCTTGTTCTTGTTCATTCTATCTCCATGTTGTTATATGTTCATTGTTATATGGTAAGGGAGAGTGTTAATGCATGAAGGTGATGTTGTGTCGTATTTGAGTGTTAATAGTCGACAGGTGATGCCATGCTATATTGTGAGAGTTAATGTACGAAGGGTGATGCTGTGCCATATTTTGAGAGTTAATGCTTGAAGGGTGATGTTGTGCCGTATCTATTGATTTATGATAAAAGTGAGAGTAAAAGCACAAAGGGTGATGTTGTGCAGTATTAATGTTCCATTGTGAGGTTATGAGTAAAAGCACGAAAGGTGATGCCGTGCAATTTTATTCATTGCGTTTATTCATTTTACTGGTTAAAGGCATATTGATTGTTTTGATTTTCATTTTTATTGTAATTATTTTATCTTGTACCCTTTTAGCATGTCCCCTCCCAATAGTACATGTTTAGCCTTTATTTGTTGTTATCTTGTACGTATATTGTTATCTGCATCGCTTTATTACGTGGGTGTCTTGTCGCAACCTCATCTTAGGCTCAACACTTATAGAGTACATGGGGTCGGTTGTACTCATACTACACTCTGCACTACTTGTGCAGATGTTGGTACGAGTCCCAGCTGTCCATGAGGCATTTTAGCTTGGAACTACTTTTGGAGACTCGAGGTAGATCTGATGGCGTCCGCTGACCTTGAAGTCCCCTTCTATTTTCCCCATTTTATTGTTCTTTTCATTCAAGACAGTTGTATTTACTTCTGACCTTGTTTGTAAAGATTCTAGAAGCTCGTGAATTGTGACTCTAAATACGGGTTGTACTAGATATTATTGGCTTTTATATTATTCCGCACTCAGTTTTAGTTTTATTTCAGCTTAATTGATTTTGTTATTGGAATTGGTTAAAATTGGCTTAAAGATCCCCTAACATTGGCTTGCCTAGAAAATGAAATATTAGGCACTATCACGATTCCATAGGTGGCAATTCCAGCCCGTCACAGTTTTTATCAAAAGAATTCTAAAGAGAATAATTGTGTTTTAAACATTGATTCAACATTGGATATAGATGAAATTAGTATGATTGGACTAGTATTTTAATGTGTATTCGGATTTTGTGAATTTTGTCGGGTTTCGAGGTGCGAGCCTGGAGTTGACTCTTTGGGTTGGATTTTTATTTTTCATTAAAGATCAAAGCTTTATCATCCGAAATTATTTCCCTATGGTTTTTATTTATGATATTAAGTTAGTTTAGCTAGATTTGAGTCATCCGGAGGTTGTTTCACACGAGTAGGTTATTTTAGAGTATCAGTTTAGCTTCTTTGAGGTAAGTATCTTGCCTAAATTTTTGTGGGGGAAACTATCCCTTGTGATTTGAGTCGTTTATGTTATTAGTATTATATGAAATCCATGTACGTGAGGTGATGAGTACATACTCGGGCTTATATATGAAAATTGACTGGTTTAGACCCTTAGTCTTTTTTTATGTATTTATTTGAAATTGTTAGCACCTATTATATCTTTTATTCGTCATGTTTACTATCACATGTTTTATTTGAAGTTGTTATATGTCACATTCTTTAATGGTCGAGTTTGCTCTTATATACTTTATTTGAAGTCATTAACACTTTTACCATTATGTGGTTTCTTTTATAGTTGAGTTACTCTTTGTTGGAATTATTGTCACATGATACAACTTTGTTGCCGGGTTACACTCATTCAATTAGACGTAGTACTAGTTCATTCCATCTGTTTCATTGTTAGCCTAACTCATACACTAGAATCCGAAGTTTTCCATTTTATGGAAATACTTTTGTCACCACCCAAAATCCAACTAGCCGTGATGGAACCTAACCTCACCTGCTAGGCAAGCCTGATGTTTTAAGCGTTAATACCACACAAGAAGGGGGGGTGATTTGTGTGATACCCAATTTTTGATCTATAAGAACTAGGTTCTTCTAGGTGTTCTAACTACTACTGTTTACGGAATTAAAAGTACATAAAATGAAGAACAGAGAGATTTTTACGTGGAAAACATCTAGCTCAAAAGGTGAAAAAACCACGACCTACTACTCAGTAGGATTTTCCCAAACTTCCACTAAAATCACTGAGCCAAAGCAGCATTTACAAAAATTCTTTGTAAACCTAAAGATTAACTCTAATCTCGTTGTAGCACACAGCCTCAACTATTGCGACAACTTCAAGTTAGGTTATAACTTTAACACTCAAAGTAGCTAAAAAATTGCTTCTATGAAAGCTAGAGAGGTACAACTTTAAACCACCTACTACAATTGAACTAGAATACAAAAAAACACAATGGAACTAGTTCTTCTATCTCGTTCAAGTAGTTTCAGTAGTGCACACTCAATTTCACATAAATTGCTTGCAAAATCGCCTTGCTCTTTTGCTTTCAATTTAGTTCAACTTCTGCGTTTGTGCAATGCCTGTAAAAGAGATCAATCACTATCATTTAATAGGTTAGTAATCAGAGTTTGATTGGGACTTAATTGCTGATCTTCTATCGTAGTTGAGTCCTTGAAGATCTCAAACTCCAACACTATCTTTTATCCGGATTGTGTTCTCTTCATATAAGGAGACCTTCTCCCCTTATCCAATATGCAACCTTTTCGATCAGATCAGGAGATATTGTTGATGACTTATCTTCTTCATGCTCATCTCCTTCATGTGCATCTCACATGTTTAGATCAAGACTGTGCTTCACAAGATGGACCTGGTCCATGACTGAGTTCATTTGTCATTCTTTAAAACTTTACCTGTTCCTGGGCCAACAAATTCCTCATTTTTGATGATGACAAACTCTGTGCTTTTTTATTGATCAAAGAACCTGTAAGAACTCAGCTTAACCATCAACACTAAACTTAGAAAATTTACTTATCATCAAGGACTAGGTTAATTATGTTATAAATATCACTTATTTCAGAATAATTTGTATAAAGCACATTATCTCTTCCCCCTTTTGGCATCATCGAAAAGTTGCATACATAGTGTGAATCCCAGATATTAATAAGTACTCATGGCCACTGGGGCAACTGCAAGTGCAATCATGGTGCAATCATCAGTAATCAAACAAACATATTTAAACTATTAAGGTCAGAATAATCATTGAACAAGAGATAACAACAGTTGTCATTGATAGAGATATGTTTCTACAAACAAACCACAAAAAGAAAGAAAAACATTCAAACCATGAGCAAAAACAGCAAAATCCCTAATCTGGGTCACTGGGTTACTAGAACTAGTTCAGGAGTCAGAAATTAGGAGTCCTAAGGCTTGGAGGAACCGGAGGGTTGAGTTTGGAGAAGAGTCAGCATATTCTGAAGAATTCCATCATTCTTCTCCTTTTCTTTTGCAAGCTCAATTTTGATATCATCCCTCTCAGGTTCCACTTCAACCACACGAGCCTGGAGCCTAGCAATTTCAGCATCCTTAGCAGCACACTCCTGAACCAAAGTTCTAACTTTGCTATTGATGGGTGTTCTCAGAGATGAACCAGGTTCAACTGGGATGACATTGACTGGATAGTCACAAGCAAGAAGAGTTTTGACTTCAAAGTGTTCTTTGCTTGAGGCCATTTCCTATTTCTTTAGGGGCACATTGGGCTTGTCCAAAACTGTGGTCAGAATGAAGCCATAAGGAGTAGCATGAGCCTTGGAACCATTGATGACCCTGTCTAGAAATTTGACTATGAGTGCAGGCCAGTTGATTTGTTTTCCCCTCTCAAGGCATTCCATAAGCACTAGATTCATGTAGTTGGCAGTGTACCTTCTCTCATGTCTTGGCAATAAGCATTTATTTACAAACTCAAACACTACCTTGTGCTGAGGCCTTATCTCACTCTTCTATACAGCTCTGGCTTCATTTACATCCTCAGAATCACAGAATCTTTTGGTGATTTCAAGGGCAGTAGGGAGGGAGTCCGGGCATGGCCACCTTTGCCTAGTATAATCATCAAACCCTTCAAAGGGTATGTCCAGAATCTCTCCCAGTTTCACAGCATCAAATTTCACTTGAACTCCCTTCACCTGGCTACTGACAACTCCATCCTTAACAACAGCATTTGCCATGAATTCAATCAATTGATTTCTAGCTAGCCTTCCTTCCATCCGATTGGCCATGTCCTTCCATCCCTGAGCTGCTAAGCAGTCTATCAATCACATCATCCCTGGTTCCACCAGTTCCTTCAACAATCTACCTTTCAAGATTTTTCTTCTGCTAAAAATGGCAAGCTTGTCCTGTTCCTTCTCATATTCATTTTCTTCTTCTTCTCCACTCCAATCCTCATCATCAGAAACCTTTGTTTGTTTAGCTTTCACTACAGATCTTGTCCTCTTGGCAAGTGTGGGTTCAACAGCTACAAGTACAGAGGAAAACTTCTTGGAGGTAGTCTTGGTTTTCTTAGGCTTAGGTGTAGGAACCTCCACTATTGTACCCCTCTCTTGATGGACCAGTTCCATCTCATATTCCTCAACAACTTTTGAGGATTCCGCAACCTTTCCCTTTCCTTTGTCCATTTACTTTTTCTTGCTTTCTTCTAAAGCCTTTTGTAGATCAGCTTCACTTTGTTTTACCCTGCTTCTTGTAGCTCTACCCCTAGGCACTGAAGAGGCAGTACGTGTTTGGGATGAGGCTTTTCTTTTCTGGGATGGCTTGGGAACATTTGGGGCTTTTGGTGTGGTAGTTTTGCGTTTCTTTGGGTCATAACATGCCCCAATCCTTTTCAGTAGATTAGCTAGGGTATCTTCAGCAGATGAAACGGGTTCCTCTCTCCTTTTGCTCAGATGAACCAATCCCTCAGCAGCCTCCCCAGACCCACTTCCCCCCTGACTTCATGCCACTTTATTCTAACCTCTCTTGTGCAACCCCATATATAGCAAGAACTTCTCCCTTCCCATTTCCCCTCTCTTCACCACATGCACCCTCTCTCTCTCTTTCTTTTTCAGACTTCTTTTTACCTCCACTCCTACTCGTCTCAGCCAACTTAACATCCCTAATGGGTCCAACCATAACAAACCTAGTTTCTAAGTTTTCAATAATAGATGAACTTACCTTAGTAGGGAATTCTTGAGTCTTATCAGAGTCAGAAGACCCATGTCCATCTCCCTCAGTCGCGGATCTAAAATATTTAGTCTTAGAGTTAGAATCGGAATTTTGAGCTGGGTTTTCTTTCACTTGGCTAGCTTTCAACCTTTCGTTTAAAACCTTCCTCAGAGCCCCAGATGCTACAGTTTTTCGGGAAAGTATTTTCTGTCTTCGAAACCTAGGTTTTGGAGATTCACTGGGTGGAGTTGATGAGGATGAATTTGAGGGAGATGGTGGTGGAGGAGTGCCATAATGATCTTGTGGGTTAGACATGATTCTTTGTTTCTTGAGAAAATATGGGAATTTTGGAGAAGAGGGCAATTAGGATTGGATGAATTTTTTGATGGTTTTAGAATTTTGAAGAGGGTTGGAGATGTGATGTGTATTTAAAGAGAATTAGACATTAATTAGGTAACAACAGCTTTTTCAGGGGTCAAACAGAAGTCTAATCAAACTGAAATTCCAGCATTTTAATCATAGATTTGGTTTCCTTAGATTTTTGGCAAAAAATGCGGTTTTAGAGTTCTGGAGGGACGAAACTGGTTCAATGCTTAACGGATAGAATTTTCTAGGAATTTTACAAGTATAGGACTTCTGCTCATGATTGAATTATTAATCTTTCTAATTGTGCAGAGTATAGAAAACATACCTAAACTGTTATATGAACTCATACTGATGAACCAGGTTCTTCATATAGAACTCTCTTGAACATGCTTCAAATGCCATAATAGAGAAAAAATTGTAAAAGATCAGTGAGTTATATATACACCTGTCATAGGAGTATACGGATTAAACTAAGAAACTGAGTAAGAATTAGTTTAGATATTTACACAAAGTTAGAATAATTCCTAGCCAATTTTTTTTTTCATTGTATTCTGAGCTGGGCCTATTAGGTGATCTTAATCATCCCTAATTCCAACCTGTTCCTCTCAAAGTTTTCTCTACTCAGTGCTTTAGTGAAGATGTTAGCAATTTGCTTATCAGTAGCAATTTATTATGGTCATAATAGATGCATCTTCTAGATGGTATCATGTATGTCTATTGTCATCTCGCAACCTCGCATTTGCAAAATTAATGGCACAAATAATCCGATTACGGGCACAATTTCCCGATAATCCAATTAAGTCTATTAGACTTGATAATGCTGCTGAGTTATCATCCCAAACATTTAATGATTATTGCTTATCAATTGGGATAAAAGTGGAACATCCTGTAGCTCATGTTCACATGCAAAATGGCCTTGCAGAGTCTTTAATTAAACGTCTACAATTGATAGCAAGATCGTTACTCATGAAAATGAAGTTGCCCACTTCTATTTGGGGTCAAGCCATTTTACATGCAGCAATGCTAATTCGTCTCAGACCGACAAATTATCACAAGTATTCCCCGTTGCAATTAGTTTTGGGTCATGAACCTAATATGTCTCATATAAGAAATTTTGGATGTGTTGTATATATCTGTAGCACCCCCACATCGCACCAAGATGGGTCCCCAAAGAAGGTTAGAAATATATGTTGGGTTTGAATCGCCCTCCATTATTCTCTACTTTGAAACATTAATGGGATATTTGTTCACTACTCGTTTTGCAGATTGTCGATTCAATGAGGCATTTTCCCAAAATTAGGGGGAGAAATTAATGAAACCAAACGTGAAATTTTGTGGAAAAATAATCATTGTCTCATCTTGATCCACGTACCTCTATTTGTGACACAGAGGTGCAAAAGATTATCCATTTGCAGAAAATAGCAAATCAAATGCCAGATGCATTTTACGGATTTGAAAAGGATAATAAAATCACATATCCATGTAGAGAATGTTCCAATCCGTATTGATGTCCCCATTGGACAATCTTCTAGTTTCATAGCTAATGAGTCAAAAACATGCCTAAAACATGGCAGACCATTAGGTTCTAAGGATCGAAATCCTAGAAAAAGAAAAATAAATTATCAAGATGACACTACGAAAGAGTCTCATAAAGAAATTCATGATTTAACCAATCCTGAGATTCATGAGGAAATCAATGAGCCCGGGACTCAAGAAAATAAGGAACTATCAATAAATCCAATCGATTTTGAGATAAATTTGAATCGAATGGATATAGTGGTGGATTACATCTTTGCATATAATGTTGCATCTAGCATTATGCAAGAAAGTGAGGATCTTGAACCTCAATCTGTTGAAGAATGTCGACAAAGACTTGATTGGCCAAAATGGCAAGAAGCAATCCAATTAGAGTTAAGTTCACTTGCAAAACGTGAAGTTTTTGGGCCTGTAGTCCAAACACCTAATGGTGTTAAGCCTATTGGCTATAAATGGGTCTTTGTACGCAAAAAGAATGAGAAAAATGAGGTACAAAGATATAAGGCATGCCTTGTTGCACAAGGATTTTTACAAAGGACTGGTGTCTATTATGAAGAGACATATTATCCTGTTATGGATGCTATATTATTCCATTATCTCATTAGTTTTGTTCTCCATGAAAAGCTTGACATGCATTTAATGGATGTAGTTACAGCCTACCTTTACGGCTCATTTGATAATGAGATATACATGAAAATTCCCGAGGGATTTAAAATGCCCAACGCACAGAATTCAAAGTCCCGGGAAATATTTTCAATCAAATTGCAAAGATCTTTGTATGGTGTAAAGCAATCAGGAAGAATGTGGTATAACCGTCTTAGTGAGTATTTATTAAAGAAGGGTTATATAAATTATGTCATTTGTCCATGTGTTTTTATAAAGAAAACAACATCGGAATTTGTTGTACTTGCCGTATATGTCGATGACATAAACCTTATTAGAACTCCTACAGAACTCCAAAAGGCGATTGATTATTTAAAGAAGGAATTCGAGATGAAAGATCTCGGAAAGACAAAATTATGTCTCGATTTGCAAATTGAACATTTGACAAATGCGATTTTTGTTAATCAATCGGCATACATTAAAAAGTTATTGAAACGGTTTTACATAGATGAAGCACATCCATTAAGTACTGCGATGATTGTTTGATCACTTGATGTGAATAAGGACCCGTTTCGACCTCAAGAAAAGAATGAAGAGCTTCTTGGTCCTAAAGTACCATATCTTAGTGCAATTGGTGGACTAATGTATCTTGCTAATACTACAAGGCCTGCCATAACTTTTTCGGTTAATGTCTTAGCAAGATATAGCTCTGCTCCTACAAGGAGACACTGGAATGGGATCAAACAGCAATATCTAAAAGGGACTACGGATATAGGCTTATTTTATGGCAATGACTGCAATCCTGATCTTGTTGGTTATGCCGATGTTGGGTATTTATCTGACCCGCATAAGGCTCGATCTCAAACAGGTTATGTGTTTACATGTGGCGGCACTGCCATATCTTGGCGATCAACTAAGCAATCAACCGTGGCTACTTCTTCTAATCATGCTGAGATAATTGCTATTCATGAAGCAAGTCGAGAATGTACATAATACATCTTATCCGAGAAAAATGTGGTTTGAGGTGTGAAAAACTACCCACAATTTTGTATGAAGACAATGTAGCATGCATAGCCCAATTGAAGGGAGGATTCATAAAAGGAGATAGAACAAAGCACATTTCACCAAATTTATTTTTACACATGATCTTCAAAAGAATGATGATATCAATGTGCAACAGATTCGTTCAAGTGATAATATGACTGATTTATTCACCAAATCTCTACCAACATCAACCTTCAAGAAACTGGTGTACAAAATTGGGATGCGAAGGCTCAAGGATGTGAGTTGATTCTCTCATCAGGGGGAGTTAATACGCGTTGTACTCTTTTTCCCTTACAAGGTTTTGTCCCACTGGGTTTTCCTTGCAAGGTTTTTAACGAGGCAACCAAAAGGCATATTTCTAAACATGTGTACTCTTTTTCCTTCACTAGGATTTTTTTTCATAGGGTTTTTTCCTAATAATGTTTTAACAAGGCATATTATCTATGGACATCCAAGGGAGAGTGTTATGATAAATATCACATTATGTTGGATGTCTACTCTTCTTCCATGATCTTTATCTAAAATGTTTAATGACATATTCAATGACATATTTTGTATGTTCAATGACATATTCCATGACATATTTTCTTCACTTTTATGCTTATATAAAGGCCTTGTAATAGATAGAAAAATACACACAATTGAAGAAAAAATAAGAATCTCTCTTCCTCTCTTTCTCTCTATATCTCTTAGTTTGTTTTTGCTTGTTTTATATTACTATTTTGGGTTATATTTTATAATAAATACATTTTTTAGCAATTTTTGTTTCAAAAGTCTGGTCAAAACAGTAGGTCTTTGTTTATTTCCCAGCTAAGCTTTCTTCTCAGAAATAATTTGGCTGACTTTATGAAAAAAATGAGGTACGCAACAACAACATACCCAGTAATATCCCACACCGTATGGTCCGAGGAGGGAAGTGTATACGCAGATCTTACCCCTACCTTGTGAGGATAGAGAGACTATTTCTAATAAACCCTCAACTTAGGAAAGCAATTTAATTTTAATGGACAAACTATTGTGGAGCCGAATATGAAATTATATTTATTATCCAAAAATACGGGCCATAAAGGTCTTCCGTCAACCAAGCGTTTTCTTCAATAACCTTATCTCCGTATATTTCATCCACATATGTGATGCTAAGAGAACTAGAAATACGCTAAGAGAAAAAACAAATAGTTATAAAAATAAAAGTATTTACAAAAAAAAACAAAGATAAAAGTAAGAGTATAATGTAGAAAATAGCTGATTTCTAAGTCCTCGACAACGGCGCCAAAAACTTGTTGCGGCCAAACGCATACGCAAGTATACGCGGTTGTCAAGTAATAAAGTGACTAAAAGTTGGAAGTCAAACCCATGAGGACTTGTGATTAACTATTAACTAAATCAGATTATCCTAATTATCTAAATAAGAATTAAGCGTAGTAATATATGACTCTAATCTATTTAAAATAAAAAGAAAACAAATAATGAACTCTGAACAAAGGAAGAGTAGATTTTTATGTTATCAGTGTCATGAAAACGATCTACGGTTATGGGTTATATGACATTCCTATTGTATTCTTCAACTAAATTGACTAACTAATTTATCTAGCTTATTGGTTGATAGGGTTTATATTGCTCATAGGAATCTATCAAGTTGTTATTTGCCTATTCAAGCTAACCTAACGCCTATATATCTATAGAGTTAGAATCAACAAGAACACATTTATAACTAATGTACATCAACCAACCAAGGCAATTAGGTATATGTATATCCTAACTGCAAATCCATTCCTCGATGCCCAGGTTCAAGAACTTGCTCTACTCAATCCTATATGCAATCTTGAATTCTCACTTTTGAATTCAACTCTAGGTTCATAAATAGTATTCAACTGCTGATCAAACAATCAAATAATTAAGTGCATGATTGAATAAACTATTACAAACAAATCAAGAAATTAAAATCAATATCTGAATAATAATAGTCATGAAAGAACCACAACCCTAGAACGTGAAGTTTAGCTCCACATAGACATGGTATTCACAAAAAATCATATAAAGGAACGTAAAAATTACTAAGTTTGGTGGAAGAAAAGATGAAACCCGGCCTTCACGGCGGTTCTGTGCTCTTCCTTAGTCAAAAGTTTCTCTCAAAAATGTTCTCTCCTTCCAAATAGGTTTAGAACCCCTTTTATACGAATTGAAATTGTGTAAGACCGAAATAACCTTGTCCCGAAATAAGAAGAAAAAATACCATCCCAGCGTCAGGGCAGGGGCTGCCCTGGCGCTAAAACCAGAAAGGTTTCACATCTGCTTGGGTGTTCTTTCAATGCTGCCTAACTTTTCAATCTGCCGAGTTTATCATTCTTTCACTTAACTTTTCATTTCATTGCAATTGTTTATTTCATCTTCTTTTATAATACTAAACTTTAATCATTATATATTCAATAATTAAATAATTATGAATCCATTCTTGTAGTGTATAAAATATACTTAAGATTTGTACTTTGATGCCAATTTTATCTCCAAAGTACCTACACATAAAATACACAATTAAGCACAAATATAGTACAATTTAGCATTAAAACACTAAAATGTAAGTAATGTTGTCACGACCCGGATTTTCCGCCCGCGGGAGTCGTGATGGCGCCTACTAATGTAAGCTAGGAAAGCCGATTGTTTGAACAAATTAACTTTATATACATTTTATATCCATTAACAGTTATGAAGCAAAAACGTATAGACAGCGGAATTTATAATAAGCGGAAGAAAAATAATAATCTGTTTGAATATGTATCCAATACAAATGTTTAATCAAGACTACCCAGAACTGGAGTCACAGCTTCACAGACGGTCTAAGAGTACTACAAACAAAGTCTGAAAGATAAATAATATACTGTCTTGGAAATACGTAAATGAAACAGGATAAAGGGATAGAGGGGGACGCCAGGGCCTGCAGACGCCTCCACGACTACCTTGGATCTCTGTATGGACTGAAAGCAGCCACCCAAGTTAAGGTCAAAAAGCTACTGCTTCGGGATCTGCACACAATGCAGAGTGTAATATCAGCACAACCCACCCCCTGTGCTGGTAAGTGCCTAGCCTAACCTCGGCGAAGTATTGACGAGGCTAGGACCAGACTACCAGATAAACCTGTGCAGTTTAACCATATACAGCGGAAAAGAAGAACAGTAATGTACAATCAATTATGGGAAGGGGAAACATGCTGTAGGGGAACATCGATTAAGAATAGTAAGACAACGAGTGAATAAGAAGAACACCATATCTCAGTTATTAACAAGAATCAAGAATCAATAAGTGCACGGCATCACCCTTCATGCTTTTACTCTCGTCCTCACCAAAGAATCAATATAAATTGCACGACATCACCCTTCGTGCTTTTACTCTTGTCCTCACCATATAATCAATATAATCGGCACGGAATTGTACATCGTGCAGCACGGCATCACCCTTCGTGCTTTACACTCTTCCTCACAAAATCATACACGACATCACCCTTCGTGCTTTAACACTCTTCCTCACCCAAACAACAATTACAAACAATAAGGCAAGGAAATAAGTAAGGTTGGAGTAAAATCCCAGCAAAGGAAAACAATAGTTCAACAATCAAATCCCTGCAAGGAAAAATAATAGTTCAACAATCAAATCCCGGCAAGGGAACAATCTCAAAAATATCAACATCCCGGCAAGGGAGATAGCATTAGGAGAAACTATACCCCGGCAAGGGAAACAACACAATAATTCTCTTTCCTTTTTCACTTCTAATTCACAACTCAGTTCACAACATGAGCCAATATTATAAAAGGTTCAATTTCCCATTTATACTTCCACATTTTATTATACATCTTGAGCCAACGCTCCTCAATGTTCAAATATAGCTATTACTTGCGCAAACATTGCACAACAAAAGAAATCATCACCAAGGCATGAATAATACAACAAAGTCATAATAATCATAATATAAGACTCACGATCATGATTGACACCAACGTATAGATACTCGTCACCATGCCTATACGTTATACTCAACTATTACCACATAGCAAGTAGAACTCGACTCCTAATCCCTCAAGCTATGGTTAGACAAAACACTTACCTCGAACTTCCACGGCCAACTCAAGCCTCAAACACTACTTTCCCTTTTGAATTTGGCTCCAAATTAATTGTATCTAGACATAATCGACTTAATAACATCAATAAATGCTAAACAATTCAATTCCAATGCTTAATTATAAATTTCCAATCACTTTTCCAAAAAGTCAAAAATCGACCCTGGGCTCGCTTGGTTAAAACACGAGGTTCGGACCAAAACTCGATCACTCATTCACCCACGAGCCCAAATATGTAATTAGTTTCAAAATCCATCCCTAAAACGCGGTCTAAATTCCATTTATACAAAAAGCCCTAACTCTACCCAAATCCATAATTTTCTACCCTTAAGAACATGATTTAAGCCTAGAAATCTAATGGGTGTTAATGGAAATTGAAGAAAATGAATCCAAGATTACATACCTATGAATTTATGGTCAAATTCTCTTTCAAAAATCGCCCAATTTGGAGTTTGAAAGAAGAAGTTATGAATTTTTGGTTTGATCACGTATGTGTTCTTTCACTGTTTAAATGACTGGGAAAAAATAACCTATGCGATCACGAACAAGCCTATGCGATCGCATAAGTTTGACTCTCCTAACCTACGCGTTTGCAAGCTGAGGGTCGCGTTTGCATGGGGTTAAAACTACCCAGCACCCAGACCCATTCCCACTCTATGCGTTCGCGACTGATCCGGTGCGTTCGCGTAGAGAAACTTCCCAAAGCTCTTCGTTCGCACCCAGGTCTATGTGTTTGCATAGTGCAAACCTACCCTCTTCCCCGTTTGTGCATTGCATTAGCATGGATGACCATGCGTTCCCATAGAGTAAAACCCTGGACACCAGAAGACAGTAGAAATACCAGATTTCTAAGTCCAAAAATACTCCGACGCCTATCCGAAACTCACCCGAGCCCTCAGGGATTCAAACCAAACATGTAAACTACGTCAAAAACACTCTACGGACTTACTCGTGCATTCAAATCACAAAAAAAATATCAACAACTATGAATAGCATCAAAATCATGAAATCACTTAAGAACTTAAAATTTTCCAATTTTTCTCAAATACGGTCTGATTTACGTCATTTCAAGTTCGCTTCTTACTAAATTTCACAGACTTGACTTAAATCACATATAAGACCTATACCGGGCTCCGGAATAATAATACGAGCCCGATACCATCAAATTTTAAACACATTTCATTTCCAAAATTCATAAATAATTCCAGAAAATAATTTTCTTTAAAAATTCATTTCTCGGGCTTGGGACCTCGGAACTTGATTCCGGGCATACGCCTAAGTCCCATATTTTCCTACGGACACAAAGCTTATTGGGCAATCAAAAAGCTAAATATGGATATGGACTTAGCCGGTGAAAAATGACTGCTACAACTCAATGAACTTGATGAGTTTCGGTTGCATGCTTATGAAAATGCCAAGTTGTATAAAGAAAAGACCAAGAGGTGGCATGACAATCACATCCAACATCGTGAGTTTGAGGCGGGTCAAGAAGTTCTTTTTTTAATTCAAGGCTAAAGCTTTTTCCTGGAAAGCTTAAGTCCCTTTGGGCATGCCCTTTCGTTGTGGTAAGTGTGACTCCTCATGGAATAGTTGAATTGTAGGACATAAATTCAAGTGGTACATTCTTGGTGAATGGGCAGCGAGTAAAATACTATTGGGTGGTGATATTAAACGGCACAAGACCTCGGTAGATTTGGTTGATGCGTGATGAAGTCTTGAGTCGTGCCGCAACGTTAAATTAGGCACTTGTTGGAAGGCAACCCAATGACTAATATCACTAACTTTTAATTGTAGTTTAGAAATATTTTATTTTAGATGTCATAATGTTTTTAGTCAGGTGCAAGTATGAATTTGGCATAAAATCAGTGTACAATGATGTAAAGGGTAAATTGTGAGCTAAAAAATCGAAAAATAGGCTAACTCTGTGAAAAATTGGCCTACCACATCGCATGGGGCGTCGTGCCACACACCGCGCCAGGCAAAATTGCACAGACGAGGCATAATGTAAAGTTTTCAGAGCAGCTGGGAATTTTGCACTGTCACGCCGCGGGGGCGTCGCGACAATGCAATTTAATTAAAAGAAAAATTAAAATAAACCCTTTCCCCTTATTTAATTATTTCACTTCCCAAACTCTCTTCTTCTCTAATACTAAACCCAAAAAGCCCAACCAAATAATTTCACTTAAAAATCCATCCTCAAATCCTTCTTCTTTTTGCAAGGTAAGTATTCTCTTCTCTCTTTTCCTTCAATCTAGTAGTATTTCATTTTGTATTTCTTTCTTATTTTCAAGTATATTTGTATAAAATATAGCAAGAATTGTGTTCTTAACTTTCTTTTAGTTTCTTTTGTTAATATTGTTAAAAATAGTATCAGAAACTTAGAATGTATATTCTCTTTGTGTTGAGGTGATATGGGTTGAGTTTCTTGTTGAAGATTGTTGAGGGGTATACTAATTCGAAAATACATGTAAGAAAGTGAAAGATTGTGTATTGAATATTATTGTGAAGATGTGGTGATGTTATAGTTGTGATATGAGGCATATTTGTGTTGTTGATATGGTGATTATGCGCCTTTTGAAGTTGAAATTTTAAGAATAGAAGACATGCTTATAATGTGTTTGTTAAAATGTCTAAATGACATGAAATTGAGTAATGTTGCAAAATAAGAAACAAATTGCAATGTGAGACGTTATTATTGATAACAACTATAAAATTAGGCTAAAACATGATTTTTCGCTTTCTTTATGTAAAAATGAGATGTAAGATTCATGCTAATTTGCGTATGTAGTATATTTTGTATAATAATTTTGAATTTTGTAAAATAGACTAATTTCTTTTTATGTTTATGTTTAATATAAATCTAGCTTAATTTTGTTTAGTATTTATGTTTATGTTTAATATTAATCTAGCTTAGTTTTTGATTTTTATTTTATTTTTAATTGTTGCAATTCTCTATAATGATTGGGTAGGCCGATAAGCATTATATCATTCTAATTGAAGAACAGGGTAGTCTGAATCCCTGGTATACATGCTAAGTGTCAACATGATAATAACATAAGTGTGGGGTATTTACTCCATTTTCTCTTAAATGATTTTGTGTCTTTTTAGCTAATATATCATGTTGTGTAGGTATAATGTCTCGGCGCCCAAGCAAAATATCAAACGTTGGCCTATCTGAGGCTGCATCTACTAGCCGACATGGAGGTAGAAGGGCACCACCTTCGGCACCAGTTGAGGAGGAAGAGGACCACTTTGATCCTGATGCAGATGCGGTGCAATAGTGCAAATATGGCATCAGGGTTATTCCACTCCATACAATACAATGGTTCCAATCCTTTGTTCCTGCTGTACCACCAACTCCAGAAGTTGCCATAGATGAAACAAAGCTCGCTCGTAAGTATAATGCAATATATACTAACATTCGAGCTTTGGATTTTGAAGAGTTGTTTCGCCAAGGTGATAGTGTGAACATCAACTTGGTAAAATTTTTTTTATGCAAATTGGCAACCAGGAGGCGATTTAGATGCAAGTTATCAAGTTAGGGTCAGAAATAGAGTGATTCCATTTTCTTCAAAGGTCGTAAATAAAATAATAGGTTTCACTGAGCATTCACATAAGCTGTTTCAGAGGTTCCTTCATAGACCAGATTACCCAGACATTCGCAGGCAGCTATGTGGTGCAGATTCCTTTGCCTTGTGGACTAGAGATTCAAATGAGTTTCACAAGGAGATGAAAAAAGGAACATTCCAACGTCCTGCACAAGTTATTTTGAAGATAATAAATGCCAAAATTATGCCGACACAAAGTGATACAGACGTATCCAAACTAATGGTTTGCTTGATTTATGCATTTTTAACAGGAATACAGATTGATCTTGGGAAAATTATGCCGGAACACATATCAAAGGTGAGATCTTTTGGGGGGTGCCGCCTACACTATCCGAGTATGATCACTCGGCTATTGCGGATGCACTGCATTGAAGAAGAGTATCACTATGATCATAAGATAGAAGTAACATATCCTATCAGGGCGCTTGATGTCACGAGTGTAATAGATCTGCCTGCAATTGCACTTAATGCCGATCAAAGGTTTGTCCGGGTGGAAGAGACTTTGCAGATATTATTTGCTGACTTGCGCCTTCACGCTTCTAGAGGGGAAGTGAACTTGGAAGAGTTACAACAAAATCACCCAATATCTCCTTTCACTCAACAGTGGTTAGGAATGGCTCAGCAAGGACAATTTCCACCAGATGAAGATGTGAACTCTATTCCCTTAGATGACGAGGAATATTTGCGCACCTTTGAAGATGAAGATGCTTAGGCCAATGGCCTCAGGGAGTCTCTTTTCTGATCTATTTTTGATCTTTTCCATTAGGGACAATGCAAGATTTTAAGTGTGGGGTGACTTGCCCCTATTGTAATGTACTTACTTTTGTATTTTTCGTATTTTTGGTTGTTTTATTTTGTTTAGACTGTTAAACTTTTTGGTTTGGTAGATTATAGCGTTTATAGGTAGTAAGTGGTACTAATTTCAATATTTTTTCTACGATGGATTTTCTTGAGAGAAATGAAGTTGAAATTCGAAAAAGAAATGTAAAAAAAAATGTTTGCCTTTTATTTCAGTTTAGTGTATGCTAGTTTTGGTTTAATTAAAATTTTACCCTTGGTTTTTCTTTATGCCGCGGTTCTTTTCCAAGGGTGAATTTGAACCGGGTATAGTGTAATTTTTTTTAGTTCAATTGAATAAAAAATTCCTAACTTACAGAGTTAATCTCCTCAAATGCACATGCTTTAGAAGTTGTATGTACCTTATTTGTGATGCTCATCCTCAGTTCTTGATTCTAAAGTAAGTGCCTTAAATTGTGTATTTATAACTATGCTTAACTTCTTTGACTAGAGAGTTGAGAAAGATCCAAGCTTGAATGAGTTGTGTGCCAATGTGTGAGTGAGGTTGCTGAAATATTCTGTGCATAACAATTGAGATCTAGAACTTGCCCTCAAGTGTTTTGCAAAGAGAAATAGTAGCATTATTCAATTTAGGAGATGATATAGGCATTTCTTTATTGAACCAGTTTTATAATTGTTCCCACCTAGTTGTATATATCTTAGTCAAACCTTTTGAGTCGTTAATCCTATTTCTTTGGCATCCACATTGTAAACCTTACCAATTTATGTAAATATATCAGTTATTTGAACCTCTATCTCTCATGAGCACTTAGTATTGTTAAAGTTGAGAAGAGATTTGTTGGTTTATTTGAAAAAAAGAAAAAAGAAAAAAATACATACATACATATATATATATATATATATATATATATATATATATATATATATATATAGGGGATGGATTTTCATTAGTAGCATTCCCTAGCTTATGGTACTTAAAGGGAATGAGATTTATTGTTATTATGTAAAACCTCAAGAAGGTTGGAGACGGTTTAACATAAGAGTAATGCTGTAATTGTGAATTGAAATGGTGTATGTATGAAGTGCTCAAAGAGGTGTAGCTACTACATTCTATATTTATCACACCCTTGCTCAGCCGGCATTACAACCAATTAAAGTCCTATTTGATCCTTGACTGAATAAACTCAATTAGTAGAGTATTACACTATGGGCAAACATATGGTATGTCATCTGTTGCACATGAATTTCAATTCTGAGAGTGAGTTAATTCTTCCTATTTTGAGTTCCTAAATATTCGTGAATACTATGTTGAGAGGAACTAGTCTATATTAGTTGTGAGGGAGCACATTATTTGTAAAAGCAAGGAAACATTTTGACCTTTGTGTTAGAGTAAGTAAGCAAGTTATGAAAATGTGTGGCACTTGTGAGTCATGTCTTGAGGTTGAAATATTATGAATTGGTACTTAAGTGTCAGCATGTGTTGTTAGAGAAATTGTTTGATAAAAAGATCGTCCTTATGTGAAATGTATGATAATTGCCCGAGGAAGAGCAATGGTTTAAGTGTGGGGTGTTGATCATAGGCTAAAAACTCGTATTTTAGTCGTTGTAACAACACTTTAATTATTGCATTTTACAAAGGTTTGAGCTTAAATGATAATGAATTGTACTAAATTCATGCTTTATGCCTTGCAGGAAGCTAATACGACTTAAGAATTAAATTTGGGATGAATTTGATTAATTTGGGGCTTTGAAGTCCGAGTAAAAACTAAATAAATCAAGTCGGGATCGTGTTCGGGGATCGCAACGCAAGCCCGGATAGCAAAACAAATGAAAAAATGAAGCAGTGCAAAATATTGCATTGTCGCGCCGCGGCAATGCAAATATTTGTGCTGCATTGTTATGCTCTGTTAAAATGTATTCTGCCTCTGTCCAATCCATGTACGCGGCACACGGGGAGTCGTACGGGGCGTCGCGGACGTGTAAAAATCGCAGAACTACTCTATTTCGGTCTAAAAAGGGTATAATTGTCAAAACCCATTCCTACATGATTAAAAAGGGTAAATCATCTATTATTGATGGACCAGACCTGTTTTGAGAGAGAAAAAGAGGAGGAGATCCATCTTGGAGAATCAAAAATCAAGAGGAGACAACACTTTGGAGCAAGGATTAAAAGAGTTTTTCCAAACCTTATTCTAGTATCTATTTATTTTATGTTTAAGACTTATATTGTTGATGTTTGTATAATTATGAGTGGCTAAAAACCGAAATATTCTGGGGTTATGGGTGTTAGATGATTATGTTGTTTGAAGCTTAAATTGATGATCTTGAATTTATCGTTATCGGTTGTTTATTTGATTCTGCTGTTAACTATTTACTGCGTAGCTAACAATGAAATACTATTTACGAATCTTGAGTTAAACTTGAAAAAAGAAATTCTTAATTGCATATAGAATCAAATAGAACAAGATCTTGATCATGGGCATCAGGTGAAAGATTCGAGATTAAGATAGAACTATACTTAATTGCCTTGTTTGGTTGAAAAATAAGATCTGTAAATGCATTTGAGTTAATATTAATGCCATAGAAATATAGTTATTAATTTAACTTGAATAGGCACATAAGAAATCGACATATTTTTATGGGTATTATTAACCCTATACTCAATAACCCAGATAATTCAATAAATCATTTTAAGCTAAAAGCGTAGCATGATCTCTAGCAAGCTCATGACCCTGGAATATCTCTTTTATCAATTGTTAAAAGAAAATTGCATAAGTGGTGTAGTAAACTTTGTGTTGTATTATTGTTTGATTACTAGTTAAAGTGTAAGTTGGTTATTTATGTATTTTGTGATGAATTAGCTTGAATCGATAATTGTTTGAGTTTGCATCAGTCGATAAGTTAATCACAAGTCCTCGTGGGAACGATACTCTACTTATTACTATATTACTTGAAGATTGCGTCCACTTGCACGAGTGTTTTGGACGCAACATCCCTTGTGATTCTTTGAGTGCTCATGTGTATGTGTCTACACATGGAGATGCTATTATTGTAGATCCTGTTTATCCTTCATGTGTGGTTACCATTGGGACTTTTGAGACTAGTGTAGATCATCTACTTTTTGATATAGTGGATTTTGATGTTTTCTTGGGTATGGATTGGCTATCACCGTATCATGCTATATTGGATTGTCATGCCTAGACGGTGACCTTATCATTACCGAAGTTACCTCGATTAGAGTGGAAAGGGACTCCTGGTCATTCTACCAGTAGGGTTATCTCTTATGTAAAGGCTCAACATATGCTCGAGAAGGGTTTTTAGCTTATTTGTCTTATGTACACGATTCTAGTACGAAGGCTCTTTCCATTGATTCAGTACCAGTTGTTCTAGAGTTTCTAGGGGTGTTTCTTGCAGAACTGCCGGGGTTGGCACCCGACAGGGGCATTGGCTTCTATATTGATTTGGCTCCGGGCACTCAGCCATTTCTCTTCTACCATACTGTATGGCCCCGCTAGAGTTGAAAGAGCAGTTACAAGATTTGCTTGCTAAGGGCTTCATTTGACCTAGTGCCTCGCCATAGGGTGCGTGCGTGTTTTTTGTAAAGAAGAATAATAGATCGATGAGGATGTAAATAGATTACTACCAGTTGAAAAAAGTCACCATCAAGAACAAGTATCCATTGCCGAGGATTGATGACTTATTTGATCAGCTTCAGTGTGCCTGGGTGTTTTTAAAGATTGATTTGAGGTCTGGCTACCATCAGTTGAGGATTAGGGCATCTGATGTCCCTAAGACAACTTTTCGGACTCGATATGGGCATTATGAGTTTCTAGTGATGTCATTTTGGTTGACAAATGCCCAACATAATTTTTGGATTTAATGAACCAGGTGTTCAAACCCTATTTGGATTCCTTTGTTATTGCGTTTATTGAAGATATCTTAATCTACTCCTATAGTCGAGAGGAGCATGAGCAGCATCTTCAGATCGTACTTCAGACGCTGAGAGACAGCAAGTTATATGCTAAGTTTGCAAAATGCGTGTTTTGGTGAGCTCAATCGCTTTCATAGGGCACGTTGCATTAGCACAGGGCATTTAGGTGGATCCTAAGGAAATTGAGGCAGTTTAGAACTGGCCTAGACCTACTTCAACTATAGAGATATGGAGTTTCTTGAGTTTGGTAGGTTATTATCGTCGATCTATGGAAGGGTTTTCATCTATAGCAGCCCCGTTGAATAAGTTGACCAAAATGGTGCTCAATTCAGATAGTTAGACGAGTGTGAGGTGAACTTTTAGAAGCTCAATACTTCTTTAACTATGGTGCCAATATTGGTGTTGCCCATCGGTTCAGGATCTAATACAGTATATTGTGATGCATCTCGTATTGTACTTGGTGCTGTATTGATGCAGGATGGCAGGGTGATTGCATATGCATCGCGGTATTTGAAGGTACACGAGAAGAATTACCTAGTTCATTACATAGAGTTGCAGCCATTGTTCATGCACTAAAGATTTGGAGGCACTATCTTTACGGTGTGTCATGTGAGGTATTCACAGATCATCAGAGCTTGCTGTACTTGTTCAAACAAAAGGAAGTCAATTTGAGGCAGAGGACATGGTTGGAGCTATTGAAAGACTATGATATCACCATCTTGTGTCATCCCGTGAGGGCCAATGTGGTGGCTGATGCTTTTAGTTTAAAGGTAGTGAATATGGGCAGCCTTGCATACATTCCAGTCGGTGACAGACCGCTTGAATTAGATGTTCAGGCTTTGGCAATTAGTTCGTGAGGTTGGATATTTCAGAGCCTAGTCATGTTCTAGCTTGTACAGTCACTCGGTATTCCTTGTTTGAGTGCATCAGGGAGCGGCAGTATGATGACCCTCATTTGCTTGTCCTTAGGGACAAAACGCGGCACGGTGGTGCCAAGCAGGTTAGTGTTGGATATAATGGAGTTTTAAGGATGCAAGGTCGTGTTTGTGTGCCTAGATGGACTTTGTGAGTTGATTCTTGAGGAGGCCCACAGTTCCCGGTATTCTATTCATCTCGGTGCTGCCAAGATATATCAGGACTTGTGGCAGCATTATTGGTGGAGGGGAATGAAGAAGGATATAGTTGTATATGTAGCTCGGTGTCTAAATTGTCAACAAGTTAAGTATGAGCATCTGGGACCTGGTGGTATGCTTCAGAAGTTAGATATTCCTGAGTGGAAGTGGGAGCATATCACTATGGATTTTGTTGTTGGACTCCCACAGACTCAGAGGAAGTTCGATACAGTTTGCGTCATTGTGGATAGGCTGGCCAAGTCTGCGCATTTCATTCTTGCGGCAATTACCTATTCTTCAGAGTGGTTGGCTGAGATCTACATCCATGAGATCATTCATCTTCACGGTGTGCCTGTGTCTATCATTTCTGATCGAGGTACGCAATTGACCTTGCACTTCTGGAGGGTAGTACAGCGTGAGTTAACCACAACATTTCATCCTCAGACGGACGGACAGTTTGAGTGCACTATTCAGATATTGAAGGATATGCTCTGCGCTTGTGTTATAGAATTCAAAGGTTCTTGGGATTAGTTTTTGCCACTTGCAGAGTTTACCTACAACAACAACTACCAGCCAAGCATTCAGATGGCTCCCTATAAGGCATTATACGAGAGGCAGTGTCGATCGCCAGTTGGATGGTTCGAGTTAGGGGAGGCTCGATTTTGGGAACAAATTTAGTATAGAATGCCTTGGATTAGGTCAAGATTATTCAGGATCGACTTCGTGCAGCTCAGTCTAGGCAGAAGAGTTATATTGACCGGTAGAGTTCATGATGTTACATTCATGGTCGGAGAGAGGGTATTTCAACCTAGTTTATCAGCGGTTTATCCGGTGTTCCATGTGTCCATGCTCCGGAAGTATCACGATGATCCGTCCCAAGTATTAGAATTTAGCTCGGTCCATTTGCACAAGGAATAAACTTATGAGGAGGAGTCGGTGGCTATTCTAGCCGACAAGTTCGTCATTTAAGGTCTAAGAGTTATCCTTCATCTTGAGTGTAGGGGAGACGTCAACCCATCGAGGCAACTACTTGGGAGTTCGAGTCGGACATGCTGAGTAGATATCCACATCTTTTCACCAGTCTAGGTACTTTTCTATGTCCGTTCGAGGACGAATAGTTGTTTTAGAGGTGGAGAATGTGATGACCCGATAGGTCATCTAGTATTCTAGAACCTAATTCTGTGGATCGAAGCCTCAAATGCCTTATTTTAGCCTTCCTCGGTTTGTGTGCATAGTTCGGGTGTTTTTCGAAAAGCTATTATGTTAAAAACTAATAAAATATGGAATTTTTGCCTTAAAATTCATTTGAGTTGACTTCGGTTAATATTTTGAGCAAACAGACCCAAATTTGTATTTTGATTGTCCTGATGGGTCCGTATCATGATTTGGGACTTGGGCATACGTCTGGAATCAAATTCGGAGGTCCCTAGCTCGAGTTATCGATTTTTGTTGAAATGTGAAAGTTTAAAGGCTTAATGACTTAGAAAGTTTAACCAACATTTGACTTTATTGATATCAGGTCCGTATTTTTGTTCTGGAACTCGGTACAAGTCCATTACTATATCTGTGGCTTGCTTGTCGAATTTGGAGAGAAACGGAGTTGGTTTGATGTAATTCGAATGTCCGGTTGTTAAAATAGAAGTTCACGAATTTTCTTGAAAATTTCATTTGACTTGGCGTCCAATTCGTAGCTCTAGGTGTTATTTTGGCAATTTTATCGCGCAAGCAAGTTCGTATGATTTTTTTGGACTTGTGTGCATGTTTGGTTTTGAGGCCCGAGGGCTTGGGTAAGTTTCGGATAGGCTACGGAGTGGTTTGGACTTAGAAAACTTAGCTGGTGTTCTTCAGTTTTAGCCTATTCTATTTCAAATTTAGCCAAATTAGACCAACCCAAACACCTAATCATACTCATCCCAATACCCCAAACCCAATTTCTAAATCTACCCAACCCAATCTGATGAAATCTTGGCCATTGATCAATTTTGATCAATGGCCCAGATTCGTTCTTACCGAATTTAACCTAAACGACCTACCCCCCCCAAACCCTCATTCTCTCATCCTCACCCGTCGTCACTCCTCTCATTCTCTCTCAAGCTCCCTCTTCCCTAACCATGGCCTCCACCCGTCGTTGCTTGCTCGCCGTTGATTATGGTGGTTCACCGCCACACCTAACCCTAATGGCCCCCTTCTTATGACCGGAACTCTTGCTATCCTGAGGTCCTCAAGGGACCAATGGCCGTTTACTCACCCCTGGGCTTGTCCTCACCATTCTCAGGCCATCATGGCCCGATTAAGTAAGATCTTTTTATTTTCCGGCTAAACTTATGGGTTTCTAAGCCGGTCTCTCTATTTATGGGTTATTTTTATAGAAAACCCTAATCTCTTCTCCTGTACCTCTTAGATCTGTACCGGATCTGAGGTTTTTCTGAACTATTTTCGTTTGTTTTATGAAAAAACTTTCGATTTCTTAAAGCGTTGGTTTATTTTCCCATTATGGTTTCTGGAACTTTTCTTCAAAACATATCTCTAGTCTTTTAATGTTGTTCTCTGATTCTCATATGTTTAAACGACTTTCTATTAAAATTGCTTTTTAATCACATTTTTGTTATGTTAAAACCCTTGTCTTAACACTATGTTATAATCATGAGTCTGTCTTTGCTGATTTGTTCATTCGATTCATCTGAATATCTGTTTCTCATGAATCTGTTTCGAGTCTCCGTAATTTTACCCTATTGTGCTTATTAGGGTTTCTGACTTGATTCTTCTTGCCTATATTATGTCTATTTTTGTTTATTCATAGAAATTTTTGTTAATTTCCCTTAATCAGTACTACTTTTATTTAAATCCCTGATTTCTTGTGATTGATACCCTTTACTTATTTCATGTGATGATATTCTGTGTTGATTTTCGACTTTTAAATTATCTTATTGTCTTATTATGTGGTTGACTACATTATTTATTGATTCTTAATATTGTTTCCTTAATTAGGACTCTCTGAACCTATCCCTAATTACCGGTTCTATACTTGCACTGTTTGAAGTCTTTCCTTATTTGTTATACTCTAGCTATGTATGATTTCTTTCCTTACTTGTCACATGCGCTCTACCGTTTGAACTAATTCCCTTTATTAAGGGAAGACTAGGACTGATTTTACTCTAAGTTTTATAATTACTGAACAATTTTGATTCTTACCTTATTTACCTAGCTTTCAAAATACTATATATATTGCTCTCTTCTACAGTCTTACAAACATGAACTCACATTAGTTAACATCTCTCATACACTCAAAAGCTCTTTTACTTTCTTTTGTTACTTACTATTGTTACTAAACTAGCCAGCTGTAAGCCAAGGCTAATTATTACACTCTCCTGTTCTTTACATTGTGTTTACTCTCTTTACTGGTATGTTCTGATTTTAAATTCAAGCTCTCAAACCAATATGTTTCCTATTGCTTCAGTTGATCACATTCCTAATCTGTTTCTATCTATTGTTTTCCTGTTCAACATGTAATTGGCCTATTGCTCCACCTAGCTTGTTAGTTATGTCCTACCCCTTTCTAGGATCAGCATGTCTTATGAACTTGTAGTCTGTCTAAATTTGACTCTACCTTGTTTTTTGAATATTGGTTTACTTGCTATTTAGTCTCTAGTATGAACCTTTCTTTGCAAAGCAATCTTTGTTACCCTAAGTTGTCTAATTCTATGTTTTTTCTGAAATTGTTACTGTGTTGTATCATTAGCTATCCCCCATACCATGAACCCCCTAAAGTATATCTGATTCTATAACTATGTTCTAATTAACACCCCTGAATCTGTGTCCTATTGTTTGCACTATTAGCTAACCCCTTAATTGCAAAGACTTCTGTTTACGTCTATTATGTGTTCTATCCCCAATTACCCTTGTGTGAAGGGTTGTTATTTGAGTGTTGCTGAACCTGTTTTGGCTCTATGTTTGATCTGTTGTTTGTGTGATTACACAACTATTGTCAAAAAACTGTTTTACTGAACAATTCTCCTATTTTATAAAACTACTTCAACTGAGTCTTTATCAAACACTACTTTCCTATTAAAAACTTTTCAAAACTATGTCAAGCACTCTCACTCTACTCTTAGGTACTTAAGTTCTCCCCTCCAGTGTGTGACTGCCTTGGGATCCCTGGATCCTTTTAAACTTTGATACACTAGAGCTGGCTCTTCCACACTGCACTTACTCAGTTCTGGTTATGAAGTCTGGGTGTGAGCAATGCCCGGGATCCTTGGGGTCCTTAGGGAACTCTGATACACCCGGACATAAGAAAGGCTATGAAACTTTGGCATATGAGGATATGGACAGTTTGGTATATTTGGGCCTGCTTGAGGCTCCCTATAGTGTAACTTCTTCTTTTCCTTTATCTCTTTATGTAATTGATTCAGCTGGTCTATAATAACTATTTGTAAACGAATATTTGGGATGACTAGTGAAATTGAGAGGGTAGTTATATATTTCTATCAATATCATTGGGGTCGAAAGCATGTTATAGGCTTTACCTTATTTATGCTTGCATTAGAATACCTGCTTTGGGACCAATAAATTCAAATCGTGTCATGCACTAGAGATCATGCTTTTAGGTTTCACGTATACTGCTTCAACATCTCATTTGACCCTAATACATGTTTATCACTTAGAAATCCTGCTCGTGGGTTGATAAACAACATTAACATAAAAGTTGTTACTCCTGCACATCCTGAAATCATGTCTTAACAATTCTATAACTCTTTTTGTGCATTTAGAGATCATGCTTTAAGAATTCTATTAATTTAAAGATTATTGTCATAAAACTATCGTTTCTGTGCATTTAGAAATTATGAATTAGACACTCTATTTGCATTTGCTTAGCCGCGGCTAGTTAAACTACTGATTATGAAAGGATGTAAAAATAGTCTCACATATGATCGTCTTGTTTCAATTAAAACTGGTAACAATCCCTGTATTCTCAGAATGCTTTAGGCAAGAAACAACTCTTGAACTGTTAATGATTTTGTAACTATTATGCATGATCCCACGCCTAGGCAAGCCTTAGGTAATCAATTTGTGTAAGACTGGAGAACTATTTTCGTTTGTGTTTACTACTTAACGACTTACATATGTGAATCAGTAGGCAAACTGATTAGGACCTTACTGTCGAGTTCATAAAAAACAAAGTTGCATATTTCTGTGCATTGACATCCACTTAGACATCCTGTTTAGGTCTTTTCTATAATAAAAACTGCTCTTGTTTGTGTTTGAGACATGCTGCTTATGTGCATTACTTGTGGAGGTAAAACCTGGACCTCTTAACTGCTTTTTCCTGCATTTATCTGTTAAGTCCTATGTGTTCTTGCCTGTCGCCTAGAATTTTCTCCTTTTAAAACACGTTATGGGTTGTCTAGAACTGCCCATATTTAGAGGTCCTAAACTTCGGGACACAAGGAAGGGACGGGTAACAGCACGCTTAGAGTTCATTAAATAAAAACTTGCTTAATAACCACTTAGGGGTGGGTTATGGGTAGAAAGGGATATGATGACTACGCGCTAATGTCACATGTATCCCCTCATTGAGGAGTATTTACCGGGCATTGTGTGGGGTGATCCTGTAAGCTAAGCAACCTATGACCCCTCTTTCCCAAATTCCATTTGCTTAAACTTTACTTTTCTATATGTACACAGTTTGCTCAAGTCTTTCCTTTGTCTTATTATTTGAGTAATGTAATGTCTAAAACCTACTCTTATTTGTAATTATGTGTTTAAACTATTTGTTAAAGGACTAGTTCATAAGTATAAGTTCTGCTGGGACCCACCGTTGTGGACCACGAGGGGTGCCTAAAACCTTCCCCTCAAGGTTATTTTGAGCCCTTACCCTAAATCTTTGGTAATGCAAATCAATATAAGAGTTAATAAATCTAGGTGCCCTAACGCACCATAATCCATTAGGTGGCGACTCTTCAAAATCCAAATTCCCAAAAAGAAAATGAGTTATTATCCCCCATGAATGTTAGAACCCGGACTTTCTCCGCAGAGGAAAAAAGGGGGCGCGACACCTACTTTGATCATGTTATCCATGCTTAGCCTAGCTACTTCTCAAATTGATCATTCTTTCTACATTTATGGGTTTTTTTGTGATAATTGAGTATTGATTCTAAAGTTGATGTTGGTATTGTGGAACCATTTTGATGTAAGGATTGTTCTTGTTCATTCTATCTCCATGTTGTTATATGTTCATTGTTATATGGTAAGGGAGAGTGTTAATGCACGAAGGTGATGTTGTGTCGTATTTGAGTGTTAATGGTCGATGGGTGATGCCATGCCATATTGTGAGAGTTAATGCACGAAGGGTGATGTTGTGCCATATTTTGAGAGTTAATGCATGAAGGGTGATGTTGTGCCGTATCTATTGATTTATGATGAAAGTGAGAGTAAAAGCACAAAGGGTGATGTTGTGCAGCATTAATGTTCCATTGTGAGGTTATGAGTAAAAGCACGAAAAGTGATGCCGTGCAATTTTATTCATTGCGTTTATTCATTTTACTGGTTAAAGGCATATTGACTGTTCTGATTTTCATTTTTATTGTAATTATTTTATCTTGTACCCTTTTAGCATGTTCCCTCCCAATAGTACATGTTTAGCCTTTATTTGTTGTTATCTTGTACGTATATTGTTATCTGCATCGCTTTATTACGTGGGTGTCTTGTCACAACCTCATCTTAGGCTCAACACTTATAGAGTACATGGGGTCGGTTGTACTCATACTACACTCTGCACTACTTGTGCAGATGTTGGTACGGGTCTCGGCTGTCCATGAGGCGTTTTAGCTTGGAACTACTTTTGGAGACTCGAGGTAGATCTGCTGGCGTCCGCTAACCTTGAAGTCCCCTTCTATTTTCCCCATTTTACTGTTCTTTTCATTCAAGACAGTTGTATTTACTTCTAACCTTGTTTGTAAAGATTCTAGAAGCTCGTGAATTGTGACTCTAAATATGGGTTGTACTAGATATTATTGGCTTTTATATTATTCCGCACTCAATTTTAGTTTTATTTCGGCTTAATTGATTTTGTTATTGGAATTGGTTAAAATTGTCTTAAAGATCCTCTAACATTGGCTTTCCTAGCAAGTGAAATATTAGGCACTATCACGGTTCCATAGGTGGCAATTCCGGCCCGTCACAGTTTTTATCAAAAAAATTCTAAAGAGAATAATTGTGTTTTAAACATTGATTCAATGTTGGATATGGATGAAATTAGTATGATTGGACTAGTATTTTAATGGGTATTCGGATTTTGTGAATTTTGTCAGGTTCCGAGGTGCGAGCCTGGAGTTGACTCTTTGGGTTGGATTTTTAGTTTTCATTAAAGATCAAAGCTTTATCATCCGAAATTATTTCCCTATGGTTTTTATTTATGATATTAAGTTAGTTTAGCTAGATTTGAGCCATCCGGAGGTTGTTTCACACGAGTAGGTTATTTTGGAGTATCAGTTTAGCTTCTTTGAGGTAAGTATCTTGCCTAACTTTGTGTGGGGAAACTATCCCTTGTGATTTGAGTCGTTTATGTTATTAGTATTATATGAAATCCATGTATGTGAGGTGATGAGTACATACTCGGGCTTATATATGAAAATTGACCGGTTTAGACCCTTAGTCTTTTTTATGTATTTATTTGAAATTGTTAGCACCTGTTATATCTTTTATTCGTCATGTTTACTATCACATGTTTTATTTGAAGTTGTTGTTATATGTCACATTCTTTAATGGTCAAGTTTGCTCTTATATACTTTATTTGAAGTCATTAACACTTTTACCATTATGTGGTTTCTTTTATAGTTGAGTTACTCTTTGTTGGAATTATTGTCACATGATACAACTTTGTTGCTGGGTTACACTCATTCAATTAGACGTAGTACTAGTTCGTTCCATCTGTTTCATTGTTAGCCTAACTCATACACTAGAATCCGAAGTTTTCCATTTTATAGAAATACTTTCGTCACCACCCAAAATCCAACTAGCCGTGATGACACCTAACCTCACCTGCTAGGCAAGCCTGATGTTTTAAGCGTCAATACCACACAAGAGGGGGAGGTGATTTGTGTGATACCCAATTTTTGATCTAGAAGAACCAGGTTCTTCTAGGTGTTCTAACTACTATTGTTTACGGAATTAAAAGTACATAAAATAAAGAACAGGGAGATTTTTACGTGGAAAACATCTGGCTCAAAAGGTGAAAAAACCACGACCTACTACTCAGTAGGATTTTCCCAAACTTCCACTAAAATCACTGAGCCAAAGCAGCATTTACAAAAATTCTTTATAAACCTAAGGATTAACTCTAATCTCGTTGTAGCACACAGCCTCAACTGTTGCAACAACTTCAAGTTAGCTTATAACTTGAACACTCAAAGTAGCTAAAAATTTGCTTCTATGTAAGCTGGAAAGGTACAACTTTAAACCACCTACTAAAATTGAACTAGAATACAAAAAAACACAATGGAACTAGTTCTTCTATCTCGTTCAAGTAGCATCAGTAGTGCACACTCAATTTCACATAAGTTGCTTGCAAAATCACCTTGCTCTTTTTCTTTCAATTTAATTCAACTTCTGCATTTGTGCAATGCCTGTAAAAGAGATCAATCACTATCATTTAATAGGTTAGTAATCACAGTTTGATTGGGACTTAATTGTTGATCTTCTATCGTAGTTGAGTCCTTGAAGATCTCAAACTCCAACACTATCTTTTATCCAGATTGTGTTCGCTTCATATAAGGAGACCTTCTCCCCTTATCCAATATGCAACATTTTCGATCAGATCAGGAGATATTGTTGATGACTTATCTTCTTCATGCTCATCTCCTTCATGTGCATCTCACATGTTTAGATCAAGACTGTGCTTCACAAGATGGACCTGGTCCATGACTGAGTTCATTTGTCATTCTTCAAAACTTTACCTGTTCCTGGGCCAACAAATACCCCCTTTTTGATGATGACAAACTCTGTGCTTTTTTACTGATCAAAGAACCTGTAAGAACTCAGCTTAACCATCAACACTAAACTTTGAAAATTTACTTATCATCAAGGACTGGGTTAATTATGTTATAAATATCACTTATTTCAGAATAATTTGTATAAAGTACATTATCTCTTCCCCTTTTTGGCATCATCGAAAAGTTGCATACATAGTGTGAATTCCAGATATTAATAAGTACTCATGGCCACTGGGGCAACTGCAAGTGCAATCATGGTGCAATCATCAGTAATCAAACAAACATATTTAAACTATTAAGGTTAGAATAACCATTGAACAAGAGATAGCAATAGTTGTCATTGATAGAGATATTTTTCCACAAACAAACCACAAAAAGAAATAAAAACATCCAAACCATGAGCAAAAACAGAAAAAGCCCTAATCTGGGTCACTGGTTACTAGAACTAGTTCAGGAATCAGAAACTAGGAGTCCTAAGGCTTGGAGGAACCAGAGGGTTGAGTTTGGAGAAGAGTCGGCATATTCTGAAGAATTCTATCATTCTTCTCCTTTTCTTTTGCAAGCTCAATTTTGATATCATCCCTCTCAGGTTCCACTTCAACCACACGAGCCTGGAGCCTAGCAATTTCAGCATCCTTAGCAGCACACTCCTGAACCAAAGTTCTAACTTTGCTATTGATGGGTGTTCTCAGAGATGAACCAGGTTCAACTGGGATGGCATTGACTGGATAGTCACAAGCAAGAAGAGTTTTGACCTCAAAGTGTTCTTTGCTTGAGGCCATTTCTTATTTCTTCAGGGGCACATTGAGCTTGTCCAAAACCGTGGTCAGAATGAAGCCATAAGGAGTAGCATGAGCCTTGGAACCATTGATGACCCTGTCTAGAAATTTGACTATGAGTGCAGGCAAGTTGATTTGTTTTCCCCTCTTAAGGCATTCCATAAGCACCAGATTCATGTAGTTGGCAGTGTACCTTCTCTCATGTCTTGGCAATAAGCATTTGTTTACAAACTCAAACACTACCTTGTGCTGAGGCCTCATCTCACTCTTCTATACAGCTCTGGCTTCATTTACATCCTCAGAATCACAGAATCTTTTGGTGATTTCAAGGGCAGTAGGGAGGGAGTCCGGGCATGGCCACATTTGCCTAGTATAATCATCAAACCCTTCAAAGGGTATGTCCAGAATCTCTCCTAGTTTCACAGCATCAAATTTCACTTGAACTCCCTTCACCTAGCTACTGCCAACTCCATCCTTAACAACAGTATTTGCCATGAATTCAATCAACTGATTTCTATGTAGCCTTTCTTCCATTCGAATGGCCATGTCCTTCCATCCCTGAAATGCTAAGCAGTCTATCAATCACATCATCCCTGGTTCCACCAGTTCCTTCAACAATCTACCTTTCAAGATTTTTCTTCTGCTAAAAATGGCAAGCTTGTCCTGTTCCTTCTAAGATTCATTTTCTTCTTCTTCTCCACTCCAATCCTCATCATCAGAAACCTTTGTTTGTTTAGCTTTCACTATAGATCTTCTCCTCTTGGAAAGTGTGGGTTCAACAGCTACAGGTACAGAGGAAAACTTCTTGGAGGTAGTCTTGGTTTTCTTAGGCTTAGGTGTAGGAACCTCCACTATTGTACCCCTCTCTTGATGGACCAGTTCCATCTCATATTCCGCAACAACTTCTGAGGATTCTGCAACCTTTCCCTTTCCTTTGTCCATTTTCTTTTTCTTGCTTTCTTCTAAAGCCTTTTGTAGATCAGCTTCACTTTGTTTTACCCTGCTTCTTGTAGCTCTACCCCTAGGCACTGAAGAGGCAGTAGGTGTTTGGGATGAGGCTTTTCTTTTCTGGGATGTCTTGGGAACATTTGGGGCTTTTGGTGTGGTAGCTTTGCGTTTCTTTGGGTCATAACATGCCCCAATCTTTCTCAGTAGATCCGCTAGGGTATCTTTAGTAGATGAAACGGGTTCCTCTCTCCTTTTGCTCAGATGAACCAATCCCTCAGCAGCCTCCCCAGACCCACTTTCCCCTGACTTCATGCCACTTTATTCTAACCTCTCTTGTGCAACCCCACATATAGCAAGAACTTCTCCCTTCCCATTTCCCCTCTCTTCAC
Organism: Nicotiana sylvestris; assembly: GCF_000393655.2. Lineage (NCBI taxonomy): Eukaryota > Viridiplantae > Streptophyta > Magnoliopsida > Solanales > Solanaceae > Nicotiana > Nicotiana sylvestris. The sequence continues at coordinate 2,487,595 of NC_091060.1, forward strand.
CACATGCACCCTCTCTCTCTCTTTTTTTCCAGACTTCTTTTTACCTCCACTCCTACTCGTCTCAGCCAACTTAATATCCCTAATGGGTCCAACCAGAACAAACCTAGTTTCTAAGTTTTCAATAATAGATGAACTTACCTCAGTAGGGAATTCTTGAGTCTTATCAGAGTCAGAAGACCCATGTCCATCTACCTCAGTCGCGGATTGAAAAGATTCAGTCTTAGAGTTAGAATCAGAATTTTGAGCTGGGCTTTCTTTCACTCGGAAAGCTTTCAACCTTTCATTTAAAACCTTCCTCAGAGCCCCAGATACTACAGTTTTTCGGGCAAGTATTTTCTGCCTTCTAAACCTAGGTTTCGGAGATTCAATGGGTGGAGTAGATGAGGATGAATTTGAGGGATATGGTGGTGGAGGAGTCTTATGATGATCTTGTGGGTTAGACATGATTCTTTGTTTCTTGAGAAAATATGGGAATTTTGGAGAAGAGGGCAATTAGGATTGAAGTTGATTTTTTTGACGGTTTTAGAATTTTGAAGAGGGATGGAGATGTGATGTGTATTTAAAGAGAATTAGACATTAATTAGGTAATGGCAGCTTTTTCAGGGGTCAAACAGAAGTCTAATCAAACTGAAATTCCAGCATTTTAATGATAAATTTGGTTTCCATAGATTTTTGGCAAAATATGCGGTTTTAGAGTTCTGGAGGGACGGAACTGGTTCAATGCTCAACGGATAGAATTTTCTACTAATTTTACAAGTATAGGACTTCTGCTCATGATTGAATTATTAATCTTTCTAATTGTGCAGAGTATAGAAAACATACCTAAACTTTCATATGAACCCATACTGATGAACCAGGTTCTTCATATAGAACTCTCTTGAACATGCTTCAAATGCCATAATAGAGAAAAAATTGTAAAAGATCAGTGAGTTATATATACACCTGTCATAGGAGTATGCTGATTAAAGTAAAAAACTGAGTAAGAATTAGTCTAGATATTTACACAAAGTTAGAATAATTCCTAGCCAATTTTTTTTTCATTGTATTCTGAGCTGGGCCTATTAGGTGATCTTAATAATCCCTAATTCCAACCTGTTCCTCTCAAAGTTTTCTCTACTCAGTGCTTTAGTAAAGATGTTATCAATTTGCTTATCAGTAGCACATAATTCTATGGAGATCAGAACTTTCTCATAGTTGTCTCTTAAGAAAGGGTGCCTAACATCTATGTGTTTAGTCCTTTTATGATGAACAGGGTTCTTTGTCATACTTATAGCACTAGTGTTATCACATAATACAGGAATGCAATCAACTTCAATACCAAAATCTATCAGTTGCTATTTGATCCATAACAATTGAGCACAACAAGAGGCAGCAGCAACATACTCAGCTTTAGCATTAGATAAGGCCACTGAGTTTTGCTTTTTGGTATCCCATGACACAAGACATGAACCAAGAAAGTGGGCCATACCTGAGGTGCTTTTCCTATCCACTAGGAAACCTGCATAATCAGCATCAGCATATCCTACTAGATTAAAATTACTACCTTTGGGGTACCAAAGACACAAATCAGTAATGCCTTTCAAATATCTCAGTATCATCTTGATAGCAGTCAAGTGAGACTCCTTTGGATTTCCCTGAAAACGAGTATAAAACCCTACACTGAAAAGAATGTCAGGTCTGCTTGCAGTAAGATACAAGAGTGAACTAATCATACCCCTATACAAGTTTTGATCAACTGATGAACCAGGTTCATCAATGTCAAATTTGGTGGCAGTTGCAATGGGTGTGTCTATTTCTTTTGATTCTTCCATTTTAAACTTTTTGATAAGCTCTTTTGCATACTTCTGCTGATGGATCATGGTTCCATTAGGACTTTGTTTGATCTACAAGCCTAAGAAGAAGTTAAGCTCACACATCATACTCATTTCAATCTCACTCCCCATTAATTTTGCAAAGTCCTTACTTAGCTTATCAGTGGTGGCCCCAAAGATTATGTCATCAACATATATTTGTACAACAAGGAGATCCTTACCTTTTTCCCTTAAGAATAAGTTACTATCAATTTTACCTCTTTTGTAACCATGTTCCAGTAGGAATTTGGACAATCATTCATAGCATGCTCTTGGGGCCTGCTTGAGTCCATAGAGAGCCTTGTCTAACTTGTACACATGCTCAGGACATTCCTTGCTCTCAAACCCTGGAGGTTGTTTCACAAACACTTCTTCCTTCAGAGAGCCATTAAGGAAGGCACTTTTGACATCCATCTGATGAAGAGTGAATTCCATGTGTGCTGCAAAGGCTATGAGAAGTCTAATTACTTCTAGTCTTGCAACAAGAGCAAAAGTCTCATCATAATCTATGCCTTCCTCTTGACTATAACCTTGGACCACCAGTCTTGCCTTGTTTCTTGTAACTGTTCCATTTTCATCAAGTTTGTTTCTGAAGACCCACTTTGTACCAATGACTGATCTGTTCTTGGGTCTTGGAACTAGATGCCAAACTTGACTTCTCTCAAACTGATTCAGTTTATCTTGCATCGCAATCACCCAATATACATCCTGCAAAGCCTCAACAACATTTTTAGGTTCAATAAAAGGTAGAAAGGCATCAAAAGCACACATATTCTTTAATTGTGATCTAGTTTTGACTCCAGATGTTGGATCAGTGATAATGTTCTCAATAAGATGAGAACTTTGATGCTTGTGAGGTTTCACAACCAACTGGTTTCTACTATATGTTTCTCCCATGTTCTGTTGCTGAGGAACATAGTCATGAACAGGTTCCTTTAATAGATGTTTTTCAATTCTTCTTTAATTAGTTCCCCCTGTCAGGCTGCTCTGGATGGAAGAACCTGTTCCATCACTTGTTCCTTCTGTTGGTGCCACTTTGACTTGTGTTGAGGCTTCAGTTAAGTCCTTTACCAATCTAATGGCTTCATCTTCATGTTCCTGTCTCTTAGAAAGAATGTTAGTTTCATCAAATACTACATGTACATTTTCTTCTACACACAAAGTTCTTTTATTAAACACTTTATATGCTTTGCTACATGAAGAATATCCCAAGAATACTCACTCATCACTTCTGGGATTAAACTTACCTAGGGAGTCTTTTCCATTATTGTGCACAAAACACTTGCAACCAAATGCCCTAAGATGGGATATGTTTGGTTTTCTCCCTTTAAGTAACTCATAGGGAGTATTCTCTACAAGAGGTCTAGTCATGCATATATTGATAATGTAACATGCAGTATTTACAGCCTCTGCCCAGAAGCTATGGGGCAATTTACTAGAAAGAAGCATAGTCATAGTCATGTCTTCAAGAGTCTTATTCTTTCTTTCAACTACTTGGAGGCTCGAGTGGATCTTTGTTTGCTGGTATGTTAGATTTTGGATATAACGTCGGAATTCAGACTGGTTTTCTTAGTGTTGAGCAATTCTGAACTATTGCGCTACGGGCAATACCGAAAATGCCACGAGTTGAGTGATGAATTGCATTGGAATATGTTCTAGTAGAGTGGTTTATATTTCAAAGGACCAGTGGACGGTTGGGAAAGATTGCTTTCGTAATTGGGCATTCGTGATGGATGTCAGTGCAAAGGTTGCTATCATTAATTCAGTTCTGGTATTGGGGGACTTTTCAGATGAGTTTCATATGGCTAGGCATGTCGCCGGGCGAGGTTGTTGATTTCGGTATTAATTTGGTGCTGGGCACCGGATCGTCTAGCTCCGATATGAGTTGTAGTAGTGGAAGTCGAGCGGGATGAGTAATTGGGTATTGCTCCGTGAATAACGTACCGGTTATGTTCTATTAGGTTTGCGTGGTGTGTGTTATTTGTTTCACCGTAGGGGTAATAATTTGATTTGGCTCCAGACATCAATTGAGCATGGTTGTCAATTTCAAGCATAGTGACTTGAGGTGTTTCATGTGGAGTAGTATTTGGATAGGATCGCGCGTTGCAGCAAAGCTGTGTGGAAACATGACATTGCGGGTCAAATTTGTGTGTCCTATTTCTATGATGTGAGACAGGGTCTCAGCCTTGTGTTGTGGCAGAACTGGTGAGTTTCAGGTACAACTCTCTCAGTTGAGTCATTTTCATGATTTGAGTATGTTCGGACTATTTCTTATTGGTGCACGTATTATGCAAGTTGTGGTTTAGGCATGTATTGATATGTCATGTCACCAGAGTGGTGTGTTTGGTCAGAAGGGATCGTTGGGATCATTAATGAATACAAACAGATTCGAATTCAGCATGTTTAAGGGGTTAATATCGAGGTTCAGTTCAAATTTGCTATGGTAATTGCCAGAGGGGAAATGGCCTCATGAATGGTTAACCTGAGAAATGGTTTCGGTTTATTGCGTGTGTCAGTATCATTAGCAGTATATGAAAGTGTTGGAATGAGATTTCAGTCGATAAGAGTTTCTCTATCGGTATTTAGGCGTTATGTGCAGCTGCTACGAATAGAGGTTATGGTTGCGAGCATTAGAGCTAGGTGGTTTATCATGTAATGGCACCGAGGTTGCAGGTATGGGTTATTACAGCTGGTTCAGGCTTATTCTGAGTATAGATGTGAGGTTTTGATCGTGTGTATGGTTTCGAAAAGTGCAATGTGGTTCTATGGTTTACGGACTAGATGGATTGTGAAATTTCAGCTATATGGTGTTATCGGACCTATGAGAGATAGGGTGACATGGGATCACCCCGGGTATATGCTTGGTAAAGTCGTTCAGCTATTGGTTGGCTTCTAGGACAACTCTGGGTACGCTCGAGGACGAGCGTTTGTTTAAGTTGGGGAGGATGTGACGACCCGACCCGTCGTCTCGTGAGTTACCGCCCTATTTCCCCCATTTTATGCTTCTTCATGTTTCTTTATCGGTATTCGATGTGTTAGAGTTAAATCGGATTGGTTTTGATAGGAAATGAGACACTTAGTCTCTTTAAGGAAGGCTTATTTTGGAAAAGTCAACCGGATATTGACTATTGAGTTAGAGGGCTCGGATGTGATTTCTGGTGATTCGATTAGCTTCGGGGGATGATATGTGGCTTAGGAGTGTGATCGGAATTGATTTTGGAGGTCTGGAGTAGAATTAGGCTTGAATTGGCGAAGTTAGTATTTTGGCGAATCTTGGTTGGTAGGTGAGATTTTGATACGGTGGTCGGAATGGAATTTCGAAAGTTGCAGTAGCTTCGTTAGGTGATTTTGGATGTGTGTGCACAATTTCAGATCATTCGGAGGGGTTTTGGTCGGGTTTTTGATCAAATGTGTATTTCGGAAGTTTTAAAGAAATTTAGGCTTGGATCCGATGTAATTTGATGGTTTGGGTGTTGTTTGTGGTGTTTTGATGATTGGAACAAGTTTGAATGATGTTTTAGGATGGGTTGGCGCCTTTAGTTGAGGTCCCGGGGGCCTCAGGGTGATTTCAGATGGTTAACGGGAATTTTTGAAGTTGGAAAATGCTGCAGAAATGCAGCAGTCAGTGCAGAGCAATTTTGCTCTATGCGATCGCATAGCACAAAGGGCTGCGATCGCATAGAAGGATTTTAGGGGTTGTTTGGTTGTTCAATGCGATCGTATGAAGGGGTTTAGATCGCACAATGTTGTTTGGTAAGGCACTGTGATCGCATAGGGCTTGTTGCGACCGCATAGGGTAATTTGAGACCATGGAGTTTTTGGTCTATGCGATCGCTTAGGGCCTGTTGCGATCACATAGAGTTAGTTACAGTGATCCGGGCAGAATGTTAAAAACATTTCATACGCGAATCCAAACACATTTCCTCCATTTTTGAGCAACCTTGAGAGCTTTTGGATGTGAATTGAAGGGGGTTTCGACGGGAAGTGATTGGAGGTAAGTCCTATGAACTAAAAATATGTTTTTATTGTGAAATTGATCTTGGAATCCATGGAAATTTAGCAAAAGAGGAAGAACTAGGGCTTGAGTTTTAATATTTCAAATTTGGATTTGAGGGGTCATTTGGACTCTGATTTTGGTAAATTTTATATGTATAGACTCGTGGCGAGATAAGGAATCCGGTGTTGTCAATTTTCTGATTTTTCGAGAAATGGGCCCGGGGCTCGGGTTTTGCTAATTTCGGGATTTTTGATATTTTTCGAATGTTTTCGCTTGGGCTTTGTTCCCTTAGCATATTGTGACGTATTTGTTCTGATTTTGGATAGATTCGACGCGCGTGAAGGCCAATTCGAGGGGCAAAGGTGTCGCGAGCTAGAGGATTAGCCAGTTCGAGGTGAGTAATGGTTGTAAATGATGTCCTGAGGGTTTGAAACCCCGGATTTGCACATCGTAGTGCTATATTGAGGCAAGATACGCGTTGGATGATGAGAGTGGGGTCTTTTACTACCGGGGATTGTGACTTGGTCCATCCCGATTGATGATTTTACTGAATATTTGACTGAAATTCATTTGTTGTCATCATGATTTGGGCTGATTGCCATATTATGGGCTTCGTGCCAACTATTTGAACCCTTCGGGAATTTTCATCACTGTTTCCTCACTGCTTGACTTATTATTTGAACTCACTCCTGTTGATATCTACTGTTTTACAAACTCAGCCACTTTTACTTAGATTTGAAACGTAAATGATATTTCTATATCATGTTTGGGCTAGAAACTACTGTTTTACTAATGCCAAGGGGCTTGTGATGATTTTTGGACTGAGTGAGGCCGAGGGCCATATGTGAGGATATGCTGAGTGATATGAGGCCGAGGGCCTGAGATACTTTATATGCCACGAGGTGGCTTGAGTGATGTGAGACCAAGTGTCGAGTGATGTGAGGCCGAGTGCCGAGTGATGTGAGGCCAAGTGCCGAGTGATGATGCCACAAGGTGGCTTGATATAGCGCTTGGGCCGTAAGGGGCCCCTCCGGAGTCTGCACACCCACAGTGAGCGCGGGTACCCATTATGCTAAGTGATTGATACTATGCCCGAGGGGCTGATATGAGTGATTGTGAGGTAGCCCGAGTGGCTGATACTATTCTGAGAGTGAGCCCGAGGGGCTGATACTGTTCTAAGTGATTGATACTGAGCCCGAGGGGCTGATACTGTACTGACAGTGAGCCCGATGGGCTGATACTATGCTGAGCGATTGATACTGTGCCTGAGGGGCGGATTTCTACTTGTTATTTACCTATTAAATTACCTGTTTTACTTGTTTTAAAAAGGAATATCAATTGATTTCTTCACTGATTTACTGCTTTAAGTGATTTTTACTGCTTGATATGGAATTGCTTTGTGCCTTTATGTGTTTTCATACGTTCAACCATTATTTGTAATTATTACTCACTAAGTCGGAGTACTCACATTACTCCTTGCACCTTGTGTGCAGATGCAGGTATTTATACACCCGGTAGCGGATTTTGGTTGATCAGAGGCAGAGTTATCGGAGCTTAGCGAGGTGGCTGTCGGCGTTCGCAGCACCGCTTTTCTCCCTTTTGTTCACTATTCCTGTTTTGTAAAAATTTTGACCTTGTAGTTGTACCTACACCCTAATAGATGCTCATGACTTGTGACACCCCGGTTTGGGCTGTGCCGGGATGGTTCCTGTTGTTATTATCGTTAAATTCCACAATTTATGAATATTATATTATATGTTATTACTGTTTATGATGATTAACTGTCTAAAAGAGGTGTTCCGTCTTGGTCTGGGTAGCCTTGTCTTCACGAGAGGTGCCATCACGACCAGGTTCGGGGATTGGGTCGTGACAACCAAGCAAGGCGATTAGGTATATTCCTATCCTAACCGCAAATCCGCTCCCCCTCAGAGTTAATATCTTGCTATACTCAATCTTATATGAAATCTAGAATTCCCTCTGCCGAGTTCAATCCTAGATTCGTAGATAGTATTCAATTGGTGATCAAGCAATCAAATAATTAAGCACAAGATTGAATAAATAAACCAATATGATAAAATAATAAGAACAATTCAAGCTTCAAACTAAAACGTTCATGTAGCACCCAAAACTCTAGAACAAATAAACTATGAGATTAAAGGAAAAGAAGGGAAGAAAAATTAGTTAGAAGCCTCCTCCAAGCGTGTTGTGTGTTGCCTCACGTGAATTCCCCTTCATAGTGTGTTAGATCCCTCCAAAGTGGCATCTCTCCTCTCCAAAAATAGGTTTAGTCTTGCTTTTATACGTGTTGGGTAGGTCTAGGACCGAAATAACCTTGTCCCGGGCGAAATTGGACAAAATCACGTCACCGGCGCCCTGGGTAGCGCCAGGCACCCACCAGGGCGCTGCCTCAAACTTCCATTGTGCTTCCAGCACCACAGGTGGCGCCAGGCACTGCTTGTGGCGCACAAATGCTCAATTTGTCCGGTTTTGTTTGTTTTGGCTCAAATCTTGCGCGTTTCGCCCCCAATTGCTCCTGAATCATTCCTATACATTAAAACACTTCAAATTAACATAAATCATAGTATTTAACACCCCAAATTCACGAAACAAAAGTAAAATATGAGGCGATATACATAGAAATATATGTGCTTTAAGCTAAATATCAACACCCCACACTTAGACTCTTGCTTGTCCTCGAGCAATGGGAGTATCTAATAAACCTCCAACTACGTACAAGTATCAATTATAGAGGGGCACTTTAACTTTTAACCACACACTATACCTTTGACTATGATCAATACCGGCACACAAGCATGAACACACAAAATTTCACATTCTTCCCGTTTTAGCATGCCCAAATATAACCCTTCAATTCAATCAATTTCAACAAACTATTTGTCACCACCCAACTTCAAAAGCCGACTTGCAACCAGTATGCACCCTCAATTCATGCACTTACCCAACATGAAAGTTTACAACATTACCAATCATTCATGAGATCATGTGCCCTTACCAACAAACAAAAGAGTAAATATAGTAATCCACACATTCAAATATACTTTTGAATATAGATTAAGGATATCGCACAATTGAACAAAATTCACTCACTCTCACAAAGAGTTCATATGCATACCGTGGTCGTACCATAAGCTTGCCCGTAGTGTGTATCTCTACTAATTTAAGCTAGCCAAATCTAGGATCAATTAGGACTTTAAGGTTGTAATGTAGGCTAAGAGACGGGTATGGTACATTTAGAAATAGTGACTAACCCTCCTAAGAACTTTAATGCAATACTTTCACAATTCAAGCACATATTCTTCTCAACCAATTCACTTGCCATATACATCATAGCCCTCTTTTCAATTAAGCACTTCTATAATTCCACTAGCACAAATCATTAAGAATTGGAGGAGTGTATTTTTTTCTATATTATTTGAACTATCATATTTTTTTCTCTTTTCTTGCAATTTTTCTTTTCCTTTCTCTTTTTTTTTTCTTTTCTTCACACACTCCATACATTAAGATTCATTGGCTAGTGACTTTTGAGTTCAACTTTAGTGCACCAACGGGCCCTTCCATGGTTCCACTCAAAAGCTACTCCCCAATCTCTAACCTTACTTCTTTTAGGGACTAAGTGCCTTATGAGGTAAAGGTTCTATCTCAAATTAAGAACAAAATAGGAGTATGGTTTATAATGTGGGTGCCAAAAGAAAGGTTGATAGGCTCAAAGGGACTAGCAATGGAAAATTTTATTTCTATGTGACAAGCACATCCATGATCAAGCAAGAAAATGCTTACGCCATCTCCTAGATTAGCACAACATACAATTTCGCTTCAAGTAACGCACGGGGCAAGTTCTAGACTACACAGGATAGCACAGAAAATCACAAATCCTCACACATATGTTGCACATGACTCAATCAAAACGGTTGTGTTCAACTCTCAAGTCAAGAAAGCACACATAATTAAGAAATTTAAGCAATATTGCACTATGTGGCATACAAGTCAAACAACTGAGAAAAGGCGTCACAAAATAGGCTATTTACTTTACTTAGGCTTCACAATTAAAACCAAATAAATGGGAAAACAGAATGTATGTCATAGCCTAATATGCCAGAATCAACCATGTCAATGAATATCTCAGAGTGACTCAGTTTCTTCCTAAACTACTCCTAAAGAAAAAAATAAAGTACCCGGTTTGAGCTACACACTTGGAAAAGAACCGACGCTAAGAAAAACCAAGGGATACTACCTAACTATCCTAAAAAAATCATTTTGGTGTTTTTAATCAGACTTTATCCCTCAAGAAAATTGTCCAAAAGATCCATCATCGGGAAAAGTCCGAACTTTTTCTAAATTTGTTTTTTCAGTTTTCGTTTTTTAGACTATGCCTACTATAAGTTATAAAATAAAAACTAAATAAAAAAATATTTTTGTAAAATTACACTTCAGAAAGTAGTTTCCCAACCCCACACTTATATTATGCATAGTCCTCGATGCATGATCATAGAGAAAAATATTAAAACTAGGGTGAGAAATACTCCCTAAGGCCCTCTCGGGCCTAGCTCGGACATGATCCTCAATACTAAGGGTCGGGACGACCCCATACTAAAGCTCAAACATGCTCCTCAGCTTCAACTCCGGGTACTCAGACTTCCCCTACTCTGCAAAACAAAAACCACACGAAATTTGACACTATATAAAAAAAATAAAAAATAAAAATACAGGCTAGGTTGTCTCCCAACAAGTGCCTTATTTATAGTCGTTGCACGACTCTATCACTTTCACCACTTTTCCTTCCACTTTGAAGATATGAATTGCACCCCTAATTTTGCATTAATTTTTCTGTCACGTTCCTGGGGCGGTGGTGTGAAAATAAAGGAACAAAGCAATTGATATCACATCTTGTACTTCTTGGCCCTTAAGTGAGGAATGTCATTTTGCCTCCTTGGTATGGCAAATTTCAGAATATAAACACTTTGTTCCTCATCCTTTGACTCCTCTATATGCTCGACTGAATCAATTCCCATGTCACCAACCAAACACAATGTTGAAAAGTGTTTAGAATAAGTTCCAATATGCTCCAACTCCAAAATTGCTTTATTTTTGACATCCTCAATTTTGCACTCTTTGTCAACCTTGGCATCATTAATAATAATTTGATCAAATTGTTGGAATTCCTCTTTCTGCTCTGTATGTTGGCCAGTATCTATGACAATTGGTTGTAGGGCATCAGACGCCTCAACCTTTTTATTCAATTAAGTCTGCAGGTCATGGATATCTGAGCCAAATTGGTCTATCTCTTGCTTGAGCTTAGTTCGTTTGTCTATCAGTTGTTCTGTCATATTTGAAAGACCATCACGAAGAAGCTCATGAGGTTTTATCTATTGAGCTTGTTCCTCAAGCCAAGATTGGTTCACTATATCTGCTTCTTCAAAATAATCTTCTTGTGGGAACTCGCTCTCTTCATCGAATTGAGGTTCTTCTTGGAAATTGGCCATTAATTCATCCATTCTAATCTGGAGTCTTTTGATCGTTAAGGCATCAAGACTTTGTTGCTCGACTATTTGCCTCATCATCATGTCCCGTTGCTCGGCTACTTGCCTCATCATCATGTCCTGTTTCTCGGCTAATTGCCTCATCATATCCATAATATGAGTCATGCTTTCCATATCCTCCACTTCATTGCTCCTATCAAACTCATAAAGATTATTAGAAACATTATAATAAAAACTCTGAGAAGGATAATAAGAATTAGGACAACCATCTCAATGGCCACCTTGACAACCACAAACATTTCAAAAATACCACACATCAGATTGAGATGCTCAATTTTTCCCTAAGTGTGGCCCTCTACAATATGGACAAGGATCACCATAATAAGGATAACCATTATTCGACCAATTATCATTCCAAGATGTCATATCAACAAATATAGTAAATAGTAAACTAAGATAAAAATAGTAATAATAAAAAAAACTTGAGTAGACAAAAAGTAAAAATCTAATCTAGTAGACTAGTTAATTTCTAAGTCCTCGGCATCGGCGCCAGAAATTTGTTGCTCCCAAATGCACACGCAAGTATATGTGGTCGACAAGTAATTTAGGATTGTAAGTCCAGATATCGTACCCATAGGGACTTATGATTAACTATCAACTAAATTAAACCAAATAATTAATCTATTTAAGTGAATCCTAAAATATGGATATTTAACTAAAATTTAATCCAGAGTAACAAATAAAGAGATTAAAGAAAATAAGTTGGCGAATTATAGAGATGAATTCAATGTGAGCGAACATTCTAGAGTTATGGGTCAGCTAACAATCTCGTTGAGTTTTCCACTAAAATCGTCTAATTAATTTATCTTTTATTGATTGACGGGGTTAATATTGCTCGTAGCCTTCTTCCGAAGTACAACTCGCCTATTGAAGCTAACCTAACGCCTATATTCCTATGGAATTAGGATTAACAAGAATGCATTTATAATTCCCGTATAATAACCAAGCAAGGCGATTAGGTATATTCCTATCCTAACCGCAAATCCGCTCCCCCTCAGAGTTAAGATCTTGCTCTACTCAATCTTATATGCAATCTAGAATTCCCTCTCCCGAGTTCAATCCTAGATTCGTAGATAGTATTCAATTGGTGATCAAGCAATCAAATAATTAAGCACAAGATTGAATAAATAAACCAATATGATAAAATAATAAGAACAATTCAAGCTTCAAACTACAACGTTCATGTAGCACCCAAAACTCTAGAACAAATAAACTATGAGATTAAAGGAAAAGAAGAGAAGAAAAACTTGTTAGAAGCCTCCTCCAAACATGGTATCTGTTGCCCCACGTGAATTCCACTTCAAAGTGTGTTAGATCCCTCCAAAGTGGTGTCTCTCCTTTCCAAAAATAGGTTTAGTCTTACTTTTATACGTGTTGGGTAGGTCTAGGGCCGAAATAACCTTGTCCCGGGCGAAATTGGACAAAATCACATCACTGGCGCCTTGTGTAGTGCCAAGCGTCCACCAGGGTGCTGCCTCAAACTTCCATTCTGCCTCCAGCGCCACAGGTGGCGCCAGGCGCTGCCTGTGGCGCCTAAATGCTCGATTCGTCCGGTTTTGTTCATTTTGGCTCAAATATTGTGCATTTCTCCCCCAATTGCTCCCGAATCATTCCTACAAATAAAACACTTCAAATTAACATAAATCATAGCATTTAGCATTCCAAATTCACGAAAAAAAAAAGTAAAATATGAGGTGATATACATAGAAATATATATGGTTTAAGCTAAACATCAAAAACATGTGAAGTCCGTCTCAGATCTGTACAGATCTGAGAAAATCAAAATAAAATTAGTGTTTTTTTAGAAGTGAAACAGATATGAGAACATAGACTCAAGAGTTCATGGATAAAAATGAGAAAGATCTTACTCAAGGTCGAGTCAAATAGCCTGAAATAGGCAAGAAACCCCCAAGGTGTAAACAGACCGCCTAGGTCCCTTGTCCTCAAGGATCCAAGAAATGGAGATACCATAGCATGCAGGAGGCTATTAGAGGCCTGAGGTGGTGAAGAACCACCATAGGAGGTCAGTAGGTGAGTGACGACAAGGGTGAATTAGGGTTAGAGTTAGAGAGCATTTGAGAAATGAGGGAACAGGTGACGGTGGGGAAAGAGTGGAAAATGATTAGGTTTTGGGGGGTGTAGGTGGGTTTAATTATGGTAGGAAACCTATGTGACTCTTCTCTCCTTTTTCCTTCAGATTTTAGCCAATATTTGGGCCTCATTTTGTAAACATATATAGAACAATGACAAATTGTCCCTCTGGCATCTATAGGTGTACTAAAGTTCTTTGCATGGTACTTGTCGAACTTGCGACTATTGATATATCTTGTTTCATAGCCTCGGTTATCTATCCTTATGAATTTACTATATCTAGGTAGGTCATACTATGCCATAACACTTACTTCGATTTATTATTATTGAGGTTTTCTGCCCATCTCCACGTTAATCTCCCGCTGCTTATCTTATATGTATAAATATTAGTCCTTTAGTTCTTTCTCATTATAGTTCATCTTAAGAATGATGGCCTAATCTCATCTCATACTTTGAAAATTTTACCTGCCTATTGTTGGTTCACCTTAATGTTGACCTATAATCTACCACTGATCACTTGAAATCTCTTACGTAATACATTATGGTTAGGTCTCACGTCTCATCGGGGAACATTTGAAGTTATTTATCTAATCCACCTAGGGACGATACAATACTTCATTAACCGTATTTCATAGAATCACAACGTAGTTCATCCTATGAGGGCATTTTAATCCTGTGCAATTCATGAGATCCCTTTTTCTCTAAATCATTACTCAATCAATGGCCTAAATGTCATCCACTTATCATTTATCACAATTAAACCCTTATTCTACTACTAGTGAAATATTTCATCTCTTCAAATCACTCTTAGTCTTAGACTCCTCTGAGCTCATTCAGGCTATACTGAGCTTCCTATAACTTATGGAATTCATCCACCCTCTTTTTTTGATGGGCTTAATCTCGAGGCCTTACCTATTCTCATCACCTTCTCACCCACCTTTTCTTATCCTCACACCTATCTACCTAAAACTTTGTCACTCTACCATAGTTTAACTTGCGACCTACAAATATCTATGTATACTACTCGCAACCATCCTTTAATTTTCTAGCACCATAGATTTACTTAACTTATTCTGGAACAATAAAGCAAGACAGCATATCGTCTCTAACACTTCTTTAATCTCTTAACTAGACCTCTCTGTATCTGGAAACCACAGGCTGGAAAATATGCCACCAACAACACCACTGTCATTACTTGATTTAGAATTACGATGCTTCAAGTCCCATATTTGATATCTGGACTATTCATAACCTTATGTACTTGGGCATCTCATACATTCTTCACATGTACCTTAATTAGCTTTAAATATTGCATCGTATCTTCTATCTCTTTTTTAACTCCCTTCCACATAGGTAGGATTTACATCATCAACTTGAAGCTCTACTATAATACTTGAACCTCATGTGCATACTGATGTCGTCCAAATCCACTACTAAAAATTAAATGGACACGGTCGCATGCAATATAATTTACCCAACTATTAGTCGGGGTCGAATCATATAGAGAACAATATGTAGATGATTAGGAATGTAAGAAAACTATCACTTATCGCGCAATGCCAAACACGTAGAATTTGTTTTTGGAAAATATTTATATCTAAATGCAAAAATGTAAACTAACCTAGAAAGCAAGTAAAATGATCAATGGTTACAAGTATGGTTGCATCAGGATTACACTCGAGTAACGATCCAATGTATTTCATGATTTTACAAATATGAGCGAGTTTATGTTAATTAATCCCTTCCAGTTATGTTTCACATAGATTCGCCTAATTGCCTCTATCAATCATAAGCACTTATTACCATAAATCTCTCCCGAGTAATCACGACAATTTACTAGACGCACTTTCCCAAGTTACGCTAGCTGGCTTTATTTATTACAGCTTACTTTAGATTACACCCAAGGCTTCGTTATCCCTAATCCCGCCTTTAAACCCTTAGTTATTGATCTTTCAGATACTTTGGGAATGGTGTTGTTCAACAATTACCTAAATATGCACTCTCTCCCGAGTTATGCATACTAAATAGGCACAACTAATTGAGGATCCTATCAATTAACTACAACAAGAACGTAGTTGACACAAATAGAGATTCAACCAAGCAATCTATATTAACATAACAAGAAGTTCATCCTTCAATAAGTTTCTTCAAAACCTTAGATTAAATATTTAGCTACTCATACTAGTGTTCATTCAATACATAAGCACAACAAGGTATTTAATCCACACTTCAAATATGAATATTCTCATAAACAAGATTTAAATGTTGGATAAAATACTACACACTTAGATATACAATACAAAGAAAGGAAATGAAGAAAGCAACATAAATGGGTAAGAGATCCTTAACCACAAGCTTCAAATCTTCAAGACCAAAGTGTGTGCAAAGCCTAGCTTCCAACCTTGTTCTCTCAAGCCCTCAGAACTGAAAATATGCCAAAAGATCCCTAAGATATCTGCTTGGACGAGTATAAAAATGGTTTGGGGTTGAGAAAGTGTGAAATGACTAATCTGCCCATATCTGATGCCTGTCCACTGCACCTGCGGAACAATTCATGCAGATGTAGTTCCGTAGGTATGGATTCCTTATCGCAGAAGCGGCGTATAGAGATATGCTTGGTACCACAGATGCGCTACCGCAGAAGCATAAATCCACTCGCAGATGCGGGATGCCCTGTACAATTCTATAATCGCAGATGCGGTGCAGAAGGCGCAGATGCGCCACCGTAAAAGCGACATTATACCGCAGATGCGATTTCTTGCATGCTCAGCCATTTCCGCAGAAGCGGTCATTTTCTCACAGAAGCGGGGTCGCTTCTACGACCATCCTTCCGCAGATGCGGAATCACTGGAGAGTTTTTGCATGTTTCCACCCTTTTTGCTCAATATCACTCCAATTGAAATCAAAGCACTTCCTGGCATCATTTTCCTGAAAATCTAACAATACACACCATAAATGACCTCATATTATAGTTAAAGGACATAAAAGCTAAGGAAAAGAGACTAGATTGAGTGGTAAAATCACCACTCATCAACACCCTCAACTTAAAGCTTTTGCTTGTCCTCAAGCAAATCAAAACCAACAATTCAATGAGGATTTACCACGTAAAACACAAGTGGTATTTCTATCATTTACATATCACATTCCCCAATTTAAGCACCATACTTATGGATTTGGTTGGTAGTAATAATTAGGCTCAAGTATGTGTATCTTTTCCGAATGACTCCCTCATTTGAAAGAAACTTCAAGAATGTGCAAGGGAGTTAAAAATAATCAAGTGACAAGAATAAGCCTCAAGAAGTGACTCAAAAGCATTACATACCATAAGAAAGAAAGTCCCAAAATCACTATATTTACAATACAACATCGGGGACAAATTTACCCAAGTACTCACTCTCACAAAGAATTTCAAGTGTTACAGCATCTCATACCATAAGCTTGCCCTTATTTTAATTCATCGCCTATTCAAGAATGTTTGGTTGGAGATCCCATAAGGACTTTTTAAGCTTGTAATGTAGGTTTAGGGAAGGGTCGAATAAGCATTTTGGTACAAGTGATTTCACCCTCCTTGAACACTACTCACATTTTTCATTCTTTTGCACTTTGTTTCTCTTCAAACTACATAGCCTCATTGGCATCTAGTTCCCAATACAGAACCACCTTAAATACCTCTCTAATTTTCTTCAAGTCTCCATAATTTATATACATACAAATATTTCCCTTTTTTTATATACCAATTTTTCTTTTAGAGCTTGAATAAATTAATACACACACTTTGAGGTATATGACCATATACTCAATGTACAACCTTACCAATTTTCACTCTGACACTACACCCCCAACTTAGGCTTTTAGCCTCATTCTCAATGTTCAAGGAGGGACGAGTTCAAAATTGGGAATTATTTTACAAAAGGGAAACGATTTGTAATGAGTTGGCCAAAGAAAAGGTTTAAAGGCTCAAATAGGGTGCTAGTGATATTATTTATACAAAGGTAGGCTTGAAAGGCTAAAGAGGTTTTGCAAATAAAACAAAGAATGCCTAAGCTCATCCCTCCAACCAAACATACTATCATTAGCGTTGAAAGACCAACTAGGCAAGTTCTAGATGATAGAAGTAAACACAAGATTTATTTGTACAAACACTAACACACATGGCACATGAATTAATCAAGATGGATCAATTTCATTCTCTAATAATAGCATATAGAGCAATATTATTCAAACTAGTGTACAGAGAGTCACTAAAAGAGCCAAAATTTTATCACAAAATTTTTTCTTCACCATGCAACTTACTTGTTTTAGTTCAACATCAAAATTCGAAGGGGTATTCTTGATTCATATTTTACATTCAAGAGACTAATTTAATCAGTACCAAATAATCCAAAAGACTCCTCCTAGCAAAATAAGACTAATTCCCTTAAGTAAGTTGTCACGCCATCTATCATAGGAAAAAGTCACCCGGTTCACTTCAAAAATGTTCCTTGGGAAAGAACCGTAGCATGAAGAAAACCCAAGGAAATAGTACTTAAGGAAATAAACATAAAAGAAAACAAAACTACTAAAAAAGGTTACTAAAATAAAAGCACTTATACTAATAACAACAATCTGCTAAAGAAAATAAATAATGAAAGAAAAATAGAAATAGACTAATCACACCAAGCTCGACAAGAGCACCTGCTATACAAAATAGCCCAGCAAGGGCACACAATATCCACAGCAGCACAATAATAAGCCTAGCGAGGGCACACAATATCCATAGTAACAAAATTAGCCACCAATATCAAAGTATGAATAAGTATACTCCTACAGCCACCCCCAGCTAAAATCATTGCAGTGTCCTCATTGCACAATATCAAATATAAAGCATAAACAGTTTGAGGGTCTCCTTGAGGTCTGCATCAGACTAGCAAATTATGGGAGGACGGCAGATCAGTGTTGTGCGTCGCTCGTGGACTCATCACTATCAGTCTCCTCAGCATCATCATCATTACCATCATCACCAACAGTCTCTGACATAAAGGAATACTCCTCGCTATCATCTTTGGCCGCCACTGGTATCTTCTTGCCTAGGTTTCCCCATTTGAAGATGGACTTTATGCCTCTCCACATTTTTATCATGAATTTGCCCTTCTTCTTGTTCTTCTTCTTCTCCTTCTCAAAGTCTGACTGGAGGTCTACATGTGCCTTGTCCAAGGTGTCGTATACTCCCTCAAGTCTGGTCACTAATGCTGCCATCTTCTTAAGAGAATCTTTCTGACTCTGCTGCGCATCTAAGTAACTCTGAATTTTGTTCCTGGAGAAGTATGAAGGTCTAGGCTGGGAGGATGAAGGCCCACTCGGAAGCTATGATACTAACTCCCGAATAGATGCAAGCTCGGAGTTTAGCACCCCGAATGGTCCCTCAGGCGCAGCTGCCTGTGAAGATAACTCTGAACCAGCAGCCTTGGTGGTGATATTCCTTTTCTTACTCTTGACTACACTACCCTCTCCTGTCACTCTCAGTGGATGAAAAGGTTTATCAGCTGGTAGCCATCGATTGGTGCCACACACCTCAACCTCTGCTCTCATGCACAGCTGGGTGATCAATGAAGGGAACATCATCCCTGCATCCTTGTCTTGCAAATACCCCTTCATCTCCTGTAGGATGTAGTGACCGACATTCATAGGAATGTTGTCCAGGAGGCATGCAATAATCAAAGCCCAGGTGTATGAGACATCTGAGACATTCCCACAAGGAGACACCCGATTGCATATGATGTACAACCACATTTTTACTTCAGCAATGAAGTCAATTGATTTCAACCCTTTTCTCCGGTTACCCCATTTGGCTCTCAGGCTAGGAGGGTAGAGTTTGGAGACAAGCCATTCCCCATTTTCACAATGATCTTTCTCTTGCACCGGCTCTATTGGATAGTTAGGAATCCCAAGAGTGTCATTTATTTGTTCTATCCAAAACCTCGCCAATTTTCCTCTGACGACGATTTGCGGGCTTGCAAAATCTGTGCGCCTAAGGTTGGCATAGAATTCACGAACCCACTCCTCATTAGCTTTGCATGGGGTGGGAATGAAGCACGACCATCCGGATGTATGGAGATGGGCATGGAAATCTGGGAGCTTCTCGGCCAATTTTCTTCATTGATGCCCTTTTCAAGCACTATCCTTTTATTTATGAGGTCATGCATATATCAACGCTCACATGCAACTGACATGAAGCGTGATTCATCATATGGTTCCTCAACTTCTTCTTCAATTTCATGTTGTTGTGCGCTTATGTTTGGGTCCATTTTAACTCGAAGCACCTACATAAAATCAAAACAAAGTCAGTCGGGTAATAGAATCATGTTAAGCAGATTAAAACACTGCAATCAAGCCAAAAAATAGGATGAACGGGCCCGGGAAGACAGTGTTGCAAAGCCACTGGAATTTGTATTTCTGCCCAGTTTTCGCATCTGCGGAACTATGACCGCAGAAGCGGTTCTTCGACCGCATCTGTGGTTTTGCCCTAGCTTTTCAGAAATCGCATCTGCGAATATTTGATCGCAGGTGCGATAGTGCATCTGCGAAAAATTGACCGCATCTGCGGATTTCGTCAAGTTCTTACACTGCCCAGATTTTTTTTAATTTTTCTTTCTCAAACCCAGTTTTTGGCACCTAATTTATACTCAAGACTTCTAAATTAGTGCAGTACATTAGATTATAATTCTAGTGAGACTGATTTTACGGTGTTTAGCAAGAGATTTCTTGTAAATAATTTGTCGAACATCTTGCAAGCACTTGAAAAAGACCTTTTTTTTATACAAATTGGGTACTCAGATTTCCCCCACATTTGTTTCAACAAAAGCAGCACACACATGAATCTCTCAACCAATGTCCCTCACTTCCTAAAACTAACAGCCATGAATTCGAAAGAAAAAAAATGAAAACATCAAATAAAATAAATCAAAACAAATGTGGGATGTTGGCAATGAAGAAGAAGAGAAAAAGAAAGAAAAGAGAAGAGAAGTAGATGAGGATTAAGAGGGAATTACCTGAGTTGAGTGTAGTAGAATTCACACGCGTTGGATGATTTGGAGTGTGTTAGAGAATGGGGAGTTTCAGGGCTGGGGGTAAAAATTACCTGGGCAAATGAGGTTTCTAAATTTGTTTTATAATTTTAAGACCTGCTCAATTTTCGTATCTGCGGATCTTTTGTCGCATCTGCTTCGCTGCTTATGCGGCCTTATGGCCACTTCTGTGAGGAGTGCCTCTTCTGAGCTTGTAAAATTGCTTTTGCATTAATGCATCTGCAACCAAAGATCCGCAGATGCGGTAACGCTAGAAGATTGATACACTGATTCTGCAGCTACTGGTTTTGGACCTCCGGACCACTCCGACCTGCTCAATTCAACTCCAAAAAATCTAAAACTTGGCGGATAAGTTACAAATATTATTCTAAGCTATTCTAAAATGGAAGATTTTAAAAATGACCAAATTTTTTGAAAACAATGGGTTGCCTCCCAGCAAGCGCCGCATTTAACGTCGTGGCACGACGCAAACTACCACTTTTATCGCCACTTGGATGATATGAACTGGGCACCTAGCTTGGAATCAAGCTTTTAACCACAAGCAACGGGGGGTGGTAAGTCGATGATCAAGACAATCCTTAAATTCTTCATTTTGTACTTCTTGGCTCTCATGTGAGGAATGTCATTTTGTTTTCTTGTTTCCTCAAATTGTAAAATGTATGGTTGTTGCCTTTCCTCCTAGAAATCCCTCATTGACTCGTGTAGTTCAATTTCCATATCACCATACAGTTCCAACGTTGAAAAATGCTTGGAATGTGACTTCAAACCTTCACTTTGCAATTTTTTTCGGATTTTGACATCCTCTTTTTCCCCCCGGATTAGAGTCAATTTCAACCACATTTTTATTTACACCGGTTGACTATAATTCCATATTTTTCTCAGCATCATTAACACTCATGGAGTCGGTTGGTGGATGTTTAATTCTTGAATCCTCAAAGTAAAGCTCACTTTCTTCCTAGGAATTGGACTTTTCTTGTCTTCCTTCCACACTCTCAAGTTGGTGGGCATAGTGAGCCTCAACCAATATTTGTATTTGATCCTCCAAAGTGCGGATATATTCATCATGGTGAGCCAAACCTTGTTTCCAGTCCTCGAGTGCAAAGTTGTGTTTCTCCTTATTTTCAAGAATGGTCTCCAACATGAGCATCATCTTCTCATTTTGAGCAATTGAGAGTTCTTCTTGGTTTTGTTCAAGTGCCAAGGGAGGATTTTCGGCTTCCACATCTAAGGAAACTTCTTGGCTATCATTAACTTCCGAGGATTTTTGGACCTCTAACGCTTCAAGCATTTCCTCCATTTGCACATTCAAACTTACAAGTGCCAAGTCATTTTGGAGACTATTCTCCAAAAGCTCCTCCAAGGCACTTTGTTTTTTGTTTCCTCCTTCAAGTAGGCATTCTAATATGAGCTTGAACTCTCCATTTCGGCCATGCTCAACTTCTTCCACTTCCATAGCCCTATAATTTATCACAAGAAGTAGAATCATCATAGCGAGGGCTTGGGGAAGGGAAGGACAAATAAGCACAATCATCCCAATGACCATTTTGAAAACCACACTTATCACATATACTCCACTCATGGGTTTGAGATTGTGCGGAAAATCCACCCCCGGGAGAATTTAAACAATTTTGCCATGAGTGTGGTCCTCCACAATAAGGACAAGGGTCATCAAAGTATGAACAACTACCATCCGACCAATTTTTATTATATGATGCCATTTTTCAAAACTAAGAAAATAAATAAGAAATAAACAATAAAAATAGACCAAGGTAAAAAAAATAATTACACAAATATTCACAAGTTTGGACCCAAGCACTTACGCTTATTTCTCAAACAACCTAAATTACGCCAAATTGTTCCCCGGCAACAGCGCCAAAATTGATGTCGTCCAAATCCACTACTAAAAAGTAAATGGACACGGTCACATGCAATATAATTTACCCAACTATGAGTCGGGGTCGAATCCCACAGAGAACAATATGTAGGCGATTAGAAATGTAAGAAAATTATCACTTATCGCGCGATGCCAAACACTTAGAATTTATTTTTGGAAAATATTTATATCTAAATGCAGAAATGTAAACTAACCTAGAAAGCAAGTAAAATGATCAATGGCTACAAGTATGGTTGCATCGGGATTACACTCGAGTAACGATCCAATGTATTTCATGATTTTACAAATATGAGCGAGTTAATGCTAATTAATCCCTTCCAGTTATGTTTCACATAGATTCGCCTAATTGCCTCTATCAATCATAAGCACTCTTATTACCGTAAATCTCTCCCGAGTAATCACGACAATTTACTAGACGCACTTTCCCAAGTTACGCTAGCTGGATTTATTTATTACAGCTTACTTTAGATTACACCCAAGGCTTCATTATCCCTAATCCTGCCTTTAAACCCTTAGTTATTGATCTCTCAGATATTTTGGGAGTGGTGTTGTTCAACAATTACCTAAATATGTACTCTCTCCCGAGTTATGTACACTAAATAGGCACAGCTAATTGAGGATCCTATCAATTAACTATAACAAGAACGTAGTTGACACAAATAGAGATTCAACCAAGCAATCTATATTAACATAACAAGAAGTTCATCCTTCAATAGGTTTCTTCAAAACCTTAGATTAAATATTTAGCTACTCATACTAGTGTTCATTCAATACTTAAGCACAACAAGGTATTTAATCCACACTTCAAACATGAATATTCTCATAAACAAGATTCAAATGTTGGATAAAATACTACACACTTAGATATACAATACAAAGCAAGGAAATGAAGAAAGCAACATAACTGGGTAGGAAATCCTTAACCACAAGCTTCAAATCTTCAAGACCAAAGTGTGTGCAAAGCCTAGCTTCCAACCTTGTTCTCTCAAGCCCTCAGAACTAAAAATATGCCAAAAGATCCCTAAGATATCTGCTTGGACGAGTATAAAAATGGTTTGCAGTTGACAAAATGTGAAATGACTAATCTGCCCAGATCTGATGCCTGTCCACCGCACCTGCGGAACAATTCACGCAGATATGGTTCTGCAGATGCGGATTCCTTATCGCAGAAGCGACGTATAGAGATATGCTTGGTACCGCAGATGCGGACACCAAAAGCGCAGATGCGCTACCGCAGAAGCGTAAATCCACTCGCAGATGCGGGATTCCCTGTACAATTTTGTAATCGCATATGCGGTGCAAAAGGCGCAGATGCGCCACTGCAGAAGCGACATTATACAGCAGATGCGGTTTCTTGCATGCTCAGCCATTTCCGCAGAAGTGGTCATTTTCTCGCAGAAGCGGGGTCGCTTCTGCGACCATCCTTCCGCAGATGCGGAGTCACTGGGGAGTTTTTGCATGTTTCCACCCTTTTTGCTCAATTCTACTCCAATTGAAATCAAATCACTTCTTGGCATCATTTTCCTTAAAATCTAACAATACACACCATAAATGACCTCATATTATAGTTAAAGGACATAAAAACTAAGGAAAAGAGACTAGATTGAGTGGTAAAATCACCATTCACCACTCATCACACACACAATCCGGTGGAAGCTTCATACTTACTCCTTGTGAGGCTGATACTTTTCTAATTGGCTTTTATCATAGAGCCATTGTAGAATATGACTGTTGTACTATCTCTCTTTTACCTCTGATATTAAGAGTGATTCTACAAGGTTCTCAATCGTGATTTCCATAATTATCTTGGTCTAATAATCAAACTCATGTTTCACATAGTTGATTAACTCTTTAGATTCATCTTCTCTCTCAGCCTTTATGTAGGCTTAAGCTATCTTCCGATCTGCGGCTCAGGGTATTAGTTATTACTTTATCCCATTGTGGACGCTATTGAACATCCAAGATATAACCTTCTAGCAATTCAAGCTTTTGTCTGTGACGTGGACCCAATTCTTTTTTTTAACTTATACTAGAGTTTCATATAGTTGTATCATTGTCAACATATATGATGCATGGATAACACTTTGAAATCATAAGTGTGTTCATAACGTAACTAACTATGGCTCATTGATCGAATAATTTATTTTGCGCCTTCTCAGCCTTCTTTAAAAAGTAAGCAATTACTTTTCCAGGTCGTTCTGCCACATGTTGCATGAATACTTGACTTATCTTAGTGCCCACGCCTATTGGAATTTTGTGCAACTCATATGATCTCGAATAGTATTTTTGATTTTACTTCACGTTCCTTAGTAACAATAGGTTCCACTTTCTTATGGAGTGCATACATTTTTTTATAGTGAAACTGCTGTTACAAGATCATTTCTTCTTTAGGTCACTATGCTTATGTTGAAGCCTTCTTCCTTATTTTCTTAGCTAGTCTTTCATTGTAGTGCTTAGGGAAGACCCTCTGACTCTTGTATAGCCGCGAGCTTATTACATTGTATACCCCATGGAATTTTTTATGTTCTTACTCGTCTATCATTATCCCTAGTTACTTAACCTCGCGCCCTTGTGCTTGTAGAGTCACTTCAGAACTTAATTTTCAGTTGTCTCCCTAGTGACACTCTATTTTATTTTCGTAACACTTATATTGTACCTTCTACTACCCCAACTCTTATCTGAATATTTCTCTAGGATTACGATGTCGTATCAGAGAGACTGAATTTTCTATGCTGGGTTTCACTACGTTTATCTTGCATGATCTACTTATTTATCTGAGACCTCTTGCCTAGCCATAACCAAGCTCTTTCTAAATCAACTACTAGCTACTCATCAGTCCATGCTCATATTTATATTCGGTGTAATCTCTCTTGGCTTATGTCTTTTATCTTAACTTGCCTTTGCATTGGCTCCTAATGTAACAAATGTCCATTCATACTTATTTATCAATAACATCTGGTGTGGGAACCTTTACTGCATCTTCCAACATCATGCTTGAATAATGTTCTGGAGTTGTAACATATCTATAGGATTTGAATAAATGCAATCTCATTCCTTTCGCCCTTTTACCGCATTCTTTCTTTACTATTCCATTGTTACTTGAACTACATAACTCTAACTTACTAACATATCACATCGTCTTCCCCCTCTAGGGGAGTACTAGCATT
Organism: Nicotiana sylvestris; assembly: GCF_000393655.2. Lineage (NCBI taxonomy): Eukaryota > Viridiplantae > Streptophyta > Magnoliopsida > Solanales > Solanaceae > Nicotiana > Nicotiana sylvestris. The sequence goes on from NC_091060.1 coordinate 2,513,216, forward strand.
TAATGCTATGAAGATTTACCTATATATGGTTTACCTCTTCATCTATGGCATATTTTCACATCTTTGCTGACTCTTACTCGCCTTGTGATAACCGTTCTATACCAGGATAACCAAAAGTTCTTACGTGTGAAGGTGACACCTAGTGTAACTGGCACACTTAGTTTCTTAAGCTTAACTCTGCTCACAATTATTTCTTTAGGGAAGCATCTTCCTGAATGACCTTTAAAGGTAATTCTTCTATTGTCCATTTTATTTTTGCCAGAACACAATCTCCAAAATTCTCACGATGCCGACTATTATTGAATCCTTCGGACCCTAAATCTTGTTCGATTTATCTTGTTTCCTAGCCTATGCTGATTTCTATACTTGGGGGTCTCACTTAGGCTTCTGGTAATTAGGTTGGAGTTGCCAACTCATTTTCTTGAAATGAGAATATGACGTTATGGATTATACTCTTTTATAGTCTCAAGGCCGGTCAGCTCTTGTATTTTTCTTCACTTGACCATAGACTCTATCATCCTACCATATTTTGATTTACTGTTATCACTAATTTATCGTACCTTACTCATAATGCTTTATTTACTCTCTTCTTTTTCTCCTGCTAATATTTTTGTCTATCACATTATTCTGAAAATCTCAACAAAACATTGTTTCAGTTTTGGCTCACCTAGCTCAATCCATCATTTTGGGTTACTCTAACCCAGGTTGGATTCTGATATTCCATCTTCTATTAAACTATATATGTTAGCTCTCATAGGGAATAACTGAGATGGGTGTATCCAAATATATGTACCTCTATTTCTGTTGAAGGTAACTTAGAAGCCTTATATTTCTCTGCCTGAATTAAAAATTTTGATAATCTTCATTAATTAGGTACCTCGTACCCTTCTTCACATTGCTTCTGTAACATGTTGAAACTTAAACTATTACCTTGTGATACTCCCATGGCCTGCTATTCATGGGTGTATTTGATATTCCCATCATAGGGTCTTAAGCAAGAAATTTGCACATCTGGTATGCACGATCTGATAGGGCCTCAAACAGGGTCACGGCGTCAAGAACTCTCTCTCTATTAGTGCCCTTTCTTATTTCTATATTATCCCTCTGGCTAGCTATATTTTTTTCTAATTGGAAGCATCTCTATATCATTAGCAAACATAAGTCTTGGCTTGAACTCTTATGACTCAGCTCTGCAGCATGATTTCCATTTGATTAAAGGGTAACAAACTCCTAAATGCCTTGTAGCTTCTTATTTATATAATGTGGTGCACAACACATCTATAAACAAGGCTCTACTAGACACGGCTTGTAGACTTCCTAGGACATAACTTCTCTAATACCAAGTTTGTCATGCCTTAAACCTTAAAAGGCATGGCCGGCACCCAGTGCCATACGTGGCTCGAGCGTACCACTCTGTAACTATGAACTCTAGAGGGTAACCCTCAACTTAGGCTGATGAGGCCATATTCTGAATCATCTAAAAATATCGTCTCTCTTATCTGATGGGTAATCATACCCAAAAGCGCATGTATAGATATATAAATAACCGTGCAGGCTGACGAGGTCAGCCATGGACATCTGCTAATTTACAAATTATACAGGACTCGTCTACAAGCCTCTAGACATAACTGAACTGTACGATAGTCGGGACAGGTCCTTAACCTATCCATTAAACATGTATATATATATATATATAATGGACTCCAAGGTCTAGACCTGGTAACTCCGAGGAAGTGGAGCTTACCATCCAAGTTGATGTTTAACTCTATCTGCTGAGAGGGCCTGTCGAACTGTTAATGAGTACCTGCAAGCATGAAATGCAACGTCCCAGGCAAAAGGGACGTTAGTACGAAATAATATATCGAGTATGTAAGGCAATAGGATAACTGAAAGCTGAAACTGAACTGATAATATAATAACTGAAAGTAACTGGGGGTCAAAGATAATCTAAAGATATGCTTACATGCTGATACTGACTCAACTCTCTCAATATAGTAAGTAAAATAGTTGTCCGGTCATATAAGGCTCGGTATGTGTAACTGCTCTACCATAGTAGGCTTGCTCATAGGCACTCGGCCATACTAGACTCTGTATCTCAGCCATTCTGGGCTCGCTCATAGGTGCTCAGCCATAGTAGGCTCGGTATATAACTCACCATCTGATAAGAGGTTGCCCAATAGGGGCCTGCCCATCGATTATAGCTTGATGGTGGTGAAAATACTGTAATACTGTATATATATAGACTCTCTGCTCTCTTGGCTGACAAAACACAAAACTAACTGAATATGAAGTCCCGATAAGGGAGACAACTATAACTTATGAGACTAGGAAAATGTATATAAATTCAGGAATATGAACTTCTCTTCATGTCTCGTTATCAAACACATGTAGTTACTGGATCATGCCAAAATAAAAGAAAGGTTTGGCCTTAACATACCTTAGCAATCTTCCATCCAATCGTCAACCAAGCTCAATATGATCTTCTTACGTCTAGCATGAGTAACCCAACTTTGTCATCATTATATAAGCATTGTAACACTCATATTTCAAAACCAATAATCTACAAAAAACAGACAGTACCTCCCCTATTTTTACAACATCCCATAAGTGACAAAAATTCACCAAACAACCAAAAAACAACAAAATAATTCATAAAAAGCTCTATGATTACTTCAACAACCATTTTGAGCAGCAAGCTCGATATACAATTAACAAAATATAACTTAATCCAATTCCTTTTCCATGAATATTCCTACAACTTATATAACATCATACTTATGCTTACCATATCATTTTATGCCCAAAACATCATAAGAATAATCTTTAAAATAGTCCACACGCTTAGCACCTTAACCTTTATCGTCATCCTCTTGTTTTTGTAGTTATCTTATTCAATACATTGGATTAGCACATATATATGCTTAACAAAAATATACACAACATAATACAACTATTTATAACAATTTCCAGCCACAACAAACCATATATATAGCATCAACACAGCCCACAGAAAAAGATAACGATTTCTTATGCCATGTCAATTACTATCTTGTAGATTTTCACTCAAACAACTCAACCAACACATGATTAACCTTAAGCATGACCAATAAAATGAATTAATACCTTATTAAGTAGATAAAACTTTAAATACCTAGCAGGTGTAGCTCACAACAACCCTCAATCACACCACTACACTATAGGAGTTGTATTCTCTTCTTGAATCAACTTTTGTGTTCAAGTTGGTGTGTAAACACTTGTATTTCGCCTTGAAAATCTAATATATATGAAGAATGGACTTACTCTTAGATTAATAATAAGGAACAACACGAAATATGAGGATACTTACCTTTGAAGAATCCTCCAAAATAGCCACAAGATGAAGAACTACAATCTAGCAAGCACCATGGAATTTCTAGCGTTGGATTCATATTTTTATCTAAGGTTTTCACCCTAAAATTATGGAGGAACCATTGGAGAGAATTTATGAGGGTTTAGGAACTTTTTGTGACGAGAAAAATGAGTGAAAACGATTTAGAATTTATGTAAATACAAGCTGGAGTTCGCACCGACTTCGTGGGTCCCATAGGATCTGCTTTGTGCAGTCTCGCGAAAATATGAATATCTCTCTGCTCTGATGTCATATCGACAAATGGTTAAATGTGTTAGAACTAGACTCGTAGATCATCAATTTTGTAGGTAGATAATTCCCTAATTTCTAGTATATTGGGAAAAAAGCTCAGATACATTTGACCTATATTTCAACAAATTTATGAACGTAACTTGTGATAACCTTTGCCAACTTTCGTTCCACAACTCGCTTGACATTAAAACATAACATACGACTACCATACGACTAAAATAAATCATAAAATAATATCCTTATAATATAAAGCACCCTAGTCTTACCCCAAAAGCATATGTTATAACATTCCCAAATGTCGACTTTCGACAAAACTTATTTTCTTCAATTCGTTTAGCTTCTAAACCTTCAAACCCTCTTGGTACATGGTATTCATGACCTTAAATATTTGTAACCTCTAAAGTAACATGATTAACTTACTTTATATGCTTCCAAATATAACCTTATTTCTGAGCTAACAACAATTGACTTACGACGTACTCTTACGTACGAAAACATGGGGTGTAAAAGTTTTTTTTAGGGTGAATGTTTCCTCTTCTAGTTCGCAATCATCCTCTTGCATTCCCAAAGTTCTTCCACTTTCTTCTTTGCGTTTATATTCTCTATCTCACGTTCTCGTAGTGCAAACTAGGCCCTGGGCATTGGTGATCATTTTCCTTTTCGTGTTCTCATGTCCCTTACACGTTCGTGTAAGTTTTTGTCCATTGTTTATCACGTTCGTATCCGTTTGGTCGCATTCGTGAAGGTTCTTCTGGGAAGCTTTTATTTTTTTCTCTTCGCGAATGCGATTGTTCTTCCGTGTTCGCAATGCATAAACACCTAGGCAGCAGAAAATATCTTCTCAATCGAGGGTTAGACAATTTTTATCACATCTTGACTTGTAGAGCTTGGTTTTGAGCGATTCTTTGTGTGTTAAGTTGAGGAAAATGAGGATTTTTGAATAATACTTTCAAAATGAAAAATCATGATTTGAGTGGCAAATTGGTATCAGAATTTAATAATTTTAGTATGGTTGAACTCGTATCGGAATGGGTGTTCGGGTTTTGTGAAATTTTTTGTGTTCCGAGGTGAGGGCACAGGGGTTGACTTTTTGGTCGATTTTTAGATTTTGATAAAGATTGAGGCTTTATGATCCGAAATAGTTTCTTATGAGTTTTTTTATCCTTTGAAGTTTTTTTGGATAGATTTGAGCCGTCTGAAAGTCATTTCACTCGAAAAGTTTATTTTTGAGTATCGGTCTGTCTTCTTTGAGTTAAGTATCTTGCCTAACTTCGTGTAATAAAACTACCCTTTAGGATTTGAATCTTCTATGATAATTGTATTCCGTGTAAGCGAGGTGACGGGTATCGGGATTAGTTGTGGAAAGTTGGCCTTTTAGGGTCTTGGTGTAACGACCTGATCGGTCGTTTTGAGCTTTTGCACTTTGCTTGTCAGTTCTCGTGCATGACTTGACCCGTGTGATGTATTATGACTTATGTAAATTGTCGGTTTTGGTTTTCAATGTAACCGGAATGAATTTTGAGGAACAGTTCTCATTTTGAAGCTTAACATTTAAAAGGTTGACCAAGTTTTGACTTGTTAGTATATGATCTCGGATTGGAATTTGTATGACTTGGTTAGCTCCATTAGGTGATTTGGGACTTAAGAGCGTGATCGGAATGTATTTTGTAGGTCCGTGGAGGGTGTAGGCTTGAATTGGCAAAATTATAATTTTGGCATTTTCCGGTTGATAGGTGAGATTGTGATATAAGGGTCGGAATGGAATTCCGAAAGTTGGTATAGATCCTTTGTGTCATTTGTGATGTGTGTGCAAAATTACAGGTCATTCGGACGAGGTTTGTTAGACTTTTTGATCAAAGGCGTAATTTGGAAGTTTTTGGAATTTCTAGGCTTAGATCTGATGATGATTTGATGTTGTTTTGAGCATTCTAAAGGTTGGAACAAGTTTGAATGACAATATGGGATATGTTGGCATGTTTGGTTGAGGTCCCGATGGCCTCGGGTGAGTTTCGAGTGGTAAACGGATCAATTTTGGACTTTGGACTTGGAAGATTTTTGCTTGTTTTTGTTGCAGACGATTTGTTCTATGCGTTCGTGTTGAGGGACTCGCGTTCGCAAAGGGTGTTCTCTGAGGAGGTGAAATTTGTCTTCGTGTTCGAGCTTTGGGTGTCGCGTCCGTGATATGGAGATGTTGTGTTCTTTGCGTTCGCGCTTTGGATGTCGCGTTCGCATAGTTATGTCCCCAGTAGGTATCGTGTTCACATGGCTTATGTCATGAACGTGTAGAGAATTTTGGGATCCGATATTTTTTCTTCATCATGGATGCGATGGTCGTCCCGCGTTCATGAAAGACGAGGCCTGGGCAGCTTTATAATGTACTCTATTTCGAGGATTTCGGCCATTTTTGCATTTTTTGAGCTATAGAGCTCGGGAGAAGACGATTTTGGAGGGGATTTGTAGAGAATGCATTGGAGTAAGTGTTCTTCACTTAAATTTGGTTTAATACCATGATTTTGTCTTAATTTATCATTTAATTTGGGAAATTGGGATGAAAATTTGAAGAAAAATGTGAGAGTTGAATTAGGGATTTGAGGGGCCATTTGAGGTTCGATTTTGATGTTCTTGGTATGTATAGACTCGTGGAAGGATGAGGATTCTATTGATGTGATTTTTATCGTATTCCTATACATGGGCCCAGGGGGCGGGTTTGGCCAATTTCGGGATTTTTGAGTTAATTTGATTATTTTCTCTTGGGCTTTGTTCCTTTAGCACGTATTAATGATATGGAACGAATTTTAGTTAGATTCGGAGAAATTGGAGATTGATTCGAGAGTCAAAGGCACCGCGGGCTAGAGTTTGGACTAGATAGATGTAAGTAATGATTGTAAATGCTGTCCTGAGGGTTTGAAACCCCAAATTTCACATCGTTATGCTATTTTGAGGTGACACACACGCTAGATAACAAGCGTGGGGTGGTACACCATTGGGGATTGTGACTTAGTCCATCTCGCATGACTGTTTAACTGCGTATTTGAATGAAAACTATTTATTATCATCATGTTTTGGGCTAAATGCTATGTTTGGGCCTCGTGCCAACTGTTTTGGACCCTTATGGGACATTTACTACTTTTCCTCACTGTTTTCACTTAATAATTATACTCAGTCATGCTGCATCTTTGAAATTTTCCAACTCAACCTTATTTACTAAATCTTGGAACTATAAATGATATTTGAGATGAACGCCCTATTTTACTTATAGTCCGAGTGACTTGTGAGGTTGATGGCTGAGAGAGGCCAAAGGCCTGATTGTGAGATTGATGACTAAGATAGACCGAAGGTCTGATTGTAAGGTTGATGACTGAGAGAGGCCAAGGGCCTGTTGTGTGGATTATATATTTATAGATCGGGCTGCACGCCGCATATATATATATATATATATATATATATATATATATATATATATATATATATATATATATATATATATATATATATATATATATATATATATATGTTGTATTTGGATTGGGTTGCACGCCGTAGCGATATGTTGGATCGGGCTACACACCGCAGCGATATAGCGTTTGGGCTGTAGGAGCCCTTCTAGAGTCTGCACACCCCCAGTAAGCGCAGTCAACTATATATATGGATCGGGCTGCACGCCGCAGCAGTTATTATATGGTACCTATTAAGTGTGGGTGTTGAGTGTGAGCGTTGATTGATAAGAATTGAGTCATGAGTGACTGAGAGGCTTGCCCGAGGGGCTATATATATACATGTATACGAGTGATGCTTTGCCTGAGGGTCCTGTTTATGAACTTACTGGTTTCACTCCTCCTTAAAGTGAGTTTATATTGAACATGTTGATTTAATTGCTGCTTCCACTCATCTTTAGATCGAGCCTCTATTAAAAATGTTAAACAAATATTTTTAAACATCTTTCCTTTGAACTGAAGTTTTTACAAGGTATTCGGAATTTAGTCACTAATTTGGCTTTGTTACTTCCACTGAGATTTTTTTGTTTCGAAATGGTTATGAATTTCTGTTTGCCCGAGGGGGCGTATACGAATTATGTTTTGGCCGAAGGGCTGATTATGATTTTCATCACTTTCACTATAAATTTCACTGATCTTATACTGAAAACTGTTAGAAAGGCATTTGCAAAGGATTTTTCCCGAAATGGGAGTTGAACGAGATGATTTGATTTGTATCATGTTTTGGAAACATACGGTATCCTCTGTGGTGCCATGATGTGGTTTACGTGATTTCTTACTGCTCAGACTTTATTTACTTTTATTACTTACTGTGTTGGAATACTCATATTACTCCCTGCATCTTGTGTGCAGATTCAGATATTTTTAAACCCGAAAGCGGGTGTTGATCGCTCGGAGGCAAAGTCATTGGAGTTTAACAAGGTAGCTGCCCGGCGTTCGCAGCATAGCTTCTCTCCCCTTTGCTTTTATTAGACTATATTTTGTATATTTCCAGACTTCTCATTATATTCAGTTTTTCGTAGATGCTCTTGACTAGTGACACCCCAATGTCAGGCTTGTATATTATTTTTGCATTGTTCAGTTAAACTTACATCATGAGATTATTTATTAATAAATTGTATAGAAATGACTTTTATTGAATAATGGCTAATTCGGGAGTTTTTTCGGCTGGCACAGTTCTACGATAGGCGCCATCATGACTGGGTAGGTTTTAGGGTCGTGACAAGTTGGTATCAGAGCCTAGGTGACATTGGTCTCATGAGTCATAAGCAGGTTTAGTACAGTCTCGTGGATCGGTATAGAGACATCTGTACTTATCCTCTAGAGGCTACAAAACCTTTACGAAAAAAATCTCATTCTTGAATTCTTGTCGTGCGTCCTTGATTCATCTTGAAATGTAACCCTTGAAATTCTTTCCATGCATTCGTATGCGTGTAGGAGCACTCAGTATTAGCTATGCATCGATGGCTTGTGATTCCCTGATCGATGGGCAAATGTGGTCTCTGCGTGTTGATGTTGGGCTAGTCTGGAGGACTTGAGGCCGGATTTTTCCTGTAGCTTGAGCACCGAGGTGTTGATTGTGTGAGCCAGTGCTTTTGGATTTGTATGTCCAATAGTGTCCCTATTAGTGGAAGTGATGACTAGATAGCTATGTGATGAGTATGGTATGACTACAGGATGTGTGCATATGATTTGAATGAGACAAGAAGGGTCTACTTGAGTCTAGTAAGAACTATCCGATGCTTGTTTCCATCGTGATTTGATGTTTAGTCGGAGTTATAGGCGGGTTGAAAGACCTTTTCATGTCGCCTAGTTGGGAAGTGAAGTAAATTTCATGTTGTGATATGAGTTCAGACTCAGGAAGATTAAGTGACTGCATAATGTTTATGCTGGTGGAAGGGTATAAAGAGATACTAGTCTAAGGCGAAGCAGGTGGGTTATCTTCTGCGGATTGTTCTGAAGTTTGCGTGATCCTTATGTCGTTTGTTGGAAAATCTCTGTTACTAGTGAAAGGTATGTGTTACAATTTGAATTTTGGTTGCTTAAGAGAGTAGGCTTGACTGTTACAAGAGTGAATACGAGATTTGCAGAAGATTTGAAGTACTAGATAGTCTGTGTTGCGGGAGCTTAGGAAGGATTGAGTTTAATCTCACTATGGTATTATGGCAGTAATAGAGTATATGCATTATAAGTTATTATGTGTGTTTTGATTCATGCCTTCGAGCCAAGTGGGAGAGTCTGTTATTGATCAGTTAATTGCACGGTTATGAGCTATGTTGGTTCCAGTTTGGGGCACATTGGTGAAATCAGTTATCGCTTACAGAGGTTGAGATCGAGGATGACCCGAATAAAAGAAACTTTGGATAGGGGTCATGTTGTGCTTTATGGGTGTATAAGAATCTATGGAATGACTTAAGTTGTTATTGGTAAAGGATGTACGGTGCATGGGTTAGGAAGTTTCTTGGTTGCATTAAGGTGAGGTCACTTTCTGCGGTATAGGAGTGCAATTGGAGCACAAGTCATCCCTTCTGTTTGATCAGTTTAAGTGAGGTTTGAGTAGAGTGGATGACTCTCGAGAATGGCTCTGATGGGTTTAAGATGTTACATGTAATAATTGGAGATTTTCGAGTTGTATATTTGTCTAGATCGGAGGTTTGCATTTGAGGGTGTCAAGACTCATGGTATTTCTATATTATTATGGATTCTACACATCAGTATCAGGTAGGTGAAGGTAATGACTTTAGATTCACAGAAGGTCTTCTCAGAGCGGGTATCTCAGTTGTGGTACTTTTGGGGGTGCTTCAGAGAAATGCGAGGGTTTTTGAGCCTTAGGGCAAAATGATGTTAAGCTAAAGTTTGTGGGCATGTTTTAGTTAAGGAAAATGGTGTACTAGAAAGGAAACGTATAAATTTGAAGGTAATTCAGAAAGAACTCGGAGAATTTGGACAACTTGGTAGTAGGTTGGATCGGCAGGGTAATAGATATTATCGGTTCTTGGGTGCTTAGGATGCACTGGGTTTCTACATGTGTTTTTTGGCAATGCTCTTAGGTTTTGATGGCCTGCGTAGCTGGGTTGAGTTAGAGGGATTTAGTTATGACGGTTTGGTATTGTGCAACAAGAATTCAGAGCGTTCTTGATGGTTTCTACCACAGTTAGAGAGGTAAATTTTCTACTGGCGCGAGGAGCATGAGATTTATAGTGTTTTTCTCCTAGATGGATCAAATATAAAGTCTTGGCTAGTTGAGTACATGGTAGCTTGTAGTTCGAAATGGATTATGAAGTTCTCATATTTATCATAGGATGGTATGGTATATGCGGTATGTTGTGTGGGGTTGAGATTTGCATATGTAAGGTCCCAGTTCAGTCTTGAAATGAAGGTCACAAATTCTTAGATAACATGGATATTTTCATATGACTAGATAAATGAGATCACTGATTGGTGTGGCTTGATGATGGTATATATTTTAGAAAGGGTGATGTGTTTGGGTTATGGATGCTTTATTGGTATTGTGGCAATATCTTGTCTGATCGATTGTTGATATTTAAGGTTTGCTTGGTGGCACAGAATAATTTTTAGAAGTATCCCTTGTGGGATGATCGAGTAGCAAGGATGTGTTAGATATTCGGGCGGTGGAGTTGGTATAATGGTGTTGGGATCAGATATGGTAATTCGTATGCTTTATGGATTTGAAGACTAGGAGTTCTCATGAATAGGTTATTTCGCGGTTGTGGATTATGAAGGATGTGGTTAAGATAGTCAGATGATATTATGTGCTATGATTCAGTCATTGTTAACCTTCGGGGGGTTATTTATCTGTTGTGGGTGACCAGAGTTGATGTGTGGTTCATTGGTAGGCCCAACAGGGATGTGTGTTCTCCACCGGGTCAGAATTGTTGACTCTGAACTGTTATTATTGAGAGGTGTGTCATTCGATTGTTGTTGAGCTTATCCATGCTATAGAACGATCTATGAGTTACTCTTTTGTGTTACAAGGAGTTGTGATTTGGTTGTTATATGCGCATATGGTGTGATTCAATTTGAGCTTTATAGTAGAATTTGAGCGAGACGGATAATTGGGCGTTGTATGATTTGTTGCGCATTGGGTATGTTCTTTCAGACTGATATGGCATTGTGTCATTTGCTTCTCCATGGTTAGGGTGATTCAACTTTGGGTGTTGGGCGCCAAATTGCACGTGGTTGTTGAGCATAGTGACTTGAGGCGATTCATGTGGATCAGTGTTTGAATAGTATCACGTATTGCAGCGAGGTTATGTGGAGGTATGATCCTTCGGGTTAGATTCATGTGTTATGATTCTATGATGTGTAATGAGATCTCAGCATTGTGTTGTGATGGTACTGTCGAGCTTGCGGTACAACTCTCTCATTTGAGTCATTCTCATAATTTGGGTATGTTCGGATTGTTGCTTATTGACACGCGGCTTGCACGAGTTGTGGTTTTAGATGGTATTGAAGTGTCATGTCACCAGTGTAGTTGTGTTGAATTAGATGAGATCGTTGGGGATCTAGAATGAATACAAACGGATTCAATTTCAGCATGTGGGAAGGATAATATCGATGTCCGGCTCAAAAATTTGCTATGGTGCTTGCCAAAGGAGAGGGAGCTTCATGAATGGTTGATCTAAGAAATGATTACGAATCTGCGTGTTTCTTTTTGCAATGGCAGTATACAGAACTATTGGAATGAGGCTTTATTTGATAAGAGGCTTATTATCGAAATTCGGATGTTCTGAGCAACGACTGTGATCAGAAGTTATCGCTACGAGAGTTTGAGCTATGTGGTATATCATGTAATTGCATTTGAGGTTGGCAGGTATGGCTTGTCATAGCCTGTTCCGGCTTATTCAAAGTATAGATGTGAGATTCTGATCTTGTAGATGATTTCAGAAGTGGAAATGTGGTTCTAAGGTTTATGGGCTAGGTTGGATTGTGAAATTTCAGTTAAATTGTGTTATAGGACCTATATGAGATAGGGTGGCATGGGATCACCCCGAGTGCGTTCATGGTAAGGTTACATAGCGATTTGATGGATTTCAGAACAATTCTGGGCACGGTCGAGGACGAACGTATGTTTAAGTGGGGGAGGATATAATGACCCAACCGGTCGTTTTGAGCTTTTGCACTTCGCTCGCCAGTTATCTGGCATGACTAGCTCCGTGTGATATATTATGACTTATGTAAATCATCGATTTTGGTTTTCAGGGTAACCTGAATGAATTTAGAGGAACCGTTCTCAGTTTGAAGCTTAAAATTTGTAAGGTTGACTATGTTTTGACTTGTTAGTATATGATCTCGGGTTGCAATTTTTATGATTTGGTTAGCTCCATTAGGTGATTTGGGACTTAGGAGCGTGATCAGAATGTATTATGGAGGTCCGTGGAAGGTTTAGGCTTGAATTGGCGAAATTGGAACTTTGGCGTTTTCCGGTTGATAGGTGAGATTTTGATATAAGGGTCGGAATGGAATTCCGGAAGTTGGAGTATATCCTTTGTGTCATTTTTGTGATGTGTGCGCAAAATTTCAAGTCATTCGGACGAGGTTTGTTAGACTTTTTGATCAAAAGCGGAATTTGGAAGTATTTTTAATTTTTAGGCTTGGATCCGATAATGATTTGATGTTTTGATGTTGTTATGAGCATTCCGAAGTTTGGAACAAGTTTGAACGACGATATAGGATATGTTGGCATGTTTGGTTGAGGTCCCGAGGGCCTCGGGTGAGTTTCGGGTGGTAAACGGATCAATTTTGGACTTTGGACTTGGCAGATTTTTGCTGGTTTTTGTTGCAGACGATTTGTTCTTCGCGTTCGCGGTCAGGGACTCGCATTCGCGAAGGGTGTTCTCTGAGGCGGTGAATTCTGTCTTTGCATTCGCGCTTTGGGTGTCGCGTTTGCGATGTGGTGATGTTATGTTCTTAGCGTTCGTGCCTTGGATGTTGCGTTCGCGTAGTTATGTCCCCAGTAGGTATCGCATTCGTGTGGCTTGTGTCGCAAACACGTAGAGAATTTTAGGAGCTGATATTTTTTCTTCATCGCAGACGCGATGGTCATCCCGTGTTCACGAAAGAGGAGGCCTGGGCAGCTTTATAAAGTACTTTATTTCGAGGATTTCAGCCATTTTTGCATTTTTGGAGATATGGACCTCGGGAGAAGACGATTTTGGAGGGGATTTTCAGAGAGTGGATTGGGGTAAGTGTTCTTCACCCAAATTTGGTTTAATACCATTATTTTTGTCTTAATTTTATCATTTAATTTGGGATTTTTTGATGAAAATTTGAAGAAACATTGGAGAGTTGAATTGGGGATTTGAGGGGCCATTTGAGGTCCTATTTTGATGTTCTTGGTATGTATAGACTCGTGGGAGGATAAAGATTCTATTGATGTAATTTTTATCAGATTCTGAGACGTGGGCCCAGGGGCTGAGTTTGGCCAATTTCAGGATTTTTCACTTAATTTGATTATTTTCGCTTGGGCTTTGTTTCTTTAGTGCGTATTAATGATGTGGAACTGGTTTTGGTTAGATTCGGCGCAATTGGAGACTGATTCAAGAGGCAAAGGCACCGCGAACTAGAGTTTGGACAATGATTGTAAATGTTGTCCTGAGTGTTTGAAACCCCGAATTTGACATCGTTGTGCTATTTTGAGGTGACGCACACGCTAGATGACGAGCGTGGGGTCGTACACTACATCAGCCGGTTCATAGCACAATCTACAGTTATCTGTGAGCCAATCTTTAAGATGTTAAAGAAAGACGCCGCTACCAAATGGGCTGATGACTGCCAAAAAGCTTTCGACAAAATCAAGGAGTACCTGTCAACACCATCGGTTTTGGTCCCGCCCGAGCCAGGTAGACCTCTATTACTCTAACTTGCAGTATTGGATGGATAATATTGGACCAATCGAGCATGTCGCTTCCAACGGGAACAGGTTCATCCTGGTAGCGATCGACTATTTTACCAAATGGGTCGAACCAGCATCTTACAGAGCAGTAACTAAGAAATTCATGGCAAACTTTGTCCGCGACCACATCATTTGTCGATTCGGGATTCCAGAATCAATCATCACCGATAATGGCTCCAACCACAATAGTGACTTGATGAAAGCTATGTGTGAAACTTTCAAGATCAGACACAAGAATTCTACAGCCTATAGACCTCAGACGAACGGGGCTGTAGGGGCCGCCAATAAGAATATCAAGAAGATACTAAGGAAAATGATAGAGAAACATAAGCAGTGGCACGAGAAGCTATCACTTGCTTTACTAGGGTATCGCACCACAGTCCGTACATCAACCGGGGAAACCCCCTATATGCTAGCTTATGGCATAGAGGCAATCATTCCCACTGAGGTAAAAATTCCTTCCTTAAGAATTATACAGGAAGAAGAACTTGACAACGCAAAATGGGTGAAAAGTCGTTATGAACAGCTAGCCCTTATAGACGGAAAGAGAATGAATGGAATTTGCCATGGTCAACTTTATCAGAACAGAATGTCCAGAGCCTTCAACAAAAGAGTCAAGCCGAGACAGTTCACACCGGGACAGCTGGTGTTAAAGAAAATTTTCCCGCATCAAGATGAAGCCAAAAGGAAGTTCTCTCCCAACTGGTAGGGTCCATACATGGTTCACTAGGTTCTGACGGGAGGAGCCCTCATACTTGCAGAAATGGACGGAGAAGCCTGGCTAAAGTCGATCAACTCAGATGCGGTCAAGCGTTACTATGTGTAATCTTTATGCTTTCCTCATATGATGTAATTTGAACTACGCCTGACCTGATTCCCGTTTAAGAGAGGATACTAAGGCAACCCTATGGGTTCGGTCACAATTCAATAAAACTTTTATTCCCCCCTGCAATTAGAAACTAGGGCAGAATTTTGAGGAGGACCCTCAAAATTTCGAAGTTAATTACAGCCAATCATCGCTAGCAGCAATCGAAAGCATCAATCCATTAAACTGGGGCAGAATTTTGAGGAGGACTGTCAAAATTCCGTAACAAGAAGGGTTGCAATGTCTTGAACCACGTCGCAGTCATTGGTTCATCGAAAGAAACTATTCTTAATTATGTATTTATGTATGCCTTTACTAAATCATGCATGTTTATTGCCAAAATTGCCTTGTTTAGTAACGCTGCCCAATGATACATACAGTATCACCAGATCAAAGTCGAGCAGGTCAAGCAGAGCCGACGGGGATACGAACTAACCTCTCCCCTTCTACAAAACTCACGATTTTTCTTTGGATACAGGTACTTGAGTTAAAAAATCATCAAATATACTCTACACTCATGAGACTCACATTGCTCAGGAATACAACTCTCAGAACCATTGCACTTACTCACAGCTGCTATCCGCACGTAGTGTCCCCAGCAGACACAGTATCCCCAGCAGTCGCAATATCGCAATCCGCTATCAGCTAAGAAAATTCTATTATTATTTGCCTTTTTACATAATGCATAAGGCTACCATTCTGCCTTCCGAGACTAAGCTTTGTGTCCATCTGCATTCTTATATTGCATAAGGCTACCATTCTGCCTTCCGAGGTTAAGCTCTACCTCCATCTATATTCTTGCATTGCATAAGGCTACCATTCTGCCTTCCGAGGTTAAGCTCTACCTCCATCCGCATTTCTTGCATTGTATAAGGCTACCATTCTGCCTTCCGAGACTAAGCTTCGTCTCCATCTGCATTCTTACATTCAATAAGGCTACCATTCTGCCTTTCGCGATTAAGCTCTACTTCCATCTGCATTTCTTGCATTGCATAAGGCTACCATTTTGCCTTCCGAGGTTAAGCTCTACCTCCATCTGCTTTTCTGCATTGCATAAGGCTACCATTCTGCCTTCCGAGGTTAAGCTATACCTCCATTTGCCTTGGATGAAAGATCGCCACTTTATTTACATTTGCATCGGCTGAAAGATCGCCACCTTATTTACATTCGCATCGGCTAAAAGATCACCACTTTATTTACGTTTGCATCGGCTGAGAGATCGCCACCTTATTTACATGTGCACGGCTGAAAGATCGCCACCTTGTTTACATATGCATTGGCTGAAAAATCTCCACCTACTGCATTGCATAGGCTGAAAGATCGCCAGACACTGCATCTCATGGGCTGAAAGATTGCCAAATTATCCGAAGGCATCATTGTTCGGAGGCACCATTCTCATAGCCTGAGAACACCATTTCATGGCCTGAGGACCCCTTTTATCGTTTGCATATCATTATTCAAAGGCATCATAGTTCAGAGGCATCATTCTCATAGCTCGAGAGCATCATTTCATGGCCTGCGAATCCTTTATTATACACTTCATGGCCCAGGACATCATGGTCTAAGGACGTCATCCTAACCGTCCAAAGACAACTTCCATGGTCCAACGGGAATTTGTATCATGTTTAAATTTACGCACAATATATGCTTGTATTGCTTACTTACAAGTAAACCAACGAGCAACGACTGTCTCGTTAGGAGAGATTCTGCTCTAGTTCCCGCAGCCCTATCAGGTTTCAAACCATTCACCTCAACCTGAATATTGCGTACGTTCTTGAAAAGTCTCCATCGGCATATTCCGCCGACGGATCCCGAACTACCTACGGCCTGATTCCTGTAAAACCAGGGATATGTAGGCAGATCAGAAACCAAATTACGGCCTAAGTCTCCTCGAACCATTTCGTTCGGTCAAAATTGGCCATCATATCTGTACCCAACAACTCTTTCATTCTTCCCAGGTAAAGAGGGGCAGCTGTTAATACCCAATTTTTTCTTGTATATTTTTAATATGCAAAATACTCTCAAAATAGCATGTATGTGCATATATAGGTATTTCCCAAGGTTTTATTATTTTTCTCTTAATTTTTAAATCAATTTATTGCCCTATTTTATCAAGAAAAACCAAATAATTATCCCCAAAATTATTATTTTGGATGCTTTATTTATTGGATTCTCGTATTTATATTATAATATAGCTAGCATAATTTTTTCATATTTTTACAAATTTATTTAGTATTTTTAAAGCTAAATTACATATAATTACAATATTTCCCTCTTTCAAGATTTAATTGTAATTATATTTATAAAATCGACTCCAGTATTTTTAATTTGATAATTATGTAATTTTAATCATTTTAGTACCTTTAATTTATTTTTAGAAATTATTTTACTATTTTTTATAAAATAAATAAAGGAAAATGGCTATTTAAATGTTAGCCCATTTGCATTTCAATTTTAGCCGGATTTGACACCCAATTAAACCCAATTTCAAATCCAATTACCCAGCCCAAATTCTAAATCTACCCGACCCACTACCCTTTAAAATAACCCGCCCGGATTCCCCTTCAATCCAGGCCGTTGATCAAAATGATCAACAGTCACCCTCAACCCCTTCCTTTTTTAACCCGACCTAACCCTTAAACCTAATCATTTCTCTACTGTAGCTGCCCTTGAATCCCCCCCCCTCTCTCAAGCTCCCCTCAAACCATAGCCGTCTCCCTCCGCTTCCACCCTAAACTCACCGGAATCCATGGCTTCCAAGGCCATTGAAGTCCTATACCGGCCTCTTATAACTCCTACAGGCCTGGTTACTATAGTTTCAAGTCCTGACCCTGAAGAAGCTTGGCCCAGACTTTGTTCGATTCGAGTTCTATGGCCGTCTCCAACTTTGCTCCGGCCAGCCATGGTTATTCGAGCCTGATCTCGACTTCTCCTGCTTAAATCAATGACTTTCTAAGCCTTTGTCACCATCTGGGTTCTTCTGAAACCCTAACTTTTGAGGTTCTTCCTATTTCTTTAGATCTGTTCTAGATCCGTATTTTCCCTAAACTTTCAAACACTTTCTCAAAGTTTCTTTCAAAACTCTGCTTTCAAAACCTTTATCTTTTCCGATTTGGGGTTTTGGCAAGATATTTAGAAGTCTCTCTAATCTTTAGCATGTTCTACTGTGTTTTTTATGTTTTTCTTCTACTATGTTTCTTATGTTGATTTTTCTACTATGTTTCTTTATGTTAAAGTCTTAAGTTCTTTCTTAGGGTTTTTTATTTTATTTTCTTTGTTGATATTTTTGCCTGATTCTCTTGTCTTTCACCTCTACACTCAATTGATGGCAAAAACCCTAAGATTTGGGGTTCATTCGAGTTCTGATATTATTTGCTATGTGATTTGTTTGCTCCTCATCTCCGAACTTGTTTGGTTTCAAAACCCTAATTTCTTTGGACTTATTTGAGTTTCTGAAGTTATTTCATCTGTTGCTCGACTAAATTTCAAAATCTTTTGTTTCTTTATATGATTCTAAATCCCTGCTAAACTCTTCTAAGGTCTTTCTACTTGACCCTTTGCATGCTATTTGATACTCTCTCCCTTCTCCATTGCTGAGTTACTGAAACTGACCTATGTGACTACCATGTTCCTATAGTCCACTACATACTGATTTTGCAATTGCATGACACTTTTTTTGTCCGAAATTCAGCCTCGTATGCCTAATATTTGTGTTTTCTTTATATATGATGAGCTTCTCCTCTAAAATGACTTTCAATTTTTTACTGATTTCATACCTCCTTATGTAAGTTTGATTGATTCTTTCCTTGTTTTACTAATTTCCCTATTTCTTGGTTTGATTTGAAAACTTTCCTTAGCCTTTCTGACTTGGTTTATTCATGAACCAGTAATTTCGAATCTCTGACTCCTTGATTTACTATGTACTGATTGACTCTTACCTTATTTATTTAACCGTGTATTTCAAATATCCTTCCCTTAAATAAACTCCTATGTATTTACCCCTAATTGTTTACTTTGCACAAGATGCTTATTTGATCTCTTCCTTTAAATGATTTCTGTTCATTACCGTTTAAGTTTGAACTCCTTAATTAAAGGAAGTTCTTCTACTGATTGATTTTAATTGGCACGTGGTTATTTTCTTGCCTTGTTCTCTTCCTGTTTTCAAACTATAAATACCATGCTCTTTCATTAACACAAACATGAACACTTCTTAGTTTTTTGAACTCACACTCACACTCAAAAAGCATTCTCTCTTATTACTTGCACTGTGGCCTGTTTCTCAAGTCCTGCTACTTGTTTTATTGTACTTTGCCTCTTTGAAACTGGTATGTTCTGATTAAATTTCTGCATCACAACAATGTGTTTACTTTACACTCTTCTGCCTTTCCTGTCTATCTATTGCTTGTGTTTAATTCAGTATTCATCCAAAAAAAACCCTACCCCAATGTGTTTGATGCTAATGGTTTGTTTGAGGCATGACGGTATTAAATATTATTGTCTATGGCTCAAACTTGATTCCCCTGGAATCATAACATATATGTCACTATTGTATGTTGTGTATTCTTGTTGATTTGTAAGCATAACAGCACTCTCTATTGCTGTGCATGCCCAGAATTAGCTAAATATCTAAGCACATAGGCTCTTTGCAACTTCACTATTCCCTTGAGCCCCTTTTGTGTACTTGTTTGTAGTTGTTTCCCTCTCCTTCACCCCGTTAGAACTCTGTTCCTCACTTGCACTCTCTCTTAGACTTTAAGTTCTGCCCCTTCTTGTGAACCTTGCCTTGAGACCACTTGAGCTCCCTCTAAACTTGGACACTTGAGGGTTGACAGTTCCATAATGTACTTGCCCCTATTCTGATAATACAATTTGGGTGTGAGCACTGCCCGAAGTCCCATTGAGGCTCTTAGGGAAATCTGACACACTCAAATTGGAGAAAGGCTTTGGTTTAATGGTCTTTGAGTTGGGTTTATCTTGTAACTCAGATAGGAAGTCAGAATCAGGATTCCACTAGTTGTACTTTTTTTACTTTTCTTGATTTACTTTTATTTATTCTAGTTTGTAATAATTTGTAATAAACATTTGGGGCTGGTTAGTGAAAAAGGGTGGGTAACTATGTATGCAAAGGGTAGAAATCATGACTATAGGACTACTATATTCCTGCATATTCAACCTCATATAGAAACCATGTCTATAGGATTCTGCATATTCAATTACATCTAGAAATCACGTATATAGGGTTCTGCATACTTAATTTCATATAGAAATTGTCTATAGGATTCTGCATATTTAACTTCATATAGAAATCATGTCTACAGGATTCTGCATATTTAACTTCATATAGAAATTATGCCTATAGAAATGTTCAATTCTGCATAAGGTTTAAAACAAGGTTCGCATTTAGATACCACGTCTATAAGGTTGTAAAATCATCAACATATAGAAAGCATCCCTATTGGAGTTTCTAATAAAATCTGATTCACTTCACTCAATATTAGATATAAATCAGTAATAATGGCTAATATCAATCACAGGATTTTCAATCAATTCGTTTAAATTCTGCATCTCTCTTTCTATAATCTGAGTCCCTCATTTAGCAAGTTTAACGAGTATGCATTCAAACAGTTTATTTCGAGCCATATTGTCTCATTGCTTTCTGAATCCAGTAGACACCATGCTTATAGGATCCTTGTCCAATACTTAGGCAAACCCTAGGGTAATAAATATAAACTGAATCTGCTTCTGTTAATAATTACAACCAGCAGGCAGGCCTGATTTGGACTTCTTATTTGAGTTATGTGATAAGCTGAAACGGTCTCAACAATTTCCTCTCACTCGTCACCTAAACAGTATGTGTAAGTCATGCTAATTACGTGCTTCTTTGTTTAAGGAGGTATATCTAAGCCTCTACTTGTTATATGTTTTCCCCAATTTGCAATACGTGTTTTGTATGTCGCCTTAGAGTTTTTTCCTTTGAAGCTACAAATAAGCCTAATATCCCTCCCTTTTAGGATTAGTAGTCCTAAATTCCTCCGGGACTGATAGGATTAGGACGGGTAATAGCATGCAATAAGTAAACGAGACCAATCCACGCTTTTAATACCTTAACGGGGTAGGAAGGGTAGATATGGATATGATAACCATGCGATAATGTCACGTGTAGCCCCTCATTGAGGAGTGATTACCGGACATTGTGTGGGGTGATCCATATTGTTAATAAACCTAGGACCCCTTTTCCCTTATTTCTTTATTTCTTTCAACTCCTTCTTTAAAAAAAATCAGTTTTCTTTGCTCTTCCAAACTTTGTTTATTTGCAAACCATTATGAAACCCCCGGTTATTTGAGCCTTATTTGTCTACATGTTAATTGCACCCTAAATTCACAATAATTGTCTGTCCAGGAACCACACTAGTGGATTCTGAGGGGTGCCTAACACCTTCCCATTGGAATAATTTCAAGCCCTTACCCTAATCTCTGGTTATGCAAAATCAAACTCTTTTGGTGTCCTAATGCACCCTAATCCTTAGGTGGCGACTCTTCAAATGCAAATCCAGTTCCCAAAAGGAACAAGATGTCCCTCCAAATGTCATAAACCCGATTTTGCTCTAGAAAAAGGGGACGCGACAGTGATGCCAGAGATGTGACTATTGATGATGACGGGGTATTGAGGATGCAGGGTCGGGTATGTATACAATGTTGATGGGATTCGGGAGTTGATTCTAGAGGAGGACCATAGTTTGTGGTATTCCATTCACCCGCATGCCGCGAAGATGTACCAGGATTTGTGGCAGCACTGTTGGTGGAGGCGGATGAAGAAAGATATAGTTGGACATATAGCACGGTGCCTCAATTTTTAGCAGGTGAAGTATGAGCAATAGAGACCGGTAGGTTGCTTCAGCAGATAGAGATTCCAGAGTGGAAGTGGGAGCGGATCACCATGGACTACGTAGTTGGGCTCCCACAAACTTTGAAGAAGTTTGATGCCATTTTGGTGATTGTGGATTGGCTGACCAAGTTCGTGTACTTCATTCCCATGTGTATCACTTATTCTTCAGAGCGGTTGGTAGAGATTTATATCTGGGAGATTGTCCGTCTGCATGGTATTCCAGTTTCCATTATTTCAGACAGAGGACTCAATTCACATCACGGTTATAGAGGACCGTACAACATGAGTTGGGTACTCGGTTGGAGTTGAGTACACCATTTCACCCTTAGATGGATGGACAGTCCGAGCGCACTATTCAAATTCTTGAGGATATGCTCTGTGCTTATGTGATTGAGTTTGGAGGGTCTTGGGATCAATTCTTTCCATTGGCGGAGTTTGCCTACAATAACAGCTATCAGTCCATCATTCAGATGGCATCATACGAGGCTTTATATGGTAGGCGGTGTAGATTCCAGGTGCGCTGGTTTGAGCCTAGTGAGGCCAAATTATTGGACACAGACTTTGTTCAAGATGCTTTGGAGAAGGTTAAGGTGATTCAGGATAGACTCTGTACAGCCTAGTCTAGACAGAGGAGTTACGCAGATCGAAAGGTTCGTGATGTTTCCTATATGGTTGGACAGCGGGTTCTGCTTTGGATTTCACCTATGAAGAGCGTTATGTGATTTTGGAAGACAAGGAAGTTTAGTCTGAGGTTTATTGGTCCTTTTGAGATATTGTGGCATATTGGGGAAGTTGCTTATGAGCTTGCCTTACCTCCCAGCATGGTAGGAGTTCATCTGGTATTTCATGTTTCGATGCTCCAGAAGTATCATGGTGATCCGTCGCACGTGTTGGATTTCAGTTCAGCCCAGTTGGACAAGGATCTATCTTATGTTGAGGAGCTAGTGGTGATATTGGATAGTCAGGTTCGAAAGTTGAGGTCAAAAAACATTGCATCAGTGAAGGTTCAGTGGCGGGGTTAGCCGGTCGAGGAGGCAACCTTGGAGACTGAGCAGGATATGCGCAGCTGTTACCCTGAACTTTTCACTACTTCAAGAATGTCTCTATGCTCGTTCGAAAATGAACGAATGTTTAAGTGTAGGAGGATGTAACGACCTGGCCGGTTGTTTTTAGAATTTACGCCCTGATCCCCTAGTAACTGCTTTCCCCGTGTTTGTTTCTGCTATTTTTATTTGTCAGGATGTTTGGTTTTGAGTTTCGGAGAGTTTTGGGACACTTAGTCCCTAAATGAGAGCTTAAGTTTTAGAATTTGGACCGTAATCGAGTAGTGTTAAGAAGGCCTCGGAATGGAATTTCATCGATCTGTTACCTCCGTTGGGTGAGTCGGGCTTAAGGGCGTGTTCGGATTATGTTTTGGAGGTTTGTAACTTATTTAGGCTTGAAATGCCGAAAGTTAAATTTTTAAAGTTTCCGATTCGATAGTGAGATTTTGATCTAAGGGTCGGAATGGCATTCCGAAAGTTGGAGTAGCTTCGTTGTGTGGAATGTGATGTGTGTGCAAAATTTCAGGTCACTCAGACGAGGTTTGATAGACTTTTTGATCGAAAGTGTAATTCGAAAGTTTTTGGAGTTCTTCGGCTCGAATCCATGATTAATTCGATGTTTCGATGTTGTTTTAGGTGTATGACTTTTTAGGTGAATTTTTGAAGTTTGGACAGTGGTATATGACTTGTTCGTGCTTTTGGTTGAGGTCACGGGGGCCTCAGGATGATTTCGGATGGTTAACGAGAAGTTTGGAGTTGGGAGTGTGCAGCTGAAGTTGCTGAGTCTGCTGTTATAAGCGCACCTGTTGCTTGGGGACTGCAGGTGCGAGGCCTCAAAAGCGGTTGAAGTACCACAGATGCGATTTTAGGCGAAATGGGATTTGACCGTAGATGCGGCCAAGGCACCGCATCTGCAGAAAGGAAGTCGCATGTGCGAAAAGTCCCCATTTAATGAAATGTCGCAGATGCGACTTGGTCTTCGCAAAAGCGGGACCGCAGGTGCAGTCCCAGAGCCGCAGATGCAATTTCACTAGTCAGAAAAGGGGCAGAATCGAGGGTTTAGTTTCAAAACCTTAGAAATTGATTTTGGAGCTCGGGATTGGCAATTTTGAGAGAGATTTTCACCTGGGTGGTTTGGGTAAGTAATTATTACTCGGTTTTGATTAGTTCCCACGAATCTATGCTGAAATTCATCCTTTAAATTCTAATTTGGGGTGGAAAAATTGGAGAAAATTGGAAAAGTTCTTAGGCCTAATTTTGGGGCTTTGATCTAGAATTTGATGTCGGATTGGGATAATTTTGGTATAAATGAACTCGTGAAAGTATGGGAATTCTGAATTTATAAATTTTACCCGATTTCGAGACGTGAGACCGGGGGTGTTTTGGTTATTTTTCCTAATTTTGCGTATTATCTTAGATTTAAATAGTGGAATTAGTTACTTGAAGTAATATTTACATTATGAAATTGAATTGAATAGACTTGGGCCATTTGGAGTGGAGTCAAGTACTCGCGGCAAGAGCGTGGTTTCAGGTTGATTTTGAACCGGTTCGAGGTAAGTGGCTTGGCTAACCTTGTGTAGGGGAAACTCCCCTTAGGATTTGGTATTGTTGATATTTGAGATTCCTTGTACATGAGGTACCGAGTGCGTACTTGTGATAATTGTTGAAAATCCTATTTTCATTAATTAACTATAATTGTGCTTCTTTTCTTGTCTATGCTGCTTGCAATTTAAGCTTACTGTTAGCTTAGGGAAGCATGCTTAATTGACTTAATTGCTTTATTTGCTCAAACTGTCTTATTTGGATCCTGTGCAGCATGCTAGGTTAGAAATACCTGTTTTACCTTAGTATGAATTTGAATTGAATTGAGTATTCTTCGTGTTGCTGTTGTGTGTTTACTTTGGGACTACGTGACGGTATCCTGGGATATCCCCCTGCATGTTTACTTTGGGACTACGGATTAGTATTCTTGGATATCCCTCTGCACTTTTACATTGGAACTACGGGACTGCACTTGGTAGATTCCCTCAGCATTGGACATTTACATTTGGGACTATGGATTGGTATTTTGGGAGATCCCCGCGCATTATAAGTTGGACTACTGAACGTTATCCCGGGAGATCCACTGGATATTTATATTTGGGACTACAGGACGGTATCCTGGGAGATCCCCGATTTTTATCTTTATGTTGAGCTGTATTCCTTCCTGTGATTATTTTGTCTCTGTTGTAGTTGTTCTTGTTCTTTCTATCTTGTGTTACTTCTTATTGTTGCACTTAATTATACTGTCTTATTCCATACTATTAAACCTTTTTTTTCATTTAAACTCAGTAGGGCCCTGACCGTCCTCGTCACTACTCAACCTAGGATAGGCTTGGCACCTACTGAGTACTGCTATGGTGTACTCATGCCCTTTCTGTGCATATTTTTTTCATGTGCAGATCCAGGTACTTCAACTCAGCCCCACTTCCCTTGAGGCGAGGCGATTTTCCAGAGACTTCGAGGTATATCTGCCGCGTCCGCAGATTGAGGAGTCCCTTTCTATTCTTTCTTAAAGTATTAGCCCTTCTGTACTTACTTTTGTTAGACATTGTGGAGTTAGATACTTGTAGACATTTGAAAGCATATGATTTCATGAGATTCCGGGTTTTAGGAAATGTATTTTTAGTTTGAGAGTTGTGTTGTATATGCCAAGAGGCATCTTAAACGCTTCATTTTGATATTTGTCTACAGTATTGGCTAGTTTTAGCCTATTGTTTTCTTTCTCGCAATTTGTTAGGCTTACCTAGTCTTAGAGACTAGGTGTCGTCATAACAGTTCATGGAGGGCGAACTTGAGCCGTGACACTTGTGAGCAGGTTAGCAGTTGTGTGATTTTGGTGAATTTTCCACGAAGAGTTCTACTTACTACTTGGTAGAAGGTTGATTATACAATTGTGGCTAATAATTCGGAATGTTCATGAATGGTTTAACAATGGATTTTGAGGAATTTGGCAGGTTAATAGTGCAAGGTCATGGTAAATTGAGAAGGGGAATCCTTGTGGGATCTAGATTTATGTAATTGTAGCTTAAGGCTAAGTGTGGGAGCCCACCGTCTACGATTGGATCGCGTGGTTGTCTACTTGTGCGATTTCTGGTTATCGGTGCATTGGTGGATTATTTATGACTAAAAAAAGAAAACATCAGGGGTAATTCAAGCAAAGAACTTGAGGAATGTTTGATATATTTCGCCTTATTGATTCATGTGCAGGTTTTGGGAAGGGTTAGAGTTTATGCTTCTTGTGGAGGTGATGTATAAGGATAAGAATTTAGACGGTGCTTCTTTGAAGGGGTATTCATGTACTAGCAGAGCGTTGCAATTTTGTCATATTCGGGACCATGTCAGAGTGGGTGACTCTCAACAACGGTCCTAGTGGGTTTAAGAATTTAAAGTGTAGGGCCTAAGGATTTCGGGTCCATTGCGTGGTTAAGGATCGAATTTTTGCTGTGGATTATGAACGGGACTTGGAATCTTCTATGTTCTCATCAGGTATGCGGTGCAGTATTAGAGGAAAGGAAGAAATAGTTTCGGATTCGCAGAAGGTTTTGCAGAATGGGTGTATCAGATAGAGATGCTATTGTGCGCATAATGATGGTATGAGATGGTTCATGAGTATTGCAATGATGTGGTCTCGCGATTCGGATCACTCGGGATGAGTGTCGATTTAGTTCGTTATGTTTTGAATGGAGCTATTATTATTTCTAAGGCAAGTCGAGAGTAAATTGGAAGAAGTTGGGTTGGTTAGTAATTGTTGAATCAGCATGATCGTGGCAATGATCAGTTCCTTCAGTGTGTCAAGTTATACATATGGTTGGTGGTTATACATGAGGGCTTGGCAGCCACCATAACTTGATGAACTTCGGAGGTATTTGTTTTAAATGTCCTTGTTGTGCAAATGGATTCTGGAAGAATTATGGCGGTTTAGGCCACAACTTGAGGTTTGTATTTTCGGTGGTTATGGGAATTTGGTTGCGTGTTGCAATGATTCTTATGAATTAGTTAAGATAAGGGATCTAGCAAATGAAGAGTTTATTCTACTAGTAGTTCAGGGGTTATGATGAATTCTTGTACTCTCGTGTAGCGGCATGATATGTGCAGTGAGCGGCATGGGAATTAGATGTTGAGGATCAAAGTTGCGGTTCAGTATTGACAAGAATGTCATGAGCTCGGATGAGCAGGGAAGAATTCACATATTCAGAATGAGCTAGCATTTTCTTTAGTGTCACCTGAGAATGGGGTGCTATGGAAGAGTCATTGTGTATCGATTTGCGGATTCTTAATTTTAATTATAGAAGTTGTAAAGATGGAGGTGTGGATGTTTAGACTTTGCTACCTCGTGTGGAAGGTCGTGGGAGTATAACCCACGGGAATATGGTATAAGTGCGACACGTTAGTCACTTGATTTTAAGGATTGAAACCAAGTATGGAGATTCTTGTACTGTCTCTAATGTGAGTGTTTATGGTTGAATGATGCTCTATTTGGTTGGTTGTGAACTGTGAAATTTTATTCCGGATTGGATGGCAGCTCGTGTGTATCATGAATAGGGCCATTGTGGATCCTTGAAAAGGTATTGGCCAGTATGGTATGATCAAAATGGATTTGACATCCGTTGGTGGGTATAATGTGAATGAGTGCTCTACGTCAGGTCGGATGTGTTCATTCATCATAATATTTATTACGGAGGAGTTGTCGGGCATTAGATTTTATACCCATCATCAGCTATTTCAATTATTAATCTATTGTGCCATGTAGGTTGTGAGACGGCTTTGATTATTCGAACATGTGTTGAGGTCCCATGTACCTTGTGGTATTATATGAGCAGGATGGCTCTTGAGATGCAGGTCATTAACCCACCTTAGTTGTGCTTGGGTTTCGTAGCGGATGGCACTATCCGCCTCCCCAAGATTATTTTTGCACTTGGCATTCTTGTGGTCGATACTAGATATTTCATGGGTATAAGCATTTTGGCTTGATCTATATTTCCTTATTTATGATTATGTGTGGATCAGGTGGCATGTCGCCACGGGTATGCTGGTTGGATCAGGTTGCATGTCGCAACGGTATCATGTATGGATCGGGTCGCACGCCACAATAGTGAGATGATGAGTATTTTCATTCTTTGAAAAGGGTTCATACGTCTATTTGATCATCTTATTCATTATGCGGGTCAGGTAATTCTTTGTCATAGTTCGTTCTTCACTATAAGTCATATTCGAGTAGCAGCTTGTTGGCGCATTTATGGCGTCATGTGAGATTTTAGTCAGTTATTGAGGTGGCTAATTGCCCGAGCAACTTGCACTAGGTGAGACGAGATTATTGAACTTGAAATCTGTATGATCGGATTTATGTGGGGTATATTAAAGAGAAAATATCGTTATTCAGTTCAAAAAGGAGGTAATGGTTCTTGTCAGGTGGGGAGATTGCATGATTTATTGATTTGACAGGTGTTTATGAGTTTCAACACATCACTTCTGTTGTGGTAGTATTGCTAGAGTTAGAATAGAGCTTATATGTGTTATGAGGTGCATTGTAGGCACTAGGTTCGTGGAATTGAAACTATTATTGTCGGATGATGTTATTATGGTCAAGCGACTTATGTGGTGCATGGTATGATTTTGGTGGAGGAGCATGGTCATGTTGGGTACAGTGTGTGATGATTGGTACGGTGTTCGTATGTTCAATTCAGTTCTGGTAGAAAAATTTGAAGGTTGGAATTTGTTTCTAAGGCTTATTAACTAAATAAAAGAGAGAATCTTCAATCTTACTTGTATTGATGTGCCCAACTGGGTTGTGGTGGCATGGGCAGGGGCACGAGGTGTTAAATAGTGATTTTTAATGACTCCGGAACAATTTTCAGCACGTTCGAGGACAAACATATGTTTAAGTGGGGGAGAATGTAATGACCCGGCCGGTCATTTTGAGTTCTAGCGCGTCATTCGGTGGTTTGAGGCCTCAAGTAGCTTCACTTCATATTTTATGACTTGTGCATGTGGTCGGAATTTAATTTTGGGGAGCCCAGTTGATTCTGATGGAATATTCTAATTTCAAAAGCTTTGAGTTGGAAGAAGACTAAGGTTTGACTTTTAAGTAAATGACCTCAGAATTGGGATTTGAAGGTACTAATAGGTTCGTATGATGATTTCACACTTGAGAATATGTTCGGGTTGAGTAATCGGTGGTCGGGGAGCATTTCAGCGCCTATTATGGAAAGTTGGCATTTTGGGTAGATTTCATAAGTTTGGGTTGAAGTGTATTTTGATGTTATCGATGTCTGTTTGGGGTCTCGAACCTTGGAATAGCTTCATTATGTCATTTATGACTCATGTGCAAAATTTGAAGTCATTCCGGATTGATTTGATACGTTTCGCCATAAGATATAGAATTTGGAATATTGAAAAATCTATAAGTTTGATTCGACGCGTGATTCGTAATTTTGTCATTGATTGGCGTAATTTGAGGCCTCGACTAAGTTCATATTGTATTTTGGGACGTGTTGGTATATTTGGTTAAGGTCCCGATGGCCTTGGGTGGATTCCAGATGGTTAACGGATCGATTTTTGGACTTAAGGAAAAGCTAGAAATTTCATGTTGCTGGTGCGATCGCTTCTGCAGAAGCTGGGTCACAGAAGAGACTTCACAGGAATGAGAATCGGATCGTAGAAGCGGGGAAGGATTTGTAGAAGCGGAAAAATGGAATGTTTATGCAGCCTCGCAGATGCGACGGAGTGGTCGCAGAAGCAAGCTGGAGCGCATATGCGGCTATGGCTTCACACCTGCGGCGGCGCAGAAGTGGGAAAGAGCTTGCAGGTGCGATGGGGCTGCTGACCAGTGGAGTTTGCATGGGCGCACTTGTTGTCGCAGAAGCGACGCCGCAGAAGCAGCCAAACTGATCGCACAGAAGAGTAACTAGACTGAAACATAAAGGACAAAATTGGTCATTTCATCATTTTCGTTTGGGATTTTGGAGCTCGGTTTTGGGGCTATTTGGGAGGAGTTCTTCATGACTTTGACTTGGGTAAGTGTTCTATATTCGGAAGTGATTATATTTCATAATTCTACGGTTATTTTCATCAATTATTAGTGAATCAATTAGTAGAAATTTCGAATTCCGGTAGAAAATCTAGAATTTGGTATTTTTGGATTTTGACCACGAAATTAGACATGGAATAGGTAATAAATTAGGTATTTAAGTTCGTGTTTATCTTCAAAAATTTCAGAATCAGGGCATGTAGGTGATGTTTGGCTATAATTACATATTTTTAGTGAATTATTTATCTTATATTTTGGTGATTTAAGTCTAAACTATACTATATTCGCGCTTAATTGAGTTATTTTATGTGTAGACACGTTGAAGACGAAATTGGGACCAAAGTAGATATTTTATGTGTATCTTATATACTACAAGAATGATTATTTGATGACGGAAAATATTATGATGTATAGTTGTGCAACGTTTGAAGACCAACTAAAAGAAGACAAAGAAAAAATTGAAAAAAGAAGGGAATAAATTATTAAAGAAACAATGCAAAGAGAAAGAAAGAAAGATAAAAAACAAGAATTTGACAAAAATTGAAATGAAACAGCAGTAGCGGGCGACGCGGGCAATTCTTCTCACGGTGAAGCTCGCGCCGCAAGATCTGTCCCGAGGCGATGCATGGTCTGGGGTTCAAGTCTATTTTGTCTTCTTTTTCGTTTTGGACTCGGTTGTTTCACTTAGGCTTTTATCCTACACATATAAATAGTCATTAAACACCATTTTCTAGGGGGAGGACGTTCAAGTCTATTTTGCCTTCTTGATTTATCATATTGGTTTATTTATTCAATCTTGTGCAAAATTATTTAATTGGTTGATCACCAATTGAATACTATCTACGAATCTAGAGTTAAACTCGAAAGTTGGAATTCTAGATTGCATATAGGATTGAGTAGAGAAAATTCTTGAACCTGGGCATCGGGAAACGGATTCGCGGTTAGGATAGACATATATCTAATTGCCTTACTTGGTTGATTTACATGAATTATAAATGTGTTCTTGTTAGTTCTAATTCCATAGACATATAGATGTTAGGTTAGCTTGAATAGGTAAGTAAGAACTCGACAGATTCTCATGAGCAATATTAACCATGTCAACCAATAAACTAGATAAATTAGTTAGTCAATTCAATTGAAGAATACAATAGGAATGTTAGATAGCCCATAACACTAGATCATTTTCATCACATTGATGATATAAAAATCTGCTCTTCCTCTGTTTAAAGTTCATTAGTTATTTTCTTTTTAGTTTAATTACTTTAGCATCACTACTTTTGGGTTTGATCATTGTTTAGATAATTAGGATAGTATAATTTGGTTAATATTTAATCACAAGTTCTCGTGGGTTTGACAACTGACTTTAAGTTACTTTATTACTTGACGACCGTGTATACCTGCGTGTGCGTTTGGCTGCAACAAGTTTTTGGCGCCGTTGCCTGAGACTTAAAATTAGCTATTTTTCAAGATTAGACATCTACTTTTATCTTTACAAGTTTTTTTTATTTTTTATTTTTGTAAATATTTTTAATTTTATAACTATTTGACTTTATCTTAGTGTGTTTCTAGTTCTCTCAACATGACATATGGGGATGAAGTATCCGGAGGTAAGGTTATTGATGAAGATGCTTGGTTGACGGAATACTTTTATGGCCCGTCTTTTTGGGTTTGTCATGACCTGAATTCTGGGAGGTCTGAATTTGAATATAGGAGTAAGAGTTGGCATTGGGATAGATATTCACGATTAAGGGAATATGCGGAACGACGTTCTCTTCTAACAAAATTGGTGAATGATTGGTCGAAGGAGAGAGTTGATCTTGCACAAGAAATTGACAAATTTGGCTTGGCTTTGCACTACTTGGATGTAGATTTGAGTGCGAAGGTTGATGAGTTAAATGCCCAACAATTTAATAATGAATTGTGTGAAACTGAAAAAAATCTTCTAGGCCTAAATGCAGAATTAGACATGCTAAATTTAAACAAGACATGCTAAATTTAAACAAGTCCTATAGACAGGTTCTCTAAATGCAAAGTTAAACATGCTAAATTTAAACAAGTCCTGTAGACAGGTTCTCTAAATGCAAAGTTAAACATGCAGAAAATGGGTCCTATAGGCATATTCTCTACCCTTTTAATAGTTAAACATGCACAATTACCCAGCCCTTTTCACTAGCCAACCCCAATGTTTATTACAACTTATTACAGACTGAATAATGAATTACATCAGAAAAGTGTAAAAGAAGAAGTTACAACCAGAGGAAGCCTGATTCTTGACTTCCTATCTGAGTTATGGAATAAACCACCTCAAATGCCATTTGTTTCAAAGCCTTTCTCGAACTTGAGTATGTCAAAGTTCCCTTAGGGTCTCAAGGGGACCCGGGCAGTGCTTACACCCAAGTTCGCATAGCCAGATAAAGATGAGTGCAGTGTGGAAGGGCCACCCTTTATGTGTCCAAGTTCAGAGGGAGCTCATGGGTCCCAAGGCAAGGCTCACACAAGAGAGCCATAACCGAAGTCTAAGAGAATAGTGGAAGTGCAGGAGTAGAGATTTTGTTTAAAAACTGGATTGAGAATAGTAAGGTGTAAGGGTATTTTGAAAACAGTAATAGTAAAGCTAGCACTACACAAAATCAGCATTTTTATACAAAGGGGTTAGGGGTTTGGGAATACATTGCAGGGAGCATATGACCCTAAGAGGGGACAGGTTTGGGCATGCACAGCAATAGGTGGTGTTAGCATGCCCATAAACCAGTCAGAGAACACAACACATAGAGGGGATATGAAGCATATGACCCCAGGGAGGGTCAGGTTTGGGTCATGCACAGCAATGTCTAATGCTGACATGCCCTCAAACCAACCAAAAAATACAAACACATAGGGGATATGGGGGTTTGGGATTCATAAGTCATAATAAGTGAATGACAGAGTTCATACATAAGAAAAATACATTAATTCAGATGAGGAATAGGCATATTACAGCATGCATGGTAATGTAACTGGATTAAACACAAGCAGGAAACAGGCAGGAGTGAAGGAAATAATAAAGAAACATGTTTTTGTTGATGCTGGAAGATTAATTAGAACATACCAGTAAAGAGGCAAATGCAGAAAGAAAAGTAAGCAAATTTCTGCAGCCTAGCCTTGGCTTTTAACCAGGTAGACAAGGCAGCAACACAAGTAGTAATAGAGAAAAGAGAGAGAGCTTTGAGTGAAGTGTGTATTTTGAACTCAAGTGGTTCATGTATTTGAAAGAATAGAAGGTGCGGGGTATTTATAGCTTCTGAAAACGAGTGAGAAGTAAGGCAATAAGTAAAGTTTTAATACAAATATAGAAACAATCAATAGTCAGAATCAATTACACAAGTGACTCCCTTTAATTAAGGAATGTTAGATAGCCCATAACACTAGATTATTTTCATCACATTGATAATATAAAAATATGATCTTCCTCTATTTAAAGTTCATTAGTAATTTTCTTTTTAGTTTAATTACTTTAGCATCACTACTTTTGAGTTTGATCCTTGTTTAGATAATTAGGATAGTATAATTTGGTTAATATTTAATCACAAGTCCTCGTGGGTTTGACAACTGACTTTAAGTCACTTTATTACTTGACGACAGAGTATACCTGCGTGTGCGTTTGGCTGCAACTAGTTCTTGGCGCCGTTGTCGGGGACTTAAAATTAGCTATTTTTCTAGATTAGACTTTTACTTTTATCTTTACAAGTTTTTTTTTATTTTTTACTTTTGTAAATATTTTTAATTTTATAACTATTTGACTTTTATCTTAGTGTGTTTCTAGTTCTCTCAACATGACATATGGGGATGAAGTATTCGGAAGTAAGGTTATTGATGAAGATGCTTGATTGACGGAATACTTTTATGGCCCGTCTTTTTGGGCTTGTCATGACTTGAATTCTGGGAGGTCTGAATTTGAATATGGGAGTAAGGATTGGCATTGGGACAGATATTCACGATTAAGGGAATATGCGGAATGACGTTCTCTTCTAACAAAATTAGTGAATGATTGGTCAAAGGAGAGAGTTGATCTTGCACAAGAAATTGACAAGTTTGGCTTGGCTTAGCACTACTTGGATGCAGATTTGAGTGTGAAGGTTGATGCGTTAAATGCCCAACAATTTAATGATAAATGGTGTGAAACTGAAAAAAATCTTCTAGGCCTAAATGCAGAATTAGACATGCTGAATTTAAACAAGTCATATAGGCATGTTCTATAAATGCAAAGTTAAACATGCTGAATTTAAACAAGTCCTATAGACAGGTTCTCTAAATGCAAAGTTAAACATGTAGAAAACGGGTCCTATTGGCATATTCTCTACCCTTTTAATAGTTAAACATGCACAATTACCCAGCCCTTTTCACAAGCCAACCCCAATGTTTATTACAACTTATTACAGACTGAATAATGAATTACATCAGAAAAGTGTAAAAGAAGAAGTTACAACTAGAGGAAGCCTGATTCTTGACTTCCTCTCTGAGTTATGGAATAAACCACCTCAAATGCCATTTTTTTCAAAGCCTTTCTTGAACTTGAGTATGTCAAAGTTCCCTAAGGGTCTCAAGGGGACCCGGACAATATTTACACCCAAGTTTGCATAGCCAGATAGAGATGAGTGCAGTGTAGAAGGGCCACCCCTTATGTGTCCAAGTTCAGAGGGAGCTCATGGGTCCCAAGGTAAGGCTCACACAAGAGAGCCAGAACCTAAGTCTAAGAGAATAGTGGAAGTGTAGGAGCAGAGATTTTGTTTAAAACTGGATTGAGAATAGTAAGGTGTAAGGGTATTTTGAAAACAGTAATAGCAAAGCTAGCACTACACAAAATCAACATTTTTATACAAAGGGGTCTGGTGTTTGGGAATACATTCCCGGAGCATATGACCCTAAGAGAGGACAGGTTTGGACATGCACAGCAATAGGTGGTGTTGGCATGCCCATAAACCAGTCAGAGAACATAACACATAGAGGGGATATGAAGCATATGACCTCAGGGAGGGTCAGGTTTGGGTCATGCACAGCAATGTCTAATGGTGACATGCCCTCAAACCAACCAAAGAATACAAACACATAGGGGATATGGGGGTTTGGGATTCATAAGTCATAATAAGTGAATGACAGAGTTCATACATAAGAAAAATACATTAATTCAGAAGAGGAAGGGCATATTACAGCATGCATGGTAATGTAACTAGATTAAACACAAGCAGGAAACAGGCAAGAGTGAAGGAAATAGTAAAGAAACATGTTGTTGTTGATGCTAGAAGATTAATTAGAACATACCAGTAAAGCGGCAAATGCAAAAAGAAAAGTAAGCAAATTTCCACAGCCTAGCCTTGGCTTTTAGCCGGCTAGACAAGGCAGCAACACAAGTAGTAATAGAGAAAAGAGAGAGAGCTTTGAGTGAAGTGTGTGTTCTGAACTCAAGTGGTTCAGGTGTTTGAAAGAAGAGAAGGTGTGGGGTATTTATATCTTCTGAAAACGAGTGAGAAGTAAGGCAATAAGTAAAGTTTTAATACAAATATAGAAACAATCAATAGTCAGAATCAGTTTTACAAGTGACTCTCTTTAATTAAGAAATTACTGTTTAACGCGTAATGGTAGATTCAAAATAGGGAAAGAAGATCAATTTAGAGACAAACTGATTATTGCCATAAAAGTAGTAGTAAAAGCATTAAGTAAGTAATCAAGTCTAAGTACAGAAATATGTTTATTTTGGAAAAAGATTCAGTAAGGCAAAATAAGGACAGGAATCAATTAACTTTACCAGGCGAGTGAAATTAGAGTTCATAAAAGAAATTTTTGAAATCAGTCACAAGATTGGGATCAATCAAAATGAAACATACTTCTGCACTTCAGTATATAAATAAAGTGAACAGGGTCATCAGACATGCGAGGCCAAGCACATTGGCAAAAGAGATAATCACGAGTATGTAGTAGTGGCAGAAATAAGCTGGGGTTCAGTAGTAAAGCAAACATTCGAATCAAGTGGGTCAAGTCACATTGAATCAATAGTGAAGAAAACATAGTATCAGAAACATGCAAAAGTCTCACAATAGCAGGTGAGGAAACCTTTTGAAAAGTTAGGGTTTCAGCCATAGTCAAGTTGAAAGATAGTGAAAATCAGGTAAGTCACATAAAGAAAGAGAGTCTGAAACAAGAACTTTCAATCAAGTATTTAAACAAACAATCTCAGACCCAAAGACCTAGGGTTTTCAACATCAATCGAGTTCAAAAGATGGTAAACAGATAAGTCAAGCAAGAATTTTAAACAAACAAGCACACATCTAACAAATAGCTTCAGAACTCGATTGAGACCCAAAAGAAATTAGGGTTTTAACATACTGACTCAAGTAGAAGGAAAGCATAAGAAACAGTTCAAACATAGTAAAGTCATAAAATAACATCGAGAATCAGAGAAAAGGTTTTTGAAATAACTTAAAGGAAAACCCTAATCAGAACAATGAAGAGTCATTTTGAAAAATGAATTAGGAAAGGGCGGCTGGTGGCCGTTGATCTAAATGATCAACGGCTGGGATTAAAGGGGTTAGGTGGGGATCTGGGTTGGGTCGTGTGAAATGGGTTAGAGGGTCGGGTTTGAGTTGCAATTGGGTTAGGGAATTGAGTCTTGATTTGGGCTCAATTTTAGGCTATAATTGAAATGCAATCTGGCTAGATTTTAAATAGCCATTTTTTCCCATTTATTTTATAAAAAATAGCAAATTAATTTCTGGAAATAAATTTAAAGTACTAAAATATTTTATAACATATAATTATCAATTTAAAAATATTGAACTTAATTTTTTATAAATGTAAACGCAATTAAATCCTAAAAGAGGCTAATATTGCAATTATATGCAATTTAGCTTTAAAAATACTAAATAAATTTGTAAAAATATGCAAAACACATCTTGGCTATATTTTAACATAAATATAAAAGTCCAATAAATGATTACAAAAATAATAATTTTGGAAACAATTATCTGGTTTTTATGGATAAAATAGGGAAATAAATTGATTTAAAACCCTTTAAAAATAAAGAAAAAATAATAAAACATTTGGGCATACTTATATATGTATATATATGCTATTTTGAAAGTATTTTCATATTGAAAAATATATAGGAAAAAATTGGGTATCAACAGCTGCCCCTCTTTACCCGGGAAGGATGAAAGAGTTGTTAGGTAAAGATATGATGACCAATTTTGACCGAACGAAATGGTTCGAAGAAGTGGGGCTGCGCCCTGACTTTTGAGCTGCCTACATATCCCTGGTTTTACAGGAATCAGGCCATATAAAGTTCAGGATCCGTCGGTGGAGTATGCTGATAGAGACTCTTCAAGAACGGTCGCAATATCCAGGACGGGGTGAGTGGATGGCTTGTGGGAATGGTTAAGGTTTGATATGGCTGCGGGAACTGGAGAGGGCTGGCCCTTTCCGGTATGGCCGTTTCTCGTCGGTGTACCTGCAATTAGAAATAATACAAGCGTATATTGTGCATGAATTTAAACATGATGCAAATTCTCTCCAGACCATGAATGTTGTCTTTGGACGATTAGGATGACATCCTTAGACCATGACGTCCTGGGCCATGAAGCATACAATAAAGGATTCGTAGGCCATGAAATGATGCTCTCGGGTTATGAGGATGGTGCCTCCGAACCATGATGCCTTTGAATAATGAAATGCAAAAGATTAAAAGGGGATCCTCAGGCTATGACATGGTGTTCTCGGGCTATGAAAATGGTGCCTCCGAATGATGACGCCTTTGGATAATTATCTGATCTTTCAGCCTATGATATGTAGTATGTGGCGATCTTTCAGCAATGTCGATGCAGTATGTGGCGATCTTTCAGCCATGCAATGCAGTATGAGGCGATTTTTCATCCATGCAGATGCAGTATGAGGCGATCTTTCAGCCATGCAATGCAGTATGGGCTAATCTTTCAGCTATATAGATGCAGTATGTGGCATTCTTTCAGCCATGCAGATGCAGTATGAGGCAATCTTTCAGCTATGTGGATGCAGTAAGTGGCGATCTTTCAGCCATGCAGATGCAGTATAAGGCGATCTTTCAGCCATTCAGATGCAGTATGAGGTAATCTTTCAGCCATGCAGATGCATATGGAGGTAGAGCTTAACCTCGGAAGGCAGAATGGTAGCCTTATGTAATGCAGAAATGCAGACGGAGACACCGTTTAGTCTCGGAAGGCGGAATGGTAGCCTTATGCAATGCAGAAATGCAGATGGAGACAGCGTTTAGTCTCAGAAGGCAGAATGGTAGCCTTATGCAATGCAGAAACACAGATGGAAACAGCGTTTAGTCTCAGAAGGCAGAATGGTAGACTTATGCAATGCAGAAATACAGATGGAGACAACGTTTAGTCTCGGAAGTCAGAATGGTAGCCTTATACAAGAAATAAAATAGCAAATGGTCATAGAGCTTTCTTAGCTGATAGCAGATAGTGATATTGTGACCGCTGAAGATGTTGTGACACACGGAATGTCACTGGTGTCTGTAGATAGCAAATTTTGGTAAGTGCAACAGTTTTGAGAGTTGTATTCCCGAACAATGTTTGTCTCGTGAGTGTATAGTATGTTTGGTGATTTCGCAATCCAAATGCATGTATCCAAAGAAAAATCGTGAGTTCTGTAAAGGGAGGTTAGTTCGCATCCCTGCTGGATTTGCTTGACCTGCTCGACTCTGATCTGGTGATAGTGTATGTATTATTGGGGTAGCATTGCTAAACAAAGCAATTTCAGTAATATGCATGATTTTGTAAAAATATGATATAATAATATTTTAGATGAACCGACGACTGTGACGTGGTTCGGGACATTGCAACCTCTCTTGTTATGGAATTTTAAGCCCCCCCCCCCTCAAAATTCTGCCCCAGTTTAATGGGTTGATACTTCTGGCTGTTGTTTGCGACAATCGGCTGAAATTACTTCGGAATTTTGAGGGTCCTCCTCAAAATTTTGCTAGAGTTTCCAATTGCGGGGGAAACGAAAATTTTATTGAATTGTGACCGAACCCATAGGTAAGGCATAGTTCAAATTACATCATATAAGGGAAGCATGAAAATTACACATAGTAACGCTTGACTGTATCTGAATTAATCGGTTTTGGCCAGACTTCTCCGTCCATTTCTGCAAGTATGAGGGCTCCTCATGTCAGAACCCGGTGAACCATGTATAGACCCTACCACTTGGGAGAGAATTTCTCTTTGGCTTCATCCTGACGCGGAGAAATTTTCTTTAACACCAGTTGTCCCGGTGTGAACTGTCTTAGCTTAACTCTTTTGTTGAAGACTCTGGACATTCTATTATGATAGAGTTGACCATGGCAAACTACGTTCATTCTCTTTCCATCTATAAGGGCTAGTTGTTCAGAACGACTTTTCACCTACTCTGCGTCGTCGAGTTCGGCTTCTTGTATGATCCTTAGGGAAGGAATTTCTACCTCAATAGGAATGACAACCTTTTTACGTAGACCAGCATATCGGGGGTTGAATCGGCTGATGTGCGGACTGTGGTGCGATACCCCAATAAAGCAAATGATAACTTCTCATGCCACTGTTTATGCTTCTCTATCAATTTCCTCAATATCTTCTTGATATTCTTGTTGGCGGCCTATACAACTCTATTCATTTACGGCCTATAGGCTGTGGAATTATTGTGTTTGATTGTGAAGGTTTCACACATAGCTTTCATCAAGTCACTGTTGAGGTTGGAGCCATTATCAGTAATGATCGACTCTGGCACCCCGAATCGACAAACAATGCGGTCGCGGACAAAGTCTGCCACGACTTTCTTAGTGACTGCTTTTTAAGATACTGCTTCGATTCATTTGGTGAAATTTTCGATTGCTACTAAAATAAATTTGTGCCCATTGGAAGCGACAGGCTCGATCGGTCTAATAACATTCATTCCCCAGGCGGCGAACGGCCATGGTGAGCTTGTTGCATTAGCTCATTTGGAGGTACCTTTATCATGTCTGCATGTATCTGACAGCGGTGGCATTTCCGAACATACCGGGTGCAGTCTGTTTCCATAGTCATCCAAAAGTAACCAGTCGAGAGTATATTCTTTACTAAGACAAAATCGTTCATATGTGGATCGCAAGTCCCAACATGAATTTCCTCTAATAGCTTGGATGCTCCTTTGCGTCGACATACCTTAGTAATCCCAAATCAGGAGTCCTCCTATACAGGATTCCTCCACTATAAAAGAAGTTGTTGGACAACCTCCGCAGTGTGCGTTTCTGAGTAGGATTTGCAAGTTCTGGGTACTCTCCTTTTGCTAAATATTCCTTGATATCATGAAACCAAGGCTTTCCGTCTGCTTCTTCTTCAATGTGGGCATAGTAAGTTGGCTGATCATGGATCTTTACTGGAATGGGATCAATGAAATTTTGTCTGGATGTTGTATCATAGACGACAGGGTAGCGAATGCATCGGCGAACTCATTTTGGACCCTAGGAACATGCTGGAACTCCGTCCTTGTGAACCTCTTTCTTAATTCCCGTACCTGATGCAAATACGGGAGTATCTTAGAGTTCTGGGTTGTCCATTCTTCATGCACATGATGTATGAGTAGGTCTGAATCTCCAATCACTAGCAGCTTTTGAATGTTCATGTCAGTGGCCATTTTAAGCCCTAAGATGCAAGCTTCATATTTATCCATGTTTTTGGTGCACATGAACTTGAGTTTGGCAGACACCGGATAATGCTGACCGGTTTTTGATACTAAGACTGCTCCTATACCAACTCCTTTGAACTTTGCCGCTCCATCGAAAAATATTCTCCAATCGTCATAGGATTCTGCAATGTCTTCTCCTATGAAGGATACCTCTTCGTTAGGAAAATACATTTTCAGGGGTTCGTATTCTCCATCCACGGGATTCTCGGCAAGGTGGTCTGTCAGTGCTTGTCCCTTGACTGCTTTTGAGTTACGTATTCAATGTCAAACTCACTCAACAGGATTTGCCACTTGGCTAGATTACCAGTAGGCATGGGCTTCTGAAAGATGTACTTCAACGTATCCATCCTTGATATGAGATATGTAGTATAGGCACAGAAATAATGCCTCAGTTTCTGAGCTACCCAAGTCAAAGTACAACAGGTGCGCTCTAACAGAGAATACCGAGCCTCGTACGGGGTGAACTTCTTACTGAGGTAATAGATGGACTGCTCCTTCCTCTCCATTTTATCATGCTTTCCCAGAACACAACCGAAAGCTCCATACAATATTGCAAGGTAGAGTAATAAGGGTCTACCTGGCTCAGGCAGGACCAAAACTGGTGGAGTTGATAGGTATTCCTTGATTCTGTCCATTTGGTGGCGGCGTCCTTCTTCAACATCTTAAAGATTGGCTCACAGATAACCATAGACTATGTTATGAACCAGCTGATGTAGTTAAGTCTTCCCAAGAAACTCATCACATTTTTCTTGTTCTTTGGCGGTGGCAATTCTTGAATAGCTTTGACTTTTAATGAATCCAGTTCTATTCCTCGGCAACTCACAACAAAACCAAGTAATTTCCCAGCAGGAACCCCAAATGCCCATTTTGCGGGGTTCAGTTTCAGGCTGTACCTCCGCAATCTATTGAAGAACTTCCTCAAATCTTCCATGTGATCAGTGGCCTTCTTGGACTTGATGATAACATCATCCACATATACCTATGTATCCTTGTGTATCATATCATGAAAAATGGTGGTCATGGCCCTCATGTAGGTGGCCCCTGGATTCTTTAGGCCGAACGGCATCATCTTGTAATAGTACATTCCCCACGGCGTAATGAAAGCCGTTTTCTCAGCAACTTCTTCATCCATCCAGATCTGATGATAACCATCGAAACAATCTACAAATGACTGTAGCTCATGCTTAGCACAATTTTCAATTAGTATGTGTATATTCGGCAAAGGGAAGTCGTCTTTCGGACTGGCCCGATTGAGATCCCGGTAGTCGACACAGACTCTGACCTTCC
Source organism: Nicotiana sylvestris (assembly GCF_000393655.2). Taxonomy (NCBI): domain Eukaryota; kingdom Viridiplantae; phylum Streptophyta; class Magnoliopsida; order Solanales; family Solanaceae; genus Nicotiana; species Nicotiana sylvestris. The sequence continues at coordinate 2,555,132 of NC_091060.1, forward strand.
CATCCTTCTTTGGCATTGGCACGATGTTGGCTAACCATGTCAGGTATTCTACTACCCTGAGAACCTTAGCTTTGACATGCTTAGTGACTTCTTCCTTGATTTTCAAACTCATATCAGGCTTGAACTTTCTGAGCCTTTGCTTTACCAGCGGACATGTCGGATTGGTTGGCAGTTTGTAAGCCATATAGATGTACTTATACCAGTCATGTCAGCATACGACCAGGCAAATATGTCCTCGTATTCCCTTAGAAATTCTGTGTATTCCTTCTTTTCTGACGACGATAAGTGAACACTGATTCGTGTTTCTTTGACGTTTTCTGTATCCCCCATGTTAACAATTTCTGTCTCGTCTAGGTTGAACTTAAGTCTATTCTCAAAATTCTCAACTTCCTTGACAATCTCATCTGGTATGTCATCTTCTTCTGAATCAATGTCCATTTGTTGAGTTGTCTCATCGCATGTCACAGTCATTGGTTCATCAAGATAAGTAATAGTAATAACCCGAGGCTCGTCGGCCTCTGGTTGTCCTGATGGTCCAGTTATTGAGGCGTGCCCTTCTATTTACAGCCTGTATGGAAGGGCCTTGTGAAAAAAGATGATGATGCCAGAGTGCACGAAATAACCTTTGGGGAAGGGAATAATAAAGACAAAAACAAAGAATAAAACAAAAATGTAACCAAGTTAGTGAGGGTCATAAAAAGGATTGCAATATTTAAATACATAGTGCAGGAAGGTAAATCGTGTCCTAATTTGGGGACCTCTTTATGCCTGAGGTAGGCCTAGCGACAAATTGATTTGGAGAACTTGGATGCTAAATGCCTCATTTTATTGATAAAGATAGACGAATCCCAAATTGACACTAAATAAACAGGAAATGAAAATCACTAATGGCCATTGGCCTTATTACATTTTATAGAGCAAAAAAGAAAAACTCCTATCTATTTGGTCCCAGAAGGACCTTCCCCATATTCGGCATCCTTGGCTCTGTCAAACAGCTTTCCCAACTCACGAAGTCCCAGCAATATGTAGGCCCCGGCTAGATGTCCGCCTTCGATTCCTTCAGCATTTTGGCAGTCTTCGACCCTCTTGAGAAAATTTCTATCCAACTCCACTATGCCTCGCTCCAAGTATCCCAGTCTCTTATTGGCACTGACATCCATGTCCTTCCATTCTTCAATTAACTTCTGGTTGGACTTTTGTATCTCGCGGTGTTCGCTTTCATATTCCTGGATTCTTTTGCGTAGTCGATTGTATTTGACTTATGCATCGGCCCTCTCATCTATGATCCTGTGACCTCGAGCAAACCCTGGCTAGCCCAGACCATCATGATTGTCTTCCAACTAACCTTAGTAGAAAGGAGCACAACCAGCATGATACATGTCTGGCTCAATGGTATCTCTCCTCATTATGATCTTACAGTGCCACATATGCTGAGCTTGGCACTTGTAAGGGCTATCATCATTCTGGAAGTCAGCTCAGAAATGACTCATCTTGTCGACCCTGGGTATAACCTGCTTCCCACCAGCTTGTCTCATAACTCCGAGAGGCACGTAAGGATAGGTTCCTCTCAGACTAATCAATATCATGAAAGGTGCATATTTGGATCGGGCGATGAACTCCTCGGTTGGAAACCACTCGAACATCCATTGAACTTGTTCTTCAGTCAGATTATCAAATAGCTCCAACCATCCCTTGGCATCCTCAGGCTGAGCGAACATATCGCGGACGTAATTCATTCGCTTTGGATGATTGAAAGCGATATGATCATCCCAATCCCTTCGCTGAATCTCTTGTCGGTATTCACTCCTTTGGAGATATTCCATGTGCCAGAGTTAAAGTAATAAATTGCAGCCTCGAAGTGTTTTGCTCCTTGTTGACACTTCTCCAAGGCTCGATATATGTCGGCAATGATCATGGGTACGATGTTGAATGGCTTCCCACCGATTCCTTCCATTAGGGTTTTAGTTACCATAGCCAGCCTGGTGTGGATTCTTGCTTTCTTCGTCGGAAACACGATCAGCCCTAGGAAACAAAATGAATACGAAGGCCCTTCGATGGATGTGCCCCAATGATGTGATGGCAAACTCGTCAGGGTAGGTACGGTAGGATTTGCTGTGACCATACCTTTCATAGGACTTCTTCAAACATGTCAATTATGGATTCTTCTTTAAACCTATCATTTTGAGAAAACCCCTACCTTTACGGTTCTCAGGCATCAGCAAACCCGGAGTTTCCCATACTAGTCCGGCCAATCCTCATATTTCCTCTAGCAATGGTGTCATTTCAATGTCCTCAAAGCGGAACACAACCCTTTCACAATCCCAAAACAGTGTGGCAACTTCTATGATCTTGTTATTGGGTTGGATTTCCAAGAGGGAAGGTAGATTTCCCAAATATTTTCGGACAAGAGTTTGATCACTAGACTGAAGATCTTTCCACCAGCTTAGCAGTCTTGGGTGGATGTTGGTGACCATGCGAATCTAGGGACTTCGTGCCTCATATTTCTACAAGACAAATAAGGTTAGGCCCTTATCCCCATCAGGCTCGACTATTTAATACCAACAATTAGCATGAAACATTTAGTTCTCCAAATAAATGTACAGAACATGATGATGTCCGTTTGGGTTTAGGGAAACCCAGTGGACTTTAGACAAGACTATCTTAAATGATCATTATGTAGACAACATAACTGACCCGGTTAGGTTTGACCATGATGCATGCACAATTTGAACAGAGTAAGGTTTCTATAGGGTTTTAGACTGGTACCCTTGAGTGGACAACTCAAGGGGGAAGGCGCGTAACCATCGACTACACTGTTGATCGACTGGTTTTACCGCAAATATGTCTTTCTGAATTTAGGGGGTTAATGATATAGGAAGAGCGAAACCACTCATTATAAGCGTTGCTATGGTATTTGTTTTGCACGAGTAGAGTATGATATTGAGCATGATTATGCAATAATTAAAAGCATGTTGGCAAGTATTTGCACGTTAAGAAAGCAATAAATACAACAGTTTTATAATTTAAAGCAGTAATAAAGGAAAGAAATAAAGAAGATAAGTCAGTTTTTCTTTTTGAAAAGAAATTAAACGTTTAAAGGAATTTAAACAAGTAATTGCACATAAGGGAGGGTACAAATTCACAAGAACAATCTGAAGTGGTAAAACGCCCTCTTTGATTCCTCTTTGCATCGAAAAATCGGGTTTATGGCATTTTGAGTATGGGACAACTCATTCCTTTTGGGAATTGAGTTTGCATTTGAAGAGTCGCCACCTAATGATTTAAGGTGCATTAGGACACCTATAAGGTTCACTTCTAATTTTGTTTGGATAACCAGAGATAGGGTAAGGGCTTGAAATTATCCTAAGGGGAAGGTGTTAGGCACCCCTCAAGATCCACTAGTATGGTTCCCGGTCAGATAGTTTTTTGTAAATTTTGTACAATTAGCATATAGACAAGCATAGGCTCAAATAGTAGGGGATTTGGGTTTAAACACCTAAGAGTTTGAAAGAGCAATTATTAAAAGGCGAATTTTGAAAAGAAGTCACAGTTTTATAAATACTTGGGAATGTAAAAAGGAAAGGAAAAGGGGAGGAGGTCCTAGGTTTATTTATAATATGGATCACATCAATGTGATACCCGTTATGACACTCCTCAGGAGAGGGGATACACGTGATATTAGCGTATTGGTCATCATATCCATATCTACCCTTACCACCCTATCGAGGTATTAAATCACGGATTGGTCTCGACGACTATTGAATGTTATTACCCGTCCCATTCCTATCACTCCTGGAGGAACTTAGGACTACTATTCCTAAAGGGGAGGGATATTAGGCTGACTTTTAGGTTTCAAAAGGTGAAAAAATCTAAGGCGACATACAAGAACACATAGGACTGCACGTTAGGGGGAAACATGTAAATAACTAAAAGGCTCATGTATACCTCCTCAAGCAAAGCACATAAATAGCATGACTTAAACACAGTCAGGGTCTGAATTTAAAGTACTCAGGCATGGGGAGTTTTAATTGTTGAGGCAGACCAATTTATTACATAACTCAGATAAGAAGTCTGAATCAGGCCTGCCTGTTGGTTGTAGCAGTTACTGATTAACAAAGGCGGATGCAATTTTTATTGTAGTTATCACCTAAGGCTTTCCTAAGTGTGTTGGTGATATCCTATAAGCATGATGTCTATTACTGATTCAGAATGTAGGAAAGCAGTAATAGTTGTACAACAAACGATTTGAGATCCTATAGACATGCTTTCTAAACCGCGTTAAATAAAGGAGTAAGGTTGTTTAAAACTAGTTCAGAACAATACGGGTTAGGCTGATTTTAAACTAGACCGGTTTTAGATTTTATAGACGGGATATCTATTATTGCTGATTTAATTCCTATAGACATGATTTCAATGGAAAATACTGATTTTAAACTTTATGAACGTGATGTCTGATTATGGTCGTTTAAGTCCTAAGCATGGTGTTTAAATGTGGTAATAAACATGTAGAATTTAAAACGAATCCTATAGGCATATTATCTAAATACAAAATTAGACATACTGAATTTAAACAAGCCCTATAGACAGGTTCTCTAAAAGCAAAGTTAAACGTGCAGAAACAGGTCCTATAGGCATATTCTCTAAATGCAGAATTAGACATACTGAATTTAAACAAGTCCTATAGACAAGTTATCTAAATGCAAAATTAAACATGTTGAATTTAAACAAGTCCTATAGATAGGTTCTCTAAATGCAAAGTTAAACATGTAGAAAACGGGTCCTATAGGCATATTCTCTACCCTTTAATAGTTAAACATGCACAATTACCCAGCCTTTTTCACTAGCCAACCCCAATGTTTATTACAACTTATTACAGACTGAATAATGAATTACATCAGAAAAGTGTAAAAGAAGAAGTTACAACCAGAGGAAGCCTGATTCTTGACTTCCTCTCTGAGTTATGGAATAAAACACCTCAAATGCCATTTGTTTCAAAGCATTTCTCGAAATTCAGTGTGTTAAAGTTCCTTAAGGGTCTCAAGGGGCCCCGGGCAGTGCTTACTCCCAAGTTCGCATAGGTAGATAGAGATGAGTGCAGTGTGGAAGGGCCAGCCCTTATGTGTCCAAGTTTAGAGGGAGCTCATGGGTCCCAAGGCAAGGCTCACACAAGAGAGCCAGAACCTAAGTCTAAGAGTATAGTGGAAGTGCAGGAACAGAGATTTTGTTTAAAAACTAGATTGAGAATAGTAAGGTGTAAGGGTATTTTGAAAACAGTAATAGTAAAGCTAGCACTACACAGAATCAGCATTTTAATACAAAGGGGTCAGGGGTTTGGGAATACATTGTAGGGAGCATATGACCCTAAGAAGGGACAGGTTTGGACATGCACAACAATAGCTGGTGCTGGCATGCCCATAAACCAACTAGAGAACACAATACATAAAGGGGATATGAAGCATATGACCCCAGAGAGGATCAAGTTTGGGTCATGCACAACAATGTCTAATGTTGACATGCCCTCAAACCAACCAAAGAATACAAACACATAGGGGATATGGGGGTTTGGGATTCATAAGTCATAATAAGTGACTGACAGAGTTCATACATAAGAAAAATACATTAATTCAGAAGAGGAAGGGGCACATTACAACATGCATGATAATGTAACTAGATTAAACACAAGCAAGAATTTAGGCAAGATTGAAGGAAATAGTAAAGAAACATGTTGTTGTTGATGCTGGAAGATTAATTAGAACATACCAGTAAAGAGGCAAATGTAGAAAGAAAAGTAAGCAAATTTCCACAGCGTAGCCTTGGCTTTCAGTCGGCTAGACAAGGCAGCAATACAAGTAGTAATAGAGAAAAAAGAGAGAGCTTTGAGTGAAGTGTGTGTTCTGAACTCAAGTGGTTCGTGTGTTTGAAAGAAGAGAAGGTGCAGGGTATTTATAGCTTCTGAAAAAGAGTGAGAAGTAAGCTAATAAGTAAAGTTTTAATATAAATATAGAAACAATCAATAGTCAGAATCAATTATACAAGTGACTCCCTTTAATTAAGGAATTATTGTTTAACGGGTAATGACAGATTCAAAATAAGGAAAGAAGATTAATTTAGAGACAAACGGATTATTGTCATAAAAGGAGTAGTAAAAGCATTAAGTAAGTAATCAAGTTTAAGTACAGAAATATACTTATTTTGGAAAAAGATTCAATAAGGCAAAATAAGGAAAGGAATCAATTAACTTTACCAGGCGAGTGAAATTAGAGTTCATAAAAGAAAGTTTTGAAATCAGTCACAAGATTGGGATCAATCAAAGAAGAAACATGCTCACTTCAGTATATAAATAAAGTGAACAGGGTTATTAGACATGCGAGGCCAAGCACATTGGCAAAAGAGATAATCACGAGCATGCAGTAGTGACAGAAATAAGCTAGGGTTCAGTAGTAAAGCAAACATTCGAATTAAGTGGGTCAAGTCACATTGAATCAATAGTAAAGAAAACAGAGTATCAGAAACATGCAAAGGTCTCACAGTAGCAGGTGAGGAAACCTTTTAAAAAGTTTGGGTTTCAGCCATAGTCGAGCTGAAAGATAGTGAAAATCAGGTAAGTCACATAAAGAAAAGAGAGTCTGAAACAAGAACTTTCAATCAAGTATTTAAACAAACAATCTCATACCCAAAGACCTAGGATTTTCAACAGCAATTGAGTTTAAAAAATGGTAAACAGATAAGTCAAGCACGAATTTTAAACAAACAAGCTCACATCTAACAAACAGCTTCAGAACTCGATTGAGACCCAAAAGAAATTAGGGTTTTAACATGCTGCCTCAAGTAGAAGGAAAGCATAACAAACAGTTCAAACATAGTAAAGTCATAAAATAATATCGAGAATCATAGAAAAGGTTTTTGAAATAACTTAAAGGAAAAGCCTAATCAGATCAATGAAGAGTCGTTTTAAAAACAACGTTGAAGAACCTTCGAGAAAAAATGCTTAAAAGGTCATGGTAAGCACAGATCTATGGTAGATCTGAAAGAAATCGAAAGATCTTAGAGATTAGGGTTTCAGAAAACCAAAAAGAAATGAGAAAGATCTCGAAAGTTAACGATCTAACCAGAAAAGGTCAATGACCCGCCTTGAAAGGCCATGAATAGCGGGGAAAGGTCGTGGATGGTCGGAGAAAGGCCATGAACACTAGTCAAGCAAGGACTTGACCAAACTCCTTCGAAGTCTGGTCATGAAACCAAAGAACCAAACGCACAGAAGCCATGGAAGGCTGGTACAGGTCTCAAATGGCCACGGAAGGTCATGGATTAAGTAGGTATTAGGGTGGATTAGGGTGTAGTTTGATGGCGGCGGCTAGGGTTTGTAGGAGTTTTAGAGAGAGTTGAGAGAGAAGAGGGATTCAAGGGCGACAGTAGGTGAGAAATGAATTAGGCTTGGGGGTCTTTTGAGTTTAATTATGAAAGGGCGGCCGGTGGCCGTTGATCTAAATGATCAACGGCTGGGATTAAAGGGGTTGGGTGGGGATCCAGGTTGGGTCATGTGAATTGGGTTAGGGGGTCGGGTTTGAGTTGCAATTGGGTCTTGATTTGGGCTCAATTTTAGGCAATAATTGAAATGAAATATGGCTAGATTTTAAATAGCCATTTTCCCATTTATTTTATAAACAAATAGCAAATTAATTTATGGAAATAAATTTAAAGTACTAAAATATTTTATAACATATAATTATAAATTTAAAAATACTGGACTTAATTTTTTATAAATGTAAACGCAACTAAATCCTAAAAGAGGATAATATTGCAATTATATGCAATTTAGCTTTAAAAATACTAAATAAATTTGTAAAAATATGCAAAAATCATTTTGGCTATATTTTAACATAAATATAAAAGTCCAATAAATTAATTACAAAAAATAATAATTTTGGAAAGAATTATCTGGTTTTTATGGATAAAATAGGGAAATAAATTGATTTACAAACCTTTAAAAATTAAGGAAAAATAATAAAACATTTGGGAATACTTATATACATGCATACATATGCTATTTTGAAGGTATTTCCATATTGAAAAATAATATAAAAAAATTGGGTATCAACATGTATATAATATTATATTTGAAGACTCCAATGTGTATACATATGAGGATGTAAATAGTGACGAAATTCTAGAGTTAAGGCGCATTGGGCCTCATTCCATCCATTTTTTCAACATTGTGTTTGGATGATGATATGGAAATTGAGTCATTCGAGCCTTTGGAGGAGCCAACGGACGAGGAACAAGGTGACTAGATTCTGGGATTTTTCGTGCCACAGATACATAATTACATTCCTCATCTAAAGGCCAAGAAGTGTAAAGTAGAAAATTTATTGCTTGGATTGATTTTCTTTGTAGCCCCACCAAGGAGCATAGCCATAGACTGGATGCCCTATTGGGGGATCAATTTATAAGTTTGAGGTGGAGGCAAAAAGTGGTTCAAGTCGTGCCGCGACAATAAATGAGGCGCTTGTTGGGAGGCAACCCAGCTTTACCGCTTTTTTTATTTTTGTTTATTTTATTATTTTTATTATTTTTGTAGGATTTTGAGCATAGGTAGAAACTTCATTGGAAGAGTACAAAAACAAGTTTGATGGTGAGAACTAAGTGTGGGGTGCCCATACAAAGGACCATGTTGGGGAAGTCTGAGTACCTCGTGAGACGCTATTGCTTCGGCCTTTGGCCTTTCAGGGAGTTTCTTGTCCACCCTTGTTATGCTTTATTTGTGCATCGGGACAATGCACTCTTTTAAATATGGGGTGGAAGAATTTTATAAATAATTAGTAGTAAGATGTTAGAAAAATATTAACTTCTTATTTTTGTTTTTGTTGTTGTGTAGTATTTTAGTAGCTATGAGAAAAAATCGATAAAAGCATAAAATTGGGACTTTTCCCGACGGTAGATTTTGTGGACAGTTTTCTTGAGGGATTCAAGTCTGTACAAAAAAAATTAAAAATATAAAATCCAAAAACATGTCTTTTAGCTTTCTTTAGGTAGTAATAATCCCCCGTAGTTTTTCTTTGTACCTCGGTTCTTTTCCATGGGATATAGTTTGAACCGAATAATATTTTTCCTTTTAGAGTAGATTAGGAATTTAGGGAATAAAAGGAGGAAGAATGATGAACCTAGGCGCCCTTGACTTGTTTGATAATATCATATTTAGACTGTGACATGTGTAGTATCTTCCCTATGATTTGAAATTATTGATGATGCATTGCTTAGTTGGATAGCATGTTTTGTGACGCCTATGTCTCATTTTCTTGATTTGTATTCACTTTCTGCTTATGATTAATATTTCGTGACTCCGTGAATACTTACATTTGTTGAAAGTCGAAATGGAACCGTCTTAAATGAGTCATGTGCCACGTGTGGCAAGGTTTTTGTGTAGTCTATGTATTGTACTTGTGTCTAGAACTTGCCCAGTATGTGAGTTGAAGCGAAATTTTAGGTGTTGCTCGGTTTGAAAAATGATTTTAGGCTTTCTTTGATCTTTTTGAGCTTAATTGTTTATCACAAATATAATTTATCCTTAGTTAACCCTTTTGAGCCTATAGACTTTTATTTGGCACCCACATTACAAGCCTTTACCCTTTTTGTTCCTAATTGATATTATTTTGATCCTTTCACCTCTTAAAGAACTATAATTTTGAAATGAGCGCTAAAAGAAGTAAGATGGGACTAAGTGTGGGGTGACTTTTGAGTGGAACCAATGCAAGGAAAAAAGTGGCACTTATTTTATAAAAGAATATGCCACTAGTGGAAATTGTAAAAAAAAAAAAGAAACAAAAAAAGAAAATAATGTCGACGAATAAATATCTTGTTTTGCTAGAGGAGTGTAAATAACAATAATGCTTAAAGAAAAAGGGAGTATCTTTAGGGGTGATATTGTTTGTGAAGTTGAAGTTGGATTGAAGAATTTGTGCGTAAGTTATTTGGTGATATGTTAAAGTGCATTGTAGGGTGAACCATTATTCCTAAAATATATCCTACCCGTCCCTTAGCCCACATTATAACCACAAAAAAAGTCCTAATTGATTTTAGATCGAGTGAGCCTACATTAGTATAGATTTACATTATGGGCCAGCCTATGGTAGCAATTGCATGCATGTGACTTTTTTTTTTCAATCCGCTAGGCAAGCGCCTATGGCTAGTTTTTTATTAAAAATAGAAAAGTAAATAAATAATTAGGAAATTATCATTGTCTTCCTTCAATGAAAGTAAATAGACTTTGCACTCTAATGTAACGTACTATCAAAATTGAGCATAATACTCAAATTGATATCACATTATGCCTACTAAAACTTTGTAGTTGTCAAAACAGCCCAAGTGAGTCCATGTCGACGTTGTATCTCCAGTCCAAAGTGTCCCAGTTCTAGAGTTAAATTTGATTTGCATAAATATCCCCTTTTCAGCAACTTCACGTAGACTCCACCAATTTGGTAGCTCGGTACTGTAGCATACAGCACTGTAGCATACGGTTACTGTAGCCAGCAAGTACTGTAGCACGTGATCATGTGATGTCCCCTTGAGATTCCCACACTATTGAGGGGGCTAAGGTCCTTGGCATTTGCACCCAAAGTAATGCACATGCCTACAATGTGCTTGTCTGCATTATCAACTTTATTGTTTGGTATTTGAACCCATGCTTCACATGCTTTTGCTCCTTTTGATACATGAGTTTGTATTTCCAAAAAATAATCAGCATCATGCGAATGTCTTGATGTCCTTTCCATGTGCTGCAAACTTTTCCATTGCATTTCCAAAAGAATGTTGGTGCAAACTCCATTAAAGTGGTGCTGCCTATTGTTTTGCTCCAAATCTCTCGTTAATTTGATGATGTCTGCATATGGTTCCAAATGACACGCTTGGAATAAAGAAAGATAAAGCTGTGAAGCCCACGATGCTGCGTGCAATGTATTAAAAATACAGACGAAGCCCAGTACTGAATTAGCCCATGATGCATCATGCATTGTAATAAACTACAGGCGTGCATTGTAATCCCCATGCTCATGCCTTCTTGCTTCCTTCAAAAGTCACGCTCACCCCTTGCGATGATGAAGCATACGTGCATTTAAAGGAGCTACTCCTCGTGGGCTGCAATGTTGAACAGCGTGCTCCAGCAGAAGCTGTAACAAGCAGCATGCGTTGCAAGAGGTCCCAAAGAGAATGCTTTAAAATAATAAAAGGTTGTGAGGCATGCTTGAACATTTGAATGTGGAATCCCAACACCTCTTCTTTTTGGAACTTCATGCACGCTTCTATGCCTTTTGATAGCCTCGAGAGCTCCTTTTTAGTATTGAATCTGTAGCTTCCCAAGTATGCAGGCATGCATATGCTCCAATTAAACAGGCGTGCAATAAACAAAATAAAAAGTTGTGAATGTTTGCTCAACTTTTCCTCGAAAACACGAGTTTTCCACCACGCTGATTGTTGCGCCCCTGTGTGTGTAAGCTTCTCTAGCTTAGTCGTTTGTTTGTAGCATTCAGAAAGTGAGCATCCAGCTTTTGTCAAGCAGTTGGTTTGTCTTATGCTTCCAAAACGCATGCTGATGTTTGTTCCACTCGTTTGACCAGTTCTCGAGTGCCCTTCAACTTCCAGCATTAAACAATTATAGACCTGCAAATCCTCGAAATTCCCTAGCATGCTGGTGCAAACTCCAAACGAATTGGCATCTATTTCTGTCCAGAACTTGATATGCCCATCATGATTTCCATGCTCCCATTTTGAGGAGAATCGCATGCTCTCCATAACACTACATGGAAGTCTCGATCCATCCTATTTTTCTTTAAACCCTTTTGCACCTGCTTTAATGTCCTCCCAGTGGATTGAATGCTCTTCCTTTCTCTTTGCTTCTTATCTCCTATCCACCTTCACCCTTAGACTTGGACATTGCAGCTTATCTTCATTAACTAACCTCCTTCCCTGTGCATCTAGATGCCAAAATTGTTGGCATTCTATTTCTCCATGATCTAAAGCATAATTAGCCAAGTGATTTGCCAGCTTGTTGCCCTCCCTATGAATATGAGTAACTGTGTAATTGCCCCCATTCATTAGTTGCATCATTTCCTCTACCTGCTCAAATATGATCCATGGTGGTTTCCAGATCCCATCCATTATCTTTTTTAATAACATTGAGTCAGTTCGAAGCCATACATGAGAGTATTGTTGAAATCTGCATAACCTTAGTGCTTCTACCATGGCCTTCGCTTCAGCTACTATGTTTGTTGTCTCCTCAATCTCCTTCCCTAATGACTTGACTATATCACCATTTTCATTTCTTATACAAAAACCTATTGAGCTCCTGCCTGGATTTCCCCTCGATGCACCATCCGTATTAACTTTTAGCCATCTTGCACTTGGAAATTCCCACATGACTTTGGTAACCTTAAGTTTAGGAGTGAAATTTTCCATCATAGCTAATAGATCTTGCCATTTGTGAGGTACCATGTCCATCCCAGTCTTTCTCACTTTCACCAATGCCGGGAGATTTGATGAAACTTGATAAATCACCCTGCTAGTTGTCACAACATCACCATACTTCATACTATTTCTTCTTTTCCAGAGTTCCCAGACTACACATGAGGGGAGTGCTTGCATTACTGGTTTGAGCCTTAAGCACACATTTGCAGTCCAACATTTTGTGATTGATTGGTGCAATGTTAATTCCTCCATAGCTATTCCTGCCCTCGATAGAAAATACTTCCAAGTTGTCTTTGCAATTTCTGATCTAAAAAACAAGTGCTGAAGAGATTCCTCGTCAGGCTGTACACAACACCAACATTTTGATGGCATACAGTAGCCTACCCTTTTCAAGAAATCATCTAAAGGTAGCTTTGATTTCCATACTTTCCACATGAAAAATGCTATTTTAAAAGGCAGTCCCTTTACCCAAATCATCCTATAAGCTGTTCTTGGTTCGTCTCTTCTTCTCATATAATCCCATGCTGACTTAATGTAAGCACGTGATTTTTGCCCAATATGAGAATTACTCCCAAAAAATTCAAAAATAAAATGATTTTTCTTGATGTGCAATTTTGTGATATTTTGTGATATTTTGAATAATTATTTGTATTTGTCTGTGCATTTTTATTTATTAAATTAATAAAAATACAAAAAAAATGTCGCATTTTGCATGTAGGATTTCATGTTCTATAAATTCAGACTTAGTACAAGACTTGGAGAGATCCAAGGCTTGTATAACAAGAATGCGGGTCAGGTGGGCCAAAGTTACAGCATCACGGAGAGAGCACCTATGGCAAGTAAAAAGGGACTACGAAATGAGTGTTGCGACATTGAGAGAGATAAACTTCATTCTCAATAATCGGGTCTGAAATCGGGAAGCTGAAGCGACAAATTGAAAGGCTTATGTTTGAAAACAACGTTCAAGTAGCCTCGGAGCAGGGTGAAAAGAACAAATTAGCCAAAGAAAACCAGGCACTGAAAGCCGAATCCTATAAAGATTGCCTACGTATCGTGACCCTGCACGAATCAGACCAAGCGTAGTTCGTGTCACAAAAAACAATTTTTTTTATTACTCAAAATAATGTTGTTACAAGCCATCAAAAAAACAAACAAAAATACAGACTTCATATTTTTGAGAATGTTTGAAAAGAACATATGGGTAGACAACAGACTCGAAAAACAAACAAGTGCAAGATTGAACTAGGGATACATTAAAGCTTTGAATTTTGGTGCCCGCGAGGCATCGTTCGGCCTTTCCGCGGGCTTGGGGGCCAGGCTTCTTTGCAAGCTTTTTAGTTCCTCCATGATCCGGTGGACATAACCCATGACTGAGGCAAAAAGGATATCACGGGGCATCTCTTCACATGTTAGGCACTTCGTGGTGATATAGCGCCACCTCCCCCAGCCCCATTGCACAGATCATCCAGTGAGCCATTGTTTCAGGCTCCTGTCCGGCGTGTGTACTGGTTGGAGGGTAGGAGTAACGGGTAGTTCTTGCCCCTTCTGGGCTCTAGCTAAGGCTATCTGCATTTCATTCATTTCTAGCCTCATTTTTTCCATTTTCTCCAGGGCTTCCTTCAGCATCTGATTGGCCGTTTTTTCTGACTCAACGCTGTTGTCTGACCCAGTCATGCTTTCTGGTATAGGACCTTTTGATCTTGTTTGATAATGGTACGGTGCCAGTACGCTCTAACAACTAACTGATATTGATTGGAAAAACAACAAACTTGTCAGTGTTAGAGTCTTAACAGATATTGTAATTGCACGTTAGGGGGATGCAATGCTCCTAGGCAGTTAATCATTTCTAACATGCTTTTGCTCTGACCGCATGCATCATCCCAGCTTATTTTGTTCTGACAGATATATTTTATTTTATTTTATTTTATTTTTTTAATTTTTCATAATTACGGTCTTTTATCCCCAGCAGAGTCGCCAGAGCTGTCACACCTCCTTTTTCCGACCTCCGCGAAGGGCGTAGGAGTTTTTTCCAATTAAAGGACAATCGAAACAGGATTTATTTATTTATTTCAGAGTCGCCACTTGGGAGATTTAGGGTGTCCCAAGTCACCAATTTTAATCCCGAATCGAGGAGTAGTCATTGCTCTCATGTACGTTGCCCCAGCGTTCTTCAAACCGAATGGCATTACCCGATAACAATAAGTCCCCCATGGCGTAATGAAAGCTGTTTTCTCTGCATCTTCTTCATCCATCAAAATCTGATGATACCCAGCGTAGCAATCCACAAAGGAGCCGATTTCTTTCCCGGCGCAATTGTCGATCAAGATATGGATATTGGGCAATGGAAAGTTATCCTTTGGGCTTGCCCTGTTCAGATTACGGTAGTCGACGCATACCCTGATCTTCCCATCTTTCTTTGGTACTGGCACTACATTAGCCAACCAATCAGGATATCGAGAGACCCGAATAACCTTTGCTTGCAGCTGCTTGGTTACTTCTTCTTTAATCTTCACACTCATATCTGTCTTGAACTTCCTCAGTTTCTGCTTGACGGGAAGGCATGCCGGGTCAATGGGCAATTTGTGAACCACTAGCTTGGTGCTTAAACCCGGCATGTCGTCATACGACCATGCAAAAATATCTTTAAACTCAATGAGTGCTTTGATTAATTCTTCCCTGATGCCAGGCTCAATGTGGATGCTGATTTTGGTTTCTCGGACATTATCCGCATCCCCTAGATTTACAGCCTCGGTGTCATTCAGATTAGGCTTGGGTTTCTCTTCAAATTGGCATAGTTCTCGGTTTATTTCTTCGAAGGCTTTATCCTCATCATATTCAGACTCATCGTCACAATCGATCTCTTGTATCATTAAATCAGAGTCAGATTGATTTATTAGACTAGGTCGAAGATCCGTCGTGCATGTCATGTCATTAGAACCAGTAAAAAGAGAACTGTTCAGAAAGAGAAAAGAATAAAACAAAATTAAAATGAGACAAGAAAAAGAATTTTATTAAAAATGCGGGATAATAGGGTTCACACTTTTACAAGACAAAATGAGATTTGGATTACACCCTGAATAATCCGAAAAACAAGAAAGCAAAAATCAAAGCCTACTACCAGGACTCTCCCCGAGTAGGAAGAGGAGTAACCGTCCAATTGTTGGTTTTGGCCTCAGGCCCCATAAACTGTATGTCTGTTCCGCTGGAACCCTCTCCGACTTCTACCATATTGACATCAGTGAACAATCTTTCGAAGCTCTGATTCAGATCCCCGTCAATCCCAATCAATGGCCCGAGAACTTTCGGGACCGGCTAAGGCATGTGGGATAGAGCCAACAATTGCATTGAAGGCGCCTACCTGGTTGTCTTCTGATGTGTCTGATGCGTCTGACTCATCCTCGACCGACAGAAGTTATGTTTTAATTATTTTTTTGGAATCATGTATCTTTGTTATAATTTTGTTGAATTTAATTTTAAAAGATCAATTGATTATTTGAAGTTTAGTGATTTGAATAAGTTTATTTGTTTTGTTTAAGCTTAATACAAGTTTAATTCGAATTTGAATAAAACTTGCTTGTTATTGTTGTTGAATCTTTTCATTTATGTTCATACTTTGTTTAATTGTTCTTGAATCCGAAATTAGTATAAGTTTGATTTTTCTTGTTTATTGTTCATCATTTATGATTATTTCTTGAGTTTGTCTCATAATCTTGTTTAAGTTTAATATAGGAAGTGCTGGTTGTAATGTTGTTAGAGTTGATTTTAAGTTCAAATGATTATTGAATTTAGAAATCTGAATGTACTTGTTTGTTGTTGTTGTTGAATCTGAAAGTAGTTTTGTTTGTTGCTAAAAATATTGTTCAATCAAAATTTTAGTTGTTCTTTGTTGTTCGATTTGTGTTCATGTGATATTGTTGTTGAATTGGTTTAGAAATCATGTTCATGTGATTGGTTGTTTGAACATTGTTAGAAATTGGTCATATTTGCTATATTTTGGTTGAAATTGATTAAGTGAAGTGTTTATAGATGATGGGGGTAGTTTGGTAATTTGCAGTACGTTCAGGGGTAGTTTGGTAATTTCAGTAAGGGCAGAAGGGTATTTTTGGAATTTAATTTCTGAATAATTATTTATTTTGAATGTTCTTTCCATTAAAATTAAGATAATATTAAAGTAATTAAGCATGGGGGACAAAATGTAATGGGGTAGGGTTTGATATAATTGTTTAATTTAATGGGGGACAAGACATAATGTAGTGGAGGGGAATATGGTAATTGTTTATGATAAGCATGGGGGACAAGATGTAATGGGGTGGGGTTGATATATTTGTTTAATTTAGTGGGATTAAACTGGGGATGAATGGGAAGATAATGAGTTTGGTAATAGAAAATGAGTATTTTATTAATTAATTAAAGGGTTTGGGGATGTGATATATATAGGGGGCTTGATCAGATTTTAGAGGACACGGACAGAGATATAGAGAGAAAAAAAAAACTGAATATTTAAGAGAGAAAGAAAAATCCGAAAAATATTAAAACTTTCAACTCTGGCTATGACCAATTTCTATAAACACTTCACTTGGATCTATTTTCACCTAGAACATGAAATGAAAAGACAAAAATGTATTCCCGCATTATACTGGAACAAAACAGAAGTAATGAGTCTGAATATGATGAGGATAAAGCCTTCGAAGAAATAAACCGAGAACTATGCCAATTTGAAGAGAAACCCAAGACGGGAAAGATCAGCTCATTGACAATACTCGAATATTGGGACTAAAGAATCAACGGATAGAACAGTTGTGCATAGAAAGGGATAGAATCCCCCAATTTAGAACGAGGTTGGATAAGTTGCAAAGCCGGTGAAGCTTCTGTATTCCCGGTACGTTGCCTCCCCTCGGCTCGAGCTGTCCGCTCGGGTAAGCCAGGTCTAGAACAAACACCCAGGTTCTGAACCTAGAATAACTTAGCCTCATGCCGGATCCCTAAAAGGAACGCTTATTTGTATCATGTGTATTTTGACTTAGGGGACTCAACACAGGGGTTGGGTCCGTCTAGGGATAACAACCTGAAATAAAGACCGTCCTGAGGCATCTTATTTGTTTTATGTGCATTTATTTGCTCAATCTTGCATGTTGACCGGCTTCTGAATCTCGAAAAAATAAGAGTTTAAAATTCAAAAATATTTCTTTAGACGTCTTACTTTTCAAAAAAAAAAATCTCTTCGTCCTCAAAGGCCGTATTTGAAAGACGGGTCATTTGGAATATAGATAGTTTTTTAGTCTTGTTCAGGGTTAGAAATTCGAGCTTATATAAATTGTTATATTTGGTTTTATCTGATTTTGTTACATATTTTGGCTCAATGTGCTAATTGATTGCCTTTTACCGCTTTAATATTACGTGAACTATATATAAACTGTGCCGAAACTCATCTCCTCTCTGAGTCTTCTGAATCATGAAGAAGGGTACAAACTCAAGAAATAATCATAAATGATGAACAATAAACAAGAAAAATCAAACTTATACTAATTTCGGATTCAAGAACAATTAAACAAAGTATGAACATAAATGAAAAGATTTAACCGAACCTTTGCTTCAAAGGTTTCCTACATATCTTGGGCTAAACAAGAATCAGGTCAATGTAGTTCGGGAAGTCTTGGTAGCTGGGACTGCAATGTTACTGCTGTTGCATGCTACTTTTACTGTTTGCTGACCTCCTTATTACATCATGCTTAAAAAAATAAGAAGCTAGACTAAGCTTAAAAATTACAGAATCTTATCTGTCTTCCCCCTTGCTCCGGTTGCCTTGCTTTTTGTCGGCTTGTGTTTCCTCTGGTGCCTTTCTACCAAGATTTTTGGCCCTTCGCTTTTCTGAATACCAGTTTTCATCATTTTGTTCGGTCCGCTGGGGACAGGGCTTTCTTCATTAAGCTTTTTGGCGGTTCCTCTGGGGATACGATTCTCTTCATCAGATTTGTTATGCTGGGCATGATTTAATGTTCACACGCCATTTTTCAAGACGCGTCCTTTCTTCATTTTGACTCATGCGCTTGAGTTTGTGCTGGGACCTCTTGTTGCAACCTTCTGTTTTCCGGTGCTGAGGATTTTTTATTGTTTCCTGCTGGGAATTCCTGTTGTAACTTTCTACCTTCCGGTGGGTTACTGATTTCAAAATCTGCAGTATAAGACTGAAAAGTGTTCCTCTCGTTATACAAGTGGGCGCCTGGCCATGAAATGAAAATGTATACCCGCATTATACTGGTGGGCAACCTAGGACATGAAATAAAAACATAAATGTATACCCGCATTATACTGGTGGGCGACCTAGAACATGAAATGAAAAGACAAAAATGTATTCCCGCATTATACTGGTTGGCGACCTACAACATGAAATGAAAACATAAATGCATACCCGCATTATACTGGTGGGTGACCTAGAACATGAAATGAAAAGATAAATGCATACCCGCATTATACTGGTGGGCGACCTAGAACATGAAATGAAAAGACAAAAAATATATTCCCGCATTATACTGGTGGGCGACCTAGAACATGAAATGAAAACATAAATGCATACCCGCATTATACTGGTGGGCGACCTAGAACATGAAATGAAAACATAAATGCATACCCGCATTATACTGGTGGGCGACCTAGAACATGAAATGAAAAGATAAATGCATACCCGCATTATACTGGTGGGCGACCTAGAAACATGAAATGAAAAGACAAAAAATGTATTCCCGCATTATACTGGTGGGCGACCTAGAACATGAAATGAAAACATAAATGCATACCCGCATTATACTGGTGGGCGACCTAGAACATGAAATGAAAAGATAAATGCATACCCGCATTATACTGGTGGGCGACCTAGAACATGAAATGAAAAGACAAAAAATGTATTCCCGCATTATACTGGTGGGCGACCTAGTTGGTAAAGAATAATTTGAATTTGTTTCCTCGATTCTCCGAGAAAATTTTCACTTGTGGCAGAAAATTTTCTGCCCCAATTCTGGCGATCTTTCTTATGGCGTATCTTTAGGCCATCATCAACACTTTATTTTCCTGTTCAAATCAAAGAAAATTTAGTTAGTTTTTTCGTGACATATGGCGAGTGGTCATGTCACTCCTGATGGGGATGATTGTTCCCTTTCCCTTATTACTGTTCGGCGTTCCCAAAACTTGTTGGGGATGATGTTATTTGCTGGGGATAACATTCTGCTGAAGATGGATTTTCCTTTCTTCCCTTCCCATTCTGTGTTGTCCGACCACCTAGGAACTTGGGCGATATTCGGTCGGAGTCCTGCTGGGGATCGTCTTGGAACTTGGCCCACAATTTCCTCAACATGTTTTTTTCGGCTCTTCCCGTACTTTCCTTGCCATTTTAGGACAATATTATTCGGCCTGGCAACCAACGTTTTTTGTCTTATTGTCTTGTCTCTGGCCTGCCCTTTTCACATTTTATGTTGTACCATTTTGGCAACTGGTAGTAAGCTCTGAAAGACCTTCCTTAAAACATAAATTTCTAGAAAAATTCTTTTAAACAAAGAAATGAAAAGATAGAAAAAGAGAAAATCTTTCTGAACAAATGATGGGGAAAAGAAAAGAAATGAACTTATCTGGGTGATATAACCGATTCCAACGACCATGTTGTGCATTCCGGATTAATCAACTCAGTCTATTTGTGTCGATCAATCTTTCTGATGTCTTCACTTGCTGGGGATAAATAGGTGCCCAATTCTTCGCAAAATGCGGATCCTTTCCGCCAATCTATCTTGTCGCCTCATAGTGCCCTTCGCGGGGTTTTCACTAACAAGGCTCTCTCATTTCTCACAACTCCCATCGCCTTATGGTGCCTGTGAAGGTTTTCACCGATAAGACTCTCTCATTTTGTATTTCTCAGCTTACGTTGCCTTATGGCACCTGTGAAGGTTTTCGCCGATAAGACTCTCTCATCTTATTTTCTCAACTGGGGATTGGAGTGTTGCCGATAAGATTTTTCTCTGCTGGGAATTCTTATGGCTATCAATTCTTTCAACTCATGATCCTCATTCAGTCGGGGACCTACGTTTTATTCTTGGTTTTCATTTGCCTGTCTTAACACCTCTCGGATACTGATCGGGAGGTCTTTTTTGGACATCAATATAGGTTTTAGAAGAAAAGGATATAAAATTCAAAATAACTTTGATGGGTAAAGTATTACAACTCTTGGAATCAAACTCTTTTTTCTTTTTCAAAATTTAGAAACAAAATTTCTGCCCCAGTTTTCTTGCTTGGGGATTTTTTCTTTTGATGATTTTTTCCTTTTTTTTTACCTTATGTCCGAGCCGTGAGGCGCCTACGTATCCTCTTTGAGGAATCAGGTCGAACGTAGTTCACTCGATTCCTTTGTTTTTCTTGCGACCTTCCCTTTTTGTTTTTGTTATTATTTTCCTTCTTTTTTTTCTTTCATTTTTCATTTTCATTAACGATTCCAAGAGAGGGGTATGAAAAAATAAGTAAGGCACAAAGGGGTAAAGCAAAGGTTAAAAGTGTTTGGATAGAAGAAAGAATTGTCTCTATCATTTCATTATCCGATAAGCACTAAGTACAGACAAACAGATAAACAACAAAAGAAATTACACATAATATCTTTTGACTGCATCAGAATTGATAGCCATGTCGACGCATCTTCCTTCAACATCCGTCAGACGTAAAGCGCCATTGGATAATACTCTGGTCACAATATACGGCCCTTGCCAATTCGGGGCGAACTTGCCTTTTGCCTCAATCTGATGTGGGAGGATCCGTTTCAATACTTGTTGCCCTACTTCAAATTTCCTGGGGCGCACCTTCTTATTGTATGCTCTTGCCATTCTCTTCTGATATAACTGGCCATGACATACTGCTGCCAATCTTTTTTCATCCATTAAACTCAGCTGCTCTAGTCGGGCTTTGACCCATTCATCATCGTCAATCCCGGCCTCAGCGATAATTCGAAGGGAAGGAATTTCAACTTCTGCTGGTATTACAGCTTCAGTTCCGTATACCAACAAATAAGGAGTCGCACCTATTGAAGTACGAATAGTAGTGCGGTATCCTAACAACGCAAATGGTAGCTTTTCATGCCATTGTCTGGATCCTTCAACCATTTTCCTCAATATCTTCTTTATGTTTTTGTTGGCTGCCTCAACCGCTCCATTCGCCTTGGGCCGATACGGGGTGGAATTACGGTGTGTAATCTTAAACTGTTCACATACTTCTCTCATCAAGTTGCTGTTAAGATTAGCACCATTGTCCGTGATTATTATTTTTGGGATCCCAAATCTACAGATGATATGGGAATGGACAAAATCCACCACTGCCTTCTTGGTTACAGACTTGAAAGTTTTGGCTTCAACCCACTTAGTGAAATAATCGATGGCTACCAGAATGAACCTGTGACCGTTCGAAGCTGCCGGCTCGATAGGCCCAATGACATCCATGCCCCATGCCACAAATGGCCATGGTGCTGACATTGTGTGCAATTCCGTTGGTGGAGAATGAATCAAATCTCCGTGTATCTGACACTGATGGAATTCTCGTACGAAACTGATACAATCATGCTCCATAGTGAGCCAATAATATCCTGCTCGCAGAATCTTCTTTGCCAACACATATCCGCTCATATGGGGCCCACAGACTCCAGCATGTACCTCTGTCATCACTATCGTGGCTTGACCTGCATCAATACATCTCAGCAATCCCAGATCTGGGGTTCTTTTGTACAACATTCCTCCACTGAGGAAAAATCCATTTGCCAGTCGTCGAATGGCTCTCTTTTGATCTCCGGTTGCCTGCTCCGGGTATATCCCCATCCTGAGGTATTCCTTGATATCATAAAACCATGGCTCGCCATCCATTTCTTCTTCTATTATGTTGCAGTAGGCATGCTGATCACGAACCTGAATATACAATGGGTCAACATGGATTTTGTCTGGATGGTGCAACATCGATGCTAAAGTGGCCAAAGCATCGGCAACCTCATTGTGAACTCTCGGGATGTGTCTGAACTCCACTGATCGAAATCGCTTGCTCAGATCGTGCAAACATTGTCGATATGGTATAAGCTTCAAATCCCGTGTTTCCCATTCACCCTGGATCTGATGTACTAGGAGGTCCGAGTCTCCCAAGACCAAGACGTCCTGAACATCCATGTCTGCAGCCAATCGTAGGCCCAAAATGCATGCCTCATATTCAGCCATGTTGTTGGTACAATAGAAACGTAGCTGAGCTGTAACAGGATAGTGATGTCCTGTTTCTGAAATAAGTACTGCTCCTACTCCAACTCCTTTTGCATTAGCAGCCCCGTCAAAGAAAAGCTTCCACCCTGGTTCCTCATTCAGTTCTAACTCCTCTATATGTATCACTTCTTCATCTGGAAAATACGTCCTCAAAGGCTCGTATTCTTCATCAATAGGATTCTCAGCCAAGTGATCGGCCAATGCTTAGGCTTTCATGGCCGTCCTCGTCACATAGACAATGTCGAATTCTGTGAGTAATATCTGCCATTTTGCCAATCTTCCTGTGGGCATAGGCTTCTGGAAAATATACTTTAATGGATCCAGGCGTGAAATAAGGTAAGTAGTATGTGACGACAGATAATGCTTAAACTTCTGTGCTACCCAAGTTAGAGCACAACATGTCTTCTCAAGTTGAGTGTACTTATTCTCATAGACTGTAAACTTCTTGCTGAGATAATAGATGGCTTGCTCTTTTCTTCCTGTGATGTCGTGTTGACCCAACACGCAACCAAACGAATGATCCAGGACCGTTAGATAAAGGATTAATGGCCTCCCCGACTCAGGTGGAACCAACACAGGTGGATTGGATAAATAACCTTTGATCTGGTCAAATGCCTCCTGACATTCTGCCGTCCATTCTATCGCGGCATCTTTCCTCAGCAATCGAAAGATGGGTTCACAAGTTGTTGTGAGCTGAGCGATGAATCTGCTGATATAGTTCAACCTTCCCAACAGACTCATTACTTCTGTTTTGTTCCTCGGTGGCGGCAATTCCTGGATGGATTTGATCTTTGACGGATCCAACTCAATGCCTCGCCGACTGACGATAAATCCTAACAGCTTTCCAGATGGAACACCAAATGCACATTTGGCTGGGTTGAGCTTAATGTCGTACCTTCGAAGTCTTTGGAAAAACTTCCTAAGGTCTGCTACGTGGTCTTCCTGACGCTTGGATTTGATGATCACATCATCTACGTACACTTCGATCTCTTTGTGTATCATATCATGGAACACAGTAGTCATTGCTCTCATGTACGTTGCCCCAGCGTTCTTCAAACCGAATGGCATTACCCGATAACAATAAGTCCCCCATGGCGTAATGAAAGCTGTTTTCTCTGCATCTTCTTCATCCATCAAAATCTGATGATACCCAGCGTAGCAATCCACAAAGGAGCCGATTTCTCGCCCGGCGCAATTGTCGATCAAGATATGGATATTGGGCAATGGAAAGTTATCCTTTGGGCTTGCCCTGTTCAGATTACGGTAGTCGACGCATACCCTGATCTTCCCATCTTTCTTTGGTACTGGCACCACATTAGCCAACCAATCAGGATATCGAGAGACCCGAATAACCTTTGCTTGCAGCTGCTTGGTTACTTCTTCTTTAATAAGAAGGGTTAAATATTAATTAGCCTTTCAAAATCTGAAAATTCCCTTGGATTCTGCCTGTTGTTTGTGTTTCTGGATTTTATTTTGATTTTCAAATCTGTCACTGGGATTTCTGTTGACTGGATTGATGGTTATTTTTGTTGTTGCTGTGTTACGTACTATGTGACTGACTTTCTTCTTCTTATATTGACAATACCAGGTACACAACTGTAATTTTGGCCTCTTGTAAGCTGAAAAATGAAGAATGGAAGTTTAAATTTTTAATTTAGTTTTTTTATTAATTGCATTTATGTTATTTCATGTATTATTATTCTGTAAATCGCCGTTGTTTTGCATAATTAGGCATATTGTAGTGATGTATTAAATAATGCTTTGCTTTAACCTGATTATTAGGTAGTATATATTTAAGCATGTTCATTACTGATTAAACTGTCAAATAATTAAAATAGAAGAAAATAACGTAAAAATGGCTTTATTAAATCAGTTTGGCAAAATTGATTAAGTTCCTTATTCATAAGGGTTTTGGTATTGCCACCGTTAAGTTAATTGGAATCATGTACCTAAATTCAGTTAAAACATGAATTAATTTTGCGAATCAAATATTAGGACAGGATTTGAATTAAAACAAGGTTAGTTAAGGTTAAATTATTTAATTTTTAGTAAATCTCCCAAGTGGCGACTCTGAAATAAATAAATAAATCCCGTTTCGATTGTCCTTTAATTGGAAAAAACTCCTACACCCTTTGCGGAGGTCGGAAAAAGGAGGTGTGACACTTAACACTGAAATATCCTCTTGTTTCTAGCATCCAACAAGGCATGTCAAGAACTTGTAGAGGTGAAGGTGGTTTGATTTTCTCCAGAATGTGTACTGCTAAGTCTTCAGGAAGCAGTTCAAATAGCATGTCCACATCCCACTCACCATCTAAGGTAACATCATGTACATTTTGTACAGTTTCATCAATGCCAAAGTCCTGAGGAACTAAAAAATATAGTGCCCCAAGACCTGTCCAGTTTTCAAACCAAAATAGTGAGGATCCCCTTTTTGTTTGCCAAAAGATTTGATGTTCAATCAGATCTCTGCATTCCAACATTTTTCTCCAAATGTGAGACCCCCTTTTCCATGGAACAATTACCGAATTCAATTTTTTACAGTATTTCTGACATACGAAAGAGCTCCATAGGCTTGGTTTTGTTCTGAAATTCCACCACAACTTGCTGAATAATGCCTTTGCTACATCATGCAGTGACCTGAAACCTATTCCTCCTTCCTCAACTGGCATGCATAAGGTATTCCATGAAGCCCAATGCCTACTAGTTCCTCCTACAGAGCTGCTCCAGAAAAACTGAGCAAACAATTTGTGCAACCTATTTATCACATAATTTGGAGGGTTTACAGCTGATAATAGATGCATAGGCATGCTTTGCAATACATGAGCGATTTTTTTATATATATATGAGTCATTAAAATATACTTGATCATGAGATTCGAATGTGTGGATTTAACTTGATCTCTTGTTCTTGTTGTGAGGGAACATGGTCTCATGAGGGATAGGTAATGTTATTACATTTCTCTATGATGTTGGGTGTTCAAGCAATGAATGCATTGTGACATTGAGTCGGTTTTTGATGCTAGAATTGTTTTGAGCATGTTGTCTTTGTTGTAAATTATTTTAAAGAATGGCATAAGTAAAGGGAAGCATAAGTGACTGCATATGCTAGAGTTTAAAGGGAAGATCATTGATGTAGTGTATTTTAAATGTGTAAATATAATGTGCCCAAGAATAGTGTGAATCGTTAGTTGACTCGAGGATGAGCAACGTTTAAGTGTGGGGTAGTGATATTTGGCTATAATTACATATTTTTAGTGCATTAATTATCTTACATTTTGATGATTTAATACTAAACTATACTATATTCGTGCTTAATTGAGTTATTTTATGTGTAGGTACGTTGAAGACGAAATTGGGACAAAAGTAGAGATTTTATGTGTATCTTATATACTACAAGAATGATTATTTGATGACGGAAAATATTA
Source organism: Nicotiana sylvestris (assembly GCF_000393655.2). Taxonomy (NCBI): domain Eukaryota; kingdom Viridiplantae; phylum Streptophyta; class Magnoliopsida; order Solanales; family Solanaceae; genus Nicotiana; species Nicotiana sylvestris. The sequence continues at coordinate 2,581,274 of NC_091060.1, forward strand.
TAATGTATAATTGTGCAATGTTTGAAGACCAACCAAAAGAAGACAAAGAACAAATTGAAAAAAAGAAGGGAATTATTGATTAAAGAAACAATGCAAAGGTGAAAGAAAGAAAGAAAGACAAAAAAATGTGTTTGACAAAAATTGATATGAAGCAGCGGTAGCAGGTGGCGCGAACAATTCTTCTCACGGTGAAGCTCGCGCCGCGAGGTCTGTCACGAGGCGATGCATGGTCCATGTTTCAAGTATATTTGTCTACTTTTTGGTGTTGGACTTGGTTGTTTCACTTATTTTACCTCACACGTATAAATAGTCATTAAACACCAATTTTTAGGAGGGAGAGGGACGTTTTGAGAGTAACTTTTGACCAAGGGAGATCATAGAGCTACCATGGATGCCGGGTTTCATCATTTCTTCCACCAAACTTTGTAATTTTTATGCTTCTTTGTATGATTTGTTGTTCGGCTACCATATCTATGTGGAGCTAAAGTTTACGTTCTAGGGTTATGGTTCTTTTATGATTATTCTTATTCGGATATTGATTTTGCCTTCTTGATTTATCATATTGGTTTATTTATTCAATCAATTATTTAATTGTTTGATCACCAATTGAATATTATCTACGAATCTAGAGTTCAATTCGAAAGTGGAAATTCTAGATTGCATATAGGATTGAGTAGAGCAAGTTCTTGAACTTGAGCGTCGGGGAACAAATTCGCAGTTAGGATAGTCATATATCGAATTACCTTGGTTGGTTGATTTATATGAATTATAAATGCGTTCTTATTAGTTCTAATTCCATAGACACATAGGCGTTAGGTTAGCTTGAATAGGTGGGTAAGAACTCGACAGATTCTTACGAGCAATATTAACCATGTTAACCAATAAACTAGATAAATTGTTTAGTCAATTCAATTGAAGAATACAACAGGAATGTTAGATAGCTTATAACCCTAGATCTTTATTATCACATTGATAATATAAAAATCTGCTCTTCCTCTGTTTAAAGTTCATTAGTTATATTCTTTTTAGTTTAATCACTTTAGCATCACTACTTTTGGGTTTAATCCTTGTTTAGATAATTAGGATAGTCTAATTTAGTTAATAGTTAATCACAAGTCCTCGTGGGTTCGACATCCTACTTTTAGTCACTTTATTAATTGACAACCGCGTATACTTGCGTTTGTGTTTGGCCGCAACAGTGGGCCCGTGAGTTGAGTTTGTTGACTTTTCACGCGGATTTAGGAGTTTCTATAAATTGATTAATGATAAGCATTGGAGTATATTTTGATTGAGCTACACATTGTTTGACTAGTCCCGAATCGTTTGGCTTTGAATTGAAGAGTTAGAGAGGCATTGGAGCCAGTAATGCATCTTCGGAGCAAGGTAAGTTTCCTGTCTAATCGTGTGAGGGGGAAACTAACCCTAGGCGATGTATCTATTATGTGTTAGTTATTGCGGGAGCTAGTATGCACGAGGTGATGAGAGTCCATGCGTAGCTAGATTCATAATATGCTCGGGTAGACATAGGTTCACGCCATGCTATGACTGTACCATTTGAGTTGTTCCTTACCTATTAAATTCCTTATTTTACGTTACAACTTGAGACTAGACTAGCATAGAGTTATAGAGCCCGTTTGGATTGGCTTAAAAAAACTGGCTTTTCAGCAGAAATAACTTTTAAGCCAAAAAGCAATAAGTTGGGGTTGCCCATCTTATTGCAATAGATTCATCGTTCTTCATCCTAAAGAGTTCATACACAATGGTGAGTATATCAATCTTCAATTGCTTTACTTGAGTGGTTCCCTCATGTGTTGTTTGCAAAGCTTCCCATATCTCATTGGCAGTTTCAGAGGCAGAGATCCAATTGTATTGATCAGGTCCTATTCCACATACCAAAATTTTCTTGGCACGAAAAGTTTTCTCCACAGCTTTCATGTCTGCGTCAGTGTATTCTTTTCTGGTCTTTGGCATCGTCAGTAGAAGATCTTCGGCGTTCTTTGTTGGGATATAGGGACCATCACATATGACATCCCACAACTCAGAATCTTCAACCATGATAAAGTCATGTTTTCCACCACCCAGAGTATTGCCCATTGAACCTTGGTAGTCTGGTTGTCGACTGAACTTCAGGCACAATTTTTAACAGCCTTAGGATATTTATGTTGAAATATTAATTATTTATAAAGTGTAGAAATGACCCAAATAGCCATTCTAAAGGGCTAATATTTAAAAATTAGCCAATGAATCCTGAATTTTAATTTTTTAATTCAACTTTCCGGGACAAAAATATTCTGAATTGTTCCAAAATTAAAAATTTTAGTTCAATATTTAAGCATAAAATAAGTACCGCCAATATCTAAATAGCGTTCATAGCATCCCTAAGAACGGCTGTTTTTGCACCTACCCATTATAAAGTGGCTAAATGTTAAATAACTTTTAAAAGTTGATTATATTTTAAAGGTGACTTTGAAATCGGCTATTTGTGCACTTCCCCGTAAACAGAGACTGAAACAGAGTTTCTCACATTTCTGGAGTCCCCTAATTCAGGGTTTAAGCTCTCTCTCTCTCTCTCTCTCTCTCTCTCACACACACACACACACACACACACACATAGTGAAGATGAAAGGATGCTTAGGGGAAATGGGGTTCAATAAAAGTGGCGGAAAAATAAATTGGTTCCCTGGCCATATGGCTGCTGCCACTCGCGCCATTAGCCGCCGCCTCAAACTCTCCGATCTTGTCATTGAAGTCCGTGACGCCCGCGTAAGTTTCAATATTCAATTCTATACTAATCACGTTTTTTTTTGTGTGGAAAATTATGTGAATTTTAGCTAAAAAGAATTGATTTTTGTGCGTGATTACTAGACACTAGCTGACAGTGAAGCTGATTTTAAATACTACCCCCCGTAGACACTAGTTTCAATGTTAAATTATTTCTCAATATAGAAAGTTTTCTTTTTTGGGACAGACTAAAAAAGAAAGTATGCCACATGAATTGAATAAGCATTGTTGAAGAGTCAGCTTTATGTTAATTACTTTCCCTAGAAAATGTGGATTTTAGCTTTATAAAGAGGTAGATAGCTGGACTTAATATAAAATAGTGGTAAAGTTAGAAGTAATTTTAGAGAAATCCTAATTTGCCCGAAAGATGTTTTTTAAATTCCTTTTTTGAGAAAAGGGTAAGTAATTTGCCCAAAAGATACAAAAAACTAAAAAATGTAAAAAACTTTGCTTTGAATATAATTAGTTTAGTATTGTAATGAATTGGACCAAAAAGAGTAGAATGATTACAAAGAGGATTCATATAGTCGACCTCAAGTAGTTGAAAGATAATTACTAGCTTAGTATTGTAGTGAAATGGATTGAAAAGGAGCGGAATGGTTATCTAACAAAAAAATATAGAGCGGAGTAAAGGATTCATACGGTCGACCTCAAATTGTTTGGAATTGAAACTTAGTTGGGTGAGTAGTTAAGTTAGAATTTAAACCAAGCTGATCTTGCTTTTGTGGTTTATGCAGATACCTTTGTCCTCAGCCAATGACGACTTGCAGCCTATGCTTTCTGAAAAAAAGCGGGTGATTGCGCTCAATAAGAAAGATTTGGCCAACCCGAACATCATGCATGTACCTATTCTCTCTTTTGTCTCTCTTTATCTCTTCATGTTTATGTGGAAATGCTAATCCTTTTTCAGTTCTCTTTTCTATAACCTTCTAGGTAGTGTAAAGTTTGTTACATATTATTCAGCAATGTCAGATAAAAAATGGTTATATGTTCTATTTCTGGAAAGTTGGAACTTGGCACGTTCTGAGAAACAGTTCAAGAATAAACCATGGCGTTCAATTTTGATATTATTGTTGTCTATCTTAACTATTTTCTTCATCATTGCCTTTTGTTTGAGTGTTTCTTTTTGGGAGTGTTTTGGGAATGTAGCCACTCATTCCATCTAAGAAGTATCTAAGTGGAAGGGATAATATTGATATCTTAATTATTGCTCTGCTCACTTGCTTCAACCAACATGTAAACATGGTTCGCAGCGTTCAATACTCTGATATTCATTAAAGTACCATCATTGTGCCCATCCTCCACATTATACTTTTTGTATTAGTAGCTGCAATGTTCCTAAAAGCCATTGCTTCATCACTTAGGGCGACGAAACGATATGAAGTGAGGAGTTATCACTTCATGGGTCTTCAGAGAATTGTCCACTTCAGACAATGATGTGTAAGGTGATCCCAATGAGAAGCGGTCGTTTCTTTAAATCTCAACTTTGAAGAGTTGGATCAAAATTAGCATTAATGTGTATTAGATGGTGATATTAGGTATTTAATTGCAATTTGATTAATATAGTGCTAAATCCATATATGTTTGATATCTTTTATATTCTGTAAATTGTGCGCTTCATTTCAAAAAGCTTGTGCTTCACTTCTCGCTTTTCACTTCAAGCTATGTGGATCTTACACCCTTTCTTCAGAAAAGAATTTCCATAGAAAACATTTTATAAAAGCAAACACACCGACTGTTCCCTTGTTGGAACAGTGTTCTTTATATGCTACTAAATCTCAAAGCTGTTTTTGATATGTATGCTAGGTTCACTGCACCAACGTAACTGATGATTGTTTGGTGGACTGCTTTGTCTTTCATGTGACACAAATAGCATGGTGTCTTTTTCCCTAGTCCGACATTCCCCCCCCCCCCCTCCCCCCTTTACTTTAGAAAATGTGCTTGTTGAGTGTATGGGAAGTTCTTGGAGGGAAAGATGCCGAAGGTCTATTTAGAAACAGCCTCTCTACCCCAGGGTAGGGATAAGGTCTGCGTACACACTACCCTCCCCAGACCCCACTAAGTGAGATTATACTGGGTTGTTGTTGTTGTTAGGACTGGTTCAATATTGGCATTTACAAGTATAACAGTGAAACTTATTGTTTTAATTCTATGTAGAGGTGGATTCGGTATTTTGATTCATGTAGACAAGAGTGCCTCCCAATAAATGCACACAGTAGAAGTTCTGTGCAAAAGGTTAGTGACATTTTATCCATGCCGTTTAGCTGGAAGCTTGTTGTTTCATTGTTTTGTATTTGTTTTATATGTCGAATATGCAGCAACTATTATCTTTGAGCACTTTGGCACAATTATCAGTTGTAACAAGTACTTCTGGACCTTGCTGTTAGTATTCTCAGAATGACTTCATTGACAAAAAATTTAATTATCAAGTACAATATAAATGCCTGAACTGATTAGAACTATTCAATCCTTCCCCCCCCCCCCCTTTTTTTTTTAGTCACGGTAACAGCAAGTTTCCCATTATATAATGCCAGAAAGCCATGAATTTCTAAGTAGGCCAAGAACCACAGAATGTAGTCAACATTGACCAGATTTCATGAAGGAACACTGAGGGAAAAGGTGCTTTAGATTTTATTTTTAGTGAGCCAGATGTAAAAGGGATAGGGAAAAACCTTTTTTCCAGGTATACATTTTTTTTCCAAAATTGTCATTCTCTATTCTTGCTTCCTTTGATACAATAATTTTCTATTGTCACAGGAATCTTAAAATTCCGGACTGCAACAGTTAAGATTGAAAAGTACATGACAATGGTAACACATATATGAAGCATTAGAAAATATAGAGAACTCTTTATTTAACTGTTATCACGCAGGCTTTGCACAGTAAAAATCTAGCAAAAAATAACTAGTTAAGCTGCTTCATAGGATATCAATGGCATTATTGCCTTAATATGGTTTTTGCGCTGCAAAAAAACTGTGGCAATCCAGCAAAATATTTTCGCGATGCTAAATTTGCAGTGAGGTATTCAGACATGCCTTTCCTCCAGTTATATCTACTCCAAGATTTTCTGAAGTGTTGTCAATTATTTGTGATGAAGCTTCTCGATCTTGTGGAGCTTAAACTGAAGGAACTTATTACAAGGGAACCTACTCTTCTTGTCATGGTGGTCGGTGTTCCTAATGTCGGAAAATCAGCTTTAATCAATTCCATCCATCAAATAGCATTATCTCGATTTCCAGGTAAGTCATTTGCTTTGTTAGTGATTCTGCCCTCTGCTTCTGGAGGACTACTTGGTTCTTTTGGGATGTTCGTATATTACCTCAAGCACTGATGGTTTTGACCATTGTCTTAGTGCAGCAGAAGATGAACAGAGCTACAGTGGGGCCTTTGCCTGGTGTTACTCAAGATATTGCTGGATATAAGGTAAGAATATTTATACAACTTGGATATCAGATTATGCTTTTGTTAGTTGGTCAGTGATGGCTAAAATTCTTTGCACTCCATGCTGTTGAACTATAGACGAAGAAATTTGTACTGGATATATATTGCAATGTTTCATTTTCCAGTTTATACATTATGCAGTTGGTCTAGTCCTTTGTTGTTTGACTTGGATAAAAAAGCATTCCTTTAATGCTGACCATATTCTGCTTCACATCGGTTTAGGTATTTTATAAGGTTTTATAGATATTTTTAGAGAAGTAAAATGCATGTACTGCAGTTTGAAGCCCAAGAGATTATAGCTATTAGACGGTTGAGTCCAATTGCCTCTTCTCTGATACATTAAATGCCTGAGCAGAAGCGTGCAGCTCTGCAGCTATCCCCGTACCATTTTGAGTAGAAACCAGGATATTTGCACAGGCTAACTCAAGATTATGCATATTTTTGATTGCACGGTGACATCCTACTGGAAGATGTCCAGTCACATCCGAGTCTCCAAGCATATCAGAACTAAAGAACAGACTGAGGAAGTCTATTTTTCATCAGACAGCCAACGCCCTTGTCTGATAGTCGGCCAATTTGTTACCTTCTCTGGGATAGTTATACATTTTAATTGATCTTACCTCAACGAGAAGAGAGAAAGGACTTACATACTTTTAACTGCCAAAAGAAGTCCATGATGAGAGTAAAGCTTATAGAAAATTCCCATTAGTTAAGTGCTTTAAATTGTCGATCAGATGATATTTTTGATTTTATATATACACGGGAGCATGTTATATTGAATTGTCTGGTGTTGCATATTATTGTTTCTGATGCTAATTCATCATTATCTACAGATTGCGCATCAACCTAGCATATATGTGTTGGACACTCCAGGAGTGCTGGTTCCAAGTATTCCAGACATAGAAACGGGGTTAAAGCTGGCTCTAGCAGGTTTATTCCTTTTTCTAGTTTACATTGGGATTAAAGATACTTGTGTGGTAAGGGGTGGCAAATCTTCAAGCCACTGACTAACAAATTGTATTTGCTAGAGGGTCTATTGGAAACAGCCTCTCCACCTCATGGTAGGGGTAAGGTCTGCGTACACACCACCCTCCCCAGACCCCACTTGTGGGATTATACTGGGATAGTTGTTGTAGAATAAAAACTTTTGCACGAGACATAAATGTGTTTACACTTGCCCTGAACCAGCTGCATTGGGTTTGTTTGTATCAGTGTTATCAAAGGCGAAAAGCGCAAAAAAGCTCTAAGGGGTCGTTTGGTATGATGCATTAGATAAAATAATGCATGCATTAGCTTTGTGTATTAATAATACATTGTTTGGTAGACATTTTGAACCTATGCATTAGTTATGCAAGCATTAGTTATACATCCTATTTGGTATTATCCTATGCATAACTAATGCATAGAAAACAATGTTATTAGCAATGCAATGGGTTTTAATGCATACATTAGCTTAGTTAAAGACAAAATTGTCCTTCAACATTTATGCTTGATTAAAATATGCTAGTTATTATATTGATGGAAGTTTAAAATAATCCAAATAGTGAGAAATAAAATTATAGCCCTAGTAAATAAATAAATACTTAGCATATTTCCTTTTTTATAAATAAATATTTAGTTCTATTTTACAATATAGGTAGACAAATTAAATAATTTTTTTAAAACTTTTTCATATAAAAATATTTCTCAACATATGTTTCATTTAGAAAGTTAAAGTGATGAATTGGTTTTGAGGGCATTTTTGTAGACAAACAATTCTTTTAGAAATTGCACAATGCTTTAATACATCAAACCAAACAATGGATAAGAAATATGTCAGCATAACTAATACCAGCATAACTAATACACCTTATTCTGCATTATTCTTATGCACCCTACCAAACGACTCCTAAGGTCATTTGGGGCTTTAAGCACAAAGTGCAAATAAAGCATGGGCTTTAATGAAAAAAAGCACAACTAGAGAAAAAGTAAAAATATGCATATGTAGTCTAAGAACAATAATTATAAGCATGAATAACAAATATATGTACAAAGAAATTGAAAAAAAGATTACAATAAAGTGAAATATCAATTATTTAGTGTCGTCTTTTCGGGATTACACTCATTGGCAAGTAAAAGTATGTCTTAGAGCCTTGATGTGACACTGAAGCGCCCACAAAGCGAGGCGAAGCGCTCAACATGTTTTGAACCTCGCTTCAGAGCTTAAGCGCGCTTTAAGCGCGCCTTTGACAACTGGTTTGTATAATGTCATAGGCATTGCTTCATGTCTTTTTCTTATCTATCATATAAATGGCCCTGCACACATACGGCAATTCCCACAGCTAAACTGAACGGGATACTAGGTAATTTTGTTAATCTAGCCCCTGGTCTTCAAAGTTCTCCAGAGTCCAGCCCATTCCTTTTGCTGAAAGCAAAGATGTTAAGTATCAATCTCAGGCGATTTGTATTATTAAATCTAAACTTGTCTTTTTTTCCCCTCTAAAGTATGGTAGGGAATGGTAAAAGGTTAAATGATAAGCCACCGTAAATGAGACAAGAACAGACCAAACTGAAGCAGGGCCCATAAGAAATTAGAATGATCCTTCTATGATTCAACTTTACTTAGTCTCCTATTGTACCTGTATGATTGTGCAGGGTCCGTCAAAGATTCAGTAGTTGGTGAGGAGCGAATTGTTCAATACCTGTTGGCAGTTCTAAACTCTCGAGGAACTCCTCTTCATTGGAGACACTTGATTGGCAGGGAATCTGAGGGCCTTCATCATGAGTTGGATGACAAACCTGAATATAATCTCAAGGATCTTCTACCAAAAAGAAGGAAGCCGCCCAACAAATCCGATATCTACTACATCGAGGTAATTTTTTGATTTATTCATTTGTTAGACTACGATATTAGCTTTTTACCTTAACATTTTGACATATTCGGTAATCCTATTGAATATGAGGAAGAAATATAAAGCTTGATTATTTATCAAGCAGAGAATTTATAGTCGTTACAAGTGTGTACAATATGGATAGGTATAAATCAAATCAAATGCTAATCTGATTAAATTCCTTGTGCGTATAGGATATGGTTAGCGAAGTCCAACGCACACTTTGCACCACACTCTCGGAATTTAATGGTAGTTTGGAAGATGAAGATAACTTGGAGACTTTGATAGATCAACAATTTGAAGCATTGCAAAGTGCTCTGAAGATACCTTATAAGGCATCAGAAGCTCGCACGATGGTGTCAAAAAAATTTCTCACTCTGTTTAGAACAGGCAAACTTGGTCCTTTCATCCTGGATGATGTCCCTGATGCATCTGATTCTGCATCTTGAAACTCCCATCTGTAACGTATCATTAATGTCTAATATGATAATTTTGTACCATAATTTTCTTGAATACTTTACCCCTTATCAACACTGGCTCAGGTTTGTGAATCTAGTACTAGTTTTGAAAGCTTTCTTAATTAACATATCTGCACTAGTCTCCATGTTGTATTATTCAGGTTGCTGTTGTTCCCTTTTTATTTTATTTAAATAATCGAGAAATTCCTGAGAATCAAAGGTGCACAGTTCAAAACTCATGAGTAATAGGCTTGCCCCTCTATTCTTCTCCACGTTAATCTTGTCTACGCCAGGGTTCGAACCCGTGACGTGCACTTAACTCAAACATCACGTGTTGCGCTCTTATGATTAATGCCCGGGGACATGTTGCTATTATTATTTAGTCATGCAGATGCAATATCCATGCCAGAAAGGATCTCAATGTTTGGTTTGAACTCTCTTATATGATCATAGGAGACTGGCATATGAGTATATTATGGAAACATTCATTAAACATTATAAAGTTGACTTGTGTATTGGATTTTATAAGATTACTTGATCCATTTATAAAAGCTTTCGTGACAAGAATGCTCTCCACCATATCTGGTTTTATTATTAATTTTATCTTTGTAGAGGGGCTGCTCTGATGGTAAGCAACCCCCACTTCCGTGAGTTCGAGTCACCCCAAGAGCAAGGTAGGGAGTTTTTGGTGGGAAGGATGCCTAGGGTCTATTTGGAAACAGTCTCTCTACCCATGGTAGGGGTAAGGTCTGCGTACACACTATCTTTCCCAGATTTCCACTAGTGGGATTATATCGGGTTATTGTTGTTGTTGCAGAAGTTAACGTTAATCAAACGGCAAATTATTCTTGTTGCTTTACTGTATAATTATCTTATCTAAGATTTGTTAACCTCCAAAACCTATTTTTCAGAATTTGTCCCAACATTCAATAACTTTTTTTATGCGTGTGTTGATTGTATATATATGAATGAAATTAAATAGTACTCCCTCCCGTCCAAAATAAGTGATTTTTAGTTGTTTTCACACAGATTAAGAAATCCGCCTTTTAATATTAATTAGCTATGAAATTGACCATATTAACCTTTATTATCTCTTCACATAAATACTTCTAACACACACTCCAACACTATTTACTCCAAGGGCAATGTAGGAAAAAAATAATTAATTCATTCTTGAAATCTGAAAAAATCACTTATTTTGGACCATAAAAAAAGGCAAAAAAATTACTTATTTTGGACCGGAGGGAGTATTGATTGTAAACTATGGGTGTCTAACGGGTGGGTCGGGCTAGGTAGGAAAAATAGGAAACCGTACGGGTTGGGGTTTGGGCCGGTTACGGGTTGGGGCTTGTCGGGTTTAACGGGTTCGGGTTCATCCGGGTAAAAAATGAACCGTACGGATTACGGGTACAAGGGGCCGGGCTAGGCCGGGTTAGTGTAATTTTTAATTTTATTTTTTGAATTTTGTATAACTATTGTAAGTTATATTAATATAAAGTAAAAATATAAAGAATACAATGAAGATGAGAAAAAATTGCACTTACAAATTGCAAGTGCTACATTTATTTCAAAATTCAAACTTACAAATTGAAAGGTTTACATTTAACAACAAGTAAATTAACGTAAAAAGAGTAAATTCAAAGGTTTTGCATTGCCTTAGTAAGTTTTTCATAATCAATATGAACTGATTGGCCTTCTTCTGGAGTGTTAAATTCAGATGGGTTACCATGTGTTAATATATCTCCAGGTTCCTCATCTTCTGGGTGTCACGACCCGGATTTCCCACCCTTGGGAGTCGTAATGGCGCCTACTAATGTGAGCTAGGCAAGCCAATTATTGAACAGACTACCTTTATCCATTTTTATACCCTTTTAGCATTTATAAAGCAATAATGTGAAAAATAGCAGAAATTTCGTTAAGCGGAAGAAATGTAGTAAAATATCTGAAATATGAATCTAATACAACTCTTTAAGCCTTAATCACCCAGAACTGGTGTCACAGTACCACAAACGGTCTAAGACTGCAAAATACAAGGTTTGAAAATAAAAGATACATTGTTTCTGAAGTAAAGAGATGAAATAAGACATAAAGGATAGAGGAGGCGCCAAGGCCTGCTGACGCCTGCAGGTCTACCTTGGATCTCCGCGTGAACTGAAGGTAGCCTCCAAACTATGGTCCAAGAGCTGCTCCGGAATCTGCACATAGTGTAAAGTGTAGTATCAGCACAACCGACCCCATGTGCTGGTAAGTGTCTAGCCTAACCTCGGCAAGGTAGTGACGAGGCTAGGACCGGACCACCAAATAAACATGTGCAGTTATATAATATATAGCGAAAAGTAAAGCAGGAATAAACAAGTAAAGATGGGAGGGGGAAAGCATGCTTCTCGGAATAACAGGTAAAAACAGAATATCAAGAGAATTATAAAGGAACCAAAATCCAACTACTAACAAGGATAAGGGAAACAAAGGCAGAATTCACTTTCATTTCACATCTTGTTGCATGCGTTCAACCTGCTCCCATTTCATATATCTCGTGGTAGGCGTGCCACCCACTCCATTTCATTTATCTCTTGGTAGGCGTGCTACCCGCTCCCATTTCATTTATCTCGTGGTAGGCGTGCCACCTGCTCCCATTTTATTTATCTCGTGGCAGGAATGCCACCCGCTCCCATTTCATTTATCTTGTGGCAGACCTGCCACCCGATCCTAGTTACAAATCAACAACAATCACAAAGAATTCCGGCAAGGGAACAAGAGCAATATAACAACATCCCGGCAAGGGAACAAGAACAATATAACAATATCCCGGCAAGGGAACAATAGTATTTCAATAACATCCCGACAAGAGAACAATAATATTTCAAAAACATCCCGGTAAGGGAACAATAATATTTCAATAACATGTGAAGTGCAATAATTTACAACGGAGTCATAACAATTACAATACAAGATTCGCGGGCATGCTTGACACCGACGTATAGATACTCATCACCATGCCTATACGTCGTACTCCACAATTAACACGTAGCAAATAAGACACAACTCCTAATCTCTCAAACTAAGGTTAGACCAAACACTTACCTCGATGCCACGAACACAATTCACGTTTAAATTATAGCTTTACCCCTTGATTCTACCACCAATTCGCTCGTATCTAGTCACAAGTTACTTAATTACATCAATAAATGCTAAATGAATCAACTCCAATGCATTAAAATGAGTTTTTCAAAGTTTTACCCAAAATTTAAAAATCGCCCACGGGCCTACATGGTCAAAACCCGAGGTTCGAACCAAAATTCGATTACCCACGAACCCAAATATATAATTTATTTTAGAATCCGACCTCAATTTAAGGTCTAACTCCCCAAATTTCGATATTCTTAGGTTTCCCCAAAGTTCCCAATTCCACCATGAAAACCCTAGATTCTAGGATGAAATCTTGTAAAAAAAAGTTAAGAAGTAAAGAAAATGAGTTAGAAATCACTTACCAATGAGTTAGTAAATAAAAAAATATAGGCTTTCGAAGTCGAACCAGTGAACCTGTGCGGACCACACAAAATCGAGTGCGGCCGCACAGCCCCCACCACAGACAACACCAAAACTAATGCGGTTAGCACTGGCGGGTTCAGAGAAGTGCTTCTCTGAACCTGCAACATCCATGTTTTAAGCCTAAGACATTCCGGAACCTACCCGAAACTCACCTGAGCCCTCGAAACTCCATACCAAATGTGCATACTAACTCAAAAGACATCATATGGACCTACTCGTACGATCACATCATCAAAATAACATGTAAAATCATGAATTAAACCTCAAAAATCAACATTTTCATCATCTTAAAGTTCATAACTCTTCAACCGGAAGTCCAACTCACGTCAAATAAACTTCGTTTTTACCAAATTTCATAGTTATCTTTCAAATACTATAACAAGTTTGTAATGGGCTCCGAAACCAAAATACATGCCCGATAACAATGGTTTCAAACATTAATTCTTTTCTTCATTTCTTAGATAATTCAGTAAAATAATTTCTTTCAAAAATTGATTTCTAAGGCTTCTCGGAATTCATTTCCGGGCATACGTCCAAGTCCCATATTTTACTGCGGACCTCCCGGGATCGTCGGAACACGGATCCGGGTCCGTTTGCTCAAAATGTTGACCAAAGTCAACCATAATCAAATTTTAAACTCTAGAAATTTCTATTTCTCATATTTTCACATAGAAGGCTTTCCGTATATAGGTCTGGACCACGCATGTAAATCAAGGTGAGGTAAAAAGGAGGTTTTTAGGTCTCGGAACACTAAATTCACTTGTAACACAAGTGATGCCCCTTTTGGGTCATCACATTCTCCACCTCTTAAACAACCTTTCGTCCTCGAACGGACATAAGAAGGAAGTACCTGAGTCGGGAAAAAGTTGGGGATAACGGCTCCGCATATCAGACTCGGACTCCCAAGTCGATGCCTCAGCAGGCTGACATCTCCACAGAACACGAACAGAAGGGAAATTCTTTGACCTCAACTGACGAACTTGCTGGTCTAGAATAGCTACCAGCTCCTCCTCATAGGACAAGTCCTTGGCCAACTGGACAGTGCTAAAATCTAACACGTGGGATGGATCGCCGTGATACTTCCAAACCATGGACACATGAAACACTGGATGCACGGCTGATAAGGTCGGCAGCAACGCAAGTCTATAAGCCACCTCTCTCACTCGATCAAGAATCTCAAACGGGCCAATAAACCTAGGGCTAAGCTTGCCCTTCTTCCCAAATCTCATCATGCCTTTCATAGACGACACTAGAAGCAATACCCGCTCACCAACCATGAAAGCCAAATCTCGAACCTTGCAATCGGCATAGCTCTTTTGCCTGGACTGAGCTGTACAAAGCCTATCCTGAATGATCCTGACCTTGTCCAAGGCATCCTACACTAGATCCGTACCCAACAATCGAGCCTCTCCCGGCTCAAACCATCCAACTGGAGACCGACATCGCCTACCATATAAAACCTTATAAGGAGCCATCTGAATACTTGACTGGCAGCTGTTGTTGTAGGCAAACTCTACTAAACGCAAAAATTGATCCCACGAGCCTCCAAAGTCAATGATATAAGCTCGGAGCATATCCTCCAAAATCTGAATGGTCCGCTCGGACTGCCTGTCCGTCTGAGGATGAAATATTATGCTCAAATCAACCCGTGTGCTCAACTCTCGCTGAACTGCTCTCCAGAAATGTGAGGTAAACTGCGTACCTAGGTCCGAAATGATAGACTCGGGAACACCATGAAGACGAACAGTCTCCCAGATATAGATCTCAGCTAACCTCTCGGAAGAATAGGAGACTGCCACAGGAATGAAATGCGCTGACTTGGTCAGCCTATCAACAATAACCTACACTGCATCGAACTTCCTCTGAGTCCGTGAGAGTCCAACTACGAAGTCCATAGTGATCCGCTCCCACTTCCACTCAGGAATCTCAATCTTCTAGAACAAACCACCAGGCCTCTGATGCTCGTACTTAACCTGCTGATAGTTCAAACACCGAGCCACATATGCAACAATGTCCTTCTTCATCCTTCTCCACCAGTATTGATACCGCAAATCCTGATACATCTTTGCGGCGCCAGGGTGAATAGAGTACCGGGAACTATGGGCCTCCTCTAATATCAACTCTCTGAGCCCATCCACATTAGGCACACAAACTCGACCCTGCAATCTCAAAACTCCATCATCACCTAAAGTAACCTGCTTGGCACCTCCGTGTTGCACCGTGTCTCTAAGGACACATAAATGGGGATCATCGTACTGCCGATCACGGATACGCTCCAATAATAAAGAACGAGCAACTGTGCAAGCTAACACATGGCTGGGCTCAAAAACATCCAACCTCACGAACTGATTGGCCAAAGCCTAAACATCCAAAGCAAACGGTCTCTCACCGACCGGAATATAAGCAAGACTGCCCATACTGGCTGACTTCCTACTCAAAGCATCAACCACCACATTGGACTTTCCCGGATGATATAAGATGGTGATATCATAGTCCTTTAACAACTCCAACCACCTTCTCTGCCTCAAATTCAACTCCTTCTGCTTGAACAAGTACTGCAGACTCTTGTGATCCGTGAACACCTCACATGCCACGCCATATAGATAATGCCTCCAAATCTTCAACGCATGAACAATGGCTGCCAACTCTAAATCATGAACCAGACAATTCTTCTCATGAATCTTCAACTACCGTGAAGCATAAACAATGACTTTGCCATCCTGAATCAACACCGCACCAAGCCCAATACGAGATACATCACAATAAACTGTATATGGCCCTAAACCTGTGGGCAAAACCAACACCAGTGTCGTAGTCAGCGCTGTCTTGAGCTTCTGAAAGCTTTCCTCACACTCGTCTGACAATCTGAACTGGGCACCCTTCTGGGTCAACCTGGTTATCGGGGCTGCGATAGATGAAAATCCCTCCACGAACCGATGATAGTAGCCTGCCAACCCTAAGAAACTCCGAATCTCTATAGCTGATGTTGGTCTAGGCCAGTTCTTGACTGCTTCAATCTTCTTCGGATCAACCTGAATACCCTCTGCTGATACAACATGACTTAGGAATGCAACTGAACTCAACAAGAACTCACATTTCGAGAACTTAGCATAAAACTGACTATCCCTCAAGGTCTGAAGAACCACTCTAAGATGCTGCTCGTGCTCCTCCCAGCTACGGGAATATATCAAAATATCATCAATGAAGACTATCACGAAAGAATCCAAGTAAGGCCTGAATACTCAGTTCATCAAATCCATAAAAGCTACTGGGGCATTCGTCAACCCGAATGACATCACCAAGAACTCATAATGCTCGTATCGAGTGCGAAACGCTATCTTAGGGACATCAGATGCCCTAATCCTCAACTGATGGTAGCCAGATCTCAAGTCAATCTTCGAAAATACCTTGGCACCGTGAAGCTGATCAAACAAATCATCAATCCTCGGCAATGGATACTTATTCTTGATTGTAACCTTGTTCAACTACCGGTAATCAATACACATTCTCATCGATCTATCCTTCTTCTTAACAAACAACACCGGCGCACCCTAAGGTGAAACACTGGATATAATGAAACCCTTCTCAAGCAAGTATTGCAACTGCTCCTTCAACTCTTTCAACTCAGGCAGGACCATACGATACGGCGGAATAGAAATGGGCTGAGTGCCCAGAGCCAAATCAATGCAAAAATCAATATCCCTGTAGGGTGGCATACTCGGCAGGTCTGAAGGGAATACCTCAGGAAACTCACGAACATTGGGCACATAATCAATAGCAGGAACCTCAACACTAAAATCACGAACATAGGACAAATATTCCAAACATCCCTTCTCGACCATACGCCGAGCCTTCATATATGAGATAACACTGTGGCTAGAATGACCAGGAGTCCCTTTCCACTCTAAACGAGGTAAACCTGGCAAGGCTAAGGTTACAGTCTTGGCATGAGAGTCCAAGATAGCGTGGTAAGGTGATAATCAGTCCATCCCTAATATAACATCGAAATCGACCATGTCTAGAAGAAGCAAATCTACACGAGTCTCAAGACCTCCAATTACAACTACACATGAACGATGGACTCGATATACCACAATAGAATCACCCACTGGTGTAGACACATAAGGAGGAGCACTCAAAGAATCACTAGGCATGACCAGATACAATGCAAAATAAGATGACACATAAGAGTATATAGACCCTGGATCAAATAACACTGATGCATCCCTACTACAAACCAGAACCGTACTTGTGATAACTGTATCGGAAGCCTCAACCTCGGACCTGGCTGGAAGAGCATAACATCGGGGTTGGGCCCCACCACCCTGAATTACATCTTTGGGATGGCCTGTTGCTGGCTGGCCTCCACCTTTAGCGGCCAGAGCTCCACCTCTAATACCTCCACCTCCACCTCTAGCACCTCTACCCCTACCTCTAGCTGGCTGGGCGGGCTGTGGAACACTCGATGCCTGAACTATGGCACATGAACCTTGATGCTGAGAGCTACTTGATGCTCGAGGGCAATACCTAGCAATGTGCCTCGTGCCGCCAGAAGTAAAACAAGCCCTCGGCTGCTGGGGCTGATGACCGAGGAAACTCTAAAGCGGTAGTGCACTGATAGGAGCTGGTGGTGCACTGTAGGACTGCTGATCAGAATACTGCATCTGAGAATCACCTGAAGCACCGTGAGAAACCTGAAGTGCTAACTAAAAAGGCCTAGGAGGATGGCCTCTACCATATGAATCCTTACCTCCAGACGAGGTACCACTGAATCGGCCTAAATGACGAGGCCTCTTGTCAGACCCCTGGCCACCTCCCTGCGATAGAACCATCTCAACTCTCCGGGCCACATTGGCCGCCTCCTAGAAAGATATCTCACTCCCAGTCTCCCTAGCCATCTGAAGACGAATCAGCTGAATAAGTCCATTAATGAACCTCCTTACCCTCTCTCTCTCGGTGGGAAATATGACAAGAACATGACGATCCAAGTCAATGAATCTGGTCTCATACTGAGTAACAGTCATAGAACCCTGCTAGAGACGCTCAAACTACCTCTGATAGATCTCTCTCTGAGTAATAGGGAGAAACTTCTCCAGAAATAACTGAGTAAACTGCTCCTAAGTCAAAGCTGGTGATCCGGCTGGTCTAGCCAAGCAATAATCTCTCCACCATGTCTTGGCAGATCCAGATAATCGATAAGTAGCAAAATCGACCCCGTTGGTCTCCACTATCCCTATGTTCCTGAGAACCTTATGACAGCTATCTAGATAATCATGGGGATCCTCAGAAGATGCACCGCTGAAAGTAGTAGTGAAAAGCTTGGTGAACCTGTCCAATCTCCACAAAGCATCGACAGACATAGCTGCTCCATCACCAGTCTGAGCTACCACACCCGGCCGAACTGCTCCAACTAGCTGAGCGCTAGAGTCTGAAATAAAGGAGCTACCTGCTCTGGAGTGCGAGTAGTAGGAGTCTAGGCTCCTCCTCCAGCCTGAGAGATGGCTGGTGCTACAGGAAGCAAACCTGCCCGGGTGACACTCTCCATAAGGCCCACTAGACGGACCAGATCATCCTGGAGTACTGGGGTAGCAATAAACCCCTCTGAGACTTGAGTTGGGCCCACCGGAACTGCCAGGGCCGGAACCTTATCATCAAAGTCAACCTGAGGCTCCGCCGCTGGTGCTGCTGCTCTAGGCTGAGCTCTGCCCCTACCTCGGCCTCACCCTCTACTCCTCGTGGGAACTACTGCTGGGGGCTCAGGCTGCTGGCCAGTAGATGAGGAAGCGCGTGTCACTTCATCTACGAAAGAACAAAGTAGAAATTTGATTAGAGTTGAGAAACCAAACCGCACGACAAGAAGGAATAAATGTATTTTTTTCCTAACTCTATAGCCTCTGGGGATAAATACAAACGTCTCTGTACCGATCCCTCAGACTATACTAAGCTTGCCTGTGAACTGTGAGACCAATGTAACCTAGAGCTCTGATACCAACTTGTCACGGCCTGGATTTCCCACCCTCGAGAGTCGTGATGACGCCTACTAATGTGAGCTAGGCAAGCCAATTGTTGAACAGACTACCTTTATCTATTTTTATACCCTTTTAGCATTTATAAAGCAATAATGTGAAAAACAGCGAAAATTTTGTTAAGAGGAATAAATGTAGTAAAATATCTGAAATGTGAATCTAATACAACTCCTTAAGCCTTAATCATCCAAAACTGGTGTCACAGTACCACAGACGATCTAAGATTGCTAAATACAAGATCTGAAAATAAAAGACACACTGTTTTTGAAGTAAAGAGATGAAATACGACATAAAGGATAGAGGAGGCGCCAGGGCCTGCGGACGCCTGCAGGTCTACCGTGGATCTCCGCATGGACTAAAGGTAGCCTCCACACTACGGTCCAAGAGCTGCTCCAGGATCTGCATATAGTGTAGAGTATAGTATCAGTACAACCGACCCCATGTGCTGGTAAGTGCCTAGCCTAACCTCGGCGAGGTAGTGACGAGGCTAGGACCAGACCACCAAATAAACCTGTACAGTTATATAATATACAGCGGAAAGTAAAGCAGGAATAAACAAGTAAAGATGGGAGGGGGAAGGCATGCTTCGGGGAATAACAGGTAAAAACAGAATATCAAGAGAATTATAAAGGAACCAAAATCCAACTGCTAACAAGGATAAGGGAAACAAAGGCATAATTCACTTTCATTTCACATCTTCTTACAGGCGTGCAACCCCCTCCCATTTCATATATCTCGTGGCAGGCGTGCCACCCGCTCCCATTTCATTTATCTCGTGGCAGGCGTGCCACCCGCTCCCATTTCATTTATCTCGTGGAAGTCTTCCACCCGCTACCATTTCATTTATATCATGGCAGGTGTGCCACCCGCTCCCATTTCATTTATCTCTTGGAAGGCGTGCCATCCACTCCTATTTCATTTATCTTGTGGCAGGTGTGCCACCTGATCCCAGTTACAAATCGACAACAATCACAAAGAATCCCGGCAAGGGAACAAGATCAATATAACAACATTCCGGCAAGGGAACAAGAGCAATATAACAATATCCCAGCAAGGGAACAATAATATTTCAATAACATCCCGGCAAGGGAACAATGATATTTCAATAACATCCCGGTAAGGGAACAATACTATTTCAATAAAATGTGAAGTGCAATAATTTACAACTGAGTCATAACAATTACAATACAAGATTCACGTGCATGCTTGACACCTACGTATAGATACTCGTCAGCATGCCGATACATCGTACTCCATAATTAACACGTAGCAAATAAGACAAAACTCCTAATCCCTCAATCTAAGGTTAGACCAAACACTTACCTCGATGCCACGAACACAATTCACGTTTCAACTATAGCTTTACCCCTTGATTCCACCACCAATTCGCTCGTATCTAGTCACAAGTTACTTAATTACATCAAAAATGCTAAATGAATCAACCCCAACGCACGAAAATGAGTTTTTTCAAAGTTTTACCCAAAAGTCAAAAATCACCTCCGGGCCCACATGGTCAAAACCCGAGGTTCAAACCAAAACCCGATTACTCATTCCCCCACGAACCCAAATATATAATTTGTTTTGGAATTCGACCTCAATTTGAGGTCTAACTCCCCAAATTTCAATATTCTAGGTTTTCCCAAAGTTCCCAATTCCATCATGAAAACCCTAGATTTTAGGATGAAATCTTGTAAAAAGAAGTTAAGAAGTAAAGAAAATGAGTTAGAAATCACTTACCAATATTTTGGAGAAGAAAGGTTGTTTGAAAAATCGCCTCTTATGTTTTTGGGGTTTTGAAAAATGAAAATAACTGAAAATTCTGTTTTAATATACCTCTCTCAGACCCCCTGTGCGGACCACACAAAATCGAGTGCGGCAACACAACTCTCCATGTGGACTGCAGTGACATGCTTTAGTATTTTGGCCATAACCTTCTCTACATATGTCCAGATTGTGATTTCTTTACCTTTCTGGAAACTAGACACAAAGTGCTACAACTTTTGTTTTTGAATCATCTCAAAATTCCTTGTTATCAAAAGATATAGGCTTTCGAAGTCGGACCAGTGAACCTGTGCGGACCACACAAAATCGAGTGCGGCCGCACCGCCCAACCGCGGATAGCACCAAAACCAATGCGGTTAGCACTGGCGGGTTCAGAGATTTGCACTCCTCTAAACCTGAAACATCCATGTTTTAAGCCTATGACATCCCGGAACCTACCCGAAACTCACCCGAGCCCTCGGAACTCCAAACCAAGTGCGCATACTAACTCAAAGATATCATATGGACCTACTGATCACATCATCAAAATAACATGTAAAATCATGAATTAAACCTCAAAACTCAACATTTTCATCAAGAACTCTCAAAGTTCATAACTCTTCAACCGGAAGTATAACTCACGTCAAATAAACTCCGTTTTTTTACCAAATTTCACATTTATCTTTCAAATACTATAACAAGTTTGTACCGGGCTCTGGAACCAAAATACGGGCCCGATAAAAATGATTTCAAACATTAATTCTTTTCTTCATTTCTTAGATAATTCAGTAAAATAATTTCTTTCAAATATTGATTTCTAAGGCTCGGGACCTCAGAATTCATTTTCGGGCATACGCCCAAGTTCCATATTTTACTGCGGACCTCCTGGGATCGTCGGAACACGAATCCGGGTCCGTTTACTCAAAATGTTGACCAAAGTCAACCATAATCAAATTTTTAACTCTAGAAATTTCTATTTCTCATATTTTCGCATAGAAGGCTTTTCGGATATAGGTCCGGACCATGCACATAAATCAAGGTAAGGTAAAAAGGAGGTTTTTAGGTCTCGGAACATTGAATTCACTTGCAACACAAGTGATGCCCATTTTGGGTCATCACACTGGGCTATCAACATCTTCACGTCCTTGATTTCTTTGTTCTGATCTAATCCAATCTCTGAAACGTACTAAAACTTCCAAAGCATTGCTTCCCAATGAGTGACGGGTGTCTCCAAGTTGTTATCTTGCTTGGATAAATGCACTCTCTGATGCAACAGTTGAAATTGGCACATTCAGCACATCCCGAGCCATAGCGGAAAGAATAGGAAATTGCTTTCCATTCTCATGCCACCATCCCAACGGTGAAAATTCCTTTGTGCGAGGCTCTTTTTGCTTTTGCAAGTAGAATTGGAGTTCATCAATGTTCCTGCTACTGGTTTGAGTGTTAAAAAATGTAGAAAAAATATTAAAACTATCAAGGCGTTCATCATCATCTATAATAGTAGAAGTGGTACAATCCATAGAAGGATTAGCATTACCTATATTAAGAGCAGCATCATCAAATATATTTGCATAATAACTATATAATTGTTGTAAAGAATCATTTAGCTTGTTCATACTAACATATATATATATATATATATATATATGGGGCTTCAGTTGGTCCAATCTCCATATAAGTATATAAAGTATTCATTAATTAGTGACAATAAGACATCTTAATAGAAGGATTTAAAACAACACCAATTAAGTAAATCGGAGGAATTGGAAAGAAATATTTTTTGAATTTTGCTTGCATTTTTTCAACAACATCCCTATATCTTTCTTTCTTCTTAAATTCAAAGAGTAGAAAAGAAATTTCAGCTATATGTACTAAAGCCATAGTAACAGTAGGGTAATATGCTCCAGAAAACTCAACAGTAGTTGTATAAAATTTATGTAAAAATTTAACAACATCATTAATGACCTCCCAAGTAGTAGTTGTTAACATACGGTTTGGATCAGTACAATGCGCATTAGCAACTTCAGTTATTGGGAATCTATATTTGTAGCAGCATTTTAAAAATATATATGTATAATTCCATCTAGTAACAATTTCTTCTGGCATGAATCTAGGTTTAAGGTTATACTGGATACACTTATTCTTAAATTCCTTTATTCTAGATTGTCTATTATTTGCTTGAATAACACAAATTGTTCTTCTAACATGAGTAATCTCAGTTGAAAATAAATCAAGGCCACTTTTAACAATTAAATTATAAACATCAAACATGACATGCACACCTAACATGAAAATTTTCATCAAGAGGTGGTTGCAAATGCAGTTTTAATATTGAAATTGCGGCATTATTGTTAGAAGCATTATCAAAAGACATACACAATACTTTTTGCTTGAGATTATAAAATTCAACAACTTCACAAATAGTAGTACTTATAAATGCAGCAGTATGACTCTGATCTTCATCATATTTAAAAGCGATAATACATTTTTGCATACAAGTATTACCATTTATCCAATGACATGTAATTGTCAAATAATCATTTCCATTAACAGCATGGCCAATATCAGAAGTTAGAGAAACTCTACAAGGAAGGTGTCTAAACAAATAACGTATGTATGTTTGATATTGTCCATAAAGTCTAAAGATATCAGATCTACAAGTACTTCTAGGTATACCTTTAAATAAAGGATTGTAAATCCTTTGAATATACATAACAAGATATGATGAAGAAGCAAAAGAAAAAGGTAGACAACGCAAAGCAACCATTTTTGCTAACTCCTCACGATCCTTCATTTTATTATATTTCATAAGTCCTCCAGTAGTAGGGTTTAGAGTTACTTGATATTCATCTCCATCATGTGACGACCCGGCCGATCATCTTAAGAATTAATGCCCCTATCCCCTATTAACTGCTTTCCCCAAGTTTATTTCTGCTAACGTAATTTTTCAGGATGTCCGGTTTTGAGTTTCAGGGAGTTTTGGGACACTTAGTCTCTAAATGAGAGTTTAAGTGTTGGAAAGTTGACCGTAGTCGGAACAGTGTGAAGACAACCTTCGAATGGAAATCCGATGGTTCCGTTAGCTCTGTTGGGTATTTTGGGATTAGGAGCGTGATCGAATGGTGTTTTAGAGGTCCGTATCAAATTTAGGCTTGAAATGCCGAAAGTTGAATTTTGGAAGTTTCCGGTTCGATAATGAGATTTTGATTCGAGGGTCGGAATGGAATTCCGAGAGTTGCAGTAGTTTCATTACGTCATTTGGGTTGTGTGTGCAAACTTTCAGGTCATTCGGACATGTTTTGGTTGGGTTTTTGATCGAAAATGGAATTCGAAAGATTTTAGAAACTTAGGCTTGAATCCCATGTGTTTTGGTTGTTTTGATGTTGTTTGAAGTGTTTTGAAGATTTGTACAAGTTTGAATAAGGTTTTAGGATATGTAGATGCCTTTGGTTGAGGTCTCGGGGGTCTCGGGATGAATTCGGATGGTTAACGGAGAAAATTTTGGAGTTGAAGTTGTGCAGCAGCTGGTCTTCTGATATTTTTGCATTTGCGGTTTAGGGACCGCAGATGCGGAGCCGCAAAAGCGACTATTACATCGCAGAAGCGCATTTTGGTCTCTTCAGCAGGTTCCGCAGATGTGAGGGATTTTCCGCAGAAGCGGACCCACATATGTGAGTTGGGAGTTGCAGATGTGGAAATTGGCCATTTAAGTGAAAAGTCGCAGATGCGACATTAATTCCGCAGAAGCGGGACCGCATTAGATGCGGAAATCATTGGCCAGAACATATAAATAGTTGCCTTTACGAAATTGAGGGGTTCTTTCACCATTTTCATCCGGGTTTGAAGTTTTTTAGAGAGATTTTTGAGGAAAATAAAGGGAAATCGCGGGTAACGTCCTTGACTTCATAACTCGTTTTTATGCGATTAAAGACTTAATTAGTGGTGAGCAATTTGGAAAAAAATGGGTAATTAGGGCTTGAGTTTAAGAGGTATTTAAATGAGGATTTGAGGGGTAATTTGGACTCCGATTTCAGTGTTCTTGTTATGTATAGACTCGCTAGAGTACGAGGTTTCTAAAAATGTAAATTTCACTCGATTCCGAGACGTGGGCCCGAGAGGCGTTTTGGTCATTTTATATAATTTCGCGTATTAGCTTAGACTTTAATTGTAGAATCAGTTACTTGAAGGTTATTTACATTATGCAATTGAATTGAATAGATTTGGGTCATTTGGAGTCGAGTACTCGTGGCAAGCGCGTGGTTTCGGATTGATTTTTGAGTCAGTTCGAGGTAAGTGGCTTGGCTAATCTTGTGTGGGGGACTTTTCCCTTAGGATATGATATATTTGATAATTGAAATGCCTTGTACGTGAGGTGACGAGCGCGTACTTGAGCTAATTGTTGAAAAATCCGGTTTCTCCTTAAGTATTTCAATTGAGTTCTTTTTCCTGTTTTATTCTACTTGTGAATTTAGCTTGTTGCTAGTTTAGAAAAGCATGTTTAGTTGACTTAATTGCCTATTTGCTTAAGCTGCCTTAATTGCATTATGTGAAGCATGTCAGGCTAGCATTAACGGCTTACTTGGTACGAAATTTAGTTTAATTAGGTGTTCTTGTGTTGCTGCTGTGTGTTTTTACTTTGGGACTACGGGACGACATCCCGAGAGATCCCCTTTACGTAATTATGATCTAAATTGAGGCGCGGGATATCAAGAGATCCCTGACACGTATGTAGAGGATACCAAGAGATCCTCGCGATACTAAGAGATCCCTAGCATATATTGAGGATACCAAGAGATCCTCGGGATACCAAGTGATCCCTAGCATATATTGAGGATACCAAGAGATCCTCAGGATACCAAGAGATCCCTGGCTATCATCCTTGTTATGAGTGGTACTTCCTGGTGTTTGCCTTTATTTCTATTTCCGTTATTGTACTCCTTGTTATCCCGTGTAGATTCTTACTGTAGATTCTAAATTGTACTATTTATCTTATCCTGCCATCTTATTATCTACTTAACCTCAGTAGGGCCCTGACCTTCCTCGTCACTACCCAACCGAGGTTAGGCTTGGCACTTACTAAGTACCGCTGTGGTGTACTCATGCCTCTTCTGCGCATGTTTTTCATGTGCAGATCCAGGTACCGCTACTCATGCATATCATCTTTGAGGAGGTGACTGCTCTAGAGACTTCGGGGTACATTTGCCGCGTCCTCAGACCGAGAAGTCCTTTTCTATTCCTACTTTTAGTATTTATCCCTTCTGTAGTTTTCTGTTCTTATTAGACGTTCCGGAGTTAGAGCTATGTAGTATTGATCTTAGCTTGTGATTCATGGGTTTCCGGGTCTTGGATTTAGATATTGGTTTTGAGATCTATATAAATATGGTGTATGTCGAGCGGCACATTTAAACACTGTTACTACTTTATTTCTGTTTAAAATTGTTTTACTTCCGTAAATTTTGATTTTCTTCCACAAATTTAGTCTTACCTAGTCATAGAGACTAGGTGCAATCACGATGGTTCACGGAGGGCGAACTGGGGTCATGACACATCAGCGCCCCATTCTATGAGATGCTCAATTCTCATATGTCTACTAAGTGTCCCAGTCTCCCCTTAAACTTCCTCCAGTCTTATGTTTAAAAGTATCATTACAAAGTTTGCATTTAACTCTATCAGTACCTTCTATTTCATCAAAAAAAATTCAACCTTACTTCTTTTTCTCCGATTAGTAGTCGGGGCCACATGTGGTCTACTACTAGCACCACGACCAACACCCCTGCTACCAGCTCCAACACTGCTAGGTGTAAGTGTTATCTCATCTTCCATTTCTAATTCATTATCTTCTATACCGATATTTTCTTGTAATTCATAACCTATATTATTATCAGGTAATGTTTCAGAAACATGTGTAGAGTCATTTAAATTACTACCAGATGCTGAACCAGAAGTACTACCTCTTTTTTTATTTCCCCGATTAGTAACCTTATTACAAACTCTTTTTATAGCATTAAACATATTGTAAAAAATTAACTACTAGCAACAATTAAATATGCAAATAAAATAGTAAATAAGAGAAAGAGTTGGAGGGAGTGCACCAAATTTGGCAATAAATTGAGCACTTGATGATTTCGTAACTCCAATATTACCACGAAGAAACGACACTTGTTCCAATTTTGAAGTTCAATTGTTCAAACTTCAAATAATAAATACTACGATAAATTAAATTCCAAAAAAGAGCCAAATAGTTGATTGCACTTTAATATGTGAAGATTGAAAGAATGAGAGAAATAAGAGAATATGAGATTATAAGAATTGAGATTGAGAAATGAGAGATGAGTGAAGAAATGAAGAAGATGGGAAGTGTATTTATAGTTTTTCAAAAGGGTGCTAATTTTTAAAAAAAGGCTATTTGTGCAATTCAACCGTTGGGCAATGGCCATAATAGGAAATGGACCGTTGCCAACGGTCTGATTTAGGCCCACAAATAAAAAAAAGAAGAAAAAAAAATTTGTTACCGTTAAATCGGTCTGGTCCGGTCCGGTCCGGTTAACCGGATGAATAGTAATTTTAGTTGACCGGTCCAGTTAACCGGTTGACAAAACTTGAACGGACTAAACCTGTAATGACCAGACCGGTAGTTTTGAGCTCTAGCACATCGTTCAGCAGTTTGGGGCCATGAGCAACTTCACTTCATGTATTATGACTTGTACGCATGGTCGGAAATGAATTCGGGGGAATTCATAGTTGTTTTGGAAAGGGAATTCTCATATCGGAAGCTTTAAGTTGAAATAATTGACTAAGATTGGATTTCAGAGTAAACGACCTCGGAATCGGGATCTGAAGGTTCCAGTAGGTGTCACACCTCCCTTTTTCACCCGCGCCCCCATAAGGGCACGGAGGGAGTTTTTTTCAATTAAAGGACAATCAAAACGGGATTTATTATTTAATTCAGAGTCGCCACTTGGGAGATTTATGGTGTCCCAAGTCACCGGTTGAATCCCGAATCGAGAAAAAGATTGACACTGTATTACAGTCCGCGAACCAGAAATCCGAGTAAGGAATTTTGTTAACCCGAGAGAAGGTGTTAGGCATTCCCGAGTTCCGTGGTTCTAGCACGGTCGCTCAACTGTCATATTCGGCTTATTTATCTGATTTTAATACATGTTGAACCTATGTACAAATTTTAACTGTTTACTGCTTTTATTATTATTATTTTTAACGAGAGTTGCAACATCGTGAAAATATGTCTCGAAACACGTCACATCAATGCGCCCGTGGTTATTGACACATTTCAACTCTGTTGAGATTTGGATTTGGGTCACATAAATGTGCACCCGAGTTTAAGAAAGTAAATTATTAAAGGCGCGCCTAAAGCGACTAGCGTATTCATTATTTTGGGTAAGGCCGTGAAATTTTGCTAAACGGCCCATCCCGAAGTCTAAATGCTTTATTTTAACCATTTATTGAGGGCCCCGCAATTTATGTATTTTTGTTTGGCGAGGCTCGTCTTATTTATTATTTAAAAGGGCAAACCTAAAAGCGACTATGAATTGCTATTTTTATTTGTCTCTAAAAATAAAAGGAAAAGTCCTAATTTTATTATTAGTTCTAATACTACTACTACATTTGGGGTTCAAGGAGTCATTTGAATTTTTGATCCTTAACCATACAAAGAATAATTATTCGAATATGCTTAAAAGGGCAGGCCAAACCTATGCCTGGGGCCAGGTCCAAATGAACATGTAATCAAGAGCAAGACCTGGGCCATTTGGGATGGCACGGAGGCCCAAACTATCCGAAGTGGACTGTCAATCCCCGCCTTGATTCCAATTGAGCAAATGATCACTGGGATTACTTCAAATTACGCAAATGGGTCATTTGGGGTCGTTTAAGTCGAGCTGGAAACGTGGTATTGCCAAAATACGATGCAACTGATTGATTGATTCAAATGAACCTTACTAGATCAATATTCAAATATCCGTGATTTTAAAGCTGAACTACTGAACTTACTATTGAAAACAAATGTCGTAATGCTTCCCTTAAACTGATACCCATATCCTAATTAATAGCCTTGAACTACTGTTCATGTCCTAATTAATTGTTCATCTTCTACTTGTTATTGTAAGATAAAGTCATAACTCTCGAATTCATTTCATGCTTCGAACTATTAATTTTCCAGAACTTAAACTACACAAGTAAACCATACTACGTCAAAGTTGGTGATTATCACCAATCTACCAGCTAATCGGTCCAAACGTCTATTTCTGATTTCAGTCCGGTTATACAGTTGTATACAAATCAGAACTACATTACATTAAGCTATTTTGTCTAAACTATTTAGGCATTAGTACATGGAGTCCAAACAGGTACGGTTCAAGAGGCAAGAAAGGTAAGCCTTTTCCATTTTTTGCATTTCCACTTTAAATCAGCACCAATACATCAGGAAAGAAGCAAATACCTGGAAATTTGAGAACAATAGGAAGAGGAAAAGGGGTCAGCAATAGCATGTAACCGGCATCAGCAGCTTAGAATTCAGAACAACTCAAAACCCAGATTTAAACCAGAATAAACACTTTGACCACCGCCCCGAACTAGTTGTGAAACCAAACAACAACAACAAATAACCCCAAGCAACTAATTGAACCCCAAAATCAATAGGAAATCAACCAGTGAACCTCAAACCCTTCAGTACACCAAACTGAACTGGAGAATATAAATCAGTAACTAAAAGTCAAGAATTTCACTTCAGGGTTTAATGGAACAGTAGGTCCTCAATTTTAAGGACCAGTTTATCACTCTTATACTCTTTAAGTCTCTGTTTTTTTTTTTTCAAGTTCTCAAAGAATATCCATGCTTTAGCTCACTCCCTTTTCTAAGAAAAAAAAACTGATTTCAAAAGAGACCCCCCTAAACTCTGTCCAAAATCCCCCTATTTATCTGCAAACTACAGCCCCTTTTCCAGCCTGTTTTAACACTAGGCAGAATTAAGAAATGTGTGTCTCACATCATATTCCCTGACAGCCACTACTAAGTGTCTAATTCATTGTTTAGTTTAAAGGTGTTTGGGCAATGCTATATCTTAATCAAGTCTTTTTAAGCCTCCCCACACCATTATGTTTTGTTCCCCATTAGCACTAAACAAATGTATTAGTTTAATGTTAATTAAGTGCTTTACTGACAGCCCACTTAGCAAGACCATTTGCCAAACTTTAAAACCCCCAAAATACCCCTGAAGACCCTGTGATTGCATCTATAACCAATTCTCCTAAGTGTTGAATACAACCTTATAACTCACTACTATCTAATTAACATTATCCTACCAACACTGAATTCAAACAAATGTCAGATTCATTTCAGACCCTAAACAGTAGGATTCAATTCATCAAACTCAACTACAGCTTAAGCTTGAACCAAGTTGAATCAAATAGCAACAAAATAAAGGCCCAGGATTTTAATGATTCAGAACACCCTTATAGGAATGACAGAGTAGGTTCAGGTGACAACCAAAACAAAGTTCATGTATTTTCAAAGCATTTCAACTGACCAAGCAATTCGAAACAATGTGACGACCGACTAAGCGATTCAAACATTGTGACGAACTAATCCTTAATTTTAGCAAACGAGCAAACTTAATTTATCGATTGCAAAATCGGAAATGTTCTAACAAATCGACAAACTGACTAGCTTCAATAATTGACTAAAATTAATGAGTCAACACCAATTACCAAACCAAAGCAAATTGACGTGACAGGAAATTAATCCGAAAAGACACATAAAAAAATGAGATGAAACAGAGAACAGATAAAAACAAGAATGAGGAAAATGAAAGCTAAATAACAAACTCCAAATGGAAATGGAAAATACGATGAATGACCATCTCGGCTTGAACCAAATCCGGCATCTTTTGATTTTGGTCAGAATAGGTCTTAATCACGAGTTCTCAAACGAGAACACACGAATAAAACCTATTTTGGCCTCGAATCTTCAATACAGGCTCTTGATCTGAGAACTCAACGTTCGTTCATTCGAATTGATATTCGACGAACTATGGTTTGATTCGAGGGGAACTAGGGGTGGTTTAGGGACGAGGGAAGTCAGGTGGACGTTAGGTGTTAGCCTGGAATCGATTGGATTAGTTAGGGTTTTTTAGTCGATCTTTGATTGAAGATTCGAAGGCCCTGATAAGGATTCGAGGGGAATGGTTAGAGGGGTTAGGTTTAGGAGGTCGTAGGGAAGCTGGGGTGTGAATTTGGGGGTGAACGGAGCACTATCCGCCGGGTTTCAGGCGATGGATTATGGTGGCGTCTATTAGGGTTTTTGGTCGTTTGGTCCTTCTGAAAGAGACGATTGAACAGAGGGGGTGTTTGGAAATGTGAGGGGGTAATGGGTCTGGGGTATTTTGGTATATTAGATAGAGGAGATTAATGTGATCCGTTGGATCAGTGAAGATCGACGATCTAGATTAGGTTAGGGGGTCAAACGGGGTCATTTTAGTTAAGTACTGAGGCGGGTTTGGTTCGAGGTAAACGGGTCGGGTTCGGTTCTTGGATACGGGTATTGATCTATGACCGTTGGATGTGGCTTGCTTGAATGGCTGAGATTTTTGCCATTGAAATGACGTAGTTTGGTCCCTATACTACATCGTTTCACCATCCTGTGAGAGGAGCCGCCTGGACCGGGTTTGGGACATGCCATTGGGCCAGGGATTTGAGCCCAATCCGATTTTCCTTCCTAGTTTTCATTTTTGTTTTCTTTTCTTTTTATTTTCTTCCTAAATTATTTTCTAAAATTATAAACCAAATTAACTTATTAAAAATACTAATTATCTTCTAATAACATTTATCACATATAATTAAATGTCAATTAACAATAAAATCACACAATTTGACATTAAATGCTAAAATGCAAAGTAAATTATTTATTTTTTGATTTTTCATTTTCGTAAAACAAATCACTGGTTAATTAATCCTAAATTGTAAATGCAAATGCAACACATATATTTTTGTATTTTTTAGTAGTAAAAATAGAACAAACATGCACAGACAAATGCAAATAAATCACAAGCAACACCAAACTATTTTATTTTGAATTTTTGGGAGTAGTTCTTGTAGGGCAAAAATCACGTGCTCAAAGCTGTCCCTCTTTGTCCGGAAACACGAAGAATTTTCGTGCAAAGATAAAGTGAGCGGATACGAGCAATTTTTTGCCCGTTCGGCTACTCCGTGTGAAGCATTTTTGAAAGATTTGACCGAACCTCTGCTTCGAAGGTTTCCTACATATCCCTGGCTAAAAGGGAATCATGTCAATGTAGTTCGGGAAGTTTCGGTAGCCGGGACTACCATGAACTGTGGTTTTACTGTTACTGCTATTGCTACTACTGCTAACTGCTTACTGACCTCCTTGTTACACCGTGATAAAAATAAAGAAGTTATATTAAGCTATGATCTATGAATTACAAAGATTTATTCTCAAACTTGGTCATGTGACTGTTGTTGCCTTGTTGCCTTGCTGTCTTGCTGCCTTGTGTTTCCTCTGATGTTTCTTTGCTTCTAAGTTGACTCGAGGTCCTCTCTTGATCTCCGCATCTAAATTGCTTATTTCTTTCTTGTGAGCTTCGAATTATTTTTCTTTCGAAGCCTGAACTGCCTTCTTCTGACTAGTGTTGTCTTCCTTCAGACTTCTGAACTCTAATTTATGCTGGGGTTTTTGCTGTAACCCTCCGCTTTACCGACTTCAAACTTCAATGTATTACTCTGTTATGCGGGCGGGCCCCCGACTTCAAAACTTGAAATGTAAAGACTGAAATGTATTCCTCTGTTATATGGGCGGGCTCCCAACTTCAAGACTTAAATATAAAACGTCATTCCTTTCTCCAGGCGGGCTCCTGACTTCAACACATCTTAGAAAAATAAAACGCCATTACTTTCTTCAGGCGGGCTCCTGACTTCGACAACAACTTTGAAAAATAAAATGTCATTCCTCTCTTCAGGCGGGCTCCTGACCTCAACAACAACTTCGAAAATAAAAACGTCATTCCTTTCTTCAAGCGGGCTCCTGACTTTAACAACAACTTCGAAAATAAAACGTCATTCCTTTCTTCAGGCGGGCTCCTGACTTCAACAACAACTTCAAAAATAAAGCACTATTCCTTTCTTCAGGCGGGCTCCTGACTTCAACAACAACTTTGAAAATAAAACGTCATTCCTTTCTTCAGGAGGGCTCCTGACCTCAACAACAACTTCAAAAATAAAAACGCCATTCCTTTCTTGGCGGGATCCTGACTTCAATCAACAACTTTGAAAAATAAAACGCCATTCCCTTCTTCAGGCGGGCTCCTGACCTCAACAACAACTTCGAAAATAAAAACGCCATTCCTTTCTTCAGGCGGGCTCCTTACCTCAACAACATCTTCGAATAAATAAAAACGCCATTCCTTTCTTCAGGCGGGCTCCTGACCTCAACAACAACTTCGAAAAATAAAACGTCATTCCTTTCTTCAGGCGGGCTCCTGACCTCAACAACAACTTCGAAAAATAAAGCGTCATTCCTTTCTTCAGGCGGGCTCCTAACTTCAATCAGCAACTTCGAAAAATAAAACGCCATTCCTTTCTTCAGGTGGGATCCTGACCTCAACAACAACTTCAAAAAATAAAAATGTCATTCCTTTTTTCAGGCGGGCTCCTGACCTAGGACTGTATTCTAGGCCGGGCCCGGGCCTTCGTGGGCCAAACGGGCCGGACTTCGTGGGCCTGGGCTCTGATGGTCCCGAGCCTGGCGGTCCCAGGCTTCGTGGGCTCAACGGGTCGGGCTCGTGGGCTTAGCGGGCCTAGCAGGTTTTTTAATTATTTTTTAAGGCAATTTCTTGTAGTATCATGGATATATATAAAAATACGGGAGGAGGACGTCTAGGTTGACAACTACTTTCAACTTGCTTATCTTTTCTAGGTCGGGGAGCCGGGGGAAGGATAGTTGGTTGGTCACTACTTTCACCGATTTTATCTTTTCCCTTACCAAACATTTTTTTTTCAAAGAAAATGTCATATTAATTACAATTATGCAAACTAAAACACACAACAATATATTCTTAAAACTTAAGAGTTGAAACGAGTTTACCGGATTGCCGAACAACTTCTTGAAAATTAAAAATCGTTGAAGACTTGAAGACTTCAATTCACTAACTTCACAATTTTTCACGAAGTTTCAACAATAAAATAAACAATTCTAGTAGAGAGATTGATGAATTGGTGAGTAAAAATGAAAGAATTAGGGGGTATTTATAGATTAGAAATGGGAAAAAGTGTAATTATATAAAGTTTGGGGTTAAAATAAAGTTTGGGGGCCAAATGGCTATTTTAGAAACTACCAAACTGTCAAAAAGCCCCAAACGGCTACTTTTTAAACCTGACCTCAACAACATCTTCGAAAAAATAAAAACGCCATTGTTTCCCCTTGCCTCCTCAACCATCTTCTTTCTAACTTGAATTATCTTTCTTTCAAACTACTTCCCTCAAAACTGGTACTGTCTTCCTTCTTCAAAACTACTTCCCTCAACTGGTGTTTTATTTCTCTGCGAACTGCTGGGGATAACACTTTTTTTCAAAATTATGTTATCTTACTCCTTCAAAGACTACTTCCCTTAAGACTGATGTTTCATTCCTCTGCAAACTGTTTCTTTTTGCAAAACTGGTCTTCCTCTTTTTCTCCTTTTTTTTTGTGTTATCTCCTTCCTTCGCAGACTACCTCCTTTAAAACTCGCGTTATCTTCCTCCTGACATTTCTTTCCTTAAAACTTGTTTTTCCTTCTCCCGAAAAACTGCTGGGGATACCGCTTTTCACTAAACTTGTGTTAGACTTCCCGAAAATTTTCGAAATGAACGAAAATTTTCTGCCGCCGTTTGACAATCTTTCTTGCGGCACATCTTTCTGTCATCAGTAGCATTCCCTGTCCCTGCTTCAAATCAAAGAAAATTTGGTCAGTTTGAAATGTGGTGGTTGGTTGTGATAGTCCTGTTGGGGATGTTATCAACCATTTTCCCTTCTATGCGTCGTCTGACCATCTTGAAGCTTGGCTGATACCTTCCGACCTTCTTGACGATTCCCTATTCACAAACCTCTTAACCATTTTCCAATCTCCTTATCTGACCCCATGTATTTTCATGACAGCTGATTTCACTTGAAAATCTTGCATGTTCATTGATTAACCACTTCCTTCGTCGTCTGTGTTACTGAAATACCTTTTCCGGTGCAGACCCAATATCTTCTTTTGTGGTACTGTCCATGAATTGGCATTTCCCAGACCTTTGAATCTCCTATGAATTTCCCAATTATGTCCATTGCTTTCCGCGTTGTTCTTTCTTGATTTTTCCGTTGGCCTTGGCCTTATAACCCTCGATTTCTGCGGGGGATATCATTCTTGACACTGGTCCACCCTTTTGTCAATCTCATCATCGCATATACCCTTGGTTCACTCCCCCTGACCCTCCTTTGTTGCACTGTCCCTGAATTGATAAGGACCAATCTTGGGTATTTTGCGCGAACCTCAAAGCATGTTGACTTATACCACTTTGATGTACTAGTCAGATCTCGTCTTGCATAATTGGAAAGCTGATGGCAAATTTTGAAGTCATTTCTCGCTTGTTCTGACCAAAGAGACTCAAGAAGAAGAAATGACAAAGGTAAAAGGAACGGAGTAAAAGACAAAAGGAAGAGATGACTCCTAACGAGAAAAACTACAAAGTAAAACCTATCAGATGTGGATACCCACTCTATTGGCCATGACATGCACATGTGGCCTATCCTCCATCGTTAATCGCCTTTCACAATCTTCGTCTGGTGCTTTCCAATTTGATTCTCAATTTTTATTCGACTTGTAATGCCCGAAGGGTTTTCACTATCAAGCCTCTCTCATTTTGGTTTTTCTCTCAACTTATAGCCGCCTCAAGGTGCTAATGAAGGTTTTCACTGATAAGACTCTCTCATTTTATTACTTTTCTGTCGGGGATTAGAGTGTTATTCTCGATTTTCATTTGCCTGACTTGGCATCTTTCGAAGACTGGTCAAAAGGTCTTTCTTTGGACCGTAACGTGGGATTTTGGATAGGGCTAGAAAAAAGTATTAGCGGCTCAAAAATGAATCAATTTGGGTTCAAACTTTACAACCTTCGGAACCAAATTTCTTTACATCAAACACAACTCCTGCCCCAGTTTCTTGCTTGGGGATTTTTGACGATTGTTTTTCTTTCTTTTTTTCTTTTTTTTCTTTTGTTACACTATGACCGAGCCGTGAAACGCCTACGTATCCTCTTTGAGGAATCAGGTCAAATTTAGTTCCCAATTCCTCTTTTTTTCCTTTTGTTTTCCTTTTCACTTATTTATTATTTTCTTTTCTTTTTCTTTCTCTTTCTCATTTCTCCTTCTCCTTTGTCGTTTTGTTGTTTCTGTTGGTTTCTTTTCCCCTCTTTTTTTCTTTTTCTTTATCTTCCATGCTTGTGTTTTCCAGTCTTTGCTACTGATTCCGAACGAGGGATATGAAAGAAAACCAATAAGGCTCAAAGGGTTAACGAATGATAAAGTGTTGAGATAGCAGAATAAAATGCCTTCGTCATACCAATCTTCAGAATATGCCAAGCACAAACGTCACAACTAAACATTCGCCACATCTTCTGATTGTGCCAGACTTGATAACCATATCCATACATTCGCCTTTTCATTTGTCATTTTTAAAGCACCGTTGGGCAACACTCTCACTTTCATTACCATGAACGACCTCCTTGTCAATATGGCTAACTATGGTTTTCTTTATGTTTTACCTACCCCAGTTTTACACGGCTCGGGCTTCAAATGATCTCAAGCTGTTCCCATTTCCCTTAAGTGTCTCGATCATCTCCCAATGGCTTTATAATTAACTTTTAATATTAGGCCCAAACTGTGCGCGCATGTCATGTCACTAGAATCGGCGTTGAACAAAGACAAAACAAAAGGATAAAAAGAACTAAACAAAGAAGATGACTAGAAGTAACACAAGACCGAAATTTGTATTAGACAAGCGATGAAACGGTTCATATAACAAAACAAGCAAAACAACTGGGGTAAAACCTTGGAACAAACCTAAAACAAACCTAGACAACACTTAAACAAACCACTGTGACAAAAATGGAAGGATAAGAGGGTTTGACTCAAGACAATGTCCGGATTACAACCCTACAAGTAACCCGAACAACAGAAATGACAACAAAATGAACCGCCAAAGCTCCGCTCTGACTGACCAAAAAAAAGGAGCGTCTTCCCAATTACCAAGCACGACATCTTAGCCACTGAGCTTCGCATCAAGACCACTATCCGCTTCAACATCTTCAACTTTAGTCAATATCCTAATACGGTTCACATGCTCTTTATTACTGTCATCGATCGCCATCACTCCTTCGTGAATCATTCTTTCTATTTCCTTTTTCAACGAATGACAAACCTCAATGCTATGCCCTGGGACATTGGAGTGGTATTCACATCGTGTAGTAGGATCAAAGCTTCTTGCACGTGGATCTGGAGTATATCCGGGGAGCGGGTCAATCAGGCCAGCATATTTTAGTCTTTCAAACAGACTTGCATAAGATTCTCCGATAGGGGCGAGAGCCTTTCCTCGTTTCAGCAACCTCTCATTCCTAAATGCCTGATTTGGCCTAAAACCTAATCGAGGGGGTTTCTGGTGTGCTCGTGGATAGGCATTTTGTGAAGCTGGGTACTTGGAAAGTGAAGCATGTCTTTGGGAGTCCTGTGGAGAAAAGTAGCATTGGGGAGGGTAGTGGCGTTGGAAAAATATAGTTGGACGATGAGTGATGGAGCTATTCGGGTGGATGGGAAAACTGTCATGAGTGGGTAGATATGGAGGATCGTCCGTTATTGTGTTAGGTGTTTGGGTAAGGATAGAGTTCAGGAAGCTAGGCGGTGGCGGGGGTGGCGCTTTCCCAATCATCCATGCCCGATACATGTCTGCCACATGTTGTCTCAACATTCTTACCTCTTCTACCAACCTGTAGTCCTGTTCAACTAACTATTTTCGGGCATTGGTACCAACCCACTCAGTCCTGTTGCTCTCTGCCATTGTCTTTTGCCTTTGTGTTGCAGGGAAGCGTTACTCTAGAATCACAACCAACCACCTTTCTGGTTTATTGAAAGAGGACAAAATGGAAGCAACCTGTTAGCGTTAGGGTTTTCAACAGATAAGAAAACACGCATTGAGGATGCAATGCAACTAGGTAATTAACCCTTTCTATAATGCATTTGCTTTAGTTACGTGCATCATTCCGGTTTCTTGTAATTGTCCTCCCTTTCTATTTTTTTCTTTTCTTATTAATGGTGGTCGAATCTTATGTGGATTGCCTACGTATCATGTCCCCGCATGAATCATACCGTGCGTAGTTCTAACCACAAGTGCGAAAAACAAAGACACCATTTTTGGATTTTTCAATCTTCATTAGCAAAACGATCTATTACAAGGCAAAACACTTTTAAAAGGAAACTGACGGACTTGACACAGACTACAGACTTTATGCAAAAGGGAAATTACATGG
This sequence comes from Nicotiana sylvestris, assembly GCF_000393655.2. Classification (NCBI taxonomy): domain Eukaryota; kingdom Viridiplantae; phylum Streptophyta; class Magnoliopsida; order Solanales; family Solanaceae; genus Nicotiana; species Nicotiana sylvestris. The sequence continues at coordinate 2,619,723 of NC_091060.1, forward strand.
ACAACAGACTCTGAAGACAAAGAACATATAGACTTCAAACTGTGAATGTCTCAGAGTTTTTAATTTTGGGCGCTCGCGGGGCGTCGTTCGGCATCGCCGAGGGCTTTGGTGCAAGGCCCCTCTACAGATCTTTTAAATCTTCCATGATCTGGTGGACATAAATCATTGTCCAAGCAAATAAAGTGGTACGGGACATATCCTCACAAGCTAAGCATTTTATGGTGATGTAGTGCCCGATATCATCGATTCTTCCCTTGATTCTGTCCCTTTCCATAAGCAATCGCTCTATTTGTTGATTCCGCATCCCCAGCACTTGAGCGTTGTAAAAGAGTTGATCTTGAAACTCATTCATCTGTTTCTCCATTCGGGCCATCAGATCATAGCAGCGCTTCCTATCTATTCTGGCATCTCGGGCTTGTCTAAAGATCCGCTCTTGGATATTGTTTCTCTCAATATAGCGACGTTCCCCTCATAGTCCCTCTTTATTTGCCACATAGGATTTGCTTGCGCTTCTGTACCCCTCGAAGAAATCGGCCTCGGCTTTACAAGCCATGAGAGCTCGGTACATCTCAGATACCATCATAGGGGCAAGCGTGCTTTTATTATTGGCAATCAGGGTTTTGACGACTCCCGCCACCTTTAAATCAATATTTCTGTCTTTCCGGGGAAACACCACAATGCCCCAGAATGCTACCATGAAGGCGAACCGCCTATGTTCATCCCATTTTGTCCGATTCCCTTTGCTGCAAACCCCGCTTTTTGGATCGTCGAACCCTCCTATATGCCCATGAACTGTAGAAATATTTTATCCGACTCAGCGTACGGGACTCACTTGCTTATCTTCGGTAGATCCATGAACTGGCGCGTATTGACAGCTCTTAGAGTAATCAGATATTTGTGCCTTAGCCCCCTCAGTAATGTCCATATAACCTTCTACCTCTTCTAAGGTTGGGGTGAGTTCAAAATATGAGAAGTGGAATACATTGTGAACTGTGTTCCAAAAATGTAACCAAACCCGTTATGATATCCCCCTAGGATTAATCTTCAGCCACCTAGTGAGGCCTCCCAAGTATAGCTCGACCGTGTCGCGCCCTGATTCGCCCAAGTCATCCCACCACATGTGCAGCTCCAAAGGGATCTTGTTCTCTATTGTTACGGGTAAATTTTGACTTGTGCTCATTCTGCACATTTATTAGGGTGGTTATGCAAAAATCACGATTCAATTGACTGAAAGATGACATGGACACTTTTCACTTTTTTTTTTCATTTAAAATAAAACCCGGTTTTGCCGATACGACCTTTCAGCACCTCAGGGTCGAAGATTTTAATGTTGTGTCGGCTAGCCGGTGAAAGTTTACAAAAAACAAAATGACCACAGGCGGTTGTTCTTGCAAAAATAGCCTTCTGGTGCCCTTTTAAGGGCATTCGACTATTTTTGACAAAAACGGCATCACCCGATTTATTTATGTTGACAATTAAAATTTAACATTTTTTTGGTTATTTTTGCAAAAGGGGAGGTTGGACCCGATGAGGGTTGCCTACGTATCTCACATCCGGTGAGAATCAAACCGGCGTAGTTCGGGCCGATAAAACAAACTTCTTTTGAAAACAAGACTCTTTTTCATTGGAAAATAAAACTATTTTTCATAAACAAAACCCCCTTTTCACTTTTTCTCTTTTTTTTTATATTCTCAAAAATTCGGTAGAGTTTCGACACTATTTGGACACTAGTTTTTCAAAACAGGCGATTTAACTCTTTTTAACCCTCGTACCTCTGTCTCTCTTTCCTCAAAATACTCAAAAGCCGGTCAGCATGCAAGTCCGAAGCAAACAAATGCACAAGTAGCAAGTAAGATGCATCAGGATGGTCTTTTCCGTTTCAGGTTGCTAGTCCTAGACGGACCCAACCCCTGTGTTGAGTCCCCTAAGTCAAATGCAACGTGATGCAAATAATCGTTCCTATTAGGGATCCGGCATGAATTCACGTTATTCTAGGTTCAAAGCCTAGGTATTTGTTATAGACTGTGTACCCGAGCGGACAACTTGAGTCGAGGAGGGGGCAACGTACCGGGGACCCGCGGGATCGTCCGGCTTTGTAACTTGTCCGGCCTCTTTCTTATTTCAGGTTATGACACTAACAGAATAGGGAGTCTCAACCAGTAAGCATATCCCCGGAGGTAAGAAGAGAAGGGTTTCGGTACAGTTTATATACAATTCAAATAATATCAAAGCGGTAAAAGCATCATTTAGCACATTAAGCCCAAACATGTACAAAATCACTTAAAGCCAAATCTAACAGTTTATCTAAGCTCGAATTCTGAATCCTGAACCAGAGATTCTGGGAATGATGTCCCCAGCAGAGTCGCCAGAGCTGTCACACCTCCGTTTTCCCCCGCGCCCCCGTAAGGGCGCGGAGGGAGTTTTTTCCAATTAAAGGACAATCGAAATGGGATTTATTATTTAATTCAGCGTCGCCACTTAGGAGATTTATGGTGTCCCAAGTCACCGGTTGAATCCCGAATCGAGGAAAAGATTGACTCTGTATTACAGTCCGCGAACCAAAAACCCGAGTAAGGAATTTTGTTAACCCGAGAGAAGGTGTTAGGCATTCCCGAGTTTCGTGGTTCTAGCACGGTCGCTCAACTGTCATATTCGGCTTATTTATCTGATTTTAATACATGTTGAACCTATGTGCAAATTTTAACTGTTTACCGCTTTTATTATTATTATTTTTAACGAGAGTTGCAACATCGTGAAAATATGTCTCGAAACACGTCACATCAATGTGCCCGTGGTTATTGACACATTTCAACTCTGTTGAGATTTGGATTTGGGTCACATAAATGTGCACCCGAGTTTAAGAAAGTAAATTATTAAAGGCGCGCCTAAAGCGACTAGCGTATTCATTATTTTGGGCAAGGCCGTGAAATTTTGCTAAACGGCCCATCCCGAAGTCTAAATGCTTTATTTTAACCATTTATTGAGGGCCCCACAATTTATGTATTTTTGTTTGGCGAGGCTCGTCTCATTAATTATTTAAAAGGGAAAACCTAAAAGCGACTTTGAATTGTTATTTTTATTTGTCTCTAAAAATAAAAGGAAAAGTCCTAATTTTATTATTAGTTCTAATACTACTACTACATTTGGGGTTCAAGGAGTCATTTGAATTTTTGATCCTTAACCATACAAAGAATAGTTATTCGAATATGCTTAAAAGGGCAGGCCAAACCTATGCTTGGGGCCAGGTCCAAATGACCATGTAATCAAGAGCAAGACCTGGGCCATTTGGGATGGCACGTAGGCCCAAACTATCCGAAGTGGACTGTCAATCCCCACCTTGATTCCAATTGAGCAAATGATCACTGGGATTACTTTAAATTATGCAAATGGGTCATTTGGGGTCGTTTAAGCCGAGCTGGAAACGTGGTATTGCCAAAATACGATGCAACTGATTGATTGATTCAAATGAACCTTACTAGATCAATATTCAAATATCCGTGATTTTAAAGCTGAACTACTGAACTTACTATTAAAAACAAATGTCGTAATGCTTCCCTTAAACTGATACCCATATCCTAATTAATAGCCTTGATCTACTGTTCATGTCCTAATTAATTGTTCATCTTCTGCTTGTTACTGCAAGATAAGATCATAACTCTCGAATTCATTTCATGCTTTGAACTATTAATTTTCCAGAACTTAAACTACATAAGTAAACCATACTACGTCAAAATTGGTGATTATCACCAATCTACCAGCTAATCGGTCCAAAAGTCTATTTCTGATTTCAGTATGGTTATACAGTTGTATACAAATCAAAACTACATTACATTAAGCTATTTTGTCTAAACTATTTAGGCATTAGTACATGGAGTCCAAACAGGTGCGGTTCAAGAGGCAAGAAAGGTAAGCGTTTTCCATTTTTTGCATTTCCACTTTAAATCAGCACCAATACATCAGGAAAGAAGCAAATACCTGGAAATTTGAGAACAATAAGAAGAGAAAAAGGGGTCAACAACAGCAGGTAACCGACATCAGCAGCTTGTAATTCAGAACAACTCAAAACCTAGTTTTAAACCAGAATAAACACTTTGACCACCGCCCCGAACCAGTTGTGAAACCAAACAACAACAACAAATAACCCTAAGCAACTAATTGAACCCCAAAATCAATAGGAAATCAACCAGTGAACCTCAAACCCTTCAGTACACCAAACTGAACTGGAGAATATAAATCAGTAACTAAAAGTCAAGAATTTCACTTCAGGTTTTAATGGAACAGTAGGTCCTCAATTTTAAGGACCAGTTTATCACTCTTATACTCTTTAAGTCTCTGTTTTTTTTCAAGCTCTCAAAGAATATCCATGCTTTAGCTCACTCCCTTTTCTAAAAAAAAACTGATTTCAAAAGAGACCCCCCTAAACTCTGTCCAAAATCCCCCTATTTATCTGCAAACTACAGCCCCTTTTCCAGCCTGTTTTAACACTAGGCAGAACTAAGAAATGTGTGTCTCCCATCATATTCCCTGACAGCCACTACCAAGTGTCTAATTTCATTGTTTAGTTTAAAAGTGTATGGGCAATGCTATATCTTAATCAAGTCTTTTTAAGCCTCCCCACACCATTATGTTTTGTTCCCCATTAGCACTATGCAAATGCATTAGTTTAATGTTAATTAAGTGCTTTACTGACAGCCCACTTAGCAAGACCATTTGCCAAACTTTAAAACCCCCAAAATACCCCTGAAGACCCTGTGATTGCATCTATAACCAATTCTCCTAAGTGTTGAATACAACCTTATAACTCACTACTATCTAATTAACATTATCCTACCAACACTGAATTCAAACAAATGTCAGATTCATTTCAGACCCTAAACAGTAGGATTCAATTCATCAAACTCAACTACAGCTTAAGCTTGAACCAGGTTGAATCAAATAGCAACAAAATAAAGGCCAAGGATTTTAATGATTCAGAACACCCTTATAGGAATGACAGAGTAGGTTCAGGTGACAACCAAAACAAAGTTCATGTATTTTCAAAGCATTTCAACTGACCAAGCAATTCGAAACAATGTGACGACCGACTAAGCGATTCAAACATTGTGACGAACTAATCCTTAATTTTAGAAAACGAGCAAACTTAATTAATCGATTGCAAAATCGGAAATGTTCTAACAAATCGACAAACTGAATAGCTTCAATAATTGACTAAAATTAATGAGTCAACACCAATTACCAAACCAAAGCAAATTGATGTGACAGGAAATTAATCCGAAAAGACACATAAAAAAATGAGATGAAACAGAGAACAAATAAAAACAAGAATGAGGAAAATGAAAGCTAAATAACAAACTCCAAATGGAAATGGGAAATACCTAAGATGAACGACCAATTCGGCTTGAACCAAATCCGGAATCTTTTCATTTTGGTCGGAATAGGTCTTAATCACGAGTTCTCAAACGAGAACACACGAATAAAACCTATTTCGGCCTTGAATCTTCAATAAAGGCTCTTGATCTGAGAACTCAACGTTCGTTCATTCGAATTGAGCTTCGACGAACTACGGTTTGATTCGAGGGGAACTAGGGGTGGTTTAGGGATGAGGGAAGTCAGGTGGACGTTGGGTGTTAGCCTAGAATCGATTAGATTAGTTAGGGTTTTTTGGTCGATCTTTGATTGAAGATTCGAAGGCCCTGATCAGGATTCGAGGGGAATGGTTAGAGGGGTTAGGTTTAGGAGGTCGTGGGGAAGTTGGGGTGTGAATTTGGGGGTGAACGGAGCACTGTCCGTCAGGTTTCAGGCCATGGAGTATGGTGGCGGCTATTAGGGTTTTTGGTCGTTTGGTCTCTCTGAAAGAGACGACTGAACGGGGGGGTGTTTGGAAATGAGAGGAGGTAATGGGTCTGGAGTATTTTGGTATATTAGATGACGGGGATTAATGTGATCTGTTGGATCAGTGAAGATCGACGGTCCAGATTAGGTTAGGGGGTCAAACAGGGTCGTTTTGGTTAAGTACTGAGGCGGGTTTGGTTCGGGGTAAACGGGTCGGGTTCGGTTCTTGGATACGGGTATTGATCTGTGACCGTTGGATGTGGCTTGGTTGAATGACTGAGATTTTTGCCATTCAAACGACGTAGTTTGGTCCCTATACTACGTCGTTTCACCGTCTTGTGAGAGGAGCCGCCTGGACCGGGTTTGGGACATGCCATTGGGCCAGGGATTTGAGCCCAATCCGATTTTCCTTCCTAGTTTTCATTTTTGTTTTCTTTTCTTTTTATTTTCTTCCTAAATTATTTTCTAAAATTATAAACCAAATTAACTTATTAAAAATACTTATCTTCTAATAACATTTATCACACATAATTAAATGCCAATTAACAATAAAATCACACAATTTGACATTAAATGCTAAAATGCAAAGTAAATTTTTTTTTTGATTTTTCATTTTCGTAAAACAAATCACTGGTTAATTAATTCTAAATTGTAAATGCAAATGCAACACATAAATTTTTGTATTTTTTAGTAGTAAAAATAGAACAAACATGCACAGACAAATGCAAATAAATCACAAGCAACACCAAACTATTTTATTTTGAATTTTTTGGAGTAGTTCTTGTAGGGAAAAAATCACATGCTCACAGTAGGTTTGTATGATGATTTCGGACTTGGCCGTATGTCAGGATCGGGTTTTGGATGACCTGGGAGCGTTTTGGCGCCTATTGTGGAAGTTAGCATTTTGGAAGAAATTTCATAAGTTTAGGTTGAAGTGCATTTCAGTGTTATCGATGTCCGTTTGGGATTCTGAGTCTGGGAGTAGCTCCGTATGGTGATTCTGGAGTTAGGAGTGCGATCGGAAGTGAATTCAAAGGTCCGTAGGTCATTTTGAAGTCATTTGGCTAAAGATAGAAATTTGAAGGTTTTTGAGAAGTTTGACCAAGAGTTTGACTTTTTGATATCGGGGTCGGATTTCAATTACGAAAGTTGGAGAAGGTCTGTAATATCGAATATGACTTGTGTGCAAAATTTGAGGTCAATCGGACGTGATTTGACGGGTTTCGGCATCGATTGTAGAAGTTTGAAATTTCAAAGTTCATAAGGTTGGATTGGAGTATGATTCATGATTTCGATGTTGTTTGATGTGATTTGAGGCCTCGAGCGAGTTCGTATCATGTTTTGGGACATGTTGGTATAATTGGTTAAGGTCCAGAGGGCCGAGGGTGGATTTTGAAAGGTTAACAGAATGAATTTCGGACCAAAGAGTTGCTGAAATTTTCTGCAGAAAGTTGTTTTGACAGCAACTAGTGCAATCACGGAGCTGAATTTGGAAGCTTATATCTCGAAATATATTCGAAATCTGCAAATTTGCAAACCATAAAAGTTGTTGTCCTTGCATTCTAGTTTCCATAAAGTTAAACCATTCATGATTAGGACATTTAATCAAAACGTTATGATCGATTGAAGATGGCTGGTAGAGCAGTTTCAACAGAATTTTCTAATGCATGGAGCCGATTTTAGAAGCTCATATCTCGGAATATTTAAAGAGTTATATGGTTTTCAACCTATCAAATAAAAGATCTTCGAGTCTAGTTTCTAAATCTTCAAACCGTTTGTCATTTGGATATTTTCACAGGGAGTTATGGGCATTTTAACAGAAGGTTTACAGCAGGGAAAAATTGTAATAGGATGTAAAACCTGCACAGTGCAAGGTGCAACTCGATGAAGCCTGGGCAGATTGTTTTAAATACGAGTTTTGGCCTATTTCTTTCATTTGGCTAGGACGATTTTGGAGAGCTCAAGGAGGAATTTTTACCAAGCAATACTAGGTAAGTGATTTCTTCCTATTTTTGAGTTAAATATATGATCTTACATGGATTTAGACATTGAATTTGAGCATGAAAATTAGAGCAAATTGTATATTTGAGTTAGTAAAGCTATGGGTAGAATTTATCTTCGTAAAATTTCGGAATCCGGGCACGTGGGTCCGAGGGCATTTTGGTCAACCTTTCGAGCGGAGTTGGGAACTTATATAATTTGAATTGTTACAAGTATTAGAGTGAATTTTTATTGGTTTGACCGTTGTTTGAATTAGTTTTGGGGCGTTGTGCATCAATTGGAGTCGTTGGAAGGGCTTGGAAGCCGGTTATGGAAATTTTGGAGCGAAGTGAGTCTCCTTTCTAACCTTGTAAGAGGGAATTGTCCCCATAGGGAAATAATTGGCTATGTGCTCCTATTTGTAGGGGATACGTACGCACGAGGTGACGAGAGTCCATGCGTAGCTACTATTATGTGTAAGTCCGGGTAGTCTAGGACCTAAAAGCATGCTATACTTGGAATATTTGTAATCTAATTGAAAGATGAATTGCTTAAATCCTTTCGAATTGGTGAATGAGTTTCTAAAAGGATTAAACTTCATGTTTCTTAAACCGCTAAAAGAGAATTGGCTTTTATTTGCATAAATGTTCCCCGATAAATTCTTAATTGACTGTTTGAGCATGTATTTCTATATGTACCTACGTCGTATGAATGATTCACGAGCAGGGCGATTGTTTATTTAAATTTGATCGCGTCGCATGTATGATTCACGAGCGGGGTAATAGATGCATCTATAGTTCGCGTTGCTCGACCCTCGGCAGTCCACATTTTATATTTATGTTGGATCGGGCTGTACGACCTCGGCATGATATGCACATGCTTGTATTGTTTGCCTGAGAACTTTTAAATGCTAATAATTGCCTTTCCTGGCCAGAGATAAATTGATAAAGATAATAAAAAGTAAATCTTTGGACATACTTTATTATTTGAAAAGTTGTTTACCTGCTTTCCGGCTTTATGAGTTTAATTTTGCTTTATGAAATCCATGAATTTCTCACACTTGTACTACTTTATCATTGGACCACTAGTAACTGTCGAAGTCGACCTCTCGTCTCTACTTCTTTGAGATTAGATAGGATACTCAGTGAGTACATGTTGTTTTCGTACTCATACTACACTTGCTGTGCATTTTTATTGCACATGTTCATATGTGGCTAGTGGCTTAATGGCATAGCGGCAGGGTTGATACGGAGACTTAAGCGAGCTGCATTTATCGAGATGACCCACAGCCAGCAGAGTCCCTTTTATAGTATTTTACTGTGTTTTCATTTCTATCCACTTTGTATTCAGGACAGTTATTGTATTTTATTTCATTCCCTAGTAAATGCTAATGCCCTTGTGACACCGGGTTCTGGAATGTTTATGGGATATCTTGTATTAACTTCTTAACATTTATATTTGATTTGAAATGATTATCTTTTACTGGTAAAATTAAAGGAAAATCATAGTTTTCAAAAATTATTAAAATGAGAATTTAATTAAGTATTTTGGTTGGCTTGCTTGACAGCGGTGTCCGGCGCCATCACGACCCTTAGTGGAATTTGGGTCGTGACAACATGGTATCAGAGCACTAGGTTACCTTAGGTCTCACGAGTCATGAGCGAGTCTAGTAGAGTCTTGCGGATCGGTACGGAGACGTCTGTACTTATCTTCGAGAGGCTACGGGGTTGTTAGGAGCCCTTCCCTTCTTGATTTCTCATCGTGCGGTTTGATTCCTTTAAGTTTTATGCATTTATTTCCTTCTTATTCGATCTTATACGATGCGAACTGCTTACTATAAATCGAGAATTGAAGAATTGTAATGGTACTACCGATGTGGTGTGGGATGTTTCTCCCTGAATAGTTGATTGGGCTATTGTCGTTGCCTTGCGTAAGAATATATTGTCATTTCAGCTCAGTAACAGTATTCCTGAGAGCTTTGAGGTTATGCACAGATTGATATGATGCTCACGATTGGTTATCACACAGTATTGACTTGATGGTAGGATACTTGCATATGTATTAGGGTGGTGAATGATTTCAAAGGAAGTCTACTTTGTGCACGATTCAGAAATCGGATATCTTATTTCCGGTGGAGGAAAAGAAATTAGCCTATGAATGTCCAGATTTGGGGTGATGGAGTAACTACACTTGGTATTTTCGAGCGTGGTGGAATTTTCATCTGCGATGTAGTGTTGTCGTCTTCAATTATATGTGTTAAGTTCGCCGGTGTTATGGTCTTCTGCAATTCGCCCTTGGGGTAGGATATTGTGAAATAATATTGGAGAAATGATAGTTGGATATCGCGGGGTGCAGTGGTTCAGGATTGAATCAGTGTTTCTAATGTCGACGACTCGAGAAAGATGATCTCTGGAAAGGTTTAAAGTTAGTAGCGATTTGTGGGTTCAAGTGCAACGAAGATAGATTTTATTAAGGCAACAACTGAGTAGCAAAGGATGAGGAAGGACATGTGGGAAGTGCCAGGCGGTGGTTAAAATTTCTAGAAGGCCAAGTATAAGAAGCAAAGGTCGAGTGGTCGATTAGACGGGTGAGTTCCGCCAAAGTGGGAGAGTGGCAGAGTTACATATGGGCTTTAGGATGACTACGCACCTTAAGAAGAGTTTGGAACGACTTGGGAATTTTAGTGATTGATGATTGGGGTCTACGGATCTAATTTGAAGTATGGGTTATTATGTGGCAGGAGATTTGATATAATGGAAATGAGCTACTTGAAATGAAGAAGGATACAACGTAACATTGAATTGGAAGGATGTTGCCGCACATTGAATTGATGTCCACGAGGGGTGAATAGACTTGTGTAGCTAGAGAGTGAGCTCGGACTTAGGATGGGTTATTGATGTCGTAGTGATTGTACCCTGTGCAGTAGCGTTGGAAGACGTCGGCACGCAAATTCCATAGGTGGGTTATCTCCAGCGAGCAGCTAGGCGGTCGCATGGATTGGTGAAGCTTCTGCGAAGAATTCTATTTGTTATACAACAAAGAGATCGGTCATACAAATGTGGTTAATGATTTAGAGTATGAAAAGGGGTTTTTATAGAAAGATTCCGAGAATTTTTGCGGTTGTTTGCACAAGGTTATGTCAATAAGAAATAAAGAATCCTGGTGAATTCCAAAGTTGTGTAATAGTGGATTCAAGCTAAGTATGAGAGTCCCACCACTTAGGATTTGGTTGCATGGCTAACTACTTGCGAGGTTTCTGGTTATTAGCATATTGATGGGTTATTACAGCTGCAGGAAAATAATATAAGTGGTAATTTGAGCAAAGGAATTGTTAAAGGTGTGCTATGGTTGGCCTTATTGGCTCATGTTCAGACTCGGGGAAGGATTCAGGATTTATGCCTTGTATAGATGCGGGTCTCAACGAAAATGATTCTGCCAGGTGCTTTATCGAGAGGATATTCATGTGCTAGAAGATTCATAGAGTTTATTATATTCAGGGCCAAGTCAGAGCGGGTGGCTCTCAATGACGGTCCTAGTGGATTCAAAGGTTAAAGTGTGGTGCCTAATGATTTCAAGCCTATAAGTACGGTTAAAAATCAAGCTTTTGTAGCAACTTATGAGAAGAGGCCCAGAATGTTCTATGATGTTTTGACTCGCAGTGTAGCATTTGGGAGGAAAATGAGAAAAGACATCGGATTCGTAGAGGGATTATCAGAATGGGCATACTAGTTGAGGATGCAAATGTGCGTACAAGGGAGGTATGAAACGGTTCGTGGTATTGGAGATAGCGTGGTCTCGTGATTCAAAGTCACTCGGGATGAGTGTGGATGGGGTGTGTTATGTGTTGAATGGAGTTATTATTATTTCTAAGGCAATCAAGGATAAATTGGAAGAAGATAAATTGATTAGCTATAGTTGAATTGGCATATTGATGGTAGTGATCAGTTCCTGCAGCGAGACCAAGTTATGTAAGTGATTTGTGACGGTACGTGTGAGGCCAGGCGACCGCCGTAATTGATGTTATTCAGAAGTATTCTACTGTTATGGCCTGTTATGTGTAGGCGGATCCCGAAAGGGCTATGGTGGCTTAGACCACTATTTAGAGATTTGCATATTCCACGGTTATGAGAATTCACTTGTGTGTTGCTATGGTTCTCCTGAAGTGAGTTAAGTTAAAAGTTTTATATGATGAAGTGTTAATCTATTAGTGGTTCCGAAGTTATAATGAAAAATGTGTTCTATCGTATATCGGCATGTTGGGTGCAGTGAGTGGTATGGAATTTGAAGTGAGGATCAAGGTTGTAGTTCAGTGTTGACAAGGATGTCACGAGCTCGGATGAGCAGGAAAGGAGTTTCGATGTTTAATGTAAGTTGGTATTGTCTTCAGCATCACCTGAGATCGGTGTTTTGTGAAAAGAGCTTTGCATCTTGGTTAAGGATTCTTGATCACTTTTCAGCGTTAGTGCGGCCGGTGGTTTGAATGTACATACCTATTATCTGTTACGGAAGGTTGTAGGAGCGTGCCCCACAGGAAGGTTGTATTAGTGTGACATGTTGCCACTTGATTGATTGAAGAGTTAAATCAACTATGAAGATTGTAGCGATGTCATTAAATTGAGAATTTATGCCTGGAGGGCACACGGTTTATTGGGTTGCGGACTGTGGAGGATTACTCTAGTTATGATGGTTGTTCTTGTGTGTTATGAGAAAAAGGGGGGGTGACTATGGACCTTTGAAAGGTTATTAGCCTGGTTCAGTGCAATCAGAATCAGCTTGAGGTATGTTGATGGATTTAAATATGAATGGGCTCTATATAAAGCCAGATGTGTTCATTTCAGCCATGCGCTCCTTATGGAAGAGTAGTCGGGGTGTTATTTTGTCGTCAGCTATTACATGTAATGATGTATTGCGCTATGAGAGTCGTGAGACGGCTAGGTGAATTTCTTATGTGTTGAGGTTCTGCGTAGAGATGATGTTATATGAGCAGAATGGCTCTTGAGATTCAGATCGTATATCGCACCTCAGTTGTGCTTGGTTTGTAGCTTATAGCGCTATATGTCTCCCCAAGGATGGTATTATGCACTTGACGTGCTGGTGACCGGCAATCGGTATTTTGATGTAATGAGCAATCTAGCTCGGTGTGTATCTCCTTATGTGAATTTTATGTGTGGATCGGGTAGCAACTTGGACCGGGTTGCGTGCCGCAACAATGTGATGTTGAGTACAGGTCCCTATATCTGTTTTTATGTGTTTTGTTTCCTGTTTTTTTCTGAGGAAAACTCATATTAACTATGTTCTCGTGTCGGAGGTATGATTTGCGAGTGGGGTGTTTATTTAATTATGTTGACCGCGTTGCATGTATGATTCGCGAGTGGGGCAATTGGATTTCCTTTTCAGAGTTCGTTTTCCTTTGTATCACATTCGAATTGGTAGCCTATTGGCACATTGTGGCATCATATGAGACTTTTGATCATGTTCGGGGTGGCTTATTGCCTGAGCAATTCGTACTGGGTGAGACGAGATCATTGGATATAGGATCAGTGCAATCTGATTATATGAAGTATATTAAGGAGCTAAGACCATTATTTGGTTTAGAATGAGGTGATAGTTCTTGTCAGGAGTATAGACCCAATTATTTATTGATTCAACAGTTGGTTATGAATTTCTACACATCTCTTCCATAGTGGCAGTATTGTAAGAGTTAGAGCAAGACTTATATATATCATGAGGTGCATTGGGTGCATCAAATTCGTGGAATTTCGACTAATTTGATCAAAGAATGTTATTGTGTTCCTGTGAGTAAAGTGGTGCAAGGTGCGAATTCGACTAAGGTATGCAGTCATGTTTTGGTGCTGCGTGTAGTTATTGATACGGTGAGCTTATGTTGGAAACAGACCTGGCATAAAATTCCGGATGTTGGAATTTGGCTCTAAGGCTTATTTACTTGAATAAAAGGGAATATCTCCAAAACTGATCGAGCTAACATGCTCAACTGAGTTGTGATAGAACGGGTAGGTGCACGAGGTGTTAAACAGTGATTTCAGACTACTTTAGTATAGTTCTTCGAGGACGAACGTATGTTTAAGTGGGAGAGAATGTAACGACCTGACCGGTCGTTTTGAGCTCTAGTGCGTCATTCAATAGTTTGGGGCCATGAGCAGCTTCACTTCAAGTATTATGACTTGTACGCATGGTCGGAATTGAATTCCAGGGAATTCCGAGTTGATTTGGAAAGGGAATTCTTATATCGGAAGCTTTAAGTTGAAAGAATTGACTAAGATTGAATTTTAGAGTAAACGACCTCAGAATCGGGATCTAAAGGTTCTAGTAGGTTCGTATGATGATTTTGGACTTAGGCGTATGCCCGAATCGGGTTTTGGATGACCCGGGAGTATTTTGGCGCATATTGTGGAAGTTAGCATTTTGGAAGAAATTTCATAAGTTTGGGCTGAAGTGCATTTCAGTGTTATCGATGTTCGTTTGGGATTCTGAGTCTGGGAGTAGCTCCGTATGATGATTATGGAGTTGGGAGCGCGATCGGAAGTGAATTCGGAGGTCCGTAGGTCATTTTGAAGTCATTTGGCTAAAGATAGAAATTTGAAGGTTTTTGAGAAATTTGATTGAGAGTTTGACTTTTTGATATTGGGGTCGGATTTCAATTCCGAAAGTTGGAGAAGGTATGTAATGTCGAATATGACTTATGTGCAAAATGTGAGGTCAATCGGACGTGATTTGACAAGTTTCGGCATCGAATGTAGAAGTTTAAAATTTCAAAGTTCATAAGTTTGGATTGGAGTACGATTCATGATTTCGATGTTGTTTGATGTGATTTGAGGTCTCGGGGGAGTTCGTATCATGTTTTGGGACATGTTGGTATAATTGGTTAAGGTCCCGAGGGTGGATTTCGGAAGGTTAACGGAATGAATTTCGGACCAAAGAGTTGCTGAATTTTCTACAGAAAGCTGTTTTGACAGCAACTGGTGCAATCGCGGAGGTGAATTTAGATGCTTATATCTCGAAATCTATAAGAAATATGGAAATATGCAAACAAAAAAGTTGTTTCCCTTGCATTCTATTTTCCAGAAAGTTAAACCATTCATGATTTAGACACTTAATCAGAACGTTATGATCGATTGAAGATGGCTGGTGGAGCAGTTTCGACAGAATTTTCTGATGCATGGAGCCGACTTTAGAAGCTCATATCTCGGAATATTTAAAGAGTTATATGGTTTGCAACCTATCAAATGAAAGATCTTCGAGTCTAGTTTCTAAATCTTCAAACTGTTTGTCATTTGTATATTTCCACAAGGAGTTATGGGCATTTTAACAGAAGGTGTACAACAGGGGAAAATTGTAATAGGATGTACAACCTGCACAGCGCAAGGTACAACTCGATGAAGCCTGGGCGGATTGTTTTAAACACGAGTTTTGGCCCATTTCTTTCATTTGGCTTGGACGATTTTGGAGAGCTCAAGTAGGGATTTTCACCAAGCAACACTAGGTAAGTGATTTCTTCCTATTTTTGAGTTAAATATGTGATCTTACATGGATTTAGACATGGAAAATTAAATTAAATTTGGACTTTTTGGCGAAGACCTAGAATTTGGAATTTTGGACTTTTACCTTGAATTTGAGCATGAAAATTAGAGTAAATTATATATTTGAGTTAGTAAAGCTATGGGTAGAATTTATCTTCGAGAAATTTCGGAATCCGGGCACGTGGGCCCGAGGGCATTTTGGTCAACTTTTCGAGCGGAGTTGGGAACTTATATAATTTGAATTGTTACAAGTATTAAAGTGAATTTTTATTGGTTTGCCCATTGTTTGAATAGTTTTGAGGCGTTGTGCATCAATTGGAGTCGTTGGAAGGGCTTGGAAGCCAGTTATGGAAATTTCGGAGCGAGGTGAGTCTCCTTTCTAACCTTGTAAGAGGGAATTGTCCCCATAGGTAAAATAATTGCATATGTGCTCCTATTTGTGGGGGCTACGTACGCACGAGATGATGAGAGTCCGTGCGTCGCTACTATTATGTGTAAGTTCGGCTAGTCTAGGACCCAAAAACATGATATACTTGGAATATTTGTAATCTTATTGACAGATGAATTGCTTAAATCCTATCGAATTGGTGAATGATTATCTAAAAGGATTAAATTTCATTTTTCTTAAACCGCTGAAAGAGAATTCGCTTTTATTTGGATAAACATTCCCCGATAAATTCTTAATTGGTTGTTTGAGCATGTATTTCTATGTGTACCCGCGTCGCATGAATGATTCGCGAGCAGGGCGATTATTTATTTAAATTTGACCGCGTCGCATATATGATTCACGAGTGGGGTAATAGATGCATCTATGGTTCACGCTGTTCGACCCTCGGCAGTGCACATTTTATATTTATGTTGGATCGTGTCGTACGACCTCGGCATGATATGAGCATGCTTGTATTGTTTACCTGAGAACTTTTAAATGTTGATAATTACCTTTCCTGGCCAAAGATAAATTGATAAAGATAATAAAAAGTAAATCTTTGAAAATCCTTTATTATTTGAAAAGTTGTTTACCTGCTTTCCGGCTTTATGAGTTTAATTTTGTTTATGAAATCCATGAATTTCTCACACTTGTACTACTTTATCATTGGACCACTAGTAACTGTCGACCTCTCGTATCTATTTCTTCGAGATTAGACGGGATACTCGTTGGGTACACATTGTTTTCATACTCATACTACACTTGTTGTGCATTTTTGTTGCACAGGTTCATATGTGGCTAGTGCCTTAGTGGCATAGCAGCAGGATTGATACGTAGACTTAGGCGAGCTGCATTTATCGAGACGACCCACAGCCAGCAGAGTCCCCTTTAGAGTATTTTACTATGTTTTCATTTCTGTCCACTTTGTATTCCGGACAGTTACTGTATTTTATTTCATTCCCTAGTAAATGCTCATGCCCTTGTGACACCGGATTTTGGAATGATTATGGAGTATCTTGTATTAACTTCTTAAAATTCATATTTGATTTGAAACGATTATCTTTTACTGGTAAAATTAAAGGAAATCATAGTTTTCAAAAATTATTAAAACGAGAATTTAATTAAGTATTTTGGTTGGCTTGCTTGACAGCGGTGTACGGCACCATCACGACCCTTAGTGGAATTTGGGTCGTGACAAAAATCCCTATCCCTTTAACCCAGCCCCACTCGGCCCCCTTGTACCGGTCCGGGCCGGCTCCGATTTTGACCTGTCTAAGCCGGTCCGGAATCGGGCTGACCCGGCCTGTTAGACACCCATATTGTAAACATAGAATTCATGAATTATATTGTATGGGATGTGAATCAAGTACGGAGCATAACTACTGATGGGATTGCAATTTGTGAACTTTCCTCAAGAGTTTTAACAACAACAACAATCTAGTATAATCCCACTTAGTGGAGTCTGGGAAGGGTAGTGTGTACGCAGACCTTACCTATACCCTGGGGCATCAAGAGTTTTAGTCAATTAAAATTTATACTCCATCCGTTCACTTTTACTTGGCACATTTTGACTTTTCACGTCCCTTAAGAAATAATAAATGAAGTGCATAATTTATCATTATACACATATTAATTAATGCATATTTTATTGAATTTGAAAAAATGATTTGAAATGAGTAATAAATCCTGTAGGTATAACATGAATTTTTTTTGTCTTCTCTTGATATGCGTAAAGTGACAAGTAAAAATGAAAATCTATTTTTAATATACATGCCAAGTAAAAGTAACCGGAGGGGTAGACGATTGACAACGAAAACGAAAAAATAATGTAATGACGAAAAAGAAAGAAGAAAAAGTATAATACCAGTTGCCACTAGGGGTGTACATGGACCGGGCTATATCGGTTTGGATTGATTTGTATTTTTGGGTTTTTTTGTAACATGAATTTTTTTTCAATCTTACTTAGTTAAATTTTTTATAAGTAAATATATGTTTAGTAAAAAATTTAAAAATTGACAAACCTATAATATATTAAAATATGTATACTTTCAAGGTTAAAGGAATTTAATAATTAAATATAAAAATCAATATGATAACTAATTAATGATTTGTTCCATTTAATTTTAGATTATCGAAATACCACTTCAAAATAAAAAAAAAGATATAAGAATTTAATAAATCTTGACATATGAACATGAAAAAATAAAGAGATTGACGCATTTCAGTAACACTTGATAAGAATCATATGACCTATTATTTAAGGTTAATAAAAATGGAGTACTTCATATTCTATTAAATATAACATCCCATAAGAGAATCCCAAATATTTCTAGAATTTTTGTAAAGAAAATTCTATATAACTAAAAGTATATATAAAAATTATATATTTATATATATGTCGGTTTGGTGCGATTTTTTTTACTCAAAACCAAACCAAATCAAATCAAACCTAGTCAGGTTTTTTAATCGATCTGATTTGACTTTTCGGTTTGTGCGGTTTTCTTGTCACGACCCAAAATCCACTAAGGGTCGTGATGGCGCCGGACACTGCTGTCAGGCAAGCCAACCAAAATACTTGATTAAGTTCTCATTTTAGCAATTTTGAAAACTAAGATTTTTCCTTCAATTTTACTAGTAAAAGACAATCTTTACAATGTAAATGAAAAAGATGTTTGGAAGTAATACAAGATACCCAATAATCATTCCAGAACCCGGTGTCACAAGTGCCTGAGCATTTATTAAGACGGAAATAAAAATGCAACAACCGTCCGGTATACAATATTGGACAGAAAATAAATACAGATAACTGAAAGAGACTCTGCTAGCTACGGATCGCCTTACAAAGTGCAGCTCACCTAAGTCTCTGTATCAACCATGCTGCTATGCCCAGTAGGCCACTAGAGATACATATGCATGTGCAAAATAAATGCATAGAAGTGTAGTATGAGTATGAAAACAACGTGTACTCAATGCGTATCCCGTCTAATCTCGAAGAAGTAGAGACGAGAGGCCGACTTTGACATTTACAAGTGGTCCAATAACAATATAGTGAAAATGTGAGGAAATCATGGATTTTTATAAAGCAATTATAAACTCGTAAAAATCATATAACAGGTAAACAACATCTCAAATAAGTACAGATTTCCAAAGTTTACTTTTCATTATGCTTATCAACTATATCTGGCAAGGGAAGGCAAATATTATCGCATAACATTCTCAGGCAAGTAATACAAGCATGTGCATATCATGCCGAGGTCGTACGACCCGATCCAACAAAAATGTAAAATGTGCACTGCCGAGGGTCGAACAACATGAACGATGCATCTATTACCCCGCTCGCGAATCATACATGCAACGCGGGCGCACATAGATACACACAGTCAAACAACTAATTAAGAGTTTATTCCAATAAAAGTCAATTCTCTTTAATGATTTAAGAAAATGAAATTTAATCCTTTTAGAAATTCATTTACCAATTCGATGAGATTTAACCAATTCAAGATGTCAATAAGTTTACAAATAATCCAAGTACAGCATGCTTTTGGGTCCTAGACTACCCGGACAATAGCATAATAGTAGCCACGCATGGACTCTCGTCACCTCGTGCGTACGTAGCCCCCACAAATAGAAGCACATAACCAATTAACTCACCTATGGAGACAATTCCCTCTTACAAGGTTAGAAAGGAGACTCACCTCGCTCCGAAGATCCATAACCGGCATTCCACGCCCTTCCGAAGACTTAAATTGATGCACAACGCTCCAAAACTAGCCAATAATTATGCAAAATCCATTAATATATGTTCAAGTACTTATAATAATCCAATTTGTAGCAATTCCTAATCCCAATCGAAAAGCTGACAAAATTTCCCTCGGGCACACGTGCTCGGATTTTGAAATTTTTTGAAGATAAACTTTACCCATGAACTCACAAACTCAAATATATGATTTTCTCTTAATTACATACCCAAAATCGTGGTCAAATTCCAAGAATATAAATTTTCTAGGTCTTCCCTCAAACCCCAAGTTTCTACCAATTTCCATGTCCAAATCCATATGTAATCAATATATTTAACTCAAGATAGATGGAGGATAGCTTACCTTATCGTTGATGATGAAATCCCCTCTTCAAGCTCTCCAAAATCGCCTCAACAAGAGTAAAAAAGGGGAGGAAAATGGCCAAACCCCCGATTTTAAAGACACTCACTGCCTCAGCAGTTTCCGCACCTGCGGTCTCCTGACTACTTTTGCGGTTCCGCAGGTGCGAGACCAGATTCTGCTTCTGCGATACGGGGCTCCCCATCCCATTCCGCTTCTGCGCCCTCTTTACCGCATATGTGGTTCCGCATCTGCGGTTAAACGACCGCATCTGCGGTCCCAGCTCTCTCTTCCGCCCATACCGCATCTGCGACCCTAGGGCCGCTGCTGCGGTTCCGCACCTACGATCCTAGACTCGCAGTTGCAGTTACACCAGCAACCTCAGCTTTTCTTCAAACTCCGAATTCGATCCTTTAACCACTTGGAATCCACCTTACACCCCCGGGACCCCAACCAATCGTACCAACCAGTCCCAAGACACATTACGGACTTGCTCGAGGCCTCAACTCATATCAAACAACGCTAAAACCACGAATCGACCTCCAATCCAAGCTTTATGACTTTAGAATTTCAAACTTCTACTTTCAATGTTTAAACCTATCAAATCACGTCTGATTGACCTCAAATTTTGCACGCAAGTCATATTTGATATTACGGACCTACTCCAACTTCCGGAATCAAAATCCGACCCCAATATCAAAAATTCAACTTCCAAACAAACTTCTCAAAAAAACCCTTCAAATTTCTATCTTTAGCCAAATGACTTCAAAATGACCTACGGACCTCCGAATTCACTTCCGATCACGCTCGCAGCACCAGAATCACCATATGGAGCTATTCCCAAATTCGAAATCCCAAACGGACATGGATAACACTGAAATGCGCTTCAACCCAAACTTATGAAATTTCTTCCAAAAGGCTAACTCCCACAATAGGTGCCAAATCGCTCCCGGGTCATCCAAAACCTGATCCGAACATACGCCCAAGTTCGAAATCATCATACTAACGTGCTGGAACCTTAGAATCCTGATTCCGAGGTTGTTTACTCAAAAATCCAATCTTAGCTAATTCTTTCAATTTAAAGCTTATGAAATGAGAATTTTCTTTCCAAATCAACTCCGAACTTTCCGAGGTTCAATTCCAACGATGCGCACAAGTCATAATGCTTGAAATGAAGCTGCTCATGGCCTCAAACTGCTGAACGGCGCGCTAGAACTCGAAAAGACCGATTGGGTCGTTACATTCTCTCCCACTTAAACATTCGTTCGTCCTCGAACGTGCTAAGAACTACGTTGGAGTTGTCCGAAATCACTGTTTAACACCTCGAGCACCTACCCGTGCTATCACAACTCAGTCGGGCATTTTAGCTTGATCGACCTGAAGATATCCTTTTTCACTTAAGCAAATAAGCCTTAGAGCCCCATTCCAACATCCGAAATTCTCCGCCAGGCCTGCTTCCAACATACGAACACCGTATCAATCACCAGACGATGTACCAGAACATGACTGCATACCTTAGCTGAATTTACACCTTGCACCATTTTACTCATAGGACCACAACGATACCCTCTGATAAATTTAGTCGAAATTCCATGACTCTGATGCTCCCATTGCACCTCATGACCTACATAGGTCTTGCTCTAACTCTGCCAATACCGCCACGACGGAAAATATGTGTAGAAATCCATAACCAACTGCCAAATCGACAAATCAATGGGTCTATACTCCCGACAAGAACCATCACCTTATTCTGAAGCAAACAATGGTCTTAGCTACTTAATATACTTCATATAATCAGATTGCACTGATCTTAATCCAATGATCTCGTCTCACCCAGTATGAATTGCTCAGGCAATAAGTCACCCCGGACGTGACCAAAAGTCTCATATGATACCACCATGTGCCATTAGGCTACCAATTCGAACGCGATAACAACGAAGAACAAGCTCTGAACAAGAAATCCAATTACCCCGCTCGCGAATCACACATGCGACACGGTCAACAGGCTAAACAGACACCCCGCTCGCGAATCATACATGCTACGCGGTCGACACAATTAAACAAATGCCCCGCTCGCGAAACATACATGCGACGCGTTCACACATCTAATATAGTTTTCCTCATAAAAATAGGAAACAAAACACATAAAACAGATACGGGGAATTGTACTCAGCATCACACTATTGCGGCACGCAACCCGATCCAAATAACATGACCATGGCGGTGTGCCACCTGATCCACCCATGAAACTCACATAAGGAGATACACACCGAGCTAGATTGCTCATCTCGATAAAATACCGAATATCGGTCACAAACACACTAAGTGCATAATTCCATCACTGGGGAGGCATATAGCGCCATAAACTACAAAACTCAAGCACCGTTGAGGTGCGATATACGATCTGAACCTCAAAAGCCATCCTGCTTATATAGCATCATCCCTACGCGGAACCTCAACACATAAGAAATTTATCAAGTCGTCTCACAACTCACATAGCACAACATAATATTACATGAAATAGCCGACGACAAAACAACATTCAACATCTGGACACTCCTCCATGGGGAGAGCCATGCGGAAATGAATACATCTGGCCTGATGTAGAGCCCATATTCATATTTAAATCCACCCATCGACCTCGAGCCTATTCTGATCGCACCGTACTAGGCTAATAACCTTTCAAGGGTCCATAATAACCCTTTTTTTCATAACTCACAAGAACAACCCTCATATCCAGAGCAAACCTCCACAGTCCATAACCCAATAAACTGAGTGCCCTCTAGGCATAAATTCTCAAATTAGGGATATTACCACAATCTTCATACTTGGTTTAAATTTTTAAGTGATTACATGTCACACTTATACAATATTCCCATGAGATACGCTCCCACGACCTTCCGCACTAGATAACGAGTCTGCACATTCATACCATCGGTCACACTAATGTTGTAAAGCATATAAAGAATCCGTAATCAAGATGCAAGGCCTCCGACACAACGTGCCGATCTTAGGTGACGCTAAAGACAATAATAGCTTACTCCAAATATCCAAATCCCTTCTTGCTCATCCGAGCTCGTGACCTCCTCGTCAAACACTGAACCGCAACCTTGATCCTCACTTTCGAATTCCATGCTGCTCACTGCACCTAACAAGCCAATATGCGATAGTACAAGAATTTCATCATAACTCTTGAACCACTAATAGGTTAATGCTTCATCATATAAAAACTTTTCACCTAACTCACTTTAGGGGAACCATAGTAACACACAGGTGAATTCTCACAACCGTAGAATATGCAAATCTCTAAGTAGTGGTCTAAGCCACCATAGCCCTTCCGGGATCCGCCTCCACATAACAGATCATAATAGTAGAATACTTCTGAATCACATCGATTACGGCGGCCGACAAACCTCATACGTACCGCCATAAATTGTTTTCATATCTTGACCATGCTGAAGGAACTGATAACTACCACCAATATACCAACCTAAGTATGGCTAACCGATCTATCTTCTTCTAATTTATCTTTGTTTGCCTTGGAAATAATAATAACACCATTCAACACACAGTACACTCGATCCGCACTCATTTCGAGTGACCCTGAATCACGAGACCATGTTGTCTCAAACCCCACAAACTGTTTCATATCTCCCTTGTGCGCACATTCGCATCCTCAACTGGTACGCCCATTCTGATAATCTCTCTAAGAATTCGGAGTTCTTTCTCATTTTCCTCCCAAATGCAGCACTGCAAGTCAAAACATCACAGAACATTTTGGGCCTCTTCTCGTAAGCAGCTATGAAAGCTTGATTCTTAACCGTACTTGTAGGCTCGAAATCATTAGGCACCACTCTTTAAATTTGAATTCGCTAGGATCATTATTAGGAGCCACCCTCTCTGACTTGGCCCCGAATATAATCAACCCCATGAATCTTCTAGCACATGAATACCCTCTTGACGAAGCACCCGGCAGAATCACTTCCCTTGAAACCCGCATCTAAACAAGTCATAAATCCTGAATCCTTTCCAAGTCTGAACATGAGCCAACAAGGCCTACCATAGCACACCTTTAACAATTCCTTTGCTTAAATTACCACTTATATTACTTTTCTGTAGCTGAGATAACCCATCAATATGCTACTAACCAGAAACCTCGTAAGTAGTTAACCATGCAACCCAATCATAGGCGGTGGGACTCTCCCACTTAGCTCGAAACCACTATTATACAACTCTGAAATTCACTAGGATTCTTTATCTCTTATTGACATAACCTTGCGCAATAACCATCAAAATTCTCGGAATCTTCCTGTAAAACCCCTTTTATACTCTGAATCATCAACCTTCAAATATTCGACCTCTTACCGGAATGGCCAGTAAAATCCTCCTTAGAAGCTTCGCCAACCACACGACCGCTAACCTGCTCACAGGGAATAACCCATCTGTGGAAATCACTTTCTGACATCTCCCAACGCTGCTGCACAGGGTATAATCACTACGACATCAATAACCCATCCTGAGTTCGAGCTCACTCTCTAGCTGCACAAGTCCATTCACCCCTCGTGGACATCGCTTAAATGTGCGGCAACATCCTTCCAATTCAAAGTTATGTTGTATCCGTCTTCATTTCAAGCAACTCATTCCCGTTATATCAAATCTCCAGCCGCATAATAGCCCATACTCCGAATTACGTCCGCATACCCCAATCACCAATCACTAATATTCCCGAATCATTCCAAACTTTCCTTAAGGTGCGTAGTCATCCTACCATAATTCGGATATGCACCTCCGCCACTCTCCCACTTTGGCAGAACTCATCCCTTTAATCAACTACTCGACCTTTGCTTCTTATACTTAGCCTTCTAGAAATCTTATCCACTGCTTGACATTTCCCACATGTCTTTCCTCATCCTTTGCTGCTCCGTTGTTGCCTTAAATAAAATCTATCTTTGTAGCACTTGAACCCACAATCGCTACCAACTTTAAACCTTTCTGAAGATCATCTTTCTCGAGTCGTCAACATTAGAAACATCGGTTCGATCTGAACCACCGCACCCCGCAATATCTAATAGTCGTTTCTCCCATATCATTTCATAATATCTTACCCCAAAGGCGAATAGCAGAAGATCATAATACCAGCGAACTTAACACATACAATCGAGGACGACGACACTACATCGCAGGTAAAAATTCTACCACGCTCGAAAATACCACGTCTCGTTACTTCATCCACCCAAATCTAATCATTCTTAGTCCGATTTCTTAGTCCGATTGCCTCTCCCCTACCGGGGATAAAATACTGAATCTATAGATCATGCATTGAGTAAACCTCCCTTCAAGTCATTCACTTCCCCTGACACGTAGGCAAACATCCTACCATCATATAAATACTGCAGAAAAATCGTTCATAGCATCATGGCAATTTGTGCCTAGACTCAAAGCTCTCAGAAGTAATGTTACTGAGCTGAAATGACAGAATATCCTTCCACAAGGCGACGATAATAGCTCAAACAACCCCGCACCCCATTCGTAGTACCATTACAATCTGAAATTCTCGATTTATAAACCAGCGGTTCGCGTCGCGTAAGATTGAGTAGGAAGGAAACAAGGGAATAAGCCTCAAGGAATCAAATCGCACGATGAGGAATCAAGAAGGGAAGTACTCCTAACAGCCATGTAGTCTCCCGAAGATAAGTACAGATGTCTCTGTACCGATCCGCGACACTCTACTAGACTTGCTCATGATTGGTGAGACATAAGGGAACCTAGTGCTCTAATACCATGTTGTCACGACCCAAAATACACTAAGGATCATGATGGCGCCGGACACTGCTGTCAGGAAAGCCAACCAAAATACTTGATTAAGTTCTCATTTTAATTATTTTGAAAACTAAGATTTTTCCTTCAATTTTACTAGTAAAAGACAATCTTTATAATGTAAATAAAAGAATGATTGGAAGTAAATATAAGATACCCAATAATCATTCTAGAACCCGGTGTCACAAGTCCATGAGCATTTACTAAGAAGGAAATAAAAATGCAACAACCGTCCGGTATACAGTATTGGACGTATACAGTATTGGACAGAAAATAAATACAGATAACTGAAAGAGACTCTGCTGGTTGCAGATCGCCTTAAGAAGTGCAGCTCACCTAAGTCTCTGTATCAACCATGCTGCTACGCCCAGTAGGCCACTAGAGATACATATGCTTGTGAAAAAAAAATGCATAGAAGTGTAGTATGAGTACGAAAACAACGTGTACTCAATGAGTATCCCATCTAATCTCGAAGAAGTAGAGACGAGAGGTCAACTTTGACATTTACTAGTGGTCCAATAACAATATAGTGAAAATGTGAGGAAATCATGAATTTTTATAAAGCAATTATAAACTCGTAAAAACCAGATAACAGGTAAACAACATCTTAAATAAGTACGGATTTTCAAAGTTTACTTTTCATTATGCTTATCAACTATATATGTCCAGGGAAGCAAATATTATCGCATAACATTCTCAGGCAAGCAATACAAGCATGCGCATATCATGCCGAGGCCGTACGACCCAATCCAACAGAAATGTAAAATATGCACTGCCGAGGGTCGAACGGCACGAAAGATGCATCTATTACCCCGCTCGCGCATCATACCTGCGATGCGGTCAACATAAATAAACAAATACCCCACTCGCGAATCATACATGCGACACGGTCACACATAGATACACATAGTCAAACAACCAATTAAGAGTTTATTCCAATAAAAGCCAATTCTCTTTTAATGATTTAAGAAAATGAAATTTGATCCTTTTAGAAATTCATTTACCAATTCGATGAGATTTAACCAATTCAAGCCATCAATAAGTTTACAAATAATCCAAGTACAACATGCTTTTGGGTCCTAGACTACTCGGACAATATCATAACAGTAGCTACGCAGGGACTCTCGTCACCTCGTGCGTACGTAGCCCTCACAAATAGAAGGACATAACCAATTAACTCATCTATGGGGACAATTCCCTCTTACAAGGTTAGAAAGGAGACTCACATTGCTCCGAAGATCCATAACCGGCATTCCACGCCCTTCCGAATACTTAAATTGATGCACAACGCTCCAAAACTAGCCAATAATTATGCAAAATCCATTAATATATGTTCAAGTACTCATAATAACCCAATTTATAGCAATTCCTAACCTCAATCGAAAAGTTGACAAAATTGCTCTCGAGCCCACGTGTCCGGATTCCAAAATTTTTCGAAGATAAACTTTACCCATGAACTCACGAACTAAAATATATGATTTTCTCTTAATTCCATACCCAAAATCGTGGTTAAATTCCAAGAATATAAATTTTCTAGGTCTTCCCCCAAACCCCAAGTTTCTACAAATTTCCATGTCCAAATCTGTATGTAATCAATGTATTTAACTCAAGATAGATGGAGGATAGCTTACCTTATTATTGATGATGAAAATCCCCTCTTCAAGCTCTCCAAAATTGCCCCAACAGGAGTTAAAAAAATGGAGGAAAATGGCCAAACCCCCAATTTTAAAGACACTCACTGCCTCAGTAGTTTCCGCACCTGCGATCTCCTGACCGCTTCTACGGTTCCGCAAGTGCGAGATCAGATTCCGCTTCTGCGGTCCGGGGCTCCCCAGCTCATTCCGCTTCTGCGCTCTCTTTACCGCAGATGCGGTCCCGCATCTGCGGCCAAACGACCGCATCTGCGGTCCCAGCTCTCTCTTTCGCCCATACCGCATCTACGACCCTAGGGCCGTTTCTGCGGTTCTACACATGCGGTCTTAGACTCGCATTTGCAGTTACACCAGTAACCAGCAACCTCAGCTCTTCTTCAAACTTCAAATTCGATCCGTTAACCACTCGGAATCCACTCGAGGCTCCCGGGACCCCAGTCAATCATACAAACCAGTCCCAAGACACATTACGGACTTGCTCAACTCATATCAAATAATGCTAAAACCACGAATCGACCTCCAATCCAAGCTTTATAAACTTTAGAGTTTCAAACTTCTACTTTCGATGTTTAAACCTATCAAATCACGTCTGATTGACCTCAAATTTTGCACACAAGTCATATTTGACATTACGGACCTACTCCAACTCCCGGAATCGAAATCCGACCCAGATATCAAAAAGTTAACTTCCGATCAAACTTCTCAAAAAACCCTTCAAATTTCTATCTTTAGCCAAATGACTTCAGAATGACCTACGGACCTCCGAATTCACTTCCGATCGCGCTCCCAACACCAGAATCACCATACGGAGCTATTCTCAGACTCGGAATCCCAAACGGACATTGATAACATTGAAATGCGCTTCAACCCAAACTTATGAAATTTCTTCCAAAAGGCTAACTCCCACAATAGGCGCCAAATCGCTCCCGAGTCATCCAAAACCTAATCCGAACATACGCCCAAGTCCGAAATCATCATACGAACCTGCTGGAACCTTCGAATCCTGATTCCAAGGTCCTTTACTAAAAATCCGATCTTAGCTAATTCTTTCAATTTAAAGCTTATGAAATGAGAATTTTCTTTCCAAATCAACTCCGAACTTCCTGAGGTTCAATTCCGACGATGCGCACAAGTCATAATGCCTGAAATGAAGCTGCTCATGGCTTCAAACTACTGAATGGCGCACTAGAACTCGAAACGACCGGTCCGGTTGTTACCCCCTAGTTACCACCCATTACGAATAATAGTGGAAATCGTAAAGAATAATTCTTCAATTGGTAAAGCACCTCTACCCACTACCGGTAAGTCCCAAGTTCAAGTAACGGTGGAGAGGGGATTTATTTTTATTTTTTTTTTTAAAAAAAAAAAGATTTTTCATTGTGACCAAGCAATCAACAGTAGTAGCACATAAAAGGGAAGTTTTCATATTTAAATTCCACCCTCTTGAACTCCCATTTGGAATTTTGGATCAGTTTCCCATGAGGAATAAATTTGTCAATATTCATTAATGCTTTCAAACGTAAATGTATTCCATATGTGCTTACAACTTCAGGTATAACAACAATAACAACCCCATCCAAAGTACAACCAATCTTAGTGCGAGTATTCTTGCTAAGATTTCAAATACCCGTGCTAAAGCACGGGTAAGTATTGAATACCTATGCTGAGTATGCGTGTGCTGAGCATAGCTAGGTATCGGATACTCTTACTGAGATACAGAATAACCGTGTTTAGGTTCTAAATACCCATGCTAAGCACGGGTACGTTCGGAGAACCCGTGTTCTACACAGGTAGGTTTGGAGAACCCGTGCTATGTATGGGTAGATTCGGAGACCACACATGATGAGGTTCAGAGTACTCGTGCAGAGCACGGTTAGGTACATGTACTCATGTTGAGGTTTCAAGTACCTGTGTTGAGCACGGTTAAGTGCCAGAGTATCTGTGCTAAGGTCCTAAGTACATGTGTTAAGTTCCCACGAACATATTGTGCTGAAATTTTAAGAATCCGTGTTGAGATTCTACCGGTTGAACCCATGACCTTTTGATTTATTTTTAAAATATATCTAAAAATGTGTCATATTTCTATTTACTAACAATATGCAAATATTAAGCTACTTCTTCATATTATGTGCACATAGCTCAATTTCCTCATTCACGTAAAAGAATGTTTCGAAAATTTTCATTCCAAAATACAAAATACGTGATTAAAAAATAAATATCGAAGTCAATACACTTGACCCTCTCTCAAGCCAATAATGTTATTCTGTAATAAATATTGTTTACCTTTCTAAAATGGATATAACAATGTAGTGACCAGTACTTTACTCTTTAATTATTTTCAGGAGCTAAGAAAAATTTGAATTCTTGAAATACTTTTAAGTAAAAATAATTATAGCGTTAAATATCATATTATAAGAGCTAGATAGCTATCTCAATTATTAGCAATATTTTCTAATGGAACTTGCACAATATCTTTATGAAACATTCCAAATTAAAAGTTGTTTAGATAAGTACGGTTCAATATATATTTCAAGGTCATTTTTCTCTTAAAATTAGTTTAAACTGTTAACTAATGCACTTTACCTAATCAATTAAATATATTCGATTGAGTAATATATTATTATATTCAAAATTCTCAATTAAATCAAGTAAGCTATCACGAGGACACGTAAGTACTAATATATAGAAAGTGGAATACAATCAGTAGCGGATCCAGCAAGTAGATTCACAACAAAATTTTGTATTTGAGTTCGAATCTTATTTGTATGTGCAAAATATATATATATATATATATATATATATATATATATATATATATATATATATATATATATATATATATATATATATATATATATATATATATATAAATATATTCGAGGGATATGGTGGAATGGTTGGTATGCCGTATTTTTAGCTACAAGTTTTGAGTTCGAGTGTTGGAATATAAAGTTAAAATAGCACGGGCTAGTCAGTTTTCGGACGGGTCATTCAAAAATAGTCAGTGCTTGCAAAGTCATTGAAAAATAGCCACTATTTTACTGCAACACGGAAAGTTCCAGCATAATATACTGGAGATCGGTGCACCTGTGTATGAACTTCCAGCATAATATACTGGAGTGGACCGGTATATTATACTAGAGTATTTTTTCTGATTTTGAACAGTATTTTCATTCAGATTTATCTTTACATACTGTGGCTATTTTTGAATGACCACTTATAAATCTGACTATTTTTAAATTTTTCCCGAATATAATACTTGTTAGAGGGAGCATTTTACCTTTTAGTGGGCCTGTCACACCTCCTTTTTCCGACACCGCGAGGTGCGTAGGGAGTTTTTTCTCCAATTAAAGGACAGTCGAAACGGGATTGGTCTAATTATTTCAGAGTCGCCACTTGGGAGATTTAGGGTGTCCCAAGTCACCAATTTTAATCCCGAATCGAGGAAAAGAATGACTCTATATTACAGTCTGCGTACCAGAAATCCGGATAAGGAATTCTGTTAACCCGGGAGAAGGTGTTAGGCATTCCCGAGTTCCGTGGTTCTAGCACGGTCGCTCAACTGTTATATTCGGCTTATTTATCTGATTTTTAATACAATTATGAACCATGTGCAAATTTTATCTTTTACCGCTTTATTATTATAATTATTATTTTTTAGGAATGTGAACATCGCTTAAAACATATCTTTGGATTGTGTCACATGAAATGCACCCACAATACGAAACATATTTTATTTGATGTTTTAGGATTTAGATTTGGGTCGCATGAAATGCGCATCCGAGTTTAAGAAGGTAAAATTAATTAAATCGCGCCTAAAGAGTCTAACGCGTCATTATCTTTGGGGAAGGAAGTGAAATTCACTAAACAATCCATCCCAAATTCTAAGTAATTTTTTTTAAATAATAAATGAATAAATGAGATTGGAGAATCCTGTAAATTTGTATTATTTACATCTATTTATTTTTTAGCGAAATCCTTTTAAGAATATCCTTTAATGACTACATTTTTATTATTACTAAGTTTTTTTTTATAAATATAAAATCAATATCTACATTCTTGAAAATGACATATTAAATAGAAGAGAAAAACAAATATTAACAGAAAGTAATAAAATTATAATCATAAATACAACATGGAATTATCGAAAAGTAAAAAAATAAAAATAAAAAAATTAATTATTCCATAGTTGGATTAAAATTCAAATTGTTAGTAAGACTTAAGCTTATTGAAACTAATTATTTACAAATACTGAAAATTGAAAGAAATAAAAATAAAAACTTGAGTACTAAATCATATTTCTAAAAATTTAAACAATTTAACATTAACTAACTTTGTTTTAATTCATCATGTCCTAATACTTGTTCGCAGACTAATTCATGTTATAACTGAAATTGACTACATGATTCGGATTAACTTATCGTTGACGAAAAAACCTTATGAATAAGGAACTTAGTTAATTTTTGCCAAACTGATTCAATAACGCCATTTTTACGTTATTTCTTCTATTTTTTTTATTAAACAGTTTTAATTAATAATCAGGCTTAAATATATTTCCTAATAATCTGGTAAAGGCGTTATTTAATATGTCGCTATAATATGCCTAGTTATGCCGATGACAGTGATTTACAGAATAATAATACATGAATAACCTAAATACAATACAAAAATTAAATTAAACTAAATTAAAAATTTAACACTCCATTCTTCATTTCAGCTTACAAAATGCCAAAATTACAGTTGTGTACCTGATATTGTCAATATAAGAAGAAGAAAGTCAGCAACGTAATACGTAACACAGCAACAGCAACAATAACCAGCAATAACCAGCCAATGAAAATCCCAGTGACAGCTTTGAAAAATTCAAAATAAAATCCAAGAATGCCGAAAATAACGGACAGAAACCAAGGAAAATTTTCAGATTTTTGAAAGGCTATTTAATCTTCAACCCTTAATTTCTACACCTGTATACCAGAATATTTATCAGGTGTGTACTACTTTCTCTTCTAATTTTCAACTTTTTTTTTATTTTCTCTTTGTATGTTTTTCTTTTCTTGAGAGTTTAAATGTTTTTTTTTTTCGGAATAAATGTTCAGCTCTTTTTTTTTAATCTCTCTTTTTTCTCTGTCTGTATTTCTTTTTATCTGATTTCCAGACCTCTATATATATAATCCCCACCCTTTAATCAATTAAAATCAATCCTTTTCTCTACCAAACCCATTATCTTCCCACTCATCCCCATTACATTAAATAAATATATCACACCACCCCATTTCATTTTGTCCCCCATGCTTCTTTTAAAATAATGCAAGATTCCCCTTTAAATTAAATCTTGTCCCCCCTTTATATTAAATAATAATATCACAACCCACCCCATTTCATTTTGTCCCCCATGCTTCAAATAAACAATTACAAATTGTACAATTCCTAAACTACCCCTTCCGACCTTACTGAAATTACCAAACTACCCCTAAACGTATTACAAATTTACCAAACTACCCATCAGCTATAACACATCAATTAATCAAACTTAACCAAAATATAGACAATATGATCAATTTTTAACAATGTTCAAACAACAATATGAACACGGATGAACATCATAACAACAATATCACATGAACATGATTTTTACAACATTTCAACAACAAATCACATGAACACAAATTGAACAACCAAGAACAACTAAAATTTGATTGAACAATATTTTAGCAACAAACAATCCTATTTTCGGATTCAACACCAACAATAAACAAAGTATGAAGATTTCTAAACTCAATCATATTGAACTTAAAATCAACTCTAACAACATTACAACAAACAATTCTTATATTAAACTTTAAACAAGATTATGAGAACAATTCAAGAAATAATCATAAATGGTAAACAAGAAATCAAACTATACAAAATTTGGATTCAAGATCATCCAAACAAAGTATGAACATGAAT
Source organism: Nicotiana sylvestris (assembly GCF_000393655.2). NCBI lineage: Eukaryota > Viridiplantae > Streptophyta > Magnoliopsida > Solanales > Solanaceae > Nicotiana > Nicotiana sylvestris. The sequence goes on from NC_091060.1 coordinate 2,653,015, forward strand.
TAAATCTATATTAAACAACAAGCATGACGGATTCAAATGATTAAATCAATATATTTCCTTCAACACAACTAAAATTTTTTAGACAAATAACAAAATTTGTTGTTAGAAACTATTATGAACTTAAACTTGAACTTAACAATATTAACAATTTCTAAAAATACATAAACACATGAAACAAATTGAAGAAATAATCAATTAAATTTCAATTTGAATCTAACAAACATCAAACTAACAAATATTTATTCTAACAATAAAACAAACATGAAATAAACATGAAAAAAAAACCACTAATTAACTTTTCATTTGAAATCTGAAAATTAATTCAATCAAAACATATGAACAAACTTGAAAATTATTTCAACGAAGAACAAACCAAACAAGAATTTAATCATTTATCGATTTTTGATCCGAAAAATACCAAACAAAATATGGACGATAAATGAGATTCAAAAAACCAACTAACCGGAAATGAAACGACGAACAACGACCAACCAACGACGAACTCGAACAGTGATCGACGAGAAGCCATAGCCATCGAGGTTTGCGAGCTCGATATGGACTGAAGCAGTAGCATCCGCTACTGCTGGACATCGGAGATTTGAAATGGACGCAGCAGCAGCTCGGACGCGAGGAGGAAGCAGCTGCGGCGAGCAAAAGGAGTTGAAGAAGAAGCCGCGATAGTAGCAGCGTGGCGCAGGCAGGTTGTTTGTTCGCCGTTGGTGCTCGCGACTGTGGTCGGAGCTCGTGACTATGGTCGCGCTGGCTGGGGTTCGATGACGAGGAACGCAGCCATGGCTGCTAGAGAAACAGTGGTCGTCCATGGATGTCGAGCTCAAGCTTGAGCTCGACGAAGAAGATGAAAGCAAACGCGGGCAGCCATGGCGCAAAAACAAAAACGACAATGGTGAAGCTTGAAGGCAGCCATGGTTATGTGGTGAAGGGGTGGTTGTAGTGGAGATGGTGAAGTAGCCATTGATGGAGCTTTGCTTAAGGAAGAAGAAGAAGAAGAAAGATAGAAAGGGGGGGGGGGCGGGTGAGTTAGGCATTTCTTAGGGTTTTCTAAATTTTTTTTTATTTTTGTTTTTAGGGTTTTCTAAATTTTTTTTTTTTTTGTTTTTCTTTGTTTTATTTTTTTTTGAAATGCAAGATAATAGGGTGTTGGGTTATGGACCGGGTTGACCCAGTTCGAAATGGACTGGGTCGTAGGGAAGATTGGGCCATTTTTTGGGCCTGTGGCTTGAAATTGAAGAAAAGGCCCAATTCCGACTTTCTTTATATTTTCGCTCTTTTTTCTTCTTTTATTTATCTAAAACTAAATTATAAAAATACTTAAACTATTATTAAGAACTAAATTAAGTTATAAAAGCGCAAATTAACTCCCAATAACAATTAACGCACAATTAAGTATTAATTAAGCATAAAATTGTATATTTGGACATTAAATGCTAAAAATGCAAACGATGCCTATTTTTGTAATTTTTAATTTTTGTAAAACAAATTTAATTATTATCAATTATAGAATTAAATCCTACATGCAAAATGCGACATATTTTTGTATTTTTTATTAATTTAGCAAATAAACACGCACAGACAACTACAAATAATTATTCAAAATATCACAAAATTGCACACCAAAGAAAAATCATTTTATTTTTGAATTTTTGGGAGTAATTCTCATTTTGGCAAAAATCACGTGCTTACAGGGCCCACTCAATGCGTATATAGATTAATCAGGCCAGTAAATTTTAAGGGATATTATTACTTTTAGCCCGCGTCAGAAACTATTTACATCTGCTAGCCAAAAGTGTATAAAATTTGTATAATTTTTGTATATAACATATAAAATATATATATATATATATATATACAAATAATATACAAATTTTATATATTTTTCGGCTATTATTCTTACAGCGGCAATACAGTGTCATTTTTTCAATTTTTCTAAAATACCATATTAAAGGGTAGCCCGGTGCACTAAGCTCCTGCATATCGCGGGGGTCCAAATTTGGGTCGGACCATAAGGGTCTATTGTACGCAACTTTACCCTGCATTTCTACAAGAGAGTATTTCCTCTGCTCGAACTCGTGACCTCCTGGTCACATGACAACAACTTTACCAGTTACGTCAAGGTTCTCCTTCCTTAAATACCATATTATTAAACCAAAAACTTATACATTATTTCATGACTTTTTTTTTAAAGTTCGGAAGTCTAAATTCTGAATTCACGACCAGAAAAATGACCTTTTTTGTACTGATTTTTTTGGTTTTTAGATAAGAAGCCACAGTCCAAGAACTCCTTTCACACCTTTCCTTCTTTGAAAGAAGGCATTCAAGTGGGAAAAGAGGAAAGATTGTGGTTGGTGAAAGAAAGAAAAGCTACTTAGACAAAGAAATTGAACAACAAACATGTAGATAAGTAGTAATAAAGAAAGAATAATTATAGAAAAAACGGGCGACGGATTCAGGATTTAAAGTTTATAGTTTCTAAAACAATTTCAAATTAATATAAAATAATAATAAAGTTCATAATCAAATATTTAGAAATATTTTATGAAATTCTGATACATATACATAATCCGAACAAAAACTATTAAGGTCGCGTAAATTCATAAATAATACTGTAGATCCATCTCTGGATAGGGTGTAGATGGGGTGGGGGTGGGGGTGGGGGTCAAGAAAGCTCAGCTGCCCAACCAAACTTTAGAAACTTCGAATAATATGTCCAAGTGCCATGAATCAATTTTTCAACATCTTGTTTTTTTTGGTTCTCGTGAAATAAATGTACATTAATTATCTAAGAACATTGGTAAGGAATAAATTATACTCTTTCGGTTTCATATTATCGGTTGTGATTACTAAAAATAGTTGTCTCAAATTATTTATCACTTTAGAAATTCAAGACAAAATTAATTATTTTTTTTCTTTTTTGACCCTCAGTAATAATAATCCTTGAAGACTACAAACACCTCAATTATGAATAACTTTGTTCAAATTACCTATGAAGAAAGATTAAATATTAAGACATGAATAAGAGTAAAGTAGTTAAAATTCCATCATAATTAATTTTTCTTAAGGGACGTGTACAAGAGAATTATGACAGATAATATGAGACGAAGCGAGTAATATGAACTAGCATTCAAAGTAAATGAGAGAAGAGAGACTAAAGGGTATGTTGCACGAGATGAAATTCTCTCGTCCTTGATCGAAAGTCTGGAATTCGAGTCTTGAGAATGAAGAAGTTTTTTGGGGTGCGCTTCCCCTTTAATTGGTTCTACGCGATAAAAATTCGAATTAGTCGGGCTAGTAATTAACGAGTACAGAATACTTATAAAAGAAAGAAAAAAAGAAGAGAGAGAATGTGTATTCTGATTTATGTCAAAAATACATCTAGAAGCCTTAGAAGAATATATAGGTTGAACCTTTAATTACTAGGGTTTTACTAGTTCTTCTTTTAATTACTAGGGTTTTACTAGTTCTTCCTCTTAATTCAATTATTTTAGAATTTAATATTCCTAATGAAACGATGGGGCAACTAACATTGACAAATAATATATATCAATTGAAGCTTAAATTGTAATCACCTCTAAGCACGTACCTTGTTCAAATGTAAGTTGTAATGCAAGATCTTAATATGCCAATAATAAATGAAAAATAAATTACTCGAGAGTCAAACAAATGTATAATATATAGTAACTTTGTAGCAATTACATTGTAATTATGGATTATTTCTTATTGTAGAATTTCTTTCATAACACCAATATCCAGATTAATTATTGTGCGCGCCTTAACTATTCGGAAGCAGAAAATCGCTTATACCGAGTTCCGCAACAACAACTTAGTGTTGAATCTCTTTTTCAGTAGTTGTTCTAGCAGTTGTAGTAATAGCTCTATCATCGAACTAATGGACGGACCGCAATGGAAGTACTTGGTATCTTTCACTATAATCAGAGGCGACGCTATATACTTTGGTAAGGGTGGTCAATTAACCATCCTTCGTCGGAAAATTACACTGCGTATATAGGTAAAATATTAAATTTTAGAGGTATATAACATATGTTGAACACCCTTTGCCGAAATCATTTTTAATTTCTTTCAAGTTTGAACATCCTTGAGAAAATTACTGGTTTTACCACTGCATATAGTGAATAACTCTGATAGTCTAGGACTTAGGCAAATGAGAAGAAATCACCTCGACTTTTTCTATGTCTTTTAGAATTTGAACTCTGATCTCCCACGATTTTCTTCGGATTGTATTGATCACTAAGTCATGCACTCATAAGTATTATTCTTATTTTATAAATGATTAATTTATTTTTAAAAAGCTTTTACATATATTTTTAACTACTCTTCTGTATATATTAAGTCCCAACTTGAAGTAGTTTATGACATTCAATTCAAGTATAATTTCTTTTAGACAGAAAAAGCACAGGAAGTCAATAAAGTCATTTGTTTCCAACGAAAAGTCCAAATAATATTTGATGGTAGGGAAAGTGGAAAGCAATTTGAACATTAGGTATTATTTGTAAAAATTTAAAATAAGAAAAAAAAAGTATATTTCAGCTCGTCTTAGTTGAATGAAAAATACAAAATAAACGTTGCAAAGAAATATTTTAGAAGAAAACAAAATTATTATGACTTTATCCAAATGGACGCAACTTTTTATATTATATCTTAATAAAAAAAAATTCCTCCTATTGACTGGTCAATATTGACAAATATATTATTTACTGTACTAAATTGAACCAAAAAAAGAATTCTTTAGTCAAATACCTTTGGTGTTTCTTTCTTCCTCTTTTTGAAAAAAATGGATATGCACAATTATTAAATTATCAATATTGAAGTCCACTTGTACTGCTGAACTTCCCCAACTAATCCAGAATGATGGTTACTAATTAAATGGACTTTTTTGATTTGGTCTTGGTTTAATTTTGAAATTAATTTTTTGGGAAAATATATAATAAAGTAGAAAAGTTATGTGTTTTAGTTAGTATTCGAGAAAATATATATTTTGTATAATAGTAGTGTTCGGAGCAGTTTGCGCATATCTCAACTATTTCATCGGATATCTCTTCTATCGGGCGGAGCCAATGTTCTGGCTACGAGTTCGGCGACCCCAATAATTTTTGTTTAAACCCTATATTTGTCTTGAATAATTTATTAATTATTTATAATTTAATAAACTATAACCCAATAACTTAAAATGATTAAAATTCTGAATTTATAAGTTTGAAATCCTAACTCCGCCTCTAATCTTCTACCTTTCATCAGTACAGATACCGAATAATTTTGTTATACCTAGGTAGCTGAGTCTGACTTGACTATTTCATGTAGATGAGGTTTTAGAATATCATATTCTCCTCCCCTAAAAAATATTATGGAAAAATAATTATTCAATTTTTGTACAGTCCCAATTTGAAGCCTTCCATTTTCAACCTAAGTGGGACCAGTTTGAAGAACAAAGCTTAGTACGTAACTACTTTTTCTCTACATTAATACACTAAACAATACATAAACATGTTTATATCCACACGTTTGTATAGACAAAAAGATACACGTAGCAATGGGGTATTTTACACAAAGATTAATACAATATATTATTCAATTTTAAACAAAGAGTTCAAGTTAACCAATTAAATAAATAAAAATATACAGTGATAGGGGATTTTTAATTAATTTTTATACGACCGGTGAAATTTGACTGATTATACTGTGTAAGTTAGATATCGATAATTCTTTTGTATTTTTATATAAATAGTTGAATCCCCTTAACATGTATAAAGGAAATTTCTAGGCATAACATTTTTGGTATCTTTTTGATTCTTCATATAAGAATTTTTGGCTTCGCCGTTGAGCTTTATAGTGTAAAAATTTATAAGTTGGTGACGTAAATTTTTACATAAATAACTTTATTTTTGTATGTACAACTACTCGATATTGAAAACTCGCTTTGTTTAATCCAAATTCGTATCGTGTAGGGTTTTTACTAAGAGTGAGACCTGTCAAGAAATTTTTAATTCAAATAACTTGAACCCAAGACTTATAATTAAAGGTGAATGAATCTGGTCCCATTGCAAGCCCCTAATCTTAAATAAACAAGTACTACATATATACCTAGAATCATTGGCGGAGCCACACGTATAATTAACTGGTGTCAACCAATACTTTGTCGCCAGAAAATTATACTGTATTGTTAGGCAAATTAAAAAAAATTCTATTTTATGTATATATATTATTTGTTGAATCCCATTGATTTTTTAATGTGTTTAATTTTTTATATTCTGATACCCCTAATGAAACTCTTGTTCTGCCACCGTCGGAGGCGGACACACATGATGATGAGTTGAGGGGTCACCGGCACCCGGAAAATTTCGGCAAAAACTCTATATATACTTACAAATATCTTCAAAAAATAGTCAGATATAAACATATGTCCCTGTACCAATCATTATAAGCAGTGATAAATTTATGTTGAATGTCATTAGGGCGAAGCTATGTTGGCCCAAGGATGGTCAACTGAACACCCTTCGATGAAAAATTATATTACGTATAAGGTAAAATACTACTACTTATTATTAATTAAAAAATAGACTTTAAACCTCTAATTGAATTTCCTGGTTTCGTCACTGAATATCACGATGCCCCGCGACTACTAAATCCCTTTGGGCCCACTGTCTAGAATATGACTTTCTCATTCTCATCTTCCTCTCTTCAACTACTATATAACAAGAGATATGCATAATACATGAGTTTCAATCATTCTTTCATTTCTGTGAAAGGATATATATTATATAGAGAGAACAAAAGTTTTTTATTTGCAAAAAAAATAAAAAATCTCTTGCATTTCTCATGAACTTCGGAGTCGTATTGGGTTTCTATTGCTGGGGTTGGGAGTTCTTAACTGCCCTTCTTCTCTTCTCCACCCCCTCTTCTATCTAGCAAATTTATCCATTTTAATTTTATAGATTTTTATTTTTTTTAAAACCCAACACAAAAAAAAAAAAAAAAAAAAAAAAAAACCCAAAAAAGGGTTGATTCTATTTTCTTTTCTCTTCTTGTTTTACCAATTTTCTTGGATTTTTTTTTTAAAAAATGATGGTGGTATTAGAAGAAGTTCAAAGTGATGAGAAGAGTTTGTTATTAGAATATGTGAGGAAGTCATCGCCGTCACCTTTTCTGCTGAAAACGTACATGTTGGTGGAGGATCCGGCGACGGACGATGTCGTTTCTTGGAATTCCGATGGGACGGCGTTTGTTGTGTGGCAGCCGGCGGAATTTGCTAGAGATTTACTTCCAACTCTCTTCAAACATAGCAACTTCTCCAGCTTTGTCCGGCAGCTCAATACCTATGTATGTTATCCTTCTATTTACTGTCTAAAAAAATTTATTCTTATTCCGTGTTTGCATTAATTCAATAAATATACGAGTTTTTAAACTTATATTACCATCAAAGGATATGGTGGGACGTATGCTTTTAATCGGGGGTCTGAATTATAGGAAGCCTTAAATTCTTTTCTATGGACCCTATGCGATGATAATGCAAAATTAATCTAGCTAGTTAGTGAAGGGGAGCCTTAGAGCGTGTGAATTATAGGTTACGAGTTCGAGTCGTAGAAGCTGGCGTTACTAAACTTCTACGGACCCTACATGAAAATGCGATGCTTTGTACACCAGGATACTTTTTTTAAGTCTAGCTAGTCGGTACCAGACAGTGGATACTTGATAATTAAACCAAAAAAAAAATATTTTTTAACCATATTGTGTCTTTTAAATATCTTGTGATTCTTAAGGTTAAATTCATTAATTTGGTATAGATACTAGAGGTAAGATGCAAGGAAGTATTTTCCTCAGATTCCCTCCCCTTCTACAAAAAAGAGATATATTTCTATTTATCATAAATCTATATTTAATTACCAAAAACTATTTTAACTAAATGAGTAATTGGTATAGAATATTCATATAACAGATATCAATTGGTTTGAGGTTAAGATAACATTTAGCAGTACATAGTAATAGTTGTTATAATAATTTATAATTAATTATATATATACTCATCTATGAACATGGTTTATCTAAAACCAATAATATTCAATGATTGTTTTATTCCCAATAAGCTAAAATTTTATTTATTAAATTTAAAGCAAATCGCACTAAAAGCATTTTAAGACACGTCCTGCTATTAGTATAACTTTAGTAACTGAAATATCTTTTTCCAGACACATGTAGCTTAATTGAGTAGTTTAATTCGTTTGATAATGGTTAATTTAGTTATTTTTAAAGAAGAAAAAAATAAAAAAATGTATTAGTGTTGGTGATACAAATAGACAATAGATCTTTTGTGGGCTCAACTAAAAGGACTGTAGACCATGATTTTGGAATAGTCAGCCATTAAAATATAACGATTATATTATTGACATTAATCCTACTTAGATCTTAGGTTATAATTATAAGTTATCAAGATAAGATATTGTATTGCTTATTGTCAAAAGCACTCATAATTCTTAGCTTAATCACTTGAATATAATAAAGTTTGTCTTATTTGTACACTTTTCAATTAACATGCGTAATAATAGTATTTTCACTATTTATTACCTTCTTATTACTCATGTTTTCACTAATTAAGTGGTACTCAAACTGGCCACAACTATGATAATAGTGGCAATCATCTCATCTCATACTAATGGAGATTAAAAAGTACATTATATTCTTAATGGATTAAGAATTTTCTCATGTATTAAAGTTGTGAAAATTCTTTCGTTTGAGGAAATTATTAATTTATAAACAGCCTCTTCCAGAAATGCAAGGTAAGACTGCGTATAATAAACCCTTGTGGTCCTGAACCCGGGCTGCAAAGTTTGAGACAAGTTACACATGATAACGTTTTCTACATTTTGAACCATATATATATATATGTTTAATTTCCATTGAATATATATATAATTCTTGAAATTTATTTCGATCATTAATTTTTTGTATGATATTAGGGTTTCCGTAAAATAGCAACAAGCCGGTGGGAGTTCAGTAATGACAAGTTTAGAAAGGGAGAAAGAGATTTACTATGTGATATTCGTCGTAGAAAAGCATGGACAAACAGACACCAACCAAACAACAATAATAGCAACAACAACAATATTAATAACGGACAGAGTCAATGTGCGAACAGTAACAAGAAAGAAACAGAAGAAGATCAAAGGTCATCGTCATCAACATCATCATCATCTGAACTTACAATTCTTGTGGATGAAAATAAAAGACTCAAGATGGAAAATGGAGTCCTTAGCTCTGAGCTTTCAGTAATGAAAAACAAGTGCAAAGAATTAATTGATATAGTTACCATTTTTGCTAAAAATCCAGAGAAAGAAGAAAAAAAGCAACAAGATGAGAGGCCAATGCTATTTGGAGTAAGGTTAGAAGTTCAAGAAGAAATGGAAAGGAAGAGAAAAAGAGCTGAACTTACTGAAACAGCCAGTGTTTTTCTCTCTCAATTATGCAAATAAATTTCAAAAATTAAGAGGAAAAAAAATGAAGAGAAATAGTGTTAAAATAAGTGATTAAAATAATATATATGTGTACCATGTTATTATTAATATTTCATGCAAAGTAGTAGTGTTAATTAGCATGTAGGGATTGCTACTGAAATGGAGATACTATTGATATCTAAGTTGTATAAATTTACTAGTGTTATTTCACGTGAAATTTAACACGGCATATAATAATATATTTCGTGGAAATTAGCTTTTTCTTTTTAACATTATCATCATCCATTCCAATTTGCTTTATTAGGACATAAAGTAATATAGAGGAATTTTCAGAAACCATTATTATTTAGTGGTTATTAGCTTCCAATAGCTATCATATACATAATTACTTTTTATAGCTACAATTCAGTTGTTACGGTAGTGTATTCGCATTGCTGTATTCATGAATCCAGCAGCAAAACGTGCCTAAAAATCAGGGCAGTCCAGCTGTATACGCATGTATTCACATGTATTCGCGCCATGTATTCATGAATACAGTAACAACAATCACCTTAAAAATAGGCATGCCCAGCTATCTAAAAGAAAGGAAAAACATACATAGTGTATTTCTGCCTTATTTCATGTCTCAATATATATCATAAATACTTATTTTGCTATAAAATATAAAATTAGATAGCTATAAAAAATTATGTTTTAAAATGATTTTAATTTATAATAAATAGGGTGTATACCTTTGCTATATGAGATAAAATTTCCTAAAGTAGATGTTATGTGGAGTATATTTGATATAGCGTTCTCAATCCAGCCATCCTTGCTAAGAAATCTAAGTCCGAGCCATGCAGGGGCTTGCACAGGAATTTTTGTAAGTAGTGTCGAAATTTATAGAAGAACTGGAGTATAACTTTGATTATCATACTTTTAGATAAAAAATAACCTTAGTCTATTGATTTTGTTGAGTCTTAAGTTAGAAAAGGTGTTCAATTCTACTTCATCACAATTTTATTACAAAGGTCCTTTCAAATATTTGTAAAAGAAAAATGTCCTAATTGAGGTTTGAACATTTGACCTCTTAGAGAAAAAACAAGCATATTACCAACACATCAGGACACAATTTATTTCAAGTAGTGTCATTTTTCCTACTTATCCGTTTTTGTACAATATTAATATATATATTTAGTAAAATTTTCGGACGAAGCGGTGTCGCATGACACTGCTTCGGCAGGAATAAATCCGCCCCTAGAGCCATGAGAGGAAAAAGCTTCATGGTAGGGAGCGTTTAACCCGTTGATGGTCTAATGGGCAACAATTTAGATCTATCGGGCCAATAAATTTTGATTATGTTGAACAAAAAGAATATATGACTCTCAAATCTTGAAGACCTCAAAGATAACGTGTATGAATTATGGAAGTAGAGATGGTCAAAATCTTAGAGATTTTATAGGATAATTGATTATAGGTTGAAAATTCAACTTTATGTGGGACAAGGAGGAGAGGAAAGTGACAAGACAATGTTACAACATGATGTTACAAATACTTAATATAGAATAGGATGTTGGCTTCAAGATGAACCACTAATATTATTTTAAAACAATATACTATGATGAAATAAAGTTACTTTGAAAAGTAGCAAAAGCTTCAAGGCGTTGTATTATAGTCCAAATTTGATTTGAAACCTTGACTATTCTAACAAAAAATATAGGTGGCTCACCCTTCGCCGAAAAATTACACTGTATAGCTTGATATTTTTTTTTAAAATATGTATATATACTATATAATGACATTCCTTGACTTCTCGGTGAGTTTATTTCTTTATATTTTGACTCCCTTACTTCCAACCAAGAGGTTGTGAGTTCGAATCTTCCCAAGAGCAAGGTGGGAAGTTCTTGGAAGGAAGGATGTCGGGGTCTATTTGGAAACACTCTCTCTACCCCAGGGTAGGGGTAAGGTCTGCGTACGCACTACCCTCCTCAGACCCACTAAGTGGGATTATACTGGGTTATTGTTGTTGACTCCCTTACTGAAAATCCTGGCTCCGACACTGAGTCTTAACCTGCATTTCTACCGAGGCTATTTTTTTTTTTTACTATTCTAACAGAGAGAAGGAAAAAGAAAAAGGTAATTTGTAGCCATCAAAGATTATGCCAATAGAAGATTGAACTTTGAAGAATTTGAAAGTTATGAAGAATTTTCAAAGTCGGCTGTCATAACTTTTATAAAAAGATTATTTTACTTTCATAATCACTTCTCAAATCATAAAAATATTATTTTACTTTTATAAAGTGCAAGAATTAATTACTCTGTGTTGAAGTGTGTTATCATTTCACGTCATCTTACGGTGAATTACTTCGTGTTGAAGTGTATTATCATTTCATGTCCCCTCAAACTCGAATCTAATTCTTTATAGGTTAAGTTCTTCTTGTTAATATAGTGAGACTCGCACCTAAAACCTCTATCTGCTTTGATATCGTTAGAAGCATATTATCATCTCTTTTTTTTTTTAAAATTAACTTCTTGGTTCCTATCTGTTCATTCCTTATTAATTAATTCATGTTTAAAAAAGATCAATTAATTTTCAAGTAGAGAACGAGAATAATTTTCAAGGTTTGATGAGTTAAGATGTCACCCTTTGATTGTTTGAACAAGTCAAAGGAGGACATTTTCAATTGATATCAAATTGTTTTAGAAGTTCTTTGAATAATTAATGTGACTGTAAAGTAGATAAAAAGTAATTTAAATTATAATAAAAAGCCTGTCCCAATTTGTTAACTTGGCACTTTCCGATAAAAACAATTTATAATTAAATCAGACTAAAATTTATTTTTATAATTAAGATATGGATAATAAAACATTGATAGTAATATAACAACAACAACATACTCAGTATTATTCCACACTGTGGGGTTTGGGAAATGTAGTGTGTACGCAAACCTTACCCTTACCTTGTGAGGATAGAGAGGTTGTTTCCAATAGACCCTCGGCTTAGGAAAGCATAAGCACCACATTAATAAAAATATAGCCAAGAAAGGACAGTACCAAAAAGCCATATAAAAGCAGAAAAAAAACAACAAGATAGTAAGGTGGTCAACAATGAAAGAAAACAACGATTAGTCATAAAAACCTACTAACAATTGTCACGACCCGGAATTCCCACCCTCGGGAGTCGTGATGGCGCCTACTAGTGAAAGCTAGGCAAGCCAACCATTTGCATTATTTATCCTTTTTCCCATTTTAATCCATTAACAATTAAGAGTCAACATTATGTAAACAACAGAATTTAATAAGCGGAAGAACAGAATATAACCATTTAAATATTACCAATACAAATCCTTAAACATAACTACCCAGAATTGGTGTCACAATTTCACAGACGGTCTAGGAATGCTACAAATATGGGTTAGAAAAATAAATACAACATTGTCTCTGAAATACATAAATGAAACAGGATGAAAGGATAGAAGGAGAAGCCAAGGCCTGCGAACGCCTGCACGACTACCTCGGATCTCCGAATGGACTGAAGGCAGCAACCCAAAGCTAAGGTTCGAAAGTTGTTGCATCGGGATCTGCACATAGTGCGGAGTGTAGTATCAGCACAACCGACCTCATGTGTTGGTAAGTGCCTAGCCTAACATCGGTGAAGTAGTGACGAGGCTAGGACTAAACTACCAAATACACATGTGTAGTTAAATCATATACAACGGAAAGCAAAAGTAGGAATGTACAATTAAGTATGGGAGGGGGAAACATGATGCAGGGAACATCAAATAATAACAGAAGAACAACAGATAAATATAAGGATCACCGAAGTTCAATTTGCCAACAAGAATCAGAAATAAAAGACAAGTGTACGGCATCACCCTTCGTGTTTTAACTCTCATCCTCACCATAAGAATCAATATAATCGGCATGGCATTACCCTCGTGCTTTTACTCTCGTCCTCACCATAAAAATCAATATAATCGGCACGAAATTGTACATCGTGCGGCACGGCATCACCTTCGTGCTTTTACTTCACAATATTGGCACGACACCACCCTTCGTGCATTAACACTCTAAAAATCATGCATGACATCACTCTTCGTGCTTTACACTCTCTCACAAATATCATGCACAGCATCACTCTTCGTGCTTTACACTCTTCCTCACCCAAGCAACAATCACAAACAATTTGGGCAAAGGAATCAATGATATTTAAATAAGATCCCGGCAATGGAACAATAACAAAAACAACAATATCCCGATAAGGGAAACTATATCATGAATAATAACGTCCCGACAAGGGAAATAACATCACTTTCAAATATATTTCATTTTCAAAAACTCATACATTTTCCAAAAAATAATTTTATTTAAAAAAATTATTTCTTGGGCTTGGAACCTTGATATTCGATTCCAGGCATACGCCCAAGTCCCATATTTTCCTATGGACCCTTCGGGACCGTCAAAATCACGAGTCCAAGTCCGTTTACCCAAAATATTGACCGAAGTCAACTTAAATTCATTTTTAAAAGCAAAATTTATCATTTTCCATAGATTTTCGTATAATCGCTTTCCGGATACACATCCGGACTGTGCACACATATTTAGGTGAGATAAAAAGGAGGTTTTAAGGCCTCGGAACATAGAATTCCCTTTCAAGACGAGGTCATCACATTCTCCACCTCTAAAACAATTGTTTATCCTCGAACGGACATAAGAAGGAAGTACTTGAGTCGGAAAAAAGATGGGGATATCGGCTCCGCATATCGGACTTGGACTCCCAGGTCGCTACCTCAACAGGCTGAACTCTCCACTGAACATGAAAAGAAGGGAAACTCTTCGATCTCAGCTGACGAACCTGCTGGTCTAGAATAGCTACCGGCTCCTCCTCATACGACAAGTCCTTGTCCAATTGGATATGCTGAAATCTAACACATGGGATGGATCACCGTGATACTTCTGAAGCATGGACACATAAAACACTAGTTGCACAGCTGATAAGCTCGGCGGCAACGCAAGTCTGTAAGCCACCTCTCCCATTCGATCAAGAATCTCAAATGAGACAATAAATCTAGGGCTAAGCTTGCTCCTCTTCCCAAATCTCATCACGCCCTTCATGGGCGACACCCGAAGAAATACCCGCTCGCCGACCATGAATGCCACATCATGAACCTTACGGTCGACATAGCTCTTTTGCCTGGACAGAGCCGTACGAAGCCTATCCTGAATGATCCTGACCTTGTCCAAGGCATCCTGCACTAGATCTGTACCCAACAACCGATCCTCTCCAGCTCAAACCATCTAACCGGTGACCGACACCGCCTACCATATAAAGCCTTATAAGGAGCCATCTGGATACTCGACTGGTAGCTGTTGTTGTAGGTAAACTCTGCTAAGGGAAAAATTGATCCCATGAGCCTCCAAAGTCAATGACACAAGCTCGGAGCATATTCTCCAAAATCTGAATAGGGCGCTCGGACTGCCCGTCCGTCTGAGGATGAAACACTGTGCTCAACTCGACTCATGTGCCCAACTCACGTTGAACTACTCTCCAGAAATGTGAGGTAAATTGCGTACCTCAGTCCAAAATGATAGATACGGGCACACCATGAAGACGAACAATCTCCCGGGTATAGATCTCAGCTAACCTCTCGGAAGAATAGGAGACTGCCACAGGAATGAAATATGATGACTTGGTCAGCCTATCAACAATAACCCACACTGCATCGAACTTCCTCTAAGTCCATGGGAGTCCAACAACGAAGTCTATAGTGATACACTCCCACTTCCACTGAGGAATCTCAATCTTCTGGAACAAACCACCAGGTCTCTGATGCTCGTACTTTACCTACTGACAATTTAAATATCGAGCCACATATGCAACAATATCCTTCTTCATTCTCCTCCACTAATAATGCTGCCGCAAATTCTGATACATCTTAGCGGCACTCGGATGAATAGAGTATCGGGAACTGTGAGCCTCCTCTAAAATCAACTTTCGAAGTCCATCCACATTAGGCACACAAACTCGACCATGTAGCCTCAAAACTCCATCATCTCCTAATGTAACCTAATTATCACCTCCGTGTTGCACCGTGTCCCTAAGGACACACAAATGAGGATCATCATACTGTTGATCTCAGATACGCTCCAATAATGAAGAACGAGCGACTATGCAAGCTAACACACGGCTGGGCTCAGAAACATCCAACCTCACGAACTGATTGGACAAAGCCTGAACATCCAAAGCAAGCGGTCTTTCACCGATCGGAATATACGCAAGACTGCCCATACTGGCTGACTTCCTACTCAAAGCATTGGCCACCACATTGGCTTTTCCCGGATGATATAAGATGGTGATAACATAGTCCTTTAATAGCTCCAACCACCTTCTCTTCCTCAAGTTTAGCTCTTTTTGCTTGAACAAATACTGTAGACTCCTGTGATCCGTGAACACCTCACATGACACCCCATACAGGTAGTGCCTTCAAATCTTCAACGCATGAACAATGGCTGCTAACTCCAAATCATGAACCGAATAGTTCTTCTCATGAATACTCAACTGTTGCGAAGCATAAGCAATGACCTTGCCATCTTGCATCAACACCGCACCAAGTCCAATACGAGATGCATCATAATAAACTGTATATGGACCTGAACCTGTGGGCAAAACCAACACTAGCACCGTAGTCAAAGTTGTCTTAAGCTTCTGAAAGCTCACCTCACACTCGTCCGACCACCTGAACTGGGCACCCTTCTGGGTCAACTTGGTCATCGGGGCTGCAATAGATGAAAACCCCTCCACAACCAACGGTAATAGCCTGCCAAACCCAAGAAATTCCAGATCTCTATAGTTGATGCGGGTCTAGGCCAGTTCTTGACTGCCTCTATCTTCTTCGGATCTACTTGAATACCCTATGCTGATACAACATGACCCAAGAATGCAACTGAACTCAACCAGAACTCACACTTCGAAAACTTAGCATACAACTGACTATCTCTCAAAGTCTGAAGAACAACTCTCCGATGTTGCTCATGCTCTTCCCGGCTGCGGGAATAAATCAAAATATCATCAATGAAGACTATCACGAACGAATCCAAGTAAGGTCTGAACACTCGATTCATCAAATCCATAAAAGTTGTTGAGGCATTTGTCAACCCAAATGACATCACCAAGAACTAATAATGCCCGTACCGAGTGCGAAAAGTTGTCTTAGGGATATCAGATGCCCTAATCCTCAACTGATGGTAGCTAGATCTCAAGTCAATTTTCGAAAATACCTTGTCACCCTAAAGCTGATCAAACAAATCATCAATCCTTGGCAATGGATACTTATTCTTGATCGTAACCTTGTTCAACTGTCGGTAATCTATGCACATCCTCATCGATTTGTCCTTCTTCTTAACAAACAATACCGATGCACCCCAAGGAGACACACTAGGTCTAATGGAGCCTTTATCAAGCAAGTCTTAGAACTGCTCCTTCAATTCTTTCAGCTTAGGCGGGGTCATACAATACGGCGGAATAGAAATGGGCTGAGTGCCCGGAGCCAAATCAATGCAGAAGTCAATATCCCTATCTGGTGGCATACCTAGCAGGTATGAGGGAAATACCTCAGGAAACTTACGAACAACAAGCACAAAATCCATAGAAGGAACCTCAACTCTAGAATCACGAACATATGCCAAATAGACCAAACACCCCTTCTCGACCATTCGTCGAGCCTTCATATATGAGATAACACTACGGGTAGAAGATCAAGAGTCCCTCTCCACTCTAAACGAGGTAAACCTGGCAAGGTTAAGGTCACAGTCTTGGCATGATAGTCCAAGATAGTGTGGTAAGGTGATAACCAGTCCATCCCCAATATGACATCAAAATTAACCATGTCTAATAGTAATAAATCTACTCGAGTCGCAAGACCCCCGATCACAACTATACATGAACGATGTACACGATCTACCATAATAGAATCACCCACCGGTGTAGACACATATACATGAGCACTCAAAGAATCACTAGGCATGACCAGATACGGTGCAAAATAAGATGACACATAGGAGTATGTAGATCCCGGATCAAATAAAATTGAAGCATCTCTACTACAAACCAGAACAGTACCTATTATAACTGCATCGGAAGCTTCAGCCTCAGGCCTGGCTGGAAGAGCATAACATTCAGGTTGGGCCCTACCACTCTGAACTACATCTCTGGGACGGCCTTCTGTTGGCTGGCCTCCACCTCTAATACCTCTACCTCCACCTCCACTTCTAGCTAGCTATGGAATTCTCGGTGCTTGAACCATGGCACGAGAACCCTGATGCTGAGAGCTGTTCGGTGCTTGAAGGCAAAATCTAGCAATATGCCCCATATCGCCACATGTATAATAATCCCTCGGAGGATGACTTTGACAGCCTAAATAACCACTCTGAAAACTCTGGAGCGGAGGTGCACTGATAGGAGCTGGCGGTGCACTGTAGGGCAACTGATCGGAATACTGCATACGAGAACCACACTCACCTGGAGCACTGTGAGAAGCCTGAAGTGTTGAATGAAACGGCCTAGGAGGATGGCCCCTACCAAAAGAATCCCTGCCTCCAGATGAGGCACCAGTGAACCTGCCCGAATGACGAGGCTTCTTGTCAGACCCCTGACCACTCCCTTGCGATAGAACCATCTCAACTCTCTTAGCCACATTGGCCGCCTCCTGAAAAGAAATCTCGCTCCCTGTCTCCTTGGCCATCTGAAGTTGAATGGGCTAAATGAGTCCGTCAATGAACCTCTTCACTCTCTCTCTATCTCAATGGGAAGTATAAGAAGAACATGACGGGCCAAGTCAATAAATCTGGTCTCGTATTGAGTAGCAGTCATAGAACCCTGGTGAAGACGCTCAAACTGCCTCCGATAGTTCTCCCTCTAAGTAATAGGAAGAAACTTCTCCATAAATAGCTGAGAAAATGATCCCAAGTCAAAGCTGGTGACCCTGTTGGTCTAGCCAAACAATAATCTCCCCACCAAGTCTTGGCGGATCCAGACAAATGAAAAGAAGCAAAGTCGACCCCATTGGTCTCCACTATCCCATATTCCTGAGAACCTCATGACAGCTGTCTAAATAATCCTGGGGATCCTCAGAAGATGGACCGATGAAAGTGGTAGTGAAGAGCTTCGTGAACCTGTCTAACCTCTACAAGGCATTAGCAGACATAGCGACTCCATCACCGATCTGAGCTACCACACCCGGCTAAACTGCTCCAACTGGATGAGCTGCTGGAGTCTGAAACTGGGGAGCCATCTGCTCCGGAGTGCGGGTAGCGGGAGTCTGTGCTCCTCCCCCAGCTTGAGAGACGGCTGGTGCTACAGGAAGTAAGCCTGCCCGGGTGACACTCTTCATAAGGCTTGTCGCGCCCCATTTTTCTCACGAAAATCGAGTTTGTGACATTTGGGAGGACAACTCGTTCCCTTTCGGGAATTGGGTTTGAATTGAAGAGTCGCCAGCTAATTATTAAAGTGCATTAGGACATTAGGAGGGATTTGTTTTGAGTAACCATAGATTGGGTAAGGGCTTGAAATTATCCCAAAGGGAAGATGTTAGGCACCCCTCAGGATCCACTAGTGTGGTTCTCGGCCAAACTGTTGTAGTGACTTAAGTGTAAATAACACATAGGCAAATAAAGGCTTCAAATAAGAGGGGATTTTCACGTAATGGTTACAAAAGTAAGAAAAAGGAACTAAAAGAGTTGATTTTCTTAAAAGAAATGGTTTAAAAAAAGATTTAAAAGAAACAAAGAAAACAAAGGAAGGGGGGTCTTAGGTTTATTAATAATATGGATCACCCCACACAACATCCGGTAATCACTCCTCAGTGAGGGGCTACACGTGATGTTATTGTGTGGTCATCATATCCATATCTACTCTTCCCACCCCGTTAAGGTATTAAAGTGCATAATGGTCTCATTTACTTATTGCATGCTATTACCCGCCCCAATCCTATCAGCCCCGGAGGCACTTGGGACTACTAATCCTAGAGGAAGGAGGTATTGGGCTTATTTGTGGTTTCAAAAGGTAAAATACTAAGGTGACAAACAAAACACATATAACAAGTTTGGGGAAGCATATAAATAGATAAAAGAGCTCAAACATACCTCCTTAAATCAAAGAAAAGCATATAGTTTAGCATGTCTTACACGTACTGATTAGGGTCTGATTAAACTTAACAGTTGGGGCAGACTGATTTATTGCATATTTTAGATAAGAAGCCCGAATCAGGCTTGCATGCTGGTTGTAGTTAATAAAATCTGATTTAGTTTATAAACTGTCCTATGGCTTGCCTAAATGTTAGACGAAAACCTATAGGCATGATATCTACTGATTTCAGAAAAGATGAAGTATACTGATTTTAGAAAAAGTTTGTCAGTTATTCAGGAAAGACGAGTTTTGACAAAAGATCATAAATTCCCCAGATGTTAGACAATGATTTTAGATTTGTAGATGAGTAAGACGCTTCAGACTTGGTTATTAATTCCTATAGGCATGCTTTCTAGGCGTTGTTGATTTTAAACACTTTGACATAACAAGAGTGCAGAAATCCTATAGGCATGGCATCTAAATGTTGTACTTCGTTTAAGCCCATGAACATGATATCTAAATGCAGTTAGTTGTTTAAGCCCTATAAACAGGTTTGCCTAGTGACAGATGCATATGCAGGATTCAGATTTTCAGTTAACTATGAGCATGGTATCGATATGAGAGATCCAGAAATTTAACTATAGGCAGGATATCCATATGAATACAGAATTTCAGAAACCTATAGGCAGGATATCTATATGGGTGCAGAATTCCTTATAGGCATAGTATCTACATATGAAAGTGCAGAATTCCTATAGGCAGGATATCTATGTGATATGCAGAAATCAGAAATTCCCTATGAGCAGGATATCTACTCCTTTTACATGCATGATTACCCTTCCCTTTTCACTAACCATCCCCAAAAGTTATTACAAGTTATTACAGTCCAAATAAAATAAAGAAAAAATACATCAGGAATTGAAAATTACAACCAAGGAGAGCCTGATTCAGACTTACTGTCTGAAGTATGAAGTAAACCAACTCCAAAGATCATGTTTCAAAGCCTTTCTCCCACTTGGGTGTGTCAGAGTTACCTAAGAGTTTCATAAGAACCCCGGGCAGTACTTACACCCAAATGTATCACCATATTAAGCCAAAATGCAGTGTGAAAGGGCCAGCCTCAGGTGTCCAAGTTCAGAGGGAACTCAAGGTCACAAGGCAAGGCTCACAAGAGGGGGCAGAACTTAGGAACTAAGAGAGAGTGTAAGTGCAGAATTCTGAAAGGGGAAAGGGAAAAGGAAACAGCTCACATGGGGATATAGGGAATGAGGAGTTGCAAGAGGTAAAAAGCAGGCTAGTCGGCATAACCCAATAATGGGAGATGCCGGCACACCCATAAGCCTACTGGAACACATTGTTTAGAGGTTAGGATCCCCTAAGGGATCAAGTTCAATCCATAGACAATAACTTGTATATTGCCATGTCTTAAACTGTAACTCAAAGCACATAAAGGGAAATAGAGAATAAGGATTCATAGCAGAAACAAGCAAAAGGGAATCAACATGCTAGTTTAAGTATTTAACTCTGCAGAAGTAGTAAAGTAGACATATATGCAGAAAGCTGTAAGTAAACACATTATGGGGATGCTGAAATTTGAAATTAGGACATACCAGTTTCAAAGAAATAAGTAGAGAAAATGCAGTAGTCTGGTAAAAACCTCAGTGCAGACAAGTAGAGAGAGTTCTATTATGTGAGTAAGAGTTCAGAAGAGATTGTGAATTGTGTCCTCTGCCGTGTGAAGAAAGGTCGTGCCCTTTTATAGTGTAAAACCAAGTAGAAATAAGGTAAGAAATAATTGAAGAGTTGATTGTCAATCAATTACACAAAACTCCCTTTAGTTAAGGGATTCAGATTCAAACGGGTATAAACCAATTAAGGAAAGAAATTAATCAAACACTTTGTACAAAGTAGGCAATTAGGGGTGAATACATAAAAGTTATTTAAGGACGGGGTTTTTGAAATACACGGTTTGTGCGAATAAGGTAAGAAGATCAATTAACAACCAGTAAATCAAAAGGGTCTGAAATTTTATATGAATGAACCGAGTCAAAAGATGGGAAAGGTTTTTAACTTAAGGGAAATCAGCAAATAATAGGGAATCAATTAGACCCATATTCAGAGGGAAGTAGGAACTAATCACAAATTCAGAAGCTATTTTAAAGGGAAGTCTATCATATATAAGGAGCATACGAACATGTTAAGCATGAAGGAAGACTGTAGTGTCATTGTAAAGTCAGTAGAAAATCCAGTATAGAAAAGTTTAGCAAAAGGTTAGAGTCGTATGAAAGCAAGGAATGGGTCTGAAAGAGTTAGAGGTTTTGAAATAAACCCTAAGTTCAATCAAATCACATAATCAAGCTTGATGGAACCCCCAAATTCTAGGGTTTCCACACTGAATCAAGTACAGAGATGAGAAGGCAAGTAGTTGAAACAGGCTCAGAGGTTTCAGAGTTGAAACCTCTTGCATGCTTCTTTCATCAACAGAAACTCATGAGAAAAACATGATAGCAAAGTAACATTCGGAACACAGTAGAAGCACTCAAAAGAAAAACACTGATAGGAACAGTAAAAGAAACATGCTTCAGAGATTTTTCAGAAGAAATTTAAACAGCGCTTAATAGAAGGAAAATAAGGAAACTTAAGAACTTAGCAAGAAAATACAGTAGGAGGAACATGTTGGAACATAGTAGAAGACAAAAAATATAAGAACACAGTAGAAAAGCATATGAGAGCATAGTATGGAAAACATGGTAGAAGAACATACAAGCATGGAGTATATAAAACTCAATAAAAGAACATACAAGAACGGAGTGTAAAAACTCAGTAGAAGAACATACAAGGTAGAAGAAAACATAAGAACACAGTAGAGGCAAATAAACACAAAAGACATAGGAGAGAAAGTCAGAGAAACACTTAAACATTTTCAGAAAACCCTAGATCGGAAACGAAGCGGTTTTGAAAGTAATTTTTGAAAAAAAGGTTAGGGAAATCATTTGAAAACTCAAGGAGAGCATAGATACACAACGGATCTAAGGAAATTGAAGGAAACCTCGAAGGGTTAGGGTTTCAAAAGAACCCTAGAGGTGAGATAGGCTTTGAAAGGTCAACGATTTGAGTCGGAGAGGTCAGAATCAGGCTCAAACCACCATGGTACGCCGGAGTAAAGCCGAAGATGGTCGTGGAACCTTGAATCGATAGAGGTATGGGTGCAAACCTTCGAGGTCAGGCCTTGAATCTTCAGGTATCAAGCGTGTGGGAGCAAGAGAAGGTGAGTATAGGACTCTCAAAGCCTGAGAAGCCATGGATTCCGGTGGGTTTCAAGGTGGAGGTGGTGGTAAGTGGTGGTTAGGGTTTGGGAATATTCGAGAGAGTTTGAGAGTTCAGAGGCGGATGGTAGGTGAGAAATGAGAAGGTTAGGGTGGTCGTTTGGGTTAAAAAGGTAAGAGTGAATAGGGGTAGTTGATCTCTGAGATCAACGGCCAGGATGAGAGGGGTCTGGGTCGGGTAGGATTTAATCGGTTCAGGGGCGGGTTTAAATTAGAATTGGGTTGGGGAATTGAGATTGGGAATTGGGTTCATTTGGGGCTCAAATAAGGCTAAAATTGAAATAAACGGGGCTAAAATATAAATAGCCATTTTCTCCTTATTTATTTTATAAAAATAGTAAAATAATTTCTGAAAATAAATTAAAGGTACTAAATCGATTAATAATATGTAATTATTAAATTAAAAATACTGGAATCAAATTTATAATTATAAACACAATTAAATCTTAAAATAGGCTAAAATTGCAATTATATGCAATTTAACTTTAAAAAGCTAAATAAATCTGTAAAAAATGTGCAAAAATTACCTTAGCTATATTTTGGTATAAATATGAGAATTCAATAAAGGAGTTACCAAAAATGATAATTTGGGAAATAATTATTGGTTTTTTCTGATAAAATAAGGCGATAAATTGATTTAAAAATCTTTTAAAAATTGAAAAAATAATAAAACACTTGGACATGCTTATATATGCATACGTATGCTATTTTGAAAGTATTTTGCATATAAAAATATACAGGAATAAATTGGGTATCAATAAGGCCCACTAGTCGGACTAGAGCATCCTGGAGTACTGGGGTAGCAATGAACCCCTTTGGGATCTGAGCTGGGCCCACCGGAACTGCCTAGGCCGGAGTCTCATCATCAAACTCAACCTGAGGCTCCGTTGATGGTGCTGCTGCTTTGGACTGAGCTCTGCCCCTGCCTCAGCCTCTAGCACGACCTCGGTCTCTCCCTCTGCCCCTCGTGGGAGCTGCTGCTGGGGGCTCAGGCTGCTGATCGGTGGATGAGGAAATGCGTGTTCTCGCCATCTGCGAAAGAACCGAGTAGAAATTCAATCAGCATTGGGAAACCAAACCGCGCGACAGGAAAGAATAGATGTGAAGTTTTTCCTAACCCTGTAGCCTCTGGGGATAAATACAAATGTCTCTGTACCGATCCCTCAGACACTACTAAGATTGTCTGTGAATTGTGAAACCTAAGTAACCTAAAACTCTGATACCAACTTGTCACGACCCGGAATTCCCACCCTCGGGAGTCGTGATGGTGCCTACTAGTGAAAGCTAAGCAAGCCAACCATTTGCATTATTTACCCTTTATCTTATTTTAATCCATTAACAATTAAGAGTCAACATTATATAAACAGCGGAATTTAATAAGTGGAAAAATAGAATAAAACAATTTAAATATCACCAATACAAATCCTTAAACATAACTACCCAGAATTGGTATCACAATTTCACACTAGGAATGCTGCAAATATGGGTTCGAAAAATAAATACAACACTGTCTCTGAAATACATAAATGAAATAGGATGAAAGGATAGAAGGAGAAGACAAGGCCTACGGACGCCTGCAGGACTACCTCGGATCTCCGAATGGACTGAAGGCAGCAACCCAAAGCTAAGGTCTGAAAGCTGCTGCACCAGGATCTACGCACAGTGCAGAGTGTAGTATCAGCACAACTGACCCCATGTGCTGGTAAGTGCCTAGCCTAACCTGGGCGAAGTAGTGACGAGGCTAAGACCAGACTACCAAATAAACCCGTGCAGTTAAATCATATACAGCAGAAAGCAAAAGCAGGAATGTACAGTTAAGGATGGGAGGGTGAAACATGCTGCGGGAAACATCAAATAATAATAGAAGAATAACAGATAAATATAAGGATCACCGAAGTTCAATTTGCCAACAAGAATCAGAAATAAAAGACAAGTGCACGGCACCACCCTTCGTGCTTTTACTCTCGTCCTCACCATAAGAATCAATATAATC
Source organism: Nicotiana sylvestris (assembly GCF_000393655.2). Lineage (NCBI taxonomy): Eukaryota > Viridiplantae > Streptophyta > Magnoliopsida > Solanales > Solanaceae > Nicotiana > Nicotiana sylvestris. Next base: position 2,677,915 of record NC_091060.1, read on the forward strand.
TGCACGGCATCACCCTTCGTGCTTTTACTCTTGTCCTCACCATAAAAATCAATTTAATCGGTACGGAATTGTACATAGTGCGGCACAGCATCACCCTTCGTACTTTTACCTCACAATATTGGCACGGCATCACCCTTCGTGTATTAACACTCTAAAAATCATGCACGGCATCACCCTTCGTGCTTTACACTCTCTCACAAATATCATGCACGGTATCACCCTTCGTGCTTTACATTCTTCCTCACCCAAGTAACAATCACAAACAATTTGGGCAAGGGAATCAATGATATTTAAATAAGATCCCGGCAAGGGAACAATAATAACAAAAACAATAATATCCCGGCAAGGGAAATAATATCAAAGCAATAACATCCCGGCAAGGGAGATAATATCGTAAACCTCTTCTCTTTTCCACATTTACTTCACAACTCAATTCTCAACTTGAGCCAATGCTCTACAATGTTCAATAACTCAATTCTCAACGTGAGCCAACGCTCTACAATGTTTAATTACCAATAATACTTTCACAAGTCTTATTCATCAATAGAAATCAATATATAAAGAATGAGCAATATGAAACGGAGTCACATTAATCATAGTATAAGACTCACGGGCATGCTTGACACCAACGTACAGATACTCGTCACCATGCTTATACATCGTACTCAACAATTAACACATAGCAAATAAGACTCAACTCATAATCCCTCAAGCTAAGGTTAGACCAAACACTTACCTCGATGCCACGAACACAATTCAAGCTTCAACTACCGCTTTACCTTTTATTTTCACCACCAACTCGCTTGTATTAGTGTTTTGGGAGAAGAAAGAATGTTTGGAAAATCGCCTCTTATGTTTTAGAGTTTTGAAAAGTGAAAAATAACTGAAAAGTCCGTTTAAATATACTCCTCTCAAACCCTCTCTGCGGACCGCATAGAAAGGACTGCGTCCGCGGAACTCCACCGCGAACCGCAAGAAATCGAGCGCGGCCGCAAAGGTATGGCCTTGCCCCACCGCGGACCGCATAATTGCCACTGCGGCCACGAAGGTTTCACCGCGGTCCTCAAGAAACATGGCTTCAGAGAGATGCAACTTCTCTGAACCTGCAACTTTTTCTAAGTGTAAAAACATCTGGAAACCTATCTGAAACTCACCCGAGCCCTCGGGGCTCCAAACCTAACATGCATACTAACTCAAATACATCATATGGACTTACTTCTGCGATCAAATCGCTAGATTAACACCTTTAACAGTGAATTTAGCATCAAAATCAAGGAAAATCTCATGAACTCTTAAGTTCCATTTTTAACAACCGATGGTCCAATTCACGTCATTTCAAATTCGTTTCTTACCAAACTTTACATGCTCAACTTAAATACTATATTAGACGTGTACCGGGATTCAGAACTAAAATACGGCCCCGATACCATCACTTTCAAACATATCTCATTTTCAAAAACTCATACATTTTCCAGAAAACAATTTTCTTTAAAAAATTTATATCTCGGGCTTGGGACCTCGGAATTCGATTCCGGGTATACACCCAAGTCCGATATTTTCCTACGGACCTCCGAGACCGTCAAATCACGAGTCCGGATCCGTTACCCAAAATGTTGACCGAAGTCAACTTAAATTCATTTTTAAAAGCAAAATTTAACACTTTCCACAGATTTTCACATTATAGCTTTCTATATACACGCCCAGACTGCGCGCACATATCGAGGTGAGACAAAAAGGAGGTTTTAAGGCCTCGGAACACAGAATTCACTTTCAAAACGAGTGATGACCTTTTGGGTCATTACACCACTAGAAACCGAGACTACGTGCCAATACTACTATTATAAATACTCTAGACTACCTACTCTACTATCCTAATCCTCGACCTTCATACTTTCCTATCATGGGTCATGTCCTCGGTCAGCTGAAGTTGCGCCATGTCTTACCTAATCACCTCTCCCCACCTCTTCTTTGGCCTACCTCTACCTCTTCGTAGGCCCTCCAATGTCAATCTCTCACACCTCCTCACTGGGGCGTTTGTGCTCCTCCTCATATGACCAAACCACCTAAGCCGCGCTTCCCGCATCTTGTCCTCAATAGGGGCCACACCCACCTTATCACGAATAACCTCATTTATGATCCTATCTAACTTGGTGTGCCCGTACATCCATCTCAACATCCTCATCTTCTGGACATGAGCGATCTTGACTGGCCAACACTCAGCCTCATACAACATCATTGGTCTGACCACCACTCTGTAGAACTTACCCTTAAGTTTCGATTCCACTTTCTTGTCACACAAAACACCAGAAACGAGTCTCCATTTCATCCATTCCACTCCAATACAATGTGTGACATCTTCATCAATCTCCACATCCCCCTGAATAATAGACCCAAGGTATGACCTACGAGTCCAGCCTTACCTCCCGTCCCCTCCCTGAGTCTCGCCACTGAACTTATATTCCAAGTATTCAGTTTTGGTCCTGCTCAACTTGAAACGTTTAGATTCCAGAGTCTGCCTCCATACCCCTAATTGCGCGCTGACACTGTCTCACATTTCGTCAATCAATACAATATCATCTGCAAATAGCATGCACCACGGCACCTCCCCTTGGATGTGGCGCGTCAGCACGTCCATCGTCAGAGCAAATAAAAAAGGGCTAAATGTCGACCCCTGATGCAACCCCATCATGACCGGAAAATGATCTGAGTCCCCCACCGCCCTCACTCGGGTCTTTACTCCATCATACATGTCCTTAATCAACCTAACGTAGACAACAGGTACACCTCTAGCCTCCAAACATCTCCATAAAACCTCTCTCGGAACTTTATCGTACTCCTTTTAGTTGATGGATTTTCTGTTATAAATCATGATGTATCTAGTATATAAATCAAAAAAAATAATACACTATATATTTGTTATAAATTCAAAATTAATTATATTGAATAGATATATCGGAAAAGAACTCAATTTGAAGAAACTATTAACTATTTCCTAAATACACATGTCGAATTATTTCATAATTCAACCAATTTTAAGAAGAAATAAAGTTAACGATTATCAATAGGTAATGTTGCATCAATGTCCAACCAAAGGACGACGAAATGCTAATTATTTTTTTAAAAAAAATGTCTGATACTTGTTTTAGGGTTCTGACTAATTTAAATCCGCACCATATAAAACTCATAAAGGGGGAGTACAAGGGGGAAGTACTCCGTTCATAATTTTTTTCATTTTCACAATTCGAATCGAAACCTTTAGTTAACAGTAAAGAATACAGTATTCATTTCACCACAATCATCGGTCGTAAAATATTTTTTTTTCTGAAAGAAAATTGACAAAGCTAATACGGACGAAAAACACGTCTCACTATAATGCTCCGACCAAATTTTATCCACTACACATTATAACAAATGAAAAACACGTTTTGGCTTTATGTAAATTCATTGTACATTCTGACCTCTGCATCTGACAAGTATTGTACAGAAATCCTCCTTTTTTGGCCGTTTTTAATTTATAGACCGGCCATGTTGTATGGGCTGAGTGTTGGCCAGTCAAGATTTTACATATTCAGAAGATGAAAGTAGCAGAAATAAGAATGTTGAGATGGATATGCGGGCACACTAGGATGGATAAGATTAGAAATGAGGATATTCGGGAGAGGGTGGGTGTGGCTCCCTTGGATGACAAGATGCGGGAAGCGAGGCTTAGATGGTTCGGGCACGTGCGGAGGTGGAGCCTAGATGCTCCGGTTAGGAGGTGTGTGCGGTTGGCTCTGGCAAGTGCGAGAAGAGGTAGAGGGCGACTTAAAAAGTATTGGGGCGAGGTGATCAGACAGGACATGGCGCAGCTTCAAATTTCCGAGGATATGACCCTTGATAGGAAGGTGTGAAGGTCGAGCATTACGGTTGTAGGTTAGGAGGTAATCGAGCATTTCTCCTTGTTGTGTCTGCTAGTCTGATAGTGTTTTGTCTAGGATTGTTAGCGGTTTTTGTTGTGTTTCGCATTTTTGCTGTCTTTCACATTTTGGCATTTCCATTTATTTGCTGTCTTTTACAATGCTAATACTATTTTTCTTCTGTTGTTACAGATCTATTGTCTTTAAGCCTAGGGTCTCCCGGAAACCACCTCCCTATCCCTCCGGGGTAGGGGTAAGGTCTGCGTACACTCTAACTTCCCCAGACCCCACTAGTGGGATTCTACTGAATTGTTGTTGTTGTATTTTTATTTTGCATAATATTATTAATATAAGATTAAATAATATCTAATACTATCCACCAACAAAGATAAGAAGCACTTTTCGGACTGTAATTTAGGCAAATGTGAAGAAATAACCTAACAACTATTATCTAAATTTGAATACACCATTGATTGCACCGAATATTGATATTTCCCACCAAGAAAGATACCAGCTACTCTTGACAGATGTTAAGAAATAACCTAACTTTTGTCTAGATTTCTAGATTTGGATACTCTGAATGATCGCTAAACCACACCCTTGAGTGCACGACAGAGGGGCAGTTCAACACTTCCAAGAGATTTGTGTTCGAGTAGTACCTAGTAGGCAGAGGCGGATGCAACATATTAGTACCGAGTTCATCTGAACCCACTACTTTTGATGCGAAGTACAAATTTATGTGTAAAAATTTAACTAAAATTGCAATAAATAGGGAGTAAATATGAACCCAAAACTTTAGACGTACAATGCTTCAATGCTAAGAACCTTAAAGGTTGAACCTATATAACTTAAATCCCAGATCCGCCTCTGCTAATAGGAACATGAAGTTGATATATACTTGGGAAACGTGACACATACAAATCACAGCATAGCACTAGCTGGTCACAGAAGAAAAACCAAAGCAAACCACAACTGAAGCAAGGGAAGTAACCACAAAATCTGCGTTCTCCATTTGTCCCAGAGTATCAACTCATGATGCTGCACTTGAATACTCTAACATGATGCATCTGAGATGCTACATTCAAAATGTGTAAGGATAAATGTGATCATAATTACTGTACAAAGCGAAACAGCCGTTACATATAGGGAATGGCCAGGAACAGTCTATTATTGGAGCGCATTTACAATTTTATGTCCTTGTTAGTGGACAGTACTGAAAAAAATGGCATCTCTCAGAATAAGCAGACCCTCTTTAGACCGAAAAAATCAAGAGGGAATCATGCCGTTGGAAGTGGTAGTATTCAGGAGCTTGCTGCTAAATGATTAAATATCGATTCAAGTGTAGATTGGCTGACGCTGTACTCTGATATCCCAAGTTGGTTTCTGTCGATTCCAATATTTTGCAACTTGATGAGCATTAGGTAAGTAAGAATATACATCCTAAAAGAACTTAGTATGAAGGAAAGTGTACCTGTTCCTCTCTATGTATCCGAAAACATCAGCAAGTGAAAGACCTTCTCCACAAGGCAACTGAAACAATTTTAAGAATCCATCAGTTATTGAAGATCATGTCCACATGCTAAAGTTATGTAATACGTCGGGAAAATACTCTCTGCCCCTTGGCTATTGAAATCTTATTCAGATAGTTTGAAATGTTAACGAGGCATAGCGCTCAAGCTTTTAGCTGAATGAGGCTAAAATGCTAAAAGGATGGACCTATGTTGCAAAATCAGTACAAGAGTAGATTCTCAACCGGAGTGTGGTCTGCCTAAATCGCCAGGTCCTCATCAGGAGTGGATTGTCTCAAAAAGTTTGGATTGTTCCAAGAAGTTTTGGATTGTTCTGAATGGTACAAAGGAGTTAAAATTTACAGGTATCCTGAACGGTCAGATGCGTCTGTTTGCTGAAACAAGTGTCTGCCTCTGTCCAGAATGTTGGGGTTTGCATTGGTTAACAATGAGAATTTCGCCTCTTAAGACATAGGGTTGGAAATTTTAAATAGAGGAACGTCCAGATACCTCTGGCATTGTTTTAAATTCAATATCAGCAATGGTATTCACTTACTGTTCAGTACCTAGAAAGATCAAGCTGACCAAAACTAGCTTCAGGATCCTATAACCAGAGAACCGCAAAATTATGTCATCTTCTTAAATAGGTCAAATCAAGCTTGCAGACTATACATAACGAAAGGGCTATTTTGATGTACTTAATCCTACAGCATCACCCAGAGAATGAGCGTCTTCTATGATCACCAGAGAGTACAGCCTCGATAATATGGAGAGATAAATACGACTCTATCCGTCCCAATTTAAGTGAAACGCTTTCCTTTTTAGTTAGTCCCAAAAAGAATGACACCTTTCTATATTTAGTAACAATTCAACTTTAAATTTCCCAGTTTACTCTTAATGAGATGATTTCTAGCCATACAAGTTTTTATGATTTGTTTTAGACCACAAGTTTCAAAAGTCTTACTTTATTTCGTAAACTCTGTGCTCAGTCAAACACCTTCAAATAAGTTGGGATACTTATTAGTACTTCACATGATTCGTTATAATATTATCCGATAAAGTTATACTAACCGACAATCAACTCTAGTACATATAGGGACGTGTCCACACGTATAGCTTAGCAAAAATATCTTGCTACTTGCTTCACATATTAGTAGGTCAATATTCAAATATTGGGAAATGGAAGTTGACAACTTGTTATTTCACCAAAATATTTGTCGTTAAAAAAGGGTATGTGTAGTTTGGTAAAAGACTTGCTTCACATATTAGTAATCTATGTGGTCAATGACGAATGATGGTAAGCTTATAAACAAACATATATATATATATATATATATATATATATATATATATATATAAAAGTAATCTACGCAAGACATAAACTGTAGTAAATACACAATTAAGTACAGCATCAAGGTATAATAAAAGATATAGTCAGAAAACTTCAATAAAGCAAAATGAATAATTAGATAAGACATGTCAAGGTATAATAAAAGATATAGTCAGAAAACTTCAATAAAGCAAAATGAATTGTTAGATAAGACATGTTTTAAATTCAATATCAGCAATGGTATTCACTTACTGTTCAGTACCTAGAAAGATCAAGCTGACCAAAACTAGCTTCAGGATCCTATAACCAGAGAACCGCAAAATTATGTCATCTTCTTAAATAGGTCAAATCAAGCTTGCAGACTATACATAACGAAAGGGCTATTTTGATGTACTTAATCCTACAGCATCACCCAGAGAATGAGCGTCTTCTATGATCACCAGAGAGTACAGCCTCGATAATATGGAGAGATAAATACGACTCTATCCGTCCCAATTTAAGTGAAACGCTTTCCTTTTTAGTTAGTCCCAAAAAGAATGACACCTTTCTATATTTAGTAACAATTCAACTTTAAATTTCCCAGTTTACTCTTAATGAGATGATTTCTAGCCATACAAGTTTTTATGATTTGTTTTAGACCACAAGTTTCAAAAGTCTTACTTTATTTCGTAAACTCTGTGCTCAGTCAAACACCTTCAAATAAGTTGGGATACTTATTAGTACTTCACATGATTCGTTATAATATTATCCGATAAAGTTATACTAACCGACAATCAACTCTAGTACATATAGGGACGTGTCCACACGTATAGCTTAGCAAAAATATCTTGCTACTTGCAATTGGTAGTAGCAAAGACATACTGGACGCGCGCACACGTGCAATTTAGAATGCTAGCCCATTCTTCCTGTCCAGGGGTGCCAGAGAGGGAAAGAGGTTTAATCTGTTGTAGATGTTTCTATGAAGTTGATTTTATTATCTAAGCTTCACTAATAGGTAAAGTTAATTAGCCTGGACTCTTATTGGTGAAAGAGCATCTTATATATCAACCAATGAGGAGTTCCGGATGCAAAAGAACTGCGACCAGAACCCTCAGGGGTTGGCCTGGTGGCAATTGACTTGAGCCTTGGGGTTTGCTCCCTTTCAAGGTCTCAAGTTCGAAACCCACTGGGTGCACTGAGGGCCATCGAACTGGGTAAAACCTGAATTAACCGTGGTGTCCTTGCGGGAAACTCCCTGCCGAGGGCCTGTGCACCCCGGGATTAGTCGGGGCTCGAAGAGACTCGGACACCCGGTGCAAATCAAAAAAAAGAACTGCGACCAGTTCAACATGGCATTTTTTTCACAAGGTAAGATTTTATTAATAAACATGTTCAACATGACATTACCTGGTATTTAACACTCAATCCATTGCAACCTTGAAATGCTGCGCCAGGAAATGAAGACTGAATGAATGAATGGATTTTGGAGAACTTCTCCTTAGCCAACCACCACTCACAGAATATCGGCAACGGGAGTCCATCTAGCATGATTCCAGAGAGGCAAGCAAAAAAATAAAAAAGATTAGTTCTCATTAGATGCACTTATCTGTGAAGACCATTCAAAGAAAAGCAGCAGAAGATTTCATCGACATAAGAGAGAATCAAATGATGGTGAAAAAGAGTAGAGCTCCAAAACCCAAGAAATAGAATGGACGGGACAATTAAGAAACTATTACAAGAATATTTAGCCTTTCAACAATGTAAGAGCTCAACAAGTTTGTGTACCGTGAGGAAGTCAAAAGATTGTGATGCGAGTATAGTTAATTTCCAAATAATAAACAGTTTCAGGTGAGAAAAATCTACTGATTAGTAAATAGAGTAGTTATATCATTTTCTAACATACTAGCGTCAACCAATATAGATGATCATAAAGAATTATTTTCCCAACTGAAAATTTATCCATATACTGAATATTGATATAACAAAACTGCAAACATTCAACAAATAACAACCTTAAATATTACATGCATACTCAAATGAGTCATGTTTACAATGTAAAAAGAAGATACGCAAGTTCCTCTCTAATAGAAGGGGTGTCCTTATCAGAGGGTATTTGAGAAATCAATTATTGAACTACTCTGAGAGACCACTAACTGAAGATTTTTCCTTTAGCATGGTTTCATTGCTTAACATTCCCCTGGGACACCGGCAATCTAAGGTAATATTTATTTTCTTCTTGACCAATAAAATATAAAGGGGAAAAAAAAAAAGCAAGATCCAAAAGGCATGCAATGGAGGAAATTTAAGGATATAGGCTGATGTACCATCACGATCTAACTGCTCTGACAACTGGTCACCAAAAATTTTACAAGAGTCATCAGTTGCAGATACTAGTGCTTTCACCCTTTCTTCATTGCCAAACCACTGTCCAACAGCCATGATCGTTTCCTTTGATAGGCTTATTTCTGCTGCCGATGCGTCTTCTGAGGCTATAGAGTTGGTACCTCCAATGCATACTTCAATATCATTTAATATACTCCTAGAGTGAGGACGAATATCAAATAGTTTCTCTTGAATTAGCAGGCAGAGATTTTCCAGATCCATACAGCTGACTTCAACTGGTTTAACCTGGAGATAAAGATGCAGAAAGGATATATAAATAGTTCTGTTTGAAAATGAGTGTGGAATAAGCGTCACAAGTACCTCTAGTTCAAGATGATTCCCGAAGCGAGTTTTCAAATGCTGAGAACTACCAAGACACCTCAACCTGCCTCCAACCTTGGGATACATTAAGAATAAGAGGTAAAAAAATTCATTGAATTAGGCCTTTGGAAAATGGGATTATTTATAATCAAGGTAAGAACACTGCTCAGATACCATTATCCCAATCCTAGTGCACAGAGCTTGCGCCTCATTCATGCTGTGAGTAGTTAAAATTACAGCTGTCTTTCCTCGTCTAGTTGAGAGACGAGATATAACTTCCCACATGAAACGTTTGGCAATAGGATCCATACCTGGAAAAATGACAATACAGATAAAGATTTTGTAAGAGAAGTATCTAGACAAAGCTATCACTTGAACATTTATGTTACAGAAATTCTAAATAGGGAAGAGAGCAGGTTTGCAGATTCTGTGAATTCAAAAAACTAGAGGCCCCTCATATGTTAAAATAGCTTCTAAAGAGTCCTATAAGACTCCAAACAAAATAACTTTCAGAAGCTATGGCCTAAACTTAAGATCTAACATCTGCAAAGGTATGAATTCAAAGCCATTCCAAAGGAATTATATGTTCAAGAATGTGGTCACTAAAACTCCCAGCTTAAAGGTGGAAATTGCTTCTTCTTTTTTTATATCAGATAACCATAGTGTCGGGGCTAGCTTACACATACCTCGACTAATTCCACGGGTTACCTGCTACCTCCCACTAGCACAGGTACCGGGTAACCCTGTCCACTAAGGCTTGGACATATGGGAGGAAATCACCTGGTGTTTTTTCCTACGCCGGGAGTTGAACCTGAGACCTCATGGTTCTCAACCCACTTCATTGACCACTAGGTCATGCCCTTGGGAAATTGTTTCTTTTGCTATTTAGAATGGGTTTTATTGAACCTCTCGATTTAAACTGCTTAAATTTAGATAAAAATATCAAACATAAAAAGATATTGGCGGAATGACTAGAGGTAACTTAACGACCTGTGGATGGCTCATCAAGAATGACGATAGGCGGATCTCCAATCATTGCAATTGCAACAGATAACTTGCGCTTGTTTCCTCCGCTTAAGGCAAAGGATGGTTTATTTGCATGTTTCATCAGGTCAAACTCGAGCAACTTTTGCATAACAACCTGTCAAGATGTACTAGTATCAAAAACCATTTGATGGTCAACAAAGACCACTTCAACAAAGACACTCGAGCAAATTTTCACTCTTTTTTTTGGTCAAATAAGAAGATTGTCACTCTTTTTTTTGGTCAAATAAGAAGATTGTCATTCTCATTCAAGCTCTAATTTCATGGCATTACAAAAAAAAAAATTGATTTGTTTGCAGTCATTAAAGTTTAGATGATTATTTTGCTGTCATTCCCATTTTATACAGGTTTTTCCTTCTCCCTGTGAGACAAGAACTTTCTCCAAAGGCAATAAAATGGTGTCAGAACGACCTCTCATTGGCATACCATTAGATGATTCCACAAAGTAACATCAAATTTCTCCATTAAGAACATGTCTTAAAGAACATCTGGAAAAGCAGACTTGCAAATAACATAATAAATCAGAGAATATGACTAAGAGTGCAGCATGATGTAAAATGGTTTCCTGGAAAATGTAATCCTGGATGAAATATTTTCCTACGTGAAAAATGACTTATGTCATTGAGGTATAAGTCAATTCCTCTTAAACTATTCTAGTTCTATCTCAATGTCTTTTGTTTCAACCAACATTTTAATATGATTGTCAACCTTTTTTGTAGAAGGAACAATATTGTCAACCTTTAATATTCAAAACTACACAAAACACCACCTCCATGCTACATCCACCGCAATCTGCTGTTAGTACAAGTGGCCAACTTTAATTTCCAACAAAAAAAACAATGGAAAATTATATGAACAATTGTTTTTCCAAAGAAACAAATTTTCCCCGGAAAACATTTTACTCCGTAAAAATCACACCCTAAACTTTAAATATCATCATCTGTAGGCACTATAAGTGGACATGAACCAGGAGAGAAACTCGTCCTTATAGGCACAGCAGCAGAGGCTTGGCATATTCAAAAAGTAATTAGAGAAAGGATTCTGAACAAGTGTACTAGGTACCGAGCTGCCTTTATGATAGAGGTAAGTTGGAATATCTCTCAATCTCATACTAATTAGCTTAAGAATCTCAGACAGGAGGAAGATCAAACATGAAGAGACTTCACTTGAACCAAAATCCACGAATCAAGAAATTATCAGGAAAATAATGTTACACCAATATTCACAATTTTCTTTTCTGATAAAAAAAATATATTGACATCCATATCATTTTTTTCGAATAAGTAGATTGGCATCCAAATCATAATTTCATGTATTGGACTGATCTCTTGGTGGGAGAGGTTCTTTATTAGTTTATTTTAGATAATGAAAGCATTCCATTACTACCAACACATGGAACTTCAGACCCTTTCATTTCAATCAAAATTTCCAATAAGTTGCTCGAGTTTCACCTGATGAAACATGCAAATAAACCATCTATTCTCTATGGAATGGAATGATGAATTCAATAATATTTCCCAAACGTTGTTACCCAGAGTTTCTTCTGATCATGCTCCCCTACTGTTAGAATGTGGAGAATGGGAAAATCATAAGTCTTATTTCAAGTTCGAGAATTGGTGGCTCGGGGTGGCAGGTTTTAGTGACATGGTGAAAACGTGGTGGCTTTCTTTTGAGGTACAGGGTAGACCTGATTATATTTTGGCCTGCAAATTGAGGATGCTGAAAGGAAAGCTAAAAGAGTGGAATGGTACAAATCATGCTAACTTTGAAGTAAGAAAAACTCAACTTCTAAGTTCCATGGCAGAAATGGATGTTATACAGAAAACTAGAAACCTATATGAAGATGAGCTTTTGCAGAAGGCCAGCGTGTTCATGGAGCTGGAAGATATAGCAAAAAATGAGGAGATAGCTTGGAGACAAAGATCTAGAATTCTTTGGCTCAAGCAAGGGGATTGGAACACAAAAAAATTCAGAGAATGAAAAATGCACACAGGAGAAATAACACAATTGATAAGCTGAAAGTTAATGGTGTGACAGTGGAGAATCCAGAGACTATAAAAGGGAAAATTATATCCTTCTACCAAAAGCTTTACACTGAAACAGAGGAATGGAGACCAGAGTTTGTTTTGGCTGATTGTCCTTGTATAACTCAGAGTGAGAAGCAGTGGTTACAAAGATCATTTGAAGAGGATGAAGTTTGTGCAGGAGTTAAATTATGTGCTTCAGACAAGGCACCTGGGCCAGACGGATATACTATGGGTTTTTTTCTTTCTTGCTGGGATATTGTAAAGGAAGATGTTATGCAAACCTTGAGGAATTTTCATACACAGGAGTTTTTTGAGAAGAGCTTTAATGCATCATATATAGCCCTTATACCAAAGAAGACCGGAGCTCGAGAGTTAAAAGATTTTAGGCCTATTAGCTTAATTGGGTCTATGTACAAAATTATTTCTAAGGTTTTGACCGAGAGATTGAAAACTGTGATCTCCAAGCTAGTAGATAGGCATCAGATGGCTTTCATAAAGGGGAGACAGATAATGGATGCAGCACTAGTGGCTAACGAATGTGTTGATTCAAGGCTAAAGATGAAGACTCCTGGAATTCTTTGCAAACTTGATATTGAGAAAGCATATGATCATGTGAGCTGGGTTTTTCTTCTTAAAATGCTGAAATCTATGGGTTTTGGAAGAAAATGGATTAGATGGATGTTCTTCTGCATAAGCTCAGTCAAGTTCTATGTTCTCATCAATGGTTCCCCAAAGGTTTCTTCCCTTCACATAGAGGTTTGAGACAGGGTGACCCTCTCTCCCCTTTTTTGTTCCTAATAGCAATGGAAGATCTAAATAACATGATAAAGGTAGCAAATAACAATAGGTGGATGACTGGTTTTAAGGTGGTAAGTACTGTAGGTGGAATGCAGGTAACTCATCTACTATATGCAGACGATACTTTGGTATTTTGTGATGCAAAAGTAGATGAGCTAAGACATCTCAGGTTAATTCTAACAATTTTTGAGGCAGTCTCTGGTCTACATGTCAATTGGAGGAAAAGCCTTATTTTTCCAGTAAATGAGGTAATTAATATACAAAGGCTGGCAGGTGTTCTTGGACGCACAGTTGGAACTCTTCCAACAACCTACTTAGGTATGCCACTGGGTTCTAAAAACAAGTCGTTAGATATTTGGAGTGGAGTGTTAGAAAGATGTGAGAAAAGATTGGCCAAGTGGAAAAGCCAGTACATATGCCTAGGGGGCAGAGTAACTTTGGTTAACAGTGTCTTAGATGCACTTCCCACATACATGATGTCCCTTTTTCCTATTCCTACAAAAATAGAGAAAAGGATCAAGGTTATGAGAAGGAATTTCATCTGGCAAGGAAATAAAGAGAAGGGAGGTTACCATTTGGTAAACTAGAATGTTTTGACGCAAAGCAAGAAATCTGGGGGCTTAGGCATAAGAAACTTGAGACTACATAATAAAAGCCTACTCATGAAATGGCTTTGGAGGCATGGCAGGGAAGATCAAACTCTATGGCGACAGGTCATCACTGAAAAATATGGATTAGAGGGACAATGGATACCTAGAGCAGTGACAACAACATATGGGGTTAGTGTATGGAGGTCCATCAGGGCTATTTGGCCGCTTTTTGTGGGGAATGTTTTTATTGTAGTAGGGAATGGGAGGAAAACATCCTTTTGGAATGATAACTAGCTAGGACATGGACCTCTGAAAGACCTTTTCAGTGACATGAAAGTTTTGAGTTTGAATAATGCAGCCACGGTGGAAGACAGCTGGGATCAACACGGATGGATTTTCAACTTTAGAAGAGAGCTAAATGACTGAGAATTACCTAGATTCACTGAATTTCTGAATGTTCTAGATCAGTTCAAGGGGACTACAGTGGAGGAGGATATGTTGAAATGGACAAGGCATAGGAGTGGCTCTTTTACAATAAACTCAGCATACAAAATGCTCAACAATCAAGGTCAGCAAACCCAATTATGGAGTTGGAAAACAATATGGCAAGACAAAATACCATCTAAAGTAGCATGCTTTGTATGGTTAGCAGCCAGGGATGCTTGTCTAACACAAGACAATCTAATGAGAAAGGCATGTCATTGTGTTCAAGGTGTTATATGTGTGGAAATGAGGCCGAAAGTAGTAGCCATTTATTTATACACTGTAACTTGGCTACAGCTTTATGGCAACTATTTTTGAACATGAAAGGGCTGTCATGGGCCATGCCCAGGAGTTCAGGGGAGCTGCTTGCTTGCTGGAATTTCTCAGGAGACCTGATCAAACAAAAAAAGTGGTGGAAGACTATCCCGGGTTGTATATGGTGGACAATTTGGATGGAAAGAAACAGTAGATGTTTTGAAGGACACAACAACTCCTTACAGAAGATCAAGATGAACGGCTTATTTTTGTTTCACTTTTGGTGCAAGGAAGATTTTGCACATGATGTAGATTCAATGATAGATATCATAGGATCACCGTAGTAGGAGTTAGAAGATAGCCGTGGTTTTACTCGTTTTGATATATGTATCTGTGGCCTTAGCACAGCCTTTGTGCTACGATTAAATAATATGTTACCTTTCTCAAAAAAAAATAAGAAATAAGCTCATTCTTGTTAGAGAAACTTATGCAAAAGCACAGGTTGAATCTAGTTCACTTCTCTAGTGTTCGTCTCCGTCAATCTGTATTCCTTGATGTATAAAGAAAAAGAAACAAATTAAACTACTAATTTAGTCATGTTGTCTGGAGACATAACAATCTTTAGCATCTACAAGACTTGAGCAATTCTACCAACAAACAACGTATCACATCAACAGAACATGTACAAAACGTATCACATCAACAGAACATGTACAAAGCCACCACCCTACTAGAACTTGTAAAAGATATGCTATGAACTATGATAGAGTCAAATTCGAGTACACTTTTGGACATATAAAATCAAGAGATACGTACATCTTCCAATTCATACTCTGGTACTCCTTTAATTCTTGCATAGAGCTCAAGATGCTCTTGGACGGTCAGAAATTCTAGTAAAGCATCAAACTGAGGACAATATCCAATCTGCATTGAGAAGACACAGACGGCATGTAAGTAAATTCATTGATAGCAAAAGGGAACTGGGTTCATTATACAGGAAGAACTATCCATACATGTCTACGAGCAACCTTGGGATCTGAACGTATATCTTTACCAAAAATGAATGCCGTTCCATCACTAGGGTTTTCTTCTCCTGCATTAGTAAATTATAAGAGAATATTTGACTCAACGTTGGTTTATTTTTCAAAAGAAATTAAGAAAAGTAGCAGCACAATAGGACGTAAGCACAATGTTTGCAGGTAGGAACAAAATAAGTAGTTTAAAGCACACATATAACTTGTTAGAACGAAATCCTTCATGTTTTGAAATGTTTAAAGAAGAGCATAATTAAAGTACTCTAGGAACTTTAAGAAATTTAAACAAACCAATTACCAAAAGAGACAGATTGTCAATAGCCAGGGTACTTTTCCAGCAATTGATGATATAAATACAAAGTGGTTCTGTAAACTTCTTCCATTATCACAAATATGCATATTCTCACAGCTAGACGCAAGCCTACTCACAAATATAGAATTATGTAATGCTGCAGAACAGAATTGTACCAGATAGCATTGACAGTGTTGTTGTCTTCCCTGCTCCATTAGTTCCTAGGAACCCAAAACACTCTCCTTCTTGGACAGAGAAAGTCAGTGAATGGACAGCAACTTTTGGAACTTGGGACTTCCCTCCAGGATAGATCTAAATAAGAAACATACTTAATTCAGCAGACTTAACGCTTTAATCTTTTGAACTATAGGCAAGAGAATATTCATACCTTTCGAAGATTACAAAGGTGGATAACAGCATTATCAGTTGAGCCAGATAAAACCCTGTCTCTCTCTGCTTTAACATCTATGTCTTCGTCCAATTCAGAAGCAACATCGCCTGAGGGTGGTCGCAGAAGAGGTTCTGAAGACCCGGAGGAAATAGCATGCCTAGATTTTCCCAAGCTTTTCCACCACTCATTAACTCTGTAAAGACTCCTTTTTTGTTGAGGCAAGAATTCAAGCCCCAGAGTTAAAAGGAAAAACACAACGGCCTGAATCGTTGGATATCCAAAATTAAAAAGTTTCCTTAAAACCTAAGAGATCTTAGCAAAGGCTATAAATGAGGTGGGATACAGATAGCAAGGAAGAAGGACATAGATGGAAGATAACTAACAAAGACACAACAGGGATGAATAGTGCTAAGAGAAAAAAATCGTTCCTGAAACTACACAATACATGCGAATACGAGCAAACAATGCATCAAAGGCCTATAAATGACCAAGAAGAAATAAATACCAAATGAAGATCTCAACAAGCAAAA
This sequence comes from Nicotiana sylvestris, assembly GCF_000393655.2. Classification (NCBI taxonomy): domain Eukaryota; kingdom Viridiplantae; phylum Streptophyta; class Magnoliopsida; order Solanales; family Solanaceae; genus Nicotiana; species Nicotiana sylvestris. The sequence continues at coordinate 2,694,775 of NC_091060.1, forward strand.
GTGCTTGTTCAAATTTGAGGTCAGCCAATGGAATTATTCCATTGTTTAGCATGCGCAAACTCAAAAAGTGATAAAGTAATCCGTGGGAAGAGAGATCACGTGGTGGAAATGATGGTTACGCCGGGAAATTTTTTTTAAAAAAAAATAACTGAGAAATCCCTAAGGACCGTTGGCGCAGGATCCAGAACTCTGTGGATAACCGGCCCGCCCCTCTACTATTCTTGTTGAAGTGCATGACCATTTCATCTGAAAGCATAAGTGTCAGAGAGAGCACACTTTCATTGACGTAATTATATATCTTCAACACGCCACCTCACGTGCGGGCTTGATTCTTTTCAATGAGCCAAGTACGTGAAAATTCTTTTCAGTGTATGATCATCTTTGCACAGCACACTTTTATTGACTTAAATCTTCAACACTTCTCCACTTAAATACCAGGGCATTCGTCTGTGGGGGTGGGGGTGGGGCTGAGGTGGGGGGTTCGAGCTCGTGATCGATTTGATAACTGTTTGTGACAAGAGAGGTAGAAAGTCCTCCTAATCTTGTACGTGTAAGCCTAAATGATACGATCTGGTGGAGGTAAGTGGTAATGAATGTGACATGTTTTCAACAATTCTGTGTCTTTCCGTCACAGAAGGAGAGAAAGAGAAAGGAGAAGCTAAACAAAACACTAACAGATGACATATCACAAATGACTTTTCTTAAGAAAGAAACAACTATGAGATGATCAGGCTGCAAGAAAGTTTAATTAGAGTCAACAAACCAGATGGCTACCTCAGCAGCCAAGTATAATATAGCAGCACCAGTCACATTCCAGTCAAAAACGTTATCTCTAGATCCATTCTTCATCCCTTGTCTTAAAAGAGCCAATGAAGCTAATCCATCAGCGAAGCAAAATCCCGGTGACAGTCTAAAAAAGTTCTGCAAAAGATTGTCCCTTGTAAGGATTATTCATTGAGAGAGAGTTGATCACATATGTGCTAAAGTGAATACATTAAGAGACATTACTAAAAGGTAATTAGAGAGTGAGTCTCTTGAAGACAATATCTTACTTGACAATCCAACTAAGTAATTCATTTGTTATTGCCATTGGTTATAGCATAGTGTACATTGGTGTAAATAAAAAGTTTTTATATCAAGAAAGGGCAGCATGATATAGAAGAAGCACAGATTCGCAAGACCATCCAGTTTCATGAGTATTCTTTGGTACATTTATAGGTACAGTGTTAAAAAGTTCCATTTTTTCGTTTATCCAGCTCTTCTCCTTCCAGATCAATGATTTAGGACTTCTAAAATACTCGCTCAATGTTTAGTTGTCGCCAGAGTAGTCATTCCGTGATTTTACAAAGCTTCCAGGTGACCGATAAAGTGAAGATAGTAAACAGAAAAACGCATTTCAATATTTCGAACTTGAGATCCTACAATCTGCAGAAGCAGTAACTTAATGCATGGAAATTGACAATTATTATATAAATTCAACAAATCTCTCTAAAGGATGCCCTTCACATCTAAAGCTAAAACCATAACTACCAAGACATATAACATAATATAGTAATTCAGAGAGAAATACTTTAGGCCTTCCAACCTTGAGCAGAGAATTTAAGTGTGTTGTAGAATTTATAAGTCCCATTATGAAGGATAGAACCATAAGAATGAGGCCAGTGAAAAATTGGACGAGGAGGACCACATTCTGCACATAAAAACGATATCAGGATCAACAATATTCCACAAGTAACAAATCTTCAGATATTCTTCAAAACAGATACCTGAGCCATGCTGTGCTCGGAAAAGAAGAAAGTGAGGCAATATGTTGATGATGCCATTGCTAATCCATATTCAAGAAACAACAGAATTGTTGGAATGAGAGAATCCTTTCCAATAAATTGCTCAAGACCTACAGAAGCAGTTCTTTTTAAAATAATTGGATAGTGAAAATCATTTTTTTTAAATAAGGCAATGAGAACTGTTAAATGGACATTGGGCCTAACTCAACCCCAAAAGCTAGCTCAAGAGGTGAGGATTGTCCAAATCCATACAAGGAAACCACCCATCCCCTTCATTGTCGATGTGGGACTCAACATCCCCTCTCATGCCCAGGACTGGACATCTGGAGCGTGGACAATAATGGGACCCAACATGGGAAAATAGGGATGGTTCCTGCTCTGATACCGTGTTAAATGGACATTGGGCCTTACTCAACCCCAAAAGCTAGCTCAAGAGGTGAGGATTGTCCAAGTCCATATAAGGAGACCACCTTCCCCTTCATTGTCGATGTGGGACTCAACAAGAACAAACAAAAATCATACTCCCTCTATCCCAATTTATGTGGCGGAGCTCAGATTTCGAGAGTCAAATTTCTTAATTTTGACCTTGAATTCGGATATAGAATCTTTAACCTTTTTAAAACAAAGTTTATATATTTGAAAACTATGTAAAAAAAAATACTAAAAATCACAATGCTTACCAATTTAAAATATCTGAAAATGCATATGAAAAAATCGCGGTCAAAGAAAAACACTTTTAACTCTTGAAATTTGAACTCCGCCACATAAATTGGGACGGAGGGAATACAACTTTATGTGGTATTTAACAGGAGAAAAGACAACATTCTCACAAGGTGGATAGAACTAACATGATATACTCAAGAATATTTCATATAAGTGATGACCTTCCTCGATAAGGAGGTTGAATCAAGGATAAGAAAAACAAGCATGTGATCAGTACAATAGTACGCCATATGCTAGGAAATGAACCTTGGGTCAAACTCAACCTAAAAGCTAGCTCATAAGGTGAATGCCCAAAAGTATATAAGGAGACAACAAACCATAGCCGTAACTAATGTGGGACTCTAACACCCTCCTCCTTCCCCGCAAGCCCAGGACCGAACATCTGGAATGGAGGTCCAACACTGGGTAACCAAGAATAAGGATGGTTCTGGCTCTGATACCATACAAGGAAAATGGACCTCGGGCCTAACTCAACCCCATAAGCTAGTTTTTGAGGTGAGGATAGCCCAAGAGCATATAAGAAGACAATAGCCCATACCCTTGACCAATGGGGACTAACAATCTTTTCTGTCAACACAGATCCAAACAGCCAAGTTATACAGTTTAGATAGGATGGAGTTACTATGGATAATGTATAGGCATTATCCAGTTTTAATCTCAATCTGATATGAGAGATTGAGTAACTTGGCAATAGTACTGTGAAATGATAAAGATGCTTCTGAAGAAACTATGGTGTAGGTTCTCATCTTTTAGCATACAGCTCGTATACTAGGTTTTTCCCCATCATTAATAAAATTATTAACCTCATAAGACCTAGTTGTAAGAAAAATATTTGGAACAACAAAAACATTTGAAGCAAACTCCTTTATCAATAGATAGACAGAAAAAGCTGAAGCATACCAAATATCCAAAAGAGAACTAATGCAAAAGATGAAGGAAATAAGAAGCTGATGAAGTCCCATATATATGTGGAAGCCCAATATGAGAGTATGGACACCTGCAGAATTTGGGAGCATTAAAGCATCATTAGCAATTCTTAAAATGTGTGATAGACTAAGACATGTTGAAGAGAGAAATATACCCCACTGATTAGCTGTTGATGCTTAGCTTTCACTTCACGTTCCTGCAGGAAAAAACATAAATATGTACCCAGCCAGCAGAGTGGTTATACTTGACACCTCAGGCAAATTACAGAACATACTTTACAAAGGGTGAAAATAAATAACATCCAGAACAAATCAGCATGCCAATCATAGATGAGAGCCATTGTTATGTGTGAGAAATGTTAGATTATCATGTGAGTATGTGTTCAGATTCATACATGTCTAAAATTGTTGAAATTGAATAAAGAAAATCATATATAATATTCAATAGGACACCTTAAGATATTCCCTATGAATTTATAGAATATGTACCTACTTTACTAGTATAGGGACGGATTACCTATATTATACCTGGGGGCTGGATGGTGCTGAAGTATCAAGAACACTAATAATATAATTTCTCAAACTGCAATACAATTTGTTAGAAGAAAGAGCAAATTTACCTTGACAATCGCCACAGCGAATGAGGCAGGAATAAAAGAAAAGGCTATATTGATTACAACTGCAGCAGAGAAGGCGTCCATATCCTAAAACACAGATTACAAGATAACCATCAAAAGAAGCAAATTCAGAATTACATCATTGACTGATGTATCATAGAGCAGTAGATAAAAAGTCAATATTCAAATATTGGGAAATGGAAGTTGACAACTTGTTATTTCACCAAAATATTTATCGTTAAAAAAGGGGTATGTGTAGTTTGGTAAAAGACTTGCTTCACATATTAGTAGGTCAATATTCAAATATTGGGAAATGGAAGTTGACAACTTGTTATTTCACCAAAATATTTGTCGTTAAAAAAGGGTATGTGTAGTTTGGTAAAAGACTTGCTTCACATATTAGTAATCTATGTGGTCAATGACGAATGATGGTAAGCTTATAAACAAACATATATATATATATATATATATATATATATATATAAAAGTAATCTACGCAAGACATAAACTGTAGTAAATACACAATTAAGTACAGCATCAAGGTATAATAAAAGATATAGTCAGAAAACTTCAATAAAGCAAAATGAATAATTAGATAAGACATGTCAAGGTATAATAAAAGATATAGTCAGAAAACTTCAATAAAGCAAAATGAATTGTTAGATAAGACATGTTATAGATGATATTTTACAAGGTACATGCAGCAGCTGTAACTTAAACCTGCGAAACATCTTCAACACCACTAACCCCAAGATTTACTTGCAGATTATCATGTTGAATGTTATTTACAGGACGTAAAATAATGTATAGCCTTGTAGGAAACAAAATATGACTTCACCACAGCTAGCTCTTTGAGAAATAATCAGTAAACATTCTAGCCGGAACAATTAATCAAGGAATTTGCATTGACAGACGTAGAATGCTACAATTTCATCAATAATAAGATGATAGAAAATCATACATGATGTTGCTGATGCTGACTTGCTGTCTGCGGCAAAGGGTGGTTACGAGTGAGAATTGTCATATTTTCATTATGTGTAGCTAGCCTGAGTATTGCTGAATTCATCAAATTGATAAATGTTGGAGCAGAATGCTGGCAAGAACTGTTGTGTAGAACAGTGTACCCAAGGCTACCATCACCAGTCTGATTATCCATGACTATCGCTCCATACCTGTAATAGAATATGCATGAAACTGATTAGAGAAGGAAAATATGATTCATTTGGCAGACCTATTAAGCTAAATAAATAGCGATTGCAGGCAAATGGGGAAGAAGTAGAATGTATAGTACAATCACTACATTCGATTGGAATGTGACGAGACTTCATTTACTTGCATTTTTTTTTTTTTGAAAAACTAACAAGTTTCAATATAATAAATGAATCTCCAGCCCAAATTATGTGCTCTACTTGCATTTTAAATATCGACAATTGGAGGTTTCTGATCATTATATGCCCAGGATAGTAATAAAGTATAAGATCCAGAACTGAATCGTAGCTGTCTTCTATCTAGATACTAAAGCTCTCACCAGACTAACTATGTCGATACCTCCAGAAAGCCAGTTGTAAACATTTTTATACATGTTATGCATACTTGTTAAGTGTCTTAAATTGGTTGAGGAAATAGGTTGTCGTATCCTTATACGGTCTTGGACAATCCTCACCTTGAGGTTAAGTTAGACCTGAGATCCATGTTCTTAACATGGTAAATGAGCCAAACTTTGATGACCCCATTTTACAACTGCTTTCTCTCTTTCATATTCCATCACTCTGTGCTTCTCCCTCTCAACTCAACCCGTGAAGCTGCTCTGGTGTCTGGGTTTCTCTTTTTTCAGCCCATCGAGCCACTAACTTCACTCAGACTCACTCCTAACCGATTAGGCCTTCTCTCTCACTCTCTCTGCTCCAGGCCCACTCATCCAAAAGCTTAAGTTGGAGTGTGTAACCACCTCATCTAAAAGCTTATGATGTTAGAGAGAGTGCAGTTTATCTTCAACAAACTACCTTAAAGAAAAGATTTTCCAAGTATCAATAGTAATTAGTATACTATATAGTACACATAATAATAGCCATGGAATGGTTGAAGTGCATGTTACATGTGCAAAGGACATTCTGAAGCACTAGTAAAATGCTAGCCAAATATACAAAAATAAAATACAACTACAACAATCCTTTGAAGCTGAAGATGACTTTCAAAGTAACTCACCTCGACTGATAAGATTCATTAAAGCTAGACATAAGATATTCACTCATCGAAAGTAGGACAGGGCCCAAAGTTGATCCTGCTGCTTCTATGGCATCGTTCATTGCCTTAGCAGAATCAGGAAACCTGTATGTTGTCTCTCGATACTTTTGGATCCAGCCTCCATGGACATGGTCAGAAACCTGCACCATCAAAGCATTGCAGGTAAAGACCTTTAAGTATTAATAGAAAGAGTAAAGATGAGACCGCAAATAGTAATTAGACCTCCTTTGCTATAGGCGATGTGAGATCAAAAGGAATTGGACCACCTCCTCCTCCACCACTTAATAAAGGATTGAAGTACGAGGTTGTGAAGAAGACCGGCTGCTGATCAGGATGTGGCTTTAGCTTAAGAAACAGCAGACCAAGAAGCAAAAAGAATGCAGGAATTAACAACTGGAACACAATTGTTTTCCGATCTCTTTGAGCTGATTTCGCTCTCTTAATAAGTAGGGCTTTCGAGTGTTTCCAGAAAGTAGACCTAGAGAGTATACAACAGCAACAGCACTGCATTGTAACAAGGCTAATCACACTTGAAACCGCAGCCCAGATTAGACTACAAGCTGAACCAATCAAGGTCAGCATAAGCCATATGACTCTAAAATAGCTTCCACATAATTTGGAAGGGAAGAATGTCTTTGAAGTGTTAGTTTGGCACACTTTTAAATCAACAGAATCACAAAAAGTTGGATCTGCTTTCTCCTCAAGGCCCTGTGCTTGATCGAAGTCACCACCAGCAACCCTCAGAAACACTTCCTCCAGAGTTGTAACAGATATGCCATAGCTCTCAATACCAAGATTGTCGACTTCTCTGTAGTCTGTGGTTTCATATTTAGGGTTGGATCTTCTCATGTAGCGCTCTATTTCTCGAAACATGCTCTCAAAGGAAGAGGAGGATGCCAGGGGAAGCTTGAAGGAAACCTCTGCAGCAACCTACAGCAGTAGAAAGTTGAACTGTTTGGCATGATTAACAAAAGTTTCTCTGACATAAAAATGTTTTCCTTTTCTCTTTTTATGTAATTGCGCTCAACATGGAAGTCGGCATAGCAAATCAAATTTGTAACCCTCCTCAAATTTATAAAAGTTTCAAGATACGCTAAATATAGAACTTTTATTTTTTATCTTAAAAATATACTTCTATTACGGATTTAAACCCCTGTGATTGATTTTTGAGTTACTTTTCAATTTATAAATAATTGGATATACAATTAGAGGAATATTAATAATTTTAATATTTTTAATTATTAACGGTGGGTATCACTAATTATTAGTTAAGTTAAAGCAATTAAAAAAAAAGGGGGGGGGGGAAAAAGGGAAAAGGGACTAAAGCCCATAAAGGGTTGTTGAAGAAAAAGGGAAGGCTTAAGGCCTTAAAGCAGTAGCTGGACGTAAAAAGGTCCAAAGAAAGAAGCGACGGAGTTATACGCACAAGAAACAAAACACTATTCTTTACGCACACAACAAAATAAAATTCTAGGGTTCTTTACCAATCACTAATTCTTGAACTCAGGTATGTAAATTTCCCTATTGTCAACTATCCTACCGTGGTAATAGGCAAGAATTGAATAGTTAATTCCCTTCTTCCTCTTTATCAACAGTAAATTCCATGTTTATGTGTGAAACTTTAAAATTGATTAAAATGCATTGGTTGTTGTAGAATCGATTGTTTGACTGGTGTCAATTGGACTGGGGCGTACGTATTGGCTCGAGAAGTATTAAGGTGAGTTGATATAACTCTTTTACTAAAGTGGTTTAACTCACAAAAGCACGCATACAAGGTGTTTGATGAATTGCTTAAAAGAGTTTATATTTACTTAATTGGAGCGAGTGAGTACTTATTAACTTAGAATTGTTCTAGCAAAAGTTTAGATGATTTATTATGTGCATAAATTTCCCGATTTTTGTGTTATTCTTATATGTTATTTTCATGTTGAAAATTTATGAAGAAGCAAGAATCTTTAAAAATACTTTTAGATGTTTATTTCATTCTTATGTCATGCTTTACATTTAAGGATACCAGCATGAGCATGTACATGATGTTCCAAAAAGAAAAGATTTAGACTTGAAAAGTCACAAGAAGAAGTAGAAAGAAAAGTGGAAGTATCCTTTATTCTGAGAAGGGGTCATCGTCCAGGCCGAGGGTCCTGACCAAGGCGTTGACTTCCTGAAACTGTTAGAGATAGCTATGTAATTGTCCCACATTGGAATAGGAGTAGTATCCCCTTTGTATAGAGTAGCTATAAATAGCACATCTTGTATTGCATCACACACAATATCAATATATCATATTTTCTCCCGTGCCTTCTCACATGGTATCAGAGCTATCGTGAGAGATTTATCGCTGTGCATAAATTCCAGCGATTCCGGGAAGTAAAATCAGTCACCGGAACCCTTTTTTTCCGGCGACTTTCAAATTTGTTTTGCGTCTGCTTTGTCTCGGTCAGTGTTGCGCACAAAATCCAACACTACCACAAGAGTAGTCACTGTCCGACGACCAAATCCCAGTGAAAATCTCCGGCGGTACTGTAGTTGTCTAAAGAAAATTTTCCGGCGAAGTTCCAACGTTGCGTGGGCCACCTTCCGGCCATTTTTTGGCGACGACTCTTCAGGACAGATTGTTTCCCTTGCAATTCCGAGCCTACCCATCCAGGTTACACCAAATTCCGACCACTTTTTTTATTTTTCCGGCGTGAATAGTGATTTCAAAAAGTTGACTTCCGGCCATTTTTTGAAAAAGTTCCTTCAGAACAGTTGGGTCTTCTGGTAATTCCGATCCTACCCCTACTGTTTTTATTTCATTCCGACCACTTTGAATATTTTCCGGCTGCAACAGTAACTTTCCAACTGCTACAGTAGTTTACTATTCTGGTTCAGTGTTCCTTACTCTATTTTCAGTGGATTACAGTTGATTATTTCTCTTATTTGGTAATAATTTACAAGATGTCTTTGGGAATTGATGTTTTTGGGTCTAAAAGCATGAGTTCTGGAAACTCTAATGTTATGATTACCTCGGAACCTTTAATGGGAGGTTCAAACTACTTAGCTTGGGCTTCATCTGTCGAGTTGTGGTGTAAAGGTCAAGGTGTGCAAGATCATCTGATTAAACAGTCTAGCGAAGGAGATGAAAAGGCGATAGCGCTTTGGGCAAAAATTGATGCTCAATTATGTAGCATCTTGTGGCGTTCTATTGATTCTAAGTTGATGCCTTTGTTTCGGCCATTCCAGACATGTTATTTGGTTTGGGCAAAGGCTCGTACGTTATACACTAATGATATATCTCGCTTCTATGATGTGATATCACGGATGACAAACTTAAAGAAGCAAGAATTAGATATGTCTACTTACTTGGGTCAGGTACAGGCAGTCATGGAGGAATTTGAGACATTGATGCCAGTTTCTGCTAGTGTGTCAAAACAACAAGAGCAGCGACAGAAAATGTTTCTAGTTCTTACACTCGCTGGACTTCCTCATGATCTTGATTCAGTACGAGACCAGATTTTGGCGAGTCCGACTATTCCTACAGTTGATGAATTATTCTCTCGATTACTTCGCCTTGCTGCAGCACCAAGTCACCCAGTGATTTCATCACATATACTTGATTCCTCTGTTCTTGCATCCCAGACAGTGGATGTTCGGGCATCTCAAGCTATGGAGAATAGACGAGGAGGCGGTCGTTTTGGGAGATCTAGACCCAAGTGTTCTTATTGTCACAAACTTGGACACACTCGCGAAATGTGTTATTCCTTAAATGGCCGTCCACCCAAAAATGCCTACGTTGCTCAGAGCGAGACTACAGGTAACCAGGGCTTTTCTGTATCTAAAGAAGAATATAATGAGCTCCTTCAGTATCGAGCAAGTAAGCAAACATCTCCACAAGTAGCCTCAGTTGCCCAGACTGACACTCCTATTGCTGGTAATTCTTTTGCTTGTGTTTCCCAGTCTAGTACTCTTGGACCATGGGTCATGGACTCAGGCGCTTCTGATCATATCTCTGGTAATAAATCACTTTTGTCGAATATTGTATATTCACAGTCTCTTCCTACTGTTACTTTAGCCAATGGATGTCAAACTAAGGCACAAGGAGTTGGACAAGCCAACCCATTGTCTTCTATCACCCTAGATTCCGTTCTTTATGTTCCTGGTTGTCCTTTTAGTCTTGCATCTGTTAGTCGTTTGACTCGTGCCCTCAATTGTGGTATATATTTTATTGATGATTCTTTTATTATGCAGGACCGCAGTACGGGACGGACAATTGGTACAGGTCGTGAATCAGAAGGTCTTTACTACCTTAACTCGCTCAGTCCTTCCACAACATGTCTAGTTACAGATCCTCCAGATCTAATCCACAGACGTTTAGGACATCCGAGTTTATCCAAACTTCAAAAGATGGTGCCTAGTTTATCCAGTTTGTCTAGATTAGATTGTGAGTCGTGTCAGCTTGGGAAACATACCCGAGCTTCCTTTACGCGTAGTGTTGAGAGTCATGCAGAGTCTGTTTTCTCCTTGGTTCATTCTGATATATGGGGTCCTAGTAGAGTCAGTTCAACCTTGGGATTTCGTTATTTTGTTAGCTTTATTGATGATTACTCAAGATGTACTTGGCTTTTCTTAATGAAAGATCGTTCTGAGTTATTCTCTATATTCCAGAGTTTTTGTGCTGAAATCAAAAACCAATTTGGTGTCTCTATCCGCATTTTTCGCAGTGATAATGCCTTAGAATATGTATCTTCTCAGTTTCAGCAGTTTATGTCTTCTCATGGAATTATTCATCAGACATCTTGTCCTTATACCCCTCAGCAAAATGGGGTTGCAGAAAGAAAGAATAGGCACCTTATTGAGACTGCTCGCACACTTCTAATTGAGTCTCGTGTTCCGCTGCGTTTTTGGGGCGATGCAGTTCTCACAGCTTGTTATTTGATTAATAGGATGCCTTCATCTCCCATCAAGGGTCAGATTCCACATTCAATATTGTTTCCCCAGTCAGCCTTATACCCTCTTCCACCTCGGGTTTTTGGGAGCACATGTTTTGTTCATAACTTAGCCCCGGGGAAAGATAAGTTAGCTCCTCGTGCTCTCAAGTGTGTCTTCCTTGGTTATTCTCGTGTTCAGAAGGGATATCGTTGTTATTCACCTGATCTTCATAGGTACCTTATGTCAGCTGACGTCACATTTTTCGAGTCTAAACCTTTCTTCACAACTGATGTCACTTCTGCTGACCACCATGACATATCTGAGGTCTTACCTATACCGACTTTGGAGGAGTTTAGTAATCCTCCTCCACCTTCAACCACAGAGGTTTCACCCATACCAACTTTTGAGGAGTCCAGTGTTATCCCTCCTAGTTCCCCAGCCACAGGAACACCACTCTTGACTTATCATCGTCGTTCGCGCCCTACATCAGGCCCATCTGGTTCTCGTCCTGCACCTGACACGGCTCCTACTGCGGATCCTGCTCCTAGTACACCGATTGCACTTCGAAAAGGTATACGGACCACACTAAACCCTAATCCTCATTATGTTGGTTTGAGTTATCATCGTCTGTCATCTCCCCATTATGCTTTTATATCTTCATTGTCCTCGGTTTCCATCCCTAAGTCTACAGGTGAAGCATTGTCTCATCCAGGATGGCGACAGGCTATGAGTGACGAGATGTCTGCTTTACATACAAGTGGTACATGGGAGCTTGTTCCTCTTCCTTCAGGTAAATCTACCGTTGGTTGTCGTTGGGTTTATGCAGTCAAAGTTGGTCCCGATGGCCAGATTGATCGACTTAAGGCACGTCTTGTTGCCAAAGGATACACTCAAATATTTGGGCTAGATTACAGTGATACCTTCTCTCCAGTGGCTAAAGTGGCATCAGTTCTTCTTTTTCTATCCATGGCTGCAGTTCGTCATTGGCCCATCTATCAGTTGGACATTAAGAATGTCTTTCTTCATGGTGATCTTGAGGATGAGGTTTATATGGAGCAACCACCTGGTTTTATTGCTCAGGGGGAGTCTCGTGGCCTTGTATGTCGCTTGCGTCGGTCACTTTATGGTCTAAAGCAGTCTCCTCGAGCCTGGTTTGGTAAGTTCAGCACGGTTATCCAGGAGTTTGGCATGACTCGTAGTGAAGCTGATCACTCTGTGTTTTATTGCCACTCTGCTTCAAGTCTATGTATTTATCTGGTAGTCTATGTTGATGATATTGTTATTACGGGCAATGATCAGGATGGTATTACTAATCTGAAGCAACATCTCTTCCAGCACTTTCAAACTAAGGATCTAGGCAGATTGAAGTACTTTCTAGGTATTGAGGTTGCTCAATCTAGCTCAGGTATTGTTATTTCTCAAAGGAAATATGTGTTAGACATTCTTGAGGAAACAGGGATGACAGGTTGCAGACCTGTTGACACGCCGATGGATCCGAATTCTAAACTTCTGCCTGGACAGGGGAGCCGCTTAGCGATCCTGCAAGCTATAGGCGGCTGGTTGGTAAATTAAATTATCTCACAGTGACTAGGCCCGACATTTCTTATCCTGTGAGTGTTGTAAGTCAGTTTATGAATTCTCCCTGTGATAGTCATTGGGATGCAGTTGTCCGCATTATCCGGTATATAAAATCGGCTCCAGGTAAAGGATTACTGTTTGAGGATCGAGGTCATGAGCAGATCGTTGGGTACTCGGATGCTGATTGGGCAGGATCACCTTCTGATAGACGTTCTACGTCTGGATATTGTGTTTTAGTAGGAGGAAATTTGGTGTCCTGGAAAAGTAAGAAACAGAATGTAGTTGCTCGGTCTAGTGCAGAAGCAGAATACCGAGCAATGGCTATGGCAACATGTGAACTAGTCTGGACCAAACAATTGCTCAAGGAGTTGAAATTTGGTGAAATCAGTCGGATGGAACTTGTGTGCGATAATCAAGCTGCACTTCATATTGCATCAAATCCGGTGTTTCATGAGAGAACTAAACACATTGAGATTGATTGTCACTTCGTCAGAGAAAAGATACTCTCAGGAGATATTACTACGAAGTTTGTGAGATCGAATGATCAACTTGCAGATATTTTCACCAAGTCCCTCACTAGTCCTCGCATTGATTATATATGTAAGAAGCTCGGTACATATGATTTATATGCTCCGGCTTGAGGGGGAGTGTTAGAGATAGCTATGTAAATGTTAGAGATAGCTATGTAATTGTCCCACATTGGAATAAGAGTAGTATCCCCTTTGTATAGAGTAGCTATAAATAGCAACTCTTGTATTGCATCACACACAATATCAATATATCATATTTTCTCCCGTGCCTTCTCACAGAAACTACTTGTGCCAAAGTAGGGAGCACACGAGCCGAGGGTCTCGTTGCTGAGAAATTACTTAGTCATGCTAAGGTATGATACATGAGCGCTGAGAACCATGAAACGAGTGGCACCTCGTGGATTGGGCCTATTCGATCAGGTTGGGATCGAACTCGTGTCGATCACACGGTGACTGAGACAGAATTAAGTCAGGATAGTTGGAACTCCCAAAGTATAAAGTAAAGTATTTTTTTTTATAAGAAAGAAAAAGAAAAGAATTTCTTTTAGAATATTCATAAACTACTATTATGCAATTATTTTAGAGTTGTTCTTATAAGCTTTATGCCTTGTATGCATTTAGATCCTTTGCTCGTAATGTGTATTGTATTAAAGTTTCGTCCCCTGTCGTTGAAACTCACTGAGTACAATGGATAGTACTGGCTTCTCTTTTGAGAATCTACGTTGGTCTGCGGTACAAAGTAGGAACCGGTTTTGCAGGCGAGCAGGCTACAGTTTAGGACTTTCCTCCCTTCCAGTGCTATTGGTGATCTCCACTTTTGTTCGTAGAGTATTCCTTTGAGTCATCTTTATTTAGTTATTTCTTTGTTTACTTAGAGAACTGGGCAGGAAATCTCATGTCCTGAGCAGTGCGTCAGTTTATCAGTAGAGGCTTCATAGACATAGTCGGTGGGTTAAGATTCAGATGTTTTCGATAATAACTTAGTAGTATTTTATTGGTTACTACGAATAAAGTTTTGAAGTTGGCTTATTTTAGATATTTAAATTATTGAAAAGTATTTGGTTACAGTAGTTCTTTGTGGCATGTAAAGTTTGAAGTTATAATAGATTGGATAAGCGCAGATGGTTCGCTCGGTCATGTTTAGTGATTGGGTGCCGGTCCCGGCTTGTTCAGAAAATGGGTCGTGACAAACTTGGTATCAGAGCCTCAGGTTTATGGAGTCCTAGGGGTCTATGAAGCCGTGTTAGTAGAGTCTTGTTTATGGGTATGAAGCGCGCCATACCTATAGACAGGAGGCTACAAGCATTTAAGAAAAGTCTCATTTTTTTTCATACTTTAGATCGTGCAGTAGAGCCTACCTCTAAGAAATTATCTTATGTATTCTTTTCTCCAAAACTCGCAGAAATGACTCGTACTCGCAACTCTGACACCGACACTCAGGATGCTGCTCAAGAAACTATTGCTACCATTGTGGCTCAAGGTAGAACTAAGAAGGCTTCAACTAGAAAAGGAAGGGTAAATCCACAAAGGGGGTTCAAGTACCCCGAGTTGAGCATGAAGAAGTGGTGGAACATGATGATCCAGTACCGCCCCCAACGGCAGCTCCGGCTCAAGCAACTATATCTCCCGAGGTGGGTCAGATGTTTAATGTTGTCAACAGTGCTATGGAGATGTTTAAAGCCTTTATGGCCAACCAGAACGAAAGAAGAGATGAGATTCCACCTCAATTAAATAGACAGAACAATTATGAGTCCTCAAGAGTGAATGAATTTTTGAAGTTGAGTCCTCCAGTGTTCCATTGTTCTATAGTTGATGAAGATCCAAT
Source organism: Nicotiana sylvestris (assembly GCF_000393655.2). Classification (NCBI taxonomy): domain Eukaryota; kingdom Viridiplantae; phylum Streptophyta; class Magnoliopsida; order Solanales; family Solanaceae; genus Nicotiana; species Nicotiana sylvestris. Next base: position 2,709,910 of record NC_091060.1, read on the forward strand.
GTTGTGGCTGCAGGGTGTCAAGAAAGCCCTTCGAGTGATGAAAGCATTTGATGATGAAGTTGTGGAGTTGGCTGCTTACCAGCTTAGAGATGTGGCTGGCGCTTGGTTTGAGATGTGGGAAAAGGAAAGAGATGAAGATGATGGTCCGCCTACTTGGGAAGAATTTATAGAGGCCTTCATGACTAACTTTATCCTGGAAGAGGATAGGAAAGCTAAGGCTACAGAGTTCCAACAGCTCAAGCAAGGGAATAAAAATGTGCAAGAGTACTACATGGAATCCATAAGGTTAGCTAAGCATGCTCCTCACATGGTTAAGACAGAAAAAGCAAAAATTCACAGGTTTGTTGGCGGTTTAGCTCACCACATTAAGGATACAACATCAACTGCAGCGGTAGGGATGACAGCCTTCTCCTCTGTTGTGGGATTTGCCAAGCACTTAGAAAAAGATAGACAACAAAGGAGAGAAGAAAAAGAGCATAACAAGAAAGCCCAGACAGCGGGCAGGTTTAATGGTACATCCAGCGGAGGTGGAAGAGATTCCTCTAATAAGGGGTCATTAGCACCAGCTCAGTCCAGTCATCAATCAGGTGGTGGGTCTTCCTTCAGACGTACTCAGAGTTATGGAAACCATTCTCGCCAGAATCAGAATTTTAGGACATCATCCTCACGTAGTTAGAGTCATGCTGAGCAACATTCACACCAACACGGTCTTTGTGGAACATGTAAGCGGCAACATTCAGGTCAGTGCAAGCTCGGGTTTCATTGTTGCTATCATTGTGGAGACATTGGTCATATTAAGGCCAACTGCCCAAGGTTGCGACGTAATTTCAGTGGTGGATCAACTCGTCCTTCTAGTTCCTCAGCTACTGCAGTTGCACCACCTCAGGCTCGTGGTTCTCATAATCAGACCGGGCACGGGCAGGCAGAGGTGCAGATCGAGTTACTCAAGGAGGGGGACAACCCCGTTTGTTTGCTACACTTGATCGTCAGAGTGCAGAGGCATCTACAAAAGTTATTACAGGTATACTTCTAGTCTGCTCACACAATGCTTATGCCATAATGGATCCAGGTTCAACGTTTTCATATGTGACTCCATACTTTGCAATTAACCTCGGGCTAGAACCGGAACAACTTAGTGAGCCATACCTAGTATCTACTCTAGTTGGCGAGTCAGTGAAAGTCACAAGAGTCTATAGAGGATGTATAGTTTCAGTCCAAGATCGCAAAACCAAGGCCGATCTCATAGAATTAGAAATGGTGGATTTCGATGTGATCATGGGTATGGATTGGTTGTCTTCCTGCTATGCCATGTTAGATGGTCATGCCAAGATATCAGGTTCCAATTTCCAAATGAAGAAGTCTTAGAGTGGAAGGGTAGTTCAGGATCGCTTGTAGGTAAGTTTATTTCTTACTTTAAGGCACAACGAATGATCGCTAAGGGGTGTCTCGCCTATTTGGCTCACATCATTAATCCAGAATCAGAACCACCAGCTCTTCATTTAGTGCCAGTTGTTAGAGAATTTCCAGAAGTTTTCCTAGATGACCTTCCCGGACTTCCTCTTAAAGAATCATAGACTTTGGCATTGATCTCTGCCAGGCACTCAGCCCATATCTATACCTCCTTATAGGATGGCTCCAGCAAAAGTTAATGAGTTGAGAGAACAGTTGAAAGACCTTCTTGACAAGGGCTTCATCAGGCCGAGTGTTTCACCGTGGGATGCCCCGGTCCTGTTTGTCAAGAAGAAAGATGGGTCTCTCAGAATGTACGTCGACTATCGGCAGTTGAATAAAGTTACCATTAAGAACAAGTACCCACTGCCAAGAATTGATGATTTATTTGATCAACTTCTTTTCAAAAATAGACTTGAGGTCGGGGTACCATCAGCTGAGAATCAGAGAAGATGATAAATCTAAAACAGCCTTTAAAACTCGCTACGGGCACTATGAATTTCTAGTGATGTCCTTCGGGTTGACAAATGCTCCTACTGCATTCATGGACCTCATGAACAGAGTTTTCAAGCCATTCCTTGATACCTTTATTATCGTGTTTATTGACGATATTTTGGTATACTCTAAGAGCAAGGAAGATCCTAGAGAACACCTTAGAATAGCCTTGCAGACCTTGAAGGAGAATGAGTTTTATGCCAAATTTTCAAAATGTGAGTTATGGTTGTAGTCAGTGGCATTCTTAGGCCACGTAGTATCTAGTGAAGGCATAAAAGTAGACCCTCAGCAGACAGAAGCAGTCAAGAACTAGCCTAGGCCGACAACGCCAACCGAAATCAGGAGTTTCTTGGGGTTAGTTGGCTACTATAGAAGGTTTGAGAGGGATTTTCTTCACTTGCAGCTCCATTAACTATGTTGACCCAAAAAGCAGTTAAGTTCCAGTAGTCAAACGCTTGAGAGCAGAGTTTTCAAGAGTTAAAGAAGAGGTTAACCACCGCACCTATGTTAACCTTGCCAATAGGTTCGAGTGGGTTCACAATGTATTGTGATGCCTCCAGAGTTGGTCTTGGTTGTGTTCTTATGCAAAATGAAAAAGTTATTGCTTATGCTTCCAAGCAGTTAAAGAATCATGAAAAGAACTACCCCACACACGACTTGGAGTTTGCAACACTGGTGTTTGCATTAAAAATATGGCGACACTACCTTTATGGTGAGCATTCTGAAGTGTTTACAGATCACAAAAGCCTCCACTACATTTTCCAGCAAAAAGAATTAATTTGAGACAGAGAAGATGGCTCGAGCTATTGAAAGATTATGACATCAATATCCTTTATCACCCGAGCAAAGCTAATGTGGTAGTAGATGCATTTAGTAGGAAATCAATGGGTGTCTTGACCCATCTTGCAGTACAAAGGCGATCTTTGGGTCGAGAAATTCAAAAACTAGCAAATGATGGAATTAGATTGGATGAGACCGAAGAAGGAGGTATAACTGCTTATGCCTTAGCGCAATCCTCCCTTGTTGTGCATGTTAAGGCTAAGCAAGAAGAAGATCTGTACTTAGTGAAGTTAAAAGAAGTAGTTAGAAACAAAGAAATCACTGTTTTCACTCTAAGAAATGACGGAGTTTTGAAGTTGAATGATCGGTTATGTGTGTCTGATGTAGATAGTCTTAGGAAAGACATAATGGAAGAAACTCACAGTTCGAGGTACTCTATCGACCTAGATGCTACCAAAATGTATCTGGACTTGAAAGAGTTGTATTAGTGGAAAGGCATGAAGAAGCAAGTAGCAGAACATGTGGCTAAATGTTTGAATTGCCAGCAAGTCAAAGCCGAGCATCAGAGGCCTGGTGGCCTAGCTCAAGATATAGAAATACCAAAGTGGAAATGGGAGATGATTAATATAGATTTCGTAGTAGGTCTACCTCGCACATACTGTAAGCATGATTCAATTTGGGTTATTGTAGACCGACTGACAAAGTCCGCGCATTTCCTACCAGTAAAGACGACAGACTCTGCAGAGCAGTATGCGCAGTTGTACATCAAAGAAGTAGTCCGATTGTATGGTACTACAGTTTCAATCATATCTGACAGAGGCCCTCAGTTCATAGCGCATTTTTGGCAAGCATTTCAGAAAAGATTAGGTACCAAGGTCAATTTGAGCACCGCTTTCCATCGACAGACCGATGGTCAGGCAGAAAGGACCATTCAGACTCTCGAAGATATGTTGCGTGCGTGTGTTAAAGATTTTGGAGGAAATTGGGATGATCACTTGCCACTTATAGAATTTGCTTACAATAACAGCTATCAGGCCAGCATTGGTATGACTCCTTATGAAGCGTTGTATGGGCGAAGATGTAGGTCTCCAGTAGGTTGGTGTGAACCAGCAGAGGTGTCATTGATTGGTCCAGAGTTTGTTTGTGAGGCCTTGGAGAAAGTTCAACTAATTAGAGAAAAACTGAAAGTTGCTCAGAGTCATCAAAAGTCTTATTCTGACAAGAGGCATCTTGAGTTAGAGTTCATAGTTGGTGATAAGGTGTTTTTGAAAATTTCACCAATGAAAAGAGTTATGAGGTTTGGTAAGAAAGGGAAACTTAGCCCTAGATGTATCGGACCTTATGAAATTCTAGAAAAGAAAAGGAAATGTGGCTTATAAGCTAGCGCTACCCGTTGAGTTGTCCTCTGTTCATCCTGTCTTTCATGTGTCTATGCTTAGAAAGTACATTCATGATGAGTCCCATATAATACTTGCCGACACCATAGAAATTAAAGAAGGCTTGACTTATGAAGAGGTACCTATAGAAATTCTCGATAGGCAAGTAAGAAAGTTGAGAACAAAAGATTTAGCATCGGTAAAAATTTTGTGGAATAATCATGATTCAAAAGAGGCTACCTGGGAGGTCGAGGAAGATATGAGAAAGAAATATCCATATTTATTTGAGGAAAAAGGTATGTGAACCTAAGTTTGGTTTGACATTTATATTTTATTTATTAAATACAAGTTAGCATGTGTTTATGTTCTTGCTAAATTATACTTAGTTGTTGAATTTAGTTTTGCCCAAGTATATTTAGTTATTTAACAATTTAGTTCCACGCCAGAGTACATTTAACTCATTAAATGATTTACTTTTGCTAAAGTGTTTTTCTTTAGATTCTTGTTGGTTATTGTGGTACCTCCTTGCCGGAATGTGAGTAATTAATTTACGAGCCGCGTATGGTACCTATGAATGGCCTGTTATGGTATATCTGGTTGTTGTTGGTGCAGTTGTGGTATTTGGGACAGGGAAGTGTTTTGGGATAGTCTAATTTACAAGGGAAACTCTGCCGAAATTTTTAAAATTTTAGGGAGTTCGCCAAAATTTTGAGTCCCTTGCAAGAGGGAGTAATGCTAAGAAAACTTAAGAGGTTCAAGGACCTAAGAAATGATTGTTAGCTTAAGAATAAGGCCCTAGCAACATTCGAGGACGAATGTTTTTAAGGAGGGAAGATTGTGACACTCCTCAAATTTATAAAAGTTCAAGATACGCTAAATATAGAACTTTATTTTTTTATCTTAAAAATATACTTCTATTACGAATTTAAACCCCGGTGATTGATTTTTGAGTTACTTTTCTATTTATAAATAATTAGATATACAATTAGGGAAATATTAATAATTTTAATATTTCTAATTGTTAAAGGTGGGTATCATTAATTATTAGTTAAGTTAAAGCAATTAAAAAAAAGGGAAAAGGGACTAAAGCCCATAAAGGGTTGTTGAAGAAAAAGGGAAGGCTTAAGGCCTTAAAGCAGTAGCTGGACGTAAAAAGGTCCAAAGAAAGAAGCGACAGAGTTATACGCACAAGAAACAGAACACTATTCTTTACGCAGACAGCAAAATAAAATTCTAGGGTTCTTTACCAATCACTAATTCTTGAACTCAGGTATGTAAATTTCCTTATTGTCAACTATTCTACAGTGGTAATAGGCAAGAATTGAATAGTTAATTCCCTTCTTCCTCTATATCAACAGTAAATTCCATGTTTATGTGTGAAACTTTAAAATTGATTAAAATGCATTGGTGTTGTAGAATCGATTGTTTGACTGGTGTCAATTGGACTGGGGCGTACGTATTGGCTCGAGAAGTATTAAGGTGAGTTGATATAACTCTTTTACTAAAGTGGTTTAACTCACAAAAGCACGCATACAAGGTGTTTGATGAATTGCTTAAAAGAGTTTATATTTACTTAATTGGAGCGAGTGAGTACCTATTAACTTAGAATTGTTCTAGCAAAAGTTTAGATGATTTATTATGTGCATAAATTTCCCGATTTTTGTGTTATTCTTATATGTTATTTTCATGTTGAAAATTTATGAAGAAGCAAGAATCTTTAAAAATACTTTTAGATGTTTATTTCATTCTTATGCCATGCTTTACATTTAAGGATACCAGCATGAGCATGTACATGATGTTCCAAAAAGAAAAGATTTAGATTTGAAAAGTCACAAGAAGAAGTAGAAAGAAAAGTGGAAGTATCCTTTATTCTGAGAAGGGGTCATCGTCCAGGCCGAGGGTCCTGACCAAGGCGTTGACTTCCTGAAACTACTTGTGCCAAAGTAGGGAGCACACGAGCCGAGGGTCTCGTTGCTGAGAAATTACTTAGCCATGCTAAGGTATGATACATGAGCGTTGATAACCATGCAGCGAGTGCACCTCGTGGATTGGGCCTATTCGATCAGGTTGGGATCGAACCCGTGCCGATCACACGGTGACTGAGACAGAATTAAGTCAGGATAGTTGGAACTCCCAAAGTATAAAGTGAAGTATTTTTTTTAAAGAAAGAAAAAGAAAAGAATTTCTTTTAGAATATTCATAAACTGCTATTATGCAATTATTTTAGAGTTGTTCTTATAAGCTTTATGCCTTATATGCATTTAGATTCTTTGCTCGTAATGTGTATTGTATTAAAGTTTCGTCCCCTGTCGTTGAGACTCACTGAGTACAATGGATGGTACTGACGTTCTCTTTTGGGAACCTACATTGGTTTGCGGTACAACGTAAGAACCGGTTTTGCAGGCGAGCAGACTACAGTTTAGGACTTCCCTCCCTTCCAGTGCTATTGGTGAGCTTCGCTTTTGTTCGTAGAGTATTCCTTTGAGTCATCTTTATTTAGTGATTTCTTTGTTTACTTAGAGAACTGGCCAGAAAATCTCATTTCTTGTGCAGTGCGTCAGTTTATCAGTAGAGGCTTCACAGACATAGTCGGTGGGTTAAGATTCAGATGTTTTCGATAATAACTTAGCAGTATTTTATTGGTTACTACAAATAAAGTTTTGAAGTTGGCTTATTTTAGATATTTAAATTATTTAAAAGTATTTGGTTACAGTAGTTCCTTGTGGCATGTAAAGTTCGAAGTTATAATAGATTGGATAAGCGCAGATGGTTCGCTCGGTCATGTTAAGTGATTGTCTGCCGGTCCCGACTTGTTCAGAAAATGGGTCGTGACAAAATTCCACAGTCAAAACAGACCAATATGCAAGCTATTATAGGATGGGCAATAGAACGCAAAAGGAAGGGCAAAATTAAACGTTGAAGAAAGAAGCGTACTTCGCTAACGCATGTTGCAGATGGTACATGACGGTAAACAATATCAGCAGCTACTGAGGCACCTGGTGCAGTCTGAAGAAAGTAGCAATCTCAGAAAGAGTCTTAGAAATAATTATTTTGAGAAAGAAAGCCCAACTTTATGAATTGTATTAACCTAGCTAAGATGAGCACACCTTAACCAGAGTAAGAGTGTAACCAACCCCATACTGATGTTTCAAGAAGATTGAACTGTCAAGAAAATGAAAACTCAAGTTAAGGAAATTCCGAAAAAGACATACTAAATTATAAGTGGCTACATCGAGGGCCTAGTAGTCTCAAGACGGCCACTCCTCTTAAGCGTAGCAGAGTACGCCTTTCCTGGTGCCATGTGCTCTATAAGACTAGAACCCCCAACTGGAGCTAAAATTTTATTCTAAAATAAACTGAAGTTCTTAGCCGCAAAGAGAAACACCTTCCACAGCACTTTAGAGATCCATTTGCCATGATAGCAATCCGATCTCCTAGCACATCAGCTTCATCCATGGAGTGTGTTGTGAGTAATATGATTCTTCCCTTCTTTTTTCTTTTAATCAGCTGCCAAGTTAACCGCATAGAGTATGGATCCATTCCACTTGTCGGTTCATCAAGAATAATAACCTAAAAAGTAGACAAAATCTTTCAGTAAGTTCCAAGGCACAATGAATGAACAAATTTGCTTAACTTGTACTAACCTTACTGTTTCCTATAAGAGCTATCCCAAGGGACAACTTCCTTTTCATACCTCCAGAAAGAGCTTTGACAACAGTATTAAGTTTGTCTGCCAACCCAACCTTATGAAATACAAAGAACAAAGTCCTGTCAACAGTCGGCTAATTAAGCACAGAGGATTGAGTTCTTCTGAATTAAGCCACGGAAGCAATTAGTTATAACAAGGACTGAGGGGAATGGAGAGCAGCTATATTTGTCAGAATTATCAAAAAAGAGGCACTCATGCAATCAAAAATTACTCATCCTATGTAATGGCTCTATGCAGCAACATTGATTTGTATTGCCATAAAGTTTCCAAAAGAAAACTTAAGATTTTAACTATCCCATCCCTTATTTCTTTTGGTGCACCCATGAAGTTCCTTGTTGTATAGAAGATTTGGTTTCTTTCGTAGAAAAACATTTATTTTTGTAGGTTTTCTACTTTTTTGGTATACTTCTTGTATACAGTTGTGTTTTGGGCCACATTATTGAAATTTATTTAATTTATCACAAAAAATTCTCTGACAATTCAGCATTTTTGGTTTCCAAAGTATCTAGTCCTCCGTCAATCAGGTTAAAGTCCACTAGTTCATCTTGCTAGAAAAAAGGTCACACCAAATATTTTATCCAGCAGTGACGATTTAATCTTTATTCAAGATTCAAGAAGATATAGCACCATCCAATTCCAGCAATAGTGCTTAGGAAACTCACTTCATCAACCATTTCAGTCACAGCTTTTTCTTTAGCGTCTTCTGGAACACCCTTTACATCAGCGAAAATTTCTAAATGTTCCTTCACCTGGAAAAATACATTTAAGCATGATATGGTCATTAATAGGAGACAGTATGCACTCACAACGAGAAGCATAGAGCATGTGAACCCCTAAAAAACAAAAATGAAAAAAGAAATAAAATCAATAGCAGAAGAACGGGACAAGCAACACGAGAGTTTAGGCGATGTTCCAAAGCATCAACATTGAAGGTTTTATAGAAATATTTCGGCATCATTATGCAGTAGAACTAATAGAATCACCAGAAGTTTTCAGAGATCTTTGGTTCTGTAGTGTTCTTGAATTGATATTAATCAGGTGTGATCTAAAAGGTTTCTCTACTTGCATCGTTCGGCAGAGAAAATAATTTTTTTTAGAAACAGAGAGCAAATTTGTTGAGGTAAAGATGTCTTCATTACAAGAATTAATCAAAGATAAACAAAATAGAGCTCTCTGATTCCTCAGCAAACTACATACTGATAGACTTCTATATGAAAAATTCACTTAAGGCCAACAGAAGTTCGAAGGAGAGAAAAACAGCTTTATTCCAAACCAGTATCTGAAATTGAAATTATAATAATGTGGAATTGTTAGCCATCATAAACTGTAACAACTTAGTCCTGTCAGCGAGACAATTCCGCAGTCTAACAGCAACTAAAAGCACTATGTATGTCCCTCGGTGATTAAGAATTTTTTAAATCCGTCAAAGGAAACAGCAGTAATCATGTACCCAAGCGGTTATATAAATCATTAGATGAGCCACTTGATGTGTATTTCATCTATCCCATTAATCAGAATCAGTTCTAAGTGACAAAATTATCAGTTCTGAAACTATGCAACTTGATTAACTAGCACTTTACTCACTTCACTCTATTCCTGTCTACCAATTGAACGAGGTCCTGATAACCGTGAGTTCACATCAGGGATCAGTCTTGCTGTAACACTCCTCAAATTTATAATAGTTTCAAGATACACTAATTATAGAATTAAATTATTATTATTATTTTTCTTGTTAATAGTGAATATATATATACACACACACTCATAAATAGTGAATATACATAAATATATATACACACACACACACTCATAAATAATTGGATATACAATTAGGAAAATATTATTATTTATTAAAGGTGCGTATCATTAATTATTAGTTACAAAAAAGAAAAAAAGGAAAAGGGCCTAAAAAAAAACCCATAAAATGGGCACTTAAAGACAAAGGCTCTTGAAGCCTTAACCAAAAAACTTCCATCGTGAAAAGCAGAAAGCAGAGGCCACGAAAAAAAAACAGAACACTAAGTTCTGTTCGCTCACGAAACCGAGCACGCAGGCAACGAAAAATACTAGGGTTCTTCACAACTCACTTATTCTTGAACTCAGGTATGTAAAATCCCTTATTGTCAATTACCCTACAGTAGTAATAGGTAAGAATTGAATAGCTAAATCCCTTCTTCCTCTATATCATCAATAAATTTCATAATTAGGTGTAGTACTTTAAAATTGATCAAAATACACCGGTTGTTGTAGAATCGATTGTTTGACTGGTGTCAATTGGACTGGGGTCTACGTATTGGCTCAAGGAGTTTTGAGGTGAGTTGATATAACCCTTTACTAAAGTGGTTTAACTCACAAAAGCACGCGTACAAGGTGTTTGATGAATTGCTTAAAAGAGTTTATCTTTATTTAATTAGAGCGAGTGAGTACCCATTAATTTAGAATTTGTTCTAGCAAAAGTTTAGATGATCTATTACGCTATATGTGCTTAAATTTTCAGATTTTTGTGTTGTTCTTATATGCTATTTTCATGTTGAAAATTATGAAGAAGAGAGAATCTTTGAAAATATTTTTATATGTTTATTTCATTCTTATGTCATGCTTTACATTTAAGGACACCAATATGAGCATGTACATAATGTTCTATAAAGAAAAGATTTAGACTTGAAAAGTCACAAGAAGAAGTTTTAGAAAGAAAAGATTTTTGGGGAGTATCCTTTATTCTGAGAAGGGGTCATCGTCCAGGCCGAGGGTCCTGACCAAGGCGTTGACTTCCTGAAACTACTTGTGCCAAAGTAGGGAGCATACGAGCCGAGGGTCTCGTTGCTGAGAATTTACTTAGCCATGCTAAGGTATGATACATGAGCGCTGAGAACCATGAAGCGAGTGGCACCTCGTGGATTAGGCCTATTCGATCAGGTTGGGATCGAACCCGTGCCGATCACACGGCGACTGAGACAGAATTAAGTCAGGATAGTTGGAACTCCCAAAGTATAAAGTGAAGTATTTTTTTTAAAGAAAGAAAAAGAAAAGAATTTCTTTTAGAATATTCATAAATTGCTATTATGCAATTATTTTAGAATTATTCTTATAAGCTTTATGTTTTACATGCATTTAGAACCTTTGCTTGTAACGTATATGTTATTAAAGTTTCCCCCTGTTGTTGAGACTCACTGAGTACAGTGGATGGTACTGACGTTCTCTTTTGGGAACCTACGTTGGTCTGCGGTACAACGTAGGAACCGGATTTGCAGGCGAGCAGGCTACGAGTTAGGACTTCCTTCCCTTCCAGTGATATTGGTGAGCTCCGCTTTTGTTCGTGGAGTATTCTTAGAGTCATTTTCATTTAGCTATTTCTTTATTTATTTAGAGAACTGGCCAGGAAATCTCATGTCCTGAGCAGTGCGTCAGTTTATCGGTAGAGGCTTCATAGACATAGTCATTGGGTTGAGATTCATATGTTATTTTATAATAACTTAACAATAATTTTCAGTAGTTACTATGAATAAAGTTTTGGAGTTGATTTATTTAAATATTTGAATTAATCAAGAGTATTTGGTTAGAGTATTGCTTTGTTGCATATAAAGTGTGGAGCTATAATACATTGAATAAGCAGAGATGGTTCGCTCGATCAGGTTTAGTGATCGAGCGCCGGTCTCGGCTTGTTTAGAAAATGGGTCGTGACACTTGCCTTGCCTGTACTATTCCCCTAGTTATGGATGAACTAACAAATAGCATACATGATAAGATTCTCAATGCATATTACTTGCAGATGACATTGTTTTAATTGGTGAAACTAGTGAGAAAGCCAACTAAAAATTGGAACTTATGGAGAAGCACTCTATAGTGCAAGGATTCTAGCATAAGTACAATCAAACAAAAATATATGCACAAGTTTAAGCCCCTTAAGAAGAGGAATTAGAGTGGTTCATGATCTTTAAATGTGAACAATGCACTCAGCCTTCCAGGAGAAGGATATGACAAATGAAAGTGTAGCACATAGAATTAAAATAAGATGTTTGAAATGGAGAATTGTTATAGGTGCTATGTGATAGGAAGATATCCTTACAAAGTGAAAGGCTAATTATAAGGTTGTGAGAATAGCAATGTTATCTGAAAGTGAATGTTTGAAAGAATTCATATAGGTTATATTTACTAGTTGATATAAAGGTTTAGTTGTTGAAACAGTCACATTAAATATGGTGTTTGCCTAAAATCTATTAATTCCAGTTAGAGACTTGTATGTCACTGTACTGTACGTATTTATAAATGTGAGACTTAAAGAACCCCTATTTTCCTCGGAAGAAAAATTATCAACCAATATTGGTAAGAAACGGGCTTGAATGGAGCAGAATAGATATAGAGGATTTTATACAGGCGACCCTAACTAGTTTGGGGATGAAGTGAACATTTCTAGATAATACAATTCAAAATTAACGCAGTCAACTAAACACACATGTACATAACAAGGTGATTGCAATCCTCAAAAAGAGAACATAGGGAAAACGGAAGTGTCAATTATAGTATCTCCCGTGGCACTCAAAACAGCTTGCTTACAGTTAATTCAGGAAAAAGAATATCATACTGAGGGCAGACTCCCAGACTCTTCCGTATTTCATCCTGTTAAAGCAACAAATTTAGTCAGAGAACCAAAGTATCTGAAGTTCTGAACAAAAGAGACTCAAAATGAACAATAAGAGAATGCAAACAACCACAATCAGTTTTGTTGAGCTTAACGATCCAATAAACAAGTTCTGCATTGTTTGATGAACAGGACAAAAAAAATGTGCATGCACACACACACATATTCCTAGTGGCTGATATCGACATTTCATGGCTCCAAAGTGTTTTCAAAATATGAAGATCTCAACAGGTGATTTACCATGTCAGTTAAGATGTTCTTTCCCAACACCAGAGCATCTCCAGAAGTAGGAGAAACGAGACCAACAAGCATGGATATTGTACTGCTTTTACCAGCCCCGTTGTGTCCTTCAAAATAAAGTAGTTACATTGAATCAACAAAGTCAAGAGAAATAAAAGAGATAAATAAGGCAAGAAAAACATATAAGAAATTGAAGAGAACTAGCAAGAGGCATTTATCCATAAAGGATTTGTGAAATGAAAAACAGAAGTCTCAGCAGAATAAACACTAGAGAAGGTTCATATCCTGACAAAGTCAGCCAAAAGATTTTAGAGTTCAATTGTGTGATCTTATAAACCAAGAGCAAAAAAAGTTATAACATTCAGAAGTTCATGGAAACCAGTTTCCCCTTATTAATAAAAAACGGTTTCTGCTCCATAGGATGAGTACCTAATAGTGCCAGAATCTGATTCTCGTACAAAGTCAGTTGTAAAGAATTAACAGCACAACAATTTCCCCTGTTTGTAGCATACACCTTTCGCAGATTCCTGATCTGAATACATCTGGCAAAATTGTAAAGTACCACTTTAAGAAAAATAAATACCTATTGAATGTATGCACTAAAAATCTTGGAAATCGAGATGACGCAAATTTACCTTCCATCTAATTCTTGCTGCTTCATCTCCAAGCTCATTGCTTCTAGAATTGGTCCAGATACATCTTTTATAAAATCGGTGCCACTTGTTTCATCATGATTCTCAGCGAATTTGACTTCTGAGGTGGATGCATAATCATCACTGGTATTTTTCTTCCTCCCAAAGCACTTGTGAAGCAGGGAACGTATTGGGTAACAAAATCCATTCTCCTTGTGGAGGACCTGATTGTACAAGTAAAATTTCTCAAACTCATCCTTAAATGACACCATTATAAATAAAGGGAGAAAAAGCAGAAGCGAGAAGATATTCTTTTTTTAAACTTTTAACAGAATCCAGAAGATTACCTTATCAAAATACAGACCAACTGCAAAGTACAACAAACTGTCAAGTAACATCATGAGGAGAGAGACCAAAAAGCAAACTCCTGAAGATTCCTGCAGTCTCAAAAGTAAACAAGACAATGAAGTACAGAAGATGAATAAGAAAACAAGACAGAGACCTAAAAGGACATACCCGCCACATGTTACTCCAACGGAGTCCGACATGAGCACGTTCATAGTCAGCAAAATTGATGGATCCTAATGCAAAGGCCGTAGGTGAAAGAAAAGAAGCAGTCACTTTCACTATCCTACATGAAAACCAAACAAGGAGTTTTATGCACTGCAGAAGTTGCTACAACTAAGAAATCACATGGAATGAAGACTAACATGGAGACTGTTTCGTCGTTGACAGTATAATAGGGAAAGAATGCCCCAAGGAAAGAAAGGGTCCCGACAGCTACCGCAGTTTTTGCTCTTGTGAAGAAGGTGGAAATCATAAATGACAGAGTTATTCCACTGAGACCAAAGGAAAGGAAGTACGCAAACACCAACGTCTTATCACTGTATTGAAACAGGGTACTCATGGTGCACAGTGTAAGTATCGCAGAAGAAAGAGCAAACTGCCAAAATAAACAGAACATTAAACAGGCAGTAAAGGTGATGATGTCTTGAAAGATCAATATACTAAACAATATTGAAAAGCAGTATAAGTCAGACATGGTGTGGTTCATCACAAGGGTTTTATGGACTCGGCCATCATACCAGGAAAAGAAAAAGGGAAATCAGATGCTTAAATCAGACAGGAGAAAAAGAAATTGCAGTGATTCATTCATGAATGGTAGAAGGGAGACCTTGTCATTTGTTAGCATAAAATTTAGAAATAGTAAATAGAGTCATACAACAGCAGAAAGCTTCTATAAATAGTCATACAACAGCAGCAAAAAGCTTCTCTTTTTCTTCCTTCCTTTTCCACCTCTTTTGGTTTGGGTGTCATGTGAGCAATTGCCCGCAATTATTTCTTTTTTATGTTGGGGGATTTAGTCTTCATGGAGAGAAATATTGCATTTTTACCTGAATAGCATATGTTATAAACCAAGATAGATGGAATATTTCATCTTTCAAACCCATCATGTAAAGACCCTCTTTAATCTTGAGCTCCTAGAGATCAAATATGTCAAAAATAAATGTTAGCAAAAGTACTTCCACAACTGCAATCTACTTAGCAAATGAAGAGCTCATTTTCAAAAAGAAAAATTTCTTTTCCAGATAAGCTATACCTTTTCTAAGACAGAATAACTTATCAGACGAGAAATCGGATAAAGAAACCCCAGCAAGTACCTATGGAACCAAATATCAAAGCATGAGAGAGAATAATGAAAGCACAGGAAATGTAATACTCTCTCCGTCTCAATTTATGTGAACCTATTTGACTGGGCACGGAATTTAAGAAAGAAGAGAAACTTTGAACTTGTGGTGTAAAATGAGGCACATATATGTTCTGTGGCTATAAATCATTGCATAAAGGTACATTGTTTCCAAATATGGAAAGGGATCATTCTTTTTGGCATGGACTAAAAAGGTAATAGGTTCACATAAATTGAAACGGAGGGAGTATATAAGTGGAGAAAGTCAAAATGAACTCAAGAAGAAGAGAAGTATAGAATTCACATACAGCACTCCCATGACTTTCTTGACAATGGACTGGAATTCATTATCAGTATATTCACGAGTCGGAAAAGGAGCAAGTCTTATATTTGAAGGACTAAACTGAGTCCAAGGTATCTTGAGCTGGGCATCTCTATCAAGAGAGTGGCTAGGCAACCTCAATAAGTTCGTCATAGTTTCTTGAGCTGCATATATTATGAATGAGTCCATGACTTGTTGGAGCTGTGAGAAGAAAAATGAAAAAATTATATGCGTGGTTAATTTCACATCAGCTTATCAACTTAGGTGAACAAGTATCATTACATTTTGCAGACACTAAAATCTTACTTCACACAGAAGGTACTTCAGTATTCAAAGTTCTTTCTCCTCTTGATCTTGTCCTAATGTATGATGCAAAGTCATCATACCATACATTAAAAACATCTTTCATATCAACTCCTTCATGCTAACCTTCTTCTTAAAGTCCATGTATATGATAATGACACTCAATTAGTATGCTAGAACACCGTGTGAGTAGCTTGCACCTAAAAACAAGACAACTCATCCAACTAAAATGCATATGACACTAACTTCACAATTCGTATGCTAGAACACCATGTAAGTGCCACGCGCCTAAAAACGAGACAACTCATCCAATTACTTTAACCAATTCATAGATCCTCTACCTTAGTAATCTCAATCGAGTTCATATTTGTGCAGTCGGAAGACTCCAACAATGTTAGCTATGTGACGAACATAAGAAAATATAGAAAGAGATATATTGAGAATCTCTTCCAAACTAGTAATATATGGGGTGAAAACGAATATCTCCGAGACCGTAAAAGAGAATGAATTCTAAGCTATAACCTGCCATCGATTTTGAGAACTTTAGACAACTTTATTACATGTAATTGCACCAAGATATGTAAAGTAGAAGAGATAAGCCTAAGGTCATATTTAACTTTGTTTCTCCTCTTCATCCAAAAGATTAAGCACCAAAGAGGATAATACGACAAGTTTTAGATCTTAATGCAGGCAAGCATATCTTGTTGAATTGGTCTTTTCCGCCAGATCGCGAGATATATACTAATTATTATGTTTTCAATACACCCTGTAAGTGTGGATCGCGTACTTCACTTTGTTTAATGCACAATAATAATTTTATGAAGTGTGAAAGTAAAACAATACCAAGAATTCTACTTCTCCGAATACCAGGTTGAAGTTATAAGCTCCTCTATATTAAGAGTTAAAGTCTTCAAAAGGAAAATGCTTATTTCATTACATAGTATTTTCAACAGGTAACAATTCTCTAAAGAAGAGTTCCCAACTCCAAAACTCCCCAAGTTGATATTAAGGGTTAAACTATTCAATCAGGTATCTTATGACATAACATTTTTTGATTGTTCTCTTGTGACATAACATTTTTTGTTACTATGCTCTTTAGATGGTCTTTGCGTACTCTCAACACAGATCTGTTTCACACTTGACGAACAAGACTGTAAATTCAGAACATTTCCAAAAATTGATGTACAAAAATTAAAAATAAAATTGAAAGAGTTTGCTCAACTTAACACATTTTCATATGAAAGGAATCAAGCTGGCCCAGAACCACTGCCATCAATAACAACTACCTCAGTCCCAAACAAGAGATTTAGATGGATCATATAGCAGGTTAATTATTAAGTACTCAAATATAAGTAATTACCATAGCTTCGGCAATAACATAGATTAGAAGATCAAGATATGATGTTAAAAGAATACAACAAACCAGATATGACATGGAACTAACAATAAAATCTGAACATAAATAAATTAAAAAGATAACAGAACCATGAATCCGAAAGGTAGCAGAGAGGGTAACAAACTCTTACTGTTAAAAACCCACTGAGACCATATTGCAAAATTGGTATGGTATTGACACCTAATGACAAGTCATTCAGGAACGGACCATTTGTGTCCATTATGTTTTTAACATCAGGAAATCCTGAGAAAGCCCAGGTATGGTTTAGGCGTATGCTATAATCAAATGACTGAGGACCTTGCTCATGAAATACCACTGCTCCTTTGATTTTGGGGCTTGTAAGGTTCCTGCCAAAAAAAACAAGAAAAGGGAAAGATAACTTAGCACTTTCTCCTTCAGTCTGAAAATGAAAGTCCACCACGGATATACCATGTGGAAAGGCACGTGGCACCTCCAAAAGTATATCATATTACCAAACTTGTAAGGTGGAGTCGGGTTGTGGAGAGTGGTTCAGAACTGCTTTGGAATATAATACGTGATGCCGGTAACAATAAGAGACGCATCCACAGTTTGGGTATTTAAAAGCAGGAAGAGAAGATCAAGGGCATGGTAAGTTGCCCCTTCAGCCCTTATGTGGATAGCATGGAAGGAGTCGGAGAGTATTAGAAGAATTGAAAATGACTTTGTACATTGAGGAATCGCCTCGTGTCCAATTTATCTTTTTCGGCCACCAACGAGATCCTTATTTTTATAGAAAATTTGGTGTCTTTCGTAATATTTTGATTTACATTTCCCAACTTCTTCATTTACTGCTTGTACACGGAAGCTTTTCAAACATTAACAAAATTATCTACCTTATCTAAAACAATCATGACACGCAACTTTCAAGACATATCTTTGTACATAGTATATTCCAAAATAAAGGGGAAAATAACTCACTTAGTTTGGTCATAAGCAGCATAAAGATCAGAACGGATATATGTTTCAAGTGCTTCTTCGTCTTCGTAAACTCTGGTAACTAGCTGCAAAAGAATAAATCCTAAGCATCATCTCAAACAAAATCCAAATGACATTCACCAAACTAAGAAACAACCAGACAGTAAGTTGAGTAATTTCATAACATGCTTGAGTTTACAAAAAGTTAATCAGTATCAGTTTTTATCCCTATCTAGCAGATCTCTGTCTCTCTCTCTTTCAAGATACAATTGCATTTATCATTGTAGTGGTTCCCTTTACAATTGCAAATGAAATTAACCTCGTGCCGATCAGCCAAAAGAGTAGAACGACATTGATCAGGGATAAAATTCCAAAAATAATGGTATAGTATAAAAATTTTCTGGAAAGCAAAGGATTGGAGCCATTGACTTCTAATGAATACACACATTTACACCTGAAGACAAAATATAAAAGAAGAATAAACTCTAGTTGGAAGTTATTATGTGCTTTCCCACATTACAAACGCATTCATTGACAAGTGATCACTGATCGGTACCATCACCATAATACTTTGAAAATTTTCATGAGAAGAGAAAACAAGACCTGATTTCAACATTTAGAGAAAACAAAACGCGAAGAAACATCAGTAAAAGGTAAATCAAAGAATTTACCCTCAGTAGGGGAAATTTTAGAGACAAAATGTTGATCATCATCCTTGTCTCAGTTGTATTAGGTGCAAATGCCAAGTACTCCCCCTTGGCCAATAGTCGCTCCAGAACTTGGTTGAAAGGGGGAGAAGTATCACCTTTCCCAACTTCCACAAACATCCCTATCCCTTTCCGGATATACCTGCATATTTAGTGCTTACAAATTTCAGAAAGAAGAATTTTGCCATAAGTACAGGGAACCAACTGAAAATGCGAAGCTCTGTTAAGCAGGATATGGTTAATAGACATTATTTATCAGTAAACCAGCTTGGACGAAACAGAAGACATTGTAAACAAATAGAAGAATATCTCTGCCACTCTTCAATCTCCTAGAATGTTTATAGAGACATCAAAAAAAATGTAATAATTGAAAATAAATCATGTTGCTTCACTTCACTAATAGCGCAAGAAAAAAGAGCTTCATGCTTTCCCAAATAAACTTAGTTCTACACCATTTTCAGCCTTTCCAAAAGATACAAGTACTATATCTCGAAAAAAATATTAGCAAAAGAGATGCAAACAAAGAGAGAAATGCCATGAACACATAAATATTTTGAATAGTTAAAAGCAAGTTGAGGAAAACATACGGCTGAGCTGGGTGGATGCGGATATCAGATTTACTCCTCACAGCAATCAACAACAGCATTACAAGAGTTGGGAGTAAAATCTGTCATTAAAAGATTCATTTTACAAAGAAATCATTAGCTCCTCTTCTCTTAACAAATAACTATAACATCTCAAGTACCCACCGAGGACAGAAAACGAAACATAAAATGCAATAGAATTTTATTACAACTACTACCACTAAGCCTCAGTCCCAAACAAATTATAGCTGACCACAACTTGTTAGGGACTGATGGATAACTGTTGTAGTTGTGGTAATCAAATTCACCTCACATTCTCGCAATTTTAATTTATTTAAACATTAAAAAACAAGAAAACAATTACAGATCACTTAAATGGTTAAGCAGTCACAGTTGCTAAAAGACAACTTTTAAGTAACTAAAGAAGGGACAGTCACAAGAAGGGCAAGAAAACAGATTCTACAGCAATGCCAGGGGTCCTAAATTGTTTAGATCTGCATCCCCAATCTAATGTTGAAGCCAAAAACATAAATTCTGAAGTTCATATTTTTTTGTCGTCCTACTGTGGTTTAACAGAGTTTGAATTGGTAGTTTACATGATGAATGGCTTTGTAAGCCCAACATTGCTTTACAAGGACCATTTACGTTAAATTTCGTTGATCCCCTGTCAAGGTTTATTTTGTCTTATTGGTTCTACATTTTTTAACTGAAATTCAGTTTGGAACTCTTGATTATCTTCATAGTACAAGATACCTGCTACCTCCCATTAGAACAGGTAGCGGATAACTTGTACGCACCTCGACTAATAGGTAGTACCTGCGACCTCCCATCATCACAGATAGCGGACAACTTCGTCCATCAAAGCATACATAGATGAGAAGAATCCCGTAGCTTTTTAGCCTCTATTGCCATTTGAGCCCTGGTCACCAGGTGACTAACTTATTCTTTTTGCAATGCATTGTTTTTAATCTCCAACCATTCTTATCTATAAGAGACAAAGTGTAGCTAGAGGAGAACATAAGGACCTAATGTAGCTCAACTTAATCTGTCAAAACTCAAAAGTCAAATAGGAAAACAAGGAGAGTTGGGAGATTGATCTGGTTGGTAATCTGAAGCTGCCCCCTTGCACCTTTTTCCTAGAGGTGTAAGATTGATCCCCCTTCCCCCCCCCCCCAAAACCCACCCCACAGACAAAAATAAAAAGCACTTGAGAATGAGACCACCACTTTGCCAATGAATTTTGGTGCTTGGGGAAAACATTATATTTTTCCAGGATTATAACAACTCCTAAGATGATGATCACCAAAAAAAAGCAGACTATAATCTCCTTACTCCATCATATATAGAAAATAAGTAATTAACAACAAGATATGAACACCAAAGTTAGAGAATGTTGGAGTAATTAACAACAAGACATGAACACTAAAAATAGAATCTTGGATAGCCAACAAATGATCCATTAAAAATATATCAAAATTCAAGCAACACCCCACCAAAGAAAAATCCATTCTTTTTCCTAAATCAAAAGAAAATTTGAATCTTTTTTCTTTTTCCTATTTGTAAACTCTTTTGAAGTATGAATTTGCATGATAAAACTATACTGATCAAAATTCAACCAAACCCACAAAAAAAGAATTTAATCTTTTTTCTTTTTCCAATCTTAAACTCTTTTCTTTTCTTTCTTTCTTTCTTTCTTTCTTTTTTTTTTTTTTTTTTTTTTGCATGAGTGAAAAGTGTAAAGAAACAAACCTCAGCACAAGTGACAAAAGGGTGTCTAATTTTGAGAAGCCAATTTTTCCTAAGCATAGCTTTGAGTTGCCTTCTTGAATTCCTCATTTCTTTTTCTTTCTCTTTTTTCTCCATAATTCTGTTAAAACCCTTTTTAATTCAAAGAGTTTATTACACTGAAAACTGAGCAAAACCCAGCTCAATTATCTCCCTATTTTTCAGAGAAGAGGGTGGGGTGGGGTGGGGTGGTGGGGTTGTGGGGGTGTGTGGAAAAAGGTGGCAAAGGAAGAAGAATCAGTCTAAGGACATTTGTGAGTTCGTTCCCCACTGTGTCACCTAAACAATTCTGTTGGGAAAAAAAACTACTAGTAAACAATTCTGAAAATTAACGCCTACCAAAATATCATAGTTTATATATTTCTTTTCTCTGTGATATTCTTATTAATAATACTATCTATTTCTCTCTTTTTTTTATATTTCTTCCCTCTTTGTTTGTTTGAATTGTTTTCTTTAATTTTTTTTAAAATTAGAATAAGAGTCCAATCTTATTTACACTGATTTCACCTTATTTAAATTGGTACTTTGGGTAAATTGATTTTAAAAGATCAAAAATGTTTCATTAAAATATTTTGGCTATTATATAAGATGGCTAAAGCTAATAAATAACTATTGGTTTAAAATAATATATTTTTATTTTATTTTTATAAAATAAATTGTTAATTTCAAGAATTGGAAGAAAATTTCTTAACTCAAACTACATAGACAAGAAATATATAAAAAATTCATGTTTAAAATATTTTGATTCGATTTTTCTTTTTTTGAGCAGGATAGATGGGTGATCGAATTTTAAAAGATTTAGGTTTAAATTTTATATTCGTTTTTAATAAAAAATATTTTAATTTTAAAATATAATTTTTTGACGAGTATACGAATTAATCGAACCTCAAATAAAGTACGAGACATGGTCTCGGAGACAGAGAGAAAAAGAGTGGTGGGTGGGTAAATATTAGTAGATCTCATCTTTATATGTCAACATACTTGACTTTTCCCCTACAATGATTAAATATTTATTCAAGTTTAAACTTCAAGCCAAATACTACTTTTTATTCATTTTTCTTTGACAAACAAAATATTTTACCTTATTTTCATGTTTAGTTATTGTAGGAGTTTTATTTGTAGAAATAGTGCCATTTAAATTAGTAATTTAATCTGTAGGTCAAACCAAATTGTAATATAAAATATTTGATAAATATCACATGCATTAATTTAATATATCCAAAATAAGGAAAGTGGGAAGAAACTAACCAAATCCATGGCGGCTTTCGGACGTCACAATCAATTTATCATATGAGAATGTCACATACTATGATTATTCAAAGTTCATAGATTTGTCACGAGCCTTGTTTTTTTGTTTCTTTTTTGTTTTCCTTTGTTCCATGATTTTTTATTTTTTTTTATTTTAATGGTAATATCCCCATCACATTGTACCCATATCGACTATTTTATTTGGTATCTAAAGTTCCACCTTAAGAAGCGGGGGTCACGGTGACTGGATTTACATGGACCAGGTTGGTTCGGATTTTATCAAAATCAAGCCAAATCAATTATATCAGTTTGGATTCGTTTGATTTTGTCGGATTTTTCGGGTTTTTTTGTTACATGAATATTATTTCGATTTTGCATTATTAAAGTTATAGATAAAATTTTGATAAGTGAATATATATTTACTAAAACTAAAAAAAATTAATTAACATATGATCTATTAAAGTAATCTTTGGGAGAATTTTTTTTAGTAACACATAATAGTTTATTTTCTTAGTCGTCTGCCAATAACTTTTGGTTGGTGTATGCTTTCAGGGTTGACCAAATTTAATAATTAAACGTAAAAATCAATATGATACCTAAATAATGATATGTTCTATGTAATTTTTGATTATCGAAATACCACTTCAAATTCGAAAAACATATAATAAATCTTGACATATGAATATGAAAGAACAAAGAGATGATTGATGCATTTCAATAACACATAATAAGAAAGTGATATAATCTATTATTTAAAGTAAATAAAAATGAATGCACTTTATATTTCTATTAAATATTATATCCCATGAGAGGATCTCAAATATTTCTAGGCAGCTTTTAAATAAAATTCTATATAAAGTTTTAAAATTATATATAAAAAAGTATATATTTATATATCGATTTGGTTCGAAATTTTTTACTCAATACCAAACCAAGTCAAATCATTTTAGTTGAATTTTTTAATCGGTTTGGTTTAACTTTTCGATTTAGTGCAATTTTCCGGTTTGACTTGTACACCCAAATGATAATTATCGAATCTTCTACTTGTACATAGATAATTATATGGATAGATTTATCAACGTAGATCGTTACAAAATATATTTTATAACTACAACCTACAAATATTCGATAATTATGTCCATCAAAACATTAATTATTTAGTTTACTCTTTTTCCATGTTTGTTTATATAAGAACAACATTTTGTGCAAGTGTATACTCTTTTTATTGGGGTAGGATGGATGAAGCGGAGGCTAGCATCTGGAGTCTTGTGTGACAAGAAAGTGCCAACGATACTTCAAAGTAAGTTCTATAAAGCTATAGAGCGGTGGTTAGACCGGTCATGATGTATAGGGCTGAGTGTTGGCCTGTTAAGAACTCACATATCCAAAAGATGAAAGTAGCAGAAATGAGGATGTTGAGGTGGATGTGCGGGCACACTAGGATGGAGAAGATTAGGAATGATGATATTCAAGAGAAGGTGTGCATGGCTCCCATTGATGACAAGATGGGGGAAGCGAGGCTCAGATGGTTCGGACATGTGCAGAGGAGAAGCCCAGATGCTCCAGTAAGAAGGTGTGAGCGGCTGGTTGTGGAAGACACGAAAAGAGGTAGAGGGCAGCCTAAAAAGTATTGGGGAGAGCTGATCAGGCAAGATATGGTGAGGCTTCAGATTTCCGAGGACATGACACTTGATAGGAAGTTGTGGAGGTCGAGTATTACAGTTGTAGGCTAGGAGGTAGTTGAGTCTTGCGTTACTTTGTACCTTTATGAGCCTGGTACGGTAGGGTTTTGTCTAAGATAGCTAGGGGCAATAGTGTGTCTTACTATTTTCTATTTTCGACGCAGGATCCATTTACTAGCCATCATTTTTGCTTTGCACTTTTCTGCATTTTATGTTCCTATGTTTCCTATGATCTCCGTGGTGAAGCTAATATTCTCTCCTTTTGTCTTTTTATTATCTTGAGCCGAGGGTATTTCGGAAACAGCATCTCTATCCCTTCGGGGTAGGGGTAAGGTCTGCGTTCCCTCCCCAGACCCCACTTGTGGAATTTTACTCGGTTGTTGTTGTTATTGTTGTTATTGTACACTCTTTTTATTAACAACTTGTCCTTTGCTAGCAACTACCATGGACCAAGTGGAATCTTGTCCGTTTTGTAGTTTATCAGAATATTACTTGTTTAGACGAAAAAAATTAAGCAAACCATTTTCCCCCTATTTTCACATAGTTTAAAAAAAAAGGCTATTACAAAACAATATTGTAAGACCTAAAGTACAAATTATTATTTAATTAGTTCAAACATATAATATAATATTTTTTTAGTACTCTTTTGAATGCTAAGATTGATATAATTATCCTCATAACTGTAAACCGAATAAAATAATAAACTATGATTAAAACAATCATACGTTATAGCAAGGAACGTGTCAAAGGGGTAACTAGTTTTGTTTTTTCCCCTTTTTATATTATATCAAGTGGACAACCAATTTGCAAATATAAATATTTATATGATTAATATCAACGTTAGCAAGAGATATCAACTGATAATCAATTGTTTTTCATCTAGTCAATTTGTTATTATGTTTAGTAAATTATAAATGTGTTAGCATTTATCAATATATTTTTTAATTTTTCAAACAGTGAAAAATAGAAAAATGCTAAAACTGGGACTCATAGTGATTTAGTGGCATTTGATTTATCATACAATCTTTTATAGCATTTATTTCACAAAATTGTGAGTAGAGAACAAGGGAAAAACTTAATGGTGTTTATATTAAACTGCATTATTCTACCATAATTAAGTAATAAATTGGAGCAAAAATGTTATTTCTCTAATGCTAGTGAAACTAACTACCATAATTAACTAATAAGTTGAAACAAAATATTATTTTTCTAATGTTAGTGAAACTTCATTATTTTATAATATTATATCGAAAACGGACTTAAATTGAGCTACATGACTATAAAAATTTGCATAGCCGACCCCAACTTAATTATGACTGAAGCCAAACAGCAATTACCTTAAAAGGAAAGCCTTAGGGGTCGTTTGGTACGCGAGCTAAATTATTCCGGAATATTATAATCCCTAGACTAATATGTCTCACTTGAAAGATGGGATAATATAATCCCAAGTTTGATGGGATAAGATGGGATAAGGTGGGATATCCTGTATTAAGGCTGGAATTAAATTTATACCATGTTTAATTGACGGTATAAATTTATCTAGGAATAAAATTATACCATCAACCAAACATGTTATAAATTTAATCTCGCATCTTATCCCACTTTATCCCGCGTACGAAACGACCCCTAGAGTTGCAATGAGGAAAAGTTGGATGTAAGCAAATACTAGCCATTGCTTTAATAATCAGAGTGTATTATTAGTTGAAACTTCAAGCAACAAGTTAATCATGGCAAGCAAAGAATGGTATCAATCACATCAAATAATATTTCATCCAACTTTCTTTGGAAAATTATGCTATATTTGTTTGATTGGCAAAAAGAACCTAGCTAGTATATGCCCCAAAACTTTTAGATTATTCTTATGGTTGGAGTTTAACATTAATGTTTTGAAAGTGAACTTCATGCCCCACCCCCACCTCTAAACATTACTAGATGAAACATGTAGTTATGACATGTTTGACCAAGCTTCTAAAATCATTTTATTTTTAAAAAGTATTTTCTAAAAAAATATTTTTGGTGAAAAATAATTTGTATTTGACTAATCATTTTGAAATTTTTTTGAGCAACAATTAGTGTTTGGCCGAACTTTTAGAAAGTACTTCTAAGTATATTTTCTCACTACTTTTCAACATAGTACTTTCGACGAAAAGCTACTTTTTCTACTCAAAAGCATTTTTTTTCCTTTTAAAAACTTCGGCAAAACACTTTTAACTTTGGAAAAAGCACTTTTGGCAACAAAAAAAAACAATTTTGGCTTGGAAACAAGCTAGTTATGTGCACTACGTAGTAATTCGTGCATTATTATTCACCGTATAATAGCCCTAGCAAATTTACAGCTCTTTCCAGGAACAATTGAGGAAACCTTGATAAATAATGCAACAACAAAAAACCCAATATAGTCCCACAAGTGGGGTGTGGGAAGGATAGATAGTACGCAAACCTTACCCCTACGGTATCAGTAGAGAGGCTGTTTTCAATAGACCAACACGTAAAATATTTTGGCTGTCCCCATGATTTTCGATCACTAATAGGTGGTGTCAAATGCTGGGAGGCTGCTGTTTTTGCTGCTTCATCTACAATATTTGGTCTGCGAATTGGTTCATCCAGTTCTATCTCACTGTAATTCGTCATGACAGGACTTTAAACTTGCATATACGACTTCAAAGGCAACGAACAGAAATGAAGATGACACAACCATGATCATTTCCCATCAGATTAACTAATCAGCAAACTCAAATGGTTAACTTTTCTTTGCATGATCCAATGAAGGAATACATTTTGTTTGTCGCGAACAAAGTTTAACTTGGATAGCCACCTTTTGGATTGGAACTGCAGTAGATCGTTGACTTGATAATATGCCCAAGCAGCTCAAGGTGTTGGTATGATGGCAACAATTATCTTAACTGCAGCTCATTCGCTGTTTCATGTCCCGATTTCTTTCTCAAGGATCCTGTCGAATGAAAAGAAAATATTGACATCCTATTTGAATTAGAAGTGCATTTTAACAGGTGCTACAAACTAAACTTACCTAGTCGTTGTTTTATTACAGCAGCATTTTCAGTCCCCGCACTATGTTGAGCAAAGAAGAGTATATCCTCATACATATTACTTGCTGGTTGAATCCCTCCATCCTCCATCCACTCCAACACCTGCATCAGAAGTTCACCAAATTGGTTTTAATTAGCACTCGCTGAGTGCGGAAAACAGAAGTATTTACAGAGTACATAGGCTTCCCTGTTTAACTGTGTAGGGAATCAACCAATTTCTCTTCCCTGTACCAGAAGTAGAGTCTGTCCTTTAAAAGAATATTATTCTATATCACTGTATTATTAGTGGTGCTGACAGAAGCTAAGCAAGTAATACACACTAATAGGCTTCTGAGAAGTGCATTTGTGTCCAGCACTCTTTTTCCAGAAATTTGTTACCTCAGAGAGAGAGAGATAGAAGGGGGCTATTCCCTGATCTGGCCTGGTTGACCCAATCATGATATTGAAGGAGGGGACCTTTTCTGGAAAAAAAATAAATCTTGCAACTACGAAAACCACAACACAAGCACCCCTTTTCCATTCATTCTATCTAGGGGAAAAAATGCAGCATAGACCACGACCCCCCACCCCCTCCCAATTTTTTCATTTCTTCATCGATATGTTGCCAGGTTAAAGAGTCCCCGCTCTCCATGTTCTTGAGAAAGCTTTTCAGCTTGCTGACTAGGGTTGGCAGCTGGGGGGGGGGGGGGGCTAACATATTGGGTATTCTGGACAACTCACAATGTAGAATCATCAAAATTAGCAGAATATACAAAGAAGATTGGTCCTACAGCATTTCAAGATTTAGAGCCACTATGAATCATCCCGGAAAAATAAAAGAACAAAGAAAGATCTAAGGCCACTGCAAATGGATCATTCTTCTTAACAGATATAGGAAAAAATTAACCAGAAGTTCTAAAGGTACTACCTCAACATATTTCCTCCAATTTCCAGCAGCCAAAAGATTTTTCAGCAGAACTGAATAGGTTGCTAAGTTAACTTCTGCGCCTGATGTGACTACCTTATAGAAAAACTGCATAATGAAATAAGGGGAAGAAATGTGTCAGATATATGCAAAAAAAAGTAATCTTACTGAAGAAAGGATAAGGCTGGACATTACTACGTCGAATCGACATTCAAACTAAAGATAAAGTTACTGAGAATTTTACACTTACTTTTATCATGGTTTCAATCTTCCCAGATTTGCCAATACTATGCAGAAGCTGGTTTAGAGTTCCAACAGACACATACGAGAGTGAAGCCTCCATTATTGTAATAATTTCTGTAATCATCCTCCAATCTCGTAACCTTCAAGAAAAGTGTAAGCTTCATCATCATTGAGTAATGCCACACAAATATATAGCCCTAATAATTGCAATACCATGTATGGACAACAATTACAAGTATAGACTACAAATGAAATAGAACAATGACAGGCTGAACAGAAAAGAGCTTTATGCGGTCTCTCTGTAATGGACTGTACTAGTAATTAAAAATCTCTTGTTTTCACTTTATTTCATAGACAATATGCCATGTTTCCAATTTACATGATTTTAAGTGCAATGCTTGATCAATTATTTGATAATTACCAACGCAAGCACTTAATATAGCCAAAAAATAGAGCAACTTCTTCCATGAATCCTAGGAAATACTACTACTATACAGATGCACAAATTCCAAACATTAACTTTCTGTAAATATCCAAACCCCTCTGCATATAAATGTATAAATAAGAACTTACATGCTGCTGGCGGAGACCAATTCAAATAAAACAGCCTCGGTGAAAGGGATATTTCTCTCTCGCATAAAATCCGCCACAAGCAAAACTTTGTCAGGTTGGCATCCTCTATTAAAAGACCTCATGAGAGCTGAACAAGCAATAGCATCTGGGTGAACATCATTCAATTCCATATCTTGAAATACTGCAAAAGCTTTCTCCCAGTTCTCTGCAAGATAAAATTGTTCCGAGTTATACGGGTCAATTGCGTGCAGCCAACATATACCTATGGAATGGAAGGTACAGGACAATCTACCTCCAACACTATATGCATTTAGCATTGTTGTATAGGCAATGACATCAGGATGAAAGCCTTCCATTTTCATCATCGAAAACATAGATTCTGCCTTGTCAAATTGACCCTGAGAAGGAGGTGGGGAGCCTGGTCAGTTTTGTCTTATACTTGTTGAAGACATAATTAAGTAAATAAAAGTGTGTTCTCTCTAACTAGATTAAGCTTTTAGATGAGATGGTCCAACACTTCAACATGGTATCAGAGCAGGCAAAGGTCCTGCGTTCGAGTCTCACCGCCATCCAATATCAAAAAGAATTTCCACATGCTTGGCTCATCAAAAAGAATCAAGCCCGCATGTGAAGGGGCGCGTTGAAGGCATAATTAAGCAAATAAATGTATGTTCTCTCTAACTACCTTAAGCTTTTAGGTGAGATGGTCCAACACTTCAGCAATACTCAAGAGGAAAAGTTGTGTTGAATTACTTGCCTGCTTAGTGTAAGCGCATATCGCAGAGGAACACACCTCCTTTGTCAAAGGAATCTTCAGATCTATCATCTCATCAAGAAATTCAAGTGCATCCGAATAATTTGACATTCTACAACAACCACTTATCAACACATTATACGTCACAGGATCAGGCATAACTTTATTTTTCCTCATTGACCTGTATAGGGCCAACGCTTTTTCATATTCACCAACATTCAGATAACTCCCAAGAGCGGAGTTATAGGCGACCGTATTCAACTCAATTCCCCGCATTTTCGCAGCCGTTAGGATGGAATCAATGTTCACTTTCTGACTACAGCGACCACTTGCAGCCAATAAGGTAGAAATAGTAACAACATTGGGCTGTAAGCCATCATGTTCCATTTCACGCAGCACTTGGACAGCCTTGTCCAGAAGACCATTAGATCCATAAGCATCAATTAGTACATTATAACTAACCAAATTTGGTTTCAAATTGTTTCTTTTCATCCTTTCAAATGTTTCCATGGCCCTTTCAGGCTGTTCTGATCTCCCATAGGCATTGAGTAAAGACGTATAAGACACAACATCGGGGCGGATGCCATTAGTTTTCATCTCATCAACAATTGACAAAGCTTCCTGAGCCATCCCATGTGAAGCATAAGCACCTACTAAGGTATTATATGAAACGATATTAGGTTTCAGACCTTCTGCAATCATTGTGTTAAAAGCAGCCTCGCAGTTTTTAATCTGGCCAGAAACAGAATACATGTGCATGATAGTTGTAAATGTGACTATGTCAGGATTACATTCAGCTCGTTTCCCTCTCATTGAGTTAAATATCTCAACAGCTTTCTCATATTCCCCAAGCTTTACAAGACAGTGTATCACAATATTAAGGGTCGTAGTGTCAGGACGGACTTTAGTTCCCTTCATAAGTTCAAAATAGGAAAGGGCTTTTGCATACTGTTCCCCATTTTTATAGGCAGATAAGACAATATTATGCGTCACCAGGTCAGGTCCAACTCCGTTTTCAGTCATTTCTTTGCAAACTTTAAGAGCCTCTCTCCAATTTCCACTAGATCCACATGCATTGATCAAGTTGTTGTAAGTTGAACGATTTGGTGGAATCTGCACCAATACCAGAAGCAAATTCTTCAGTTAAAAATCTCACACAAAAACATGAGCAAATAATGACAAAAAGATCTAAAAGTACAAAAAACGAAAGTAAATGCAAAATAATTGAACACTCACTGGTCAGTGCTAAAATCAATTTGGTACATATATGGGGTTAAGGCCCTAGAAAGCTAGATGTACATCATAATTGAGCAAGCAGCAGACCGAGACATATGTACATTTTCAATAACTCGGAGGGAAATTGAGTATACATTATGGCTTAGATGGTGAAAGCTAGCTTAATGGAACCGAGACATATGTACATTTCTCGTTTTCTTTGCGATAAAGAACAAGCTACATCCATTATTAGATGTTCCCAGAGATGCTCCCAGACACAACTCCCGAGGCATCTTTGTACCATGAGCCTTAGGATTCTACCACCACCCACAGATAGCCACCACCATCGCGACCAAAACCCAGCAAAACCTCCGACCAAGGGCCACCCACGCGCCCTCACGCGCATCCCTCTTCCCGCGGCCTCTACGCCACGCGCCGGCGCGTGAGGAACATTCCGGCCAGATCTCCACCAGCAGCCTTCAGACAGCCTGTTCAAGAGGCTATTCCGAGCCTACCCATCAAACTTTCTCCAAAATCCGACGATTTTCACTATTTTCCGGTGACGGGGAGGTTTTCTCCGACCAGATTTCAAATTTTCTTCTTCAGTCAGCCTCAACGCGAGGTCTTCGGGATGACCGCTCTTAGAAATGATGGACTCTACAGAGAGAAACTCCTACTTCTCTTTAGAATCTAGAAAACTGGAAAAAATGTCTTTAATCAAAGCTGCCTCTTGGCCAACCCTAGAACTTGAGGGAAGATGTCATCGAAAGGTCGATGTAAGGCAGGAGCCACAATTCTCGCTGTCTGAGGAGCACACTCTCAGGCGCAAGGGTTTCTTGAAATCTTGTCTGATTGGATCTTTCTCCAAATGGGTTGGTTCCCCAGAGGCTGATAGGAATTGGGCAGCAGATGCATGGAATGTCAATGACGGGCTGAAAATAACGCAACTGGGGGATACGCAATATCTCTTTCGATTTCTCGACGAGTCTCAAGCTTCAGAAATTCTTGTTAGAGGAAACAGATGGTTTGATGGGAGCTTTTTACATCTAGACAGATAGGTGGAGCACGATGGGTGTCTCGACCATCATTTCACCGGCGAAACATTGGTGGTCAACATGGTGGGTCTCCCGGTGCATCTTTGGCGCCTTGACCTCTTCAAGAAGATTGGGGAAATCTGTGGGGGCTTTATTGATGTCACTTGCAGCCTACATGATCTATCGCGAGTGAGGATTGTGGTGAGGAAAAGGGGCAGAATCCATGTCTCCACTGTGGTGGAAGATGGCTACCTGAGTTATAAGGTGTGGTTAAGCCCTGAATTTCGCCCTATCTTTATGCCTGTGATAGTGGCGGAAAAAAAGGGAAGGTCAAATAGGGGGGGGGGGGTTAAAGTCTCTGAAGGGAGGGGAGGGCTCACCGGATTAGTGATCTAAGCCATAACCAGATGTTAGATCGAGAAGAGACGAGAGGTTTGAATTTGGGAGAAGAAAACAAAACTTCAACAGGAGGGAAAGACGTGAATGGGTTAGTGATGCGGGCTGGAAAGGTAGAATAGGCCGGTCATCTTCTAATTATCCTAGGGCCAGGCAAGTTTTCAGCAAGTATAGGCCTGGGCCTCCTCACATGGGCCCAGCAACTTTTCCCAATTCCATTAGAATTGACCCTAAGGGGCCCAGATTATTTCAAGCGGTGTCTGTTACGGCTCCTAAGCATATGGAAACAGTCGTTCTTACTTCTTCTGCCAATGATGCTACACACAGTGGCATTTCTGCACCGAGCTCTAGTGACCTTCGCCCTTCTTCGATGGCCGCTGCTTCAGGGGCGGCACCGGCTATAGATGGTGCTGATATTCCATGGCCTACTGCCTCTGATGGACCCAGCTCCATCGCCCATTCATCTGCTCCTGGGCTTAGTTGTGTTGAGACTACACTTCAAGCTTCTTCTTCTTCTGGGAAGATCGTTGAGCATGCCCCATCTGATGTTAGAGCCGAACCAGTATTTCCAGTTAAGATGCCGCCAAGGGCTCCATGCTCTCCTCCTTCTTGCTAACCTACTGGTGTTCCTGGTCATTCATGTAGCAACGGGGTGCTAATTTCAGAGATTCATACCCCTCAAGGAAATGGAGAGATACTTTCGGCACCTAAAGTTCCTATTGCTAGCAATGTTATGGTCTTGTATTCCTCCAGTAGGGGCAAGGAAAGGATACATATAGAAAACGCATGTCCAATTTCGTCACGGACTGGAGGAAGGGATATGTCTTTCTGGATGAAGGATAAACTATTAAACTTTGGGAAGTTTCTTGGTGTTTCTGTTGAAGGGAAGGAAGACAGGGTGCTAGAACTGTTGAGGGAGATTGAGCAACAATCTTGTTATGATGGTGCAGGGAAGGAGTTGGGTCAAGGTGTTAAGCAAAATAATTTAGGGGATGTAGTGGTGTACCAGAGAAGGGGCCGAGTGTATGACAGGGAGGAAGGGAGCTCGGTTAGAGAGGGTGGGGAGAAGAGGAATATTATTTCTTATGAAAGTTAAGATTCTTTAATGGAATGTGGGGGATGAATGACTCAAACAAAAGGGTCATCATCAAAGTGGGAGTTAGAGAGTGGGGTGCTAACCTAGTTTGCTTTCAGGAGACAAAAATGGAAGTTTTGTCGGATGTGATTGTGAGGAGTATCTGGGGAGGTAGTTGGGTAAAATATGACTGGGTTCCAGCAGTGGGAAGTGCCGGAGGCATTCTTCTAATGTGGGATGATAGAAGCTTGGAGATAAAGGAGATTAAGAAGGGAGTTTTTTTTAGCAGTTCTTGCCAAAGATAGAGTGAGTGGGGTGGAGTGGGGATTTGGGGGAGTGTACGGACCGGTAGGAGAAGGGTCCAAGGTGTTTTTCTGGGAGGAACTGGCCAATATGATGGGGGAATGGGACATTCCATGGGTTCTGGGGGGAGTCTTTAACACTATTAGATTCCCGGAGGAGAGATTAGGGTGTAGTATGTTTTCGAGGGCCATGGAGGAGTTTTCTGACTTCATCAATGATCACTTTCTCATTGATCTTCCTCTATCAGGGGAAAGGTTTACTTGGGCCAGGGCAAAGGATTCCAACTCAAGGTTTAGACTTGAAAGATTTCTAATATTGCCCTCCTAGGATGAGCTGGTGCCGAATGTGCTGCAGATTCCTTTACCTAAGCTGACTTCGGATCATTTGCCTATCTTGCTAGATGGATGCAGAGGGAGGGGGGTGCGTGCTTCCTTCCGATTCGAGAACATGTGGTTGAAGGTGCTAGGATTTGGTGACAAGGTGAAAGAATGGTGGACAAGCTACGGGGTATCAGGGACACCTTCATTCCGTCTTTCGAAGAAACTTAAATTGCTCAAGGGAGATATTATTAGGTGGAATAAGGAGGTTTTTGGGAGGGTAAAGGTTAAAATGAGGGAGCTTATGCATGAATTGGGGGATCTAGAGAGGGGGGAAGGGGCGAGGGAGTTAGATGAATATGAGAAAGAGAGATTGGGGGAGGTTAAGAGGGAAATAGTCGAGTTAGCAATAGCTCAAGAGACTAGTTGGCGGCAAAAATCGAGGGCGCTATGGTTAAAGGAAGGGGATTTGAATACCAAATTTTTCCACAGGGTGGCGGTTGCAAATCGAAAGAGAAATTTCATAGAGTCCTAGTTGTGGATGGGGTGAGGATTGAGGGAGAGGAGGAGGTAAAAGGGGCGATAGTGGGGTTTTATGAGAACTTATACAAAGAGGAAGTTAGTTGGAGGCCGACTTTGGGGGAATAGAGTTCAACCACATAGGGGAGGGAGACAGTGAATGGCTAGAAAGGGCTTTCGAGGAGGAGGAGGTGCACGAGGCTGTGTCGAGTTGTGCTGGTGATAAGGCCCCCAGATGGTTTCTCCATGGCCTTCTTCCAGCTCTGTTGGGACACCATCAAGAGGGAGTTGATGGAAGCCATTGAATACTTCCATGTGAATGGTGTTTTTGAGAGAAGTATCAATGTTTCTTTTATCACTATTGTGCCTAAGAAAGAATGTGCATCTTCTCTCAGTGACTACAGACCTATTAGTCTCGTGGGGAGCATTTACAAGATTATTTCTAAAGTGTTTTTCAATAGACTCAAGAAGGTTCTCGACGTGTCTGTTTCGTCCTCCCAGAATGCGTTTGTGGAAGATAGGCAGATCCTGGATGCCACTTTGGTGGCAAATGAACTTGTAGACTCCAGAAAGAAAAATAGAGATCCCGGCTTACTATGCAAGTTGGACCTTGAGAAGGCTTTCGACCATGTCAATTGGGAGTTCCTGGATCTCATTATGATGCGAATGGGGTTTGGGGCAAGATGGAGGGGATGGATCAAGTTCTGCATTTCCTCAGTCAGATTCTCTGTCCTGGTTAATGGTAGCCTGTGTGGTTTCTTTAGCAGCTCCAGGGGTCTCGGGCAAGGAGACCCCCTATCCCCAATGTTATTCATTCTAGTGATAGATGCTTTGAGCAAAATGATGGATCGAGCGGCGGGCGGAGGCTTCTTGAGAGGATTCTCAGCTCCGATCAGGGTGCCCGGTGCCCGAAGAGTCTCTCATTTGCTCTTTGCGGATGACACCCTGATTTTCTGTGACGCCGATATGGATCAGTTGACCTACCTGAAACAGGTCCTGCAGTGGTTTCAGATAGTATCAGGTCTAAAAATCAACCTCGGCAAGTGTGAGATTTTCCCGGTGGGTGAGGTTGCTAACATCGATGCTTTGTCTTATGTTCTCAAATGTAAGGTGAGCTCCCTTCCCACTACTTACCTGGGTCTCCCATTGGACGCTTCACATAAGGATACTACAGTTTGGAATCCAGTGATCGAAAGGGTTGAAAAAAGATTAGCAGGCTGGCAGAAACGGTACTTGTCAAAAGGCGGAAAGGAGGTGCTCATTAAAAGCACTTTATCGAGTATACCCACCTATTACTTGTCCCTGTTGCAAGCTCCTGTGAGTATCACAGAAAAACTAGAGCGGCTTCAAAGGAATTTTTTTTTGGGATGCAGTGTAAGGAACTAGAAAGTAGCATCTAGTGAATTGGCAGACAGTCACTTCCCCAAAGAAGTGGGGTAGACTTGGAGTAAAAGATCTTAGGGTATCAACAGAGCTTTGTTGGGGAAATGGCTGTGGAGATTCGGGGTAGAAGAGCATGCTCTTTGGAGGGAGGTCATAGTAGAAAAGTACAATTCCACGGAAGGGGGTTGGAGGACCAAGGCAATCACAACACCTTTCGAGTGTGGCATGTGGAGGAGCATCATGAAGAATTAGGAATCCTTCAGTGGCAACATCTCTTACAGGGTGGGTGATGGAAAGAGAATCAGCTTTTGGAATCATAGGTGGTGTGGAGAGGATACTCTGAGGGTCTCTTTCCCCACGTCTTCAGAGTTTCAAACCAGAGGGAATTGATGGTCCAACAGATTCGTAAGGAGCATGTAGGGGGTAGTATGGGACCTCTCACTTAGAAGGAACATGCAAGATTGGGAGATTGCGGAGCTCCAAAATTTATTGACACTGCTATATGGACAAGACAGGCCTCAGCCATCATGTGATTCTTGGAGATGGGGTTTGCGTGGCGATGGTCTGTTCACCGTAAAGTCCTTTTACCTGAGTATGTTGGTGAGAGAGGAGGCCTCTTTTCCATACTCCTCGATCTGGATTCCTAAGGCGCCTACGAAGGTGTGCTTTTTTGCATGGCTAGCGGCGAAGGGAGTGATTTTGACTGCTGAGAATCTGCGAAAGAGGGAAATTACACTTGTTAGTTGGTGCTATATGTGTAAAAGCTCAGGGGAAGAAGTTGATCATCTTTTGTTGCATTGCCCTGTGTCCTCGGCTTTGTGGAGGGCGATTATGAACCTTTTGGGTGTTCAATGGGTGATGCCAGGCACTGTAAAGGAAATGCTATATAGCTAGGCCGGTTTCCGTAGAAGAAGAAAGAAAAAGGCATGGAAGTTCGCCCCGTTAGCTCTCATGTGGATAGTTTGGGGGAGAGAAATAGGAGAGCTTTTGAGGGGATTGAGTCTCCTTTTTCACATCTTAAGAATAGTCTTTTGTCTTTGATCGCTTTTTGGTGCACTCATATAGCACCTATTTGTATGGAAGATTGGGCGTCTTTTGTAGAGAATCATGTTCTGATATAAATTCTCTACTTTTTGGTATACTTCTTGTATACGGAAGTTCTCTCCCTTTTGATTAATACAATTTACCTTATCAAAAAAAAGTAATGTCAATGTTCTCAGCACCTTATCAGAGAAGAAGCCCCGCAAAAGGGTACTAAACCAGATATCGAGCTGAAATTTGAGCCAAAATGTCTGGAAAGCTAGAGAGTTTGGACAAGATTAAGCCTCAACAACGAATAACAGTGAGAATACACCAATGTCCAACCATATTGGACTTGTGAAGGCTTGGTGAGTGAAATATATGCAATGTTTTCTTGCCAATTCATGTATTTGACATTGGCCAAAACAAGTACGATTTTGCCGCATAAGTTGGCTAAGCCTAAGTGTCGCGGGTTGGGTTTTATAGAACTGTTATTCTTGAGAGACAAGAAATAGTTATTAGGGAACAATATATATAGACAAAGAACATGGAAAAGGAACATTGCTTCAGGACTAGCCTTAGGAAAGCAACTAATAAATATAACAAAAGAAGAGTTTAATATTATCTACATGTTAAAACAAATTGAAAAAGAATAAAAGGAAAAACTCACATCAATATGCACAGATATCGTAATAAAGAGGAGTAAATACACACAGCAGCACGGAGCATGTCTTCCATGATATTCTTTGCCCAGCGCCATTGACCAGCTCTACCATGTGCACTGATAAGGGCATTGTAGGTCTCAACATTAGGTTGGCACCTACCACAAAAACAAGCATCATGAACACCAGGAAAAAAAAAAGGATATGCAATGATTGATTTAGCAAGTACAAATTGGTGTAAATACTAAATATATAGAGTGGAGGTGCAAATCAAATTCATAAGAGTGCAACAACCATATTGAAATCAATAAATCGGAAAGGACTACATACTGACTAAATTAAAATGTTTTTTTACTATTTCTTTTTGGGTTCACTAATCTAGCCAATTTTGGCAGCACGCATTATATCAACTTAAATATAGGAAAAACTAGAAACTTACGTTTAGGTCACCCAATTAAACGGAAGGAAATGGAAAGAAGGACTTCAGGTCAATTAAGTTCTTAATCTTCTTAATGAATTTATGATCAGACTCCTTTTTACTAAGAACACAAGCAGTTGAACTCAAGTAGCATCAATGAGTGCTAGCCTGATATACAAGCTCAGAGGCAGAGCCAGGTGTTGGAAAAGGGGTTCAAAACTATACAATACCATGAACTAGACTATAACTGCACTTGCCATATCGCTTATACCTGAGCTTCTTGTTATAGAGTTGCCACATTTCTTAATCATAGTATTAAAGTAAATTTGCAAACATATCTTCATTTACCTTATGGCAAAGACTTAATCATGTCAATTTGGATTACCAATGACAACAAAGAAAAATTGGTAGAAGGTTACAAAAGAATAAGAGTACCTCCACTTTTGCATCTCAAAAAACAAGCCACGTGCCTGATCAACCCGATTATGTCTAGCATGTAACCTGATCATCATGTTGTAGATATCACTTCTTGCACAATAATTCTTCTGACTTTTCATCCAATTGAAAACTTGGATGCTATGTTCAATTGAACCCATTTGACTTATTTCCTACATTACATATAACAAAGAAATTATTAAATTTTCAATGAGGCTACTCTTTCATTATGCTAGCATTAAGTATTAGTCTCTGCAAACAGCACAATAACACTACAGCTGCCAAATAAACACACCATCCTGAAAACTTACACATAGCAAGATGACATTTTTCAAAGAAAAAACAAAGCTTTCAAGAATAAATTACACCAAACTTTTACGTATTTTCTTAATTATTATCTTAATGTTTCTAGCAACAAAAGTTTTAACTAACTTGTAATCCTAAATAGTCCCTCCAATTCAGTTTATGTGACACTATTTCAGTTGATTAAAAAAAGAATGACCTTTTTCTAAATTTGAAAGCAATTTAACTTAAACTTTCCATTTTACCCTTAAATTTTTATAACCGCATTAATGTTCTGTCTCTCACGTTGCTGATATTATTTTTCTGATTTTTGTTGTTGCTACGAATCTATTGTCTCTGAGCTGAGGTCTTCCGAAAACAGCCTCTCTACTCCTCCGAGTAGGGGTAAAGTCTGGGTACACTCTACCCTCCCCAAACCCCATTGGTGGGATTCTACTAGGTTGTTATTGTTGTTGTAACCGCATTAATGTTATATGGCATAGTTAAGACCATAAGTTTTGAAGCTCTTATAGCAACACAAACCTTATGACATGTTTAAAAGGACAAATTTCAGAACACTCTACCCTCCCTAGTCCCCACTGGTGGGATTCTACCGCATTAATGTGACATAGTTAAGACCATAAGTTTTGAAACTCTTATAGCAACACAAACCTTATGACATGTTTAAAAGGACAAACTTCAGAACACTCTACCCTCCCTAGTCCCTACCGGTGGGATTCTACCGCATTAATGTGACATAGTTAAAGACCATAAGTTTTGAAACTCTTATAGCAACACAAACCTTATGACATGTTTAAAAGGACAAATTTCAGAAGTTCCATTCCTTTTTTAAACTTTGTATCTAGTGAAATAGGTTAAAATAACTTGAAACAAACGGAATAATTTTTTCAATCACCTTGATAAGAATAGGGAAGTTTTTTCTTGCAAAACGGCCAACCCAACAATTCAATAAACCTTCAATATCATCATCCCAAGGATTAAGCTTCATAATCTTCTCCACAAGTTCAGAAATAGCCCAATCTTTCTGAAACCTATCACTTTGGACCCGTAATTTTTGGTGTTTAGGCAAATCAGATTTGCGAAATCCATTGATTTTCACAGCTACTTTATGTGTCCCTTTGTTATAGTCAACTGAAGCTAACTTCTTCTCCTCAAAGGGTTTGTTGTTTTTGGGTTTTTGCTGCCTTTGGCAGACTGTAACAACAGTTCTGAAATGGGTTTTGAATGTGGGATTTGGTTGTTGTGGGAAGATTTGAGAATTTTGAATGGTAGCCATTGAAGTCTTGGGTTTTGGGGTTGTGTTGTTTTGAGGATAAACCTTCGGTGAAAGTAATCATTTTGTTAATATTTCATTGTGTATCTTCAGCAACTACATTTATATTTCGGAAAAGTGTCGGAAAATATTTAAATGTACACCCCGGCTTATTAGGATAGGACCTTCTCTTATCCCGGTGACTTGTCTTGGCTCTCTTCTTTGACAAACAGGATTTTGTTTAGATGGTTTGGCACGCTTAGCTTTCGATCGAGAAAGACAGGGAATTTATAAAAGCGGGCTTATTGCCCCATGTCTTACCTATGAAAAAAAGGACCCCTCGTTATATATTTTGAATCTATATATACCCTTATTATTATACTATTGGCTCAAATATACCCTTTTTTATTAAGTTTATCTAAATTCAATCCTATGTGGTACTGATAATTAATGAGATGGATGTTACATGGCTTGCCATCTCAGTGTCTAACCCGTTTTATCCCTCCCTTCTATATTTTTTCCACTACTAAAAAATTTTTTCCCTCCACTACTATTGCCACCATTACCACTACCATAAAAAATAAGTGTATTTCAATTTTGATCTTTTATATACGGATTAGGGGCGCTGAGATGGCATATCATGTGACATCCACTTCATCAAATATCAATGTCATGTATGATTAAATGTCTACTTTGGACAAACTTAACAGAAAAAGGGTATATTTGAACCCGAAGTATAATAAAGGAAATATTTAAACATTTTCTCATAGTATAGGGATATAATTGGTCCTTTGCCGTTTATATTTAACTATTTACAATTTCCCTGTTTAAGCACAATTATTGTGTAGAAATAAAAAAAATTCAATGTTCCATAGGATATTGGGTATGTGTTTTAAAAGACTGTATTATTCGGTATAGCATTTGGTATGCAGTTTAAAAGCTTTTGATATTTGATATTTATTAAAAAAAATCAAAATGCTGATTAGTTAATATATATTATATGAATAATAATTTAATTTATTTAAATATAAACTAATAAAAGACTTAAAATTTGCCCACGGGGCTTTAAGCTTGAAGTTTTTTATTATTACATTTACATGCAACATTTGTTAAACTTGAAATTCTGCTTATAGGGCAAGGAAAATTAGAAGTTAAAAACCACATCAAAAAGTATTATATTTATGCAAATTTTTTTGGCTTTTAGGACTTTTATTTAAAGTATTGTCCAAATTTACAATGTATTTAAAAGTTAGTCGTCTCATAATCATAACTTTGCAATAGTTTCAAACTTCAGACCCAATAATGGGTGTACTTCATCTATAAAGCATGGGTAGGCTGGACTAGTATGAAAATATAAATAGGTAGAAATAACGACACGTAGTCATTCTGAAGGGCTGTTATTTAGAAATTTGTCAATGTATCCTGAATTTTACCGTTCAATTTTTCAGGATAAAAATATTCTGAAATTAGAATTTTTATTTTAAAATTTCTAAACAAAAAGAAATACTGACTAATTTTTAAATACCATCCTTGAAAATGACTATATGTGCACTTGCACCAAAATATAGTCATAAACACAAAGGTGACAAGTCCAAGAACATACCGCTTTCAGAAATAGTATCTCACCCCATTCTATAGTCAAAATAGCACGGTATTGCCAATTTTCGGACTGGTCAATCAAAAATAGCCATCGTTTACGAAGTCAATGAAAAATAGTCACTATTTTGCTGTAACAGAGACCGGTCCCGTATAATATACGGGAGTTCGATGCATCTGTGTACGAACTCCAGCATATTATGCTGGACCGGTATACTTTGCTGACTCCTGTATAATATACGGGAGACTGGAGCACCGGTGCTCCAAACTCCAGTATATTATACTGGACATTTATACTTGCTGGAACTCCCGTATATTACGCTGGAGTTCTAGTGTACTTATGCTGGAACTCCAACATATTTTGCTGGAGTTCCAACATAGTTATCCTGAAACTCCTGTATAATATGCTGGAGTTCAAGCATACTTATGCTGGAACTCCAGTATAATATACAGGCGTATTTTTCGGGTTTTGAACAGTGTTTTCGCTCAGATTTATTTTTATATGAAAAGTGACTAAATTTCAATTACTTTTAAAACTGTGGCTATTTTTAAATGACCAGTTGTAAATCTGGTTATTTTTTAATTTCTCCCTTTCTAGACAAAATTAAATAGAATTGTACCATGCCTTTATATCAACAAACTTTATGTTCCCAACTACAACTGGGAGATACAAATGGATATAAGATTGCCATCTTATAAGATTGTTCAAAACTACCTAATAAACAGGGTTTCAATGGATATTTAAAAATCGGCTAAATCGATCGAACCGTACCGTATCGAACCGATTTTTAGGTTTCTTTTAATAAAATCGTAAGTTTTTATAAGCCTATAACCGTACCATTAATTAGGGTAAGTTTTTTATTTTATGAAAATAAACCGAATAAATTTACAATGTGAAAAATATATTTATATGTTAAGTTTAAAAATATTAAAGCATTAATTTTTTTTCTTGGGCCTTAGAATTATGAAATAGTTACAAGCCAACAAGTAATTAAACTCAAAATCCTAATTCCCAGACCTATTATTCTACTTCTTTGAAACTAAATTATTTCTAGCATATTCACTAGCAAGACACAAGGTGTTGTAGCGATTAGAAGTAGCAACTTATAATGTATTGAATATATTTTTTCTTTCGTATGAATTAGATTTATCTTTTTGAAATGTTTAATTTTCTATAGACTTTATTCTTGAACACCAACTTGATTAACATCTTTCCACTTGTGTGATTTATATTTTATTTATATTTGCCACCAACTTGGTTAACATCTTTCCACTTGTGTGATTTATATTTTATTTATATTTGCTTAGTTTCGTTTACGTTGTTGTAGAATATTTGATGGATCTATACTCTAGCGATCTTTCATATTTTCATAATTCATCACCTTTTAAACTGTCAAAATATCTAGGGAGTTTGCTAAATTATAAAAGTACGTATGTTATTGCATTATATTTCTACTAGTGACTTTTACATGATATCTTACCAAAAAATTACCAAACCTTACCGATACCGAAAAAAAACCGACATGATTGGGACAATTTCGAAAAGTCTAATTTTGATTATTCATAATAGAATAACCGAAAAATTAGTACGGTGCAAAATTTATAAAATAACCGGCGGAACCTAACCATTGACACCCTACTAATAAATACTCACTCACCCTTTGTAGAATACAAAATTGCAACTAAACTGGGACCAAAATAAAACAAAACTTGATTGCCACTAAGCTCTCAGAATAGAACTTAGGAACAGATGGTATACAAGGCACATTGCACCATATGAAGTATGGTTTGTGCAATGTGCATTGGCACATTCTTGATATCTTCAGATGCCAGCAACTGTTATGACACCGAAAATCCATCACTGGTGCACTGAATACATATCCCGAGCAGAAGCCATGCATCATTTCAATCTACTTTGGAGTAAGAGATTGCTCTTCGTCCCTCCCCATGCGATTTTTACTTGCAACAGTGAATACATGAAAAGTTCTTCCATTCTCTATCCGAGGTATCCAGGTAAGCAACGTATGCTAACTGTTTATATTAGTTTTCTGCCTTCTGTTCTGACCCCTTTTGTGTGCAGTACCTGAACCTCGTACATCATTAGCTGGCCTTTTTTGCCTTTCTGTCTTTCCCGGGAAGCCCCTCTTAAATTTGCCTCCTTCGCCTCTCTTCTGTAGTGGTGCTTTATCACCTTCCTGTTTGTGATGACTGAATTCTCTCTTTCTTTTTACCAGATTCTTACCAGCACTGCTGCCTGAAGAGAAATAAGGTTCATCAGCAGTGTTGTTCTTCATTTTCATCTCCCTTTTTCTTTTCCCACCTCCCGTGACACCTTCCTTGGCAAATTTCGTGGATGAATCTTTTCCGTCCTCCTTTCTCTTTTTCCTTTTGTAAGGTTCCCTAGAGTCTTTTTCCTTGAGTGAATCACTAGATTCTCTATCCTTCCGTTTCCGCTGCCTATAAGGAGATAAATAGTCAGATCAAAACTTTTTTACTTAAGTATCTGAAATAAGCAAAAGATCCTGTAAGATGAGCACAAGGATCGAACCTTGAATCCGAAGGTGTTGATTCTGTCTCAGGGGTACCATCTTCTCTAGAG
Organism: Nicotiana sylvestris; assembly: GCF_000393655.2. Taxonomy (NCBI): domain Eukaryota; kingdom Viridiplantae; phylum Streptophyta; class Magnoliopsida; order Solanales; family Solanaceae; genus Nicotiana; species Nicotiana sylvestris. Next base: position 2,753,928 of record NC_091060.1, read on the forward strand.
TTTGTCTTGCCATGGCGATTCTGTCAAAAAGAAAACAGTGAACAGAAACATCCATGTCAATAGGATGAAAGGAACACTTGATATCACACTTCAGGCAAAATACTTCCATTTGCAACAAGAACAGCCATGATGACTGTCCCCACCAAAAACTAATAGCATTTGTCAAAAACTTGTCTGCGGGTCTAAAACGAGAAACTTACCTCTGCAACTGTCTTGATAAAGTTTTTATACTTCTCAGCTGCAATTGACTTAACTGCGGCAACTCCACACTTTCTCATCAAGATCTCCATGATGACTGTGACCTTTTAGATGGCACAGAAACATCGACTTTGTCAATAAAGGACATATTGTGTCTTTCAAAAGTATATAAACATCTAATCTAAGTAGAAAAAAAAAAGGCACAGGTGCTTTTAAGCTAATTACAAAACAAAAGGGGTGGCATGCTCCTGCTGTAGAACCCATAAGCATAAGCATATTTTAAGCAAGATAATACGCGGACATGCTTCATATATACATTGTTAGTTCCAAGTCCGATCAAAGAAACATCACAAACCTTTGATCTAAAATGATGCCGTGACACAGATGACCAGAGTAGCACTCCATTGACAATGTCCGAGAGCAAAATGTGCAGGTCCTTTGCTTGAATGCTCGATACCATTACTTTAACAAATCCCAGAACAGCCTGCACAAGTTAAAATAGCAGGCTTATAAGAAGCATCAAAGAATAAAATAGTATCTTGTCGTGGATAGGCATGCTTACTTTTGTAACTTCGACATCTTTACTCTGCAGCAGAGTCAGAACGGAAGGGACCAGATCAGGGACTGAGACACAGATATCGGCATCACTGTATACCAGAACAGAGAGTGCAGAGACTGCTCCACTTTTTATATGTGGTGACGAACCAGAAAGGTAAGCTATAATCTGCATATTACAGCTTCTTTTAAACCTCAAAAACATGAATCAAAGAAACTAGATGCTTCCACAAGTATGTGAACTATTTAGTCCAAAAATTACGCCCTCATGAAAAGAACATGCAAAATTAAAACAAAATTCTGCTCAAGCAAGAAATTTCTCTCTACAAAGTTTTGTTACTTGGGCCCTATTAAGACACCCCCTCATGATAGGGCTTGATTCTTTTTCGCCAAGCACGTGGAATTTATTTCACACACAAGATATATATATATATAGTGGTGGTGAGACTCGAACCCAGGACCTCTGTCTGCTCTTACCATGTTGAAGTGTGTGATATCTCATCTAAAAGCTTAGGCTGTAGAGAACATATTTTTTTTTACTTAATTATGTCTCAATGAACGATACCCATATTTTGATGCCAGTAAACATACAAATGCAAGAACAAAATAGTTGCACAGATTTTTCGTTACTAACCATATCAATGAACTTCTTGTAAGATTCATTCGACTTAACAGATGATGAATCTCTCAAGCTAGAACACACACCGATAAGGGCATCATAGGCCGTCTTTCTACCTTCTTCCGTGGACTGCATTAAAAGAATAAGGCCATGTTATTAAGCTTATCAAGAAGTAACATCTATTTAGTGCTGAATATTTAAGAGAAATTCCACACAAAAGAAGAAAATATATACAGCAACCACAGTAAGGCCATTAACTTCAACACTGGTAAATATGACAACTTGGCTAAAAGAAGACGCTAAAGAGGAAGGGAAGTCATGACCCAAAATGGGAGGCAAAAGATATGCTAAAACCATGCAGCAATTTAGATAAACAATTTTGCCAATTGAATTGTATTCCAATCAAAGAAGAAACTTGGCTGGGAAATGCTTCCAAAGTTCATTCTTTTGCCAAGGTTGGTTTTTCCACATTTAGACAGGACTAAATGCCTATGTATGAAGCCATATGTTCCAGTGTGCTACAAGCAGTAAACTACATGAAGTACATTACTTCTCTATTTAGCACTTCCATACATTTAAATATGACAATTTGGCTAAAAAGAAGACAGCAAAGAAGAAGGACGTCATGAACCTAAATGGGAGGCAAAAAACCATGCTAAAACCATGCAGCAATTTGGAGAAATAATTTGGCCAATCAAATAGTACTCCAATCAGAAGAGAATCTAAATGTAGCCCTTACATCTTTTAATGCGAGAATAATCTCATTCAGAATGAGAAAGGCCTGCGTGTTCTCCTCGTCCAAATTCCCCTGGCAATAGCATATAGAATCATAGTCATGTTTGTTGTTGAGTGAGTTTTTAAAGTACCCATCGTGGTGGATAACCTACCTGTATTGAATCAATCAACAAGGTTTTATAGCAGGCAAAGCGACTCTCAAGTGATTTTACATCAGTTGGAGTTTTTACACTAGCCAATAAATCCATGAGCTGCTCAACATGCGAAGAGCGAAACCAGGAACTTTTCTGCTAAAACAACATAAACTCGAGACAATCAGGTGATTATACCACAAAAAGGGAAGGAAAATTCCAACAGGTACTAAAAACAGACCTCTAATATTCTATTCAGAATGTGATATGCTTCAAGATGACCAGCCCCATGAGTAGCCTACAAGCATAAAATCAACATTACTGGGAGGAAAGCTAGATCAATTAGATCATCTGCAGCCATCGACACCAACTTACCTCCAAAACATCCTTAGCAATGCCAAAAAAGATTTTAATGAGATCCTCGCTAGCTCCTTCAACAAAGCACGAGCCCAGCTCCAAGATCAAGCACCTTTACCAATATGCAGCAAAAGGTTAAGTTTCCATTTTGAAGTGTCATAAAATCATACGCACTGTTCATGCTACAGATGTCATTTTGGGGTGGTCACTACAGAGTGAAAGTGAACAGTCATTTAGTATTGCCACAAAATTCAAATGCTTTCACTTAAATTGCATTCAAGCCGCAAAAAATAGCAGCATGAGGTAACCGGTGTTTGAGTTAGCTACATACAAGACATGCTCAGAAGAATGATGATACAGCTGCACCAAAAAAAGGTTCAACTAGTACAGGAATAAAAGAGAAAAATGACAAGCAAACTCATTGAAGATCTATCTTTTCTTCACCTAAAAACATCTACTAACTAACCGAGTCAGCAGCTCATATGCAAGCAACTTCCAGAGGGGCAAGAAGCTTGCATCTCTAGCACCTTTAAACACTATGGAGAAAAAAGTACGACTGCTAACTAATATAAATCAGAATACATCCACTTCCATTCCAAACAGGATGGTGTCTGAGAAGGGATAGTTCTGCCAGATTCAGAGAGGGAAAAGGGAAAGGAAAAGGAAAAGAAAGTAGCAAGGAACCTTTTCTCTGTATGACTTGTCCAATACAGAAAGTTAGAAAACAAAACACAGGAGTAGCAATAGTCCACGGAAAATTGAAGAAAGCGAAGTTGAATAGTTGTTACCTCTTAGCTACTTCCCCAAGAAGAGTGGTGTTATTTTCTTCGTTGTCTGTTGAGCCATCAGAATGAAATCCAAGCTTCCTGTATTCACCAGAATCATTCGTAATTCCGGATCTCCCCATTGAGGAAGTAAAGATCCTTTGGGTTGTCGAAGAATCACTGATGGATGTCAAGCACTCTATTGCCTCCTGAGAATTTTTTTTCCCCAAAAAAAAAGAAGACAGTTGAAGCATCTTGGCAAGCAATATTGTTCCACAACCTTGTTAAAATATATACTAAGAATTGCAGCAAGCGTTCACAAAATTCCACCTAGAAGAATGTCAATAACCTCAACCAAGTGAAGAGTTTACTTGGGATCAAGTTAAAGTCCTCATGAACCACGCACAAGTCCAAACCCCACCCCAGGAGGAGGGATAAAGAGAGAAAAACAAATGTTGACAGTAGAGAAGATGCTTTTCTTGAATAATTGAATCCTGTCCACAAGTTTTTCTTGAATCATGGCAATGAACATGACCTAGAAAGCTTACAAATATCATATTGACAAATGCTACGTACGCCAAATGAAATCGACCTCAAGATTATGGGTTAAATATCACACTTATCTAGACACACTTGATTTACCAGGTAAAGATGGCTGATGACATTTTGCCTAATGTTCAGGTCTTCAGGATTACATATCAAATCCCTATTTAAAATGTCCCACAAATTATGAGAGAAGCAAGTGCTGAACTAACGGAATTGTCTGCATGGCGCCTCAACGATACCTATGGCAATTTCCAAAATGTGTCGGACTGGGCCAAATTGAGAACAGAGGGCAAAATAATTGCGCACCATTCGGGGAGAACAGGGAGAGGTTAGTTTCCTTTTTCTCTTTGTTTTAGTTTCCTTTTTCTCTTTGTTTCTTCCCTTTTTTTTTGGACAAGTGAAGATAGATGTTACTCACTATCAACAGCACCAAGATGGTAGCATCAGTGTACTACATCTACATCATTTACAAAAGAAGCCTTACACCAAAAATTTAAGTTTTGAATGCATCTTCATTTAACAAAGGTTATATTTACTGATTTCCCTCAGAACACGTATGTTTCCTTTCTAGAAACACTTACCATTTTTTTATGTATTAAACCAACCTCGAGTCCATGTACGAATATATTAATTGGAAATGGCAAGTTCTCATGCAGCTAATAAAGCAGAAACAAAGATGAATAGCAAAAATGACAAGCAGAAAAGAACAGTTTTTTTTGGTTCAACTAACAAATAATACATACCTTGAATTGCTGGTAATTTGCAGGAGATGACTTAAAAAAGACATTTACTAAAGCCTGAAGCCATTCCTCAGAGCAAGATGCCAAAGCCTTAATATTTTTGCTTGCGGACTTCTTTGAGTAAGAGCATTTGCGTTTGAACTCCAATGCCAAATCCAAACTTTCATCCTCTTTTGGGGGAACTATAAGGTCTTCAGAAAAGTGATCAGATGCAAGTGCACTTTTATTCTTATTCACCAGTTCCTATGAGAAAAGACACAGCTGATTATTTAAATCCAAACAAGGAAAGGCATGGTCATTCAAGAAGACAAGTAAAACTATTTAAAAAACTTAAAAGTGACTCTGAACTAAACCTGCAAAGCTGCAGAAATATTCTCAAGCATAAACGACTCCTTCTTGAGGAAAGGGATCAAAAGCGTAGTCAAAGCTTGGGCATTCTTCTGCACGTCAGATGGACTGCGACAAAAGGCGGGTAATAGCCCCCAACATCCACGGGCATAAGCCTGCAGTTCTTCCCGAATTACTGACTTTTTAACTGGCAAAAGGAACGAACTTAATTCCAGATGTAGGTAAAGAATCTTTCTGATGTAACTCTTGAAGTTCAAAACAGGAAATTGAGGTGACGCCATATCCACCCTTCCCCATCAGAGAAAAGATAATGATACTTTGCTACTTAATTGTTATAGAAACAGTTGCTATTTCTCCTTTAACCATGCTATTTGTATATAGCATTAAATTGTATCATCAAGTCAAACATACAAGGGTAAAAACTAATCAAAATATACAAGTTAAAATACCGTAAATGCTACAAGAAAAAAATTACTGCATTACTATAGGAATAAAGAAGGCCATTTTACACCAAATGGATACTGAAAAAAAAAGAAGGAAAAGAAATAAGAATCACATTAAACAGAGTGAGCTTGTCAAATAACTAAAAGAAGACACTCAAACTTAAATTTCACAAGCACAAAATTTAACATAACAATAATGTATAGTTCCAGAACTCTGCATTACTGTAAAAGGATCTAACATGAAAGACCTACTCATCTGAGAGATTTAACATAATGAACAACATTCAAGTGCATCTTTCGAAATACCAAAACCAATAGAGTTCAGATTAAAATAGCTAAATGATTATACAGGATTTCACTTGGGTCACAACAAGAACAACCAAAAACATCATGCCAAGCTTAATAAATTATCACAATATGCCTACCTTTTGATGATGCCTGTTCGAAGGACACAGCTAGTGGCACCATGTGCTTTATAAAGAACCCTAGCGATGATCCACATACATATTTATTTAGAATAGGAATCAACCAAGTGTTTGAAACGGAGTAATCCTTCGCATTCAGGGTGATGGGTAACCGGGCAAGCAGTTTCTCTGGCCCCATAGCAATAACAGCTGTTCCTATGCACACTTGAAGCTGCAAAGAAAAGAAAGGAAAAGTAAGTACAAAGATTTTAGGCTCATTGCTTTTCTGAACAACACGTGAGTTTAAAAGATAAAGCAATCATTCTTACTAATCATTCTTAAATACTCTTCCATATTAGTTTTTTAGCCACTGCAAAATTGAAAGAGCATATCTCATCTACTTCTCTTAGCCATATCAAACAACCAAAACAAATCACAAATATTTCATCCAAGGGAATTTAGTAAATGAGCTTCTTGTAACACAAACAAAGGCCTGTGGAGGACTTACATTTTTTGTATCATAAGCACCGCCAGAAGCAACAGTCATCCAATCAGCAAGTTTAAGTATTAGACCTTTCGCGCATAAGTCCAAGACCTCACCTAGAATCATAGATCAAATACAATCAGAACAAATAAATGTGAAAGAGAAAATTGATAGAACAGCATAGCAACTGATACTTGCTAATATGTAAATTGTCTAGGGATAATTCAAAGCCATTGTTTTCATTGTCCACAATATTAATCTGACCCTGGGAAAACTTCTCTTTACAGCTTCGAAAGAAATCTCTCGATGCAATACTCGTCCTCCTCACTTTTTTTTCCCTTTTGTTTACCAGAGATTAAAGACCGCATTCCAAATTAAGCTATAAACTTTTGTTTAGCGGTTTTGGTCTCTGCTTTTACTCCTTTACTAAATCATAAAATATTAAGACATTATCCTTCCGAATTTTCCTTTCAACTCCATCAAGCTTGTAGATCAAATGGCAGCACTCCTCCTGAGCAACTTATTTATTTTTATATGTAAGATCATCTCCTACCTTTTTACCAACCAATAAAAACAAGAAGAAAAATTCACTTGCCTTGTATCTTTCTACAAATCGCAAACAACCACTTCCAAGCTATTTCTTACCCTCCATATTTATTCTCTTATATTGTCTCTATTTAAATAAGTAGCAAGTTACATTTTGAATCTGGTGGACCTATTGATTATTAATATTCTTGAAAAGAAGAAAGAAAATGCTGTCAAAAGCAAGTGATATAGATTAAGAGTTGAGACACTAGTAAGAAAGAAGGACTTATCCTCCTAGATGAGAAATTATTTCCACATAAGGTGTAGGAATATCTAACTTCAACATTAAGATAACAACCATCACAAAAGAATTTCACCAGATTAAAACAGGTCCAACAAAATAATTTTATGTGTCATACAAACTACACCCTAAGGAAGAAGAGTGTTTTGAAACCAGAGGTCAGATGAAGAGTGAATGAGAGGATTTTCCATTGTCCAATATTTCTGAAGGGGAATCTTATAAGTGAAGCAGAAATCACATATCATGTAATGCCAAGGGAGAATGACGTATGCCTGTAAAATTTAAAACACTGATTTTTTACCAAAACACTTAGTTGATTCAAACGAAAATTAACAGAACTTTATGTAGACCTTATTCTACACGAGCGACTCAGAGAGGTTTGATCATAGATGCCAGTCCTTAGTTAGGACCCCAAGATTTTGCAAGACAGGTAATGACTACTGAAAGCTCCATCGAGGGTTGTCAGTGTCTACCTACCCAATTTAAGGAAAATAAGGGAAAGGATTGCCAAGATATGGTCGTTTGGGAATTCAGAAGAGCTGATAAGCAGATCTTCAAAGACTAAACAAATAGCTTTCACTGCTGCAAATTCAGAACTGTTGAGAGCCTCATCATCCACTGCCTGCTTTTTACCAGTCAAAAACTTTTTCCCATCAATATGGGCAATGATCAGTTCTTTCAAAATATTTGAAGACTGTAAAGCAATATTTTCCGGACGTGTAAGAAGACCTGAAGAAACATTGAGAATGTCAGCACCAAGCATCACATAATCACAGACATTAAGCTGTTAACTTATAGAAAACAAAGAGCTAAGGGAACGATATTAAAGAGAACCTTAGCAAGTTAGTGGTGAACATAAACTTGGCTCTACGGAACTTACTAATTAGAGAAATCAAAGCTTCACTATGTTAACTATTTGAGAACCACTCGGAAACTAAAAGATATGTTCTACCTGTTATGTGTAGATTAACCTATCTTCCATAGATAGTAATGTTACAAGGCTTATTCTCATCTTGAAACCCACTGAACTCAAATTTTATGTTCTCCAAATAACAAAGAACAACATTTTCCTAATTGACTCGACTATGTAAAAGGATGGTACTCGTAGCGTCGTAGTTTTATCAATTATTGAAAGTTATGGAAAAACAATGACCCCACATAAATATTGCAATGGAGTGTTGTACTTAGTGATAAAAAATTTGGGGAACGCCGTGGTTATAGAGGTACCCTATCAATACTATAGTTATCAAAGACACGTCTGTCATTTGATAGGTAAAAGATCGAGCTAGATCCAGAAAGGTACGCTCCTACATCGCCTTTTTGTTGATTCATTATCAATTTCATCACATTCATTAGATTTCAAGACTGTCATAAACTGAAAAATGGATGGCCGCCTAAATTTGCTGTTCAGTTGACCAACTTCAAAACAACATACTTTAGTCAAGTCAAATAAAATAAGATAACCAGACTAAGCTGATCAAACAATATGTCCAGCCAGTTGGGGCAAATCCTTTCATGGTAAAATATGAAGAGTCATATTACCAATGGACTTAGAAGAGGAGCATTCAGATTTCACACAACCAAAATGGGGTAGAATTTATCCTTATAGTAGTACCTGATATGCAGCCAACAACCAACGGCAAATAGGTAATCCAAACACTTATTCCTCCATCATGGATTTTCTCAATAATGCTTTTTGCCAAAGATGCGGCAAGCAATACATTGTCAACAGCGTTCTCCGCAGATGATATGTATGATATAAGCGCTTTTATAATGTTGTCAGCATCTTGAAGAATGATTTCAACTCCTGACGCATCTAATATTGCCCCAATATTATCAAAAATGTGTCTTGTGAATGCTGAGCTCTGGGAACTCATAAGCTCCACTAGTTGAGCAAGTAGCTTCTGATTGACTTTGACTGAAAGGTACGGTATAATAGGCTTCAGAATATTTAGGGAGTGAAGCACCTCTTGATGTTCATCTTTAGGTCCACTTATTTCCTTTGGAGCACTTAGTTTCATTGCCAATGCCATGTTATCTTCTATCAAGGAGTACATTCTTTTACCAGCTTTCTTAGCCACCGGCGATGAACCAAATGACTTGAAAACAGTCAGAATACAATCCTGAGCACATTTCCTCACCTGAAAGAAATCATACAAGTAACACCATGTCAGAAAAATATCAATTATTTCTCTATATTTCACTATGGGATGATGAATCCCTTCAAAAATGCCAGCCTCTTACAATTCCTTAATGTACTAACACCCTGTAACAACACTATCAATGTTCAGCCAAATATTATCAAATGAACGCTTATATAGACATAGTCAAGCAAGTAGCAAAGAAAAATCACCAAGTTACGTGAATTAACAAAAATAATACAGATCATTGTAACATCATTAGCTAACTAGCTCAATTTTACCTAATGCATAGATTACTTCAACTTTTTTACGTTTGCAATTCCCAAAATAACCTAAAACAATAAAGAGGATAGAATCATATATCATATTAAGAAGGCGGAATATTTCAAAGGCTTAAAATAGTAAAATTACTAAGCAAAGATTATTGAAATCACATTTTTGATTGGTTGGGCAGGAGTTAAAGGCCAAGTTGTTACTAAAAGCCAAAAGTTTTGATCATTTCTCGAACGCCTGAACTCATTGTGAGTCTAAGTAGCTCATGAAATGAACCAAGCCAACAAGCAGATTATGCTGATGCTGAGATCAGAAATTATCTTGAAGCCAAAATGTAACTTCCAGGAATGAATTAACTAAGTAGATAACTAATTCTCTTAATTTTTTATGACCAAGAAATCCCTGAGGTACAGTGGTGCACTTTTTAAACTCGGGGAATAACGAGTCCGCTCCCTTGCCTTCTCCGCTTAAATACCAAGTTATTGTCTACGGTAGAGTTCGAACTTCAAACCAGCGATGTGCTCCTAACCCACACATCACGCGTTAGCGCTCTTACCACTAGAACAAACCAAAGTCGTGGGACCAATTAACTAACCAATTTAACATTCAGTAATCTCGTAGCAAATCAAGTTAAAGATTCTTTTTTTACCGAAAAAGTATAATTCAAATAAGCACACTCAGTATAAACAGACAATTTTACATATGCATCATAAGCACAAGCAGGTACAATCTCAAGGGATTAAAGCTTTTTTTATCATTTCTGAACCCAATGCGAGTCTAAATAGCTCATGAAATGAACCAAGCCAAAAAGCAACTTTTTTATTACCGAAAAATACCGAGGAACTTGAATAATGGGCTCGTCCCTCTACCCTTCTCCACTTAAATAGCAATCTTTCGCCTATGCAAGATTAACTAGCAAATTTAACATTTAGGAATCACCATAGCAAAATCAAATTAAAGATTCAATATTATTTTTTTCAACAAGCATAATTCAAATAACAAATACTCCATATAAACACGCATTTTACATATGCATAACCAACAGTAAGGTACAATTTAAAGGGATAAAAAGAAAACCTTTGGACGCTTATCAATGGAGAACTTTACAAGTGACTCAAAACCCACTTCCACAGAACTCCAATCTTCCTTATCACAAAACCCCACCAAAATTCCCAAACACTTAACAAAAGCTCTCACAGTAGAAGTCCCCAAAACACCCTCACTCTCTAATGGCTGCTTTTCAAGAATAGCCACAATTACACCAATAGCCTCAGTAGCTTTATCTGAAGAAACAACCTTAATTAAAGGAAGAACAATAGCTAAGAATGATGATAAAGCAGATAAGGCTTGTGGGTCAAGGGTATTTTGGGAATTATTAGAAAGTGTGGAGATTGTGGCTGCGAAGTAAGAAAATGGGCTTAAAGGTAAGGATTCAGATTGTATAATGGAACGGGTGGCGGCGGCGGTGGCGATAAGGTGGCGGTGTTGTGGGGCGGAGGATTTAGTGTAACGTTGGAGGAGTTGTTCGCAGATGTCGGAGTTGTCGTTGAAGACATTGTTGTTGTCTGAAGGATCCATTGTGTAGAGAAAGAGAGACGATGTTGTTGTCTCTGTTGGGGTTTAAGGCGAGGGTTTTAGAAATTTTTAAGAATGATAATTAAAGAACCAAAATGACTTAGTGTAATGAATAGTTTGTACCTTGGATACTATTTTGGACAGTACATTGGATGCTACATTGGATGTCCATGTTGTGAATAACTTAAAGATTAAATTTTTTATTTTATGTCCATCATCTTTACTTTTTATGCCTATAAAAGGTCATGTAATTGCAATAAAAAATTACACCAAAGTGAAAGAAGAAAACACTTCTCCATTCTCTCTATCTCTTCTTGTTTACATTTTACTGCATTGCTTTTATTTTATAATACGTTATCAGCACGAAGCTCTAATTTTATTCTTAACTCCCGCTAAGTTGAGCCATATTTCATTAAGGTATGTATCACTATAATCATTTTATTTATGGTAGTACATATCATATGCTCATTGTTTGCATATTACTTGTGCGCTTGGGCATCTTAAATAGTTTAAGTACATTGCAGTGACAAAATAACTATTTCCTTCTGTGCTCAACTCTTAGAGGACCTCAAAGTCATCAAACTAGTTATGCACTAATGTCATACTTATAATATTCATGGACCCCCTAGATCAAAACATATCTTTAAAGCATTTTGAAGAACTGTGAGAAATAAATTGACAAGTAATAATTTTATAGTTTAATTACTTTATATTTATTGGAACATATAAATAATGTTAGTCACGTTCAGTTCTATTAACACATATATATCAATAATATAAAGTGAAATGAAACAAGTATGTAATTTCTACTTTATGGCAAGAATAAAATGAAATAGTAGATTGTTAACATGATATAGCTCTATTTTCATTTCTTTTACCTTAATCGTTTTGTTTTCATTAATTGTTTATTATTATAATTATTTCTCTAACTTATTCATCTTTTATGATAGTTTTCACTATGTCAAATTTATCAAAACTTGAATTTGTGGCACTTGACATCACCGGGAGGAACTATTTATCATGGGTTCTTGATGCTGAAATTCACCTTGACGCTAAAGGTCTTGGAAATACTATTATACAAGGAAATGAAGCATCAAATCAGGATAAAGCGAAGGCCATGATTTTCCTTCGTCATCATCTACATGAAGGGTTAAAAACTGAATATTTAACCGTAAAAGATCCACTTGAATTATGGATTAATTTGAAGGATCGATATGACCACCTAAAACTTACGGTATTACCGAAAGCTCGGTATGAGTGGATACATTTAAGGTTGCAAGACTTTAAAACCGTAAGTGAGTATAATTCTGCTATCTTTAAAGTAAGTTCTCTATTAAAATTATGTGGAGACACTATCACAGATGAGGACTTATTGGAAAAAATATTTTCTACTTTTCACGCTTCAAATGTGGTGCTACAACAACAATACCGTGAAAAAGGTTTTAAGAAATATTCTGAGTTAATCACATGCCTACTTGTGGCTGAGCAGAATAATACTCTATTAATGAAAAATCATGAAGCTCGTCCTGGGTCAGCTCCATTTCCGGAAGTGAATGCTGTAGCAACATATGATAAGTTTGAAAGAAAACAAAATAATTACCGTGGTCGTGGACATGGTCGTAAACGTGGACGTGGCAGGGGGCGAAACAATTATCGTCATTATGGTGGAAATAAATTGGAGAACAATAAGGGTTCTCAAATTAATCATTCAAAAGGTAAAGCTAGTATGTGTCACCGATGTGGTATGAGAGGTCATTGGGCACGCATTTGTCGTACGCCAGAACATTTTGTCAAACTTTATCAAGCCTCCCTCAAGAAAAAAGAAAATAATGTGGAGGCACACTTGACCTTTCAAAATAATGATGATGAAGCAGGTCCCTCAAATAAATATGATTCTAAGGCACATCTTGCATATAAAGATGATGATTTTGAAGGCCTAACAAATATTACTCATTTAGAAGTTGGGGACTTCTTTGAGGATATTGACTGAAGAACTAATCATCTTACTGGGGAATGAAGCTATAAAAGTTGTTATGTTTATGTTTGCAACTAGTTTATTTTTCTTGAGTGTATTTTCCTAATGCATCATGTGTTGCTAGTTTCTACATTTCTAATGTATTTCTTAATGTTTTTTTTCTGCTTGTCTTTCATATTTCTTATGATGCATTATTTGTTTTTTTTTATGAAGAATATGAAAATTCCCCAGTCTTCAGTTGGACTCAAGATTAATAAAGATGATATATGTCTTCTGGATAGTGCTACAACACACACTATTTTAAAAGATAAGAGATATTTCTCTTATTTGGTAATGAAAGAAGCGAATGTTAATACAATATCCGGTAGTACAAGATTAATTGAAGGTTCTGGAAGAGCCAATTTATTACTACCAGGAGGAACAAATTTGGCTATTGATGAAGCACTATATTGTAGTAAATCTCAAAGAAACTTATTAAGTTTCAAAGATATTCGCCAAAATGGCTATCATATTGAGACTACAAATGATGAAAAGATTGAATATCTTTATATTACTACAATAATGTCCGGTAAGAAATATGTGCTTGAAATGTTACCTGCTCTTTCCTCCGGCTTATACTACACAAGTATTAGCAGGATTGAAACACATGCCGTAGTAAACGAGAAGTTTACTAATCAAGATAATTTTATTATTTGGCATGACCGGTTGGGCCATCCTGGTTCTAATATGATGCGTAAAATAATTGAGAATTCACATGGACATGCAATGAAGAATCAGAAGATTCTTCAATTTAAGGAATTCTCTTGTGTTGCGTGTTCTCAAGGAAAATTAATTATTAGACCATCAACTATTAAAGTTAAGATGGAATTCCCTGCATTTTTGGAACGTATACAGGGTGATATATGTGGGCTCATTCACCCTCCATGTGGACCATTCAAATATTATATGGTTTTGGTAGATGCATCTACAAGATGGTCACATGTGTGCTTACTATCAACTCGCAATATAGCATTTGCGAGATTGTTGACTCAAATAATAAAGCTAAGAGCACAATTTCCAGATTATGCAATTAAGACAATTCGTCTTGATAATGCCGGTGAGTTTACATCCCAAGCCTTTAATGAATATTGTATTTCAACTAGGATAAGAATTGAGCATCCGGTTGCTCATGTTCATACACAAAATTGTCTAGCAGAATCATTGATCAAACGTCTCCAATTAATTGCTAGACCAATTCTTATGAGAACAAAACTTCCCATTTCAGTATGGGGTCATGCTATTTTGCACGCAGTAGCTCTTGTGCGGATAAGGCCCACAAGTTATCATAAAGTCTCCCCATTGCAATTGGCTTTTGGCCAGGAGCCAAATATTTCCCATCTTAGGATCTTTGGTTGTGCGATATATGTTCCAATTGCTCCACCACAACGCACAAAGATGGGTCCTCAAAGAAGGTTGCGGATATATATTGGATATGAATCTCCTTCTATTATAAAATATCTAGAGCCGATGACTGGAGATTTATTTACGGCAAGATTTTCTGATTGCCATTTTAATGAATCAGTATATCCAACATTAGGGGGAGAAAATAAGCAGCTGAAAAAGAAGATAGATTGGAATGCATTATCACTGTCTCATTTAGATCCTCGAACAAATCAATGTGAACAAGAGGTTCAAAAGATTATTCATTTACAAAATATTGCAAATCAATTGCCAGATGCATTCACTAACCTACCAAGGGTGACTAAGTCACATATTCCAGCTGCTAATGCTCCAATTCGAGTTGATATCCCGACAGAACAATTAATTAAAGCAAATGAGTCTAAGCCATGCTTGAAACGTGGTAGACCAATCGGTTCTAAAGATAAAAATCCTCGAAGAAGAAAAGGAGCAAGTGATCAAAGTGAACATAACACAGAGGTAGTGGCTCAAGAAGAGCCCCAAGACGTAACAAATGATAAGACCTTAGGGGAGGTCCAGGTACCTAAAAATAATGAAAATGAAGAGATATCAATAAGTTACGTCTCAACCGGGAAAAGATGGAACCGAAATAATATTGTTATCGATAACATTTTTGCTTATAATGTTGTTGTTGAAATAATGCAACAAGATGAGGATCTTGAACCAAAATCTGTCAATGAATGTAGACAGAGAAATGATTGGCCAAAATGGAAAGACGCTATCCAGGCAGAGTTAACTTCACTTGGAAAACGTGAAGTCTTCGGACCCATAGTTCGAACACCTGAAGGCATAAAGCCAGTAGGGTATAAATGGGTTTTTGTGCGAAAACGAAATGATAAAAATGAAGTCGTTAGATATAAAGCACGACTTGTGGCACAAGGGTTTTCCCAAAGGCCTGGAATTGATTATATGGAGACATATTCTCCTGTAGTGGATGCTATCACCTTCAGGTATCTCATAAATATGGCAGTACAAGAAAAACTTGATATGCATCTAATGGATGTTGTTACAGCCTATTTGTATGGATCATTAGACAACGAAATTTTTATGAAAGTACCTGAGGGATTTAAAGTGCCAGAAGCATATAAAAATTTTCGAGAAACTTGTTCAATAAAGCTTCAGAAATCTTTATACGGATTGAAACAATCAGGACGTATGTGGTACAATCGCATGAGTGAATACCTGTTGAAAGAAGGGTACAACAATGATCCAATTTGTCCCTGTGTCTTTATAAAAAGGTCTGGATCTGAATTTGTTATAATCGCCGTGTATGTTGATGATTTAAATATCATTGGAACTCCTGGGGAGCTTCCAAAAACAGTAGACTGTTTGAAGAAAGAATTTGAAATGAAAGATCTTGGAAAGACAAAATTTTGTCTTGGTCTACAAATTGAGTATATGAAAGATGGAATATTTGTCCATCAATCGACATACACCGAAAAGATTTTAAAGCGATTCTATATGGATAAAGCACATCCATTGAGTACCCCGATGGTTGTGAGATCACTTGATATAAAGAAAGATCCATTCCGACCTCATGAAAATGATGAAGAGCTTCTTGGTGCCGAAGTACCATATCTTAGTGCAATTGGGGCATTAATGTATCTTGCCAATAATTCCCGACCAGATATAGCTTTCTCAGTAAGCTTATTGGCAAGATTTAGTACTTCGCCAACACAAAGACACTGGAATGGTATTAAACATATATTCAGATACCTCCAAGGGACCATTGATATGGGTTTATTTTATTCAAATGAATCCAAGCCATCATTGATTGGTTATGCAGATGCAGGATATTTGTCTGATCCACACAAAGGTCGATCTCAGACAGGCTATTTATTTACAAGTGGAGGTACAGCCATATCATGGCGTTCGACAAAACAAACTATGGTTGCTACTTCTTCAAATCATGCAGAGATAATAGCCATTCACGAAGCAAGTCGAGAATGCGTTTGGTTAAGATCTATAACTCAACACATTCAGCAAACATGTGGTCTTTCTTCGAAAGAGAATATTCCAACAATATTGTATGAAGACAATGCTGCATGCATAGCTCAATTGAAAGGAGGATATATCAAAGGAGATAGAACAAAACACATTTCACCGAAATTCTTTTTCACTCATGATCTTCAGAAGAATGGTGAAATAGATGTACAACAAGTTCGTTCAAGTGATAATTTGGCTGATCTGTTCACTAAGGCATTACCAACCTCAATATTTGAAAAGATGATATATAAGTTTGGAATGCGTCGTCTTCGAGACATTAAGTGATTTTTCATCAGGAGGAGTAACTACACGCTGCACTCTTTTCCTTAACCAAGGTTTTGTCCCACTGGGTTTTCCTGGTAAGGTTTTTAATGAGGCAGCAAGCAGTGCATATTACAAATAACTATGTACATCCCAATATTTTTTTTGTAAGTTTTTAATGAGGCACATTATCTTACATGGACATCCAAGGGGGAGTGTTATGAATAGTTTGTACAATGGATACTACTTTGGATACTACATTGGATACTACATTGGATACATTGGATGCCCATATTGTGAATAACTTAAAGATTAAATTTCCTATTTTATGTCCATCATCTTTACTTTTTATGCCTATAAAAGGCCATGTAATTGCAATGAAAAATTACATCAAAGCGAAAGAAGAAAACACTTCTCCATTCTCTCTATCTCTTCTTGTTTACATTTTACTGCATTGTTTTTATTTTATAACATTAACCTTATATTTAAGGAACTATTTTAGACATACTCATAAATATAAAGGATCATTTTAGATTTTTTTTGGGGGGCTTTATGTATAAAACTTATTGATCCCACTAATCAAATCTTCGCAATATAAGACCTATTAAAGAAGGAAGATTTTATGCTAAGATCTCCATTTTATTTACGTTTTCTCTAAATTGATGTGATTATGTTTGATTTTGAGCTGAGGGTTTATCGGAAACAGCTTCTCTACGTGCACAGGATAAGGCTAAGGTTTACGTGCACACTACACTCCCCAAATTACACTCGTGTGATTTCACTGAATAAGTTGTTATTGTTATTTTTTACGTTTCTTATCATATCAAGCCGCCTTAATTCTCGCCATTCATTTCGCTATATTTAGACCTATTTATTTCTAATATTCAATAATTTAGGCTTTTTAAAACTCAAATTTCTCTAATATTCGTATGGCTGGTTAGAAGTTAAATAAAATAAAATTATCCTACAAAATTTTTTCTCTTTTATTTACTGGTCTCTTATGCTATATTATAATGACCTTGAAAGACACATACAATTAAAATATCATTATAATGAATCATAAAACCGATCTAACAGAAGAAATATAATGCCAAAAAGAATAACTAATAAATAAAACATATTCTTTTAGAGCTTGTCATATAATACCACGAGTACACCATAAAATGCATCTCTGCACTATAACTTCAATGCCCAATAAAGAGATAATAGTAAAAGAAAAAAAAAAGTTTATTCCTTATGAGATTATTATTTGATTATTCCCAATGAGATTATTATTTTTATGACTAAGAAAAAATGGGTAAAGAATATTCTCATAGAGACCTCCTCCGACTAATTTTAGTTTAAGCGGTTGAATGAACGACTATTTAGGTTAATTCTTCTTTTTTGATAAGGACAACAACAAACACTTTCACTTGAACCAAACTTAGGATTAGGCACACATAAAGCCACACCAAAACCCAACTTATTGCATGGTTGTTCACAATCTTCTTTACTTGTGCATGAGCCCAAATATTCACATGCTTCTTCTGAACCATTTACATTTTCTACATTCAACAAAAGGGGGAAAAATGGAGAGTGAGAAGTATAGATACATAAACAAGAAGGAATGAAGATACAAAAAACTGTGATGCTCAAACTCTTTAAATATATTATTGATGCATATCAAGTCCTTCAAAAATAGTGTATTTTTTGAGAATTTGATATGGGTACAATAATATTTTGGAAAGTCCGAACAACATAGCAGAAAACTACTCATTTCGTATAAAATAGAAGGAAGAAGTTTAGAATACACCAAGTTAATTTTTAAATTTTTTTGTCTTAGTTTGAATATATGTTTCTCAATTTTTTTAAATAAAATTTATATATTTAGAAACTTAATAAAATATACTTTAAATTACAACTGAAAAATATTAAATATATTTATATAATTAAAAACTAAATAAAAGGTACTATAAATTACAATTGATATATAGTGATCAAATAAAAAGATGTGTAATTTTCAAAATAATAATAATGTCATGTAAAGTGAAATAGAGAAGGTAGAAAGTAGGATTTTAGTGTTGTCTTAACCTTTGGATTGAGAAGGAACAAGAGAAAGCAAAACAAAAAGAGCAACAATAATTTGAGATGTGTGTGACATCATTCTCTCTTTGTATAATCCTTTTTCTAAGTATGGTCTTGAAACACAAAAGTCTATTAAAATATGTATGTTCATTAATGTCATAAGTTGTATGGAATTTATAGGAAGTGTAGCATATAAATTCTATAAGGTATAATAAATGTCTTACCATGTTAATATATAATTCACTCATGTGTCATAAGTTGTATAGAATTTATAGAAAGTGTAGCATAATAGTATCAAGGTATAATAAATGTCTTACTATGTCGAATAGGCATACTAATCTAGTAAAGAAAAAGAAGTACAATTAGTTAAAGTCAAAGCCTAAATATTCAAATGATCAGATATTTTTTAATATTGAAAATTGATGGATTCCTCACCTATTGATTAACTAAGATTTAGGTTCTTGAAATATTTGACTTAGCATATTTAACTTTTAATTAGATATAAGAAGTATTTTTTATCCCTTTATATTCATTACAAAATTTACAACAACAACAACAACAACCCAGTATAATTTCACTAGTGGGGTCTGGGGAGGGTACTGTGTACACCTTACCCCTATCCTGGGGTAAAGAGGTTGTTTTCAAATAAACCCTCGGCATCCTTCCCTCCAAGAACTCTCTACCTTGCTCTTGGGGTGACTCGAACTCACAACCTCTTAGTTGGAAGTGGAGGTTGCTTACCATCAGAGTAACCCCTCTTGTCTCATTACAAAATTTAATTTTTAAAAAATCAGAATCACTTTTTTGGGATTTATCAACAAGTTTGTCTAATAAGATGATAATCAGAGGGTTAGTCTGTTCGGCCAAGCAATCTTTTTCTAATTTAATCTTGACCAATTCAAGTTCATCCAAGGCAAAACACAGCAAACGAAGAATATGGAAAGAGCAACACAACGACTATTAGTACAAAAAAATTGGCTCATACACACTATTTTTAACTCAGTTGCGGGAGGGGGTGGGTTAAGAAAAGAGATTCGTGGTATCGTGTAACTTCCGCACACCTCGACTAATTTCACGGGATATTTGCTATTTCCAACAAACACAAGTATCGAGTAGCTATATTTATCAAAGCTGGGACAAATGAAAAGAAATCACCTAATATTTTTAACTCCGCATGAATTTGAACCTGAAATCTCATGATTCACTAAAGTTGAATTTTCCTTTTCATTTTGTTAATAGAGGCAATTCTCTGTTTATTCCTTTTCAAGGTGGTATTCTTAATTTTCACAGAACTGCCGCCCCTATCGGTATGGAACATAATTTTATATGTATTCATCTCTGAAAAGTGATTGCTAGATTGTGAAATAAAAATACATAAACGGCCCCTTTAAGTTGTCCTCAACGATCAGCCAAACACTCTAAATGAAAATACATGTGTCTATTAAGAGTGTCAACTAAACACCCACGCATGCCTTGGCATATCGCGTGTTGCACACTCATGTAACAACACATTGCCTCAAATTTTAACCTATTTCCAACAGTAATAAATTGGTGTAATTCTTAATTTTTCCTTAATCCCATTTTATACCCAAATTGAGAAACCTAATTACCACTTCCTCTTTCTTCTCCCTATCTCCCCTACTTGTGACTAGGTTTCACCATACTATTTTACCAAAATCTGCACTTACGAGCTCTAACCTAGGTTTTTCCACAAGAACATGATTTTTGTTTTTTAATTTCTTAGTGTGTTTGTTTATGAGAATGGTAAAGGAATGTGGAGGTGGTGTGAGACTAAAAGAGAGATAGGAGATTTGCGTTTTTTCAGTGAAAAAATGGAGAGTTTGCCTTGAGTTGAGATGTAAAAATGGTAAAAATGACGAGATTAAAAAGGAGAGAGAAGTTGAAAGAACAGAGAAAAACTTCATTTTGATTTCATTTGCAGAAGGCGAGGTAGGGGAAGGGAACATAACGTTGATTTCTATTTCTCTCTTACATATATAAATTGTTAATTATTGGAATATTTTCTGTCCTACCATGGTATTGTTGAATTAGGGATAAAATAGAGATAGGAGGTGAGAGGGAGATATGGCGGAAGGAAGAAGAAGAATGGGGAAAGGTGCAGAGCCCTTGGTGTAACTCACGCATCTAGTCTGCTCCACTCGAGTATTTATTTGATTTACTTAACAATCACTTGAAGTGTTTAAATGATAAATGAGTCAATTAAGGTATTTGGTTGATCGTTGAGGATAACGTAAAGGGGCGGTTTACATAATAATACCCTCAAACCCGCCTAAACTATACGATTTTTGTCAGTTTCCTACCTAAACTATCGAGTGTCCCCGGAAACCTCCTGAACTATATCCCCCTTCATAATAAAAAACCCTCGAGCCCTAGTGCGTATGATACACGCTCTAAATAAATTATAAAACATGCCATGTGGCATGCCACATGGATAATTAATGTAATTAATCATAAAATTGACTTAATTAGCCTAAAATAAGTTAATTACTCTCTATCAAAAAATTGGGTGGGTTTTTTTCCCTTCAGTAAAATGGGTCATTTACTCTCAGCCAAAAAAATATCCCTTTACTCCCATCAGAGAAAACTCGCATCGGACCTCCAACATCTTTTCTCAGATCATCTTCCTCCGATTCTCTTCAAAACTAGTCGCTGCTATTTCAAATTTGGAATAAAGGTGAAGTTTTGCTGGTGAATCAGAACAAAATTAAGGCTTAGGGTTTGCTGGTGAAATATATTCCTCCGATTCTTTGAAGAATCTGAAGATTATTAAAGAAGATTGCTTCAATACAGGTTTTATTCTGTATTCCCTATTAATTTTGTTGCGAAATTATGATAGGTAGGTGCTGCGATTTAGTTTGTAGTAGAAAATTTTGGGCCTTTTTTTTGAGGTATTACATCTTCCTACTTGTCGATGTTTGTTTGTTGAATATATAGTTGCATGCATGCTGCTTGTTGTTAGTTTTGGATTTCGGGTCTTTTTATATTAGGTTAATAAAGTGTTATGAGTTTTTGGCTTTATTCTTTGCTATTTTTTATTGTTATTCTAGGGTAATGGCTGACAAGTATCTGAATTTGAGATTTCATATTGGTGATATGCTTGTGAGTGAGGTAGAGCCGATTTATGTTTATTGAATATGCCTTTAATGTGGATATGAACAAACTTTCTATTCCAGAAATTGTTGATTATGCCAAAGATTTTGGGTTTACCAATGTAGGAAAAATGTATATTGTATCTTCTAAAGGTGGCAGTTTGGTAGAATTGAAAAATGATAGGGATTTGTTGGTACTTGCTGAGCTGTTAAGTAATAAGGATACAATAGACATTTATGTATGCCATAAGGGAGATAATGTGGTCCAGAATAGCCATGTGACTAGTGGGATCGTTAAAGAATCTTCCAGTAGGGTTGTTGAAAGTTTCAATGCACCTTTAGGTTCCCAAATTGAAAATATTGATTGTAGTGGTCAAATAGACCCCCCTGAACAGTCATATGTTGTAGAAAAACTTCCTAGAAACTCCTTAGTAGATGAAGATAAAGACTTAGAGGAAGATGACATAGGTAATGTTGCAAATAGTGATAAATCTTGCAGTTTTGATGATGAAGAGCATGAGACTGATTATGGTAATGATGTGCATGAAGAGTTGAACAAAGTTAAAACAGATTTGAAGGCTTAACAAAAGAAAAAAAAGAGCACCAAGAAAGAATGTTGTTGCTGAGAGTTTTCTTGGACCAGTTGGGATAGATCCAGGTTATGAAAACATAGATAAAGGGAAGAAAAATGTTTTTATTAGTTAGTGATGAGCCTTTTTATGAAAGTTCAGACGCTGATAGTTTTATGAGTGACAGTGACAATGAGAGTGGTAGTGAATCAGGAAATATAAGTGGTAACATGAAAGCAAGAAAGGAGAACAAGAGGGTAATGTATGATCCAAAATGGGAAAAGGTGGTTTGGCAAATTAACATGGTCTTTGAAAATGTATATAAGTTTAGGGAAGCTGTCACCAGGTATACAATAGAAAGAGGTTGTGAGCTCGAGAAGATTACAAAGGATAAAAATAGAGTTAGGGAAAAATGCAAAACTAGTGGATGCTCTTGGTTGTTGTTTGCAAGCAGAGATCCCAAATGTATTGATTTCATTATCAAAACTTATAATCCTAGGTATAACTGCAACAATATCAACACAAATCCAATGTGCAATCCAAGTATCTTGCAAAGTACTATAGAAGCAGGATAATTTTACAGCCGTGCATGGGAGATGCAAGATTTGGCAAGGGGGATTTTGGTTTATATGTTGGGAAAAAAATTTGTTTGAAGGCTAGGAAATAAGTATTGAAAGAAGTAATGGGTGATCATGTGAAAGAGTTTGCCAAGATTTATGATCATAGAGATGTGCTCCTTCAATCAAATCCAGGGAGTACATGTATGGTAAAAGTGACAGATTCTGAAGATGGAAAAAAATTATTTCACTCCTTCTATATTTGCTTGGAAGCAATGAAATGGGGATTTATTAAAAGGTGTAGAAAATGTATTGAGTTAGATGGTTGTTTCTTGAACAGAATATCTAAGGGACAACTACTTGTTGCTATTGCAAAGGATGAGAACAACCAAATATTTCCAATAGCATAGGTTGTAGTTGGGACAGAAAGTAAAGACACGTGTTGTTGATTTATAAGGATAAGTAAAGACACATGGTGTTTTATGTTATGATAAATTGATTTTTGTTTCTGCTGAATGTTATAATGGGCTTTAGTTGGGACTGCTGAATGTTTGGGACTACTGAATGTTAGTTTCTACTGAATGTTACATGTTGTTTGGGAGTGTTGTTAGTTTTTAGTTTGTATTAGCTGTTACTTGTTAGTTTGACTGTTTCTGCCTCCTGTTAGTTGTTAGTTTTCTGTTATATGTTACAATGTTGTTATGTCACGATCCCAAATACCCCAATCGTGATGGCGCCTATCACAGTACTAGGCCAGCCCCAAAACAACACGAACAATACGAAGATCATTTATAAATTCACTTTTCTAAACACATTAAGTCTCAAAGTTTTCAATTTTTAAAATATTAAAGAAATACGCGGAATAAGTACGAAAATACATCAACACAGCCCGAATCTGGTGTCACTAGTCGTGAGCCACTAAATACATTGTCTACTCATTACAAAACAAGTCTGAAATATAAAATACTAGAATAGGAAGGAGAAAGGCAGGGCTACGAACGCCGTGCAGCTACCTTGCGATCTCCATATAAGACTCTAAGAGTGCTGGAAGCTCTTACTCTGATGCTCGGGCACCTGGATCTGCACACAAGGTGCAGAGAGTAACGTGAGTATGCCAACTCAGTAAGTAACTAAAGTAAATAAAGTCTGCGTGCAGTGACGAGCATTTAAAATCATATACATTCTTATCAAGAAAATTTCAACAGAAATATCAAGTCAAAATCTGCAATTCAATAGCCAATTTATCTATAAAAAAAACTCCAATTCAATTAAAATCCTTTAAAAATATTTATTCAATATTTTTCAATAGAGGCTCAGTATAAAAGAGGAGTGAAAGTAGAAAAATGTCATAAACAAGCCCTTTGGGCAATGTATCCTTCATAAGTATAGCCTCTCGGGCAAGCCTCTCAGTCACTCGTGACTCGGCTCTCGTCAATCAGTACTCACACTCAGCACTCATGCTCAATAGATATCTCATAATAATAATAAGAACTGCTGCGGCATGCAACCCGATCCATAATATATAGTCGACTACGTTCACTGGGGCTGTATAGACTCTGGAGGGGCTCCTACAACCCAAACATTATATCGCTGTGGCGCACAACCCGATCCAACACATATCACTGCGGCGTGCAACCCGATCCATATAAATATCGCTGCGGCATGTAGCCCGATCCATATAAATATCGCTACGACATGCAGCCCAATCCATAATATATATATATATATATAATCCTCACCATTAGGTCCTCAACCTCTCTCAGTCATTAACCTCACGGTCACTCGGGCATATCAGTGAAAATAAGGGAAACTCAACCCAAACAGTTTTCATGTATTAAGAAGTATAGTGATTAAACCGGATTAAACAATAAACAAGTAAAACATGACTGAGGATTTGCTTTCAAATTAAAACAGTGTGAGGAAAGTAATAAAATACCCCTAAGGGTCTAAACAGTTCGATACAAAGGCCCCAAACATGGCATTCAGCCCAAATTAACAAACCAATTTCTAAAACACATGGATATCATATACAATATATCCAAATATGCAACTATAAAGTCGCCTCGGGAATGACCAAGTCACAATCCCTACGGGTGCACACTCACATGCCCGCACCTAGTATGTGTTTCACTTCATTTATCAAACAGTACGAAATTCTGGGGTTTTATACCCTCAGGTCTAGATTTACAATTGTTACTTACCTCTAACCGGATGAATTACTACTCCGCGACGCCCTTGCCTCTTGACTCGCGTCGAATCTATCCAACAATCAGAATCATAATATCAATATATGCCAAGGGAACGAAGCCCATGCGAAAATAATTAAATTTTTGGGCCCACATTTTGGAATCCTATAAAAATCATATCAATAGAATCCTCATCCTCCCACGAGTCCATACATACCAAGAACATCAAAATCGGACCTCAAATGGTCCCTAGAATCCCCAATTTTACCTCTCCAATTTCAAGCCCTAACTTCCCAATTTTTCACCTCTAATCTCATAAATTTCATGCTTAAACAATTAAAAATCAACATAGGATCGAGTTTTAGATTCAAAAAACTCACCTCAATGGAAACCCCCTTGATTCCCTCTTCAAAACCCTCCAAAAAGCTTCAACTCCGGATAAAAATGGTGGAAAACAACCCAAATTTCGCGAAGGGAACTTATATACTTTCTAACCCAGGGATTCCGCACATGCGGTCCTTTTCACGCTTCTGCAGTACCGCTTCTGCGATCTATCCAACCGCATATGCGGTTTCCACTTAAAGTCCTGGGACCGCATGTGCGCTCATCTACCCGCACATGCGGTCTCGCTGGTGCGTTACACCTCCCACACCTGCAATTTCTGGCTTTCTCTCATATGGCCGCATCTGTGGATTATCTACCGCTTCTACGATCTCGCATCTGCGGTCCTCAATCAGCAGGTGCAGTTATGATAGGGCAGCAACTGAAGTTGCTCACTTTCAAAACTAAACTTTTCGAAAATCTTCTGAATTCATCCCGAGACCCCCGAGACCTCAACCAAAAATACGAACAAGTCACATAACACTATTCAAACTTATATCAATCTTCGGAACACTCAAAACATCATCGAATCATCAAAACACCCTCGGATTCAAGCCTAAGGTTTCCAAAACTTCCAAATTCCGCTTTCGATCAAAAAGTCTATCAAACCTTGTCTGAATGACCTAAAATTTTGCAAACACGTCACAAATGACATAACGGACCTACTCCAATTTACGGAATTCCATTCCGACTCTAATATCAAAATTTTCATTACCAACCGAAAAATGCCAAAATTCCAATTTCTCCAATTCAAGCCTAAATCTACCACGAACCTCCAAAATATATTCCGATTACGCTCCTAAGTCCCAAATCACCTAACGAAGCTATATGAACCATAAAAACCTTATTCCGAGATCGTTTACACACAAGTCAACTTCCAATTGACTTTTCCAATTAAATGGCCAACTTAAGAGACTAAGTGTCTCACAACACTCCAAAACTACTCCAAACCCGAACCAACCGACGCGATATGATGAAATGTAGCTGAATAACACATAAGAAAGCTGGAATGGGGGAAACGGAGTGATAACTCATAAAATAACCGGCCGAGTCGTTACATCCTCCCCCTCTTAAACAAGCGTTCGTCCTCGAACGAGTTAAGAAACATACCTGAAGCCTTAAATAGGTGGGGATATCTGCTCTGCATCTCCCGCTCAGTCTACCAGGTAGCCTCCTCCACGGGCCGACCTCTCCACTGCACTTTCACTGAAGCTATATCCTTTGATCTCAACTTTCGAACCTGACGCTCCAAAATAGCCACTGGCTCCACATCATAAGTCAAATCATCATCTAACTGAACCATGCTGAAATCCAAAACATGAGACAAATCGCCAATATACTTCCGGAGCATAGAAAAATGAAATACCGGATGCATACTCGACAAGCTGGGTGGCAAAGCAAGCTCATAAGCCACCTACCCAATCCTCTGAAGAACCTCAAAAGGCCCAATAAACCGAGGACTCAATTTACCCTTCTTCCCAAATCTCATAACGCCCTTCATAGGTGAAACCTTCAGTAGAACCTTCTTCCCAACCATGTAGGACATATCACGAACCTTCCGGTCAGCATAACTTTTTCTTCTCGACTAAGTTGTACAGAGCCACTCCTGGATAACCTTCACCTTGTCCAAAGCATCATGTACTAAGTCTGTACCCAAAAGCCTAGCCTCATCCAACTCAAACCAACCAACTGGAGATCTACACTGCCTACATTATAAAGCCTCATATAGAGCCATATGAATACTCGATTGATAACTGTTGTTATAAGCAAACTCCACGAGCGGTAGAAACTGATCCCATGACCCTCCAAAATTAATGACACAAGTGTGCAACATGTCCTCCAATATCTAATTAGTGTGCTCGGACTGCCCGTCCGTCTGAGGGTGAAAAGTTATGCTCAACTCAACCTGAGTACCCAACTCTCGCTGCACGACCCTCCAAAACTGTGAAGTAAACTAAGTACCTCTATCTAAAATGATGGAAAGTGAGACACCATGCAAGTGAACAATCTCTCGGATATAAATCTCTGCTAACCGCTCTGAAGAATAGGTAGTACACACAGGAATGAAGTGCGCGGACTTGGCCAGCCGATCCACAATCATCCAAATAACATCAAACTTCTTCAAAGTCCGTGGGAGCCAACTACGAAGTCCATGGTGATCCTCTCCCACTTCCACTCTGGAATATCTAACTGTTAAAGCAAGCCACCCGGTCTTTGATGCTCATATTTCACATGCTGACAATTGAGACACCAAGCTACAAATCCCACAATATCCTTCTTCATTCTTCTCCACCAATAATGCTGTCTCAAATCCTGATACATCTTCACGGCACCCGAATGGATGGAATACCGCGTGCTATGGGCCTCCTCCAAAATCAACTCTCGAACCCATCCACATTGGGCACACATATCCGGTGATGCATCCTCAATACCCTATCGTCACCAATAGTCACATCTCTGGCATCGTCGTGCTGAACTTTGTCCTTAAGGACAATCAAATGTGGATCATCATATTGGCACTCTCTAATGCGATCAAACAAGGAGGATCGAGAAACCACGCAAGCTAAGACCCGACTGAGCTCAGAAATATCCAACCTCATAAACCGATTGGCCAAGGCCTGAACGTCAACTGCAAGAGGTCTCTCCCCAACAGGAATAAATGCAAGACTGCCCATACTCACCGCCTTCCTACTCAAGGCATTGGCCACTACATTAGCCTTCCTCGTATGGTATAAGATAGTAATATCATAGTCCTTTAGCAGCTCCAACCATCTCCGCTGCCTCAAATTGAGATCCTTCTGCTTGAACAAGTCCTGGAGGCTACGATGATCAGTAAACACCTCACAATACACACCATAGAGATAATGCCTCCAAATATTCTACGCGTGGACAATGGCAACCAACTCTAGATCATGAATAGGGTAATTCTTCTCATGAGGCTTCAACTGACGAGAAGCATAAGCAATCACTCTACTCTCCTACATCAAAACACACCCAATACCAACTCTCAAAGCATCACAGTACACTGCATATGAACCTGAAGTTGATGGCAAAACTAACACTGGAGTTGTGGTCAAGGCAGTCTTAAGTTTTTGAAAGCTCGCCTCACACTCATCCGACCACCTAAATAGAGAACCCTTTTGAGTCAATTTGGTCAAGGGTGATGCTATAGATGAAAATACCTGAATGAACCGATGGTAATAACTTGCCAATCCAAGACAACTATGAATCTCTATGGTTGAGGACGGTCTGGGCAAACTCCGAACCGCCTCTATCTTCTTCGGATCAACCTGAAGAAAGCCACTGAACTGAGCCAAAACTCACACTTGGATAACTTTGCATAAAGTTTCTCCTCCTCCAATCTCTGCAACACAACTCTCAAATGCTTTGTGTGCTCTGCCTGACTATGCGAGTATACCAGAATATCATCAATGAATATAATAAAGAACGAGTCGAGATAAGGTCAAAACACGTTATTCATCAAATGCAAGAATGATTCTAGGGGCATTGGTCAGCCCAAAAGACATCACAAGGAACTCATAATGACCATATCGGGTCCTGAAAGCTATCTTAAGAATATCCGAGTCCCTGATCTTCAACTAGTGATCCCTGAACGGAGATCATTCTTGGAGAACATTCTCTTTCCTGAAGCTGGTCAAATAGATCATCGATACGAGGCAAAGTATACTTGTTTTTGATTGTAACTTTGTTCAACTACCTGCAATCAATGCATATTCTCATTGTGTCTTCCTTCTTCTTCATAAATAGAACATGCGCATCCCAAGGTGACACACTAGGCCGAATGAACCCATTATCAATGAGTTCCTAAAGCTGCTCCTTCAACTCCACCGGTGCCATACGATACAGTGGAATAGAAATGGGAAGTGCCCAGAACCAAATCAATACCAAAAACAATATCCTTGTCTGGTGGCATGCCCGACAGGTCTGCAGGAAACACATCGGGAAAATCTCTTACTATAGGAACAAAATTAATACTAGGAGTCTCTGCACTGACATACCTCGCAAAGGCTAAGTATGAAAGAAAACCCTTCCCAACCATCCGCTGGGCCTTCAGATATGAAATCATCCTACTGGGGACAAAATTAGTCGAACCTCGCCACTCAATCTGTGGCACACCCGGCATAGCCAACGTCACTATCTTAGCATGACAGTTTAATATAGCACGATAAGGAGATAGTCAATCCATGCCTAATATCACATCAAAGTCTACCATACAAAGTAACAAAAGGTCCACTCTGGTCTCCAGACCCTCAATAATTACCACACACGACCGGTAAACACGGTCCACAGCAATAGTATCGCCCACCGGAGTAGATACAAGAAACAAGAGACTCACGAGACGTATCCAAATAACGAGCAAAATATGATGGCACATATGAAAAAGTGGAATCGGGATCAAATAATACAGAGGCATCTCTGTGGCAGACTATGACAATACTTGCAATCACAACATCTGAAGCAATAGTATCAGGTCTGGCTGGGAGTGTATAGAAACGGGCCTGACCACCACCTGATCGACCTCCCCCTCTAGGGTGACCCCTAGCTGACTGACCCCCACCCCTAGTTACCTGAGCGGGTGGTGAAGTAAATGAGGCTGAAGTCGAGGGCTGACTCCTCTGCTAAGACGAACCCTCAAGAAGATGAAGACATTGCCTCCTCATATGTCCAAACTCTCTACACTCGTAGCAACTCCCTAGTGCGGGGAACGGGGACTAAAGGGAATCCCTAGCAATGAAATTACCAGTAGAAGGACCTGGCATGGAAGAACCTTGAACCGATGGAGCACAGGACGAACTCTGGCTGGTAGGGCACTAAGTGATGAATGGTCTTGATGTGAGCTGTGAGAATCATGGACCGATGATGCCCCGCAATTAACTGGGCGAGCTGACTGAGCATGTCTGAATGGACGACCTCTGCTGTGCTAAAACTGACCTCTCGAAGGAGCACCACCAAAACTACCAGATCCTCGAGGCCTCTTGGCCTATCTCTTATCTCGCTCCTAATAACGAAATGACTTAATCTCGCGAGCGATATCAACAACCTCCTCAAAAGTAGCACCTGACACCCTCTCCCTGGTCATGAGATTCTGAAGATGATATGTGAGGCCATCAACGAACCTCTGAATCCTCTTTCTATCCATAGGAACCAACCAAACAGT
The DNA here is from genome assembly GCF_000393655.2 of Nicotiana sylvestris. Classification (NCBI taxonomy): domain Eukaryota; kingdom Viridiplantae; phylum Streptophyta; class Magnoliopsida; order Solanales; family Solanaceae; genus Nicotiana; species Nicotiana sylvestris. The sequence goes on from NC_091060.1 coordinate 2,784,793, forward strand.
ATGCGAGTTAACTTTGAGAACCTCATCTCATACTGCATCACCGTCATATCACCCTGATGCAACTACTCGAACTGCCTGCATAGCTCCTGCCAGCGAGACTGTGGCACATACTTCTCCAAAAAGAGAACAGAGAACCGTTGCTAGGTAAGGGACACTGCATCAACAGGCCTACGCCTCTCATAAGTCTCCCACCAAGTAAAGGCAGCTCCAAAAAATTGATAAGTCGTTAGTGCGACCCCACTGGTCTCCAGATTACATGCTTTAAAAAGAATCCTCTGACACTTATACAAGAAACCATGGGCATCCTCGCCCTCTGTACTACTGAAATCGAAGGCTAAAGTCTACCAAACCTCTCTAATCGATACTACTCGTCGTCAGGCATAACTAGTACCACATAATCCAGAGTTGGTGCAATCGGCTGGGCTGGAGGTGCCCCCGGTGTCTGAAGTCCCTGCACAACCTACTGAAATGTGCTAGAAACGGTAGTCTGAGTTCTCCCCCGGCCTGAGAAGTAGTTGTGGCCCTAGTAACTGAGACCGCCTGAGCCAGGCCAGTGCATACTGATAGAATTTGGACTAGGGCCTCCTAAAGGCCTGGAATAACAATCAGCACAGTCGGTGCCTGAGCTGGTCCTGCTGGAGCATCCGCAACTGGGACATGATCCTGAACTAGGGTGGCTGGTGGATCTACAGGTAGGGGTGGGCATATTTCGGTCAGAACCGAATAAACCGACCGAACCGATTTTTTTTATTTCGATTTCGATTATTCGGTTTGTTCGGTCGGTTTCGGTTTAAATTTTAAAATTTTGATTTTTCGGTTCGGTTTTCGGTTATTAAGTTTTTTATTTTAGTTAACCGAAAAACCGAATTATTAACATATATGTTCTTTAAGTTATATATAGGCTAAGCCCATAGGTAATAAATTAGCATTATTAGGTCCAATCTATCAAAGACTCAACCCAATTAAGTAAATCCATCAACTTTCCAATCTTAAAGACTTTCAGTCTATTAAAAACTTTCATAGCATATGTGATAGATACCGGGAGAATTTCACACAGAGTTGTAATTTAAACTATGTTTGAATTTTATGATCCATATAGTGTGAAAAGTTTAGTCTATTTTTTTTCTATAAATACAATATTTCCAACAATTTTGAAGTTTTGGAAAAAATCAACAAATTCGCCGGTCGTATTATTACATAGAAGGAGTACAATATGATAATGTTCAAACTAAAAACCGAACCGAAATAACCAAACCAAAATTAGAATAACCGAACTGAACCGAACTTATTTCAGTTCGGTTTCGGTTACTACTTTTACAAAACCGAAAACCGAATAACCGAACCGAATTTCTTCAAATCGAACCGAACCGACCGAATGCCCACCCCTATCTGCAGGTGCTGCCCTAGCTGTTGTGCGGTTGCACCCCTGCCCCTACCACTGACTCAACCGCGCCCTCGGCCTTTAGTGGCCCCAACTGGTGGTACTGGTAGTCGTTCGTCCTGACCAGTAGCACGTTTCCTCACCATCTGTAAGAGAATAGAATAACAGAAGTTTAGTACCAGAATCAACAGATTCGCACGACATGAATTTCAAGAATGTGAATTTTTTCGGAAAAGACTTTAAGAGTGCTGGAAACTCTCACTCTGATGCTCGGGCACCTGAATCTGCACACAAGGTACAAGGAGTAACATGAGTGCGCCAACTCAGTAAGTAACTAAAGTAAATAAATTCTGGGTGCAGTGACGGGCATTTAAAATCATATGCATTCTTATCAAGAAATTTTCAACAGAAATATCAAGTCAAAATCTGCAGTTCAATAGCCAATTTATCTCGAAAGAAAAAGACTCCAGTTCAATTAAAATCCTTTAAAAACATTTATTCAACATTTTTCAACAGAGGCCCAGTATAAAAGAGGAGTGAAAGCAGAAAAATGTCATAAACAAGCCCCTCGGGCAAGGTATCACTCATAAGTATAGCCTCTCGTGCAAGTCTCTCAGTCACTCTTGACTCATCTCTCGTCAATCAGTACTCACACTCAGCACTCTGGCTTAATAGATATCTCATAATAATAATGAGAACTGCTGCGGCATGATGCCCGATCCATAATATATAGTCGACTATGCTCACTGGGGGTGTACAGACTCCAGAGGGGCTCCTACAGCCCAAACGTCATATCGCTGCGGCGCACAACCTGATCCATTACATATCGCTGCGGCGTGTAGCCTAATCCATATTAATATCGCTGCGGCGTGAAGCCCTATCCATAATTTATATATAATATCGTTGCATCATGCAGCCTGATCCATAATATTATATATAATCCGTACCATTAGGTCATCAACCTATCTCAATCATTAAGCTCACAGCCACCCGGGCATATCAGTGAAAATCAGGAAAACTCAGCCCAAATAGTTTTCATGTATTAAGAAGTAGAGTGATGAAACCGGATTAAACAATAAACAGGTAAAACATGACTGAGGATATGCTTTCAAATCTAAACAGTGTGAGGAAAGTAGTAAAATACCCCTAAGGGTCTAAACAGTTCGACACAAAGATCCCAAACATGGCATTCAACCCTAATTAACATACCAATTTCTAAAACACATGGATATCATATACAATATATCAAAATATGCAACTATACTGTCGCCTCGAGACAAACCAAGTCACAATCCCTAAGGGTGCACGCCCACACGCCCATCACCTAGCATGTGTGTCACCTCATTTATCAAACAGTATGAAATTCTGGGGTTTTATACCCTCAGGTCTAGATTTACTATTGTTACTTAACTCAAACCGGATGAAATACTACTGCGCGATGCCCTTGCCTCTCGACTCAGCCTCAACTCGCGTCGAATCCATCCAAAAATTAGAATAATAACATCAATATATGCTAAGGGAACTACGCCCATGTAAAAATAATCAAATTACATCAAGAATCCCGAAATTGGTCAAACCCGACCCCCAGGCCCATATCTCGGAATCCGATAAAAATCAAATCAATAGAATCCTCATCCTCATCCTCAAATGTTCCCTCAAATCCCCAATTTTACCTCTCCAATTTCGAGCCCTAGCTTCCCAATTTTTCACCTCTAATCCCATAAATTTCATGCTTAAACAATTGAAAATCAACATAGGATCGGGTTTTAGATTCAAGAAACTCACCTCAATGGAAACCCCATTGATTCCCTCTTCAAAACCCTCCAAAAAGTTTCTAACTCCGGATAAAAATGGTGGAAAGCAACCCAAATTTCGCGAAGGGGAACTTATATACTTTTTGACATAGGGATTCCGCACCTGCGATCCTTTTCATGCTTCCACGGTCTGTCCAACCACATATGAGGTTTCCACTTAAACTCCTAGGATCGCGCATGCGCTCATCTACCTGAAACTGCAGCCTCACAGGTGCGTTACACCTCCTGCACCTGCGACTTCTGGCTTTCTCTCATATGGTCGCATCTACGTCTGATCTACCGCTTCTGCGATCTCGCGCCTGTGGTCCCCAATTTGCAGTTGCGGTTATGACAGTGGCAGCAACTGAAGCTGCTCACTTCCAAAACTAAAATTTCCGAAAATCATCCGAATTCATCCCGAGGCCCCCGGGACCTCAACCAAAAATACGAACAAGTCACATAACACTATTCAAACGTATACCAACCTTCGGAACACTCAAAACAACATCGAATCATCAAAACACCCTCGGATTCAAGCCTAAGGTTTCCAAAACTTCCAAATTGCGCTTTCGATCAAAAAGTCTACCAAACCTTGCCCGAATGACCTGAAATTTTGCACACACATCACAAGTGACACAAAAGACCTACTCCAATTTCCGGAATTCCATTTCGATTTCGATATCAAAATTTCCACTACTAACTGGAAAGCGCCAAAATTCTAATTTTGCCAATTCAAGCCTAAATCTACCACTGACCTCCAAAATACATTCCGATTACTCTCCTAAGTCCCAAATCACCTAACGAAGCTATCTGAACCATAAAAACCTTATTCCGAGATCATTTACATACAAGTCAACTTCTGATTGACTTTTCCAACCAAATGGTCAACTTAAGAGACTAAGTGTCTCATAACACTCCAAAACTACTCCAAACCCGAACCAACGGACATGATACGATTAAATGTAGATGAACAACACATAAGAAAGTATAAATGGGGGAAATAGAGCGATAACTCATGAAACGACCGTCCGGGTCGTTACATGTTATAGCGTTGTATTATCTGTTAGTTAGGATTGTTATGTATAAGTTAGTTATTAACTTAAGTTAGCTGTTAGTTTGGGATTGTTAGTTCTGATTGGTATTAGTTGGTATTAGATGATTGGGACTATTTCTATATATGCAAAGGGAGCGGCTTACTCACAAAATTAACCTTTAAAAAGAGATCAAAGGCTGACTCCCAAACATCTACTAGTAAGAAGAATGTTAATGCTGAGGGTGGTAAAGGAAGAAGCAATAGTAACATGGTGCAGAACTCACAAAACTCAGATGTGTAACAATCTCAAGTTTCAGATGTGCAACAATCTCAAGCAAGCAACAAAGTTGCTCTTACTGTATTTAAGAGGGAGGCCAAGAGTTGTGGGACATAGAGTATTTGTCAGCAAAAGTGGCTATACATGTGTTGAGGTAATTAGTAGTTTGGTTGCTAGTTTTGAGGTTGCAAGTTAAACTCTATTGTTTGATATCTATTTTTTAACTTAACTTTCAGCAAGGGAGGCCTGTTAGTAGGATAATTGATAGTGGAAGGATCAATGGAGCAGTTGAAAGTTCAGCTATAGTGACTGGTGATCTTGGTTATAAACCAATTACAGGCCTGAAATAGAAGGGAAAGCAAGTAATCACAACTAGAGAACTTCAACATAGAAGTGCTTTACTACAGTATTTAAGGTCAAAATCACCAAAAGCCAATGAAAAAAATGGAGGTGTTTGAGCTTCAACACTACTCTATTGGGAACTATTGTATGTCGATATTATGATTGTGTTTTGGATAATATTTTTGTGGTAAAAATTATGATGTAAACTATTAAAACTTGTTTTACTTCAATGCACCTCATGGGATGTAATGTAAAACTAGTCAATTGTAGGCCTTTTGAACTTTAATACAATGTGTTATTTCTAGCTTTCCTTGTGTTTTTAATTCTGCGAAAAGATCAAACATATAGCAATGACAATACACTTCCTAGCATTTGAAACAAAAACAATAACCAAGTTATATATTACATTTCCTAGTGTCACGGCCCAAAACCTAGACCCGGTCGTGATGGCGTCTCTCGTGAAGACAAGGCCAGCCGACACTTCCTATTTTCCAATATTTAGCAGTTAAGCATTTAAGAACAGTCTAAACATGATAAAATAACTCCGAAATGACAATAATAACATAAGTACGCGGAAGAACACCCATACACAACCCTAACTGGGGTGTCAATAGTCATGAGCATCTATAGGTCATAACACAATTCTGCTGAATCCATAAACTAGTACAATTGTCTGATAAGAAATGAAGGCGATAAAGGAATAGAGACACGAGGTTGCAGACGTCAATAGCTACCTCGTAATCTCTGAATGCTCGCCTGAAGCTGGAGGAATCAACACTCGGGAGCGGAACCAACAACGCCTGAATCTGTACACAGGGTGCAGAGATTAAAGTGAATACTCCAACTCAGTGAGTAACAAATGTAAATAACGACTGAAAATAAGAAAAATACGTAAGGCACAAGACATTCTATAATGAAGCAGTAAAACCATTTAAAAGAATAGTAAACCTATAAAAAGTTTAGAAATCCCTCTTTCAACAAGTAAACAAGTAATGTGACAGGCAGTTAAGGTAAAGTAAACAAATAGAAGTTCGCCCCTCGGGCACAGTATCATCAAATCCGCCCCTTGCAACATCTCAAAATAGTACCAGCCCCTCGGACTCAATCTCACATCACAATGGGTACCCGCGCTCACTAGGGGTGTGCAGACTCCTGGAGGGGCCCCTTACGGCCCAAGCGCAATAACAAGCCATCTCGTGGCATCAAAACTAGGACCTCGGCCTTATATCAATCAAGCCACCTCGTGGCGTACATATCTTAGGCCCTCGGCCTCAAATTAGTATCAATGTTTCCTCACAACGTAGGCCCTCAGCCTTACTCAGTCAAAACTCATCACATGCCTCTCGGGCAATAGTAAAACAGTGTTTCTCTGCCCAAACATCATTTAAAATATCATTTAAGTTATAAAACTTAGTAAACATGGATGAGTAGTAAAATAGTGGAAATTAACATGACTGAGTTCAAGTAATAAGTCAAAATAGTGAGAAAATAGTAATAAAAATCCCCGAAGGGTTCAAATAGTTGGCATTCAGCCCAAATCATGACGATAGCAAATAATTTCAGTCAAATACGCAATAAAATCATCAACCGGGACGGACAAGTCACAATACCAATAGTGCATGACCCCACGCCCATCATCAAGCGTGTGTCTCACCTCAATATAGCACTACGATGTGCAATTCGGGGTTTCAAACCCTCAGAACATCATTTACAAACATTACTCACCTCGAACCGGCTAAATCTCTAGCTCGCGATGCTTTTGCCCCTTGAATCGACCTTCACGCGCGTCGAATCTATCCAAAATCAGAATGAGGACGTCAAATTATGTTAAAGGAACGAAGCCCAAGTGAAAACAATCAATAAAGGTCACAAATCCCGAAATTACCAAAACCCGACCCCCGGGCCCATGTCTCGAAATTTAGAAATTTTCATTCTAATAGATCCCTTATCTCCCCACGAGTTCATACATACCAAGAACATCAAAATCCATCCAAAAATGACCCTTCAAATCCTAAATGTTTGGTCTCCAATTTCAAGCCCTAGCTCTTAAATTTTAGGCTTAGATTTCATGATTTTCTAGGTGGAATTCACGTAATAATCGAGTTTTTAGTCCAAAATTCTTACCTCCAAACGTTACCCCTTGAAATCCTCTCAATTTTCTTCAAAAAGCTCTTAAATGATCAACTCTACCTAGAATTGAGGAAATAAGCCTCAAAATCGCGGACAAGACGAGCTTAAAACATTCTGCCTAGGCATAATTTTCTTCATTGCGATCAGGGGAAAACCTTCGCGATCGCGAAACACAAAAACTCAGCTCTCAAAATTTACCCTATACGAACGCAATAAAAGCCTTGCGAACGCAATGCTCTGCCATTTTACTCTACGCGATCGCGGACCCATTGCTGCGTTCGCAATAAACAAATCGCATCCAAGACCCCTGGTCCACTCAACCCTCTGCGAACGCGACCATCTCCCCGCGTTCATAATCAACAACTCCACCACCTCAATGCGATCGCATCTCTTCCTTTGTAAACGCAAAGACCAAACTGGACTGCCCCTCAAAAGCTTCTATGCGATCGTAGGACTCCCTACGCGATCGCGAAAGGCATAGTTCTGCAACATCTGAACCTGCAATTTCTGCAATCTTCTCAACTTCAAAATGATCCGAATGACCACCCGAAACTCACCCGAGGCCCCCAGGACCGCAACCAAAGGCACTAACATATCCTAAAACCTTATTCAAACTTGTTCCAATCATCAAAACACCTCCAATAACATCAAATCACCCAAAACACATCGGATTCAAGCCTAAGTTTCAAAAATCTTCCGAATTTTGCTTTTGATCAAAAACCCGACCAAACCACATCCGAATGACCTGAAATTTTGCACACATATCCCAAATGACACGATGAAGCTACTGCAACTCTCAGAATTTCATTCCAACCCCTATATCAAAATCTTGCCTACCAACCGGAAATCGCCAAAATATCAACTTCGCCAATTCAAGCCTAAATCTACTCCAACCCTCCAAAACCTATTCCGATCACGCTCCTAAGTCATAAATCACATACCAAAGCTAACCGAACCATCGGAACTCACATCCGAGCCCTCTAACACATAAGTCCACATCCAATTGACTTTTCCAACTTAAACTTCCTTAAAAGAGACTAAGTGTCTCAAACCTTACCAAAATTATTCTGGACTCGATCCGACTAACCCGATACCAAAAAACACGGATAACAAAGCATAAAGAAGTAGAAAATGGGGGAAATAGAGCGGTAACTCATGAGATGACTGGCCGGGTCATCACACCTAGCATTTGAAACACTTCATAGAGTTTGAACAACCAAAAATACACATTGAAACATATACTAATAATAAACAGCATCTTCAAAATTTTCTTCTTCTTCAATTCAGCCTCAAGTTCCATTTTATCCTTCTGTAAGCCAAGAATTATCATCTTCGATTGGCCAGGAATTTTCGGATCATACCACTGGAAAAATCCACAAGCAACACGATCCTTAGCCTGAAAATTTTAACCAAACCACTATAAATAAAAGCAAAATTTAGCCATATTATATCACATAAAATATGATGATTTTAAAGATGATTACCCCATAGTACTTGCATTCAAAAAACATCTTCCTAGGTTAGCATTTGTGGTTGATGTTCTCAAAGAAGCAAGCTGCCCACAACCACAAAACACATTAAACCTCATGACTCTTCTACAATGAGTGTTCTTCTTTCAAATTAATTTGGGTAAAATGACGGATGGATAAAATGCGAAAGATAAAATAAAAAGTCAATAAACAGAGAGAGAATTTCAAATGGATTAAGATGAATAAAGAGATAAAAAGGGTGAATAAATGGTAAAGAAAGGTGAAGAAATGGAGAAGAGAGATGAAATAATGGAGATGATGGTGTAATATAAACAAAAAAGGATAAATATAAGTTTTTTATATAAATGGGCTAATTAGCCGTTATTCAAGCTGTCAGGTGGGCCCATTTTCATGCTGATTTCACTGTTCATACGCTCTTGCGCAACTGATTTCACACAATATGCCACATAAGAGAAGGGGGGGGGGGGCGAAGGGGGATATAATTCAGGGTGTTTCCGGGAACACTCGATAGTTTAGGTAGGAAATTAACAAAAATCGTATAGTTTAGGCGGGTTTGAGGGTATTAACTCATACCATAATAGTAAATTATTAACAACATAGCGTGGAAGAAGTGGCAAAGTCGAAATTTTCTTTAAGGGAACTCATCATATGAAAAGTAAATAGGCGAAGTATTCTTAGGTTGTGTCAACATGAACTCAACATTTACACTGAATACATAAAAGGAATTTTTACCTCCTGTAGCAAAGGTTGATACCTTATTTATTTTAAATAAATACCCTTTTAAAAAATTATATCCACAGCTACCTTTTGATTTTGATAGCCAAATATCTATTTATGGTCACCTCATATCCTTAAGTCATAAAATATGCTTTGTATTATTTCTCTCTCTCATTCTTTCAAATTTTTCTCCACCCTCCCGCTCTCTCGACGCCATGAATACAGCCATGATCCTCCACTGATTCATCTCCATTGTCTAACGAAATTTTCATTGTCAGTGGTCTGGGGCTCTGAATCAATGTCGAAATCAAGCCCTAGAATATAATCATTTTTCGGTTTGATGCGGATTTCCGGTTCGGTTTGTACACCCCTAACTTTCCATTCCACCAAACTCCATCGGGATAAAAACTCCCTTCTGGTAGTGTCATTGTGCCAACCTCCTGTTTCTTTAAATCCAATGACACCATTGCATCAATCCTTTTGTTATCATACTTGCTTCTATATCCAATCCAATAAAAGATATTTTCAAAAAAAGAAAAGAAAAGAAAAAGCCCCACCAATGAAGAAAATATGGGGATTTAGCATTAGCAAGTCTTATGTTTCGTATCAACGTCGAAATTTGACATAGGGTAAATTGGGGCTGACAATGGAGGTTCGAAATCTGCCATCGATGAGACGACATTAGGGTTATTCTTGAATAAAAATGACGGAGTTTGGGGCTGAGCAATTTGAGGAGTTTGTTACCTTGTTTTCATTATATTTCAATGTATTTCGCAGTATTCTATGTATTTCATTATATTCATTGTCTTTTTTTTTTCATTATATTTCAATGTATCTTGTTGTATTCCATGTATTTCATTGTAATCACTATCTCGCTATATTCCATAAATGTATTCATATGTTTTTTTAATTAATATAATTTATACATTCAGATGTATTTATGTATTCAGATTTATAATTGAGTTTATTGAGTTATATTAGGAGTCTATTTGTGTTAATTGATTCACTTTTCGTTTAAAAACAGCTGAATAGACCACGATTTATGCTATTTATGTTACTGTATTCACAAATACATATCATGAATACAGTCGAATACGATAATTGCCTACTTGAACTCCCATATTTCACACCGAGTTTTGCTACTGTATTCATGAATACAGTAGCTTAAATATATCGAATACACTCTAGCAAAATTGAAAACATAGCTATAAGAAGTAATATAGTAAATGGTAGCTACAACTAGCTAATAACCATTAAACAATAGTGGTTTGTGAAAATTTCTCTACCTAAAATATGACATTTACCCATTAATGTTCCATGGGATAGTTTTTATGATCATATATAGTGCAAGAGGGTAAAAATTACCAATCTAAATATTTATTACCAAAGTATACAAGTTTACCGCAATTAAGTGAATAAAATGAGAATATGAATTTACAAGAGTCTTCATGATTTTGTTTGGTTTTTATTTTTATAAAAAATGAAATCAAATCTTCATTTTTTTATATTTTATTTTATCGATTTTTCGCTAACTTTATGTTTCTTGATAGTATTTTAATTATAAATGCATTTAATCAAGGTCTAATGTTGTGAATACACTAGGATATCATTTTATAACGACCCGACCGGTTGTTTCATAAGTTACCGCTTCGTTTCCCCCATTTCTGCTTCTTGTTGTTTTGTTCAGCTGTATTATGTGTTATCGGCTTGGTTGGCTCGGGTTCAGAGAGGTTTCGCTTGGGTTTGAGACACTTAGTCTCTTTTGAGTAAGGTTAAGTTAGAAAAGTCAATCGGATGTTGACTTATGTGAGAAAGGGCTCAAATGTAAATTCCGATGGTTCGGATAACTTTGGGAGGTGATTTGGGACTTAGTAGCGTGATCGGAATGTGTTTTGGAGGTCTGGAGTAGATTTAGGCTTGAATTGGCTAAATTGGAATTTTGGCGTTTTCCGGTTGATAGGTTATATTTTGATATAGGGATCGGAATGGAATTCTAGAAGTTGGAGTAGGTCCATTGTGTCATTTTTGATGTGTGTGCAAAATTTCAGGTCATTCGGACGAGGTTTGATAGACTTTTTGATCGAAAGCAGAATTTAGAAGTTTTGGAATTCTTAGGCTTGAATCCGATGTTAATTTGGTGTTTTGATGCTATTTTGAGTGTTCCGAAGATTGGAACAAGTTTGAATGATATTATAGGATATTTTGGCATGTTTGGTTAAGGTTCTGAGGGTCTCGGGTGAGTTTCGGGTGGTTGAATGGATCAATTCATGTTGGAAAAAGTTGCAGAAAATCTGCTGTTGGTGTTGCAGACATTTGGCCTTCGCGTTTGCGAGAGAGGGATGGGAAGTGAGGCTGTCATTTTGGCCTTCGCGTTCGTGAAGTGGTTCCCGTGTTCACGAAGAGTGAGGTCTAGTGGTCATCGCACGCGCGACGAGGGTCCCGCGTTCGCGTAGAGTATTTGGAGTAGCTGGATCCGAGGAGCCTTGTTCTTCGCATTAGCGTAGGTGTAGCCGCATTCGCGAAGGTTGGGTCAGCTGAAGCATTGTGTTCGCGAGGGTTCTTCCGCGTTCGTGTAAGAGGATTTTTGGTCAATGTTATTTTTGTACTTCGCGAACGCGAGGTTTTGACCACGTTCGCGAAGAAGGATTTCAAATCGCTGGGCAGAATGTTTAAAAGGCCATTTTCGTGATTTTTGGCCTAAGTTCACCATTTTTTACTCGGTTTTGGATCTTCTTGAGGGAAATTGAAGAGGGAATCAAAGAGAACTTCTTGGAGGTAAGATTTATGGACTTAATACTCGATCCTATTGTGATTTCTACCTAATTAAACATGAACTTTGGGGGATTTGAAGCCTAAAATTGGGGAGTTAGGGCTTGGAAATTGGAGACTTAATCTAGGGATTTGAGGGGTCATTCGTGGTCAGATTTTGGTATTCTTGGTATGTATGAACTCGTGGGAGGATAAGAATTCCATTGATGTGATTTTTATCGAATTTCGAGACCTGTGCCCGGGGGTCGGGTTGGACCAATTTCGGGATTTTGGTATAATTTCATTATTTTTGCATCGACATCATTCCCTTAGCATATTCTAATGTATAGTTATGATTTTGGGTAGATTCGACGCGAGTTGAGGCCGAGTCTAGAGGCAAGGGCATTACGGAGTAGTATTTCTTCCGGTTTGAGGTAAGTAACCATTGTAAATCTGGACCTGAGGGTATGAAACCCCGGTATTTCATATTACTTTGATAAATTAGATGACACACATGCTAGGTAACGAGCATGTGGGCATGCACCAGTAGGGATTGTGACTTGGTCCATCCTGTAGCAACTATTAAGTCGCGTATTTGATTTGAAATCTTTTGATATTTCGTATTTTAGAGATTGATACTATATTTTAGCTGTATTCCATGTTTGGGGCCTTGTGCCAACTTGTTTAGACCCTTAGGGGCATTTTCTACTAATTTCTTCACTCTATTTGTTTTGAAATCATATCCTCAGTCATGTTTTACCTGTTTATTGTTTAAATCCGGTTTTATCACTCTACTTCTTAATATGTGAAAATTATTTGAGCTGAGTTCCCTTATTTCCACTGATATGCTCGAGTGGCTTTAAGGTTAATGACTGAGAGGTGTTGAGGACCTAATAGCAAGGATTATATATATATATATATATATATATATATATATATATATATATATATATATATTATAGATCGGGCTGCACGCCGAAGCGGTTATTATGATTATTACTATTATGAGATATTATTGAGCCGGAGTGCTGAGTATAAGTACTATTGACGAGAGCTGAGTCACGAGTGACTGAGAGACTTGCCCGAGAGGCTATATTTATGAGTGATACCTTGCTCGAGGGGCCCGTTTATGACATTTTGTTATTTTCACTCTTCTTTTATACTGAGCCTCTGTTGAGAACTGTTAAATAAATGATTTCAAAGTATTTTAATTGAAACTAAAGTTTTTACGAGATGACTGGCTTTTAAATTGCAGAATTTGACTTGAAAATTTTTGTTGAGACATTATATGATTTTTACTGCTCGTCCTGCACTCAGACCTTATTTACTTTAGTTACTTACTGAGTTGGCATACTCACGTTACTCCATGCACCTTGTGTGCAGATCCAGGTGCCCGAGCAGCAGAGTGAGGGTTCCCAGCACTCTCAGAGTTTTACCACAGACTGTAAGGTAGCTGCACGGCATTCGCAACCCTGCTTTCCTCCTTCCTATCTTAGTTTTCTGCATTTTTAGACTTATGATGTATTAGTCAGTCAGTTTGAGTTGTATTTAGAGGCTCTTGACTTGTGACACCAAATTGTTGGGCTGTGTTAGTATATTTCATTTTGTTTTCCGCACATTTCCGTTGATTTATATATTTCATATGAGAATTCGAGGCTTAATCAGTTTTAGAAAATGTTTTATAAAAGGAATTCACTATGGTTACTTGTTGGGATGACTTGCCTAGTACTGTGGTAGGCGCCACCACGACCGGGGTATTTAGGGTCGTGACAAGTTGGTATCAGAGCCTAGGTTACATAGGTCTCGCGAGTCATGAGCCGGTTTAGTAGAGTATCGCGGATCGGTATGGAGACTTCTGTATTTATCCTCGGGAGGCTGCAGAACCTTTAGGAAAACTTCTTATTCTTGAATTCCTGTCATGTGAATCTGTTGATTCTAGTACTAAACTTATGCTATTCTATTCTCTCACAGATGGTGAGGACACGTGCTACCGGTCAGGATGGACGACCACCAGTACCACCAGTTGGTGCCACTAGAGGCTGAGGACGTGGTCGAGGTTGTGGTAGGGGCAGAGGTATAGCCCGCACAGTATCTAGGGCAACACCTCCAAATCCACCAGCCGCCCCAGTTTAGGATCAGGTCCCAGTTACGGACGCTCCAGCAGCACCAGCTCAGGCACCAATTGTGCCTATTGTGATTCCAAGCCTTTAGGAGGCTTTAGCTCAGATTCTATCAGTATGCACTGGCCTAGCTTAGGCGGTCTCAGTTACTTCTGTTGTAGCTACTTCTCAAGCTGGGGGAGGTACTCAGACTCCCGTTGCTCATACACCTGAGAAGGTTGTGCAGGGACTTCAGACACCAAGGGCACCTCCAGCCCAGCCAGTTGCACTAGATTAGGAGATGTGGCACCAGTTATGCCTGACGACAAGTAGCGTCGATTGGAGAGAATTGGTAGACTTCAACCTTCGACTTTCAGTGGTACCAAGGGCGATGATGCCTAGGGTTTTTTGGACAAGTGTCAGAGGATTCTTTGTAAAGTGGGTATTCTGGAGACCAGAGGTGTAGCATTTACTACTTTTCAGTTTTCTGGAGATTCCTTTACTTGGTGGGAGGCTTATGAGAGGCGTAGGCATGTTGATGCAGCGCCCCTTACCTGGTAGCAGTTCTCCGTTCTCTTTTTGAAGAAGTATGTGCCACAGTCTCACAGAGAGAAGCTGCGCAGGTAGTTCGAGCAGTTGTGTTGGGAGATATGACTGTGACACAGTATGAGATGTGGTTCTCTGAGTTAGCTCGTCATACGATCTGGTTGGTTCCCACAGATCAAGAGAGGATTAGGAGGTTTATTGATGGCCTCACATATCAGCTTCGGATTCTCATGACCAGGGAGGGGGTGTCAGGTGCTACTTTTGAGGAGGTTGTTGACATCGCCCACGAGATTGAGTCAGTTTGTTGCTAGGAGCGAGATGAGAGGGAGGCCAAGAGGCCTGGGGATCTGGTAGTTTTGGTGGTGCTCCTTCGAGAGGTAAGTTTCAGCAAAGCAAAGGTCGACCATTCAAGCATGCTCAGTCAGCTCGTCTAGGTTATCGTGGGGCATCATCAGATCATGGTTCTGATAGTTCTCATCAGGTCCATTCATCAATCAGTGCCCTTCCAGCCCAGAGTTCGTCTCGTACTCCATCAGTTCAGAGCTCTTCTATGCCAGGTGTATTTGCTAGTCATCTCAGTGCTGGGGGTTCCCTTCAGTCCCCGTCTCCAGCACCGTGGAGTTATGAGTGTGGAGAGTTTTGGCATATGAGGAGGTAGTGTCCTCGTCTTTTTGAGGGTCCGTCTCAGTAGAGGGGTCACCCCTCGACTTGAGCTCCAGTTACTTCACCGCCTACTCAGGCAGCTAGGGGTGGGGGTCAGTCAGCTAGGGGTCTCCCTAGAGGGGGAGGTCGATCAAGTGGTGGTCAAGCCCGTTTCTATGCACTCCCAGCCACACCCGATGTTATTACTTCAGATGCTGTGATTACATGTATTGTCTCAGTTTGCGCGTAGAGATGCCTCTGTATTATTTGATCCTGGTTCCACTTTTTCATATGTGTCATCATACTTTGCGCATTATTTGTATATGCCCCGTGAGTCTCTTGTTTCATATGTTCGTGTATCTACTCCGGTGGGCGATACTATTGTCATGGACCGTATGTACCGGTCGTGTGTGGTGACTATTAAGGGTCTAGAGACCCAAGTGGAGCTATTATTGCTTTGTATGGTGGACTTTGATGTGATATTGGGCATGGATTGGCTATCTCTATGTCGTGCTATTTTGGATTGTCATGCTAAAGCAGTGACGTTGGCTATGCCTGGTGTACCACAGATTGAGTGGCGAGGTTCGACCGATTTTGTCCCCAGTATGGTGATTTCATTCTTGAAGGCCCAGCGGATAGTTGGGAAGTGTTGTCTTTCATACTTAGCCTTTGTGAGGGATGTCGGTGCAGAGACTCCCAGTATTGATTATGTTCCTATTATGAGGGATTTTTCCGATGTTTTTCTTGTAGACCTGTCAGGCATGCCACCGGGCAGGGATATTGATTTTGGTATTGATTTGGTGCTGGGCACTCATCCCATTTCTATTTCACCGTATCGTATGGAACCGGTGGAGTTGAAAGGGTTGAAGGAGCAGCTTCAGGAACTCCTTGATAAAGGGTTCATTCGGCCTAGTGTGTCAGCGTGGGGAGCGCCTATTCTATTTGTGAAGAAGAAAGATGGCACGATGAGAATGTGTAGTGATTACAGGCAGTTGAACAAAGTTACAATAAAAAATAAGTACATGTTGCCTCACATTGATGATTTATTCGACCAGCTTCAGGGAGTGAGGGTGTTCTCCAAGATTGATCTCTGTTCTGGGTATCACCAGTTGAAGATCAGGGACTCGAATATTCTTAAGACAGCTTCCAGGACCCGATATGGTCATTATGAGTTCTTGTGATATCTTTTGGGCAGACCAATGCCCCCACAACATTCATGCCTTTGATGAATAGGCAGACCGTAACGTTCATGCATTTCAGCCTTATCTCGACTCGTTATTGATTGTTTTCATTGATGATATTCTGGTATACTCGCGTAGTCAGGAGGAGCACGCGGAGTATTTGAGAGTTGTGTTGCAGAGGTTGAGGGAGGAAAAACTTTATGCAAAGTTTTTCAAGTGTGAGTTTTGGCTTAATTCAATGGCATTCTTGGGGCACGTGGTGTCCAGTGAGGGTATTCAGGTTGATCCGAAGAAGATAGAGGTGGTTCAGAGTTGGCCCAGACCGTCCTCAGCCACATAGATTCACAAATTTCTTGGTTTGGCGGGTTATTACCATCGGTTTGTTCAGGGATTTTCATCTATAGCATCCCCCTTGACCAAGTTGACTCAGAAGGGTGATTTATTTAGGTGGTCGGATGAGGGAGAGGCGAGCTTTCAGAAGCTCAAGACTGCCTTGACCACAACTCCAATATTAGTTTCGCCATCAGCTTCAGGTTCATATACAATGTATTGTGATGTTTCGAGAGTTGATATTGGGTGTGTGTTGATGCATGAGGGTAGAGTTATTGCTTGTGCTTCTCGTCAGTTAAATCCCCATGAGAAGAACTACCCCGTTCATTATCTAGAGTTGGCTGCCATTGTTCACGCGTTGAATATCTGGAGGCATTATTCAGATAGTGTATCTTGTGAGGTGTTTACTAATCATCATAGCCTCCAACGCTTGTTCAAACAGAAGGATCTCAATTTGAGTCAACGAAGATGGTTGGAGCTGCTAAAAGATTATGATATTACTATCTTGTACCATTCGGTAAAGGCCAATGTTGTGGCTGATGCCTTGAGTAGGAAGGTGGTGAGTATGGGGAGTTTGGCGTATATTCTTGTTGGGGAGAGATCTCTTGTAGTTGATGTTCAGGCATTGGTCAATCGGTTCGTGAGGTTGGATATTTTGGAGTCCAGTCGGGTATTGACTTGTGTGATTTCTCGATCTTCCATTTGATCGCATCAGAGAGCGCTAGTATGATGATCATCATTAGCTTGTCCTAAAGGACAGAGTTTAGCACGATGATGCTAGAGGTGTGACTATTGGTGATGACGAAGTATTGAGGATGCAATGCCAGATATGTGTGCCCAATGTGGATGGGCTTCAGGAGTTGATTCTAGAGGAGGCCTATAGATCATAGTATTCCATTCATCCGGGTGCCATGAAGATGTATTCGGATCTGAGATAGCATTATTGGTGTAGTAGAATCAAGAAACACATTGTGCGATTTGTAGCTCGGTGTCTCAATTGTCAGCAAGTGAAATATGAAAATAAGAGACCGGGTGGCTTGCTTCAGCAAACGGATATTCCAGAGTGGAAGTGGGAGTGGATCACCATGGACTTTGTAGTTGGGCTCCCACGAACTTTGAAGAAGTTCGATGCTATTTGGGCGTGTTAGAAACTAAGCGTCTACTAGACTATATAGAGAACCAGATTCTCTATTAGTTCCCACTGTAAGCAACATACTGTACAACCAACCAGTATAGAGAGTCAGGTTCTCTAATTTTTCCCATAGTAGCTCGGCAGTAAGTAAACAACACAGAGAATTTTTACATGGAAAAATCTCAACTCAAGGGGACAAAAACCACGACCTATACTTGTAGGCTTTCAACTTCACTAATTTGTAAACACCTATTACAAGCCACTTTGTAATGACTCTATTTCAAAGGATTCAACTCAACTAACTTGTGGTACTCTCACCACAATTCACTTTGTGACTCTCTAGTTACAAAGACTTTAACTAACTTGTGATACTCTCACCACAAGCCATTTTGAAATAACTCTATTACAAAGACTTCAATCACTCTAACTTGTAATAACACTATTACAAGCCACTTTGTAATAACTCTATTACAAATGCTTCACAACTCGACTAACTCTAGCGACAAGACATAAACTTAGAGTGTTTGTGATTTTGGGTTTCCTAAAACACAGCTTCTAAGAAAGAAAGATAGGAGTTACAAATAAAGAACAAATAACAAAGACTCAACAAACCTAAGGACTTAAGATATCTTCAATCTTGGATCCGGTCCTTGAGGTTGCAGCAGCTTTGTTCTTGAGAGAGGTTGTAGCAAGCACTTAAGAGAATATCTTTTTTTTTTTGATTTTGCAAGTGTTGAAGAGAATGTCTTGTGCCTTGCACCAGGTTTATACTACAAAATACATCACCATGGTGATGTCAATTCACAATGGTGATATCAATTCTTGGTTAGTACATGTCTCTTCCTAATGGGAAGTGACTGCTGAACTGTCGCGCGTACTATTACAGGCATTCACTTTCTGCAGTTGTTTTCCAGCTGTATAGTTGACTTATACTTATGTCAGGAGAACACCAAAGGATCAGATCCCTAATCTGGTTCTTGTGAATCTAAAGGCACACTGCCCAGATTATGTTGAGTCGATTAACTTGAATGATTGTACCAGACATGCTTCAGGTCCTTTATCTGGTTCTATCATGAAGTAAGTTGTTTTACCTTCCTTGATTGTATTTATACGTGTGTGACATCACTTGCAATAATGTAAGCAAGGTAGGTAAAAAGCCTTCCATAGAAAGTTGATTGCTGCATTGTTCCTATGCAGTAGCATGTGCAGGCAGTAACTTTCCTGCTGGAGAGTTGACTTCATACAGTCTTCTTGGAAACTGGTAGGGACATGTTGTCGCACCTCCTTTTTACCGCGCCCGCGGGGCGCGTGGGGAGTTTTCTCCAATTAAAGGACAGTCGAAACGGGATTTATTTAATTATTTAAGAGTCGCCACCTGGGAATTTTAAGGCGTCCCAAGTCACCAATTTCAATCCCTGAATCGAGGAAAATATGACTCTGTTTATTATTCTGCGAACCAGAAATCCTGAGTAAGGAATTCTGTTAATCCGGAAGAAGGTGTTAGGCATTTCCGAATTCCGTGGTTCTAGCACGGTCGCTTAACTGTTTTTATTATTGGCTTAATTATCTTGATTTTATTAAATATATTGATGTTACATGATTTTACTACCGCTTATACTTATTGTGATTGAGGACCCTTCTTTGAATCGAATTACGCGTACGTATATTCGTGTTATAAATTTAAAAATGCGGAATTGTGTCACGCGTACGTGTACACGATAACTTTTGGTAATATATTTATTAAACAATCATTTTTTCGAAATTGTCGAATCAAGAATATTTGTTTTTCTTAAATAGTGAACCATACATCTCGGGTTTTTATGAAATTGATTTAACGCCTTTGGAAAAATCCTTTTATTAAATATTCGCTCGAAATTGCGCGTACGCATAATCCGAATTTTTTGCTTTTAAAAAATATAATCAGGGTACGCGAACGTATCCCTAATTGCGCAAAATATTTGTAATGATATTAGGGATTTTTTCCACAAATTATTTATTATATTATGAGAAATCTTCATTTTAAGATACCCTTTAATTCTTGAAAAAGAATTCACAATTTATTGAATATTGCCCGTTGATTATAATTTCCGAGTATTAATTATGTTCATCCCAAGACTATTCAAACTCTCAGTGAAAGGATAAAAATATGATTAATGCTATTTTTGACAATTATAAAAACATATATATGCCAAAGAATGAATTATATATAAAACTGAAAATAAATTATAAAGGAAAGAATATTTTCAAGAACTTTTATTATTATTAATTAGTGCAAGTTCTATTCTAATTACCATTGATATAAAGTTTTGCAATTTGTATCTTACTCTTATATACTTGTTTTGATCCAATAGGCGAAATTAACTTAATTAATTATGCCTATGATTGAGTTATATATGTAATCAAACCCATTTGATTCTAAATCTATGTGAATTATTACAACCATTAACGTTCGCATCGTGTAAGTTCCTAAACCTTTTTATTATTAAGAAAGAGAACAAGTCTAACTGACTTAATAAAATGATATTGCATACAATATTACTTACCATATTTGACATCATAAACATAACGGATTATACTAACTCGTCTTCCAACTATAGATTATGAGCACAACCAATGTTATGCCAAAAGATAGCTAATTGCAACCAATCATCATCTAGCTTTAAACAACAATTAATTAACTAACAAAATAAACGGATAGCATATTTTCCTTGATATTTCCATATTATGCTATACCTATCTAACAATACCGCAAAAAATGTAAATAAAGCCAACTTTCTGCCATGCTTCCTATTTACACAACTCATAGATAACTAAACTAATGAAATTTGACATGGATAACATTATTACAAAGTTTTATATGAATTTCAAAAATAATACAATTAACTTGTAGCCATCGATTCGAACTCACTACCAGCATGAAACCAAAGCTGAAATTTTTAACTAAAGAACTCAAATGAATAGAAGACAGTATTACAATTCAAACTTTGTTTATTTGTCATGTTGAATCTCTTTCCAACATAGAATTTAAAAGGATATGTACCTGAAAATGAAGGTAGAAGGAGTAAATTTCAGCAGTAGCAGCAGTAACAAAATCAATGGAATAGCAGTCTTTCCACAGGTTTGAGCAATAATAAGACCCGAAGAACCCAGATGCACAGTGACAGTACTTTTAGGAAGTTTCAGATTTTTAACTGAACAACGATATTGAACAAATCCGGACAGATTTAATGAAGAGAATGATATTTCTGATTCTGAGACTTGGAACAAAACAGAAAAAAAAAATTCAATTTAAACACAGAATCAACTTCAATACTAACTTCCGATGTAGAATTCTGTTTTAATGTTTCTGTTTTCCTTTCTTTCTATCTTCCTTTTCAAATTTTTGTTTCTGCTTGATTTTTTCTCTTTCAATCTCCTAAAATCTGCCCTCTAAAGTCTGTCCAGCTCCCTGTATTTATACAGGGCTGGTCCTATACAATTTAGTGCTGGATGGACCCTCTTCTCCTTTAAAAATCAGAAAGTTTTTCCATTAAAACTACTTTTGAATATTTTAAAACTAAGTGCTATTTATCCTATTTTTTCAGCAGCCCCATTATCCCTTGTTCCCCTTTATTACTTAAATTATAGCCACTATCATATTATTGAAAGCACACTATCACATTACCCTACTGTTTCATTCTAAAATAGAACTGAAATCCTTCTGTAATTACAGCCCTCAAGGAAATCACAATCTGATAAAAAAACAGATTTTAAAAATTGTTCAGAATCGATTATCCTTCTGAATTAAACAGCTATAACCAATCCTATCAAGTTCTGGACTGAATCTTGACTGAGAATGCACTTTTCTAACACAATGGTATCTAACCAACATTTGTGAAATTGAAATTAAACCTAATATCATAACAACATTATACTGAATTCAGCCTAATAATTCAACTGAACTCAGCTTTTGAACTAAGATCAAACAAACAGGAGCATTGTCAATATTGACAATGTTCTGAACTTAATGTTCAGAAAACAACACACATATAACGTCCATTTTATGGATTTATTAAACAAGAAACCAACTGATTAACAATAACTAATTAATTGATTATAGCAAAATAATCCATCCAAAACAGGTTATTTAAGTCAACATTTTCATAAATGAAAATTCGTAATATAACTAATCGACGAACTTAATCGAGTCGATTACACACATTGTAATTAATCACAACCAACAGAAACAATTCACATTCGGATCAAGTAGATAGGTAGGAGACAGAAATGACTGAATTAATCAAAATAAAAACATGAAAAATTAACAGGTTATTAAACAAACAAGAATACATGTGGAATACTCATAAGAAATAGAAAAAATACCTTTGAATCCTTCAATTTTATTCCGACTTGGACTCAACTCGGCTTCGGATTTTGTTTGAAATCAAACAGACCTTAGTCGAAGTATTTTCCACTGAAAATACTTCGACTAAGGTCGATTAAACCTCAATCTTTATTCAATCTGAACGGAATCCAAAAGTTTGGTATTTTTAGGATTCTTGAAAGTTCGATTTGGGATTTAACCATTTTTGGTCAGATTCGAGGAGAACCAAACATGATATAAGGGTGAGGGTAGCCTAGGGGTCATTTGGTGTCAGCTTAAAACAGATCTGAGTTTGTTCTTGTTTGGTCCGAATCTTCAAAAGAAGATTCGAGAAGCTTGGAACTGATTCGAGCCAAACAAACAATAGATCCATACTCAGGGTGGTTAGGGGAAGCTATGGTGTCGATTTGGGGCTGTTAGGTTTAGATCTAAACTCGGCTCGAATCTTCAAATGAAGATTCGAGAACCTTCAAGCAGATTCGAGCCAAATGGCTAGCATAACTGGATAGAGGATGTTCAGGGGGTTCTAGGTTGTTAAGGTGGTGACCGGCGGCGTTGATGCCGCCGGGTTTCAGGCTTTGGGGTCTTAGGGCGGCTAGGGTTAGGAGTGGGGGTTTGGGGGACGATGATGAACAGTGTAGGAGGGGGGGGGTGTTTAGTTTGGGGCCAGGGTAGGGGCCTGAGACTTATATAGGGGTGGGGTGTATTGATATTATCCGTTGGATTAGATAGAATGAAGGGTTGAGATCAATCCACTTAACCAAACGTCGTCGTTTGGTCTAAGTTCAGGGTCGGCCTGTATTGGGTCAAAGGGTCGGGTTACGGGTTACGGGTAAGGGTAGTAGATCTCATCCGTTGATTGGATTTGATCGAACGGTCCATGATGAACCACGACTAAACGCTGTCGTTTTGACTCTTTTCGGACTGGACCGGACCTGGGCTAAAGGGGGTAATTTGGTTTGGGCCTGGATTTAAATCCAGGTCCGATTATTATTATTTTTTTCTTTTTCAACTATTTCATTTTTCTAATTTAAATTTCCAATTTTAATTATAAAACAATTTTAACTTCACAAAAATATATTAATTACTCTATAACAATTATTTAACACATAGACAAGACATCAATCACACAGTGGAATATTTAAAATAGAACTATTGCATATTTTTTGTGATTTTATTTAAATTATCTTTTAAATGCATAATTAAATCCTATATGCATGCAACATGTATTTTATTTTATTTTTTCATTTATTATGACAAAGTAAACACTTACGGATATAACACAAGTATTTAGCATCACGCAAATTCAAAAATTACACAGTAAAAGAAATTTATTTTATTTTTTGATTTATTTTGGAGTAGTTTTCGTAAGGCAAAAATCACGTGCTCACAGCTGCCCCTCTTTGTGCGGAAACTCGAAGAGTTTTCGTGCAAAGATAAAGTGAGCGGATACGAGCGATTTTTGCCCGTTCGAATACTCCGTGGGAAG
Organism: Nicotiana sylvestris; assembly: GCF_000393655.2. Classification (NCBI taxonomy): domain Eukaryota; kingdom Viridiplantae; phylum Streptophyta; class Magnoliopsida; order Solanales; family Solanaceae; genus Nicotiana; species Nicotiana sylvestris. The sequence continues at coordinate 2,808,486 of NC_091060.1, forward strand.
CATTTTTAGAAAGATTTGACCGAACCTCTGCTTCAAAGGTTTCCTACATATCCTTGGCTATAAAGGAATCAGGTCAATGTAGTTCGGGAATTTTGGGTAGCTGGGACTACCATGGGACTGTGATGTTACTGCTGCTTTGTGCTGTTTTTACTGCTTGCTGACCTCCTTATTACACCTTACTTTAAAGGAAATACAAAAATTAAACTAGATTATGGTACAGGAATTATAAAAATCTTATTTAGATCATGCCCTTGCGTTTCTTGTTGTCTTGATATTTTGGTGACTCTTGGGCATTTGGCTTATTCCGTATTCCTTTTCATTGTGTCCCGTATTTTCTTTTGGGACTCTTGTTGTTTCTTGCTGGGGATTCTGTTGGACTCCTCTGCTTTATTGATTCTAAGTGTGCTCCTTTTTCATATGAGCGGCTTTTGATTTCAACATTTCAATTTCATTCCCTCGTTCATCAGGTGGGTGCCTTGACTGCTTCTTTTCTTTCTTCATCCTCATTCTCCGGGTGGACGCCTGACTTCTTCAATTCTTTATCCTCATTCTTCAGGTGGACGCCTGAATTCTTCAATTCTTTATCCTCATTCTCCAGGTGGACGCCTGACTTCTTCTTTTCTTTATCCTCATTCTCCAGGTGGACGCCTGACTTCTCCAATTCTTCATCCTCATTCTCCAGGTGGACGCCTGACTTCTTTAATTCTCATCCTCATTCTCCAGGTGGACGCCTGACTTCTTTAATTCTCATCCTCATTCTCCAGGTGGATGCCTGACTTCTTCTTTTCTCATCCTCATTCTCCAGGTGGACGCCTGACTTCTTTAATTCTCATCCTCATTCTCCAGGTGGACGCCTGACTTCTTCATTTCTTCATCCTCATTCTCCAGGTGGACGCCTGACTTCTTCAATTCTTCATCCTCATTCTCCAGGTGGATGCCTGACTTCTTTAATTCTCATCCTCATTCTCCAGGTGGACGCCTGACTTCTTCTTTTCTTCATCCTCATTCTCCAGGTGGACGCCTGACTTCTTCAATTCTTTATCCTCATTCTCCAGGTGGACGCCTGACTTCTTTAATTCTCATCCTCATTCTCCAGGTGGACGCCTGACTTCTTCTTTTCTTCATCCTCATTCTCCAGGTGGACGCCTGACTTCTTCAATTCTTCATCCTCATTCTCCAGGTGGACGCCTGACTTCTTCTTTTCTTCATACTCATTCTCCAGGTGGACGCCTGACTTCTTCAATTCTTCATCCTCATTCTCCAGGTGGACGCCTGACTTCTTCAATTCTTCATCCTCATTCCCCAGGTGGACGCCTGACTTCTTCAATTCTTTATCCTCATTCTCCAGGTGGACGCCTGACTTCTTCTTTTCTTCATCCTCATTCTCCAGGTGGACGCCTGACTTCTTCAATTCTTCATCCTCATTCTCCAGGTGGACGCCTGACTTCTTTAATTCTCATCCTCATTCTCCAGGTGGACGCCTTACTTCTTCAATTCTTCATCCTCATTCTCCAGGTGGACGCCTGACTTCTTCAATTCTTCATCCTCATTCTCCAGTTGGACGCCTGACTTCTTCAATTCTTTATCCTCATTCTCCAGGTGGACGCCTGACTTCTTCATTTCTTCATCCTTATTCTCCAGGTGGACGCCTGACTTCTTCAATTCTTCATCCTCATTCTCCAGGTGGACGCCTGACTTCTTTAATTCTCATCCTCATTCTCCAGGTGGACGCCTGACTTCTTTAATTCTCATCCTCATTCTCCAAGTAGACGCCTGACTTCTTCAATTCTTCATCCTCATTCTCCAGGTGGACGCCTGACTTCTTTAATTCTCATCCTCATTCTCCAGGTGGACGCCTGACTTCTTTAATTCTCATCCTCATTCTCCAGGTGGACGCCTGACTTCTTCAATTTCTTTATCCTCATTCTCCAGGTGGACGCCTGACTTCTTTAATTCTCATCCTCATTCTCCAGGTGGACGCCTGACTTCTTCAATTCTTCATCCTCATTCTCCAGGTGGACGCCTGACTTCTTCTTTTCTCATCCTCATTCTCCAGGTGGACGCCTGACTTCTTTAATTCTAAGAAAACTTTGTTTGTTTAAAGCAGGGCGATTAATTGGGGCATTCTTGCCGATGGTGAGGCTTCTCTTCGTTTCTCTTTGTTGCCTTGGAATGGTTGAAAAGACTGTTTTGTCCTTGTAATTGATCCTTGACTATAGGATTCCCCTCTGTATGTTTTCCTTCAAACCCTTTTAACTGTACTCATATGTCCCTTCTGACTTTGCTGATCCATTTTTAATTTCACCTTTCTTACACCCATATCTTTTATCTCCCACCTTTCGTGGCCGTATTTTATAACCTTGAATCTTGGTAGCATACCTTGACATTCCTTCTTATTTGTTTGGAATAAAACTTATCCCAAAGATTTTTAGAAAAGTAAGATTTATTAGTGGCGAAACACGCTGATTTCGACAATTATAGAATGAAAAGAAAAATCCAAGTTTGGATGACTGTTGGAGAAAGAATAAAAACTTATCTGATTGGAGTTACTGGCACCAATGATCAGGGTATGCATTTCGGATTAATCAACCCAGTCTTTTAATCAATCTCCTTTCAATTGTCTCATTTTTGTTTTTGCCAAAATTCCCATAATCCAACCTCATTTTTCATTTCACAGACCTGTTGGACTTGCAATGTCTTAAAGAGTTTTCACTGATAAACTTTCCTTATTTGTTCATTTTTTCACTTCCTTTTCGCCTTATGGTGCCCATGAAGGTTTTCACCAATAAGACTCTCTCATTTTACTTTTCTCTCAACTTCCGTCGCCTTATGGTGCCCGTGTGGGTTTTCACCTATAAGACTCTCTCGTTTTTACTTTCTTTTCTTGTTTGTACCAGAATGTTATGAACCATCTTCATTTGCTTGACTCAGCATTTTTCTAAGATTGGTCGAAAGGTCTTTCTGGTATGGGGTTAGAAATGGAAAAGGTATTAAAAGCTTAAACAATTTTGGTATGTGTTTAAATTACAACTCTTGGAATCTTTTTCTTATTTCCAATACAATTCTTGCCCCAGTTCCTTGATTGGGGTCGCTTGATGTTTCTTTTTGTGCGCATTTTATGTATATTGTGCACCCTATGACCGAGCCGTGAGGCACCTACGTATCCTTCTTTGAGGAATCAGGTCAAACGTAGTTCACTAAATAATAGTGATGTTTTTTTTTTTAATTTTTCATACTTGATTTTTTTATTGATTCCAAGAGAGGGTAGGAAAGAAACAAGTATGGCTCAAAGGGGAAGCAAATGGTATAGTGTTTGGATAGCAGAATAAATTGCCTTTGTCATTCCAATCTTCGAAATAATGCTAAATACAAACACTCAAAAAGTTATGCATAATATCTCTTTACCGCGTCAGAATTGATCGCCATGTCTATGCATTTGCCTTCAATGTCTGTTAAGCATAGTGCACCATTCGATAATACTCTGGTCACAATGAATGGTCCTTGCCAATTCGGGGCAAATTTGCCTTTTGCTTCAACCTGATGTGGAAAAATACGTTTCAGCACATGCTGACCTACTTCAAACTTCCGGGGACGCACCTTTTTGTTGTATGCTCTTTCTATTCTTCTTTGATATAATTGACCATGGCATACTGCGGTCAATCGTTTTTCATCAATCAAGTTTAACTGTTCTAGACGGGTTTTGACCCATTCCTCATCATCAATCTTTGCTTCGGCGATGATCCGAAGGGAAGGAATCTCAACTTCTGCAGGAATTACTGCTTCAGTGCCATATACCAACAAATAAGGAGTTGCTCCTACTGAAGTGCGAACAGTAGTGCGGTATCCCAATAATGCAAATGGTAATTTTTCATGCCATTGTTTTGAACCTTCTACCATTTTCCGAAGTATCTTCTTTATGTTTTTGTTGGCTGCTTCTACTGCTCCATTCGCCTTGGGCCGATATGGGGTAGAGTTGCGATGTGTAATCTTAAACTGTTGACATACTTCCTTCATTAGGTTGTTGTTAAGATTAGCACCGTTATCTGTGATGATCACCTTCGGGATTCCGAATCGACATATGATATTTGAGTGGACAAAATCGACCACAACTTTCTTGGTCACTGATTTGAATGTCTTGGCCTCAACCCATTTGATAAAATAATCAATAGCTACCAGAATGAACCTGTGCCCATTGGATGTTGCCGGCTCAATTGGTCCAATTACATCCATGCCCCAGGCAACGAAGGGCCATGGTGCCGACATTGTGTGCAACTCGGATGGTGGAGAATGAATCAAATCTCCGTGTATTTGGCATTGATGACACTTGCGCACAAAACTGATACAATCTCGCTCCATGGTAAGCCAATAGTAACCAGCTCGGAGGATTTTCTTTGCCAACACATATCCACTCATGTGGGGTTCGCAAACTCCTGAATGTACTTCAGACATGACAGTTGTAGCTTGTCTGGCATCTATGCATCTTAATAATCCAAGATCTGGTGTTCTTTTATACAAAACTCCTCCGCTTAAGAAGAATCCATTTGCCAATCGCCTAATGGTCCTCTTTTGGTCTCCTGTGGCTTGTGCGGGATATATCCCCATCCTGATATACTCCTTGATGTCGTGGAACCATGGTTCACCATCAAATTCTTCCTCAACCATATTGCAATAAGCGTGCTGATCGTGGACTTGAATATGTATTGGATCTACATAAGCTTTGTCCGGATGGTGCAACATTGATGCCAGGGTAGCCAATGCATCGACAACCTCATTATGGATTCTTGGAATATGTTGGAATTCCACTGATTGAAACCGCTGACAAAGATCATGTAGACATTGTCGGTATGGGATGAGCTTCAAGTCTCGGGTTTCCCATTCTCCTTGAATTTGATGTACCAAAAGATCTGAATCTCCCATAACTAAGATTTCTCGGATACCCATGTCTGCGGCTAGCCTTAACCCCAAAATACAAGCTTCATATTCAGCCATATTATTGGTGCAATAAAATCGCAACTGAGCCGTAACAGGATAGTGATGCCCTGTTTCAGAAATGATTACAGCTCCTATTCCGACTCCTTTCATGTTAGCGGCTCCATCAAAGAAAAGTTTCCAACTAGGCTTTTCAATTCGCACTACCTCATCGATATGCATTGTTTCTTCGTCAGGAAAATAAGTTTTCAACGGCTCATATTCCTCATCGACCGGGTTTTCGGCCAAATGATCGGCCAGCGCTTGGGCCTTCATTGCAGTTCGAGTCACATAGATGATGTCAAATTCTGTGAGCAATATCTGCCACTTTGCAAGTCTTCCCGTTGGTATAGGCTTTTGAAAAATGTATTTCAATGGATCCAACCGAGAAATGAGGTAAGTAGTGTAGGATGACAAATAGTGTTTCAATTTTTGAGCTACCCATGTTAGGGCGCAACATGCATTTTCCAGATAAGTATACTTAACCTCATAAGCTGTGAACTTCTTGCTAAGGTAGTAAATGGCCTGTTCTTTCCTGCCAGTGAGGTCATGTTGCCCCAATACGCAACCAAATGAATTTTCCAAAACCGTCAAGTAAAGAATCAAAGGTCTTCCTGGCTCTGGCGGGACCAACACGGGTGGGTTTGACAAGTATCCTTTTATCTTATCGAACGCTTCTTGACACTCATCGGTCCATTTGACCGCAGCATCCTTTTTCAACAATTTAAAAATTGGCTCACAGGTTGTTGTGAGCTGAGCAATAAACCTGCTGATGTAATTTAACCTCCCCAACAAACTCATTACTTCAGTTTTGTTTCTTGGAGGTGGCAGTTCTTGGATGGCTTTAATCTTTGACGGATCTAGCTCAATGCCTCGTCGACTGACTATGAATCCCAGCAACTTTCCGGATGGAACTCCAAATGCGCATTTGGCCGGGTTAAGCTTGAGGTTGTACCTGCGAAGTCTTAAGAAGAACTTCCTCAAATCCCCAACGTGGTTGGCCTGATGCTTTGATTTTATGATCACATCATCCACGTATACCTCAATTTCCTTGTGTATCATATCATGAAACACTGTGGTCATTGCTCTCATATAGGTTGCTTCCGGCGTTCTTTAAACCGAATGGCATTACCCGGTAGCAATAAGTTCCCCATGGTGTGATGAATGCCGTCTTTTCTGCATCTTCTTCATCCATTAGAATTTGATGATACCCGGCATAACAATCCACGAAAGACCCTATATCATGCTTGGCACAATTGTCGATCAAAATATGGATATTGGGTAATGGGAAATTATCCTTTGGACTTGCTTTGTTGAGATTGCGATAGTCGACGCATACTCTAATTTTGCCGTCTTTCTTTGGCACAGGAACGACATTAGCCAACCAAACAGGATATCGAGTGACTCGAATGACCTTTGCTTCCAATTGTTTGGTGATTTCTTCCTTAATTCTCACACTCATATCAGGCTTGAATTTTCTCAGCCTCTGCTTGACAGGAGGCACCGTTGGATCGGTGGGCAATTTGTGGACCACTAAATCAGTGCTCAAGCCCGGCATGTCGTCATACGACCATGCAAAAACATCTTTGAATTCTATGAGTGCTTTAATTAACTCTTCTCGGATCTTTGGTTCGAGATGGACACTTATTTTAGTTTCCCGGACATTACTCGTGTCCCCTATATTGACGTCCTCGGTATCACTCAAGTTAGGTTTGATTTTTTCCTCAAAGTGAATTAACTCTTTACTAATCTCTTCAAAAACCTCATCTTCATCATATTCTGATTCATAATCACAATATATTTCTTGAATTAATATTTCGGAACCAGATTGATTTTTAAGACTGGGCTGAAGATTCCTCATGCATGCCATATCACTAGAGCCAGCGTAAAAGGAACTGTACAGAAAAGAAGAAAAAGAAAAGAAAGCTATTAGGAATGATAATAAAAAGGAAACTGCTTTTTATTGGATGATGAAAGATAACAAGGTTTTGCACACTTCAAACCAACTGTAAGATAAACTTTGGGATTACAACCTTGAAATAACCCAAACAAACTGAAAGAAAATCAAAATAAACTACCAAGACTCCTTTCGAATTGGGAGAGGAGTGGCTTTCCAATTATTGAGCTTTGTTTCTGGCCCAACGAATTGAACTTCTGCGTTGCTACACCCTTCTCCGCTTTCCAACATATTCACATCACTAAACAATTTCTCGAACCTTTCAATTAATTCCTCTTCAGGATTGACCCGGGATTTAGGAATTGTTGTTATCGGGCGATTTTTAGCACTGGTCTTGACAAAAGACTTTGACAGATGTGGTACTGGTTTTGGAAGAACCCATGCTCGGTGTTTCAACTTCCTGGCCCTTATCACGTCATTGGCGGTGGGTATGAACCCTAAACCGAATGTTCCCCAGTTCTCGGGGAGAGATACTGGTTGTACAATTCCTTGCAGAGATAAGCCCAGACCTTTGCCGGGTATAAAGCCATTCTTTAACATTTCATAAGCTACCATGACTGATGCAGAGGATATCTTTGGATTCGGAAGGTATTTCCCTTCTGGAATTTTCTCTACCGACACCGTGTCGGACACTTGGTATACCCATGGTCCTTGGTCAATTTCTGTTCCCTCGACCGGTACAATGGTACTGTTGTGAGCATTTAAACTTTCTTCTCCATGCACGACTATTTCTTGATGATCCCATTCAAACTTGACAGCCTGATGTAGTGTTGACGGGACTGCTTTAGCAGCATGGATCCATGGTCGACCCAACAACAAGTTGTAAGAAACAGTCATGTCCAACACTTGAAATTCCATTGTGAATTCAACTGGCCCTATAGTTAGTTCCAACACTATGTCGCCAAATGAATCTCTGCTTCCACCGTCAAATCCTCGTACGCAGATACTATTCTTCTGGATCCTCTCCTCTTTAATTTTTAATTTGTTTAAAGTGGAGAGAGGGCATATGTTTGCACTGGACCCATTGTCAACCAATACCCGGGTTACTACGGAGTTTTCACATTTCACGGTGAGGTAAAGAGCTCTGTTGTGCTCGGTACCTTCCACAGGTAATTCATCATCAGCAAATGTAATTCTGTTTGTCTCAAAGATTCTGTTGGCTATTTTTCCCAAATGATTTACAGAGATCTTTTCAGGAACATGAGCCTCATTCAGGATTTTCATCAAAGCCAGACGGTGCTCCTCTGAATGGATCAGTAATGACAACAATGAAATTTGAGTGGGGGTCTTCTTTAATTGATCCACAACAGAATAATCATGGAGTTTCATTTTTCTTAAAAACTCCTCTGCCTCTTCTTCCGTCACAGCTCTCTTTGTTGGCGTTGGATTGTTTTTAGTTTTTCTTAACTCTTCGGGAGTAAAACATCTTCCCGAACGAGTCAAGCCTTGCACCTCACACACTTCTTCCTTGATTTCTTTTCCCCTGTACATTACAGTCACCCGTTCATAGTTCCATGGGATGGCTTTGTTGTTGATGACCGGCAGCTGGATTACAGGTGCAATAATAACCCGATCTGTACGGGCCCCTTCCACGAATATAATGGGTTTGTTAACAACCCCTGGTACTATCACTTTCGGCTCTTCTTGTTTTGCGGCAACTTTGCTCGATGATCCCTCATCGACTATCATAGACGGTTAATCACCATTTTTGTTCTGCTTAGATACCGGCTTCTCCTCCATTAACTGCTTGTCTGGCTTGGTTTCATGAGACTTGATCATCATGACAGTTTGTGACGGCTTCTTTGTCTCCCCATTGGTTTGTATGATTTCTATCATATTAGCCTCTTGATGGGCTGGCATTGGTTTTCTATTGATATTTGGGGCTTCGAGGGTTTGAACCTCGATTTTATTAGTATCAATCAGCTCTTGTATTGCATTTTTCAAATGCCAACATTTCTCCGTATCATGGCCTGGTGCACCGGAGCAATATTCACAGCTAATGGTGTAATCCAGATTCTTTGGAGGAGGATTGGGTAGCTTGGATTGTATTGGTCTCAGCATGTCTAGCTGTCTCAGCCTGTGGAACAGACTAGTGTAAGACTCTCCCAATGGAGTGTAAGTTTTCTTTTTCTGTTCCCTTTCTCCCCTGAATGCTGGCCTAGGCCTGAAACTTGGTCCGGGATAGGCTCGTGGGTAAGTATTTGGTGTGACGGGAGCACGCCAATTGGTGTGAACAGGTGGCTGATTATATGCTTGAGCATGGTTAATGGAAAAATGAGGCTCTGAAGGGTGATAGTAGTGTTGGGATGAATCATGGTGGTAAGCTGATGGGCGAGGTCTTTGTTGATTATAGTAAAGCGGTGACCCTCTGGGTCCCGGCCAAATTCCTGAATCAACTACCGCTGCTTCCTCCCTCTTCTTTCTTCCAATTCCTCCTACCCCGCCTTGAATAGCTTGAGTAGTTGCCTTAATTGCTGAATAGCTCATGATTTTATTTGTCTTGAGGCCTTCTTCCACCATACCTCCCATCTTCACTACTTCGTTGAATGATTTCCCAACCGCTGAAACCAAGTGGGCATAGTAAGTTGGTTCCAAGGCTTGGAGGAAGTAGTCTACCATTTCGCTCTCCTTCATAGGAGGATCCACTCTTGCTGCCTGTTCTCTCCACCGAAAACCATACTCTCTGAAACTTTCATTGTGTTTCTTCTCAAATTTGGTCAAAGATAATCGATCTGGGATGATTTCCAGATTGTATTGGAAATGGTATGCGAATGCCTGTGCCAGGTCATCCCAGGTGTACCATCTTCCATGGTCCTGGCGTGTATACCACTCCAAAGCTGATCCGCTTAGACTTTGACTGAAGTAAGCCATCAATAATTCATCCTTTCCCCCAGCTCCTCGCATCTTGCTACAGAAACCCCTTAAGTGGGCTACTGGGTCGCCGTGCCCGCTGTATAGGTCAAATTTGGGCATCTTGAAGCCAACTGGCAATTGTACATTGGGGAATAAGCATAAATCTTTGTATGCTACACTGACTTGCCCACCTAATCCCCGCATGTCTCGGAACGATTGTTCTAGACTTTTGACCTTCCTGAACATCTCTTCTTGTTCAACATTTTTGGCTGGCTTGTCAATTTCGGTTGGGAGATCAAACCGAGGAGCAGTTGAATTGATTTCGGAGGCTTTGAAGGTGGGCTCCGGGGGGTAATATTGGTTGTCTTGGGCCTGGAATGTAGGCTCACTAGGAGATTTGTGAAATGTAGCAGGGGGAGGTGCTACGAAAACAGGAGTCATAGGTGGAGGAAAGTATGGAACGGGTTTCGGAGGTGGAGACTGCGGTGTCTGAGAGGTGGTGCCTCGGTAGTGCTGGTAAATGGGGAAGTTTGGGGACAATTCAGTGGTGATATTACCCTGAGTTTGGGTCATTGATGGAGCAGGGTTATTTGGGTAAGATGGGGGTAACTGTCCTGTAGACCAGGCTTGGTACATCTCAGCCATTTGCTGCTTGAGCTTAAACATCTCTTCTTTCATTTTCCCGACATCCATCTCCTCTATCTCCATACTTGTGTCAACATCTGGGATAGACATACTTTCGGGTATTGGTCCTTTTGATCTTGTGTGATAGTGATAATATGCCAGTATACTCTTTAGAGAAACTAACTGCTTGAATTCTGAAAATGAACAAACTTGTTAGTTCTGAGAGTTTAACACATATATAATCACACGTTGAGATGCAATGTTCCTAGACAAATAATCCCTTTCTATTATGCATTTGCTCGGCTGCTTGTGTCGTCCCAGCTTTCTTGAATTTTTTTATTGTTATTCACTTTTATTTATTATATATATCTTTTATCGTGGTGGTCGAATCTTAGAGATTGCCTACGTATCATGCCCCCACATGAATCAGACCATGCGTAGTTTGGACCAAAGGCAATCACTTTTATTCATTACACAAAGATGGAATTACATTTGAAAACTTTAAGAAAATGGCTTGAAAACACACACACTTAAATCAAAATAAAAGATACAATTCTTAACATCTCACAACGTGCCCCACTTTCCACTTTTGTTGTCAAATATTGGGTTATCTGTTCAATGTGGGGCTTGACCTGGATGGCCTCCCAGCGTACGATACATCCTTTCCAACTCCATTGCTAGATGACGAGCAAAAGTGGGCGCATGCTCTGTAAACCTTTCATAATCCATTCCTTGGCAGTTTACATAACTTTGAGATGTGAAGACTGCCAGGTCGTGGATTTGTGCCCTGAAACCTTGGAGACGTTGGTCTTGGTCTTGCAATTGCTGCTGACGAGTGGTGGCTATATCTCTGACACGGTTCTCACGATCTAGAGCTGATTCTAACAAAGCTCGGAGTCTGGCCTGCTCTAATCTTGCTTGCGCTCTTTCCCTGTCGAGGTCTGCTTGTTGGTGTTCTCTGTTGCATCTTCTTGCCTCTTCTAGTTGTGCACGAAGCTGGTCTTCTGATCGCATCCAATAGTCTTTTTCCTTATTGAATTGTGCCTTGTCTTTTTCGGATTGCCTATCTTGGCGTTCCTTGTTAGATCTGGCTTCTTCGTTTAATTGTTGGATCCTTTCTTTTGCTTTGCTCAATGCCCTTTCGTTTTCCGCAAGAATGGAATCATAATCTTGCATTCTTTCAAAGAGATTGGCGATGGTTTTTTGATCCTTCCAGCTCCTCTTTGGCGTTTCAGAAACTCTTTTCATTTTTTGGAATCGAGCATGAAGATTTTCATTCTCACAAGCTAGACTCTTTTTCTCGCCTTCGGCTTCTTGTGCTTGCAAATCTTTCTCCAAACTGAGGCTTCTTAGATTTTCTTTTAGGGCATGGATAGTTGCTTTGTACCCTTTTTCTTTTTCTCCCCAGATCAACCGCTCTTGGATTTTATCATTGAAGTTTTGAACATGGGGTCTTTTTGTTGGCCTTTTTAGCTCAGGTTCTGGTACATCATCCACGCGAGACCGTTTTTCGAACCACCTTGCATATCCAGGATTTATCTCACCCTTTGTAGCGTCTAGGACTTGAGTATCGCTTTTCAAGTATCGGCACCCATTCCACATCTGCTGAAGTAGAGCTTCGGGAATAGTGGCTTCTGGGTGTAATTCGATTACTTGCATACTCAAATCTTCATCATCAGGAACTATTTGATATCTCCCTAGTTGCCTTAGGACTCTTAGTGGTGCATACGGCTGAATGCTTCTCAATCCCAATAGTAGTAGATAACTATTTGAGGTTGACATATGTATTACTTCCCTCATCGGGAGCCATCCCAGGGTCCATTCAATTTGATTTGCCGTTAAAGCCTTAAGATGAGATACCCATGCTTCTATCCCTTCTGGAACCTGATAATTTTTTGTTCTTTCCTCATAGCTTTCGATGCAATTATCATTGTTTGACCCATACTGTATGATCTTGGGCTGTTGTTGGAGATGTTCAATCACCCATATTTGCAACAAAATTTTGCATCCTTCGAAGACTTTTGCTCCTGATTTGCATAAAGTCAAAGCCCGATAAATATCTGATAGAATGATGGGGACAAGGGTGTGATTTTCTTTAGTGGTGAGGATTTGCACAACTTTTGCGGTGCGAATATCAATTGTTCGCTCTTTATTTGGGAAGACCATGACTCCTAGAAAAGCCACCATGAAAGCAAATCGACGGTGCATCTGCCAAGTGTCTTTGTTTTGCTTATTAGTAAGGCCTTTCTCATGAATTTCGAACCCATCTGACTTTCCGAACCTTGAATACAAAAAGTTGAAGGAACAACATCCATTGATGACATTGCTTTTCCTGATTTGACTGCTGATGTTCAGAAGACCGAAGAATCGATGTACCGAAGGAGCCTTTGTGAATATCAAGCTTTGATTTCTTAGACTTCCGTCAAAACCAGCATATCCAGCTATCTCCTCTAATGTAGGAGTAAGCTCGAAGTCAGAGAAACGAAAAACATTGTGAGCAGGGTCCCAAAAAGTTACTAACGCCGCAATCAGATCATCACGGGGTTTAACTTTCATAATGTCCGTGAGATTTCCCAAATGCTTGACGACCCATTTTTGACTGTCTTCGCCTAAATCATACCACCACATTTGAAGCTGACATAGAAATTCTTCCGTACTTGTGGATGAGGGGCTTTGTGTGGTGCTCATTTTGAATCTGAAATTTAATTTTGATAAAGTCAAACTTCATTTTGAAACTTTATACTAGAAAAAAAAATCATTTTCGAATTTTTTTTTATTTATTAAATACCTTTATTTCAAAATTTAAAACTATTTTTATATTTTTTTTTCGAAATTTTTAAAACAACCCATTTTATTCCTTTCTTCTTACCATGATTTTATTTAAGCTGGTCAACAAGCATGTTCGAGGCAAATGAATGCACAAGTAACAAGTAGGATGCATCATGATGGTCTTTTTATTTTGGGTTCACCTGTCCTAGACAGACCCAACCCCTGTGTTGAGTCTCCAAGGCCAAATGCATATGATGCAAATATTCGTTCCTACTAGGGATCCGGTACATGGCTGAGTTATTCTAAGTGTAAAACCTTAGGTTGATTGTTCTAAACCTGGCTTACCCAAACGGACAGTTTGAGCCGAAGCGGGGGCAACGTACCGGGAGCACGAAAGTCTGCCCGGCCTAGTTACTTGTCCCAACTCCGTCTTATTTGGTATGACTTTAACAGAAAGGTGGGTCACGCGCACGTGTACACCATAAATTCAGAAGACTCAGAAAGAAGGGGGTTTCGTAGCAGTTGTATATATTCACAATTCAAATAATATTAAAGCGGTAAAAAGCAACATTTAGCATATTAGCATATAAACAGTTGAAAATCATATAGTAAATAAAGCCAATTAACACAGATATTTTAAGCTCGAATTCTTTAAACCCTGAACCAATGGTTCTGGGTTACAATAACACTTTCAGCCTAATAATTCAACTGAACTCAGCTTTTGAACTAAGATCAAACAAACAGGAGCATTGTCAATATTGACAATGTTCTGAACTTAATGTTCAGAAAACAACACACATATAACGTCCATTTTATGGATTTATTAAACAAGAAACCAACTGATTAACAATAACTAATTAATTGATTATAGCAAAATAATCCATCCAAAACAGGTTATTTCAGTCAACATTTTCATAAATGAAAATTCGTAATATAACTAATCGACGAACTTAATCGAGTCGATTACACACATTGTAATTAGTCATAACCAACAGAAACAATTCACATTCGGATCAAGTAGATAGGTAGGAGACAGAAATGACAGAATTAATCAAAATAAAAACATGAAAAATTAACAGGTTATTAAACAAACAAGAATACATGTGGAATACTCATAAGAAACAGAAAAAATACCTTTGAATCCTTCAATTTTATTCCGACTTGGACTCAACTCGGCTTCGGATTTTGTTTGAAATCAAACAGACCTTAGTCGAAGTATTTTCCACTAAAAATACTTCGACTAAGGTCGATTAAACCTCAATCTTTATTCAATCTGAACGGAATCCAAAAGTTTGGTATTTTTAGGATTCTTGAAAGTTCGATTTGGGATTTAACCATTTTTGGTCAGATTCGAGGAGAACCAAACATGATACAAGGGTGAGGGTAGCCTAGGGGTCATTTGGTGTCAGCTTAAAACAGATCTGAGTTTGTTCTTGTTTGGTCCGAATCTTCAAAAGAAGATTCGAGAAGCTTGGAACTGATTCGAGCCAAACAAACAATAGATCCATACTCAGGGTGGTTAGGGGAAGCTATGGTGTCGATTTGGGGCTGTTAGGTTTAGATCTAAACTCGGCTCGAATCTTCAAATGAAGATTCGAGAACCTTCAAGCAGATTCGAGCCAAGTGGCTAGCATAACTGGATAGAGGATGTTCAGGGGGTTCTAGGTTGTTAAGGTGGTGACCGGCGGCGTTGATGCCGCCGGGTTTCAGGCTTTGGGGTCTTAGGGCGGCTAGGGTTAGGAGTGGGGGTTTGGGGGACGATGATGAACAGTGTAGGAGGGGGGTGTTTAGTTTGGGGCCGGGGTAGGGGCCTGAGACTTATATAGGGGTGGGGTGTATTGATATTATCCGTTGGATTAGATAGAATGAAGGGTTGAGATCAATCCACTTAACCAAACGTCGTCGTTTGGTCTAAGTTCAGGGTCGGCCTGTATTGGGTCAAAGGGTCGGGTTACGGGTTACGGGTAAGGGTAGTGTATCTCAGCCGTTAAATTGATCTAATCTAACGGTCCATGATGAACCACGACTAAACGCTGTCGTTTTGACTCTTTTCGGACTGGATCGGACCTGGGCTAAAGGGGGTAATTTGGTTTGGGCCTGGATTTAAATCCAGGTCCGATTATTATTTTTTTTTCTTTTTCAACTATTTCATTTTTCTAATTTAAATTTCCAATTTTAATTATAAAACAATTTTAACTTCACAAAAATATATTAATTACTCTATAACAATTATTTAACACATAGACAAGACATCAATCACACAGTGGAATATTTAAAATAGAACTATTGCATATTTTTTGTGATTTTATTTAAATTATCTTTTAAATGCATAATTAAATCCTATATGCATGCAACATGTATTTTATTTTATTTTTTCATTTATTATGACAAAGTAAACACTTATGGATATAACACAAGTATTTAGCATCACGCAAATTCAAAAATTACACAGTAAAAGAAATTTATTTTATTTTTTGATTTATTTTGGAGTAGTTTTCATTAAAGCAAAAATCACGTGCTCACACATGTTACCTCAGTTGTTCCTTCCACTCTGAAGAGTTGAATTATATCCCACGCTGGATCCCAACCTAGAACTTTGTGATCTCAAGGTCTTGTAAATGTGTAACAGGTTCCTTATCTAATTCTAGATGGTAAGTTTGTTAGATCAACAATACATAAAGTAAACTACTTATGCCCAAGGTACTTGCAACCTATCAGTTTCCCCCTTTTTGATGATGACAAACTTAAAATTGATATTCCTCCTAAGAACTAGATCTCCACATTATTCCCCCCTATGAATCAACCATATTCCCTGTGAGAACCAAACCTAAGGAGTTGATCACAACTGGTTCCTCAAGACTGTTTGGCAAATCATCAAAACTCAAAGTACCATAACTCATGAATTTCCCCCTTTTTGATGAATGACAAACCCAGAATTATTCCCCCTGAGAATCGGATTCCTTACATGCACTGGTCACATTTGGTCCGTACCCAGTTCATTAAGAACATTTGTCATCATCAAAACATGACATAGTGTAACTTAGAGCAATTTCCTCCCTTTTTATGATGACAAACCCAAAATTAATATTCCTCTTGAGAACTAGATTCCTCACATGTTTCCCTGCGGATTAGACCTATAATCAATATATTATCAGCAATGTTCCCCCTGCGAAGCAGAGCTATCTTCCATCCATAACACAACATATCAATTTGATTTTGTTCCTCCCCTATGTTGACACCTATATAACTTTCAAGCACAACTATCTTTCACCAAGCGGAGTTAAATTTCACACCCATGTTGACACCTACTAACTTTCACACCCATGTCGACACCTACTAACTTTCACACCCATGTTGACACATATATAACTTCCCCCTTTTGGTATCATCCAAAAGAATAACAGAAGAAGCACAACCAAAAAGAAGTTAAACAATATTAAATCATGCCACTTGGGCAACACATCATAAACATTAACAAGAACAATAAGTGAATGTCATTTCACAAAATAGAGTGATTGCCCATAGTGGAGTAATTATAATAAAAGCACAGTAGTTTCAACAATACATAATATGACAATTTAAACAACTAAAGTACCAATGTCATCAAGTATAAGGATCAAAAGAAGATAAGAATTCAAGGGAATTTGGAAGGAGTGAAAGACATGGATCACTGGGTAGGAGGAAAAGTAATGGGCCAGGGCCTTGATGAGCTTGTTCATTCATTCATTCACTCTCCTTTAATCAATGATCATTTGCTCTCTCAGTTCCTCTACCTGTTTTCTCAGTCTCTCACCCTTCAACTTAGCATTCTATTCTGCCAAGGGTCCACGAGGACCTGGTTCCCAACCTATCTGAGTAGGTTGAACCATCAATCAGGTCACCAAGAATCTCCCCAAGCTTCGTCTTAGCAAGAACAAAATCAGCCTCATGCACATATAGCATCATAGTATCACATAAAACATAGAAGTTTTTTACTTCTTCTTCAGAAACATTAGGACTTGGAGGAACAATGGGGTGATTATATTTTTGGAACTCAACAATGTCAAGAAGTTCCTCCATTTTTCAGCAATATCAGAGTCAACACTCTGCCTTACAGGACTTTTTGAGACTTCAGAGTCTTCTACCTCTCCAAATCCTAATGGCTCAACCTTTTGCTTCTGTAAGGAACGAGGTTCCTCACTTACACTACCCTTTCTATCCCTGAGCAGCCATGTCTTCCTCTTCTTCTTCTCAATCCGTTTACCCTTATCAACTGTTGCATCTTTCTTTGCCAACTTTCTTTTCTCTAATTTTTTTAAAAATTGTTTCTCACAGGTAAAGATTTCATTTGATTCTCTCTTCCACGATCACATCATCATGTCATACCACTTCATCATCAATCATCATACTTTTCATTCGTTTAAACACAGAACTCAAAGAGAAAAAGATCATCACTAAAATTGACTTCATGAGAAGGACTTGAGGAATCATGTCCCTCATTCAGTCCTCACATTTACCAATTTCTCCATCCTTCAAAGCTTCCACAAATCCAACAATAACTTCAGCCTCACGCTCTAGAATATTAGATCTACCATGTTTCCTTTCAGTAACTTCCATCAAAATCTACCAAAAAATTCTTGGGGTTTTAATTCTGATGGAGTTAGGTTTTTGGAAAGTGAGAGAGTTGGGTTCACTTCTGGAAAATTTGGAAAGAAGAATTATTTTGAGACAAGTTTGATTTTGGTTTTGAAGAAAAGAATCGGTTTTATTTGGGTGTAAGATAGGAAAGTGCCCTTTTTGGGGCATGGATCAGTTTAGAAAAAGTTTAATATTTTGGACTTCAAAAGTTAGGAGGAGAGGCAGGAGAAAGGTAGAAATAAATTAATGACATGACATTTCATCAGCTTAAAAAGGCATATAAGTATTGAAGAGACTACTAACCTGAGTCACAGGAACTAGGTTCCTTGACGATTTTTGAAAGTTTTGAGCAAAGACTCCAAGAAGTACAATGTCACTCTTAATTGTTTTTGTCCTAAAACTGCCATATGTGTATACCTGTAACAGTATAGATTTGAGTTAGATGTTGCCGAAAAATACTTTTTAGCATTGTACCTTTCCTTCTTAACATAACCAATCATCGAGGGACCAGGTCCTTAGTTGAGTTTGATCAACCCCAACTCCAGATGATTTCTTTCAAAATATTCCCTGCTTAGCGCCTTGGTGAAGATGCCTGCTACCTAGTCCTCCATCTTCTAGAACTTTATATAAATAAGAACCGTTTCAAGATTATCCCACAAAGAGTAATGTCGCACATTAATGTGCTTTGTACTCTTATGTTGTACCGGGTTCAAGCTATAAATACACCAAAGTCTTCAAGATGTTGCTTGATCTGTACTATTTGAGCCCAATAAGAAGCAACAACCACGTATTCAGCTTCAGCAGTAGGAAGAGCCACATAGTTTATTTCTTTGTACCCCATAAGATCAAGCATGACCCCAGAAAATGTGTCGTTCCAGATGTGATATTTCTGTCTACTAGATATTTAACATAATTAGTATTAGCATATCCAACCAATTCAATGTTATCTCCCGAGCGATAGTAGAGAACTAGGTCCTGCATCCCTCTGTGATATCTTAGGATTCTCTTGACAGCTTTCAGATGAGATTCCTTTGGATTGGATTGAAACCCGGCACACGGACCCACACTAAAAACAATATCTGGTCTACTACAGAAGTGACCCTATGATACCTCTATACATGGTCTGATTTATAGGGGAACCGGGTTCATCCATTCTAGACAAGCAGCTATGGCGATGTGAGTGTCAATGATTTTTACTGTCTCCATGTCAAATCTCTTCAGCAGCTTCTTGATGTACTTCTGTTGTCTTATTATTGTCCCTTTGAGAGGTTGCTTCGCTTGTAAATCTAATAAGAAATTCAGTTCTCCCATCATACTCATTTCTAACTCACTTCCCATGAGTTTTGCAACTTCTTCACATTGAGAGTCAACTGTTGCTCCAAAGATGATGCCATTCAACATAGATCTACACAATGAGTGGGTTTCTTCCTGATTTCAAGCACGGGGAGTATAGATTCTATAACAGTTCTGTCAGCAGGTCGTGGAACCAGGTTCCATACACTGTTCCTCTCAAGTTGACGGAGCTCTTCTTGTATAGCTGTAATTCAGTCAGCATCTTTCAATACTTCCTTGTTATTCTTAGGCTTTATTTGAGAGAGAAAGGCTGAGAAGGCAAGTGAGTTTCTTGTCTTTGATCTGGTTTGAATTTCTCAGTAGCTGGAGTTCCATGTACAATATCCACAACTCTGTTTTATGCTTCAGAAGTCTCATCTTTAGTTCTGAGGAACAAGGTCCATGTAAATCTGGAGTAATCATCCATAATGACAAAAATATGTACCTCTTTCCTTATCTACTTGGCATCCTCATAGGTCCATATAGATCATATGGAGGAGATCAAGTGACCTTGAGATGCTAACTTCCTTTTTGGTCTTGAAAGAGGATCTGACTTGCTTTCCTTTTACACATGCATCACACACCCTGTGATCCTTGAAGCTTGACTTGAGCAGGCCACGAACCAGGTCCTTTATAACTAATTTGTTCAACAGCGTGAAACTTGCATGACCCAACCTTCTATGCCATAGCTCAGCACTATCATTAATAACACTCAGACAACTAAAATGTATCCTTTCTTGTCATTTTCAAAGGATATACTCTCTCCTTGCAGGGCCTTGAGTGAGAGGACATCATTCATTCTTCTAATTTTATGCTTAAAGTAATCCATGTACCATTTTTGCTTTTGGTTGCTACCTCTCACTTCAGCCTGCACACTAAATCAATGATTAGACTTAGGAACCCAAGCCAGCTTGGGTCCCTTATAATAATAGAACGGGCGGATCAAATTTCTTTTTGCCCATGCAGGCAACATATATTTTCTTTTTTGGCAACCAGGTTCCTCATCAGTACACCTCTTTTCAATAAAAACTTTATTTTTCTGCAAAGATTGAATTTTAGCTTTACAAGAGACCTTGTAATGACCAGTTTGACCATAGTGAGTACACAACCTATTATCAACCACAGTTACATACTTGTTATAGGGATTATATGAGGTTTTAGCTTTTTGGAGTTCGATGCCTTGCCTGTTTCCAGCATTACTTCTGTACATAGACCTTATTACATCAGAGAACCGGGTCCATTTAAATGACTTATAAAGATCATTTTTAACCCTTTTTAAATCCTCCTGAAGTTGTCTATTCTTTTCAAGCTCAGCAACAAGATTTGTTTTAACTTTGTTAAGCTCACTCTTAAGCTCAAGTTGAGCCTCACTAGCCACTTCCTCTCCCTTAGTGTTGTCCATCTATTTTTTTGGTTTGTTTTTTCAACAAGTTATGTTCTCTAGTTACTTCTTCCACTTGTTCCCTTAAATCTACAGTGGAAACTATCATATCATCCATTTCTTGCTCAGTAGCTGCAATTTTCTCTACTAGAGTATTCTTTTCTTTGCTAAAGTTCTCTATGGTTTCCTTCAAGTCAACAACCACTACCATCAAATCATCTCTAGATTGTTTGGCATCTCCTAGCTCTATGATTAGGGAATCTTTATCATTAACAAAACTATAATATGTATCAATTAGAACATTTGCTAATGCCATCAATTTCTTCGAAGAGTAGGACTTTAGATTTCTCTGAACATCCCTGAAATTTACCTCATCATTATCATCCTCATCGGACTGAGCCATCAATGCAAACAATGAATCATAATCCTTTGCTTCATTCTCCACTGCTATCATGGAGCTGCTTTCTGCATCTGGTTCCTCTTCTGATTCACTGGAGGAGTCTCCCCATGCAACAAGAGCTTGCTCCACAACATTGTCAGTTGCACTTTTTCAGCTGAATCGTTTGTCAGGAACCAGGTTCCTTTTTGCTACTTTGTCAGAGTTGTGTTTGCAATGCTCTTATTTTAGAAATGGGCAGTCTTTGATGAAATGCCCTGGTTTTCCGCACTTGTGACAACAATCGTATCCTTTAGTGTTTCTGCTAGAACTACCCTTTTTGGGAGTGCCTCCATTTCTACGAACCATTTTCTGAAATCTTTGTGATCTATTGGTTGATTGACTTTCCTTTAATTTTGGTGGAGAAGCCATGTAGATCCTTTCTAGGTGTTAACCTTTTATAAAGAACCCGCTCTGATACCAATTGTTAAAAACTAAGCGTCTACCAGACTATATAGAGAACATGATTCTCTATCAGTTCCCACTGTAAGCAACAGACTGTACAACCAACTAGTATAGGGAATCAAGTTCTCTAATTGTTCCCACAGTAGCTCAGCAGTTAGTAAAGAACACAGAGAATTTTTACATGGAAAAATTCCAACTCAAGGGGACAAAAACCACGACCTATACTTGTAGGCTTTCAAGTTCACTAACCTGTAAACACCTATTACAAGCCACTTTGTAATGACTCTATTATAAAGGATTCAACTCAACTAACTTATGTTACTCTCACCATAATCCACTTTGTGACTCTCTAGTTACAAAGACTTTAACTAACTTGTGATACTCTCACCACAAGACACTTTGTAATAACTCTATTACAAAGACTTCAATCACTCTAACTTGTAATAACACTATTACAAGCCACTTTGTAATAACTCTATTACAAAGGCTTCACAACTCGACTAACTCTAGCCAAGACAAAAACTTAGAGGGTTTGTGATTTTGGGTTTCCTAAAACACAACTTCTAAGAAAGCAAGATAGGAGTTACAAATAAAGAACAAATAACAAAGACTCAACAAACCTAAGGACTTAAGATATCTTCAATCTTGGATCCGGTCCTTGAGGTTGCAGCAGCTTTGTTCTTGAGAGAGGTTGTAGCAAGCACTTAAGAGAATATCTTCTTTTTTGATTTTTCAAGTGTTGAAGAGAATGTCTTGTGCCTTGCACCAGGTTTATACTACAAAAGACATCACCATGGTGATGTCAATTCACAATGGTGATATCAATTCTTGGTTAGTACATGTCTCTTCCTAATGGGAAGTGACTGCTGAACTGTCGCGCGTACTATTATAGGCAGTCACTTTCTGCAGTTGTTTTCCAGCTATATAGTTGACTTATACTTATGTCAGGAGAACACCAAGGGATCAGGTCCCTAATCTGGTTCTTGTGAATCTAAAGGAACACTGTCCAGATTATCTTGAGTTGATTAACTTGAATGATTGTACCAGGCATGCTTCAGGTCCTTTATCTGGTTCTCTCATGAAGTAAGTTGTTTTACCTTTCTTGATTGTATTTATACGTGTGTGACATCACTTACAATGATGTAAGCTAGGTAGGTAAAAATCCTTCCACAGAAAGTTGACTGTTGCACTATTCCTGTGCAGTAGCGTGTGTAGACAGCATATTTCCTAGTGGAGAGTTGACTTCATACAGTCTTTTTGAAAATTGGTAAGAACATGTTCCCTCAGTTGTTCCTTCCACTTTGAAGAGTTGAGTTATATCCCACACTGGATCCCAACTTGGAACTTTGTGATCTCAAGGTCTTGTAAATGTGTAACAGGTTCCTTATATGGTTTTGGATGGTAAGTTTGTTAGATCATAAAAACATAAAGTAAAGTACTTATGCCCAAGGTACTTGTAACCTATCAGGGTGATAGTGGATCGACTGACCAAGTCCGTGCACTTTATTCCTGTGTGTAATACCTATTCTTCAGAGCGATTGGTAGAGATCTATATCCAAGAGATTGTTCGTTTGCATGGTATCCCAGTTTCTATCATTTCAGATAGAGGTACTCAATTTACTTCACGGTTTTGGAGGTCGGTACAGCGAGAGTTGGGTACTCGAGTTGAGTTTAGCACAGTTTTTCACTCTCAGACGAACGGGCAATCCGAGCACGCTATTTAGATATGGGAGGACATGTTGCGTGCTTGTGTCATTGATTGTGGAGGGTCATACCACTCGAAGAGTTTGCTTATAACAACAATTATTATTCGAGTATTCAAATGGTTCTATATGAGGCTTTGTATGGGAGAGAGTGTAGATCTCCGGTCGGTTGGTTTGAGCGGGTAAGGCTAGGCTATTGGGTACAGACTTGGTGCAAGATGCTTTAGACAAGGTGAAGGTGATTCAGGAGAGGCTTCATACATCGCAGTCGAGATAAAAGAATGCTGACGGGAATGTTCGGGATATGTCCTACATGGTTGGTGAGAAGGTTCTGTTGAAGGTTTCATCCATGAATGATGTTATGAGATTTGGGAAGAAGGGTAAATTGAATTCTCGTTTCATTGGGCCTTTTGAAGTGCTTCGGAGGATTGGGGAGGTGGCTTATGAGCTTGCTTTGACACCCAGTTTATCGAGTGTGCATCCGGTATTTTATGTTTCTATACTCTGGAAGTATATTAGCGATCCGTCTCATATTTTAGATTTTAGTACGGTCCAGTTAGATGATGATTTGACTTATGATGTGGAGCTAGTGGCTATTTTGGAGCATCAGGTTCGAAAGTTGAGGTCAAAGGATATAGCTTCAGTGAAAGTGCAGTGGAGAGGTCGGCCCGTAGAGGAGGCTATCTGGGAGATCGAGCGGGAGATGTGAAGCAGATATCCTCACCTATTTGAGGCTTCAGGCATGTTTCTTGACTCGTTCGGGGACGAACGTTTGTTTAAGAGGGGGAGAATGGAACAACCCGACCGGTCGTTTCATGGTTATCGCTCCATTTGCTCCATTTCTGCTTCTTATTATTTTGTTCATCTGTATTATGTGTTATTAGGTTGATTAGCTCGGGTTCAGAGAGGTTTCGGTAAGGTTTGATACACTTAGTCTCTTTTGATTAAGCTTAAGTTGGAAAAGTCAACCATATGCCAACTTATCTGAGAAAGGGCTAGGATGTAAATTTTGATGGTTCAGATAGCTTTGAAAGGTGATTTGGGACTTAGGAGCATGATCGGAATGTGTTTTGGAGATCCGGAGTAGATTTAGGCTTGAATTGCCAAAATTAGAATTTTGGCATTTTTTGGTTGATATGTGAGATTTTGATATAGGGGTCGGAATGGAATTCTGGAAGTTGGAGTAGGTCCGTTGTGTCATTTTTGATGTGTGTGCAAAATTTTAGGTCATTTGGACGAGGTTTGATAGACTTTTTGATCGAAAGTGAAATTTGGATGTTTTGGAATTCTTAGGCTTGAATCCGATGTTAATTTGGTGTTTTGATGTTGTTTTGAGTATTCTGAAGCTTGGAACAAGTTTGAATGATGTTATAGGATATGTTAGCATGTTTGGTTGAGGTCCAAGGGCCTCGGGTGAGTTTCGGGTGGTTGAACAGATCAATTCATGTTGGAAAAAGTTGCAGAAAATCTGTTGTTGGTGTTGCAGACATTTGGCCTTCGCGTTTGCGAGAGGGCTCTCGCGTTCGTGAAAGGATGGGGAGTGAGGCTATCATTTTGGCCATAGCATTCGCGATGTGGTTCCCGCATTCGCGAAGGGTGAGGTCCAGTGGTCATCGCGAACACGACGAGGGTCCCGGGTTCACGTAGAGTATTTGGAGTAGCTGGATCCCATGAGCCTTGTTCTTCGCGTTTGCATAGGTATAGCCGCATTCGCGAAGGTTGGTTCAGCTGAAGCATCACGTTCGCGAGGGTTCTTCCATGTTCATGTAAGAGGATTTTTGTTCAACGGTATTTTTGTGCTTCGCGAACGCGAGGCTTTGACCGCGTTCGCGAAGAAGGATTTCAAATCGTTGAGCAGAATGTTTAAAGGCCATTTTCACGATTTTTGGCCTAAGTTCACCATTTTTTACTTGGTTTTTGGAGTTTCTTGAGGGAGATTGAAGAGGGAATCAAAGAGGACTTCTTGGAGGTAAGATATATGGACTTAATACTTGATCCTATTGTGATTTCTACACATGAAATCTGGGGGATTTGAAGCCTAAAATTGGGGAGCCTGGAAATTGGAGACCTTAATCTAGGGATTTGAGGGGTCATTCGTGGTCGAATTTTGGTATTCTTGGTATGTATGAACTCGTGGGAGGATAAGGATTCCATTGATGTGATTTTTATTGAATTTCGAGACGTGTGTCGGAGGTCGGGTTGGACCAATTTCGAAATTTTGGTATAATTTTATTATTTTTGCATGGGCTTCATTCCCTTAGCATATTCTAATGTTATGGTTCTGATTTTGGGTAGATTTGACACGAGTTGAGGCCGAGTCGAGAGGCAAGGGCATCGCGGAGTAGTATTTCTTCCAGTTTGAGGTAAGTAACCATTGTAAATCTGGACCTGAGGGTATGAAACCCCGGTATTTCGTATTGTTTTGATAAATGAGATGACGCACATCCTAGATGACGAGCGTGTGAGCGTGCACCGGTAGGGATTGTGACGTGGTTCGTCCCGTAGCAACTATTAAACCGCGTATTTGATTTGAAATCTTATGATATTCCGTATTTTAGAGATTGATACTATATTTTGGGTTGTATGCCATGTTTGGGGCCTTGTGCCGACTTGTTTAGACCCTTAGGAGCATTTCTACTATTTTCCTCACTCTATTTGTTTTGAAAGCATATCCTCGGTCATGTTTTACTTGTTTATTGTTTAAATCCGGTTTTATCACTCTACTTCTTAATATGTGAAAACTGTTTGGGTTGAGTTCCCTGGTTTCTACTGATATGCCCGAGTGTCTGTGAGGTTAATAACTGAGAGGGGTTGAGGACCTAATGGTGGGAATTATATATATATATATATATATATATATATATATATATATATATATTATGGATCAGGCTGCACACCGCAGCGATATATTTATTGGATTGGGCTGCGCGCCGCAGCAATATGACGTTTGGGCTGTAGGAGCCCCTCCGGAGTCTGTGCACCCCCAGTGAGCGTAGTCGACTATAAATTATGGATCGGGCTGCACACCGTTGCGATTATTATAATTATTACTATATGAGATATTATTGAGCCGGTGTGCTGAGTGTGAGTACTATTGATGAGAGCTGAGTCACGAGTGACTGAGAGCCTTGCCCGATAGGCTATATTTATGTGATGACTGGGCCAGTTGTCTCATGAGTTACCACTCTGTTTCCCCCATTTCTTCTTCTTATTGCTTTGTTTATCGGTTCTATATGTGATCGGGTTGGTTGTTTCGGGTTCGGAGAGGTTTTGAGAAGGTTTGAGACACTTAGTGTCTTTTGAGGAAGCTTAAGTTGGAAAAGTCAACCGGATATTGACTTATGTGTTAGAGGGCTCGCATGTGAGTTTCTATGGTTCAGATAGCTTCGGGAGGTGATTTGGGACTTAGGAGCATGATCAGAATATGTTTTGGAGGTCCAAGTAGATTTAGGCTTGAATTGGCGAAATTGTATTTTTAGCGTTTTTCGGTTGATAGGTGAGATTTTGATATAGGGGTCGAAATGGAGTTTCGGAAGTTCATTGTGTCATTTGGGATGTGTGTACAAAATTTCAGGTCATTCGGACATGGTTTGTTAGACGTTTTTATCAAAAACGTATTTTAGAAGATTTTGGAATTCTTAGGCTTGAGGTTTCCGAAGATTGGACCAAGTTTGAATAATGTTATGAGATATGTTGGAATGTTTGGTTGAGGTCCCGAGGGACTCGGGTGAGTTTGGGTGGTCAATCGGACCATTTCATGTTTGGAGAATTGCAGAAAATCTACAGGAATGTTGCAGAAAGATTGACCTTCGCGTTCGCAAGTGGCCCTCGCGTTCGCAAAGGGTTAGCATATGAGGTTGAGGATTTAGCCTTCGCATTCGCGAGGGAGGCTCCACATTCGCAAAGGGCTGGGATCTTGTGCATCGCGTTCGCGAGGGAGACTCCGCGTTCGCGTAGAGGAAGTTGAGCAGTTAGGGTTCAGGTGGAATTATTCTTCGCGTTCGCTGAAGGGGAGTCGCGTTCGCGGTGAGTTAGGGAGCTAAGCCTTCATGTTTACGAGCTGGGGATTGCGATCACGATGAAGGAATTTTAGTCAAAGTTAATTTGTGCTTCGCGAAGGCGTGGCATTGACCGCGTTCGCGAAGAAAGATTGGATGCCTGGGCAGAATGCTTAAATAGACATTTGGTCCGCAATTTTGGGGTTAACTTCCACCATTTTTGAGCAATTTTGGAGCTTTTTGAAGAGGATTGAAGAGGGATTCAAGGGAAAACACCTGGAGGTAAGATTTATGGACTTAATACTCGATTCTTATGTGAATTCTACCCAATTAATCATGAAATTTAAGCCTAATATTGAAGAACTAGGGCTTGTAATTGGAGACCTAGATTTTGGGATTTAAGGGATTGTTTGTGGTTGGATTTGGATGCTTTTGGTATGAATGAACTCGGAGAGTGATAAGGAGTCTATTGATATAGATTTTGTCGGAATTTGAGACGTGGGTCGGGGGTCGGGTTTGGCCAATTTCGGGATTTCTGTTGTAATTTGATTTCTTTCGAGTGGGCTTTGTTCCCTTAGCATATTTTGATGGTTTTACATTGATTTTAGTTAGATTTGGAGCATCCGAAGGCCGATTCGAGGGGCAAAGGCATCGCGAGCTAGAGATTTGGATAGGGTAGAGGTGAGTAATGATTGTAAATATTGTCCTGAGGGTATGAAACTCCGGATTTGCACATCGTTGTGCTATATTGAGGTGACGCATACGCTAGATGACGAGCGTGGTGTCGTGCACCATTGGGGATTGTGACTTAGTCCACCCTGAATGATTGTTTTACCGCGTATTTGATTAAAAACTATCTGCTATCATCATGTTTTGGGTTGAATGTCATATTTGGGCCTTGTGCCAATTATTTGGACCCTTAGGGGATTTTTACTGATATTTCCTCACTGTTTAGGTTTTATACTTGAACTCAGTTATGCTATATTCTACTGCTTTCATAAAACCATGTTTACTCTATTTAAGCATTAAGTGATATTTTCAATGATAAATTGGGCTGAGCATCATGTTTTACTGTTGCCCGAGTGGCTTATGAGATTCTGACTGAGTAAGGCCGAGGGCCTATGTTGTGAGGATACACTGATTATGATTATGAGGCCGAGGGCCTGAGTTGTACGCCACGAGGTGGCTTGATATGAGGCTGAGAGCCTATTGATTTGGCCACGAGATGGCTTGATATTGCGCTTGGGTCATAAGGGGCCCTTCGAGGAGTCTGCACCCCCCAGTGAGCATGGGTACCCATTGTGATATTAGATATAGCCCGAGGGGCTGATTCTGTTGGTATTATGCCCGAGGGGCGGTTCCTTATGTGTTTATCTTTTGTAGTTGCCTGTCATTTATTTGCTTAATTGTTAAAAAGGTATTTTAAAGAAGCCTAAACTGAACAAAGGTGACATTACATGTTTTCACTGCTTTTACTGGTTTTTATTGCTTCTTTATAGCTTGTTGATGTGCCTTACGTGATTTCTTATCGCTCAGTATTCATTTATTATTATTACTTACTGAGTTGGAGTACTCACTTTACTCCCTGCACCCCGTGTGCAGATTCAGGCGCTTCAGGTCCTCCTTGCGAGGGTTGAGAGAGCTTCCTGCAGGTTCCGGAGATTCACTAGGTAGCTGCTCGTCGTTCGCAGCCCTGTGCTTCTCCCTCTATCTTATTTTCTCCTGTTTTAGTTAAGTAGTAGTTGTGTAGCCCTTCTAAGACTTGTAGTTTTTACGACAGATGCTCATGACTTGTGACACCCCGATGTCGGACTATGTCTATTCCGCAAACTGTAGCATTTACCTTATTTTGGGATTATTATTATGTTTCAGACTTATTTTTATTATTAATTTCTTAAAGATGAATTGGTAGTGTGTCGTCTGGCATTGTCTTCACGAGATGCGCCATCACGACCGGGTCCGAATTTTGGACCGTGACAATTTATGAGTGATACCTTGCCCGAGGGGTCCGTTTATGACATTTTATTATTTTCACTTTTCTTTTATACTGAGCCTCTGTTGAGAACTGTTAAATAAACGATTTCAAAGTATTTTAATTGAAATTGAAGTTTTTACGAGATGACTGCTTTTAAATTGCAGAATTTGACTTGAAAATTTCTGTTTAGACTTATTATATGATTTTTACTGCTCTTCACTGCACTCAGACCTTATTTACTACTTATTGAGTTGGCGTACTCACGTTACTCTCTGCACCTCGTGTGCAGATCCAGGTGTCCGAGCAGTAGAGTGAGGGTTCTCAACACTCTCAGAGTTTTACCGGAGACTGCAAAGTAGTTGCACGACGTTCACAGCCCTGCTTTCCTCCTCCTTATCTTAGTTTTCTGCATTTTTAGACTTATGATGTATTAGCCAGTCAGTTTTAGTTGTATTTAGAGGCTCTTGACTTGTGACACCGGATTTTTGGGTTGTGTTGGTATATTTCGTTCTGTTTTCCGCACATTTCAGTTGATTTATATATTTCATATGAGAATTCGAGACTTAATCAGTTTTAGAAAATAGTTTTATAAAAAGAATTCACTGTGGTTACTTGTTGGGTTGGCTTGCCTAGTACTGTGATAGGCGCCATCACGACCAGGGTATTTGGGGTCGTGACACATTTTACCGGTTATATCTAGATTTAAAATTCGAAAAAAGTATTATTCTATACATTGATAGTATACATAATATTTACTCAATCATGTCATTTATTAAGTAATTACTAGTAAATATATTGATAAGAATTAATTGATAATTTAATAAAAATAATAATTAACCTCTTATCACAAATTCAAATTTTGCTATATGTAAAAAAAGTACGTACACCTTCGGTATATATATAACTTAAATCCCTCGAAACACAAGCCATTCGAATCCGATTTTTGTGAGTTGAGGAATTAGTTTAGTTATAGTTGATAATTGGCAGAATAGCCTGGGAGACACTTGTACTTGTTCTGGTTTGTCATCTAGGTCTCTGTATTTCATATAGTTTCATCCAGACACTTCAACTTAATCAAAACAAGACTTTTAAACCCTTCTAACCGTTGACCGAGCTTATGTGGCATAAACATAACTGAGGTGGACAAAATGTTTGGTATGCACGCGCCTATTGATCGTGAAATGGTGGTTAAATTATAAAAATAGACAAAAAATCAAAAAGAGACAGAAACAAAATGTATAACAACTCATATCATCTTCTAACCCAGGAGCCTCTTCCATTTTGGCTCCGACACTGCTGCCTTCTTCCGTTCCACCGCCAAATAATACAGAGAAACAAAAGAACATGATGTGCTTACAAATCGAAGAGGAAGAGGAGCTTGGCCTTTCTTTTTGAGCAATCTCTGTAGCAGAAAAAAATTGATTTTGTTTTTGCTTTTTGAATATCAAGAAAATGCTCAACAAATAGTAAATAAATGGTTTGTCTACAGAGATGTTCTCATGTTTGACAACACACGGCGCGGAGGTGTTTAAAATACTAGTTTTGATCGAGTTCAGGTATCTGGATAAAATTTTATAGAATACAGAGACCGAGATAATAAATCGGAACAAGTACATGTGTCTCCCAGGTTATTCAGCCTTGATAATTTTGAATGAATTTAAACATAAATAAGAATATCATTCTTTAGTACTCTCTCGTATAGGAACTCGATAATAGGGTTTAATCGTGGTTGTAATTATATATTTTTTTAAATAGAGAGAGAAAGTGAGGGGATCAAAAGTCTAATGAGTTGGAATGAAGTAATATTAGTGGTTCTATGGTTAAACTTGGAGAAGCAACAAGAAGTCTAGAGCTTTATTATATATCAAAGTTTATATTCCTAGAGTAACATAATATTAAAAAAAATGCACCGTGTCATTGAACTTAATTATCAAAGTTTAACTCTAATAACATGTCAAAAATTGAAATATCTTATCCAAAATCTAGAGACCAGTGAGTGGAATAGCCCAAGAATATTTAAATTCCTTTAGAAATAATTGCACCGCCAAAGACGATCAATATAGCATTCTCAACAATGTTTTTTCATGATTATGTTCTTTTTAAAGTTAGAATTACAAGAAAACACACATGACTTCACACCCTAACAAAAAATAGCCTATATTTTTAAGTTTTGTCCAATCTAATCCATATTATACATATTTTGAAAATATTAGCTCTTGCAAATTGAAAATCTGTATTCTTATAACCATTGCTTCTAAAAGTTATGGAGTTAAATCTGTGTTCTCACAACCATTGCTTTCACTCTCTCTTCTTCTCACATCTTTTACACATGCTTCAAGGGGTCGTCCGCCATTACTGCTTCTCCCCCTATGTCACCTAGTTGCAATGTAAAAAAATTGAAGAGTAGAAGTTCACTATTGAAGGTCATTTAAAGCTTTGCTTTAGAAAATAGAATTTTTTGAGTTTGTTAGTTGTTTGGATTGGGTGTTGTTCCAATTGAATGAAAATATCAAAAGGAGTTCAAAGTTTAAATTTGAAGTGATTTGAAGTAGATTTGAGTTAAATTTCAGAAAAGACGCAAGGAAGAAGACAAAGTCAGTTTTTTGTATAATTATGTATAATCTTTTATAATAGTGTATATGAGTGTATAAATATATCTTATACACTTTTATACACCTTTATACAAACGTTTGTAGACGAACTTCTTCCACGATTTTCAGTTACAATTCTTGTTCAAAACTAATCCAAATCTCCATTAAATGACTACAAATTTTATATACAACCTCCTTATACTATTTCTAACAAGTCTAAATAACACCCACTCCAAATTTCTCACAAAATCAAATTCGAAATTTAAACACACATATTTAAGCTTGTTAAAAATCTAATTCTCACTACCCAAATGAATTTGGTTTGTTAAACTAATATTTGAGTCACAGTTACTGTTTCGAAATTAACTTAAAAACTTGAGCAATCTTTTTTAAAAATTAAATGGTAATTTTGAGAACCTTTTGGAGTTGGATGTTGAATCTTAACCTATTATTTTTGGGCTAGTTGGTTGTAAATTGAAATATGAGCTATAAAATTGTAAAGTGGGGAACCACTTATTCTTATGTGAAATTTTCCCCTTTTTAATCAGTTAAAAATCTCTCTCTCTCTCTCTTTCTATATATATATATATATATATATATATATATAATTGAGGGCCCTAAGGCCGGTGAGGTGGCACTCTCAATCAGCAGGAATTCTATTTTCTAGGCTTCAGGTATTATTTGCAAGTTAAAACTAAAATTACAGAAACAAAACGCCCACACCGCTTCTTCTCAAAATACACCCGTTCTCATAGTTTATATCTCTAAATGTTATTTATATATAGTTTACTGATATGAAGTTTGACTATATTATATTATCACAGTACATTAAGAGACAGGAATTTCTTAGTATTTGAAAATTTTATTTGCTTCATTAATCATTATGATATTTGCCTGCCTTTTTAGGTGGCTTAACATTCTCAAATAAAGCATAAAGTTAGCTTATAGGATAATCTGTTCTTATAGAGTCCAACTTAAATTTAAATTGATTGGTGTAATATTCCATATGCTTATATATTTCATATATATAACTTATCTTTTATCCTACAGGATTCCTACAGTGGATAAAACAATTCTACATCATGCACACCAGATTACTTCAAATGCAGATTGAATATTTGAAAAATAAAACAAGCACAACAAAGAGCTGAAATATATAAACTCCCTGATCATTAATGAAAAGAATGACTGATACTGTATTTCATGTATAGAAATTATGTGATTGTATTTATGACTTTTGGTCATGTATAGAATGACTTCGACTATTTTTGGGCTTAAGCCATCCAAAATAATGAACAGAACACCTTCTAATTGGTAAGCCATCCTGGAAGCCTTCACTATAATTAATTCATAAATGATACCTGGCGTATTGATATGTTTTGGTGTTTAAATGATAATTACTGTAATGAATTGGAAGAATTTACATCAAAAGAATGTGAAATAATATATTCGTCATTCCTTTATACTAACATATTAGCAATCCCAGGATTAATTTACTCCGCGATTATAATATTATTCTATTCCATATTGAGGGTGAAACAATAACTTCAGAATTATTTAATACCGGGATAAAGTACAGAATTAATTCAACCAACTTCATGAATTGTTAATAATAAGTATAATTGGTGTACAATTATCTAATAGGTCATATATTAATTGCTCAGGTTGTAACACATATCTCTAGGGTTTGCTTCACCTGAGGGATCATGCTTATAAATTTAATAATAGTCAAATCATTTTTACATGTCCAACGATTCGACAAGGCTTCCTACATATTGGTGAGATTGCACAATAATAAAATCAAATAAGTGAGATTTAATAATGTCATTTATAATCGCTCGAAGCGCGGGCAAATTACCTAGTTATATAATATAATAGTATATTATTAAAAAACTAAAATACTAAAGAAAGAGATAGTAAACAAAAACAAAAAAAAAATAGCCTTTCTAAACTTGTCAATAATATCGCAAGTACCAAAAATGCATCTCCGCAGTATAGACTACAATTCCAAAGAAAGAAATACTTAAAAGAAATAATATTCCCTATGAGCTTGCCTCTATGCTGAAGACCAAAATAATAAATAAATATTCTCTGGGAGATTTTTACCTATTAAGACAACAACAAATAGTATCACTTTGACCAAACTTAGGGTTAGGTATACACAACCCCACAAAGTAATTCAAACGCTTGCATGGTTTCTTGCATACTAGATGACTTGTGCATGGACCCAAATATACGCCTATAGGTGTTAAACGGGTGGGTCGGGCCGGGCCGGATCGTTATTTTTTGGACCCGTACGGGCTACGGGCAGGTTACGGGGCGGGACTTAACGGGTTTAACAGGTTCGGGTTTATCCGGGTAAAAATTAAACCGTAAGGGTTACGGGTTAAGGGGGCCGGGTCGGGCCGGGATTAGTGTATTTTATAATTTTTTTTGTATTTTGTATAACTATTGTAAGTTATATTAATAATTTGTATTAATTTAAAGATTACAAGTTATATTAATACAAAAGTATTAATATAAATTGCAAGAGCTACATTTATTTCAAAATTCAAAATTAAAGTTTGCATTTAAAAAGTGAATTAACAAAAAATAGTAAAACTAAATTTTCATGCATAATAAATTAACAATACTTCAAATTAATATAACAAACTAAAACATTAAGCATAAATACATCTAATAATTTTAAAATAACACAAATTGTCTTAAAATTTTAAATACGAATTTTCGGAGGACGCTCAAGACAATACTTTATATGTCTTCTTAAACTGTCTGTGCCAGACTCTGAACGAAAATTTAAGACTTGACCACAGTTCTTGCACTTTACTTTCTGAACTTCTTCATTTTCTTCTACCACCTCAAAGTGTTGCCAAACATATGAGCGCACTCTAGAAGTACGAGGCATGATTTAAATTGAATTGAGATTTGAGAATTGAGAATTTGAGATTGAGACTTGAAATCTTGAAAATTGGAGAATGAGAGAATGAGAGAAATTGAGATTGAGAAATGAGAGTTGAGTGAAGAAATGAAGAAGAGGAGGATGTATTTATAGTTTTAGAGAAGGTTAATTTTGTAAATTAAAAAAAGGCTAAATTTTAAAGAAAAAAAAGGCTATTAATGTAATTAACTCGTTGGGCAACGGATCTCTGTCAGGTCTGACCGTTGCCGGTTAGTGGGCCCCACTTAATTCAAAAAATTAAAAAAAAAAAAAAAAGTTGTATCGGGTCGGGCCGGACCGATTTAACCGGTACACGGTACTGTTCACGTGGACCGGGTTTGACCGGTCCGGTTAACCGTTACCAAAATTTAAACGGATCAACCCCCTCTACCCCTCCTACCCAGCTCCACTTGGCCCCCTATGTACCGGTCCGATTCCGATTTT
Organism: Nicotiana sylvestris; assembly: GCF_000393655.2. Taxonomy (NCBI): domain Eukaryota; kingdom Viridiplantae; phylum Streptophyta; class Magnoliopsida; order Solanales; family Solanaceae; genus Nicotiana; species Nicotiana sylvestris. Next base: position 2,843,477 of record NC_091060.1, read on the forward strand.
AACCGGTCTGGGCCGGTCCGATTACGGGTCAACCCGACCCGTTAAATACCTTTATATACGCCACATATCTCCTCCGAACCATTCACATAATTTTCTGCATTAAAAAGAAGAAGAAAAAAAAAAGAGATCGAAAAGAAAAATAGATAATTAAACAAAAAGAAGAGAATATAAAAAAGAATAATTCCTCTGCTTACAAAAAATGAAAGTCAAAGCATTATAATTAAAAAAAATTAAATCTTTAATTCGATTCAGCTATCAATTTACTAAAATACAATTTATGTAATTAGAAATTACATAAGAGTGCTACTTATAAATTACACTTTTCATTATTAAAAAAAATATTAAAATAAAAATATGTTATGGTCAAAGAAAAACATGTTTAATAACTTCATATAAGATGCAAGAGTATAATTTTAATAACTATGTATCCTAACCTTTATCTTGAGAAAGAAGAAGAGAAAGTAAAACAAAAACAATAGCTTTGTATGAAGTCATTCTCTCTTTGTATGATGATTTCATTGATTGATGTAGTTATATGGAATTTATAGTGAGTTAAGTGTAAAAATTTTAAGGTATAATTAATAATTTACTAGTATTGACGTAGAAATTTTAAGGTATAATTAATAATTTACCAGTATGACTCTTTGTATGATAATTTCATTAATTTACCAGTATTGACCCTCTAAAAAAGGAAAAAATATAATGAGTCAAGTTAAAACGTATCAAGTCAAATTAAGAAAATCAGATTGAGCTGCATTGACCAAGTTCGATCTTATCATGATTTGCATCTATACCCGCTTTTTGTGTCACGTTTTAACTTGTGTCTGCTTTGCAAAAAAAAAATTACAAGCGTACCCACTTTTTCGCATAACTCTAGCATGCGGAGCTGAAGTAGCAAACACAATCACGCAAAACTTCAGCATTCTAGTAGCCGGGCCTGAAGTTCAGCTCTAGAGCTGAAGTTTTTATTTTGTAACTGTTGAAAGTTTTTATTTGTAAGCTGAAGTTTTTGTTTGTAAGCTTCAGCTCTAGAGCCGAAGTTTTTGTGTTGTAACTGGGAAACTTCAGCTCTAGAACTGAAGTTTTTGTATTGTAACTGGGAAAAGTCAATCATTATTGTTTTTGGTGTTTCGCGGTTGATCAACTAGAAAGAAAAGAGAACTAAATAACTTCAGCTCTAGAGCTGAAATTTTTGTTTTGTAACTGTCAAACTTCAACTCTAGAGCTGAAGTTATTTAGTTCTCTTTTCTTTCTAGTGCTTGTGTGTTCTAGTTCTTTTCTTTCTTCTTCAGCTTCTACTTTTTTGTCTTTCGTTTTTGTAATTTTAAACTTCAGTTATTTCTTGCTTACTGAATTATTAATACTCTTGAATTCAAATTTTATTTTAAATTAGTTCCCTTCTAAACCTATCTGATAAAGATAGAGAACTATCAATATACAAGCGTATTCAGCATAAATTCTTATTATGAGTAGAACAACAACTTCAAAGATATTATATTACAGAATACAAATATACATTTAAAGCAAACATAAATTGTTTCAATGTGTGCTTAGTACCAAAAATAAAAACGTATTACATAAAAGGTAAAAGTTAGAAGGAGGAGGAGAAATGGGGATGAAGTTATTTAAAAAGTGAATACAAATTAAAAAAATTTAAAAATTAGGTATAGATTAAATGGGGGCAACCAAATAGGGCGCCCCGTACAATTTTTACGTACTCTCACTGCAATAAACTTTTACACAAACTTTAAAGGCTGAACTTACCAATTTAAAATTTTAAATGATCTCTAATCATCATACACGATTTATATAATTTTATATTTATTTTTTTTGGTCATTGTGGCAGTTGTAATTTGTTAGTCATTAGTTAACCTATTAAATTTACATATCAGAAATTGTGACGACCCGGCCGGTCGTCTTAATAATTAACATTTCGATTCTCTATTAACTGTTTTTCCCGAGATTATTTCTGCTATTTTGATTTGCCGGGATGTTCGGTTTTAAGTTTCAGAGAGTTTTGGGACACTTAGCCCCTAAATAAGAGCTTAAGTGTTGGAAAATTGACCGTAGTCGGAACAGTGTGAAGGCGGTCTCAGAATGGAAATTCGATTGTTCCGTTAGCTCCGTTGGGTGATTTCACGGTTAGGAGCATGTTCGAATTGTGTTTTGGAGGTCTGTAGCTAGTTTAGGCTTGATATGTCTAAAGTTGAATTTTGGAAGTTTACGGTTCGATAGTGAGATTTTGATCCGAGGGTCGGAATGGAATTTCGAGAGCTTCATTAGTTCCGTTATGTCATTTGGGATGTGTGTGCAAAATTTCAGGTCATTCGGAGGTGGTTTGGTTGGGTATTTGATAAAAAACGTAATTCGGAAGATTTTGGAAAGCTTAGGCTTGAATCCGATGTGTTTTGGTTCAATTGATGTTGTTTGAGGCGTTTTGAAGATTTGTACAAGTTTAAATAAGTTTTAGGATATGTTGGTGCCTTTGGTTGAGGTCTCGGGGGTCTCGGGTGTGTTTCGGATGCTCAACGGACCATTTTTGGACTTGGAAAAGCATCAATTTTTGTTGGTACGCGTTGCACACATTTCTTCAAGGCGATTACATGGAGAGTATCGCGATCGCGAAGGCCTAGGCGAGGCTGAGGGAATTTTGCACTTCGCGTTCGCGTGAAGCGGAATGCGAACGCGTAGCTTTTGGGCAGTGTTGAATCACGAACGCGTGGTCTAGGCCGCGTTCGCGTAGAAGAAATAAGGCGGCGGTGGTTGTTAAATGTTTCTCTACGCGGTCGCGTGAAGCCAACCGCGATCGCGTAAGTATAAGGGAGCTAAGCATTGCGTTCGCGGACGGAGTTTCGCGTTCGCATAGAGTAACCTGAGGTACATGATTTTTTTTATTCTTCGCGATCGCGGCTGGCCTTCCGCGATCGCGATTAAGGGAACACCTAGGCACAATTTAAAACCCAAAATCGAGGGTGTAGACCATAATTCATATTTTGGACTTGGGAGCTCAGGAGATTGCGATTTTTGAAAAGATTTTTACCTGGGCGATTTGGGTAATCGATTCCTACTCGATTTAGACTAATTTCCATGAATCTACACTTAAATCCATCCTATAATTTCGAAATTTGGGTGGAAATTGGGGGAAAAGTTATTAGACCAAGAAATTGAGTTTTAATTGGAGATTTGACATCGGATTTGGATAATTTTTGTATGGTTAGACTCGTGAGATTGTGAAGATTCTGAAACTATAAATTTTACCTGATTTCGAGACGTGGGCCCGAGGGGCATTTTGGTCATTTTACCTAATTTTGCGTATTAGCTTAGAATTTCTTTGTAGCATGAGTTACTTGAAGTGTTATTTACATTATGAAATTGAATTGAATAGATTTGGGTCATTTGAAGTCGAGTACTCGTGGCAAAGACGTGGTGTTGGGTTGATTTTGAGCCGGTTCGAGGTAAGTGGCTTGTCTAACCTTGTGTGGGGGACCTTCCCCGTAGGATTGGTATGTTTGGTAATTGAAATGCCTTGTACGTGAGGTGACGAGTGCGTACTTGTGCTAATTGTTGGAAATCTAATTTTCTTTAAGTAATTACTAGTATGTTTCCTTTCCCGATTTCTATTACTTGCATTATTAAGCCTATTGTTAGCTTAGGAAAGCATGTTTAACTGACTTAATTGATTTATTTGATTCAACCTGCCTTACTTGAATTCTGTGCAGCATGCTAGGCTAGAATCACTGACTGCCTTAATATGAAATTTTGCCATTTCTGTATATCTTCCTCCTGCTGCTGTGTATTTATTTTGGTACTACGGATGTGGAATTCCGGTAGCTCCCCCCTTGTCTGTTTACTTTGGTACTACGGGTTAGATTCCCGGTAGATCCCCCTGCATATTTACTTTGAGACTACGGATTAGATTTCCCGTAGATCCCCCTGCACAGTTATGTGGAACTACGGGAATGCACCCGGTAGATTCCTCAAATACTGGGTATTTATATTTGGGATTACGGAACGGGATTCCGGTAGATCCCCCCGCACTATGAGTTAGACTATGGGACGGGATCCCGGGAGATCCTTCAGATATATATATGATGGACTACGGGACGGTATCCCGGGAGATCCATTGGATATGTAAGGATGGGACTACAGGACGGTATCCTAGGAGATCCCCGAATGTTACTATTAGTGCTGAGCTGTATTTTCTTTCCATATTTACCTTGTTTCTGTATAGTTGTTGTTGTTCTGTACATCTTGTGTTATTTTACTGCCGTACTTATTTATACTGTTCTATCCTATACTGTTGATCTTTATACTTTGTTTAACCTCAGTAGGTCCCTGACCTGCCTCGTCACTACCCAATCGAGGTTAGGCTTGGTACTTACTGAGTACGGCTGTGGTGTACTCATGTTTCTTCTGCGCATGTTTTTCATGTGCAGATCCAGGTACCACTACTCAGGCCTACCATCCTTGACGGAGGCGACTGCTCTACAGACTTCGAGGTACATTTGCTGCGTCCGCAGACCGAGAAGTCCTTTTCTATTCCTGCTATTAGTATTTAGCCCTTCTGTACTTTCCTGTTCTTATTAGACATTCCGGGATTAGAGCTATGTAGTATTTTTTTTCTCAGCTTGTGTTTTCCTGAGTTTTCGGGTTTTGGGATAGTGTACTTGGTTTTGAAAATGTTGTGTTGTATATGCCGAGCAGCATTATAACTAATGTTTCATTCAGCTACTTTTGATTTTTGGTTATTTTCTTCCGCCAGTTTTATTTATGTTCCGCATTTGTTAGGCTTACTTAATCGTAGAGACTAGGTTCCGCTACGACAGTTCACAAAGGGCGAACTGGGGTCGTGACAGAAATGATTTACGCGATTAAAAAGAAAAGGAGAAACATAAATGTTTGAGTGTGATGTATTGACAATCAAACCTAGTACTCGTCATAATTTATATTTTTTTATTATTAAGCAACGTAATTAAAACAATGTGTGTGCTCCTTATGTACCTTAATTTACAAATCTAATACTTTTTAAAATGATTGATCCTTTTTGCAACAAAAGAACAATATATTCTAGTCATATCAGGGGCGGAGCTAGCATATGTACGGGTTCGGCTGAATCAAGTTACTTTGGTTCAAGTCTATATTTGTTTAAACAAACTATTAGAAAATGTGTAACTTATTAATTTGGAATCAATAACCTAAGAAGGCTAGAATCTCGAACCTATTAGCTTTAAATTATGACTTTATCTCTTCTCATAATGGAATATTTTCTACGTGTAATTAGTATGGTTTCTCGCCTCATATACATTATCAGCCTTATTCAAATTTTATTGCATTGATCAAATTAAAGTTTAAAAACCCAGTTTGAAAGTTCAAGCCAGAATTATGTAACAGATCTAGAGTTTCTTAATTCGACATAAATAAATCACAGTTGGGGAGATCTAACCATTTCGTATTCGTAGCTCATTAGTTTGACTAATTCGAATTTGCGTCAAGTAATCACACTACTTAAGAGGGATAAAAGTAAAACGTCTTCTACCAAGAAGTTCTTCATTACTAGGTAGGAGAGAATCTCGTGTACAACTTATGGGTTCATTATAATCTAATCGTGTTGACTCAACCCTGTATATGTATTAAAAATTCCCTCGTAGTTCATTAAAAAGGAGCATTCCTTCCCAGATTTTTTTTCTATTTTAGAGCTCGAATTCAAGACTTTTAGTAAAAGGTGGAGGGATCCTAAGGAGCTTATTTTCTAATGTTATACCCTATTTTTTGCCTCCTTTTTAGAGGTCATGATCATGATCTTGCTTCTTCCTTGTTTTCCACTTTCTCTTATGGTTACATGTTAAAATTTTATTGAATGTGCATCTTTCTCGGACTTTACATTACATTTCTTGGGATGTGGCTCTTCTCCAAACCCCGCGTGAACGTAAAACACTTTGTATACTGGGCTACCTCTTTCGCCGTCTCTATATCGAGAGAAATTCAAAAATAGCCAGATTTACAAATGGTCATTCAAAAATAGCTACAGTTTCAAAAGTAATCGAAATTTAGCCACTTTTCGTGTAAAGATAAATCTGAACGAAAACACTGTTCAAAATCCAAAAAATATTCCAGCATAATATACTGGAATTCTAGTATAATATACTGGATCTCCAGTATATTATACGGGAGTTCCAGCATAAGCACATTGAAACTTCAGTATATTATACTGGACTTCCAGCATAATATACTAGAGTTCCAGTATAATATACCAGTCCGGCATAATATGCTGGAAGTTCATACACAGGTGCTCCAATCTTCAGTATATTATGCTGGAACTTTCCGTGTTGCAGCAAAATAGTGGCTATTTTTCAATGATTTTGCAAATGCTGATTATTTTTGAATGACCAGTGCGAAAACTGGCTAGCCCATACTATTTTTACCTCTATATCTTGTCTTGGGCCAACTAATTCAATTGATCAGCTCAGGGTAATTCAAAAATATACAGATTTACAACTAGTCATTCAAAAATAGCTCAGTTTCAAAAGTAATCGAAATTTAGTCACTTTTCATGTAAAGATAAATCTAAGCGAAAATACTGTTCAAAATTCGAAAAATACGCCAGTATATTATGCTGGAGTTCCAGCATAAGTATACTTGAACTCCAACATATTATACTGGAGTTCTAGGATAAGTATGCTGGAACTCCAGCATAATATGATGGAGTTCCAGCATAAGTACAGTAGAACTCCAGCATAATATATTGGAGTTCCAGCAAGTATACCGGTCCAGCATAATATACTGGAGTTTGGAGCACCGGTGCTCCAGTCTCCAGTATATTATGCTGGAGCCAGCAAAGTATACCGGTCCAGCATAATATGCTGGAGTTCATACACAGGTGCACCGAACTCCAGTATATTATGCTGGACCGGTCTCTGTTGCAACAAAATAATGGATATTTTTTATTGACTTGGTAAACGTTGGTTATTTTTGAATGACCAGTTCGAAAACTAGTTGTGTCGTGCTATTTTTACGCTACAGGTTCTTTATCCATTCTTATGGACTCTTTTGGGATACAACGAGCCCATCAAGTTGCCCAACATATCCTTATGGCCCAAATAACACCTACAATGATCCACGAGCCACCATGTGTAAAAGGATACTATCCAATCCATCAGCCAATAAAATGAAAAAAAAAAAAAAACATACGAGACATTCTGAGTCATAATTAATCATTTTTCGTTCATACTTGATTAATTAATTAATCATCTGGTATTCAAAATTTATTTGCTCAACTAATTTAAATTCACACCAAATAGGCACATTAAGGATGTTACGACAGTCTTTAACGAAAAATTCTTTATTCTCAATGCTCGAACCGACCCTTCAATTTTATTGATTGTCTCCTAATTAAGACACAAGAAAACGCAAAATGTGAATGTCTGTATCAACAAAACAATTAGGGAAATTATTATTATTATTATTATTATTTCTCATAGGAGTACTATTTATTTCTTTTTGGGCCTATATTAGTCCTTTTCATACTTTGAGCATCAGATTCTTCATCCAAAGTGGAGTACAACCTACTTTAACAAGCTCATTCACTTTATTATAGGCTTTTCTATCTTCAATTTCTCATGTTCTACACATCCATCCAAATCAAGCACAAAAATTGTTTCACTATATTTGTGAAAGGAAAAAGAAAAGGAGAACACTCACAAACATGGCATAGGAGATGGGCACCCGAGGGCATGACCTAGTAAGTAATAAAGTGAGTGAAAATTATGAGACACTAAAGTTTAAATCTCAGCGAATAAGAAGAAAACTTTAGGTAATATCTTATGATTTACCTAACTTTTTGTGGACAAAGTTACTAAATAGTTATATTAACAAGAAGTACGTAGCAGATACTCGATAGAACAGTAAGTGGAAAGTAAAATGTACTAAGTAAAACAATCGAAGTGTGTACAAACCGATTCGAATATTACGATGTAAAAGAAGGTGACACAAGAAGTATGTCAAAGATTATGAATTCAATTGAACCAGTATCCGAAAAGCTACATCCGCCCATGCTACTTGTAAGCTCAATCAAACACTATAGAATAACCTTTTCCAAAGATGGGATCTTTTAAGGTTCAATTTTGAGAGCATTTTTTATTGTTTCACCTTCCATGTAAAAAAAGTCAGAAAATACTGTGTTGGTATTTATTCTCATGGGAACTCTTCAGCTCAATAAAAAGTCAGATTATTAATTCTTAACTTTTCAAGGAACTCTTCACAAATGATTGTGAATAGTTATCTTTTCAATCTTTTCGACTATCTTTTCATAAGAGCAAGTCAAGAAATTAAAGAAATTGAATCATCTGATTTAATTGATTCTCAAATAAGGGTGGCTACGCAGGGGAGCAAGAATCGAGAAAAGCAAAATTATTTATTATTATTAAAAAAAAATTGAGAAAAGAAGTTATGTGTCACAATCCCAAAATCGATCCAGTTGTGATGACGCCTATCGTGAAACTAGGCCAGCCAACTAATTTCCAAATAATCCATATTTCATTTAAAACTTAAGTAAAACCATGTTTTCAACTGAATTCCGATAAAAGATATAAAATAAAAATCAAAACGAAGCGGAAAATACAAGCCCGACCTCGGGTGTCACTAAGTCATGAGCAAAATACTACAACTGTTCGAAATAAATCAAGACTAACATAGTCTAAGAATAGCCAACAAATACACTAAGAGGAAGATAAGGAAGGAGAAAGGTGGGACTGCGATCGCCAGACAGCTACCTCGCTATCTCCAATGAAAGCCCATTACTGAAATGATCAGCAACCGCTACCGTGGCCCGAGATACCTGAATCTGCATACAAGGTGCAGAGTGTAACGTGAGTATACCAACTCAGTAAGTAACAAGTCCAAACTATGGATTGAGAGGTAGTGACGAACTCAACCTCCTCAAAGATAATAGAAATAACATACAGAAACGTAGGCATGCTTTCAGCTAAATAGACAGTTCAAAACAGGGAATAGAGCAGATATGAACATGGTAAAGAAACGAGACTCTGCTACATCTATATGTCAGTGCACATGCTGTATAGAATGCACCTTACTGAGTGCCTCATGTGTCCACAATCTCAAATGTTCGTCCACTTAGTACTGTATATGGCTCATACGGCCCATGAAAGATCCATCCCCGATCTCTGACAGCAGTCACTCAGTACTAAGAAAGGTCAATCCAGCCTGTGGAAAAGATCCATCTCCAGATAATAACAATGATAACAACCTCACAACCACTCGGTACTGTATATGGTTCATAAGGCCAAGAGAAGATCCATCCCAGAATATATATACATCACAGACAATCGGTCTCCAGTACCGAGGAACAGGGCAACCACCCTCATGGAGAAGATCCATCTCCATACCAAGGGAATATCCATCCATGAATATAATCAACTACGCTCACTGGGGGTGTGTTATAGACTTAGGAGGGGCTCCTACAGCCCAAGCGCAATTATAATCATCAAATAACCGCTGCGAGTGCAGTCCGATCCCATAACTGTCACTCACGATCAGGCTCTCGGCCTCACTCAGTCATCACTCTCTAGTCTTATACACATGGGCTCACAATGTCATGAAACTAATCGGAAATAATGATAGGATGTGTCAAATAATAATAACTGAGACTGAGACATGATATGATATGCATGAGCAAAGCTGAGTATAGAATATCAATGAATGTAATGAGATGACAGCAAGAAACGATCACTTGGATCTCAACAGTATCGGCGTAAAGCCCTAACAGGATATCTAGCATATTTTTACCGCACATTTACTTAATCACATGATAGAAACACAGATATCAACAAGAAAGAGTTACTAAGTGGTGCCATGGAATGGTCCAGTCCGCAATTCTCACTGTGCACGCCCACACGCCTGTCACTTGGCATTTGCGTCACCTCAATAGTAATCATAGAACACATAGTTCAGGGTTTCGAACCCTTATAACCAAGTTTGGAAGCGTTACTTACCTCAAGCCAAGCCAAACTCTCTCAATTCGGCCTCCAAATGCCCCGAATCTAACCAAAATCAGTATATTATCATCAATATACGCTAAAGGAATGAAACCCATACGAAAATTATCAAATTAACTCAAAAATCCCGAAATTGGCTAAACTCGACCCCCAGGCCCATGTCTCAAAATTCGATAAAAATTACATCACAAGAATCCTCATCCTCCCACGAGTCTATATAAACAAGAACATCAAAATCGGACCTCAAATGGCCCCTCAAATCCCCAATTTAAACTCTCCAATTTCAAGCCTCAATCCCTCAATTTTAACCCTTAAATCCCACAAATTTTATGTCTAATTAGTTAGAAATCACCATAGAATCGAGTATTGAATTCAAAAATCTTACCTCCAAGTTTTACCCCGCGAATCCCTCTTCAATTTTTCTCAAAAATCTTCAAAGCTATCCAAAAATGGTGAGAAATGAGCTGAAAATCGCGAAGATGGCTTTTTATACTTTCTGCCAGCTGCTTCCTTCATCGCGATCGCGAAGCACAAAAATGGACTGCCCCTCAACTTACCATAAGCGATTGCGTAAACCTCCACGCGTTTGCGAACCTCATCAACCCAAACCTATGCGATCGTGGGCTACTTCACGCGGTCGCAAAGAACAACCACCTCCACTAACACTAGCTCACCTCCTTCTACGCAAACGCGACCCTGGCCATGCGTTCGCGAAGCACAACATCTCCCACATACGCGATCGCGACCTCATCTCTGCGATCGCGTAGAAAAAATCCACCTCTGTCCCAAATAAGCCTACACGATTGCGAACATCTTTATGCGATCGCGAAGAGCAAAACGTCTGCAACAGACTACCAGCAAAACTGCTATCTCCTGAAGTCCAAAAATGTCCCGCTGGGCATCCGAAACACACTCGAGGCCCTCAGGACCTGAACCAAACATGCCAACACATCCTATAACATCATTCAAACTTAGTCGAGCCTTCTAATCACTCAAAATAACACCAATCAACCTCAGATTCAAGCCTAAGAACTTATAAACATTCAAATTCCACAAACGACGTTGAAGCCTATCAAATCACCTCCGAATGACCTGAAATTTTGCACACACATCCCAAATGGCACAACGGACCTACTCCAATTTCCGAAATTTCAATCTGACCTCACACTTGGAGAACTTTGCATAAAGTTTCTCCTCCCTAAACCGCTGTAACACAACTCTCAAATGCTTAGCGTGCTCCTCCTAATTACGCGAGTACACCAGAATATCATCAATGAATAGAATGACAAACGAGTCAAGATAAGGCCAAAACACGTTGTTCATCAAATGTATGAATGCTGCTAGGGCATTGGTCAGCCCAAAAAACATCACAAGGAACTCATAATGACCATATCAGGTCCTGAAGGCTGTCTTAAGAATGTCCGAGTCCCTGATCTTCAATTTGTGATACATTGAACGGAGATCAATCTTGGAGAACACTCTCACTCTCTAAAGCTGGTCAAATAAGTCATCAATACGAGGAAAATGATACTTGTTCTTGATTGTGACTTTGTTCAACTGCCTGTAATTAATGCATATCCTCTTCGTGTCATACTTCTTCTTCACAAATAGCACCGACGCACCACAAGGCAACACACTAGGTCGAATAAACCCCTTATCAAGGAGTTCCTAAAGTTGCTCCTTCAACTCCTTCAACTCCTCCGGTGCCATACGATATGGTGGAATAGAAATGGGCTGAGTTGCTCCAAATCAATACCAAAGTCAAAATCCCTGTCCAGTGGCATGCCTGGCGGGTCTGCAGGAAACACATCCGGAAAGTCCCTCACTACCGAAACTGAATCAATGGTAGGAGTCTCTGCACTAACATCCCTCACAAAGGCTAGATAAGAAATACAACCCTTCCCAACCATCAGTTGGGCCTTAAAAAATGAAATCACTCTATTGGGAACATAATCTGTCGAACCTCGCCACTCAATCCATGGAAACCTCAGCATAGCCAATGTCACTGTCTTAGTATGATAGTCCAAAATATAACGACACGAAGATAACCAATTCATGCCCAATATCACATCAAAATCAACCATACTAAGCAACAAGATATCCACTCGAGTATCCAAACCCCGAATAGTCACTACACAAGACCGATATACATGATCCACAATAATAGTATCGCCCACTGGAGTAGATACATGAACAGATGAAACAAGAGACTCATGGGGCGTATCCAAATAATGAGCAAAATATGATAAAACATATGAAAAAGTGGAACCGGGATCAAATAATACAGAGACATCTCTGTTGGCATACGGATACAATACCTGTGATCATAACATCTGAAGCAATAACATCTGGTCTGGCTGGAAGTGCATAGAAACAGACCTGACCACCACCTGATCGATCTCCCCCTCTGGGGCGACCCCTAGCTGACTGACCTCCACTCCGAGCTGGTTGGGCGGGTGGGGAAGTAACTGGTACTGAAGCCGAAGGCTGACTCCTCTGCTGGGATGAAACTCATGTAAAACAGGGACAGAACCTCTTGATATGGCCCAAATCACCACACTCGAAGTAACCTCTCCTAGCAAATGGTGGTGGGGACTGAAGGGAGCTCCGAGCACCGGGATACCCACTAGAAGAACTAGGCATAGATGAACCCTGAACTGATGGTGCCTAAGTCGAGCTCTAAGCTAGAAGGGCATTGAGAGATGAGTGACCCTGATGTGAACCGTGAGAACCGTGGCTAGATGATCCACCACGGTGGCCCGAACGGGCTGGCTGAGCATGTCTGAATGGACGGCCTCTGCCGTGCTGAAACTGACCTCCCGAAGGAACACCACCAAAACTACCAGATCCCCGAGGCCTCTTGGCCTCCCTCTCAACTCGCTCCTGGTGGCGAACCGACTCTATCTCTCTATCAATGTCAACTATCTCCTAAAAAGATGCACTAGACACCCTCTCTGGTCACAAGAATCCGTAGCTGATAAGCGAGTCCATCCACGAATCTCCTGATCCTCTCCGTCTGTAGGAACCAACCAAACAACACGACGGGCTAACTCCAAAAACCTCATTTTATACTGCATCACAATCATATCATCTTGATGCAACTACTTGAACTACCTATACAGCTCCTCTCTGCGGGACTGCGGCACATACTTCTCCAGGAAGAGAGCCGAGAACTGCTGCTAGGTAAGGGGAACTACACCAACAGGCCTATGCCTCTCATAAGCCTCCCACTAAGTAAAGGCAGCTCTAGAGAACTGAAATGTAGTGAATGAGACCCCACTGGTCTCCAGAATACCTACTGTATAGAGAATCCTCTAACACTTGTCTAAGAAACCCCGGGCATCCTCGCCCTCTCTACCACTGAAAGTTGGAGGCTGAAGTCTACCAAACCTCTCCAATCGTCGTTGCTCATCATCAGGCATGACTGGAACCATATAGTCCTGAGCAGGTGCAACCGACTGGGCTAGTAGTGCCTCCGGTATTTGAAGTCCCTGAGCAACCTGCTCAGATGTACATGCGGCGGGAGTCTGAGTGCCTCCCCCAGCCTGAGAAGTAGCTGTTGTAGTAGAAACTATGACCGTCTGAGCAAGATTGGTGCACACGATCAGAATCTAAGGTCTCCTGAAGACCCGGAATAACAATAGGCGCAATCAATGCCTGAGTTGGTATTGTTAGAGCATCCCCCGCTGGAGCCTGATCATGAACTGGGGCGGTTGGAGGATCTGCAGGTGCTACCCTAGCTGCAGTGCGGGCTACACCCCTGCCCTTACCACGGCTTCGACCGCGACCGCGACCTCTGGTGTCCCCAACTGGTGGTACTGGTGGTCGTCTGTCCTGACCGATAGCACGTGTCCTCACCATCTGTGAGAGAATATAATCACAGAAGTTTAGTACCAGAATCAACAGATTTGCACGACACGAATTCAAGAATGTGAAGTTTTTCCTAAAGGTTCTGCAGCCTCCAGAAGATAAGTACAAACGTCTCTATATCGATCCGCGAGACTCTACTAAACCTGCTTATGACTCGTGAGACCTATGTAACCTAGGCTCTAATACCAACTTCTCACGATCCCAAAATCGACCCGGTCGTGATGGCGCCTATTGTGAAACTAGGACAACCAACTCATTTCCAAATAATCCATATTTCATTTAAACCTTAAGTAAAACCATGTTTTCAACTGAAATTCGATAAAAGATATAAAGTAAATATCAAAACGAAGTGGAAAATACAAGCCCGGCCTAGGTGTCACTAAGTCATGCGCAAAATACTACAATTGTTCGAAATAAAACAAGACTAACATAGTCTAAGAATAGCCAACAAATACACTAATAGGAAGATAAGGAAGGATAAAGGTGGGACTGCGATCGCCAGACAGCTACCTCGCTATCTCCAATAAAAGCCCATGACTGAAATGATCAGCAACCGCTACCGTAGCTCGAGATACCTGGATCTCCACACAAGGTGCAGGGGGTAACGTGAGTACACCGACTCAGTAAGTAACAAGTCCAATTATGGAATGAGAGGTAGTGACGAACTCAACCTCCTCAAAAGTAACAGAAATAACGTACAGAAATGTAGGCATGCTTTCAGCTAAATAGACAGTTCAAAACGGGGAATAGAGCAGATATAAACATGGAAAATAAATGAGACTCTGCTACATCTATATGTCAGTGCATATGTTGTATGGAATGCACCATATTGAGTGCCTCATGTGTCCACAATATTAAATGCTCGTCCACTTAGTACTGTATATGGCTCATACGGCCCAGAGAAGATCCATCCCGGAATATATACATCTGACAGCAGTCACTCAGTACTGAGGAAGGCCAATCCAGCATGTGGAGAAGATCCATCTCTAGATAATAACAATGATAACAACCTCACAACTACTCGGTATTGTATATGGCTCACAATGCCCATGGAAGATCCATCCCGGAATATATACATATCATAGACCATCAGTCTTCAGTACCGAGGAACAAGACAACCAACCTCATGGAGAAGATCCATCTCCAAACCAGGGGAAGATCCATCCCTGAATATAATCAACTGCGCCCTTTGAGGGTGTGGTACAGACTCCAAAGGGGCTCCTACAGCCCAAGCAATATCATAATCATCAACATACCACTGTGGCATGCAACCCGATCATATAACTATCAATCACAATCAAGCTCTCGGTCTCACTCAATTATCACTCTCCAGTCTCACACGCGGGCTCACAATGTCATGAAACTAGCCCGAAATAATGATATGATGTGCCAAATAATAATAACTAAGGCTGAGACATGATATGATATGCATAAACAAGACGGAGTACAGAATATCAATGAATATAATGAGATGACAGCAAAAAACGATCACTCGGGTCTCAACAGTATCAGCGTGAAGCCCTAACAGGATATCTAGCATATATTTACAGCATATTTACTTAATCACATGATAGAAACACGGATATCAACAAGAAAGAGTTACTAAGCAGTGCCATGGAATGGTCCAGGCCGAAATTCTCACAGTGCATGCCTACACGCCCGTCAGTTGGCATTTGTGTCACCTCAATAGTAGTAATAGAACACGTAGTTTGGGGTTTCGAACCCTTAGAACCAAGTTCGGGAGCGTTACTTACCTCGAGCCAAGCCAAACTCTAGCTCATGATTCCCTTGCCTCTCGATTTGGCCTCCAAATGCCCCGAATCTAACCAAAATCAGTATATTATCATCAATATACGATAAAAGAATTAAACCCACACAAAAATTATCAAATTAACTCAAAAACCCCGAAATTGGCAAAACCCGACCCTGGGCCCACGTCTCGAAATTCGATAAAAATTATATCACAAGAATCCTCATCCTCCCACGAGTCTATACATACCAAGAACATCAAAATCGAACCTCAAATGGCCCCTCAAATCCCCAATTTAAACTCTCCAATTTCAAGCCCTAATCCCTCAATTTTAACCCTTAAATCCCACAAATTTCATGTTTAATTAATTAGAAATTACCATAGAATCGAGTATTGAGTTCAAAAACCTTACCATCCAAGTGTTAACTTCAATTTCTCTTAAAAAACTTCAAAACTGTCCAAAAATTGTGAGAAATAAGCTGAAAATCGCGAAGATGGCTTTTTATACTTTCTGCCCAGGTGCTTCCTTCATCGCGATCATGGAACTTGCATCGTTATTGCGAAGCACAAAAATGGACTGCCCCTCAACATACCTTACGCGATCGCGTAAACTTCCATGCGTTCGTGACCTGCTTCACGCGGTCGCATAGAACAATTGTGAGCACGTGATTTTTGCTTCACGAAAACTACTCCAAAAGAAAAAATATATAAAATAAAATTTTCTTGGGGTATAATTTTAGGATTTTTTGCGTGACATTTTTTGGATAAATATTTATGTTTTTGGCTATGATTGTTTATAATCAATTGAAATAATGAAATATGTAGGTACATGTGCATTTAGGAATTAATGTTGCATTTTTACAGTTAATTAATCATTAGTTTATATAAAAGGATAAAATACAAAAATACATTTAGAAATTAATTAACCATAATTTGGTTAAAGGAAAATCACAAAAAAATATAAATATGTGTTTCTTGTCATTGGTTGATTTTATTTAATGTTAAACTTGTGTGTTAATTATTATAGGTTAAACAATATGTGTGAAATTTTATTTTTATTTTTTACGATTTATTTAGGATTTTTTGTTTAATTTTTGTAATTAAAGAAAAAAGGGAAAATGGATAAAGTAGTAAGGAAATTCGGATTGGGCCAGGTGAAATTCGGGCCCAAACTTCATCCCTATCCCAATCCAAACAACTGGTCTCAGAGACGGACGAAAAGACGTAGTATGATGATAAAACTACATCGTTTCGTCACCCATCAATCTTAACCGTTCAAACACCCAATCCAACGGTCCAAGATCCCTTTCAGTAACCCGTCTCCAACCCGATCCATTTGTATCCGGTTCGAACCGACCCCCCAACCAAAGTCAAACGACATTGTTCCTTTTAAGTGAATTGATCTGGGCCATTGATCTCAGAAGATCGAACGGCCCAGGATCAATTCCCTCCCCCGTATATAAGCCTAACCCATCACCTCAGCCCCCCCAAACCAAACACCCCCTTTCCCTGTTCATCGTCTCCTTCAGAGACCAAGCATAACCCCACCGTCAACCACCGTGCACCGCCCACCGGAAATCGCCTCACGGCGGTTCCGGTGGTCCAAACGACCCCATCTTTACACCATAGCTTCCCCTCGACCTCCCTTTTCCAAATCTGTAGCCTATATCCTTCGAATCAGTTCCCAACATCTCGAATCTTCGATCAAAGTTTGGTCTGAAAACCCAACTTTCTCCGATGGCTTCCAAATCAACACCATAGCTTCTCCTGACCACCCTCACCATGGATCTAACAATCGTATGTTTAGAATCTTCCTAAAACTTCTCGAATCTTCTTTTGAAGGTTCGAGCCGAACATGAACTTGCCAGATTTGTTTCAGATTCATATTAGGTGACCCCCAATCTTCCTTCACCCCTAAACCACTCTTGATTCCCTTCAAATCTGCCCAGAAATGATCAAACCCTAAATCCGAGAAAAAATGGAACCCTAAAATTCCAAATCATGGAATTTGTCCAATTAAATGAAGGTTTGGGGTCTAATGGACCTTAATCGAAGTATTCTCAAATTAGAATACTTCGATTCAGGTCCGTTCGACCTCAATAAGGTTCAAACCGATTCAAGATTAGGACATATTTTGGGTTTGAAGATTCAGAGGTATTTTCCCTGTTTTTCTTTTGTACTCTATGTATGTATTATTGCCGGTTGTAGTAATCTGTATAATTTTCCTATTTTTTTTTACTTAATTCTGTCTCATATCCACTAGACCCGTTTATTCGATCAAATTCTAGCATTGTTTCTGTTTGTTGTAATTGCTATAAGTTACAATGTGTGTAATCGATTTAATTAAGTTCGTCGATTAGTTATTTTATTATAAGTCCATGTTCCTGTTATTGTTGATTGAAACAGCCTGTTTGTTTATTTTGTATTGACTGTTATCGTTTGTTTTAGGTAGTCAGTTAAATTAGTTCTCGTCAATTAATGCACTCTTGTTTGTTAAAACAGAAAGTTTGTCAAATGTTGTTGTGTATATCTGATCTGTGGCCATTTGGTTTCAGGACATTGTCATCCTAATGACAATGAACTTGCATTCCTGATGTTTGCATTCATGTGCATATTGATTAATTATTTCAATTTCAGTTTTAAGGATTTTGTTAAGTTCTATGTTGTGATTAAGTCTAGATTGATTTAATTCCAAGTTCATTTGTTCCAATTAATTTCTAACCTTAATCCTTCAGTAATCAGAAATAAGTTTGGTTACAGTTGAAAGTCAGTTTTAATTTTCAAATCTTTGTTAAAGATGAAAACAGATTTTAGATTTAAAAGGCTGTAATGCAGTAGTGTTTGTGTTAAAAGGGCAGTAATATTAAGGGTTTTCAGGGGCAATTTGGGATTGAAACAGTTAGGTTTATATTTTAGTATTAGTGCTTTGTTAATGAGGGTATTAATTAATACATTAATGGGAAACAAAAGGTAATGGGGGCTGAAAATCAGGGAAAATGCTTCCTTAGTGGGATTTAAAGTAAAAAGAGCAGATTTTTAGTAGGAAATTCTGATTTTTTTTTGAAAGAGAGAAAGGTCATGCAGATTGTATAAAGAGGTGGAGGAGACTGAAAGAGAAAAAAAAATGAAAAATACTGGAAAAGGAGAGGAAACAAATTCAAAAAAAAATCAGAACTTTTAGATTAAGAGTTAGAGTGTTGAGTTTGAACTTTTGCACTAAGAGTTGTCAGGCTGCTATTCTTAAGTATTTGAAAATCAGAAACTATTATTTCCTTGCATCTGTCTGTGTTTCATTTTGGTACTGCTGGGTTTTCAGTTTCGTTTGAGCTGGGTTTACTGGTTGTTGTTGTACTGCTTGGTGCTGATTGTCGCTGTTGTTAGCTACTGGTCTACTGATCTTCACTTTCTTCTTCTGTCTTCTACTATCAGGTACACTTTCGAATCATTGTGATGCGGCTGTTGTAGTGAAAAGAAATACTCAAGTAGTCAAGTAGTTAATTTGTATTTGCATGTTTAATAGTCAAATGATAGGCAGATGTATAATCTATCTTTGTAATTCAAATTAAGAACATGGACGATGGAATTTATATTTGGCTAGAACTATTTTCTTTTGATTATAAACTGTAATTTGTAAACTATTAATAGTTTTCCAGTGTATGTTACTTAGAGTTCTATTTTCATTTCAAATTAAGTATATTGAGTTATTAGAATTAAACAAGTTTAGGTAATCCTAATTGGAGCCGGCATCAGTCTGAAATAACAAGTTAATCGTGAACCTGCTGATAAACCTAGTTAAGGCATAAATTTGGACTAATTGTGTGAATTAGGTATTAATGTTTGGTTCAGGCAGCTCGTTTGTTTAAAAAGGGGATTTGTTTGGTTTGAAGGGATAATTGTTTGAGTAGGTTGGTTTAGTTCTGCCAGTTTTAGGCAGAAATAAAAAGGCCATTAATTTTATAGAATCCGTAGGCTTGACATATTTGAAGCGCGATTCAATGTAGAAAGGATAAGAACCTTAATCCAATAGGTTATCCAAGTTAACGAGTTAGCTTCAACAAACTTTTGTAAGCATCAGTAATTAAGGTGGGTTTAGTTTCAAATAATCGAAAAGCATTTACTCCCAATGAATCAATTCGTCTAACAATGCGAGTTTAATCTAGCTATAGGTTAATTAGTTTCTTTTGAATATGTTATTTGTAGATGTCGTATTTTATTTATAATTTCAATTTTAGTAATATTTTTTTCCAATAACATTTATCTTAATCTAGCAATTAATATGTTACGTTTTTTAGCATGTAATTAACTAGGATTATATTCTTTTATTTTAGAGACCAACCTAAATAGAAATGTAGTCACTTTAGGACTGTTCTTTTTTAAAAAAAAATGAGATGAGCCTCGCCGAATAAAAATATAAAAAGTGCGGGGCCCTCGGTAAATATTTACTTTAAAAAATTGCTTAGACTTTGGAATGGACCGTTTAACAAACTTTCACGGTCCTACCCAAAGTAAATGATACGCTAGTCGCTTTAGGCGCGCTTTTAATAATTTAATTTTCTTAAAACTAGGGTGCACATTTATGTGACCCAAGTCCAAATCTCAATAGAGTCGAAATATGTCGATAACCACGGGTACATTGATGTGACGTGGTTCAAGATATATTTTCACAATGTTGCAATTCTCTATAAAAATAATAATAACAATAAAGCGGTTAAAAGTTGAAATTGCACTATAGTTTTTGAACATGTATTAAAATCAGATATTTTAACCATTACAACAGTTTAAGCGACCGTGCTAGAACCACGGGATTCGGGAGTGCCTAACACCTTCCCTCGGGTTAACAGAATTCCTTACTTAGAATTTCTGGTTCGCAGACTTCATTTGGAAAGTCGAATATTTTCCTCGATTCAGGATTAAATTGGTGACTTGGGACACCCTAAATCTCCCGAGTGGCGACTCTGAAATAAATAGACAAATCTCGTTTTGATTGTCCTTTAAATGGAAAAAACTCCTTCACCCCTCGCGGGGGCGGAAAAAGGAGGTGTGACAGCTCTGACGACTCTGCTGGGGACCATACCCAGAATCTCTGGTTCAGGGTTCAAAATTCGAGCTTAGATAAATTGTTATATTTGGCTTTATCTGATTTTTACATGTTTGAGCTTAATATGCAAAATGATGCTTTTTACTGCTTTGATATTATTTGAACTGTACATATAAACTGTGCCGAAACCTTCTCTTCTTACCTCTGGGGATGTGCTTACTGGTTAAGACTCCCTATTCTGTTAGTGTCCTACCCTAAATAAAAGAGGCTCGGAAAGTTTCTAAGCCGGCTGGCCTTTTGGTTCCCAGAAAGGAACTCCTTCCTCAACTCGAGTTGTCCGCTCGGGTACACTGTGTAGAACATATACCCAGGTTGAACCTAATATAACAAAACCTCATGCCGGATCCCTAGTAGGAACGTTTATTTGCATCACGTTGCATTCGACTTAGGGGACTCAACACAGGGGTTGGGTCCGTCTAGGACAAGCAACCTGAAGTGAAAAAGACCATCCTGCTGCATCCTGTTTGTTTTGCACATTTATCTGCTTCAGATCTGCATGCTGACCGGTTTCTGAAATCGCGAATTCTTGAAAAATTGGGGAACAAATATATATAGCAGTGTAGGGAGATAATTACTTTTTAGAAAAATAAAACCAATGTCCAAATAGTATCAAAATCCTGCCGAAATTTTGAAAAAAAAAAAAGAAAAAAAAAATATTTTTAGTTTGATTTATTTGAAAAAGAGTCCTGTTTACAAGTTTAGTTTATGTTGGGCGAACTACGTCGGTCTGATTCTCACCGGATGTGAGATATGTAGGCAAACCTCTTTGGTTTCGGCCCACCATATTCAAAAAAAAAATACAAAAATATTTAACATTACTCGCTTCTGTAGAAAGTCTTTCTTTTAGACCTCAATTTATATATATATATATATATAAATACAAAAATATTTCCTTTTAATCTCTCTCAAAATCCAAATTATTTGTTTAAAAATTCAAAAGAAAATTCAAAATTCAAAAATATTTTTTTTTCTTTTGTAATATTTCTTTCATAAATTCAGAATAATAGTCCAAAAATATTTCCTTTCTTCTTTAAAAGTTTTTTCGAAATTTCAAAAAAAGAAAAAAAAGAAAAAGAAGTTAAAATTCAAAAATATTTCTTCAGACGTCTTACTTTTCAAAAAAAAAAATCTTCGTCCTCAAAGGCCATATTTGAAAGCCGAGTCATTTGGAATATAGATAGTTTTTGAGTCAAATAAAAGTTTTTCCTTCTTTAATCACCATAATAAATGTGCAGAATGAGCACAAGTCAAAATGAACCGTTCTCAGTCTGTAGCGAGGTCCCTTTGCAACTCCACATGTGGTGGAATGATATGGAAAATGATAGTAAAAAGATAGTGGAAAGAGTTTTGGGAGGTTTTGTCGATTTGTTGAATATCAAGCCAAGGACAGATATCATACCGTTCTGGGACCCAACCCGCAATGTATTCCGTTTTGTCGACTTTGAACTTTCACCTACGCTAGAAGAAATCGCAGGATATGCGGGAATGAATGGAAAATTAAGGGGGCAATATTTGCATTCACCAAGACCGGTATCTCCGCATGGGTTTTTGGATTTGCTAAATATTAGTCGGAATGTGCAAAATGATGACTTGTCGAAAGGGTGTTGTGCTCTCCAATTCTTATATCAACTGTATGGTGTTCCTCGAGGTTTTGAAGAGCCGAATCTCGGATTAACTCATGCTGGAAACAGGAACAAGTGGGAGGCGAGACGTACTTTGACATTCATAACAACATTTCTGGGGGTCGTGGTTTGTCCACGCAAAGATAAGAAAATAGAGATAGGCCTTGTAGGGATGGCTGATGTTGCAATCAAGAAAACTAACAGTACTGTGGTCCCTTTGGTTTTGTCCGAAATCTACCGAGCCTTAACTATATGCCGAGAAGGAGGCAATTTCTTCCAAGGATGCAATCTGTTACTCCAGCTGTGGATGCAAGAACACCTTTGTCACCGAGTAGGATACATGAATCACGGGTTGATCGAACAAAATTGTATTAGTAGTTTTGAGAAACGGATGACATGCGTTGTATTCCCTGAAGGTGTCGAAGCGTGGCTTGCACGATTAAGGACAACAACAGCCGACCAAATTGAATGGGCATTTGGGTGGTTGTCTGATACTGAGGTAATATACATGGCGGCCGAGGAATGTCATATTCTTTTGATGGGAGTTCGCAGTATCCAACCATATGCTCCTCATCGGGTACTGCGCCAACTAGGAAGATTTCAGTTAATTCCCACTTATGAGGATCTAAGCAAGCACGCCATTGAGTTGAGTCCAGGAGTCGTGTTCCCCGAAGGAAAAATTAGAAAGTTATGGCACGAATGTAGATTCCTTGAGCCCAAGACTATGGTTCGAGAACTGGCTAAGGGTGAGGTAGACCCAAAGTACGATGTTTGGTTCGGGAAAAGGTTCCAGATTCGTCAGAGACCTGCTAAAAGAGCTCACGTCTAATAATTTAAAGATGATTCGCAGGAACAGTGGGGCTGGTTAGTGAGAGAGGAAGGCTACCGGGCTGAAATCGGAAAGCTGAAGCGACAAGTTGAAAGGCTTATGTTTGAAAACAACGTGCAAGTAGCCTCGGAGCAGGGTGAAAAGAACAAATTAGCCAAAGAAAACCAGGCACTGAAAGCCTGAATTCGCCAAGTCAGTAAGAGTAATAGCGACCGACTGAAACGTCGCTCTGATGAAAGGTTGATAGCAGAATTGAGAAATCAAGTCAGCAAAAGCCGAGAAGATTTGGAGAGATCCGAGGCTTGTATAGCAAGAATGCGGGTTAGGTGGGCAAAAGCTACAGCAGCACGGAGAAAGCACCTATGGCAAGTGAAAAGGGATTACGAAATAAGTGTTACAACATTGAGATAAATAAATTCCACTCTCAGTGATAGGGTCCTTAAATAAGCCCGGGATGCTAGAATAGATAGGGAACGCTGCTATGAGTCAGTAGTCCGAATGGAAGAACAAATGGAGAGGTTCCAAGATCAGCTCATTGACAATACTCGAATATTGGGACTAAAGAACCAACGAATAGAACAACTGTGCATAGAAAGGGATAGAATCAGGGGTAGGATCAATGAGATTGGGCGCTACATCACCACGAAGTGCCTAACATGTGAAGAAATGCCCCGTGATATCCTTTTTGCCTCAGTCATGGGTTATGTCCACCGGATCATGGAGGAATTAAAAAGCTTGCAAAGAGGCCTGGCACTATGCCTCGCGGGCACCAAAATTCAAGGCCTTAATGTATCCTTAGTTCAATCTTGCACTTGTTTGTTTTTCAGAGTCTGTTGTCTACACTTATGTTCTCTTCAAACATTGCTAATAGTATGGAGTCTGTATTTCGTTTGTTTTTTGAAATAATAGCTTGTAATAGCATATTGGGGTAATAAAAAGTAAAATTGGGTCTTTATTTTACTTATGGCACGAACTACGATTGGTCTGATTCGTGCGGGGTCACGATACGTAGGCAATCTCTATAGGATTCGACCGTAAGGAAAAAGAGAGAGAGAAGAAGAAAAGAGAGGTCCCTGAAACGCTCGAAAGAGGCACAAATAAAATAAGTCGGGATGATGCATGCGGTCAGAGCAAAAAACATGTTAGAAATGGTTAACTGCCTAAGAACATTGCATCCCCCAACGTGCAATTATAATATCTGTTAAGACTCTAACACTGACAAGTTTGTTGTTTTTCCAATCAATATCAGTTAGTTTGTTAAAGCATACTGACACCGTACCATTATCAAACAAGATCAAAAGGGCCCATACCAGAAAGCATGACTGGTTCAGATAACAGTGTTGAGTCAGAAAAGACGGCAAATCAGATGCTGAAGGAAGCCATGGAAAAAATGGAAAAGATGAGGCTGGAAATGAATGAAATGCAGATAGCCTTAGCTAGAGCCCAAAAGGGGCAGGAACTCCCTGTTACTCCTACTCTCCAACCAGGACACATGTCAGAATACCCTTCTCCCGGTCCTTCAATGAGTTTCCCAAGACATCACTACTATCATGGAAGAGAGACCTATGATCCCCAAGCTCCACCACCCAATCAGAATCCTCCTCCACCAAATGTTCCCGTCTTTGTGGCGCCTGCCCCAGCCCCATTGCACAGATCGTCTAGCGAGCCTTTGTTTCAGGATCACGATACACAATATTACCCCCCTGAACTCACATTCAAAGCACCCGAGCCACATACCTATAATCCCCACTTTGAGGTCCCGGCAGAGATTGAAAAGCCGGCTAAGAGCCCAGAGTAGGAAGAGGTGATACGAAAATTTAAAAGCCTAAAGCAGTCCTTCAGGAACATGCACGGGTTAGGCAACCAGGTCAGCGTGGCTTACAAGGATCTATGCCCTTTCCTTGACGTCCAATTACCAGCAGGGTTCAAGATGCCCAAATTCGATTTATACGAAGGGCATGGCGATCCTATGGCACATCTGCGGGGCTTTTGTAGCAAAATGAGGGGAGCGGGGGGCAAAGATGAGCTACTGATAGCTTACTTTGGCCAGAATTTGAGCGGGTCGGCACTAGAGTGGTATACAAGACAAGATCTGAGCAGGTGGTACACCTGGGATGATCTGGCACAGGCTTTCGCAGAACACTTCCAATACAACCTTGAGATAGTCCCAGACCGTCTCACATTGCTAAATCTTGAGAAGAAACCCGGAGAGAGCTTTAGGGAATTTGGGTTCCGATGGAGAGAACAGGCAGCCAGAGTTGATCCTCCAATGAGAGAGGGAGAAATGGTAGATTACTTTCTACAAACTCTAGAGCCGACTTACTTCGGTCACTTGGTGACGTCAGTTGGCAAATCATTCAATGAAGTGGTGAAAATGGGAGGTATGATAGAAGAGGGACTTAAGTCCAATAAGATCCTGAGTTACTCGGCAATTAAGGCAACAACTCAGGCCATTCAGAGCGGCACGGGAGGTGCGCTCGGAAAGAAAAGGAGAGAAGAGGTCACGACAATAGAGGCAGGCAATTGGTCCAGATCTAGAGGTCCTTCCCCTCATTACCAACCCAGACCCCATTATCTAAACTACTCACACATTCCAAATTACCCTCCACAACCCTACTACCCACCACAAGAACAACATTTTTCCGTCCATCACGCCCAAACTTACACCCAGCCTCCGGCTCGTCCGTAATCCACAAAACACATATCCACCACCGAGGGCCTACAAGAATCCTTCAAGGCCAAGCTTCCGCGGAAATCAGGCTTTCAGGAACGAAAGGATGCAGAAGCCAAGAACTTTCACTCCGTTGGGAGAAACCTATACTACTCTATTTCACAAGTTGAAGCAAATAGGCCTACTAAGTCCTGTTGAAACCAAATTGCCAAATCCCATTCCCAGAAATCTGGACCATTCAGTAAGCTGCGAATATTGTTCGGGTGCTCCCGGGCATGATACTGAGAAATGTTGGAAGTTGAAGACTGCCATACAAGATCTTATTGACACAAATAGGATCGAGGTTCAGGCACCAGAGGCACCCAACATCAATGAAAATCCGTTACCGGTGCACCATGAAGCCCACATGATCGAACTAGTGCACGAAGGAGGGAAACCAAAAACACCCTCACAAACGGTAATGATGAATCGCGCCAGTTCTTATGAAGAGTCGACCAGTGGAAAGGCAGTGGTACTGTCGGGAAAGGTATATGACAAGCCATTTGTGGTAGCAGGGAAAGGATCGTCTATTACTGTGAAGAAGCCAGAGTCAGTCAGAGTAGTGTTGCAGGGAGTAGCAAACAAACCAATGTTGGTAGTAAAAGGGGTCCACGTGGAACCAGTTGTTATCCAGTCGGTCATACAATTGCCGATAACAAGTGAGAAAGCTGTGTCGTGGAGTTACAGTCAAGTGACAGTGACCCATAAGGGGAAGGAGGTTGTGGAAGACGTATGCAAGGCACCGGGGTTAACTCGATCGGGAAGGTGTTTTGCTCCCGCAGAATTGAGAAGGGTCAATCCTGAAACAATAAAGAAGCCAGTGACGGAGGAAGAAGCAGAGGAATTTTTGAAGAAGATGAAGGCGCAGGATTACTCAATTATAGAGCAATTGAGAAAGACCCCAGCCCAGATTTCGTTGCTATCTTTGTTAATCCAGTCGAACGATCATTGTCAGGCCTTAATGAAGATTTTGAACGAAGCCTATGTCCCAGACAAGCTCTCAGTGAACCAGTTGGAGAAAGTAGCGCACAAGATCTTTGAAGTAAACCGAGTGACATTCTCTGACGATGAGTTACCGGTAGAGGGTACTGAACACAACAGAGCACTCTACCTGATGGTAAAATGCGAAGAATCGGTGGTCACTCGAGCATTAATTGATAATGGGTCAAGTGCCAATATCTGTCCTTTAGCCACTCTGAACAAGCTAAAGGTTGCTGATGATAGGATCCACAAGAACAGTGTCTGCGTCCGAGGTTTTGATGGAGGCGGCACTGACACAGTGGGTGATATCGTACGGGAATTAACCATTGGTCCAGTCGAGTTCACCATGGAATTTCAAGTAATAGATGTGGCGGTGTCGTACAATCTTTTGTTAGGACGACCATGGATCCATGCAGCTAAAGTAGTGCCTTCTACACTGCATCAAGTGGTCAAATTTGAATGGGATAGACAAGAGATTGTGGTACACGGGGATGACGGCACACACGCCGTCAGTGATGCTATTGTGCCCTTCATAGAAACCGACAATGACAAGGGCCCATGGGTTTATCAGGTTTTCAACGCAGTCTCAGTAGACAAAATTCCTGAGGGCGGGGGCCTTCCACTTCCCAGAATCACAGCTGCAACCTTCATGATAGCCTCAGAAATGTTGAATAATGGGTTTGTACCAGGGAAAGGTCTGGGGTTGATCTACAAGGAATGATCCAGCCAGTTTCTTTGCCTAAGAACCTGGAAACTTTTGGGTTGGATTCAAGCCTACCGTAGCGAATGTGAAACGGGCCCGCAAATTGAAGAAAAGAGTCTGGGTCCTTCCTAAGCCAGTCCCATGCCTGTCCAGGTCATTTGTCAAAGCAAGGTTCAGAAAGTTGTCGGTCCCGAAAGTTCTTGGACCTCTGATGGGGCTAGATGGAGATTTGAATGAAAGCTTTGAAAGAGTGTTTTCCGATATCAACATGATAGAAGCTGGAGAGAGTTCTAGTAAGGCAGACATACAGTTTGTGGGTCCTAAGGTCAAGGTCAACAATTGGATAGCTACTCCTCTTCCTACTTGGAGGGAGTCCTGGTAGTTGGCTCTGATTTTCCTTGTTTGTTTTCTGGATTATTCCAGGGTTGTAATCCAGATTCCTTCTTATTGTGTTCAATAAAGTGTGAAACCTTGTTATCCCATAATTCAATAAAATGAAAAGTTTCTTCTTTATTTTTTATTTTTTATTTTATAAGTTATTATTTTTAATTTGGTTTCTTTCGTTTCTTTTTCTGAACAATTCTTTTCATACTGGTTCTAATGACATGACATGCACAACGGATCTTCAACCTAGTCTAAAAGATCAATCTGATTCTGAGCTAACCATACAAGAGGTCGATTATGATAATGAATCGGAATACGATGAGGATGAAGCATTCGAGGAGATAAACAGGGAGTTAAGCCAGTTTGAAGAAAAATACAAACCCAACTTAAATGACACAGAAGCCATCAATTTAGGGGATGCCGGCGATATCAGAGAAACTAAAATAAGCATCCACATTGCACCAAATATCAGGGAGGAATTGATCAAAACACTTATTGAGTTCAAAGATGTTTTTGCATGGTCGTATGATGACATGCCGGGGTTAAGCACAGATTTAGTGGTTCATAAATTGCCCACTGACCCGGCATTCCCTCCCGTCAAGCAAAAATTGAGGAAGTTCAAAACGGTATGAGTGTGAAGATTAAAGAAGAAGTAACCAAGTAGCTGCAAGCAAAGGTTATTCGTGTCACTCGATATCCTGATTTGTTGGCTAATGTGGTGCCGGTACCAAAGAAAGATGGAAAGATCAGGGTGTGTGTCGATTACCGCAATTTGAACAGGGCAAGCCCTAAAGACAACTTTCCTTTACCCAATATCCAAATCTTGATCGACAATTATGCCGGATGTGAGATCGGATCTTTTGTGGATTGCTATGCTGGGTATTATCAGATTCTGATGGATGAGGAAGATGCGGAAAAGACAACCTTCATTACGCCGTGGGGAACTTATTGCTACCGCGTAATGCCATTTGGTTTAAAGAATGCTGGGGCGACGTACATGGGAGCAATGACCACTGTGTTTCATGACATGATCCACAAAGAAATTGAGGTGTACGTAGACGATGTGATCATAAAGTCCAAGCATCAGGAAGACCACGTAGCAGACCTAAGGAAGTTCTTTCAAAGACTTCTCAGGTATGATATTAAGCTCAACCCGGCCAAATGTGCATTTGGTGTTCCATCTGGGAAGCTTTTGGGATTCATCATCAGTCGGCGAGGTATTGAACTGGATCCGTCAAAGATCAAATCTATCCAAGATTTGCCACCGCCGAAGAACAAGACAGAAATAATGAGTCTGTTGGGAAGGTTGAATTACATCAGCAGATTTATTGCTCAACTCACAGCAACCTGTGAACCCATTTTTCGACTGTTGAAGAAGGATGCCACGGTAGGATGGACGGCGGAATGCCAGGAGGCATTCGACCAGATCAAAGAATATTTATCAAATCCACCTGTATTGGTTCCCCCTGAGCCAGGAAGACCATTAATTCTTTATCTAACGGTCTTGGAGAATTCATTTGGTTGCGTGTTGGGACAACACGACATTACAGGAAGAAAAGAGCAAGCCATCTATTATCTCAGCAAGAAGTTTACAGTATATGAGGTTAAGTACACTCAACTCGAGAAGACATGTTGCGCCCTTAACCTGGGTGGCCCAGAAATTGAAGCATTATTTATCCTCATATACTACATATCTCATTTCCCGTTTGGATCCGTTAAAGTATATTTTCCAGAAGCCTATGCCCACAGGAAGGTTAGCAAAATGGCAAATATTACTCACGGAGTTTGACATCGTCTATGTGATGAGGACAGCCATGAAGGCCCAAGCGTTGGAAGATCACTTGGCTGAGAATCCTATTGATGAAGAATACGAGCCGTTGAGGACGTATTTTCCTGACGAGGAAGTAATGAATATAGATGAGTTGGACTTATCTGAGGAACCAGGTTGGAAGCTTTTCTTTGATGGAGCCGCAAATGCGAAGAGAGTTGGAATAGGAGCAGTGCTTATTTCTGAAACAGGACATCATTATCCTGTTACAGCTCAATTGTGTTTCTATTGTACCAACAATATGGCTGAGTATGAGGCATGCATTTTGGGTTTGCGATTAGCGGCAGACATGGATGTTCAGGACGTCTTGGTCTTGGGGGACTCGGACCTCCTGGTGCATCAGATTCAGGGTGAATGGGAAACACGGGATTTGAAGCTCATACCATATCGACAATGTTTGCACGATCTGAGCAAGCGATTTCGATCAGTGGAGTTCAGACACATCCGAAGAGTTCACAATGAGGTTGTTGATGCATTGGTCACTTTAGCATCAATGTTGCACCACCCAGACAAAATTCATGTGGGCCCGTTGCACATCCAGGTTCGTGATCAGCATGCATATTGCAACATGATAGAGGAAGAAGTGGATGGTGAGCCATGGTTTTATGACGTCAAAGAGTACCTCAGGATGGGGATATACCCGGAGCAGGCCACCGGAGATCAAAAAAGAGTCATTCGGCGATTGTCAAATGGTTTCTTCCTCAGTGGAGGAGTGTTGTACAAAAGAACCCCAGATTTGGGATTGCTGAGATGTATAGACGCCAGTCAAGCCACGATAGTTATGACAGAGGTACATGCTGGAGTTTGTGGGCCACATATGAGCGGATATGTATTGGCAAAGAAGATTCTTCGAGCAGGGTATTATTGGCTCAATATGGAGCATGATTGTATCAATTTCGTGCGAAAATGCCATCAGTGTCAGATACACGGCGATCTGAATCATTCTCCACCAACGGAATTGCACACAATGTCAGCACCATGGACATTTGTGGCATGGGGCATGGATGTCATTGGGCCTATTGAGCCGGCAGCTTCGAACGATCACAGGTTCATTCTGGGGGCCATCGATTATTTTACTAATTGGGTTGAAGCCAAAACTTTCAAGTCAGTAACCAAGAAGGCAGTGGTGGATTTTGTCCATTCTCATATCATCTGTAGATTTGGGATCCCGAAAGTGATAATCACGGACAATGGTGCTAATCTTAACAGCAATTTGATGAGATAAGTATGTAAACAGTTTAAGATTACACACCATAATTCCACACCATATCGTCCCAAGGCAAATGGAGCTGTTGAAGCAGCCAACAAGAACATCAAGAAGATACCGAGGAAGATGGTAGAAGGATCCAGGCAATGGCATGAAAAATTACCATTTGCATTGTTGGGTTATCGCACTACCGTCCGGACTTCAGTAGGTGCAACCCCTTATTTGTTGGTATATGGAACTGAAGCAGTACTACCGGCGGAAGTTGAAATTCCATCCCTTCGGATTATCGCCGAGGCTGATATTAATGATGACGAGTGGGTCAAAACCCGTTTGGAGCAGTTGAACTTGATTGATGAAAAGAGATTGACAGCTGTGTGTCATGGCCAGTTATATCAAAGGAGAATGGCAAGAGCCTACAACAAGAGGGTGCGCCCCAGAAAATTTGAAGTGGGGCAACAAGTGTTGAAACGAATCCTGCCACACCAAGCAGAAGCAAAGGGCAAGTTCGCCCCGAATTGGCAAGGACCATTCATTGTAACCAGAGTATTGTCCAATAGCGCTTTATGTTTAACAGATATCGAAGGGAAATGCGTCGACATGGCTATCAATTCCGACGCAGTTAAGAGATATTATGTATGATCTCTTTTGATTGTAATTGTCATTTGTTTGTGGTTGACATTTATCGAAGAATGAAATGACGGAGGCAATTCTTTCTTCTATCAAAACATTTTAACCTTTGCTTACCCTTTTGAGCCTTATTTATTCTTTCATATCCCTCTTTTGGAGTCAGTAATTAAAAATAAAGATAAAAAGAGAGAAAAAAAATAATAAAGACAAAAGAAAAATCACAAGAAAAAACAAAGGAATTGGGAACTACGTTTGACCTGATTCCTCAAAGAAGGATACGTAGGCGCCTCACGGCTTGGTCATAGTGTAACCAAAAAATAAAAATCCCCAAGCAAGAAGAACTGGGGCAGAAGTTGTGAAAAGAAAGTTTGATTCCAAGAGTTGTACTATTTCACCCCTCCAAATTATTTAAAACTTTTGATATTCCTTTTCTTTTAAGCCATACACAAAAAATCATATTGATGTCAAAAAAGGCCTCCCGATCAGTATCCGAGAAGTGCCAAGTGCATGCACGTGGAAGTCGGGAACAACACTCTGATCCCCAACAGAGAAGATGATCATAAACTGGAAATGAATTGATAGCCGAAAGAAATCCCCAACAAAGAGCGTCATATCGACAACGCTCCAATCCCCAGCTGAAAAATAAAATAAAATGAGAGAGTCTTATCGGTGAAAACCTTCACATGCACCATGAGGCGATGAGAGTTGAGAGAAATGAGAGAGTCTTATTAGTGAAAACCCCTCGAAGGACACTATGAGGCGACAAGGCGAGATTGGCGGAAAAGGTCCACATTTGGCAAAAGTTGAGTATTTATTTATCCCCAGCGAGATGATGCCATCTGAAAGATTGATTGATACAAATAGGCTGGGTTCATCAATCCGGAATGCACGACATGATCGTTGGGATTGGTTATATCATTTAGATAAGTTCTTTTCTTTTCTTTTTCCCGAGCGTTTGTTCAGAAAGACTTTTTTTCTATCTTTAAAATTATCACTCTTTCATTTCTTGGTTTAAAAGATTTTATTTCCCTAACAGTTTATTTTTGAAAAGTATTTTCAGAGCTTACTACCAGTTGCCAAAATGGTGCAAGGCAAAATACGAAAAGGACAAGCCAAAGATAAGGCGACAAAGCGAAAAGAGGTTTGTCGCAAGACCAAATGATGAATGGGTCTAGATCCTAAGAGGCCCAAATTTCCAAGGGAAGTTATGGATCAAATTCCAAGAGGATCCCCAGCAGATTTGCGAGATACAGGAACAACTCCGACAAATTCTCGACCAGGTTCCACAATAGTCGGACAACATAGAGCGGGGAAGGAAGAGAAAAGAAAAAACCATCCCCAGCAGGAATATCATCCCCAGCAAGTTTTGTAGCAAAGCAGGGAAAAGAAAAAGGGAAAAACCATCTCCAGCAAAAGTGGCGCGATCACTCACCACGTTTTAAACTAACAAATTTTTCTTTGATTTAAAGCAGGGAAAGGAAATATATTGACCACAGGAAGACAGGGTCACAAAGAGGATTATTAAACTGGGGCAGAAAATTTTCTCTCATTATGAAAATTTTCTTAAAATCAGATAGCCATTTGGGAAAGAGAGAAGATAACACAAGTTTTGAAGAAAATAAAATCCTCAGCAGTATACAAGAAGGGAGATACAAGTTTTAAAATAAAAACAATCTTAGAAGAAGCAAGATAACCCAAAGTTGTAAAAGCAATGGCCTTTGAATCAATATCATCCCCACCATCGTTAAAAGGAGGAAGATAATTCCCCAGCAGTGTTATTCCCAGCAGGTTACAGGGAAGCGAAAGCACCAGCTTTAAAGGAAATAGTCTTTGAAGAAGGAAAATGACATATTGGTGAAAACAAATATCGGTGTTATCCCCAGCAATTTTCAGAGGAATAAAACACCAGTTTTGAAGGAAGCAGTTGTTGAAGTCAGGAGCCCACCTGGAGAATGGAGGCTGAATTATTTTGAGAAAGTTGTTAAAGTCAGGAGCCCGCCTGGAGAATGGAGGCTGAATTATTTTGAGAAAGTTGTTGAAGTCAGGAGCCCGCCTGGAGAATGGAGGCTGAATTATTTTGAGAAAGTTGTTGAAGTCAGGAGCCCGCCTGAAGAATGGAGGCTGAATTATTTTGAGAAAGTTGTTGAAGTCAGGAGCCCGCCTGGAGAATGGAGGCTGAATTATTTTGAAAGTTGGAGAAGTCAGGAGCCCGTCTGGAGAATGGAGGCTGATTTATTTTTCAAAGTTAGAGAAGTTAGGAGCCCGCCTGGAGAATGAAGGCTGAATTATTTTGAAAGTTGTTAAAGTCAGGAGCCCGCCTAGAGAATGGAGGTGTTAAAATTTTGAGGAAGTTGAAAAAGTCAGGAACCCACCTGGAGAATGGAGGCTGAATTATTTTGAGAAAGTTGGAGAAGTCAGGAGCCCGCCTGAAGAATGGAGGCTGGATTAGTTTGGGAAGTTGAAGAAGTCAGGGGCCCGCCTGGAGAATGGAGGTGTTAAAATTTTGAGGAAGTTGAAAAAGTCAGGAGCCCGCCTGGAGAATGGAGATGTTAAAATTTTGGAAAAGTTGAAGAAGTTAAGAGCCCGCCTGGAGAATGGAGGTGTTAGAATTTAAGAAGTTATTGAAGTGAGGAGCCCGCCTGGAGAATGGAGGCTGGATTATTTTGGGAAGTTGAAGAAGTCAGGAGCCCGCCTGGAGAATGGAGGTGTTAGAATTTAAGAAGTTATTGAAGTCAGGAGCCCGCCTGGAGAATGGAGGCTGGATTATTTTGGGAAGTTGAAGAAGTCAGGAGCCCACCTGCAGAACAGAGGAATAAATTTCAAGATCAAACAGAAGTCAGTAATCAGGAGGAGTACAACAAAGACCCCCAGCATAACAAGCTTTAATGTAGGAAGCAGTGTCCCCAGCAGACAGAACGGAATAATAAAACTTATGCTCAAAAAGGCAAAAGGCCAGTGTCATCCCTAGTAGTTTTCAAAAGAAAGGCACCGGAGGAAACACAAGCCGACAAGAGCGAGGCAACCAGAGCAAGGGGAAGACAGATAAGATTTTGTAATTCCTAGCTTAGTCTAGCTTCTTATTTTCTTTTGGCACGGTGTAATAAGGAGATCGGGAGGCAGTAACAACAGCAATAACAGTAAAAAGCAGTTTCATGGTAGTCCAAAGCTACCAAAACATCCCGAACTACATTAACCTAATTCCCTTCTAGCCAGGGATATGTAGGAAACCTTTGAAGCAAAGGTTCGGTTAAATCTTTTTCAAAAAATGCTTCACACGGAGTATTCCAACGGGCAAAAATCGCTCGTATCCGCTCACTTTATCTTTGCACGAAAACTCTTCGTATTTTCGGACAAAGAGGGGCAGCTATGAGCACGTGATTTTTGCTTCACGAAAACTACTCCAAAAGAAAAAATATATAAAATAAAATTTTCTTGGGGTATAATTTTAGGATTTTTTGCGTGACATTTTTTGGATAAATATTTATGTTTTTGGCTATGAATATTTATAATCAATTGAAATAATGAAATATGTAGGTACATGTGCATTTAGGAATTAATGTTGCATTTTTACAATTAATTAATCATTAATTTATATAAAAGGATAAAATACAAAAATACATTTAGAAATTAATTAACCATAATCTGGTTAAAGGAAAATCACAAAAAAATATAAATATGTGTTTCTTGTCATTGGTTGATTTTATTTAATGTTTAACTTGTGTGTTAATTATTATAGGTTAAATAATATGTGTGAAATTTTATTTTTATTTTTTACGATTTATTTAGGATTTTTTTGTTTAATTTTTGTAATTAAAGAAAAAAGGGAAAATGGATAAAGTAGTAAGGAAATTCGGATTGGGCCAGGTGAAATTAGGCCCAAACTTCATCCCTAGCCCAATCCAAACAACTGGTCTCAGAGACGGACGAAACGACGTAGTATGATGATAAAACTACATCGTTTCGTCACCCATCAATCTTAACCGTTCAAACACCCAATCCAACGGTCCAAGATCCCTTTTAGTAAGCCGTCTCCAACCCGATCCATTTGTATCCGGTTCGAACCGACCCCCCAACCAAAGTCAAACGACATCGTTCCTTTTAAGTGAATTGATCTGGGCCATTGATCTCAGAAGATCGAACGGCCCAGGATCTATTCCCTCCCCCGTATATAAGCCTAAGCCATCACATCAGCCCCCCCAAACCAAACACCCCCCTTTCCCTGTTCATCGTCTCCTTCAGAGACCAAGCATAACCCTACCGTCAACCACCGTGCATCGCCCACCGGAAATTGCCTCACGGCGGTTCCGGTGGTCCAAACGATCCCATCTTTACACCATAGCTTCCCCTCGACCTCCCCTTTCCAAATCTGTAGCCTATATCCTTCGAATCAGGCCCTAACATCTCGAATCTTCGATCAAAGTTTGGTCTGAAAATCCAACTTTCTCCGATGGTTTCCAAATCAACACCATAGCTTCTCCTGACCACCCTCACCATGGATCTAACAATCGTTTGTTTCGAATCTTCCTAAAACTCCTCGAATCTTCTTTTGAAGGTTCGAGCCGAACATGAACTTGCTAGATTTGTTTCAGATTCATACTAGGCGACCCCCAAGCTTCCTTCACCCCTAAACCACTCTTGATTCCCTTCAAATCTGCCCAGAAATGATCAAACCCTAAATTCGAGAAAAAATGGAACCCTAAAATTTCAATTCATGGAATTTGTCAGATTAAATGAAGGTTTGGGGTCTAATGGACCTTAATCGAAGTATTCTCAAATTAGAATACTTCGATTCAGGTCCGTTCGACCTCAATAAGGTTCAAACCGATTCAAGATTAGGACATATTTTGGGTTTGAAGATTCAGAGGTATTTTCCCTGTTTTTCTTTTGTACTCTATGTATGTATTATTGCTTGTTGTAGTAATCTGTATAATTTTCTTATTTTTTTTTACTTAATTCTGTCTCATATCCACTAGACCCGTTTATTCGATCAAATTCTAGCATTGTTTCTGTTATTTGTAATTGCTATGAGTTACAATGTGTGTAATCGATTTAATTAAGTTCGTCGATTAGTTATTTTATTATAAGTCCATGTTCCTGTTATTGTTGATTGAAACAGCCTGTTTGTTTATTTTGTATTGACTGTTATCGTTTGTTTTAGGTAGTCAGTTAAATTAGTTCTCGTCAATTAATGCACTCTTGTTTGTTAAAACAGAAAGTTTGTCAAACGTTGTTGTGTATATTTGATCCGTGGCCATTTGGT
This sequence comes from Nicotiana sylvestris, assembly GCF_000393655.2. Lineage (NCBI taxonomy): Eukaryota > Viridiplantae > Streptophyta > Magnoliopsida > Solanales > Solanaceae > Nicotiana > Nicotiana sylvestris. The sequence goes on from NC_091060.1 coordinate 2,880,356, forward strand.
TTCAGGACATTGTCATCCTAATGACAATGAACTTGCATTCCTGATGTTTGCATTCATGTGCATATTGATTAATTATTTCAATTTCAGTTTTAAGGATTTTGTTAAGTTCTATGTTGTGATTAAGACTAGATTGATTTAATTCCAAGTTCATTTGTTCCAATTAATTTCTAACCTTAATCCTTCAGTAATCAGAAATAAGTTTAGTTACAGTTGAAAGTCAGTTTTAATTTTCAAATCTTTGTTAAAGATGAAAACAGATTTCAGATTTAAAAGGTTGTAAAGCAGTAGTGTTTGTGTTAAAAAGGCAGTAATATTAAGGGTTTTCAGGGGCAATTTGGGATTGAAACAGTTAGGTTTATATTTTAGTGTTAGTGCTTTGTTAATGGGGGTATTAATTAATATATTAATGGGGAACAAAAAGTAATGGGGGGCTGAAAATCAGGGAAAAAGCTTCCTTAGTGGGATTTAAAGTAAAAAGAGTAGATTTTTAGTGGGAAATTCTGATTTTTTTTTGAAAGAGATAAAGGTCGGGCAGATTGTATAAAGAGGGGGAGGAGACTGAAAGAGAAAAAAATGAAAAATACTGGAAAAGGAGAGGAAACAAATTCAAAAAAAAATCAGAACTTTTAGATTAAGAGTTAGAGTGTTGAGTTTGAACTTTTGCACTAAGAGTTGTCAGGTTGCTGTTCTTAAGTATTTGAAAATCAGAAACTATTATTTCCTTGCATCTGTCTGTGTTTCATTTTGGTACTGTTGGGTTTTCAGTTTCGTTTGAGCTGGGTTTACTGGTTGTTGTTGTACTGCTTGGTGCTGATTCTCGCTGTTGTTAGCTACTGGTCTACTGATCTTCACTTTCTTCTTTGTCTTCTACTATCAGGTACACTTTCGAATCATTGTGATGCGGCTGTTGTAGTGAAAAGAAATACTCAAGTAGTCAAGTAGTTAATTTGTATTTGCATGTTTAATAGTCAAATGATAGGCAGATGTATAATCTATCTTTGTAATTCAAATTAAGAACATGGACGATGGAATTTATATTTGGCTAGAACTATTTTCTTTTGATTATAAACTGTAATTTGTAAACTATTAATAGTTTTCCAGTGTATGTTAGTTAGAGTTCTATTTTCATTTCGAATTAAGTATATTGAGTTATTAGAATTAAACAAGTTTAGGTAATCCTAATTGGAGCCGGCATCAGTCTGAAATAACAAGTTAATCGTGAACCTGCTGATAAACCTAGTTAAGGCATAAATTTGGACTAATTATGTGAATTAGGTATTAGTGTTTGGTTCAGGCAGCTCGTTTGTTTAAAAAGTGGATTTGTTTGGTTTGAAGGGGTAATTGTTTGAGTAGGTTGGTTTAGTTCTGCCAGTTTTAGGCAGAAATAAAAAGGCCATTAATTTTATAGAATCCGTAGGCTTGACATATTTGAAGCGCGATTCAATGTAGAAAGGATAAGAACCTTAATCCAATAGGTTATCCAAGTTAACGAGTTAGCTTCAACAAACTTTTGTAAGCATCAATAATTAAGGTGGATTTAGTTTCAAATAATTGAAAAGCATTTAGTCCCAATGAATCAATTCGTCTAGCAATGCGAGTTTAATCTAGCTATAGGTTAATTAGTTTCTTTTGAATATGTTATTTGTAGATGTCGTATTTTATTTATAATTTCAATTTTAGTAATATTTTCTTCCAAAAACATTTGTCTTAATCTAGCAATTAATATGTTACGTTTTTTTTAGCATGTAATTAACTAGGATTATTTTCTTTTATTTTAGATACCAACCTAAATAGAAATGTAGTCACTTTAGGACTGTTCTTTTTTAAAAAAAAATGAGATGAGCCTCGCCGAATAAAAATATAAAAAGTGCGGGGCCCTCGATAAAAATTTAATTGATTACTTAAACTTCGGGATGGGCCGTTTAGCAAATTTCACGGCCTTCCCCAAAGTAATAAAGCGCTAATCGCTTTAGGCGCGATATAATAATAATACATTCTTAAACACGGGTACGCATTTATGCGACCCAAATCCAAATCCCAAAACATTGAATAAAAATATGTTCCGGATCGTGGATGCATTTTATGTAACGCAATCCAAAGACATGTTTTTAAACGATGTTCACATTCTTTAAAAATATAATAATAACAATAAAAGCGGTTAAAAGTTAAAATTGCACTATAGTTTTTGAACATGTATTAAAATCAGATATTTTAGCCATTACAACAGTTTAAGCGACCGTGCTAGAACCACGGGATTCGGGGGTGCCTAACACCTTCCCTCGGGTCAACAGAATTCCTTACTTAGAATTTCTGGTTCGCAGACTTCATTTGGAAAGTCGAATATTTTCCTCGATTCGGGATTAAATTGGTGACTTGGGACACCCTAAATCTCCTGAGTGGCGACTATGAAATAAACAGACAAATCCCGTTTCGATTGTCCTTTAAATGGAAAAAACTCCTTCACCCCTCGCGGGGGCGGAAAAAGGAGGTGTGATAACAACCACCTCCACTAACACCGGCTCACCTCCTTCTACGCGAATGCGACCCTGGCCACGGGTTTGCGAAGCCCAACATCTCCCACATATGCGATCGCGACCTCATCGCTGCGATCGCGTAGAACAACTCCATCTCTGCCCCAAATAAGCCTACGCGATCGCGAACTCCTCTATGTGATTGCGAAGAGCAAAATGTCTGCAACAGAATACCAGCAAAACTGTTAATTCCTCAAGTCCAAAAATGTCCCATTGGGCATCCGAAACACACCCGAAGCCCTCGAGACCTCAACCAAACATGCCAACACATCCCTTAACATCATTCAAACTTAGTCGAGCCTTCGAATTACTCAAAACAACACCGAAACACCGAATCAACCTCGGATTCAGGCCTAAGAACTTATCAACTTTCAAATTTCACAAATGAATTCGAAACCTATCAAATAACCTCTGAATGACCTGAAATTTTGCACGCACATCCAAAATGACACAACGAACCTACTCCAATTTCCGGAATTCCAATCCGACCTCTATATCAAGATTTCCGCTGCCGACCGGAAAAAGCCAAATTTTCAATTTCGTCAATTCAAGCCTAAATCTACCACGGACTTCCAAAATACATTCTGATCACGCTCTTAAGTCCTAAATCACCTAACAAAGCTATCCGAACCATTAAAATTCACAACCGAGACCTTCTACACATAAGCCAACATCCGATTGACTTTTTCAACTTAAGCTTACTCAAAAGAGACTAAGTGTTTCATTCCTCTCCAAAACCACTCTGAACCCGAACTAACCAATTCGATACCACATAATACAACTGAACAATACATAAAGAAGCAGAAATAAAGGGAAACGAAGTGATAATTCATGAAACAACCAGCCGGGTCGTTACATTATGTTGGGACGTAGGGAAGAGGATCATAAACAAGAACATGAAAACTCATGTACGGAGCATAGGCAAATTTTATAGCTTTAACTAAATTTATTATATTTTAATTTTTGAACTATGTACTTACCTAATACCTATATGCCAAAAAAAGAGAGTAAAATATATTATAATAATATTATATTCATTCTGAATTCATTTAACTCTAAATTCTTGATTAGACTAGGTCATGCCGTTAAATTCAATGGCTGGCACTTGCAGTACTGATTTGGTGCATCAGTGGAAGGTGTGGTTGCATTCACAAATTGCGCATATTTAGGAGAGGTAAAATAAATCTTGGTAGACATGGTGGGATTTCCTATGTGAAGTCATAATTGGTTGTACTATTGGTGTAGTATTTACTATTTCAACTACCCAGTAGCAGTAGCCAGCATTTATAAGAAATATTCTTATAGAGTATTTGGTGTCCGCGGTTCGCTAACTCGACTAATTTGTATTTGCGCCATAAAAAATATGTTATTAGGGGTTTCGCTCTTCTCATCAAAGATGATGTTATTTTCAAGGCTCCAATCGAGATCTATGGTTAAGGCGAAGGAACACTTTGAGTATATGGTATTCAGAATTTATTGGCTCGACTAATCCGCATTCACACGTGGAAAGTACATTATTATGGGAGAAAGGTTGGCTCTTCCTACCAAAGAGAACTCTATTCTTAGGTCTCGAATATGAGACATATATGATTAAGAGTAGATGAAAAATACGCAACAAGGTCGGATTAATCGAGCTAATATATATTGAATATTTGAGTGCCTAAAAAAAAGAAAAAAATTTACCCTGTAAATTCATCCATTAATCTAAAGTGAGTAGACATATAGGAGTAAAACTAGCACGGTATAACTAGTTTTCGGACTGGTCATTCAAAAATAGCCAGCGTTTACCAAGTCAATGAAAAATAGCCACTATTTTGCTGCAGCAGAGACCGGTCCGACATAATATACTGGAATTCGGTGCACCTGTGTATGAACTCCAGCATATTATGTTAGATCGGTATACTTTGCTGGCTCCAGTATAATATACTGGAGATTGGAGCACCGGTGCTCCAAACTCCAGTATATTATGTTGGACCGGTATACTGGAGTTCTAGTGTACTTATGGTGGAACTAGCATAAGTATACTTGAACTCTAGCTGGAACTCCAGTATAATATGTTGGAGTTCAAGTATATTTATGCTGGAACTTCAGCATAATATACTGGCGTATTTTTCGGGTTTTGAACAGTGTTTTCGCTCAGATTTATCTTTACATGAAAAGTGATTAAATTTCGATTACTTTTGAAACTGAGCTATTTTTAAACGACCAGTTGTAAATCTGGCAATTTTTGAATTTCACCCCATATAGGAGGGGCAATATTATATCCCCTCCAACCGGACATTTGTCATAAATTGAAGCTGGCAATGTAGGGTCTTTGCAATATATCACTAAATTTAAAATTTTGTATAGTTTTCGTATTTGTATAATATTGTAATAGGAATAGCATAAATCAGTAGAAAATGTAACAATTGATATATCTTCACTTGTATAATACAGGATTATGGAGTGACTTACCTCCATAGAAATCTTGTTAGACCAATAAATTTTTCTTTTTGTTATTTTTGTTCGATGTTCAGTATCCATATTAGAGTCTTGACTAATTTGAATTCGGATAATATAAGACTCAATAATAACAACAACAATAACATATTCAGTATAGTTCCACAAGTGAGGTTTGGGGAGAGCAGTGAGTACGATAGTCTTACCCCTACCTTTATGCAAGTAGAGAAACTATTTTTGATAGATCATCGGCTCATTAAAAGAAAATATAATTCTATTAAAAAAAAATCCTTTCTTTGTGCTCGAACTCGAAATTTCTTCTATCAATCTCACTCTATGTTGTGCGGACTCTCTAAAATGATGTTGCACTCGTGTCAGATCTTTCAAAAATATACTATTTTTAAAGGATCCGAGACACACCCGACAATATTTTCGAAGAGTTCGAGCAACATATATCTCACTACAACCTTTGGGATGGACCAACAAATTTCTTATACCAAATACCAAAATCAAGAAAAGAAAAAGATCGTATACATTAGGCTGCAGACTGTAGCTGCTACTTTCCTAGTAGTAACTAGCAATTACTAAGTACTCCATTAAACTAATTGGGCGGAATCAAGATTTAGGGTGTGTTTGGTACGAAGGAAAATGTTTTCATGAAAAATGAGTGGTTTTATAACTTATTTTTTCTTGTTTGATTGGTAAATGGAAAAAAAAATTCGGAGAATATTTTCTAGTGTTTGATTAGAGAATAGAAACTCTATTTTCTTGAAGAACTTAATTATTTTTCTAAAAATTCACAAAACCCAAAAGAACTAATGTGTTGTATTAATTTTTTACGCAAAAAATAACGTTGAAATTTGTGCTCCATCACTAAAAAGAAAATACTTTTTTTTGTTCAAAAAGAAAGTACTCTTTCTACAACATGAACATAAAATACTTATTTTGTTGAAATGAAAGAAAATACTTTTTCGACATCATGAATTTTTATTTTTTTTTCAAATGAAAGAAAATTCTTTTTTTGCATCACGAAAAAAAAGTACTTTTTTTTGTTAAAATTAAAAAATATATATATGATGAAAAGAAAAATATTCATTTGTTGAAATAAAAAAAAAAGTACTTTATCTATAACATCAAAAGAAAGTACCATTAATAATATTTCTGTTTAGGGTGGAGGGTTGGGAGTGGGGTTGGGGTAAGGGTGGGGTGGGGGTGGATTGGTGGGGATGGAAATAGGGTGGGAAAGGTTAAAAAGAGTATTGGAAAATATTTTCCCCCATTTTTAGGAAAATGTGTTCATGAGAAAAATGTTTTCCAAAATATTTAAGCCAACCAAACATGGGAAAATTGGAAAATATTTTTCTAATAATATTTTTCTTCATACCAAACACACCCTTAAAATTTATAAGTTTTTATCGCAATTCTTAGATTAATCTATAATATTAATAATTAAGTTTACGGTTAAATATTTATAAATATTTAGTGAATTTATTAATTTATATAGGAAATCTATGAAATCATCAAGAAATACGTGAATCTATAAATAATATTATAAATCCGCCCCTATTAAACTAGCACATTTTTCATGGAAAGTTCTATGAAATCATCATCATTCTTTCACATTTTTGACTTATAAAAAACAAATAGCTTTATTGGGACATGATCATAATGGAGGTTCAGTTTGACCCTAACACAAGACTGACAAGATGGATTTCTTAAAAATATTTTTCTCCTTCATTGTCTTTTTATGTTTGGTAGAAAAATACTTTAAGAAAAGAAATACAATTACATGTTGGCATGTTGCGAACGAAAGCTTGAAGTAACGGTAAAATGATCTGTGTATGGTCTATAGATTACGTGTTCGAGTTGTCGAAGTAGTCATTAAAGTTTGCTGTTTACAATATATTTAACACCCCCTAGGGTATAGCTCTTCCCGAAACCCTACATGAACGGGAATATTTTGGACATGAGGTTGCCTTTTTCTAATTTGTCATTACATATCCTGTCTTGATAGTGATAATTTACAATTGTTTCGTCTGTATTTTATACAGATATTTGACTTGTTTATATAGGTATTTTCTTAATACAGCAAGAAAAATTTAAAGCAGCAGATGTAGAAATACCATACAATTTATAGCAATTGAAAACTATAGCCAGAGAAACAAAATAACTATTTTGAGCTTGTCCATAAACTGTAGGCTGGCCCCTCCATTTTAGGATTCATTTACATTAATACACACATTTTCCTCATTTATTAAAATCTGCCCCTCCTGTCCACCGACGTTTCACAGTAACCCCACTTTCCTGTCATTTTTACCATATTAATACATTGTCCTTTATTAATTTAAACCATATCATAATTAATTTAAAAAGTACAATTACTAAATGATTTTTCAATGAAATCTTGACGGAAATTGAAATAAGAACACATGTTTATCGTTTAATTATTAATTCTATTAGTCAAATTTTATATCTTTTTAAAAAACATATTTAATTTATTGATGAAAATGAAACTTTTAACTTGTATAGTATGTAGAAATACTTTGTTGGTTAATGAAACATTTGGATATATGTCCAATTGCGTGAATTACCTCATTTAGAAATTAGAATTCCATCAAAGTTATTTGCATTTGGAAAAAGTATAAATAATTAAATTTTGCTAAATTGTGTTCAAATAAGACAGAAAATTGATAAAAATTAATCACCAAACTCGATTATGTCTCTCAAAGTGGAATGAAGGCCGTAAAAGTTATTGTAGACAAAGTTCCACCGATTATTTCCTTTCATTTGTCTAAGTTTTTAATGGACAGAGTTACTTATTATTTATAGTGGTTGAAGATAATAAATACCTGATAAAATAATCAAAGTGCGTGTAAGTTTGCTCAAACACTATTATTAAAAAGAAGAAGAAAAAACATAGAACTACAAAAACTTGATTAAAAGAAAAGGACAAACTTGACCAAGTATATATTACCACAATAACAACAATATATCCAGTGTAATCTCATAAAGAGGGTGTGGGGAGGATAGTATGTACGCAAACGTTACCTCTACCTTGTAAAAGTAGAGATGTTATTTTTGTAGACCATCGACTGAATAAAAGCATAATCACAACTGTTTTGAAAAAAAAAAGTACTATAGTGAAGAAGCCATGAGAAAAAAAAAAAAAAAAGCAATAATCACAACTAGAAAAATAAGATAACAAAAACAATGAAAAATCCAGTATAATCCCGAGTTTGGGAAAGATATTGTGTATGCAACCTTCCTTTTACCTTGTGAAGATAGAGAAATTGTTTCCGATAGATCCCGTCTCCTGTTTACATGAATCTATAAATAATAGTATAAATCCCCCTCATGGAAAGTTCTATGAAATCATCACCATTGATTCACATTTTTGACATATAAAAACAAAGAGCTTTATTGGGACAAGACCATAATGGAGGTTCAGTTTGACTCTCATACAAGACTGACATGGTAGATTTCTTAAAAATCTATTTCTCCTTCATTGTCTTTTTATGTTTGATAGAAAAATACTTTAATAAAAAAAATAGCAATACTCATTCCATCCTCAAAAGAAAAGAAAAATTAAAGAAGCTTACTCCTATCCTACCATCTAGAAGTACAAACTAGCTATTGTTTCTTAAAAGTGACACACAATCTGTAAAAAAAAATATATATATATTTTAGAGCACCATAATTTAGAACTATATAAAAAATTATAGCCAAAATAATTAATTTCAGACCATATATTTTTATAACTTTTTAGATGCCTTGACTATTTATTTTAATTGTATAAATCTTTATTTTCAGGCCAAATTAAAAAAAATATTAACTAAAACTTTATTATTTCTAGCCAAGTAAAATTTTTTAGCCTAAATAATGTAATTCTATCCAAGTTTTATTATAAATTGTATTCAAAAAAAATTATCTAAAAAAGTAACATACTTAAAACGTAAAAATATATTTTATTTTTCAAAAAAATGCCACATAAATCCACGTGGTAGGCGAGTGCACCCACACAATTTGCCACATCAGCGTCCAGTGGTAATGACTCTTAAAAGGCCTAGTTGAGGGGGGTAATTAAGATCACAAATAGTTTAAGGCTGTAACTAGTAATCCGTGACAAGTTTAGGGGGTGATAAGGTATTTTGCCTATTAAAAAATAACAAATGCCTTTGATAACATATCATTATATTATATTTCATATTTGACTTGTTTATAAAGATATTTTCGTATTTTGTATCCTGTATTTCATATTTCATATCTCTTATATATTGTTGTTGTTATTGTTGTTATTTTTATTACGCATTTTTATGGCACTAATATATCATCTCCTATTGCTTTTTTGAGCCGAGGGTCTCCTGGAAACAGCCTCTCTACCCTTCGGGGTAGGGGTAAGGTCTGCGTACATATTACCCTCCCCAGACCCCACTTGTGAGATTATACTGGATTGTTGTTGTTGTTGTTGTACAGCAAGAAAAATTTAAAGCAGCAGAAGTGGAAATAGCATAATTTATAGCAATTCAAAACTATAGCCACAGAAACAAAATAGTAAACTATGTTTGTCCATAAACTGTAGGCTGGCCCCTACATTTTAGGACTCATTTACATTAATACACACATTTTGCTCGTTTATTAAAATCTACCCCTCCAGTCCACCGACGCTTCACAGTAGCCCCACATTCCTGCCATTTTTACCATATTAATACATTGTCCTTTACTAATTTAAACCAAAGCATAATTAAATTTAAAAAGTACAATTAGAAAATGATTTTTCAATGAAAATTGAAATAAGAACATGTCTAATTATCAATTAAATAGTCAAATATAATTTCTTTAAAAACATATTTAATTTATTGCTATTTTTTTTATAACTTGTCAAGTATGTAGAAATAATTTGTTGGTGAATGAAACATTTAAAATTACCTCATTTAGAACTTAGAATTCTGTCAAAGTTACTTGCATTTTGGGAAAACGTATAAATAATTAATCCATTTATCCCAGAAGAGTGCCTACTATATATTGTTCCATTAAACTTTGGTAAAGTGTGTTTAAATCAGGCACAAAATTTATAAAAATTAACCACCAAACTCAATTATATCTCTCAAAGTGGAATAAATGTTTGTAAAAGTTGCTCTACACAAAGTTCCACTGATTATTTCTTTTTATTTGTCTAAGTTTTTAATGAACAGAGATACTCGTTATTTGCACTAGTCAACAACAACAACAACAACAACAACGACCCAGTATAATCTCACAAGTGGGGTCTGGGGAGGGTAATATGTACGCAGACCTTACCCCTACCCCGAAGGGTAGAGAGGCTGTTTCCAGGAGACCCTCGGCTCAAAAAAGCAACAGGAGCCGATATATTAGTACCATAAAAATGCATAATAAAATAACAACAATATAAGAGATATGAAATACAGAATACGAAATACGAAATAGATGGCTGATATAGTAAAACTAGCAGGTAAAGCCCTGCATCAATAGACGACCAATGACATACTAGTCAAAGATAATAAAATTATCAAAGTGTGTATAAGTTTGTTCAAACACCATTATTATTAAAAAGAAGAAACAGAAAACATAAAACTACAAAAACTTGATTAAAAGAAAAGGAAAAACTTGATCAAGTATAATTATAACAACAATAACAACAACATCAACATCTCCGGTGTAATCTCACAAGAAGAATATGAGGAAGGTAGTATATACGCAAACGTTATCTCTACCTTGTAAAAATAGAGAGATTCTTTCCGATAGACCCTCGGTTTAAGGAAAGCATAATCACAATACTTTTGAAAAATAAAATAATACTCGTGAAGAAGCCATGAGAAAGAAAAGCAGTAATCAAAGCTAGAAAACTAAGATAACAACAATAACGATAAATCCAGTGTAATCTCATAAGTGAGATTTGGAGAAGGTAGTGTGTAAGCAGTCTTACTCCTACCTTATGAAAACAAAAAAGTTGTTTTCGATAGACCCATAAATAATCACTTTTTTAAAGCTAGAAAAATAAGATAACCGAGAAAAATATAATATATACCCTTTTTGCCCCTTAATCATTTTAACATCTTCCTAATCACACCTCCAAGAAAGAGACAAAGAAAGTTCATTATAACTTCATATATATATATATATATGGAGGTGGAAGATTGAAAGCTACTTAGAGAGAGAAACACAACAACATTCACAAGAATATAGAGCTATCTAGAGAGAGAAAAAAAGTTTTTGTGTGTGTATGTGTGAGAGAGAAAGTAATTTGGCTATGGGATTTACAGCAAAAACCAAAGAAAGCAACTCCAATAGCACTAACAATAGTAGTGAAAGTTGGGCAATGGGCTTCCTCTTCATTTTCTTCCCAGAAGAAGAAGATAACAACAACAACAACAACAAAATTCTCAACAAAAAACCCAATAATTTCTCTTTTTCTTCCTCTTCTTCTCCTTCATTCAAATCCATTAATGCAATTCTCAAACGTTCAAATTCAACTCAACTTCTCTCAAAAGCTCAATCCACCATTTCAATTTGTGCTCTTCTCATTTTCATTACTCTTCTTCTCTTTACTCTCTCAACTTTTGAACCCACTTCACCTCATCATTTCAATTCAAGAAAACAACTAAGTTCTTCATATTTAAACCCTAGGAAAAAACCCAACAAATTAATTTCCCCACATGCATTACAAGGAATGGGTTCTTTATACAGACGAGGAACAAGAGCAATGAATGATGTTATTATTGCTCATGTAGTTGAATCCGTTACGGTTAATGAACTGAAATCATTCCTCAGGCTTATACACAGATCAAGTGTTACGTCAAAATCAGATATTTTGTTAATATTTCCATCAAAGTCGAGTTCATTTGATAACGCCATTGTTGAAGAGAACACCTCGTTCTTGAAACTCATTCATGGCTACTGTAAGGAAACAGACATTTATACTTCTTCGACTACTTTCGACCCGACCCAGTTCGTGATTTCGAGCAAGAAAGAGAATTCAAGTGGAGAACCCATTTGGGGTCGCAAAATTCGCAGCAGTAATGACGAAATTGGGAATAAAACTGAGTCAACTCGGTCAACTCGGTTGAGTTATGGCTCGGTCGTGAGTTTCGACGTGGATGAACTCGACCCTGAGAATTCTTTAAGTGGATTTTTAGACCATGTTCCATTGAATTTAAGAAGATGGGCTTGTTATCCAATGTTATTAGGAAGAATTCGAAGAAATTACAAGCACATTATGCTAATAGATGTTAAGGATCATCTCGTACTCGGTGACTCACTGAGTCAACTCAAGAATCGTAGTCCAGAAACCGTTGTATTACCAACAATCGCACATAAGAAAAAGAACTCGGAGAAAAAACTAGTTGACTCGGGGATTGTATTTGGTGGAGCTAGAGGTATACGAAGAATGTCAAATGCTATGGTAACAGAAATTGCGCGCGTCGCAATTCAACACAAGAAGAAGAACTCCGTGTCCGAGTCAGGATTATTCAACCAACTCGTTGGAAATGAGTTCATGTTAAAGAATGTGAATTTGATCAACTCGGGTGAGTCAATTCATGAACTGAGTTCACTCACTGGGTTGAACTCAAACTCGAACTCGAAATCGGGTTTTAATTCTTTGTCTATAGTATCAAAATATCCTATTGTTAGACGTGGGAATAGTAATTTAGATATTAATTCTGTTTTTAAAAAGTATTTGTGTTCATCTCCTTTGGATTCTATAGCTTATAGTGATTGTTAGTAGCCAAGAGAAAAAAAAAAATATACAGTTTTATATATTTTTTGTGCTCTTTTTGGGAGTTTTTGTAGTATTTTGTTCATAATACAATTTGTTCAATAATATTTTAAGTTTTTATATAGACAATTTCTTTTGATTAACTGGTCAAGTTGTTGCCATGTGACCAGAAGATCACAAGTTCAAGCCGTGGAAATAGTTTTTTGCATAAATGCAGATAAGACCGCGTTATAGATCCTTGTCGTCCGGTCGTTACCTGGTCTCCGCGCATAGCGGGAGCTTAGTGCATCAGGCTGCTCTTACATTTTTATGCTACAGTATAATTTAGTTGGTTATAACTCAATACTGATAATGTAAAAGAATTTTGCTTCATCACCCTTTGTTTTTTCATATAGAAACATATATTTTCACTCCTAAATTTTTGAATAAATTTTCCTGAATACTTTAATATTTAGTCGAATAATTTAGTTTTATTTAATTTCATTTGGCAGTTGATTTATGATAAGAAATTAATTACTCCAATAAAAACAAAGGAGTAATTACAGTATTTAGTGAAGGAACTGGCATTCATAATTATTGGTAGCAGAAAGCCTGCTGTCATTCTTAATGAGGGACAGTCTAATCAGGTCCTTGTGTCTATCTTGCATTAGCAATTCAAACTAATTTTTATTCCTATTTTTTCTTTTTTTTTCATTTAAATAATTCAGTATCGGAATTTGAGCCGAAGATCTATCATAAACATCCTCCGTAAGGTACGATTAAGGCGACGTACATACTACCTCCTCATACCTCACTTGTAAAATTACATTGAGTTTGTTTATTTTTGTTGTCGTTGATTCAGTATCTGAATTTAATAATTTGATTATTTTAAATTCGTGTCAGTAAAATTCATCAGCGGCACAAACATTATTTACCGACTTTTTTCATTTTTAAATCCTAAACTTGAGACTTGTGATTAAAAATCGAGAATATTAGTTACCGAAGGGTTTACTTTGAACATAATCAGTGCACACGCACCATAAGCGGGCTTCACGCACCATAAGCGGGCTTAAACGAGGAGGTCAAAAAGCGCATAAAAATGAAGGAAAAGAGTCATGAAAGGAATGTGATGAGGCAGCTAAAGGCTTGGAGATTGGTGAATGCATTGATTGAAACCATGTGTTATGTAACACATTTTCACCCTATTTTTTCCCCCTTTGTTCCCTTTCTTTCCTTCCTTTTGACTAAATATATTAAAGGAGAGAAAAAATAGAGGTAATCACAGCGGAGGAAACGTGATTATTTTCATGCCTTTGCTTTTCTTTGTTGTTCTTAAATACTCACCTTTCACAGCTTTTTCCAGCTAACCAAACAGGCCTAACACACACACACACACACACATATATATATATATATATATATATATATATATAGATATAAATATAGATATAGATATAGATATAGATATATATAGAGGCCTATGGAGAGTGCTATCTTCGATTTAGTTTTTTAATTATTTGTCTTGTTATTAGTTGCTATCAGGGCTTTTTTTACCTTCTTTAGTCGACGGTAAAAAAAAGCGAACGATATATCATTAAGGACCTTCTTGCATTTAATATAGATAGATAGAACGATATGTAAGTTATTATGTATTCTAGAAATTAATCAATATAGTAGTGTACTTGATTAATCTTCTCTTTCTTTCTTTTTTTAACGTTTTAATTTAAAATCCTACAAATGATATGGAGATTAGACGTGGTAAAAAGCTAGTATTGTTTTTCCTTTTGAAACAAAAGTCTTTATTGTATTAAAATCACGTCTTCCTATTGCAAATAAAATTGTAATACAATCTAATAAGGAAAGATTAACAAATTAATTCTAGTTGATTTTAAAGTTCTAACTTTAGGAAAATTAGCATAAATGGTAATTGAATGTATATTCTTAAATATTAGGAAGACAACTTAAATTACAATTTTATCTAGTGTAAAGTCGATTTTTAAGGGTAAAAAGGTCGAACGACATTTCGCTAAGGGCTTTCGTGCTTTTAATATAGTATATATATATATATATATATATATATATATATATATATATATATATATATATATATATATATATATATATATATATATGGAGAGTGCTATCTTCGATTTAGCTTTCTAATTATTTGTCTTGTTATTAGTTGCTATCAGGGCTTCTTTCACCTTCTTTAGCCGAGGATCTATCGGAAATAGTTTCTCTGTCCTTCCAGAGTCGGGGTAAGGCTGCGTACATCCTACTCTCCCAGACCCCACTTATGAAATTATAATGTGTTGTTATTGTTGTTGTTGTTGTTGTTGTAATAGGCCTATGGAGAGTAATGTGTACGTAAATCTTATCCCTACATTGTAAAAGTAGAGAAGTTGTTTTCGATAGACCCTCGGCTTAAGGAAGCCATAATCACAACAATTATGACAAAGAAATACAGAAGGAGAAGCAGTAACACATCAGGAAACTGATATAATCGAAGCATATATATATCAAATGACATTATACGAAGCGTATAATGTGACTCTATTTGAAAAGGATAAAAAAGGCTAACAATATTTCGTTAAGGGGTTTTGTGCTTGTAATATATTGCTAACTTTCTCCGCTACCAAGGAAAATAAAATAAGAGCTTAAAAGGGTCTTGGTATTTAACTATTTATGAATAGGTAGAATAAAGAGAATAATAATTTATTTCTAAGTTCACATTACTCTATTGCCTTTCCTCGAATCATCATATTGATATGCAAACTTTAATTAAATGTATATTAAATCTTGCACACACAATTTATGTCTCCCCATTAATTACGTCTTAAGAAATTACATTACTTAAATCACATTTATTTAATTAATCACCCAAGATTAATGGCAGGGTAAACTCAAAAAGTTAAAGAGACATTGAAGGAATATGAGGTACTTAAGCTTTTTGAGAGTGGAGAGAACATTGATTGAAACCATGTGATGAATCATTTATTTAACACATTTCCACCTTAATTTTCCCTTTGTTTCTTCCCCTTTTTTCAAACTTTAGTAAAACTATTAAAAAATAAAAGAAACACAACAAAGGAAATCTTAGCCAAGAAGATATGATTATTTCAAGACTTTGCACTTCTTTTTTGTTCTTAAGACTAACTTTTTGCAAGCTTTTCCAGCTAACCAAAAAGTCGAAGAGTTAATCAACCCGGTGCACAAAGTATTATGCGTTCACGTCAAAGGCGAACCTATACTATACCAAGAGGTGTCATCGGCATTTATAAAGTTCGACAAAAACTTCATATATATATAACTTTAGAAAATAGTGATATATTAGTAATTGACACCCTATATACAAAGCAGATTTTGGTTGAATCTAAAAGTGTACCCCCGACCTTCAAATCCTAGGTCGAGCCGCTTCTGGTTCACGCCAATGGCGGACCCAGAATTTTGTGCAAGCGGGTTCAATCAACACATAACTTTAGTAGTAAAATAGTAGTTGTCAAGTGGGTTCAAATAAAATATTTGTACAAAATTTACGCAGCTTTAATCGTAATTTATACATATACACAGTATTATTTTTCGATGAAGCGGTTTCAGTTGAACCCGCTTGCCACCACGTGCGTCCGCCATTGGTTCACGTGGGGTCCCAAGAAGAGCTACATTTTAAAGGATTGTGATGTAGACAACCTCCCTGATACAAACATTAATTGCGGATTTCAAAGTTCGAAACCATGACTTATATGCCACGAGAATACAACTTAACCGTTGCTATAAGGCTCTCATTCGCTAGAGTAAAACATGAAAAAGAGCGGTAGCAGAAAATCTCGTTTTTTGTCCTTAATTCGTAATTTAGCTCCAACATGATAGTAATTTTAAACTATAGGTTAATTAAAAACCTATTGAGCAAGTTATTTATTTAAGAAAATAAGGGAAAACATAGAAAGAATAAATTTATTTTTGACTTCACTGCTCTCTATGCTGATCTCCTTAGTAGAAGCTACATTGACGTTTCCTCGAATAATCTAATTATTGTTATTTTAACTCATTGAGATGAGCAAAAGAATTATCCTTTAATTACGCAAACTCTCTTTAATTGCATCTTAAATATAGTACACTATTTTTTGTCTCCACAATTATTTAAATTCTAGAATATTAAAATACTATAATGGTTACTCAATCTTGCACAACCCAAGTCAACTTTCAATTATTTAATCTTAACTCTCCTTTCATAATATAATATTTTTTGAATGTCTTGGCGGGGAATTGACTCCACTCTCAATAGTTCAAATTTGCCCTTAAAAAACTAAGGGGTCGTTTGGTAGGAGGTATTAGAAAAAATAATGCAAGCATTAGCTCTATGCATTACTAATACCTTGTTTGGTATCTTTTGTCAACTTGTGTATAACTAATACTTGTATTAGTTATACATCATACTTGGCATTATCCTATGCATAAGTAATGCATAGAAAACTATGGCATTAGTAATACCAAAGCTTTAATGCATGCATTAGCATGGTTAAAGACAAAATTGTCCTTAAAGTCCCTTAAAGCTAGAGAATATGGAGGGCATTTTTGTAAGCAACTATTTTTTTAAAAAATTATGTAATGCATTATAATTTTAATACACCACACCAAACTATAGATAAAAAATAATATTTGCATAACTAATGCTTGCATTACTAATACACATTATTCTGCACTATTCTTATACACCCTACCAAACGACCCCTAAGGGAAATAGGGGATTTAAGCATTCAGCACAAAGTCCAACTAATTAATAAAGAGTGGAATATCTCAAAAGTTCTTTCAAAATAAATTAATTTGAGACACAAAGTAGAAATCTGGTGTTACAACCCATATTCATGTATATTAGCTCATGCCATAAGGTAGTCAATGAAAATCCATGAAGAGATTATCTTTAAGATGATAAGAAGTTAATCATATTGGTCTTAAATAATACAAAGGTGTATAAGGGTGGTTAACAAGTATTAGAAGTTAAACGAATCAAGGATGTTGTCAGCCGTATTTTCGGATAAACCTAGAGGTGCTTAGTACACTCAAGAGGTAGTGTTTTAAGGTATTTGAATCATATAATATCCGTATTATAAGTCTTGAAGTCAAACGAGTTATGAGATAAAAGTCGACAAAAGTTGTCACAACTTAGGTTTATAAATTTACTTAAACATTAGGTCAAATGCTACTAAGCTTTTATCCCAATTTACTTAGAATTATGGGGTAATTTACCTACCAAATTGAAGATCTATGAGTCTAGTTTCCAACGCATTAAACCGTTTATCGATACGATCTCGGAGTAGAGAGATATTCGCGTTTTCGTGAGACTGTGCCAAGCACCTCTCTATGGGGCCCACTTAGGCGGTTTAAGACATTTGGGTATATATATGATGCCTCCAACCCGTTTCAAGTCATTTTTTTCACGATATTCAGACCTTAGAACCCTAGGAACACCCTCTCAAGGTTCTCTCAAGATTCAAGACCCAAACAAAGGGCAAACAACATAAATCAAGTGTCGGGAATCCCGTGGCGCTAGTAAGTTTCTTTTTCTTCTTGTTGTTGCTCATTTTTGTGTTGTTCCAACTCGTGTGGGAGGTTGTTTTAAAAGGTTTATGTTCTGTAAATACTCCCTCAAGTTCTTAATATCAACCCTAGGAGATTTCAAGCCTTCTAAAGTGATTTTATTGCCAAAAAACACTAATTGATTGCTAGTTTCGTTTTCTTGTTGTTGTGGCAGCATTGGAGGGATATTTCATGGAAAATTAAGGTCAAATTGGAGTTGTTCTTTCTGTATAAAGGTAAGTAACCTCTTACTCTATATGTATTTAAGATTATCTAAGTTGCGGCTAAGTCAATGAAGCTATAACTTGTGGAATATATATCGAAAGGCTTGGTAGTAATGTTATCGGTTGGTGGACTATTTTGGGAGGTTCAATATGATTAACATTAATGTTGTTTAGGCTTTTTGGTGATTTTTTTCACTTGTGTAAGTCATATAAATAGGGGAGGTGCTGTCCGTTTCATCATAAAATAGGTTGTGGTCGGTACATAATAGTTCTGACGCTTAAACATTAACGATGGTGTCATTTCTCCTATTGTAGACTAAGGAGTCTTGACATTTGCATAGCTTGAGGTTGGGCAGTATATACAAGGTATGTGAGGCTATCCTTTTCCTTCTTTTGCACGACTCCGATTATACATAATGTAATGAACGAGCTTCCAAAGATACTGTACTCTTAGAAGCTAGCAGTACTTACATTATTTTCCCTCTTATGGAACGATTAATGTTGATGTTGCTTCTCTTATTCTTATATTATCAATGTTGTTGATACTTCCTAATTCTTATAAGGTTCATAGTGAAGAGTTAGTCCTAATAACGTGTACAAAGGATACCGACCTTACGTCACTCCGAAAGGTTTAGAACATGATTCCATGAGTCGAGCATGCAGTATTATATATGTATCTATTTTACTCTACCGAGCCGCGCTATAGTCGGCCGGGTACGTCACCTATTATGCAACCACTGATCAGTTGGGTTTTACCGAGCTCCACATGGCCGGGTACGATTCTACTGAACCTTATGATGGTCGGGTACGTTTTTACCGAGCCTATTACGGCCGGGTATGATATGATGATAATGATGCCCACAGAGGCGTATGTTTTAAAAGTTTATGCATATATACATATGTATCATGCATTGCATGTCAGTAGCCCTCAGAGGTACCCAGACGTTACAGGTTATATATTCTTTATTCCTGCTTACATTACTGTTCGTACTTATGGTTCCCTGCCTTACATACTCAGTACTTTATTCGTACTGACGTCCTTTTATTTGTGGACGCTGCATGTCGTGCTGCAGGTCCTGATAGACAGCCAGGCGCAACTCCCCAACCACAGTAGGTGGTCCAATTCAGCGGTGATTGGCGAGATCCCTTCTTCAGACTTGTCGTGGTCTTGGTATGCATTTTTGTTATAGACGTTATGGGTATGTCGGGGCCCTGTTCTAGGAATGTTGCAGCACTTATGTTCTTTTAGAGGCTCATAGACAAGTGCCGACTCATGTATAGTTTGGTATGCTTTGTCGGTTGATTTTTGTTGTACTCTTTCATGGTAGCATGGTAGCATGGTAGCTCGTACCTTATATATAGTGTCTTGATTGTCTGGTCATCCAAACATGTATGTTCATGTCATCATCTTTTGTTGTTAGTTGTGCATGATCCATGTCTACCAATTATATTGATCTCGTTGGCCATAAAAGATAATAAAGAAGGTTAGATAAAATGTACGTTGGTGCTCGACAAGTATGTCGGGTGCTAGTCATGGCCCTCCAGTTTGGGTCGTGACATACAACTACAATAGTGTCAAATCCAAATTACTTACAAGTCAAATTGATAATTGATGCCTCCGTTCACGTTTACTTTTTCACTATACTAAATATAAATATTTGTTTTCACTTGTCCAATTTGAAAAATAAATAAATAATTTATTATTTTATATTTATTTTACCCTTTTTATTAAGTACTACCTTCAAATCTCTCTATAACAACATCATTTGTTTTGATATTTTTTTATTGTTATAGTGAAGTGCTATTATAGAGGACATATATTATAACATAACATAATAATTGGTGCCGAAAAAAACTCGAATTTAATAGTAAATGATTATTATATAGGAATGCTATTATTGAGGTTTAGGTGTTAAACGGGTGGGCCGGGCTAGGTAGGGAAAAGTTGAAACCGTTCGGGTTTCAAACCGAGCCGGTTACGGGTTAGGAGTTACCAGGCTTAACGGGTTCGGGTCCATCCGGGTAAAAAATAAACTGTAAGGGTTACGGGTACAAGAGGTCGGCCGGGCCGGGTTAGTGTAATTTTTAATTCTTTTTTGTATTTTGTATAACTATTGTAAGCTATATTAATATAAAGTAAAAATATAAAGAATACAATGAAGATGGGAAAAAAATTGCAATTATAAATTGCAAGTGCTACATTTATTTCAAAATTCAAACTTGCAAATTGAAAGGTTTACATTTAACAACAAGTAAATTAACGAAAAGAAAGAGTAAATTCAACGGCCATTGGGCAACGGTCCCTTGGGCTATTTGTGCAAAATAGCCATTGGGCAACGGCCCCTTGGCCCAGCAGACTGTTGCCAACAGTCAGAAAGTCAGAAATAATTAAAAAAAAATTAAAAGTAGCCGTTAAACCGGTTTGGGCCGGTCCGATCCGGTCGGGCCTGTTAACTGGTTCTATAGTGAATCGTGTTGATCGGGTTTGACCGATGCGGTTAACCGGTGGAACTAAGGTGGTTGGACCAACCCCCTTACCCCTTAACCCAGCCCACCTGGCCCCCTTGTACCGATCCGGTCCGGTTCCGGCTTCAACTGGTCTGGGCCGGTCCGGAAACGGGTTGATCCGGCCCGTTAGACACCCTTAGATGTGACTGTACTTATTTTCAATGTATTTCTTAAGCAATGTGCCAAGTCAACCGTATTTTAATAAATGAATCTTGAGAATTAATTAAGTACCATTTAACACTCTCAAGTGATATAGTTATCTTGAAACGCCATAAATTAAGGGAATCCTAATTTCACTCTAACAAAAGGTTTAATGATGACTTATGATGCAATTGGTTCTTAACTATTTCCCTACCCCAAAAGGTTGATGATGTTTATCATGCTATTGATTAAGTCAAATTATAATGATTAATCACAAATACGTTTTTTTGCTAATCATCACTAGTTAAGCACTAGCTATTAACCTTGCAAAAAATTATTTCCCTGATAATTTTTACCTCACTTTAGTTAAAAGAAAAAATACTGATTCAAAGGATTCTTTTGATAATATTATAAACACGTTTAATTTAAAATCATAAGATTCAAAAAAATTCTTAATATTTATACGCTTTACTCGAATCAAACTAAAGCAATCCGTTTCAACTTAGTTGATCGGAAAAATATTTACATAGATATTATTACTATCCGAAAATCTCGTCAAAATAGCACGGGCTAACCATTTTCCTGATTGGTAATCGAAAAATAACCAATATTTGTGAAATCATTAAAAAATAGTCACTCTTTTGCTGAAACACGAAAAATTCCAGCATAATATGCTGGACTATTGAGCTTCCGCATATACAATATATTATGTTGGAACTCCTAAATACGGAAAGTTCCAGCATAATATGCGGGATTATAGAGCTTCTGCATATAAACTTTATAAAATTTATGATGGAACATAATATGATGGAACTCCAACACATTATAAAATTTCAGCATATTATGTTGCAAGCTCATATGTAAAAAATTGGAACTCCAGCATATTATGCTGAAATATTTTCGGACTTTTATCAGTGTTTTTGTTCAAATTTTATCTTTACATGAAAAGTAGCTAAACTTTGATTACTTTTAAAACTATAATTATTTTTCAATTACCAGTGATAAATCCGACTATTTTTGAATTTCACTCGAAAATCTTTTTTTATATTTTGGGGGGGGGAGGGGGGTAGTATAAGCTTTTGAAACTACTTGCCTAGGATACCCAACCTAATGAGTGCTTCATTATAAACATTCATATCCAAAATTGGCCAATAGCCAATAGCCACCGACAATCATAATTGTGCCACGTTTCAAACACTCAATTAAAAAGAGACAAAGGAAAATCCTTTCATTTTTAGCCATTTGGAGTGTTCATTTAAATAGTGGTCCAAGCAATTTCTTTTTTGGCACTTTGGGTTCAAGTGGGAAGAGTTGAAGAAGAAAGATATGTAGGTTGGGGGAGAATCATCCATAGAAATTGGGATCAAAAAAGCTTTGAAATTTTGAGTGGACTAAATAGAAACTTGGCATTGTGCTATAATAGAACAAATTGAGGTCCCTAACATATCTTGTGTTATCAAATAATTCCTTTTATATTTTCTATTGTAATAGAAAATATTGTCAAATCTTTTTATAATAGTATTATTTGTTCCGATAATTTTTTGGCTGTTATAGCAAAATCCTTTTATAGAAAATATATAATATAAGATAACATGATCAGTTCTAGAATAAACTTGGCCATTAAATGAAAATATTGTTATAAAGAAAAATACTGTGATCAAATAACTCTTTTATATTTCTTATTATAATTGCAAATACAGTCAAATTTGTCTATAAAAATATTGTTTATTTCGATATCTTTTCGCTGCTATAACGAAATAATATTATTAAGAATATATAATATAAGATAACATGAAAATTAGTTCCAAAATAAACTTGTCCATTATAATGAAATACTGTTATAAAGGAAAACTGTTATAGAGAGATTTAATTGTACTCTTTTTATTTGGAAATTAAAATTGGTATAGTAAGATTTTAGAATGTGTTTGATATGAGTGTGAAAATATTTGCTAACTAAAATATTAAGATTACGTAAAAGTTGTATTTGTTCATATCCCATTTCCAAAATGAGGAAATTAAGCTTTTCTAATTTTGAAAACTCCAGGAGGCACTGTAACAATTAGGGCTGTTCATTCGGATCGGATATCCGAAATCCGAACTGATCCATTCAATTTTGAATTTCGGATTTCGGATTGGATCGGATTTCGGATTATGTTTATTAAAATTTCGGATTTCGGATCGGATTTCGGATTGGTATATTTTAATCCAATCCAATCCGAAATCCGAAATTATTAGGACATGTATAAATACTAACACTTTAATTTACATCAACCTCCAAGTTATTACCTTTATAATTGCTAGATTTAGCTATATTGGCACCATAGTACTCTCATAATTGCATAAACATGAATTTTTCTTAATGTATTGCCTCTTTTACAAAGAAAATATACATATTAGTTTAACTTTGAGGCATCATAATTCGATCCGATATCCGATCCGATCCGATATAATTCGGATCGGATTCAGATTGCATTTTCTAGAATCCGAAATCCGAAATTCGAATCCGAAATATGCTAAATCCGATCCGATCCGATCCGTGCACAGCCCTAGTAACAATTACTGAAACTTCATGAACCTAAGAGTAATTCCAGTAGTCTGGGTACAGTGTGGACCAAAGGTGACATTTCAATATTATCTTTTGGGTCAAAGAAATCTAACTAAAAAGCAAAAAATAATTAAAAAAAATATTGGGTTTTGTTTTATCTTTTACGTGGATGTTGTATTTCATGAAGTGTTTTTAAATACTTGGACTGAACTGCAATTGCATTATTTTTGGATGTATCGAATTTCTTCTTCTAAATTATTATAGTTGAAGTCATCAATCATACAAAGCTACAAAATTTAATTTCTGTCCCACTTTGGTCCAAATAATTGAGAATCTTGGAGATTTTATATGCCTTCCCCCACATGAGAAAATTCAAAGAAAAAAAAAAGAAAAAAAAATACTAAAGTAGCCGTCCCATTTTATTTTTGGTTGGGTCCACCCATTCGGTATCTCGTGTCTGGTACCTGCATAACAGTCCGACTATATTTAGAAGAAGAATTAATCCAAATAGCCGCTCATCCAATCGCTTCAACTAAAAATAGCCGGTAAAAATATAATATATGCATAATTTATGTATTATATGTATATAATTATGTATAATCAATGTATAATCTCTGTATATAATTAGAAAAAGTAAACAACAAATATGACCGATTATTCGTGTAAAGATACCTATTTAGATTCGCGCAACATAAACCCCATTTAAGAATGAAACGCTCGCTAACAGAATTTTTTCCATACCCAATAGCCGTGCTATTTGAACTATTTATTGGCTCTAATGATGGACAAGTTATAAACTATACATTTTCAATTCAAATTTAATATTTTCGATGAAGATTTCATCTGAAAAAGCCAACAATATTTTTCTATGTTAGTATTGGTATTAATAGTTTTAAAGCATATGGTTTAGGTTTCAAATCAAATGCCGTACCTATCAAACTATTAAATATTGATTTTGAGACATGACCATGATAGAACATATCATGTTAGAGAATTTTGTTACGTTGTTCTAAAATGCTCAAATATATTTATGGCAGCTTTTATTTTGAGGCAGAGCAGTTTTAAAAGTTATGGTTTAATATTATAGTCCGATTAAGTTACTGAGTTCTTAATTAATAATATATATATATATATTGCATAATTTTTAAGATAAATACATATTTTGAACCAAAGTTACTGAATTCGACCGAACTCGAAAGGCGTATGCTAGCTACATGAGGAATGGCCGTGGGAATTTAATTTCATTTATATATTATCGGAGAAATGAATAAAACTCCAAATTTTTCGTGTGACCTCAAGCCTTTAAGATTTATGTAGACTTGGATGATAATAGTTTTTTTTTAAATAATAATAATAGCTAATTAAAACCAATTGAATGAGCCTTTAGTTCATTTGCAAGTGAGAAGGCCTAGAAAATCCAGCCCACTAGCTATTTTATTGGCTCATTTGAACATTAAAAATAGAGATTTTTACATGCTTGGTCACTTTAAAAAAAAAATTCTCATAAAACGATAGTAGGCGTGTTTATAATGGATCGATGATATATATTTAAATATAAGACGTGTATAAACAACATATGCATATATACATGAATTTTCCTAAAAGAATATATGATTTATAATGTGTATATACCACAAATATACATTATAATTTTTTCATAAAATATATGTATTTTATTTAATCAGAATATAAAGATGTATAATTTGCTACATTACATGATATAAAATGATCCATGTATGGAAAGGAAAAAATTGTTATAGAATGGATTGATTTCTAACGAAAATATAAAGCATCTTGTGGATTGGAGAGAAACAATAGGGAAAGATATTAAATACTAGGACTGCCTTATTAAACAGCTTGATTCTTGTTGATTTGAATTGATTTAAATGTGATATATGTATAAATATTTTATTGCCATATTTGTTGTCACGGTATGGATTTCCCACCCTCGTGAATCGTGATGGCACTTACTCGTGGAAGCTAGACAAACCACGTATTGTAGAATTAGTAACTCATTTATTAGCCCTTTTTAACAATTTAAACTAACATGTGATCAACAATAAAACATTAACGATAAATAAAAACAAGTGGAAGACTTAATCTGAATAATTAACCATAACCAGTACGACAATGCCAACATACGTCTCTACCGGGAATTCAGTGTCACAATATCACGGACTATCTACGAATACTACATACAAGTGTCTGAAAAGGAAGTACAATCTGTCTCGGAAACAAATGAAAACAGAATACATAATAAGATAGAAGAGAACGTCGGGCCTGCGGACGCTTGCAGGACTACCTCGGGATCTCTAACTGGATTGAATGCAGTCACCCAAATGCTATGGTCCAAACACTGTCGCTCCGGGGTCTGCACTTAGTGTAGAGTGCAGTATCAGCACAACCGACCCCATGTGCTGGTAAGAGTCTGGCCTAACCCCAGCGAAGTAGTGATGAGGCTAGAACCAGACTACCAAATAAACCTGTGCAGTTATATAATATACAACGGAAAATAAAACAGGAACAACAAGTTAAGATGGGAGGGGGTACATGCTGCGGGGGTATATCAATATCAACAGTAAACCAAGAGAAAAGGCATAAGGACAACTTAGAATTCACAGCAAAACAATAAGGAACTTGTAACCAATCTATAAACATTTTGTATCATCAATGTTGCGGCGCGCAACCCGATCCCAACACATAATAACACTGTTGCGGCGTGCAACCCGATCCATATTATTTATCACTGTTGCGGCGTGCAACCCAATCCGATTATATTATTGTTGCAGCGTGTAACCCGATCAATATTATTTATCACTATTGCAGCGTGCAACCCGATCAATATTATTTATCACTATTGCGGCGTGCAACCCGATCCGATTATATTATTATTGCAGCGTGCAACCCGATCCAATTAAATCATTGTTGCGGCGTGCAATGCGATCCACATATAATATTGTTGCTGCGTGCAACCCGATCCAAATATAATATTGTTGCGGCGCGTAACCCGATCCAAATATAATGTTGTTGCGGCGTGCAACCCGATCCACATATACAATCAACAACAATTATAACAAGAGTCCCGGCAAGGGATCAATAAAGAAATACACTATCCCGGCAAGAGAATCGACAGTAGGAGTAAATACATCCCGGCAAGGGAGAAACAGCTATAACCAAACTTGCTCCACATCTAACTGCCTCAGTTAACACTAATACTCAATCATAAGTAATTTCCACGAGAATAATCATAATCCTTGCTCAATACAGAGAATCATCAACTTAAGCATCCGTAGTATTATTTAAGAACACAATAAATTTCAATTTAAGACTCACGGTCATGCTCGACACCAACATATAGATACTCGTCGTCATGCTTATACGTCGTACTTAACAAGAAACAAGTAGCAAATATGACACAACTCCTAATCCCTCAAGCTAAGGTTAGACCAAACACTTACCTCGAACTTCTACGGCCAACTCAAGCCTCAAACATCGCTTCTCCCTTTGAATTTGGCTCCAAATCAATTGTACCTAGACATAATCGACTTAATAACATCAATAAACTCTAAACAATCCAATTCCAATGCTTAATTATAGCCTTCCTATCATTCTTCCCAAAAAGTCAAAAATTGACCCCGGGCCGGCTTGGTCAAAATACGAGGTTCGGACCAAAACCCGATCACCCATGAGCCCATGAGCCCGAATATATAACTAGTTCCAAAATTCGACCCCAAAACGAGGTCTAAATCCCAATTATACAAAAAGCCCTAACTCTACCCAAATTTCTAATTTTCTACCCTTAAGAACATGATTTAAGCCTAGAAATCTAATGGGTGTTAATGGAAATTGAAGAAAAAATGAGTCTAAGATTACATACCAATATATTTGTGGTGAAGTTATCTTTCAAAAATCGCCCAATTTGAAGTTTGGAAGAAGAAGTTATGAAATTTTGATTAAGTCTCGTTTTTGCTTCTGTTTTAAAATCACTAGACAGGCCTTTATCGCGTTCGCGATACGCGATAGGCCTGTCGCGTTCGCGATGGGTTATACCTAGGTGACCTTCGCGTTCGCGACCTTAGGCTCGCATTTGCAGAGCTTTGACCCCTCAATCCTTCGCGTTCGCGGGCCAGTGGCCGCGTTCGCGTAGAACAAGTGAGAACCCCCCTCCCAGGCCAACTGCCTTACGCGTTCGCGAGTGGCTGGACGCGTTCGCGAAGGGTACTCCCCCCTCAGCCTCGCGTTCGCATCTCAGGCTTTGTGTTCACGAAGAAGAAAACTGGTACCTGGGAAATTTGCCTTATGCGTTCGCGAGTGGGACCACACGAACGCGAAAAACAAAATTCATGTGCACTGAACAGCAAAAACCTGCAACTTTCATAAGTTCAAAGACTTTCCGAAAATCACTCGAGCCCTTGGGGCTCCAAACCAAACATACGTACTAACTCAAAAACATCATATGAACTTATCCGTGCGATCAAATCACCAAAATAACCTCTTAAATAACGAATTTAGCATAGAAATCTAAGAAAAATTCTCAAAACTTTCAAAGTAGGAATTTTCACAACTACGGGTCCGAATCACCTTAAACGACTTCCGTTTCTTACCAAATTTCACAGACTCATCTTATTTCACATATAAGACCTAGGGCTCCGAAACCAGAATACGGCCCCGATACCATCAAATTCTAAATACATTTCATTTCCAAAACTCATAGAAATTTCCAGAAAATAATTTTTTAAAAAAATTAATTTCTCGGGCATGATACCTCAGAATTCGATTCCGGGCATACGCCCAAGTCCCATATTTTTCCACGGACCCTCTGGGACCGTCAAATCATGGGTCCGGGTCCGTTTACCCAAAATGTTGACCGAAGTCAACTTAAATCCATTTTAAAGACAAAATTTATCATTTTTCACAGATTTTCACAAAATGGCTTTCCGGCTACACGTCCAAACTGTGCACGCAAATTGAGGTAATACCGAAAGAGGTCTTTAAGGCCTCAAAATGCATAATTTATTTTAAAAACAAGTGATGACCCAAAAGGTTATCACATTTGTTAATCATTAATTAATGCTAATCTTTTGTATTATATTTTTAATAGTGTGTTATTAGTGAGAGTAACCCATTAAAATAGCATGGTCTAGCCAATTTTCGGACTGGTCAATCAAAAATAGTCAGCGTTTGCCAAGTCATTGAAAAATAGCCACTACTTTGCTGCAACAGAGACCGGTCTAGCATAATATACTGGAGTTCGGTGCACCTGTGTATGAACTTCCAGCATATTATGCTGGACCGGTATACTTTGCTGGCTCTAGTGTAATATACTAGAGACTAGAGTACCGGTGCTCTAAACTCCAGTATATTATGCTGGACCGGTATATTATACTGGAACTCCCCAGTATATTATGCTGGAGTATTTTTCCGGATTTTAAATAGTGTTTTCGTTCAGATTTATCTTTACATAAACAGTGGCTAAATTTTGATTACTTTTGGAACTGGGGCTATTTTTGAATGACCACTTGTAAATTTAGCTATTTTTAAATTTCTCCCCATTTGAACCCTAGTTTCTCCTTCCATCCAAAGTCGCCAATCGCGTCCTCTTTTTCGAGCTCACTAAGGCAAGTGGCGCTTTGTGTTTGTCTGCGATCGTGCCTAGATGAGCAGTTCATCTAGAGCTGCTATCTGGGACAAACACTAAAAACTAAGGAAAAAGTAGCTTGATGCATAAAGTACCCATATTCATATAGGGTCCAAAAAACTCGCACCTCAAATATATCATAAGCAACTTATTACCTAATGTAAGCATTAATGACGGATATTAACTATTTCTTCTTCACTTATGCTAATGTAAGAAGGTTCTTAATCAGAAGACTTTATATAAATATTAAGTTAATTAAACTTACTCTTAAGTTCACAAGCATTTGGAGTCTTTTTGTAGAAACTTTAATATAATATATATCATAATATCCTCACGGGTAGCATATATTAGGGGAAAGTGCACAGTTAGCCACTAATAACACATGTATTTACTTTTAAGCCACTGTTTAAAATGTCTTTAGTCTTTAGCCACTGCTTTAATAAACTTTATTTGTCCAGACTAAAATACCCTTCTGCTCATGTCCTTAACTTTTGAACTTAACTTCAGGACTTCAGGACTACATGTCCTTAACTTTTAAACTTGTAATTCTAAGTTCAGGACTACATGTCCTTAACTTTTGAACTTAACTTCAGAACTTCAGGACTACATGTCCTTAACTTTTGAACTTGTAACTGTAAGTTCAGGACCAAGTGTCCTTAACTTTTGAGCTTCTTAGTCTAAGTTCAGGATCTATTGTCCTTAACTTTTGGGCTTCATAGCCTAAGTTCAAGACCTATTGTCCTTAACTTTTGAGCTTGTTAGTCTAAGTTCAGAACTTCAGGACCTATTGTCCTTAATTTTTGAACTTGTAACTATAAGTTCAAGACCTATTGTCCTTAACTTTTGGGCTTCTTAGTCTAAGTTCAGGACCTATTGTCCTTAACTTTTAAGCTTGTTAGTCTAAGTTCAGGACTTCAGGACCTATTGTCCTTAACTTTTGAACTTGTAACTGTAAGTTCAAGACCTATTGTCCTTAACTTTTGGGCTTCTTAGTCTAAGTTCAGGACCTATTGTCCTTAACTTTTGGGCTTCTTAGTCTAAGTTCAGGACCTATTGTCCTTAACTTTTAAGCTTGTTAGTCTAAGTTCAGGACTTCAGGACCTATTGTCCTTAACTTTTGAACTTGTAACTGTAAGTTCATGACCTATTGTCCTTAACTTTTGAGCTTGTTAGTCTAAGTTCAGGACCAAGTGTCCTTAACTTTTGAACTTGTAATTCTAAGTTCAGGACCAAGTGTCCTTAACTTTTGAACTTGGAACTCGAAGTTTAGGACCGAATGTCCTTAACTTTTGAACTTGTAACTGTAAGTTCATGGTCCATAACGTAGCAGAAAACCAAACGTTATTTGCATCTTTTCACAAAAAAAATAAAAATAATAATAATTGCAATTTACATATAAGATTGATGTCGAATTACACAACATAAAGCTAATAACAAAAAGAAACAACTAAGAAAATAAAAGACTACATAACCTAACCAACCAAAAGAAAAAGAAAAATAAATAAAACTCAGAAAGTTTGTTTTCTAATGTTTTCTGTTCTAGTTTCCTGCTAAAATAAATATCAATTAAGGTAATTGGTACTAGTAAATAGGGAGAAATTCAAAAATAGCCAGATTTACAACTGGTCGTTCAAAATAGCCCATTTTCAAAAGTAATCGAAAGCCAAAGTTCATACTATCTGAGAGGTATTTAAAGTTTTCTGTTCTAGTTTCTGTGGTTTATAATTTTCCATAAAATTATTACTACATAACAAAACCAAAATTTACAATGTGTTAAATCTAAGTCTCGCTAAGAAACACTAAAGAAGAAAATCCTTCCGGCACAGTTCTTCTCCCTAACATGAGAGAGATAGAAGAAATGATAACACAGTCTTTTCATATTAATTATAATAGACTAGTGACTACTATTGCTAAGCATTAAAAATGCTGGATAAATAATTAATACCACTTTAAAAAGTGGCTACCCCACACAATTTTTACCATATATTATGAGTTAGGTAGGGCTTGTATTTCTTATTCTTTTTGTGTATGCCATGCACAACAAAGAATTTTTATTCTCCTTTTTTCGGAAACGGAGGTAACTTTTCGGCCGCGAATTTATATGAAATCAATACCCTAAATGATTATAAATATAAATACGAAAATCAACTATAATTTTAAAAATATTATATCTGAATTCATAATTTTAAAAGTACAATTTCGCAAAAAGAACCTTAAAAATCAAATTCACTAAGTCTAAATGTTGAATTTGTCTTTGCTATTATATGTAAGTTTGTGAACATCTTGTGAAGCTTATAGGCCATGTTTTTTTCTTGGTTTCCTATCCTGTGTTTGGTACCCGTATTAGGACCCTAATTAATCCGATTCACACTGTGTAAGATTTATTAACGGGAAAGCGTTCTCTATTATGATTTCTTTCATACCCATAGTTCGAACCTGAGACATGGAAAAGCATTTTCTACCATGATTTCTTTCATACCCGTAATTTAAACCCGAGACATGTAATAATGAATAAAGAGTTCATATCCATCCCATCTCAACCGTCAATGAGAAGCATGTCACTAAACCTACCAACCACTAGTTCCTTAAGGGTTCTTTTTTTTCTATCTATTTAGTACTCCATTTGTTTTCCTTTTTGTTTACGTTTTAGGATCTAGAGTTTTCTACTTATCTCCTCTTTTAGAGTATTGTCAATAATTGTCTAAATTATTTGAATATCAATCATACAAAAGATAGAAAATTTAATATCTGGCCCACCTTGATTCAAATAATTGAAGAATTTCTGATATTTTATATTGAAATTAGCTAAGGTGGACACATGAGATTGCAATCACAAATATAAATAAGAAAAATCCTAACTTTGCCGTCCCATATGAAACCATATTTGGCCCTAAAGATGGACAAGTCACGGACAAATTAGAGGAGATGACGTGCCCAATTTTTTAATTTTAGTAAATCTTTTTTAATAGAAAAGTAGTTTACCATATAATGATTAATGAGAAAGCATAAAATGTGTCATTCTTTCTTTTATTAAATACTAATAAGAAATAGTGTCATATTAAATAAAAGAAAGAATTTATATAACAGGGGAGATCGCATTTGAATAATCCAAAAATAGTAGTCTAATTCCTATGTTTTAATTTAGATAATATATTTTACTTATCGAGAGTCAATTTAACTAAATCTTGAAGCTAAATTGAATTAGTTCAACTAAGTATTTTAAAATTAAAATTTTAAATATTCAAAAATTTTACCAAAAATACTATAAGTTACAATTTTTCTTATGATTAAATTTCGTAACTGTTGTGGATAAATGATTAAATAAAAATATAATGATGTTTTGGATAAGTGATCATATATCAGTATAATTAATTAAAGGGATGTTATACAAGAGAAGTACAGAATAATTGTTAGGTAAAAAGTTATTTTCTATTACTAACACGTACTATTATTTCCATTCTGATCTTTATGCGGATATCCTTTTTCCTCTTTTAGGGTGTGTTTGGTATGAATGAAAATATTTTTCGGAAAATCCAATTTTCCCCTATTTAGTTGACTTAAATGTTTTGAAAAATATTTTTCTCATGAATTCATTTTTCTCCAATTGGAGGAAAATGTTTTCCCTATCAAGAGAAGAGAAAAGATTTTCCCGAAGTCTTACTTTCCCCACCATATTCCCCATCCTCACCAACCCAACCCACACCCACCAATTCTGTAGCATAAAAAAATATTTTTCTAAAAAAGTATTTTTTACTCTTTAACCAAACGCTAGAAAATATTTTTCAGAAAAACTTTTTCACACACCAAACAAATAAGAGAAAATAAGTGATAAAACCACTCATTTTCCATGAAAACATTTTCAAGGATCGTACTAAACACACCCTTAGTCTCATTTTTCTTCTTTTTTTTCATGTGATTTTTGTCCATATTCTAACATTAGCTACTTCATCTATTGCCTTAAGATTTTGGGTTGGATGCTTAGATTTTTTCACATTATCTGCGCTAAACTTTAGTAAGCCTGCTTTCACAATGGCTAACCACTTTCTCTCTTCATGTTCCACCTTTTTAATCTTTTGTGTTCAAAAGGATTAACTTAGAGTCGCCACCTAACATTTGATTTCAGTGTGTCAGGTCACCGTTTTTTTCAAAAATAATAATTTAATTGGAAAATGTACAAGAATTGCTTACACAATTTCAGACATGGAAAGCCGTACAAATATCTAAGGAGGAAAATGCAGAAGCAGACGCATTGGCGAATCTCGCATCTGTCACGGATGTAACAAATGTAGAAAATGCCATAGTTATACATGAATTGATGCAGCTGGTTGAGACTGATACCGAGTATGGATTTAGAATCGGGTCTTTTGGAAATGGATGGAAGGTGAGAATTCTGGCTTTAAGGCTTATAGGTGGGCTTTATTATTTTGGGTTTGGAGAAGGTCCAAAAAGCCCTTAAGCTTAGTACGGTGGCTCTTAAATAATAAGGGCATTTTTGCGAAGAGAAATATGCATACAATGCTAACCTACTACATCTTCAAATAAATCTGATATTTTTATTTATTTCTTTAAAAAAGTAAAGAATTTAGATTAATATGAGGGGTAATTTGGTAATTTAAGAGACATTACAACTTTCTTGTATTAGAATTTTGAGGGTCCTCCTCAAATTCTACCCCCGTTTGGTAAATGATCTTCCGTTGTTTGCGTGCGATGAAACCCTTCGCGAACGCGGGACTGCCATCGTGCATGCGAAGAAGGAAACCAGAACTGGACACCAGAAATTCTTTAGCAGACTTCCAAGTTCAAAATTGATCCGTTAACCATCCGAAACTTACCACCACCACCACCCACGATTGTCGACGGCGGTTCTGTCACTCCGCCACCACCTTAACTTCTCTCTCTTTTCACCTTCACGCACTAGTTTTAGAGCTTACTCTACTTCTTCCTCCTCTTCTCTCTCCAGCCGACTCACCTAAAATGCACAAATGAAAAGCAGATACTCTAATTTATATTGTAATTAAGGTATTAAGCATTTTGACTCAAACTACTTTACTCTTAATACCTTGAAACATTTAGTCCACCACAATATATTTCCCCTGCTTCCACCTTGAAACTTTGAGGTATATCTACCGCGTCCGCAGATCGAGGAGTTCCCCTCTGCGGCTGGGTTAGCATCACCACCCATTTTAGACGCCGCCAAGGGAAGGTCGCCCTCTGAATATACTGCGGCGGTGGGAGCCATTTTGGACTCCACTCGTCGTCTTTTAGACGGACCTTCCCCGTCCACCTAACGGATTAAGGTGCGTTAGGGCACCTAGACTAATTGACTCAATTAACCAGTTTGCATTACCAGAGATTACGGTAAGGGCTCGAGGAATCAAGCTACAACTTCACGATCATGTCCACTCAGATCGAAGCTCGAACCTGCGTTTGAACCTTCAGTTCACCAAAAGCATTTCTGGCTCGGTCAGCTTCGCAGACACCTCAACTTGATCAAAATAACTACTTTAAAAGTCTCTGACCATCGACTAAGCTTATGTGGGCATTAATTACGCGCATTTAAGAAAGGTTGGACCAAGCTATCCGACCGAAATTTTTTATTTTGTGTCTCATACAACTGACACTAGTTGTATGAGACAACTTTTTTATCTCACAGTTTTGTGGACCCAGATTTCTGTGGACCCAGAAGTGTAAGATTGGGATGGGGCATTTGCATCTACACCCGCTTTTTGTGTCACGTTTTAACTTGTGCCAGCTTTATAAAAAAAATTGCAAACGTACCTGCTTTTTCGCATAACTTCAGCATACGGGACTGAAGTAGCAAAGGCAATCACGCAAAACTTCAGCATTCTAGTAGCCGGGCCTGAAGTTCAGCTCTAGAGCTGAAGTTTTTTGTTTTTTAACTGGCGAACTTCATCTCTAGAGCTGAAGTTTTTGTTTTGTAACTAGCGAACTTCAGCTCTAGAGCTGAAGTTTTTGTTTTGTAACTGGCGAACTTCAGCTCTAGAGCTGAAGCACCACAATTAGCAGTGATTTTTTAAGAAAAATAGTGTACATCTTCTCAGCTCAAACACGAATAAACATACAAAAACTCCAAAATTTTACAGCTCATCCTCTTGATAACTTAAACTTTTTCCTAAGACTAATTTGCTGTAAATTTGGAGCTACAACTGCCAAACTGTTCAATTAAAAAAAATTGACCATATAACTAAAGCAACATTGCTTCTGGAGATAAATACCAATTTGTTTTGTAACTTGAAGAAGAAAACGAAGGAGGAGAAAGTTATTTAAAAAGTGGATACAAGTTAAAAGTTTTAAAAAAAATAGGTATATATTAAATGGGGGCGACCAAATAGAGCGCCCCGTGCAATTTTTACGATTGAGATCCACAAATTTGTGAGACAAAAATGGGCCTCATACAACTAGTGTAATTTATACGAGACACAAAATAAAACTTCTCCTATCCGACCTTTCTTTTTCTCCGTCTTGTCCACTCTCACGACGCTATTCCTCTTCATCAAGCTCACTCATAAATTTTTCCACATTAAAACTGATTTTTTATGTTATTGTTTTATGCTTCTAAAATATATGATGGTTTATCCAATGTTGTTTTATAAAGATTGATTGAAATCGAAAAAGAAAAGAAATAATACTGATCAAGATCTCAATAAATTATAAAGCTAAGCTTAGATCAAAATATAATCAATACCATTACCACCACGAGAGTAAACTCCAGTATCCATTTTTTCAGCACCCAAAAACTCAAATACATGTGACAGAAATCTCAATAGCCAATGTGTGAACCAAGCCTTAAAAAGAATAACATAACAATAGTCGAGTTGCATGCGTAAAATAGTCGAGTTGCATGCAAGCTAGCCTGGATACCACCGGTATTAAAAAACGAGGAATAACATAACCAAAGCAGGTACCCAGTAGAATAGTCGAGTTGCATGCAAGTTGGCCTGAATACCACCGGTATTAACAAAAACAAAGAATAACATAACCAAATAGGTCTCTTGATGGCAAACCCCAAATGTTATATTCCTTTTGTATCGGTTACAACATATAATGTATACACCCTTTAATTAACAAATACATGACTCGAAAGAGACGAGACTTCAATGAACACAAACTCAGATACACTGATCAAATCAAAGAATCAATCTGGCTGCTGACTTTCAACCAAAAACCAAACTTCAAGCAGGCATCACATAATCGTAAAAATATAACTATCATGAGCTATGGTCATTGAGAGAAGCAGACGGAAAAAAAAAATGCTACATAATCCAGGCAATATGTACCTATAAAAGTAGGTTGCTCTGGCGAGAAACATGTCAAACAAATGTTGAGAATTGCAAGATGGAGATGGTAGCGTGGGACGCCGTTTGGTTTCCAATGCAGATTCTAGAAGAGATCAACTTTTCTTTTGTGCATATCTTGCTTCCATTTAGGCAACTTATAGAATGCTTCTTTTTTCATACCAAGTACAGACTCAAACTCCTCATCCGATAGATAAGCCTGAAAGAAGACCATCAGAAATGAGAGAAGGAATGAAGTTTCATCAAGATATAGGAATGTCAATGGTATTTGAGCTACAAACCTCTCTTCGCTTAAAGTCAATCCCAGTGACAGGGTTGTCAGATTTAGCCTTCAGCTGTTCATAGCTAAATATAGCCTGCCCGCTTTCATTTCCACCCTCATCCTGCTCTGCTTCTGGCTTTGGTTCTGACCCATTAGACTCTGCAGGCTCAACAATCTCCGTAGGTTCTGAAGCTTTTTCAGAATCTTGGACCTCAGCAGTAGAAAGATCATTTTCTGCTATGGCGGAAAAGTAAGCATCGAGGTATGTCAAACTACTCCAACAACTAAACTTAAAGGTCAATTTTAAGTAAATGATTCAATTTTCCATAGGAACTGTCAAAATTGACTTTCCATGCAGCCAATATTTCCCTCAATATCATTAACTGACAGCCTAAGCACATAAACTTGCTATTATAACACTTCAAGAACAATAAGCGCACATAATTCCATGCATAAACAGAACCATCAACATAATTTATACATGTATGTGCACAGAGATAATTGCATGCGAGCACTTGAAATGTACTGAATTAAAAGCTCGAGAGCTAAGAAAAATGATTTTGTCATGGGCACAAGATATCTTGATACAATAATAGAATAGATTCAAAAAACACACAAATGGAGAATACACCGAAAGCTAGTAGCAAGAGGAAGAGCAAAGAAGATTTTTATACCAGCAGGGCCAGAGTCTGCTGATCGGACAGGAGAGCTTCGGCTTGACCGCACAGGTGAGCTTCTGTTTGATCGGACGGGAGAACCACCCTCAGACGACTGCTTTTTTTCAGCTGTAAGAACACCAGATAACGCAGCAATGGCAGCTGCTCTTTGTGAAGCTGAACTTGTTCCGGCAGGCCTAGTTGCAGAAGTAGCTTTTGGAGGAGATGGGGAACTGAAAGCAGAGTTCAACGCAGCTAAGGCTGACGCCCTTTGGGTTGGCCCACCTGACCCATTTGACCTTTGCTGATTCTGAAATATAGAGAAGGCCGTTAAGCACATTGGAAATTTTTTTAACATCGGAGATTTATCACATTCGATGCTTGGTTGATAATGACAGAAATCAACCCTTAACAATTAATAACCATGAGATCTACACTGATGATTTTGCTTCTGCACATTCTTTCAGAAAACCTTCCCTTAATCTGAAACATTTTGAGACCCAAATATCATTTTTATTTGCAGTTATTGTTCCTTCTCCTATTCCACATTCTTTTGTTATATCATTTTCTTTTTTCTTTTTCTTTTTTTAACCCCTTTTTGGAGAACTGAGGGAGGGGAGCAAAGGGCTTTAATATGATCCTAAAGTAAACCCAGACAGAGATATGAAACTTGGTACCAGGGAACGCCAACCGAAAATATTTTCTTCATTACACTTCTAGTATGGCCAGCTTAGATAGGAAAATGTACATTGTCACACATGCTAGATTGGCCTCTGAAAGGACTTAGCAACTATGCGATTCACGGATTTCAGATGTCTTGAGATGACAGATATGGAAAAACAATTGCAAGTACAAAAAATAAATTGAGCATAAATACATTTTTGCTTGATGAAATCTAGTAATTACCTCTGAAGCATGACCAACCCCAAAGAGTAGCATAACCTTCTTCTGGAATGAGTTTCCATGGGCCTGGTTAAATAGTAAGGTAGTTTAGTGCAAAATAAAGATCATATTATTCCTTAAGAGGTGGGAAAAAACACTCTTGAGATAACTGATAAGATCAATATGTTACAACTACAGATATCGTGGAGTACCAGAATTGCAGTTAAAATATCCATGCAGAAATTCACCCTCAAGGAAAGTAACTTAATTTGTCTTCAGCAGTGAGAAAGAAGAAGCTTCAACATGTTAGTTTAACCCCTATTACAAAGCTATTGACAGAGATCCTTTTTTAAGTGAGATCATTTGATATTATTACAAGTGCATGATTTTGGTTTAAAGATCAGAAACACGTATTCAAATGTTGTCACTACGATAGAAGTAATTAGCTGTTGCTCAAAAACAAATACTAATATACCCCATCAGTGATTGACATATTTAAGTATAGCAATTTGTATTCCCTATCCTCTCCAAAATTATAAAACAAATATATAAATAACGGATGACCCGTGCAACTCTTCTATGGCAACAACATAGTGTCTAAGATTTCCATATCAAAGTTCGTGACAGAAAGTCTCATAATGACAGCCAGGTGAAAGGTTTAGTCGCGTACACTAGCTTTTGCAGGATCCCATGAGAAAAATGTTGTAAAGAAGCAAGGCTCATTTCCTTCTGTTACTTTGTAGAGTGGAACATTTGGTGATAATCCTTCCAAAGATGCAGCCATCTCTACGTATTTCTGTAATCATATTAAGGATTAAAATGTAAATTAGAAGACACGCTTACATAAAAGTAAATGCCTATGATAGCCTTGCGAATTACCTGTCCAACGTCAAAAGCACTCTGCTTTTCTTTGGAGTCTGCTGACTGACCAATCCAAATAAACACTTCAGCATGTGTGTCGAGTAGTAAGACGTCCTCGGTCAATAAATCATCTTGAGAGAAGTTGTAGATTTCTTCAACCTAACAAGTGAGTAGAGAACAAATTTAAAAAGGTAAAGGATCTTAACAGAAATTGAGAGATTTAGAATTCATACTATAGAGTATTACCTCAAATTTTCCTGGATATCAACGTGATAACATGGAAATCATTAAAAAAATCGTTAGCAGATGAAAGCAATCCTTATTGCAAATGAAAAATCAAACGAAGTATATGATAATGGATGCACCTTTATTAAATGAATAAGCGAACAAGTGGGGATCCCGGGAGACTTCTGGAGCCACTTTCTTGCTGGTATAACTTTGTTTTCCTCCAAGAGCAAACCAGAAAGCTGAGCTCTCAGTTCCCTCTTTAGTGTGTTTCACTGTCGCTCCCGGCTGAAGTTGCACAGAAAATTAACTCAATTAGTCCCGTGTAGCACACACTAAGACGATACGGGATAAAATGTGTCATCTTTTTCCAATTGGAGTAGATTGTCACCTTCCATGCTAGCTCGAATTATGAGAATTGCCAGATAACAACTTCAAGCAACTTTTAGCATGAAATAACTCACTCACTGTCTCACTCGCTGTAGATATGGATATATTTTATTTTCATAATTAACTCTATATTAGGGGAACTCTCATAAACTCAGTGGAATCCGCTTGAGAAAAGAAATTTAAATTCCCCTCCAAGTCTTTGGATATTTCAAAGTAAAACCATGAGCACTTTCTCAAAGAGTACTTAAAAGATTGGGCCGTCCTCACCTTCAAGAATTCTGCAACCTTAGCTGCTAATTGCTGCTGCTCGTAAGTACTCTGGTTACCGTGCCAACTGAATAATGAAGAGCCAGATTGCAGAAGAAAACACTCATTAGAGTTCAGCGAAGCTGGCACCTGACAGAGTTTAGACACGAAAAGAGAACAATAAATAATCCTGGTAGAAAATTATCTGAAACTTTAGTAGCCAAAAAAAAGTTGAAGGCCCGTAAGCTTACAGCATCAACTTGAACCGCTTTGTTATTATGCACCGAAGTTCCAGATAACCGAATAAGTGCAACTGAATCAGCAGCATAGGTTTCATCATTCAAGCCTTTATCAGCAATATAATTTTTGTAGCCAGAGCTCAAACCACCCTGAGGAAAACAGAAATTCATCAGGGTTATTGAAGAAGTAAAATCAAGTTCTGCAGCAACAGCAGCATGTATTACGCTGTACCTTGAGAACCAGCATGGGTTGGAAGATTGCAACAAATTGTGGAGGTTCTTTCCCTTGAAACACCCGACCCTGGACAATGGTAAATATCAAATTAAAACCTAGCCGACCTTTTGAGAAAGATAACCAATATGTGACGAGTAATACCAGTACAGGTCTTCCTTTAAGCGAATTGCACATTGTACTGGCCAATCGAGCAGCCATGCTTTGGTCCTCCTGTATCAAAACACATGACTTTATCACGTACAGAAACTGGACAACACGCATTCAGAGTCATTACATATCTACAACAAAGCAGAAAAACGAAACACAAGCTAAAAAAGGGAACTAGATGAAAGCACATGGCGGGTCTTTTAGTCCCTTCAGATTTAATTTGACCCCCTCCCTGGTGGAGAATATCGGAACCTCCAAACATTTCAAAATAAACCAAATAGTATTATTGCACTATAGTACTCAATCCTTGAATTGACATTCCTATAACACACTAGACGCCTCACTTTAAATCACTTCACATATTATAAAAAATCACATCCACCCTATATGTTGCTCGGACTTTTCAAAGTTGCTACCA
This sequence comes from Nicotiana sylvestris, assembly GCF_000393655.2. Classification (NCBI taxonomy): domain Eukaryota; kingdom Viridiplantae; phylum Streptophyta; class Magnoliopsida; order Solanales; family Solanaceae; genus Nicotiana; species Nicotiana sylvestris. Next base: position 2,921,547 of record NC_091060.1, read on the forward strand.
GGTGCGTGTCGGATCCTCCAAACGTGGTGCATTTTAGAGGACCCGACACGAGCACGGTAACATTTTTGAAGAGTCCGAGCAACATAATATCTACCTCACTCTAATGTAATAAATCATGTTTTATAGGTAAGACATTCTTTTATAAATATATCCATACTGGCCTAATTGAAAAATAGTTCACAAGAAAGTATTAGCATATGAGAATCATTTAAACAATTGAAGTTCTTAGATGTAAACCATTACATATTATGATTTCATTTCCTTTGTTTCACCATGTTCACCATGTCCCTGAAGGACTAGCTCACAAGCAAGTTAAAGACAATACAACAACGACCCAATGTATTCCCACAAGTGTAGTCTGAAGAGGCTAGGATGTACCCAGCCTTAGCCTTACCCCTACCCCTACCCTGACAGGTAGAGAGACTGTTTCCGATAGACCCTAAGCAAGTTAAGACAATGAAAACTATAATTCTCAGAGGCATGGCATATCAAGATAATTATGCAAATAAAAATTATGGAAAAAAAGATGCATGCACCCTTGATTTGCAGTGACAATCCACATTACCTCAATACTGTCCTTTCCAATCCACCAGCATAGATAATAATCTTCTCTCCTATCATGAGAGTGGTAGTTGTAGAGAACTACATAGCAATCTCCACTGTAGAATTTACCAATATCTTCTTTTGGGACGGGTGTCTTTGCACTACCATTAATGCGCCAAACCTAATAAATCTCATGTTTTTAGTTAACAAGCTGGTAAATCAACACAAACATTGTTGATGAAATGGAAATAAGGGTGCTGCTCGAACCTCTACTTTTCCACCCCCTTCAAGCAATGGAGGTACTTCCTCAACTACAGGAGCACTTTTGCTGGCACCTTTGACACCAACACCTTGTTGCTTCAACAAAGCTGTAAAGATGCGACAACAACTTAAAACTACTGACGACAAACAACATTACAATTCTTCACAAGTTGAGAGTAAATATACCTGCTACTTTTCCTCTCCCCTCTTCAGGCGCAGGTGCGGATCCTGATGGCCAAGAGTCAAAGTTGGACTTGAAAGAATGGGGCTCATAACCTTGAATAACCCGGGTTACACGTGTTGCCTTGGGTCTATTTTGAGAGACAAGATATTCCTGGGGATATTATGAGCCATTTAGCCACAAGAAACCATATCAAACAAGAAACATGTAGATTAAGCAATTCTACCTCTGCTGTTTGAATGGCAGCTTTCCTCTCCTCCAGTTGAGTTACACGACCAACCCAAACAAATACCTCAGCACCGCAATCCAAAAGATAGCATTTGTTGTTTTCCAAGCTGGACTTTGAAAGTTCACCATCCATAGAACTGACTTGACCATTGATACTGCAAAATGAGGAAGCAATCAGCTTCAGCACTAACACCAGCAAAAGTTTGACATACGCAATTCAGTGATGAGAAAGTAGCAAGCATAAGGGCATTGCAATTGACATAGAAATGGGGGTAAAAAAAGGGAATCAAAGTCATCAACATGATTTACTTAAAAAGTAACAATTCAGTCAACAATCTCAACCTAATAACAAACATAAGATAAAAGAAGGAAACACTACCTGTAAAGTTTAGGAGGTGTCTTCTCGGGAATAATATCATCTTCAGTAACAACCTTTTTGCTAATTGGAGCAAATCCACCAAACAAAACCCAGAACGAACCAGAATCAGACTCAGCTTGCAAATTTCCATCATCTGAGATATACAGTTGAAAAGGTATTGAGTAGTCAAGCCCACAGGTATGTCACATAAAATTTAGGAAAGTAAAAAAAGAGCGGTATGCTGCACTAGATGCCGTACATGGCGGATAAACATAAACACTGACTCTGTCCAACCGTATGGTATTGGCATCACAATAAAGACCATTCCCCATTAGTTTACTAATAAGTCTAAATATTTGTTCCCTATCTTGGTTGATAATATGCACAAAAGCATGGCAGCATTCAATGGCGAACTCTACTTTTTGAAATTTTCCACCTGATGTTTAAGCGTGATGTTGTTTTTATCGTTTGAGAAAACTTTCAAACATTATATGAACAATATCACTTACTCCATCCATCCTGATATGAGTGTCCTACTTCGATTTTGATGGTCAAATTAATAAAAGTTTAGAATGATATTAGACAGTTACTTTTCATATGAAAAGTACGCTGAAATGCTACCAACTGCTTAATGTATTAGTTGCAAGGGGTAGAAACTAAATTAACCAAAAATCCAGAATTAAGGGCAGATAACCTTTTTAACAATCAGAGTCAAACAAGGACAGCTAAATTAGGATAAAGGGAGTGTAAGAATATATACGAATTGATCCGCTTCTCTTTCTATTTTCCATGGTTTGTACGTACCAACTATTGCAACATCACACGTCCCCTCGTGATATTTTTCCTTCAAAAACTGAATAATTTCCAATGCTTTGGCCCTTTCCTGGATATTGGAGTTGGCACCATTGAACTGATATATCTTGTCTTTAGTGTCCAGAATGAACACATCATCATGATTTAGAGAGGACCGGGAGAACGGGACCTGAAAACATTTTCAACTCAGTTATAATCAAAACTCAACCACAATTTGACGATCTCAGACATTAGCCGTTAAGATGTACCTGCTTCATCCTCACAACTCGTTTACCCTTGCAAATATACAGCCTTGTTTCAAATTCTTCCTCCTCTGGTTTCTTGAATCCAGATGCAATACCACCTTCCAGAGGTATAATACACGGTTTAAAGTATGACAAAAATTTGTCAGATTCGTGACCTTGGATTTCCCGATACTGTACTGCTCGCCCTCCAAGAACCGCATCAAGCTCCACTGTTTTGATAGCTGCAGTTCCAGCTTCATCCTAACAAAGCATTCAATTATAGAAAATGGAAAATAACATAAGTTGGATCTGTAGCGAAGAATGAAACTGAGTTCATACCTGACTAGTATCCTTTCCAAGCCAGAAGTGTATATCATACAAGTAAGCACCTCCCTTTCCTGAAGTTGTCTGAAATTTAAAATGGAAGTATTCCAGGTTATGAATATATAAAAGTCACTATCCCATGAAGTCAACAAGCACAAAACATTTTCTTAAATACCTCAGTATAAAATAAAACAAAAACTTATATATCAATATGTACCTGCAAGATGATGTATGAATCACCCGAGTAAAATTTTCCATAATCGGATTTTGGCAAAGGAACTGGCTGGAAATCCTCAATTCTCCAAATTTCGGTTCCTCTAAATAGAGTTAAGTAGAATTCTAAACTTCAAAATTTTCTGACAGACCAAGTTACGCCATAAACAATTAACAAAAATTGCAAGCACTCACAAACAGTCAGAAAGTAACTAAACACCTTCCAGCTTCCTGTACATAATCCATCAAATAGAATGACCTCAAGAAATATGAAATGAAACTCAGATAAGGATACACTCTTTGACCTGCACCCTGAAATGCAGGATCCAAAGCTTTTGCAGAGCTAGACATTGTGCAAAGTCCTTGTTACCACTTCTTTCAACAACGGAAACTGGAATGTTGAAGGTCCTAAGCTCAGCTATCTCAATATTCTGAGCAAACCAACTGTACAATGGAAATGAGAACATCAGTATTTATGGAATACAGTCCATATTGATAAATGCAACAAAACTAGGAAATTCATCAACATATACAGTACCAAAACATAATGAAATCTTCGTTAGAACATATTATGGGAACAAATCAATCTTCACAACAGAGAGTTCATCACATTTGAAGCGTGATACAGCTTCTTTTACCAAATTCCATTCCACAAAACCAATTTAGAAGCTAGAAATCATCCTACCGGTAAATCCAATCACCATCACTTAAGTATCAGCACTAAGAACTCTTAAGTATTTTCATAAGCGTCTAGAATGGAGATGGTTGAAGTGGCGCAGCTACAGAGAGCAGGGTTGAATCACCAAATCCACTATAAAATAAACAAAGAGTGTAGTAGAAGAGAGATACCCCCTTTAAACGACAAAGAGTGTTAATCTGATTTAATTCGAATTAAGGAGGCATTCAATTTTAAAGACTTGGCAGTCTTTTATTCTTCAAATGAAGAAATCTTGTCATCTGTCTAAAACTGATTTTGGCAAATGCAATCAAAAATAGGTCTTTCAAAAGTAATTTTCTTCATTCCTACAATTCACTAAGTCGTCCATACTTATCAAGTGGAAATATCTGCCCCTCGCAAGCATCAAAATGGCATACGAATGGGCAGTTTAAATTATTCTGAGTAGGAGTGCTCTCAAATGTTTGTTCATAAGTTCCTAAAACATTAAGACTTGCATTGAGCATCTAATAATTGCAGCACATTCAAGAATCAATGATCAGGCACTTTTCCAATCTTAACATGAGAATACTACAACCAACAAAGTTTCTTTCGAGAGCAGGCAGAAGAGTAGTTCGAACACCTTTTCATATATAGCTCCTAATCCAATAAGCAGCCAACAAAAGCAGAAAAGGATTTCAACTGAACTTTTTCTCTAAGTTAGTACACCAATCAAATTCCAATAAACTGAGAATGTAGTCAAAAGTTATAGAATTAATATTCACATTTTTTCCTCTATTCTCATCGAACCCTCTGTGCTCAGATTTAGAGGAAGTATCAAGGAAGCAGAGAAGCATTATCAAGTCAGCAACATTTCATGCTTCATTATATCTCAACTGAACTGAACTGCATTATATCTCAATCTAAGCAACAACTACTACGCCTCAAAACCCAAACTAAGCTGTAGTCAGCTACATGAATCCAATAGCAATTCCGCTTGATTCAGAAACTCAATAATCGGTCCGTTAATACAAATTCGGGGTTCTTTACTTGTCAAAAACAATACAAATTAGGGGTTACTCTAACACTAAATGGTCTCTGCATTTTTTACTAGCATATAAATCTCTAAACTAACAACAACAACAATCGACCCAGTGAAGTCCCACAAGTGGGGTCTGGGGAGGTTAGTGCGTATTACAGCTACCTTGGGAGGGTAAAGAGGTTGTTTCCGATAGACCCTCGGCTCAAGGAAGGTATAATCTCTAAACCAAAAAAAAAAACTCATGGTAAACATCTGAATTTTACATTCCTCAGAAATAATGTGCACCTTATAAAACTAATGATCTATTGTAAGATTACCTAATATAATCAAACATTACTCATCCAAAATTCAGACACTAACCCCCAATACAACAACTTTAGCCAATAAAAATCAAATCAATACGAGCATTTGACAAATTTAATCAAAGAGATCAACTATATCCAAAAGAAATCAAATCTTCAAAAACCCATTTTGACAAATTAAAACAAAGAGTTCATCCATAATCACCTACAGATCAAACAAATATCTGCATACCAATTAATCAAATTTGAAATATAACTGAAAACTAAATAAAAAACAGATCTTTACAATAAAATCAACAAATAAACATATAAATTCAATTCACAAAATCAAGATCTGAGGTAAATATGATCAAAAAATCAAAACCCCAATTGATCAAAACCTCAAAAATGATTGTAGAAATCGCACCTTTTCTTTTCCTAGAGAGAGATCTATGAAGCACAAAATTCTCCCTCCCACAGAAGAAAAACGAAAAGGGTGTGTAAAGCTGGCCAAATATGAAAGAAAGAGAAAAAGGGGTATATTGCAAAGCTGGCCAAATATGAAAAAGGAAGTGAATAATTGTATGTAATGGGGTTTCAAGATTGTATATTTTGGCCCCTCCTCCTTTTTTTTCTTTGTTTCTCTTTTTGCTTTTGAGATTTGGGATTGGCTGGAAATTTTTTGTAATAATTTTTTTCTTTTTGCAGACAAGAAGAAGAAGGAGAAGAAGAAGAAAATGTATAAAATTGTGGGAAATAGAGAGAGAGAGAGAGAGAGGTTAATGATGATGAAGAGAGGCACCGGCCATGCTGGCTTTTTCTTCAGTTTTTCGTTGTATTTTTTGGATTTTTCTTGTTTTTTTTTTTTCTTGATTTTTTTCTAGTATTTTATATTAAGGTTTTATTTTTTCTTTTTGTTAATCATGTGAAAAAATATGAAAATTATTACCTTCCTTCAATTTTATAGTGGCACTATTATCAAAAAAAAATATTTTAAATTAATTTAATTTTATTAATTAATAACATAATGTTACAATCGCAAAAATATCATGGTAAATTTAAGAAAATAAGTTTTAATAATTTTTTTTTTATTTTTTTTTCAATTTCATGCGAGCAAAAAAATAATAAAATATGGCTACATTGAGAAATATATTCAACGTAGTTAAGTGAAATGCAATTACAAAATTCCTGCTCACTGTTATTGGTAAACTCAAAAATAAAAGTAAAACTAAAAATAATAAAATCTTTATATTGTTAGACATGATCTGTAGCAAATTTTTCAAGTGGGTTAATAACAAATAAGTCAGCAGTTTGCAAATGTGACTATAATCTGGAAACTCTAATCTATAATATAATTGTTCTTCACAATAATATTATGATGTTAAAAAGAAAGATTATATATATATAGTCACATGTCACAAGTTCAGTTGTATAATAAGCTACTAATACTTGTATCGGGATAGGCTATCTACATCATACCCCTTGGTGTACGGTCCTTTTCCGGGTCCTGCCTGGATAAGGGATGTTTCATGCACCGTACCGCCCAACCATATTGTCTGAATCAATTTGACTAAATGATAGGCTATCTACATCACAGTCCTTGGGGTGCGATCCTTTTTTGGACTCTACCCGAATGCGAGATATAACCATATAGTGAATCAGTTTGACTACACCTCAACTATGTCATCGGATATTTATTATGGTGCATAAATCGAATAATTCTCTCCCAAAAAAATGGTCCCGATGTCCAGTACCCACATCGAGGCCCAACTAAATTCGAATTCCCGGGTAATCCCACATTGGGGAAAACGCTCCCTAACAAAGGCGACTCCATACCCAAAAACTAGAACCCGAGACATCTGGTTAAGGATGAAGGATTACTTGCTACTCCATTTTTTTCTAGTATTTTATATGAAGGATAACAATATTGTTATGAATTTTTATTCATGAAAATGGGAAGGAAAAAAGAGGCACAAAAACAACTTTATTGGTTTATGTCTATTTCTCTTTTTTCTAAATAAAAATAGGAACTCTTTCAATGTCACAAAACATACTTTTTCTTCACTCCTAAAATAAAATTGGTCCTCCACACATTGCTTCATGTGAGTTTTGAACTGTCAATTTAATGTTGGTACTATTTTTCTTGTTTTCCTTTTTCATAGTTGGATTTGAAACTTAATGCATAATATTAATAATAGTTAATTAATGTACATGTGGTCAATGTATTTGTTTGAACAAAATATATACATTGTCAATATTATAGTTGTCCCTCGTTATTTTGTAGGGATATTATCACGTTTAGCCCGCGCCATAAACTATTTATATTTGTTAGCCAAAAAAGTATATAAAATTTATATAATTTTTGTATGTAACATACAGAATGTATATATCTACAAAAAAAAATATATAAATTTTATACATTTTCCGGCTATTATTTTTACAGCGGCTATACTGTGTCATTTTTCCTATTTTGTAATGGTTTCTTATGGTCTTTATAATGTTTTGAGTCATTCTAATAATTATTTAACATTTCAATTGGATGTTTAAATTCTTTCACATGGTATCAAAATTAAATATTGATGATCCTGATTGCATAATTTATTTTTCTTTTCATATTGATCGCATCCATTATAAAAGGATTTACAAAGGAATTTATGATGTCTCGAGTCATTCCATTCATTGTAGGGGTGGGCATCGGTCGGTTCGGTTCGATTTTGAATATTATCAGTTTTGCCTATCGGTTATCGGTTTACAAATATCATAACCCGATAATCAAACCGATAAGATATTGGTTATCGGTTATCGGTTATATATCGTTATCGGTTCGGTTATCGGTTTACCCGATAACATAAAACAACTAAAAAAATTTGCAATATATAAAACAAAGAAACCAAACTGCCAGAACGTGTAAACTGCCAATTTTTGTTGTTTCTTAACAAAAGCATGCTCCCACTTCTGTGCAGTATCTACTGATGTCTGGCGGAGAACTGGTGGTGAGTCTTGCATCTTGACTCTTGGGGGCTGCGACGGAAACAAGAATGAGAACTGAGAGACAAACGACTGAAGACTGAAGAGTGAAGAGGGAATTAGGAAAATAAATAACCCTAGTATATACTTAAGGGTAAATTAGTAAATTATATCATTCTTATTGGGTTATCGATTTTTACCCAATAACAAAAATGCAAACCGAGCCCGACCGATAACCCAATAAAAAAAAATTAACCTGTTACCGAACCGTTAACCCAATAACCCAATACCGATAACCCAATAAAGAATTAACGGTTCGGGTTATCGATTTTATCCGATATATGCCCACCCCTAATTCATTGCCTTGAATATTAGATTAAATGCTCAATTTTTTTTTTCACAAAATTAAATAATAGTTGTATTCCTATCATATCAAATGTATGTATTACACTTTTTGATTGATTGTTTGGAATACACCCTAGAGTGGGCCAAATGTTGAACCAAGGTGGTCTCCAATAACGGATATCCAACCGACTTTTCGTCATTTGGCCATTTACATGGATTTTTTATTTTTTTAAAAGAGACTATCTTAATATGGGAATTGAAAATCTAAAAGAAAATTTAAGTAGTAAGTTACAACTTCCACATTAAAAAGCGCGTGACGCATAAGACATCTCGCGTTCACGTAGGGTTCAAGAAAATAGCGCACTCCAAAGGTATGATATAGTTAGTCTACCTTAATGCATGCATTAATTATGACTGCTTCTACGGCTCGAATTCATGGCCTATAAATTACATTTTTCCGTTGCTTCAAGGTTCTCCTTTTATGTTCCGACTTCAACAAAAAAGGCAGTCTGACGCACATGGCAACTTGCGCTCATGTAGGATTCGGAGAAATTAAGGCGGCACCTCAAAGGGTGTAATATAGATAGTCTACCCTAATACAAGTATTAGTGGCTACTTACACGGCCCGAACTCTTGAACTATATATTATATTTTACCACTGCTCCAAAATTCGTCAACTATGTTCCAACTTCTACATGGTTAATATATAAAATTATAAGATGGTAGCTAGTAAATTTTTTTTTTTTTGGGGTCATATAAAGGCAAAGTAAATTAACTTGAAAGTTAAAATTTGAATCCATTAAAAGTAGAGCTTATATTAAATTTTCAAATGAAAGAGTTCCTTTATAACAAATGATTCAGTTTGACTCCATCCCTGCAGAAAGCATTCACGTCATTTCTCAATCATTACTGGTCAAACTAAACTTTTGCCCCCAATAAAAGGGATTTTTACGCAAATAGCCAGCTAAGCTAGCGTTTGGCCATAGATCTCATATTTATTTTGAAAAATCTAATTTGGGGGAAATTTGATTTGAAGATGAAAATGTGTTTCGACATACGTTTTCAAAACATATTTCTCAACTTTATTTTGGAAAAACATGTATATAATTCCCAAGTTTTGGGATTTTGGCCCAAAATCAGCAATTATGGTGATTTTAAAATTTGGGATTTTGCCAAAATGCGAGAAAATTTATGGCCAAACATGAGTTTTGAAAATAAATTCCAAATTTGTTTTGGGAAAACTCATGGCCAAACGGGGCATAAGTTTATTGTTTAACTTTCCTAGCCGATATACATAGATTATATACTGATTATACATAATTATACACAAAAAAGCGAAAAATTATACATTTGGAGATATTTTAGAAGAACATTAACACAATGATGTAACGTCCCATCAGAAAGTCTTGAAAATTCACGAATAGTTATAAGAGTACTAGATCCTTGGGTTGCTTAATCAACCTTATTTGGCATCTGCCACGGAATATACTCTTTTTGCTAATATTTCATCATAACAATTTTTCCAATTATTTAATACTCGTTTCGTTTCAATTTAGACGAGGTAATTTGACTCGACACAAATTTTTTAAAAAATAAGGGAAGATTTTTAAAATTTATGGTCTTAAAAGCTTAAGGGGCCATAACATTTGTGTGGTTATAAAAACTTCTTATTAAGGATAAAATGGATAAAATGAAGAGTTTAAAGTTGAATTACTTCCAAAATTAGAAACGTGTCATTTATTTTGGAACAGACTAAAAAGAAAAATACCTCATCTAATTTGAAATGGAGGGAATTGGTTGAGAAACAAGGTAGAGAAATTTTTATAAAGCACTATCTTTTAGTTTTAATTAGTTATTTATAGATACCATTTGCTATATTACGGATTGTAGATACGTTTTCTGTTGATATAAGATGTATTAGATGTATTGAAGCTACTGTATTCATGAATACAGTAGCAAAAATAGGCGTGAATCAGGGAAGTCCAGTTAATCAGTTATTGTAGTCGACTGTATTCATGGCGTGAAACATGGGATTACAACTGGACAAATTAATGTATTCGACTATATTCGACTGTATTCACGGCGTGAAACAAGGGATTACACTATTTTTGAACGGACAGTGAATCAATTAACATAATAGACTCTTAATATAACTCAACAAACTCAATTATAACACACAAATTTTGTATTTCCTTGTATAAAAAAAGATTCTCAACCAAAAAATACCCCAAAAATATAGCAATCTTCAGAGAAATTATATAATACATCTGAATACATAAATTATATTAATTTAAAAAACATATGAATACATTCATGGCATAAACGAGACAGTGAATACAATGAAATACATGGAATACAACGAGATACATTGAATTATAATGGAAAAAAACAACGAATACAATGAAATACATGAAAATACATCGTGATACGTTGAAAATACATTGAAATATATTAACAGAAAATCAAGTCGGTCAACCCCAAACTCCGTCATCTTTGTTCAAGAACAAACCCTAATTTCCGGCGAATCTCATCCTCACCACATCCACCAACACCCGTGTTTTCTTTAAACACATCACCACTCTCTTCTTGTTCTTGTTTAGCCCAAGACCTATCATCAAGAACCTGTGATTGTATACCCTCAACACTTTTTATGTATTCATTGATCAGTAATTGATCAGTTTCAGAAAAAAGTTTCCACAAATCAGAAGATGATGGCTCTGAATCTTTGCCATTGTTGTTGTTACTTGTGGAGAAGAAATGGGAGTTGTTGGGGAAGAAACATGGCTTGGGAATAGGAAAAGAGGGTATAGTGGAAATAGGTTTAGGGTTTAAGAAGTGGGTTTTGGAAGGAAGCAAGGTTAAGAGTCGGAGGTGTGAGGATTTGGAGATGAAACGAGAGAGCATTGTGGAGACTTGACAAACAGAAACAAAGAAATATGGCAGCGAGCGGAGCCCTGAGTTGTGTTTTCAGGGAATGGGGGAAGAGAATGGCATATATCAAAGTAGAGAGAGAAAGAAAATAGTGTAATTGAATAGCGTATTTAGTGGCTTAGGGATAAGAGGTAACCAAAATTATATATTTTGTTATAAACATTAAAATGTATCTATAGAATATAATTTTTTTAAATGGTATTTATTTAAAATAAATAAGGTGTTAACCTTTGCTACAGAAGGTAAAAATACCTCATGATTAATTATCCCGGAATTAGTTATATTGGGATTAGTTATCCTACCCTTCCATAGGGATAAAAAAACAGTACAATCCCGAAATAACTAATTCTGATATTAGTTATACACTTATATTACGATTTTATTCCAACAAAATATGAAATAAACTTATCTCAAATTTAAGTTCGAAGCTGATCATCCCTTGTCCCTCCTACTAAAAGAGCCCTTAGAAGTTAATAAGAGCACGTAATGTAAATTATCATTAAATTATTGAGAAAATTGTTCCAATAAAATATGGTCTCAAGAAACGTGGCAAAGAGAGTTGAAATTTCTAATAAAGGTCTCAAGTTTTAACTTTAAAAATAGAATTTTTTTTTTTGGTAGAAACTAATTACGGGCGTTTGACCATTTTAATGGACCTATTCTACTCAAATTTAAAGTAATCTAATCAATAAATTTCGAATATCAGTACCCAAAAAATTATAAAGTTATAACTCAATTAAAAATAGGCAATTATCTTACTACATTTTAAATTTCAGATAATCATCACAAAGCTTTCATATGGTTAGCCATTTCAATAATATTAAACTCCAAAAGAAGTGGACGGCTCGGCCGGTTGCGGACCACAGATGACTGAAAATGACATTTCAAGAATTAAAAAAATTAATTTATTAAATTAATGGGATGTAAAACTTAACCTCCAACTGTAACTTATTAGTAAAATTTGGAATTAAACTGCTAATAAAAAACTCAGACATTCTTCTACATATCCTAGTGTTGATTATGACATTTCAAGGAGTATTAACCAATGACACTTGTGTGACTTTTCACACCATGTGACAAAATCTATGCTAGCGTTTGTATATAGATTTAGTTGAAACTTGAAAAAAAGAAAATTAAAATATGATAAAAAATAATTTTTAAAAATTAAAATTATGTTTGGACATACATTTTACTCGAAAAAATTGAAAATTTGTGAGTGAAAAACTTCAAAAACTACTCTAGAACTATTTTTGGGATTTGAAGATTTTGTTTTCAAAATCTGTCACAAAATGGTTAGAATTTATAAACAAACAAATATTTGGAAACAAAATTTTAAAAAAAGCTCCCAAATTTTATTGTCAAACGGGAGTTATATTGTTTAGATGAACCCAGCATCGCTATTTTACATTCGCCCCTTCTAATATTACAACGCGTTTCATTGTTTGGTTGAAACTTGCTTGAACAAATTAATGCAAAAAAATTATTTTCGAAATTTGTTTGTTTTAACGTTTTTTGTTTAATTTCTTTGAAAAAAGAAAAAGAATTTATTTATCTATATATTTTTCCTTTTATTTCTTTTCTTTATAATGCTGGTGCAAAGACATGACATATTGGCGCAATATGGGAACAAAATATGGACTTTAGAGAAATTCAGTATTGGAATATCAGCCAGGAAGGCTTTACAGAGCATGCTTATTGTCCCAAAAAGGCAGTAATAAAGATAATAAAGTAACTGAGGACCCCCACTCCCTTTTCGCCGTGTCGTAGAATTTTTAATAAGCGGTGTTAATATTTAAATTAAATATAATAATAATAATAATAAATTTAGTATAATACGGTAAGTAAGGTCCGAGGAGGGTAATATATAAACAGACCTTATTCCTGCCTTTAAGAAAATAGAGAAGTTGCTTCAGGTAGACCCTCGGCTTAAAATAATAAAGACAATAAAGTAACTGAGTATCCCCACCCACTTTTTTTCGCGACGTAGAATTTTTAATAAGCGGTGTTAATATTTGAAGAAATATAATAACAATAATAACAAATTTAGTGTCATCCCATAAATGGGGTCTGGAAGGATTAGAATGTACGCGGACCTTATCCCTCTGTTAAGAAGGCAAAGAAGCTGCTTCGGCTTAGAAAAAATAAAAGAAAGGGCTAATATTTGAAGAAATAAAAAATAATAATTATAAGAATAAGTGATATTCTTTTTATATTTATACTTGATAGTTTTATTTTACTTATTATTTATGTATATATATTTCGTAAAAATATATGATGAAGCGGTGTCGCGTGACGCTGTTTGTTCCGGCCTTTTGTCCTACCATGTCCTACAGCCACCGGCACACTAGGCTGACAAGTACAATACACAGCCATCAATTTCAATAAAAGAGTACAACACTCCAGCCTTGATTGGTTTCAATTAATCACAACCATATTCATTGAAGCAATACACAAAAAGGATAATTTTGGATAAGAATTTAATCAACTTTGGTTAATGTGTATAAATTTTGACAATATAACGTTGCAGAATCTGAGCAGTGTTGATCTATTCTTACAATTCGATGTGTAAAAGATTTTGGTTTTTGTCTGTGTTAGTTTTAAGATTTTACTTTCTTAAGGAAAGCCTTAGAGCAACGGTAAAATTGTCTTTGTATGACCTGTATGTCACAGGTTCAAACCGTAGAATCAGTCATTGATACTTGCATTAAAGTAGGTTGTCCATATCACATTCCTCCTAGATTTCCCGAAGGCAATGCCAGGGCTTTTTCAGTACTGACGACTCTTTATGCCAAGAAAGAGACCAACTAGACGAGACAGACCATTGTTCATAGGTTGGTTATAAGCTCGGAGATCGAATGAGATTCTTCCTCGAGGTGCGGTCCTTCCTCAAACCCTACGTGAATGTTGAATGCTTCATGCACCGGCCCGCCCTTTACTTCCCGAAGACTCTTAGCTAGCGTTTGGCTATAGATTCCCAAATTTATTTTAAAAAATCTGATTTAGATGAAGTTTTGATTTGAAGATGAAAATATATTTGGACATAATTTTTCAAAACATATTTCACTTTTTTTTTTTTGAAAAACACGAAATGTGACTTATAGCCATAAATTCTAAAAATTATCAAAAATACCCAACAATACCAAACGAATAAACTTGCTAATCTTGTATATGTAGAATCTTCATTGATGTCATTCGTTATCATTATCATAAACTATAGTCCTGAACATAGATAAGTTTGGTACAAAAATATTATTTTTATAATGAACTACATAATACAATATCCTAAAACTATAACCTGATATTTTGCTAATAACACAGTTACTAGCCACTATAATTCGTCAAATTGCAATAATATTACAAGATCCATCAGTCGAAAAGAAATAATAGTAATTAGCTGATGGTTAGTTGGGTCATAATAGATGATGGTTTTTTTATAAAATATAAAAGTTTGGGATAATTTTTGAAATTGTTAACAAATAAAAAAAATGATATTTTGGGCCAAAAATAGGTCTAGAGCTAATTTTAAAATTTGAAAATTTTATTTTCAAAATCTTCCAAAACATGGATGAAATCTATAAACAAACATGTTTTACCAAAAAAATTTTAAACGAACAAAAATTCTTATAATATTTTGAATCACCAAATTTTATTTGTAGAGCAACCTGGCAGTCTTCATGATATGGGAAAATGGAAGGTACATGAGTACAACGTTGCTTTTGCTATATATATATAGTTGGCTTGAATATTTTTTGTCTAGTTAAAATGTAAATATTTACCTGGTAAATATAAAATCTATAATTACCAAAAAAAAAAAAAATGTTCTTTGTCTAACCAAATTAATAGGAGTAATTAAGATAACTTTACACTTTCTCATTTTGGGAAAAACTTTAACAAGTTATCATACAACAAACTGTTGCAGCTATTGATCTATGAAAAGGTTCAGTAGTATAATGCTACATCGACATTTGAGCTATCAAGTTGTATTATCATATGCAATAGCCGCTCAATAAACCGTTTAAACTAAAAATAGCATATATATATATATATATATATATATATATATATATATATATATTGAATAATCTATCCATATCCGTTACAAAAAGTAACTAATGAATCCAGTAAATTATTTGTGTGAAAATTCCTTATTATAACTCATGTTTTAGAGGAAATATAGAAGTTAACTTATATTGACCTCTTTCCAAAGAGATACAGGGTCACAGGCCAACTAGACTCAACCCAACAAGCTGCTTCTAACTGAGATTGAACTCAAAAGGTTGCGAAGAATCATTATTATTTAGTGGCTATTAACTTTTTATAACTACTATATACATAATTACTTTCTTTAGCTACTATTAAGTTATTACGGTAGTGTGTTCATTGTATTCGCGCTATTGTATTCATGAATACAATAGCAAAAATCGCCTAAAAACAAAGGATTCCAACTGTATGTGACTGTATTTCGCTGTATTTGCGCCATGTATTCATGAATACACTAACGACAATCACCTTAAAAATACGTCTGCACAACTGTCTAATAACGGAAAGAGGATCAACTAGCGTGATACACTCATAATATAACTCAACAAAATCAATTCTAACACGCTTCATTATCAACCCAATTAATTAGCATGTTTTTTCAGACGCTAAACACAAAAAACAGAGTATTGTATATTCAGCTTCTATATAACATAATCTGCAGAGCTTCAGAGATTTAGTCAATTTTTTTCCTGAGATAGTTCGAGGGTTTGATTCGACCGTCATTGATAGGAATTTTTCTGCCCGACATTGATACAAGTATTTACAGAATATTTAATAATTCGATTTACTAGATGACAAGCTTAACAATGCTAATTTGTCACTCTGGGAAGTGGAACAATGAAAATTGTTATGTCGATTATTCGATTGAGGGGATATTGATAAAGGAGTATGCTTTTGACATAGATTTGAATACCAAGTCAATTAAAATTGAATATAAAATGGAAGGAAATTGCACGCCTAGGGAAATACATAACGACATGGGTTTTATGGTGTATGTAGAGTTGAAAAAGAAGAACAAAGAATTCAGGATGTATCCATTGTGTATAACTACATTGGATATTGTAGAAGGAGGAAGTATAATTCAAAATGGCCTAATGCAACTTGACTCTACTGATGGTGTGAATACATTTGATACGTTTGATATACTTACACTTGCGTCTTTAAACTCAGGTGAACCAATTGAGGTTTTCGAACCGGAAAGGGATTTGATAATTTCAAATACTAATAAAAAAAGGTGATGGTTTGATAAGTATTTAAGGATACAGCCACATTAAAGGCGGTGATGGAGCAATATACAATTGCTGAAAGATTTCAATTCCGGGTTGATAGGTCAAATGTTATCAGATTTGACTGCAATTACATGCTACAACTTCATACTATATGTTGTATTCAACTGTATGTTTGTGTATTCAAAATCGATTTATGTTGTATTCATAATAGCATATTATGAATACAGCACATATTGTGGTGTATTCATAATATATGTTGTCTTTCACTGTATGTTTCTGTATCAGTGTTTGGAATAATATGTGCTGAATCAATTATAGGAGTAATGAACCATCTATATTAATGTATTTATAATACACTGTTTTATATGTTGTATTCAACATTTTCCATGATGTATTCATGTGACATACATTGTATTTCATTGTATAATGCCTCGTTTATACAACTGTACTCAACATTATCCTGCTATGATCTGTATATAATGTACTCATATGCCAATATAACCAATTGTATGTGTAACAAAAATGTATTTGCAGCTATATCTTGTTATGTGTTTAGGAGCATTGTGAATGGAAATTTAAGGCTTCTAATATTAACAAGTCACAAATGTTCAAAGTGAGGGAGTTCAATGATAAGCATACATGTTCGTTGAAGGATAAGGTGTATGAGCAACGTCAAGCAACCAGTAAGTTGTTTGGGGGAATGATTAGGTCCAAATTTACTAATCATAAGGGGAAATACATGCCAAATGATATAATTGATGATGTGAAATTGGACTTTGATGTCGATGTTAGTTACATGTTGGCGTGACGCGCAAGAGAAAAGGCAGTAAATTTTCTGAGGGGTGAACCAGCTGATTCAATAATAAATTACCAGGGTACTTATATACATTGAATATAACTTATCCTGGTTCACATATTAGAATGTAAAAATCTCCTAAAAATGAGTTCATGCATTTGTATATATCGTTGTATGCTTTTATAAAGAGATTCGATTATTGTACACCTATCTTCGTTGTGGATGGCAGCCACCTGAAATCAGCATACATAGGGACATTCGTTTCGGCTAGCACGTTGGATGGTACATGTTAGTCAATTAAAAAAAAGTCCATACAAGTTACACTAACATATAAACTGCTAATCTAATTATTTAATACAACCGTAATGAGATTTTTTGTTTGTAGGCAATTGTATATATATGATATATACTGCCACTAGCATATGATGCAGTTGATTCAGAGAATGATGCTACTTGGTTGTGGTTCTTTGAGCAATTCAAGGTAGCTTATGGCGAATGGAAAAACATGAGCATTGTTTCATATAGGAATGAAAGCATCATCAAATTTGTATCCAGGGTGTATCTTACCATTCCCCATTTTGCTTGTATATGACATCTATGGAACACCGTATATAAAAAATTCAAAAGAGTCATGAGAAATTGAGCAAAGTATACTTTTCAATGGCAAAAACATACACCCATGATGAATTTGATAGTCTAATGGAAAAGGTAGATATTCGGGTGAAAGATTACTTGGAATTAGCTGGATACGAAAAGTGGGCTAGGTTGTATGCACTTATTAATCGGGGATGGACTATGACATCAAATATTGCTGAGTCAATCAATTCGGCACTGATATGTCACGATCCAAAATCCACTAAGGATCATGATGGCACCGGACACCACTGTCAGGCAAGCCAACACCCAATAACTAAAAATTTCTCGTTTTACTATTTTGAAATCATTCCCTTTTAAATATTAAATAATTAATAAAGAATTTCACTAAATAAATAATGATCTCTTTAACAAACCTAAATACTAAATAATTCTTTAGTCATCCCAAAACCCGGTGTCACAAGTGCATGAGCAATTTCTAGGGAACAATGTAATACACTAACCATCCGAAATACAAATTGGACAGTAAAGGAAATACAAAACACTACTTTGAAGGAGACTCTGCTGGTTGAGGACCGTCTCGAGAAATGCAGCTCACCCCAGTCTCCGTATCAACCATGCCGCTGCGCTGAATTAAGCCACAAGAAAAATATGTACCTGTGCAACAAAAATGCACAGCAAGTGTAGCATAAGTACAAAAACAACGTGTACCCAGTAAGTATCCCGTCTAACCTCGAAGAAGTAGTGATGAGAGGTCGACTTCGACACTTGCTAGTGGTCCAATGACATCAAATACAGTAAAGAAGTGAATAAATATGAAGCAAAGTAAACATATTAAACAAACATGTATAAAATGCATGAAACAATTCCCTTCTTTACGACTATACTCAAGCTCTCAACTAGCATGTTCCCTCCGTAATCGAAACATATACATAAAGGTATAGTGGCTTTCATAAAATGGTTGTTACAATTTCAGGGAAAGATCCTGAAATACACTGGCTGCTAGCCAAATGTTATGCACGAGTCCCATAAGAATGATGTGTGTGTGTGTGTATATATATATATATATATATATATATATATATATATATATAGAGAGAGAGAGAGAGAGAGAGAGAGAATGCCGAGGCGTACGACCCGATCCAACATAAAAGAAAAATGTGCACTGCCGAGGGTCGAACGGCATGAACCATGCATCTATTAACCTGCCGTGGCGAACGGCCCGCTCCCATGAGAGTGTGGTACATAAATCCTGCCGAGGCGAATGGCCCGATCCCATAAGAGTAGTATAAGGAAATACCCTGCTCGCAAATCAAACGTGCGACGCGGTAAAATATAAATTTAAGGAATCACCCCGCTCACATATCATACTTATGACGCGGAAATATAAATTTAACATTAAAATCATCTATCTTTCTTGATTCTTTTCAAAATAAGGAAAATTCAGCTTGTAGCTTTTTAAGGAAATTACCCCACTCGCGAAACATACATGCAACATGATTACACATAGATTTCTTAAGCTATTATAATATTCCTTCAATTCATTTCAAAAATACGAAGTTCAAATAAAAACTTTTAAGATCTCAAATTCCTCAATTTCGACTCTTTTCAAGAGATTTACTAAGCAAACTCAATCTCTCTTCTTCTCAAGATAAACAATAAACATAAATCAACAATAATATCAATAAGGCATGGTGTAAATCTAAAACTACCCGGACATAGGCATAACTAGTAGCTACATACGGACTCTCGTCACCTCGTGCGTACGTATCCCCCACAAATAGAGGCACATATTAATTTGGTTCACCTATGGGGGTAATTGCCTCTTACAAAGTTAGGAAGGAGACTCACCTCGCTCCGAAGTTCCATAACCGGCATTCCACGCCCTTCCGAAGACTCAAATCGATGCAAAAATGCTCCAAAACTAGCCAATAATTATGTAAACCTATTAATACATGTTCAATTACTTATTATAGTCCAATTTATAATAATTCCTAACTCGATAGAAAAGTTGACAAAATTGCCCTTAGGCCCACATGCCCGGATTCCGAAATTTTTTGAAGATAAAGTTCCCATGACCTCACGAACTCAAATATATAAATTATTCTCAATTCCATGCCCAAAATCGTGGTCAAAATCCAAAAATCTCAATTTCTAGGTTTTTCTTTAAAACCCCAAATTTTCCTTTAGATTCTCATGAATTTTGATGTTAAATCTAAGGTATAATCACAAAATATAATTGAAAATTGGTTAGAGTCACTTAACCAATGATTTGATACAAAAATCCTTTCTCAAAATCACCCACTCTAGGACCTAGGGTTCAAAATATGATAAAATGAAGCAAAAACCCGAGTTACACAGCTGAAAACAAGCTGCAGATGTTGCATTTGCGATCCAGGGTTCGCAATTGCGAACAAGGAAGGGCTGGAAAAGATCGCATTTGCGACAAAAAGTTTGCAATTGCGAACTGGGCATCGCAATTGCGATGGATATGTTCACAATTGCGACCATACCAAAAGCAGCAGTTTTTCCCGACACAAAAATGAGCATAACTTCCTCATACGATGTCCAAATTCGATGATTCTTTTTGCTATGGCTCCGTAATTACGATACTGATCTAATGGTTCAATAAAAACTGAATTTGAAGCTCATTTGATTAATGTAGTACCCTTTATTCCCAAAGAAACGACGTTGAAACATCAAATAAGAGTGCAATGCAACCCGAAACACACCCGAGGCCCCTGGGACCCCGTCCAATCACACAACTTAGTACCATAACATAACGCGGACCTGCTCGAAGCCTCAAATCACGTCAAACAATGCTAAAACTATGAATCACACTACAATTCAAGCTTAATGAACTTTAAATTTTCAAACTTCTACTTTCGATGTGTAAACCTATCAAATCACGTCCGATTGACCTCAAATTTTGCACACAAGTCATATTCGACATTACGGACCTATTCCAACTTCCGGAATTGGAATCTGACCCCGATATCAAAAGGTCCACTTCCGGTCAAACTTCTCAAAAACCTTCAAATTTCCAACTTTAGCCAAATGACTCCAAACCAATCGCGCTCCCAACACCAGAATCACCATACAATGTTATTCCCAGACTCAGAATCCCAAACAGACATCGATAACAGTGAAATGCACTTCAACCCAAACTTATGAAATTTTTCCAAAAATGCTAACTTCCACAATAGGTGCCGAAACGCTCCCAGGTCTTCCAAAATCCAATCCCGACATACGCCCAAGTCCAAAATCATCATACGAACCTGCTAGAATCATCGAATCCCGATTCCGAGGTCGTTTACTCAAAAATCCAATCTTACTCAATTCTTTCAACTTAAAGCTTCTGAAATGAGAATTCTCGCTCCAAATCAACTTCGAACTTCTCAGAATTCAATTTCGACCATGCGTACAAGTCATAATACCTAAAGTGAAGCTACTCAGGGCCTCAACCCGCTGAACGATGTGCTAGATCTCAAAACGACCGGTCGGGCCGTTACATCCTCCCCCACTTAAACATATGTTCGTCCTCGAACGTGCCGAGAACTGCAATAAAGTAGTCTGAAATCACTACTTAACACCTCGTGCACCTACCCGTGCTACCAAAACTCAGTTGAGTAGATTAGCTCGAGCAAATCTAAAGATGTTCCCTTTTATTCTAGCAAATAAGCTTAGAACCAAAATTTCGACACTCGAAATTCTCTGCCAGGCCTGCTGCCTGTAGACATGTGATTTTTGACCCTCCCCAAGATTTTTTATATATTAGCACGTAAATATTTAGTTTAGGCCTAATATAGCTATTTCAACTAATTTTGACTTTTTTTTTACTTTATTTCGTCACAATAAAAATAAAAATTACAAAAATATTTTAGTTTATGCATCTTTCATAAATTTAAATAAAAAATATACAAAAATAGTAGCTTATTTTTATTTTTATATATAATCTTAAAAATACAAAAATAGTTTCATATTTTAATATAGTTTAGTTCAATTAATTAAAATTAGTTTTATATTTTTATATTATAATTGTATATAATTTTAGAAGGAGGAATTAGTTTTAGGTTGGTTTATCCCGTCTTTATAAATCTTGTAGTCCATTTTTTAGTCTTTGACCCAATTCCCTAGCCCATAATTCCTAGGCCCATATCCCTAACCTAATTTAGTATCTAACATCTAAAATAGAGGGGGATCCCTAAACTCTATGAAATCAACCGTTTTGTAAAAGAGGGCAGCAGCAGCTAAGAAAAGACGGAACAATTCCTCTGAAAAAAACAAAAAACCAACAGCTTTCCTCCATGGGAATTAGCTGAACTTCAGACCTAACACCCATTTTCTCCGTTTGCATTTTTGTACAAAAATGAACCAGTAGTAGATAGTACCAAAAATAGTAGCTAAGAATGACAAGTTTCTATTTCCATCATTCATAAACAACACCCGTTTTCCACCATTAAAAGGACCTTTCTTTTTCAGCCAAACTCCACCCTCAAACCAGTTGAACCCCTCCGAAATTCCAACCCATAATCACCCCTTTCGAAATGCCACTACTTCAGCCATTAACCCCCAAAGCATCGACGAAAACTCAGGCCTGAAACGCTTCTTAATCCACCCAAAAAACGCAGCAAACTTCAGTCACAAATAAGCACCAAAGACCCGCGAAATCTAGCCATGAACTCCACAAAAACTCAGCTGGAAAACAGTGGAAACAGCCCCATAAATAGCCATTCTGTTAGCTTCAACGTTGGCATCAATGGCAGTGGGTTTGAGTCAAATTCGAGTTTGTGGCGAGGTTCCGAGCTCCGGTCGGTGGTCAGGCTCCTACACTTTGTTCACCTTTGGAGTGCAGATGTAACAAGCCAAATTTGTCAATCAATATAAAGGTTCATCTTCCCATTTCATTCCAGTTCTATATGATTCTCGTTTAGGTTTCGTGAATGTTCCATTTGATATTTTGTTAGTGTTCATTTTTACTCATTAAGCCAATATGAAATTTATTTTATTTGCTGTTGTCTATTTATGAGTCTTGTTTGCTTCCTTGCTCAATCTTTCATAAATGCCTTCCATATTTTTAATTCATTTAATTTTGTTGTAATTAATCTACTAAATAATTTGATGAATTATCTGTTGTTTTGTATTGTGAAGTGATGATTAGATTAATAGGTAAATTAACAAATAAGGAAAGTAAAGTTTGAAATTTAGACTGAATTTTTGTACATTTGGGTTACTGTGGCAGTCATTGAAGAGTGGAATTTCTTTGGTAAAGAAGAGGGGGGTTAGTAAATACAGAAGCAAGCCAAGAGGGCGAAAAAAAACAAAACCAAGACTCCATTTTGCCTTTGTGTTTTTAATTTCTCAATGTTGTTTTTGCTTCTCAGTTCTAATGTTCTTTAGAATTGTTGTATTCTGGATTTATAACCTGCCAATGCAAAGTAGATGTAGGTGAAAAGGTGTCTTAATTTAATTTGCTGGTGTGTCATTTGTCTTTAGTTAAGTGAGATGGATGTTGGTGTCGTGAGCATTTGTAACAAATAAAGAAAGTAGTTTGCTTTAGGCGCGTTTTGTTCTATCATCGTGATTGTGTACACGTTCGCGTGACACGGTTACGATTTCTAAAAACAAAATCGGAGTATGCGTTCACGTAACTTCGGCTAAACTTTCTTAATAATAATAAGCGTTATTAATTGTGGACACGTTCGCGTGACATGATTTTTGACGTGCCAAACAAATGGGTACACATACGCGTGACTCAGTTCAAGATAATTTTCTTAATTAAAAAGAGGTAAAGAGGTAAATGCACATAGGATCTAAAATCAGTAATTTTAATAAGCCAAGTATGATCAGAGCGACCGTGTTAGAACCACGGAACTCGGGAACGCCTAACACCTTCTCCCGGGTAACAAAATTCCTTACTCGGATTTCTGGTTCGCAGACTGTAATACAGAGTCAATCTTTTCCTCGACTCGGGATTTAAACCGGTGTCTTGGGACACCCTGAATTATCCCAAGTGGCGACTCTGTTTTTTAATAAATAAACGATCCCGGTTCGATTGTCCTTTAATTGGAAAAACTCCTTTGTATTTATACCCTTTACGGGGTGTAGTGAAAAGGAGGTGTGACAGCTCTGCCAACCTACAAACACCGTATCAATCACGACACGCTGCACCAATACATGATTGCATACCCTTGTTGAATCCACACTATGCGCTGCATAATTCACATAATCCTAACAACATTCGCTGATAGCAATAGCTGAAATTCCATGAATGTGATGCTCCCATTGCACCTCATGATATATATAAATTTTGCCCCCAACTTTTGCAATACCGCCGTGACGTAAGAGATGCGTGAAAACTCATAACCAACTGCCGAGTCAACAAATCATTGAGTCTACACCTCTGACAAGAACCATTACCTCATTCTGGCCAAATAATGATCTTTGCTCTTTATTATACTTCATATAATCTGACTGCACCGACCCTAGATCCAATAATCTCGTCTCACCCAGTATGAACTGCTCAGGCAATAAGCCACCCCCGGTCCCGATCAAAAGTCCCATATGATGCCACAACGTGCCAATAGGCTGCAAGCTCGAACGTGATACATAAGGAAAACGAACTCAGGAAGGGACTACTCAACTCACGCAACTAATATGAACTTTCCTAAAAAAAATGGGAAACAAAACACACAATAAAGATATAGGGAATTGTACTCAATATCACACTGTTGCGGCATGCAACCCAATCCAAATAATATACCCGCGGTGGCATACCACCCGATCCACATATAAAATTTCACATAAGGAGATACACACCGAGCTAAATTGCTCATTACTACAAAATATCGGATATCGGCCACAAGCACGCTAAGTGCACAATAGTATCCCCGGGGAGACATATAGCGCCATAGGCTACAAAACTCAAGCACAACTAAAGTGCGATATATGATTTGAATCTCAAGAGCCATCCTGCTCACATAACACCGATCCCAGGTGACGTCGAAGACAATGCCAACTTACTCTAAACATTCAAGCCCCTTTACTGCTCATCCGAGATCGTGACATCCTCGTCAACACCGATCCGCAACCTTGATCCTCACTTTCAAATTCCATACCACTCACTGCACCCAGCATGCCAATATGCGATAGCATAAGATTTCATCATAACTCCGGAACCACTAATAGATTAATACTTCATCCTATAGAAACTTCTCACTTAAATCATTTCAGGAGGACCATGGCCGCACACAAGTGAATTCTCATAACCGTAGAATATGCAAATCTCTAAGTAGTGGTCTAAGCCACCATAGCCCTTCCGGGATCTGCCTACACATAACAGGGCCATACACTAGAATACTTCCGAATAAAATCAATTGCGGCGGTCGTTAAGCCTCGCACATATCCTTACAAATCACTGGCATAACTCAATCACACTGGAGGAACTGACCACTGCCACTAATATGCCAATTCAACCATGGCTAACCAATCTAACTTCTTCCAATTTATCCTTAATCGCCTCAGAAACAATAGTAACTCCATTCAACACATAACAAACTCAATCTGCACTCTTCTCGAGTGGCCTTGTATCACGTGACTAGGGGTGGGCGTTCGGTATTTCGGTTCGGTATTTAAGAATTTCGGTTCGGTATTTCGGTATCGGTTTATCAATTGTGTATACCAAATACCATACCAAAATATTTCGGTACAGTTCGGTATTTCTTATTTTGGTTCGGTACGGTTTCGGTTTAACAATCAATGAATAATCAATGCTAACAGTGCACATGCACAATTGAAATTTTCACTCTAAAAGAATCTGATGGCTGATCTAACAGTCTAATTGACACTCTAATTGAAATTTCCGATATATAACAGTGCACAACTGCACATGGCTGATCTGATGGCACATGCATAAATGAATTAGTGAAAATCAAAAGTTGAACAAGACAACAACTTCTTTACAATCTGCAGTTGCACGCCAGTATATCTGTATCATATTATACAATATTACAATCTGCATTCTGCACGCCAGTATTAGTATACAAGTGAAAAGCAAAAGTTGGCCAACTGTACAATGCACATTACACAACTATATTAAACAACTTAAACACAGTGCAATCTTGGCACCTAAATCCAATTTAGCACATTCCATGTGCTTTGAAGTTATAAGTATTGTTGCACCAAAAAATAAAAGTTATAAGTATTGCACTTTGCACGTTACTAGAAGTTATCGATAGAGAACATGATTTTGCACCATCATAGTGCAGACCAAAGAGGCACTGATAGAGTTCGCATTCCTATCAGGCACTATAAAACATCGGACTGAAGAAGAGCGTGAGCACAAACCTCCAGCTTTACAAAATTTTGATATTTTTAGTAACTTATTTAATATTGGTAAAAACGTGTTTAACTATTTGAAATTTATTTTTTGCTTGAAAAACGTGTTTAGGAACTTTTCAAGTCTTGCATTATTTAGAACCCTTGATTAATCTAAAGCTTACACCGTGGGTTATCATAAGAGAGATAGCAATCAATTGGGAAGTTACGACTTTCTCAAGTAACTAAAATGATGTAAAGACCCAAAGATACAAACGCACACCTAAAGCTACTACTTCATTTCCTTATAAAGACCAAATTCTGACCAAATATAAATCAATGAAAAAGCTGTTAGTAATAGCAAAACAATTAATTTGATATAACCATCTACCAATTCGGGTGCCAGGAGCCATTGACAAGGGACTTGGGATAGAAAAGAGAACCTGCTTTCTACGATAAACTTCAAATACAGACCACAATGTGCCATGTTATTGCTGCTTCTTTGAATCTTTTTCAAAAAAAATATACACAACAAGACACTAAGGCGCTTTGTCAAAACTGTGGTGGATCTCTGGTGCGCATGTTCAAAGCCAGCAGCGGTGAAGATGTCTCAACTTACCTATAACACAAAAGTAGTGAAGTTAACCGGTGAAGATGAGATGAGACTCGAGCTCGACTATCCACTAATCGTAAGTCGTAACTCATAGACTCGCAGAGCCGCAGTCGATTCTCGATGATATCCTAAGCCCTAATGCCCTAATTTGATTCAGATGGTCTAAGAGAAGAGAAGAGAAGAGATTAGACTATTAGAGAGGAAGAGTAATGGGCTTGGGTATTAACTGACTTGGGTAATTGGGTTTGGGTTTGGGAGTTGGGGGAGCTGGGTGGGACGACGGGACTTAGATATATTATATAGGTAATTGGGCTTAGATATAGTCATATATATTATATAGGTTCACCAAATTTTCGGTATTTCGGTTTACCGAAATTGTAAAATTATAATACCGAGAACCGAATCGAAATACCAAAAATCAAGTACCGAATTAGACCGAAATACCGAAAAAACCAAAACCAAAATACCGAAAAACCAAAACCAAAATACCAAATTAATTTGGTTCGGTTCGGAATTCGGTTTTTCGGATTTTATGCCCACCCCTATACGTGACTATGCTATCTCAAATCCCACAAACCGTCTCATGCCCTCCTTGTGCGCATATTCACATCTTCATCTGATACACCCATTCTGAAAATCCCTTTGCGAATCCGAAGTCATTCCCTATCATTCCTCCAAAGGCTATACTACAAGCCAAAGATATCATAGAACCTTCCGAGCCTCTTTTCATAATCCGCTGCAAAGCTCAATTCTTAACCGTACTTATGGACTCGAAATCCTTAGGTGCCATGCCTTAATCTCTGAATCCACTAGGACCGTTGTTAAGAGTCACCCACTCTTACTTGGTCCTGAATATAATCAACTCCAAGACGCTTCTAGCACATGAACACCCTCTCAATGAAGCACCCACATTTACACGAAGCGTAAATCCTAAACCTTCCCTAAGGCTGAACATAATTGATAAGGCCATTTATGACACACATCTCTCGAACCATTTGCTCAAATTACCACTTATATTCTTTTCCCTTAGCTGAAATAACTCGCCCTTATGCCGATAGCCAGAAACCTCATAAGTAGTTAACCGCGCAACCCAATTGTAGGCGGTGGGACTCTCCCACTTAGCTTGAAGCTACTATTACACAATTCTAGGGCCCACCAAGATTCTTTATCTCTCATTGATATAACCTTGCGCAATCAACTGCCAAATTCCTCGAAATCATTCCGTTAGCATTTTATGAACACTCTGAATCTCTCGCGACATTCACATATTCAACTTCTTGCGGGATAGCCAGTAGGATTCTTCGTCGAAGCTTCGGCAACCACGCGACCGCTGATCTGCTCATAGGAGATAACCCACCTGTGGAAATTACATGCCGACATCTTCCAACGCTGATGCGCGGGGTACAATCACTACGACCTCAATAACCCACCTTGAGCCCGTGCTCATTCACCAACTGTACTAGTCCGTTCACTTCTTATGGACATCAACCAAATGTGCGACAACATCATCCAATTCACAGTTATATTGCATCCTTCTTCGTATCAAGCAACCCCCTTCCTGTTGCATCCATTCTCCTGCCATATAATAGCCAATATTTCAAATTAAGCCCGTGGACCCAATCACCGTCCATTAAAATTCCCAAATCACTCTAACTTTTCCTCAAGATGTGTAGTTACCCTGCCATTAAACCCATATGCTATTCTACCGCTCTCCCACTTTGGTCAAACTCACTCCTTTAAGCAACTACTCGACTCTTGTTTCCCATACTTGGCCTTCTAGGAGTTTAATCACCACAAGATACTTCCCACATGCCCTTCCTCATCCTTCGCTGCCCAATCAAACTTGTAGGAGGAAACATCACGCACCATCTGCAGTACCATTAAAATTCCTCAATTTTTGATTTATAATAAGCACTTCGTGTTGCATAGATTGAGTAGGAAAGAAGTAAAGGCATAAGCCTCAAAGAAATTAAACCGCACGATGAGAAATCAAGAAGAGAAGTGCTCTTAACAGCGCTGTAGCCTCTCGAAGATAAGTACAGACGTCTCCGTACCGATTCGCAAGACTCTACTAGACTCGTTCATGACTCGTGAGACCTAAGAGAACGTAGTGCTCTGATACCATGTTGTCACGACCCAAAATCCACTAAGGATCGTGATGGCGCCAGACACCACTGTCAGGCAAGCCAACACCCAATACCTAGAAATTTCTCGTTTTAGTATATTGAAATCATTCCTTTTTAAATATTAAACAATTAATAAAGAATTCCACTGAATAAATAATGATATCTTTAACAAACCTAAATACTGAATCATCCTTTAGTCATCCCAGAAATTGGTGTCACAAGTGCATGAGCACTTTCTAGGGAACAATGTAATACAATAATTATCCGGAATACAAATTGGACAGTAAAGGAAATACAATTCGCTACTCTGAAGGAGACTCTGCTGGCTGCGGACCGTCTCAAGAAATGCAGCTCACTCCAGTCTCCGTATCAACCATGTCGCTGCGCCGAATTAAGCCACAAGAAAAATATGTGCCTATGCAACAAAAATACACAGCAAGTGTAGCATGAGTAAAAAAAATAACGTGTACCTAGTAAGTATCTCGTCTAACCTCGAAGAGGTAGTGAAGAGAGGTCGATTTCGACACTTACTAGTGGTCCAATGACATCAAATATAGTAAAAAAGTGAATAAATATGAAGCAGAGCAAACATCTTAAACAAACATGTATAAAATACGTGAAACAATTCACAAAAATGTCGCATTTGTGACAAAAAGTTCGCAATTGTGAACTGGGCATCGCAATTGCGATGGATATGTTCGCAATTGCGACCATAACAGAAGCAAAAGTTTTTCCCAACACAAAAATGAGCATAACTTCCTCATATGACGTCCAAATTCAATGATTCTTTTTTATATGACTCCGTAATTACGATGCAGATCTAATGGTTCAATAAAAACTGAATTTGAAGCTCATTTTCTTAATATGATACCCTTTATTCCCAAGAAACGACGTTGAAACATCAAATAATAGCGCAATACAATCGGAAAGGGCCGAAACACACACGAGGCCCCCGGGACCCCATCCAATCACACAACTCAGTCCCATAACATAATACGAACCTGCTCGAAGCCTCAAATCACGTCAAACAACGCTAAAACCATGAATCGCACTCCAATTCAAGCTTAATGAACTTTAAATTTTCAAACTTCTACTTTCGATGTTTAAACCTATTAAATCACGTCCAATTAACCTCAAATTTTGCACACAAGTCATATTCGACATTGCAGACCTACTCCAACTTCTGTAACTAGAATCTGACCCCGATATCAAAAAGTCCACTTCCGGTCAAATTTCTTAAAAACCTTTAAATTTTCAACTTTAGCCAAATGACTCCAAAATGACCCACGGACCTCTGAATTCACTTCCGATTGCGCTCCAACACCAGAATCACCATACAAAGCTATTCCCAGGCTTGGAATCCTAAACGGACATCGATAACAGTGAAATGCACTTCAACCCAAACTTATGAAATTTTTTCAAAAATGCTAACTTCCACAATAGGTGCCGAAACGTTCCCGGATCTTTCAAAACCCGATCCGAACATACGCCCAAGTCCGAAATCATCATATGAACCTGCTTGAACCTTCAAATCTCGATTCCGAGGTCGTTTACTCAAAAATCC
Organism: Nicotiana sylvestris; assembly: GCF_000393655.2. Lineage (NCBI taxonomy): Eukaryota > Viridiplantae > Streptophyta > Magnoliopsida > Solanales > Solanaceae > Nicotiana > Nicotiana sylvestris. The sequence goes on from NC_091060.1 coordinate 2,952,192, forward strand.
AATCTTAGTCAATTCTTTCAACTTAAAGCTTCCGAAATGAGAATTCTCTCTCCAAATCAACTCCGAACTTCCCAGAATTCAATTCTGACCATGCGTACAAGTCATAATATTTGAAGTGAAGCCTCAAACCACTGAACAACGCGCTAGAGCTCAAAACGAACGGTCGGGTCGTTACATTATATCAGCAAGAGAATGGCAATATATGAATTCCTAGAAAAAGTTAGGAAGATGTTTGGACGTTGGAATTGCCAAAATATATCAGTAATATTCTGCTTTTCAGACGGTTGTTAGGGAGATCTACAATATTTTGAGCAGGAAGGATATTTAGAGCCTGTTTGGATTGACTTTAAAAAGTGAGTTTTCAGCAAAAATAGCTTTTAAGCCAAAAAGCAATATGTTGGGTATCCCAGCTTATTGCTTTGGCTTGTTTTAAGTAGTTTTTAACTTATTTTAAACATTTTTTGACTTTGCCAAATACTGAAAAGTACTAAAAAGAGCTTAAAAGCTTATTTGACCATCTTAAAAGCCAATCCAAACGCCCTCTCAATCTCAAGAGCTCCAGAAAAAGTTTTCTGGGCAACTAGCAAATGGTAAGACTGATTTTGCAAGCTGATGGAAACCAAGAAACAGATGCAGAAACAAAGAAAGGCGGATGTTGTTCATCTTAAGCTATAGTATGGGAAGGACATTTTCTTACTGTGAGGCCTAGACATGTCAACATCTCTTCTCCCATTTATTATAATTCATTTCTTGTTACTGTTGAAGAAAAAGTAAAACTTTCTTTCACTGTTATAGGAAAACTTTCTTTAGAAAATGTAAATTATCTCAAGGGGAGAAGAACCTTTTTGACTGATTTTGAGTTTTCAGTTTTGTATAGGACACGAGTTCGGCCATGGAAGCAGCCATTAATGCTTGCATTAGGGTAGACTGTCTACATCACACCTCCTGGGGTGTGACCTCTCCCCAGGCCTATATGAAGGCGGGAAGTTTTGTGCTCCGGCTGCCCTTTTTTATTTTTGTATAATTCAATTTATTCATCTGCTTTTTTCTGTCTATGTTTCGTCTGCCATTTGTTTCTCTTTGATTACTCTTAACAAAATTTAAATATGAGTATTCAATCGATCCACTATACCTTAATCTCAAGCTAGTTAGAGTTGCTATACGAGTTTTTTGTATCCATTTCATTCTAGTCATGTTCACACTATCTAATACAAAATCATATGTCTTGACAAATTAAAGGTTTTAAATCTCACACTTATCTATACACGTGCATACAAGTCTCTAATCAAGTTAAAAAGGATTTTGTTGTAGCAGCTAATCCTATTTACCAACTAGTTTGAATCACATATATGAATTTGCTTTCATTTTTAGAAAAACATTCTTGATAAGTCCCCATTGCTTCCTAAAAGATTTTATTTTTTTACGAGTTGTGATTATTTTCATTGGAGGTCTATCTTGTCCCATCACCTTATATCACCATATTGTCACACCTGTGGATCGGTGCATGTAAAGGTCGATGGTTATACCAGCGACTTGAGAATTGGGTGCTCTCTTATTCCATGTTCTGCGATGTGTTCAAGTAATTTAAGTCAGAGGCGAATTTAAGATTTGAAATCTATGAATTCTGTCAACCCCTTACTTGGCCACCGAACCCAAAATTCATTTTGTGCTACTAGGTTAGTAGTTATACAAGGAAATATCTTTCGTGTAACTAATTAACCCAAAAAACTTAAATCTTAACAACAATAAAGTTTCATGGTCTACCTTTTTAACGATGAAATTTAAAAATAGCAAGATATACAAGTGGTAATTGAAAAATAATCACAGTTTTAAAAATAATTAAAATTTAATCACTTTTAATGTAATGGTAAATCTGAACGAAAACATTGTTCAAAATTCTGAAAATATTCTAGTATAATATACTGGAGTTCCAGTATAATATACTGGTCCAACATAATATGCTGGAAGTTCATACACAGGTGCACCGATTTCCAATATATTATGCTGGAACTTTTTGTGTTGCAGCAAAATAGTAGTTATTTTTCAATGACTTTGCAAACGCTAACTATTTTTCAATGACCAGTCCGAAAACTGGCTAGCTCGTGCTATTTTCATACCTTTTTATCTAAATTATTTTTCTTTTAGAATTCTAATTTTGTCCAAAAATATAACTAACCCTAAATTTGGGAAATTGATTAGAAAAATTTACACCGTTATCTCCTTAAGATTAGTTCTCTTAATAATTGTCACGACCCAAAATTCCCACCTTCAGGACTCTGATAGCGCCTGACATTTCACTTACTAGGCAAGACAACATTAGACAACCGTTAAGTCAATTTTTGTTCAATTTCAATAAATAAAGTCGATTAAGCCAAAACGAATTAAAATCGAGTGCGGAATAACATAAAAGCCCAATAACTACTACAATACAGATCTGGAGTCACAACTCATTATTTTCTAGAATTTACTACAAATAGAGTCTGGAAGAAATATAATTGTTTTGAACGAAAAGAAACAGTGAAATAAGAAAAAAAGAGTAGAAGGGGACTTCAAGGCCTGCGGACGTCAGCAGATCTACCTCGAGTCTCCAAAGCTATTCCAAGCTGCTCCACCTCATGGACAGCTAGGGCAGGTACCAAAATCTGCACAAGAAGTGCAGAGTGTAGTATGAGTACAACCGACCCAGGTACTCGTAAGTGTCAAGACTAACCTCGACAAAGTAGTGACGAGGCTATGACAAGACACCTACATAATAAACCTGTGGAAATAATAATATATGTGCAAGATAACAACAAATAAAAGCTAAGCAAGTAATATCGACAGGGGGGACATGCTAAAGGGGATACAAGATATGAGAGATATAGCGAAATGATAACCAGAACAGTCAGTATGCCTTTAACCAGTAAAAATTGATAAGCATAATGAAGAAAATTGCACGGCATCACCCTTCGTGCTTTTACTCTCAACCTCATAATAAAACAATAATACTGCATGGCATCACCCTTCGTGCTTTTACTCTCACTCACAACATAAATGAATAGATACGACACGGAATTACCCTTCGTGCATTAATTCTCATAACATGGCACGACATCACCCATTGTGTATTAACACTCACAATATGGCACGTCATCACCCTTCGTGCATTAACACTCACATACAGCTCGGCATCACTGTTCGTGCATTAACTCTCTCCCTTACCACATAACAATGAACAAGTAATAACATGAAGATAGGATTAACAAGTACAAGCCTCACTTCAACAACGGTTCCACAATACCAATCTCAACTTTGGAATCGATACTCAATTATCACAAAACCCATAAACACGGTAAGAATGATGTCACGACCCGGATTCTCCACCCTCGGGAGTCGTGATGGTGCCTACTAATGGGAGCTAGGCAAGCCAATTATCAAACAATTACCTTCTTACCAATTTTATATCCATTAATAATTTCGAAGTAATAACATTTAAACAACGAAATTTAACATAAGCGGAAGAGAAAAAAAAGCAATAAGCTAGCTGAACATGAATCCAATACAACTATTTGAGTCTTGACTACCCAGAACTGGTGTCACTGTTTCACAGACGGTCTAAGAATCCTACAATTAAAGGTCTGAAAGAAATAAATACACTGTCTCTGGAAATACATGAAAGAAACATGAATAGTATATAAAAGGAGATGCCAAGGCCTGTGGACACCTGCAGGACTACCTCAGGTCGCCTGATGAGCAAGAATCAACAATCTCACTACGGTCCGAAGTTTACAACACTGGGGTCTGCACAAAAGAGTGCAGAGTATAGTTTCAGCATAACTGACTCCATGTGATGGTAAGTGTCTAGCCTAACCCCGACGAAGTTGTGACGAGGCTGGGACCAGACTACCAAATAAACCTGTGCAATTTAACTATATACAGCGGAAAAGAAGTACAAAAAGAAACAATCATATACAATCAAGTATGGAAGGGGGAAACATGCTGCGGTGAAACATCGAGTAGTAATAGAAGAGCAACAAATAAATATGAGGATCACCACAATTCAATTGAAAATAGGAAGGGAAAATCATGCTGCGGGGTACAACAAGTATCAACAGGAAACCAACAATTTAGTGTAGAGAAACCGTAAAACAGTTATCAATAAAAATTAGGAAATCAAAGACAAGTGCACAACATCGCCCTTCGTGCTTTTACTCCCTCTCACCAAAATAATACACGGCATCACCCTTCGTGCTTTACGCTCTTCCTCACCCAAACAACAATCACAAGGAAAATAGGGTAAGGGAATCTATAATCTCGAAATAAAATCAAGCAACAACATAAAATCAGTAAATAAACATAAAGGACAACATAACTCAATTATCAGCAAGAATCAGGGAAATCAAGGACAAGTGCACGGCATCACCTTTCGTGCTTTTACTCTCGCCCTCACCATAAGAATCAATACAATAGGCACGAAATGGTACATCGTGCGGCACGGCATCACCCTTCGTGCATTACACTCTTTCCTCACCATGAAATCAATATAATAGGCACAAAATGGTACATCGTGCGACACGACATCACCCTTCGTGCTTTACACTCTTTCCTCACAAAACAAACAATGCACGACATCACCCTTCATGCTTTAACTCTCTTCCTCACTCAAACAACAAGAACAAATAATAGGACAAGGAAATAAAGGAAATTGCAATAAGAATCCCGGCAAGGGAGCAACAAGTCAACAATTAAATCCCGGCAAAGGACCAACATCAATAACATCAACATCCCGACAAGGGAGATAACAAGTAAATCAACAATAGCCCGACAAGGGTGACAACATAAGGTCTATTCTCTTTCTCATTTTTACTTCACAATTCACTTCACAACTCGAGCCAATGCTCTAGAGGTTCAATTATCATTTATACCTACACAACTCGAGCTAGTGCTCTAAAAGTTTGATTGTCACTTATACTTTCACAATTCGTTATACAACTTGAGCCAACGCTCATCAATGTTCATAGGTCACAACTCTTTCTACAAACTTTATACAACAAATAGAAACCATCACCAAGGCATGAAAGATACAACGAAGTCATGATAATCAGAATATAAGGACTCACGGGCATGCTAGACACCAACTTATAGATACTGTCACCATGCCTATACGCCGTACTCAACAATTACCACATAGCAAATAGGACTCGACTCCTAATCCCTCAAGCTAAGGTTAGACCAAACACTTACCTCGATGTCACGAACACAATTCACGATTCAATTATAGCTTTATCCCTTGATTCCACCATCAATTCACTCGTATCTAGTCACAAGTTACTTAATTACATCAATAAACGCTAAATGAATCAATTTGAATGCATGAAAATGAATTTTCCAAAGTTTTACCCAAAAAGTCAAAAATCGCCCCCGGGCCCACATGGTCAAAACCCGAGGTTCGAACCAAAACCCGATTACCCATTCCCCCACGAACTCAAATATATAATTTGTTTTGAAATCGGACCTCAAACCGAGGTCCAAATCCCCAATTTTTGAAAAACCTAGGTTCTACCCAAAACACCCATTTCCCCCCATGAAAATCATTGATTTTGAGTTGAAATCATATTAAAAGATGTTAAGGAGTGAAGAAAATGAGTTATAAATCACTTACCAACATTTTGGAGAAGAAAGGTTGTTTGAAAAATTGCCTCTTATGTTTTTGGGGTTTTGAAAAACGAAAAATAACTAAAAATCCCGTCTAAATATACTACTCTCAGATGCCCTGTGAGGACCACACAAAATCAACTGCGGCCGCACAATCACCAGTGCGGACAACACAAAATCAGTGCGAACCGCACTAGCAGGTTTAGAGATTTTTACTTCTCTGAACCTCCAATAGCTATGTTTTAAGCCTAAGACACTGGAACCTACCTGAAACTCACTCGAGCCCTCGGGACTCCAAACTAAACGTGCATACTAACTCAAAAACATTATATGGACCTACTCGTGCGATCACATCATCAAAATAACATGTAAAATCATGAATTAAACCTCAAAACTCAACATTTTCATCAAAAACTCTCAAAGTTCATAACTCTTTAATCGGAAGTCCACGTCAAATAAACTTCGTTTTCACCAAATTTCACGGTTATCTTTCAAATACTATAACAAGTTTGTACCGGGATCCAGAACTAAAATACGGGCCCGATAACAATGGTTTCAAACATTAATTCTTTTCTTCATTTCTTAGATACTTCAGTAAAACAATTTCTTTCAAAAATTAATTTCTAACGCTTGGGACCTCGGAATTCAATTCCGGGCATACGCCTAAGTCCAATATTTTACTACGGACCTTTCGGGATCATCGGAATACGGATCCGGGGTCCGTTTGCTCAAAATATTGACCAAAGTCAACTATAATCAAAATTTTAACTTTAAAGATTTCTATTTCTCATATTTTCACATAGAAGACTTTCCGGATATAAGTTCGGACCACGCATGTAAATCAAGGTGGGGTAAAAAAGAGGATTTTTAGGCATCGGAACACTGAATTCACTTGCAACACAAGTGATGACCTTTTGGGTCATTACAAATGATCAATTTAACAAATAACTAGTCTAAGCATGGATAATGTGATCAAAAAATGCAATAATTGCAAAGAACAAGTCCTACCGGCATGCTATAACCCGACAACAACGCATAAGTACTCGTCACCTCACATATACGTTGTACCCAACATCTAAACATGTATTTAGTAGACAAACAAGTCCTAATCCCTCGAGTCAAGGTTAACCACGACACTTACTTCGCTCCAAAGGATCAATTCAAAGCCCAACCACAACTTTGCCTTTCTAACAAGCCACTGAACCAATAGAATCTAGAAAATTACTAACCAAATGATTCAAACTATGCCTTAGGAACTACCCATGATTGCAAATGATTCAATTTAGGTCATTATTGAAAAAGTCAACTGTCGGGCCCGCTTGGTCCAAATCCAAAATTTGGACCAAAATTCGATTACCCATTTACCCCGAGCCCGGTTATGTGATTTGTTTGAAATTCGACCTCAATTTGAGGTTTAATTCCCAATTTTACAAAAATCCCTAATTCTACCCAAACCCCCAATTTCTACCATAAAAACTCTAGATTTTAGGTTAAAATCTTAGGAAAAGTAGTGAAAGATTTAAAGAAAATGGATTAGAATCACTTACCAATGATTTGGGGAAGAAGAGCGCTTTGAAAAATCGCCTCTAGGGTTCCTAAGTTTGAAAATTTGAGAGAATGAACAAAAATCTCGTCTAACTCCCATTTTGACCCATTACAGATGTCGCATTTGCGATCTGAGGTTCGCAAATGCGAAGAATAAATCGCAAATGCGAAGCTCTTCACATCTCTGCTTTCATCGCAAATGCAACCCTTTGGATCGCAATTGTGATCATTGTGTCCCCTGACCCACTTCGCAAATGCGAAGCTTTGTTCCCAAATGCGAACTTGAGGTGCCCCAGTTACTCTTCGCAAATGTGATGAGCTGCTCGCAAATGCGAACCCATCAGAGGTCGCAAATGCGAAACTTGACCTCACAATTGCGAAGTCTGAGGCCTGCACCAAAAATTGAAGCACACCAACAATGTTCTAAGTCAAATTTCAATGCATAGCCTATCCGAAACTCACTCGAGCCCTAGAACTATGAATCGGGCGCCAAAATCAAATGAAATTTTCAAGAAACTTTAGAACTGCTACATTAACAACTGGACGTCCGAATCACATCAAACCAACTCTATTTCTCACCAAATTCGACAGACGAGTCATAAATATGGTATTGGACCTATATCGTGTTCCGGAACCAAAATACAGGCCTGATATCCAAAAAGTCACACATTGGTCAAACATTTCAAAGTCATTAAGCTTTTAACTTCCAATTTCAACAAAGTGCGATAACTCGGGCTAGATACTTCTGAATTCGATTCCGGGCATACGCCCAAGTCCCAAATCACGATACGGACCCATCAGGACCGTCAAAATATGAATCCGGGTTCGTTTGCTCCAAACGTTGACCGAAGTCAACTCAAATGGATTTTAAGGCAACATTTTCATGTTTTCTCAGTTTTTAACATAAAAGCTTTCCAGAAACACACCCGGATTGTGCATGCAAATCGAGAAAGGTTAATATGAGGTATTTATGGCTTCAAAGTGCAAAATTAGGTTCCAAAACATAAGATGACCTATCAATAATCCTCTTGTTGTGGATTCAATATTTAGTTACTACTTTTTCTTCTTCTTATTGCTAGGAGTCAAAAATCTAATTAGACTTTTTCACCGTAATTTGTTCCTAATGGTTTAATTGTCTGCTAGTTGAGCTTAATTAGAGAGATTTGGTTAGTCTTGAGAATCATTTTGACACTAATCTTTAGCAAAAGATAATAATCCACGAGCCTGAAACTTCCAAATATATTTCCCATCATTATTTTTCTGGGTTGTTACGATTAATTGTAAATAACGTCATGACTTGTGAAAGATCTTTATAATTAGCCATCTAAATTTTCAACATTTTGAGTATCAACTAAAATCACATTAGCTTTCTTGAAAATCTTAGAGTCCATACCATTAACAGAAGATTATAATTTTTGAGGTTAAGTTATTTATCTTCGGCCCAAGATCCATCTTTCAAATGAAGCACAATTGTTACTGGGATTTTTTCTTCCTATACAATATTTGAAACTTATTTAACAAAACTATCTAAATTTTGTATATTACCCGTCCTAAATACGGATTACTTATAAATTATATACATTCCGTTATTAGTGCCTCAATGTCACGACCCAAATTACCATGTTGTGATGGCGCCTAGCGTGGTACTAGACAAGCCGACTCTTTACCAAAATCAAGCGATATTTCATTTTCAAAGATAAATTCACGCTATTTAATAATAATACTTCATAAAGAAAATCTGAATAACAAAGTGCGGAAAGAAAAGCCCGACATCGAGGTGTCACTGGTCATGAGCATCTACTAAACACTGTCCGAGATACCGAGACTAACATAGTCTAGAAATGTAACTACAAAATAAACTATAGGAAGATAGGAGGGAGAAGAATAGGGCTGCGATTGCCAACAACTACCTTGCCAACTCCGAGAAGAATTTACAGCTGGACTAGTCAACATCCGCTACCGGGTCCTTACGTGCCTGGATCTGCGCACAAGGTGTAGGAAGTAACGTAAGTAAACCAACTCAGTAAGTAACCAAAGTAAATAAAGGTTGAGAAGCAGTGGCGAGCAATAAAACACATAAAGTTCATATCATGAAATCTTAGTAAAACACATGCTTTTAAAAGCAGAGTTTGAATCAAATCATTTCGTTTAAACTCAGCTTCAGTAAAATCATTTGAAGATGGTTTTCAACAGTTCTCAATCAGAGACTCAGTCTAGCAGTGAGCAAAAATGATGAAATCATAAACAGCCCCTCGAGCAAAACATCACTCATAAGCAACCCCTCGGGCAGAACATCACGCATATACAGCCCCTCGGGCAAACCTCATAGTCACTCGTATACAGCCTCTCGGGCATATCTCATATCACTCACTCATGATACCCGCACTCACTGGAGGTGTGCAGACTCTGGAGGAGCTCCTTTAGCCCAAGAGCTATAAAAAACCACCTCATGGCATAAATCAATCAGGCCCTCGGCCTTACTCAATCATGAATCAGTAACAACATATTGCGACGTGTAGCCCGATCCCATAAATATCTTCACGAAACAGGCCCTCAGCCTCACTTAGTCATAAACCTCTCAAGCCACTCGGGCTATCAATAAAATAGGGTGCTCAGCCCAAAATAACATTTTATATGCATCAAAACAGAGTAATAAAGACCGAGTTATGAAATCAGTAAGTATAACATGACCGAGTATAGATTTTCAACCGAAAACAGTGAGAGGATAATAAGAAAAGGCCCCTAAGAGTCCAAACAGCTATGGCACAAGGCCCAAATATGGCATTCAACCTAATTTATAAAAATTCTTTCTAAAACACATAAGTATCATATAGTTTCAACCAAATACGCAACTTATAGTTGCTACGGGACGAACCAAGTCACAATCCCCAACGGTGCACATCCAAACGCCTGTCACCTAGCATGTGCGTCACCTCAAAAATAGTAAAACGATACGAAATTCAGGGTTTCATACCCTTAGGACTAGATTTACAATCGTTACTTACCTCAAACCGGTCAAATCCCTACTCCACAGTGCTCTTGCCTCTTGACTCGGCCTCCAACCGCTTTGAATCTATTCACAACCAGAACAATATGCTAATGGAATGAACTCCACAAGAAAAACTATCAAATTAGGCACAAATCCTGAAATCCACTCAAACCCGCCCCCGGCCCACGTCTCGGAATCCGACAAAAATCACAAAACTAGAAGGCCATTTCACTCACGAGTCCATACCTACAAGATTTATCAATATCCGACTGCATTTGACCCCTCAATTCCTCAATCAAACTCTCCAAAAATTCCAAGCTCTAACACCTCATTTTCAACCTTAATCACCACTAATTACATGATTAAACAACGAAAAATTACCATAAACACGAGTATTGGGGCTCAAATTTCTTACCTCAATGAAAACCCCCTTGAATTCCTCTTCAAATTGCTCCCAAAAACTCCAAAATCGGATAAAAATGGTGATGAATGACCAAAATTCGCGAAGGGTTTAATTTATACCTTCTGCCCAGGCAGTTCCGCACCTGCGGCCTATTTCTCGCGCCTGCGGGACCGCACCTGCGGTCAAGGTGCCACATTTGCGATTTTCACTTAACTCACCAACTTACGCACCTACGCCCCAGGCCTCGCACCTGCGGGCTAGCAGGTGCGGCCAAATCTTTCGCTCCTGCGATAAATTCCGCATCTGCGGTTTACTTCTGGCGTCTGCGATCATCGCACATGCGGTCCCTACTCCACATGTGCGGAAACATCAGAAGCAACAGCTTCAGCTGCAAAATCCCATTTTCAAATCCTCCGTTAACCATCCGAATTCATTTCGAGGCACTCGGGACCTCAACCAAAAATACCAACAAGTCCCATATCAACATGCAACTTAGTCGAACCTTCCGAACACTCAAAACAACATCAAAACACCAAATTACCCTCGGATTCAAGACTAAGGATTTCTAAACTTCCAAATTTCGCAAATGATGCCGAAACCTACCAAACCTCGTCCGAATGACCTAAAATTTTGCACACACGTCACAATTGATACTACGAACCTACTCCAACTTTTGAAATTCCATTCCACCCCAGATATCAAAATTTTCACTACCGGCCGAAAATCGCCAAATTTCATATTCGCCAATTCAAGCCTAATTCTACCACAGACCTCCAAATCGCATTCCGGACGCGCTCCCAAGTCCAAAATCACTTAACGGAGCTAAACGAACCATCACAATTCACATCCGAGATCGTTTACACATAAGTCAACATTCGGTTGACTTTTCCAACTTAAACTCCTAAATAAGAGACTAAGTGTCTCATTCCACACCGAAATCACTCCGGACCCGAACCGACCAACACGATACGATGAAATATCGTTGAGGAATACATAAAGAAGCAGAAATGGGGAAAACGGGGCTATAACTCATGAAACGACCGGCCGAGTCGTTACACTTTACTTAGGAGATTTAGTTACACTCTTTTTCTTTTTTCTCTCCTCTCCTCTTTCCCTATTCTCTCTCTCCCTCTCTCTATTTATATATATACACATGCACACACACACGTACACACACAATTACAATCCATTACTAATACCTTAAATTAGGGGATTTAAATTACACTATTTTCCTTTTTTATTAAAGTGGAAAAAAATATTGACCAAATGCAAGGTTGGTTAATATTTACGCATACACAGACTCCAAGTGAGGCCAAATGCATTTACCTTTTATCTAATCAACAGTGTGGACTGATCCATAGCGTTAGTTCACAGCACAAAATGTTTTCTGATATTCGTTTTACTACTCTCCCGGTCAAAATTTATTGGTACGATTAATATTTTCGATGGGTGGTTTTGGGCTTGGTTTTAGGTGTAAAAGTGTGCGATTTGTCGACTGTTTTGCTGGGTTTAAAAGTGGTTTAAGTGGCTGATTTTTGTGGCTGAACATGTGAGTCAAAATTAAGTAAAATGTTCAATGCCTCCACCTCCGTCGATGTAGCACCGCAACAACATTAATAAAAATTCAACAACAATAAATTTGTATGGTACAACAACATACAAATTAATAATAAAATTTCGTACAAATTTGATACATCTATATTAATATATAAAGTACAAATAAATTGTATACAACTAATTATACAATATACAATATATTTACAATTTATTTACGACTTTCATACATTATTTTTATTCAGTTAAATACATCTACAACATCATAACTTATATATAATCTTCATACAAATTTTAACAATATGTATTTTGTATGTATCTTGTATCTGATTTGTATATATTTTGTATGTGGTGTGTTCTTCTTCCTCTCTAAAATTTCAATCAAAACTTCCTCTCTTAATACAATTTTGATATATATCGATAACTTTATGTAAAACGATAGTATTTATAATTTAAATACAAATTTCTTACAATATTTAATATATTATACAACTATTTTTCAAATTTCATACAATATTCTAATAAAAATATATATAACTACAATATAATATAACTTAAATACTGTCACGACCCAAATCTACCATGTCGTGATGGCGCCTAACGTGGAACTAGGCAAGCCGACTCTTTTACCAAAACAACCCGATATTTCAAAATAAAGGTTTCTTCAAGCTATTTAATTAATGAAACTTTATAAGATAAATCTGAATAACAAAGTGCAAAGAGAAAAGTCCGACATCAGGGTGTCACTAGTCATGGGCATCTACTAAAAACTGTCCGATATCACTAAGACCAATACAGTCTAGAAACCAACTAATAACATCTATAGGAAGATAGGAGGGACAAGAGAAGGGCTGCGATCGCCATGCAGCTACCTTACTAACTCCAACAGATCCGCGACAGATGAAATCAACACTCACAAGCACGTCCAGCAACCCCCTGGATCTGCACAGAATGTTCAGAGAGTAATGTGAGTACGCCAACTAAGTAAGTAATAAAAATAAATAAAGACTGAGTAGTAGTGACGAGCAATAAAACATATACAGTTGTTATCATGAAATCTCAGTTGAATACACTAGGCTTTTAAAATCAGGATTTTTGAATCAACTCAACTCATTAAAATCCAGTTTCAGTAAAACCATTTAAATAATCTTTTAATAGTTTTCAGACAAAGTGATGAAACAGTGAGTAAAAATGATGAAAGCATAAACAGCCCCTCGGGCAAAACTCACTTGTATACAGCCCCTCGGGCAATATAAATCATAAATAGCCCTTCGGGCAAACATCACTGTCACTCATATACAGCCCCTCGGGCATACCTCACAATCACTCGTAAACAGCCCCTCAGGCACAACATGAACCAAGAACAGCTCCTCAGGCAAAACATCATATCACTCATTCAGGGTACCCGTGCTCACTGGGGGTGTGCAGACTCCGGATGGGCTCCTTCAACCTAAGCGCTATAATCTGCACGGGTGCTACAATATCCATATTAGAATCCGCACGCACAACTTACGTGTTACACGAACAACTCACGTGCTATACTCTCAGTATCCTCACAATTACGGGCCCTCAGCCTCACTCAGTCATAAACCTCTCAAGCCACTCGGGCTATCAGTAAAGAACAAGGGTGCTCAGCCCAAAATAACGTTTTTATATGCATCAAAACGGTGTAATAAAGACTGAGTTATGAAATAAATAAACATAGCATAACTGAGTATAGATTTTCAATCAAAACAGTGAGAGGATAATAAGAAAAGGCCCCTAAGGGTCCAAACAACTTTGGTACGAGGCCCAAATATGGCATTCAGCCCAAGTTATAGAAATTCTTTCTAAAACACATAAGTATCATATAGATTCAGTCAAATACGAAACTTAATAGTTGCTACGGGATGGACCAAGTCACAATCCCCAATGGTGCACGCTCACACGCCTGTCACCTAGCATGTGCGTCACCTCAAAGTGGTGAAACGATGTGAAATCCGGGGTTCCATACCCTCAGGACTAGATTTACAATCATTACTTATCTTAAACCGGTCAAATCCTTATTCCACGACGCTCTTGCCTCTAGAATCGGCCTCCAAACATCCCGAATCTAACCAAAAGCAATACAATGTAATCAATATAGGCCAAAGAACCAAATCCATACGAAAAACTATCAATTTAGACCAAAATTCCGAAATTTACTCAAACCCGGCCTTTGGGCCGACGTCTCGGAATTCGACAAAAATCACAAAACTAGAAACCCCTTCCACTCACGAGTCTATCCATACCAAATTCATCAAAATCCGACATCAAATGGTCTTTCAAATCCCCAAATCAAACTCTCCAATATCCGAAGCCCTAACTTCTCATTTTCACCCTGAATCACCACTAATTACATGATTAAACCAAGGGAAATTACCATAAACACGAGTATTGGGGCTCAAATTACTTACCTCAATGAAAACCTCCTTAAATCCCTCTTCAAATTTCTCCCAAAAGCTCCAAAACCGGATAAAATGGTGAAGAATGAACCAAAATTCGCAAAGCTCTCTATTTATACTTTCTGGCCAGCAAAACCGCACCTACGGTACCAATTTTTGCATTTGCGGTCCGCACCTGCGGACAAATCTCCGCTTTTGTGGATTTTCATTAACCAGCTAAACTCCGCTTCTACGATCGCCTAACCGCACCTGCGGTCACGCAGATGCAGAGACCAAGCCGCACCTGCGGTTCCTCTACGCACCTACACCTCAAGACTACTTCTGCGAAACTCGCACCTGCGGTCCCTAATCCACAGGTGCAGAAACACCAGCAACAGCAGTTTCAGCTGCACTTTCCAAATTTCAAACTCCCTAATGGCCATCCGAATTCATACCGAGGCCCTCGGGACCTCAACCAAAAATACCAATAAGTCACATATCAACATACGAACTTAGTAGAACCTTCGGAACACTCAAAACAACATCAAAACACCAAATTACCCTCAGATTCAAGCCTAAGAACTTCTAAACTTCCAAATTTCGCAAACGATGCCGAAACCTACCAAACCTCGTCTGAATGACCTCACATTTTGCACACACATCACAAATGACACCACGAACCTACTCCGACTTCCGGAATTCCATTTCAATCCCGATATCAAAATTTCAACTGTCGACCGAAAATCGCCAAATTTCCAATTTCGCCAATTCAAGCCTAATTCCACCACGGAGTTCCAAATCACATTCCGGATGCGATCCCAATTCCAAAATTACCTAACAGATCTAATCAAATCATAGAAATCTAAATCCAAGATCGAAACTAGAAAGTCAAAACTTGGTCAAACCGTTCAAATTTAAAGCTTCAAGCTGGAGATCATTCTTCCATATCTGTTCGATTAACCTGAAAACCAAAACCGACGATTTACATAAGTTATAATACATCATACGGGGCTAATCATGCCCGAGAACTGGCGACTGAAGTGCAAATGCTTAAAATGATCGATCAAGCACCCCTTAGTCCTTGCTACATCCCCAGCAAACTCTTCTCGCCACATTCAAATAATCTGAACACATCTCGCAATCAAATCATACTCATCACGTAGCTATCCAGCCACAAACTCTACTAATAGGGACACCATCGGACATATAAATCTAAAAATACGTGCTCACACAATCAACACCTTAGTGCTCAGCTATAGTCAAAACCCTGCCTCAAGTCCTCCAAACTAGCCCATCATCAGCATACTAAAATCACATCTCGCACCTCATCTATGGAATCACAAGCCGTCCATGCACAACTGATATCGAGCACTCATATGCGCATACGAATGCGTGGAAGGAATTCAAAGAGTTACATTTGAAGCTGAATCAATGACGCATGATAAGAATTTAAGAATGTGAAGTTTTCTTAAGGGTTCTTCAATCTCTCAAAGATAAGTACAGATGTCTCCGTACAGATTTGCAAGACTCTACTAAACCTGCTCATGACTCGTGAGACCTATGTAACCTAGGCTCTAATACCAACTTGTCACAACTCAAATCTACCATGTTGTGATGGCGCCTAACGTAGAACTAGGCAAGCCGACTCTTTTACCAAAATAACCCGATATTTCAAAATAAAGTTTCTTCAAGCTATTTAATTAATGAAACTTCATAAGAGAGAAAATCCCGACATCAAGGTGTCACTAGTCATGAGCATCTACTAAGAACTGTCCGATAACACTAAGACCAATACAGTCTGGAAACCAACTAATAACATCTATAGGAAGATAGGAAGGAGAAGAGTAGGACTGAGATCGCCATGCAGCTATCTTGCTAACTCCAACAGATCCGCGACGGATGAAATCAACACTTATAAGCACATCCAACAACCCACTGGATCTGCATACAAGGTGCATGTAGTAATGTGAGTAAGCCAACTCAGTAAGTAATAAAAGTAAATAAAGATTGAGCAGTAGTGACGAGCAATAAAACATATATAGTTCATATCATGAAATTTCAGTAGAATACAACATGCATTTAAAATCAGGGTTTTGAATCAACTCAGCTCATTTAAATCCAGTTTCAGTAAAACTGTTTAAAACATCTGTCACACCTCCTTTTTCCGCACCCGATGGGGCAGGGGGGAGTTTTTTCCAATTAAAGGACAATCGAAACGGGATTGGTTTAATTGTTTCAGAGTCGCCACTTGGGAGGTTTAGGGTGTCCCAAGTCACCAATTTTAATCCCGAATCGAGGAAACGAATGACTCCATATTATATTCTGCGTACCAGAAATCTGGATAAGGAATTCTGTTAACCCGGGAGAAGGTGTTAGGCATTCCCGAGTTCCGTGGTTCTAGCACGGTCGCTCAACTGTTATATTTGGCTTGATTATCTGATTTTGTACATGTTAAACCTATGTGCAAGTTTTAAACTCTTGACCGCTTTTATTATTATTTTTACGAGAATTGCAACGTCGTGAAAATATATCTCGAACCACGTTACATCAATGCACCCGTGGTTATTGACACATTTTATTTAACGTTGTTGAGATTTGGATTTGAGTCACATGAAATGCACACCCGAATTTAAGAAGATAATTTATTAAAATAACGCACCTAAAACAACTACGCGTTTTCATTTTTAAATCGTAATCCTGGCACGCAACGCATGCACAATTACTTATTTTACATAGGCCATAATAGTCATTCAAGTTTTCTGTATATAAAAATATAGTACCCCACATAGAAAACAAGTAGAAGAAAGGAAATATGGAAAAGGAAAAACAAGGAAACCTTGGGCAACCAGCGATCCTTTTCAATTAAATATATGTTAATATGCCTTTACTGGTTTTAGTGTAGATCTACCATTTTGCATTCCTCTCTCTTGCACACGTTTTGCATATGTAAACATATGGAGATGCAACAAAACGCATAAGGCTTCCAATTTCATATAGGTGAAGAATATAAATGAGAAATCCTAATCTAATTAAAAAAACAGTAACAGCAATTGAAATGTATTTCAGAGTACATATAGAAGAATAGTACATATCTTTGTTGGACAAACAAAACTATGATACAAAGTGCAATTTATAAGAAAAATCCAATGGTAACAAGGAGAGGCATAATGGGTATCAGGCAACACTTAACACAGGTAAAAGCTACAACTTTCTTCTTATCCCTTGGCCCAGCAACTCCTATTGCACGACAACTTTTTAAATCAGTTATTGGTGATATCAAATTTTATTTTATTTTAAAAGAAATATGTCACTCTAAGAGTGCTTCAGAATTCATTGAACACAAACAATTCATCATCTGAAAGTAATCAACCATCATCTAGACCGTAAGAATAAAATCAAGCATTTAACCAAATCAAATCATATTCTCGTCGAAGAACAATTGGAGTGGGAAAGAAATGAACCTCAAAACAGAATTTGACCGTGATTGTTTCACTGCTCCGTACTCGAAAATGTAACGGACTGCGAACGAAAACTCGAATCGACACCGAAAAACTTGAAACCAAAATGACCTCAGTCAAACTCCATCGGATTCCTTGGTTTCAAATCGAAAGTTAGAAGAAGAGGTGGAATTGTTTTTGTGTGAAGGGAGGTGTGGTGACTGATTTTTGTGACGGGAGCAGAAGAAGCAGTGATGGAGGAGTGGTCGTTTGGATGGTGGTTATGGCGTTGGGGCAGGTGGTGTTGAGCGTGACGACGAGGGGTGCGACGGACTTGTTTGGTTACGACAGTGGGTCGACGGAGAAGCTGGAGGGAGTTGGGTTGCGACGGAGTTTGGGAGGAGACGGGCTCGTTTGGTGGTGGTTTTCGCTGGGGGAAGTAGGGTTTGGTCGTGGGTTTTTTGGACAGTCGGGTTCCTGTTTCTTCTTCTTCTTTAGGAAGAAGATAGATGTACAGTGTTTTTGCCAAATCCTCTCCGTCCAAATTTTTTTCCAAAAAAAGTCCCCCCTTGTCAAATGTGTTTGTCCGTGTTTTGTAATATTTTGCCAAGAAAAATGAGCCCCACGCGTGGTGCGGTTCGAGACTTATGTCCCCCACGCGTGGTAGGGTTCCCCATGTGTCCTGGACACGGTTTATTATGGGCTAGGTCCGAAATTAGGCCTAAAACCGGGTAGTTTGAACCCGAATATTATTCTTTTGCCCGGACCCGAGAAATAGGAAAACGTTGCTTAACTAGTCCTATGTAAGCAAAATAACTACCAAAAATAAGACTAGTATTCAAACAAAACTATATATTTTTTTAAATATTTTTTCAAGATTTAAAATAGCTACAAAATATTAATAAAACTATTTTTGTAATTTTCGTTCTTTAATAAAGACAAAAATATGAAGTAATATTTTTTGTATTTTTCAAAATTATAATGACCGCAAACATTAATAGAACTATATATTTTTTTTGTAATTTTCGAATTTATATAAAGTACCAAAATAAAGTACAATTTTTTGTATTTTTCAAGTTTATGAGAGATACATAAACTAAAATTTATATATATATTTTTTGAAATTTTCTTTTTGCACCGAAATAAAGTAAAAATAGTTAAAATAGCTATATTAGTCCTAAATTAGATATTTTAAGCTAAGAGCGTAAAAATTCCCGGGGAGGGTCAAAAATCACGTGCTTACAGCTGCCCCTCTTTGACTGGAAACACGAAGAGTTTTCCGACAAAGAACGACTAGACGTGTTTTTGACCCGACCATTACTTGGACGGACTACACTAAGGAAAGGGAGGGCATGTGACCGAGCCCTGGTATCTGAGCTGCCTACATATCCTTGGTTATACAGGAATCAGGCCACGTGTAGTTCGAGATATGAGAGAGATAGTGAAGTGTACCGAGGTGGAGAGCCGATCGAGGTGCCGTTCCGTTGAGGTTCCGGTCCGCGGTCCTGTCATTACAACAAAAATGAAAACTGAAAAAGACTAACTAAGCCTATCAGCTACTAGTTACAAGGATTCCTATCTCTTAAGTCTTCTGAAACTTGGTCTTGAGTCTTGAATGGTGCTTCATACAGACTTTGGATTTGAACCTTGATACTTGCTAGTTGTAGGCGCTAGTTCTTGAGCAGATCACATCTGTTCTCCACTTCCGTGCTTTGGATTCATTCATTTTTCTTCTTTTTTTTTTTTTTGTGACTAGCTTTTGTTGACCCTCTCAGACTGTTGACTCGCATTCTTGGGGCGAGCTTCTTGTTGCTTCTATCTTGGATTGAGTGCTGGGGATTTTTGTTGTAGCCTTCTGCCTTCCAATGGGTTACGGCTTGACTTTGAACGATCCCGCTGTTCTACAGGCGGACCCCTAACTTCTTCAATCTTTGACATATAACAATCTTCTGCTCTACAGGCAGGCCCCTGACAATCAAAACAAACAAAACAAACAAAATTTCCTAACCCAGTTTGCACTGGGAAGGTTTGTGAGTCGTTAGCAAAATCGTAGCCCACTGATACTACTGATGCAGTGCTGAGAGTGAACTAAACACTAGATTAGGATGTATTCCCTTGTTATACAGGTGGGCGCCTAACTTCAATGCTTGAAATGTAAGGACTGAAATGTATTCCTCTGTTATCTGGGCGGGCTCCCAACTTCAACACTTGAAAGTAAAACTGAAATGTATTCCTCTCGTTATACAGGTGGGTGCCTGGTTTTAGGAATGCAAATACTGAAATGTATTCCTCTCGTTATTCAGGTGGGCGCCTGGGTTTAGGAAAATGACTCTTTTTTTTAAACGTTTTTTTTTTTTTTTTTGGTATCTTAGGAGAAAGATTCATCAGACTAAGATTTTGATCCTAGGAGAAGGTTCGTCAGACTGGGTCTCTATCTTAGGAGAAAATTTCATCGGACTAAGATTTTGATCCTAGGAGAAGGTTCATCAGACTAGGTCATTTTTTTGTTTTTTGGTTATCTTAGGAGAAAGATTCATCAGACTAAGATTTCGATCCCAGGAGAAGGTTCGTCAGACTAGGTCTCTATCTTAGGAGAAAAATTCGTCAGACTAAGATTTTGATCCTAGGAGAAGGTTCATCAGACTAGGTCATTTTTTGTTTTTTGGTTATCTTAGGAGAAAGATTCATCAGACTAAGATTTGGATCCTAGGAGAAGGTTCGTCAGACTAGGTCTCTATCTTAGGAGAAAAATTCGTCAGACTAAGATTTTGATCCTAGGAGAAGGTTCATCAGACTAGGTCATTTTTTTTGGTATCTTAGGAGAAAGATTCATCAGACTAAGATTTTGATCCTAGGAGAAGGTTCGTCAGACTAGGTCTCTATCTTAGGAGAAAAATTCGTCAGACTAAGATTTTGATCCTAGGAGAAGGTTCATCAGACTAGGTCATTTTTTGTTTTTTGGTTATCTTAAGAGAAAGATTCATCAGACTAAGATTTCGATCCCAGGAGAAGGTTCGTCAGACTAGGTCTCTATCTTAGGAGAAAAATTCGTCAGACTAAGATTTTGATCCTAGGAGAAGGTTCATCAGACTAGGTCATTTTTTGTTTTTTGGTTATCTTAGGAGAAAGATTCATCAGACTAAGATTTGGATCCTAGGAGAAGGTTCGTCAGACTAGGTCTCTATCTTAGGAGAAAAATTCGTCAGACTAAGATTTTGATCCTAGGAGAAGGTTCATCAGACTAGGTCATTTTTTGTTTTTTATATTTTTTTTATCTTTAACAACCACTTAGGAGGAAATGCATCTCCTATGGGTAAAACATAAACTTAGGAGGAAATGCGTCTCCTATGGGTAAAACAAACTTAGGAGGAAATGCATCTCCTATGGGTGAAACTAAAACAAACTTAGGAGGAAATGCATCTCCTATGGGGCGAAACTAAAACAATCTTAGGAGGAAATGCCTCTCCTATGGGGCGAAACTAAAACAATCTTAGGAGGAAATGCATCTCCTATGGGTAAAACTAAAACTTAGGAGGAAATGCATCTCCTATTGGTGCAACTAAAACGAACTTAGGAGGAAATGCATCTCCTATGGGTAGAACTCTAATGATTTCAAACTAGGAAGTGCGTCTCCTATTAATGAAACCTTCGCTTTTTTTTTGAATTATTTACTTACCTGTGTTGTCCTCCCTCGAAACTGTTGGGGATTATTTAGATGGGGATGACTTTTTACCCTTTTTTTTTGTTTTTTCATTATTATCTTTTTATTCTTCTTTTTTGATTTTATTCTTTTTTTTTTTTTTCGCATAGCTTCTTCCTTTGAAGACTACCTCCCTTGAGAGTCGTTTTGCCTTTCCCTGAAAGGAACCGCTGAGGATACCGACTTTCCAACCTTGTGTTGGACCCCTCGCAACTGCTAGGGATAACACTTTTGAGGAATTATTTACTTACCTGCTAGGGATAACACTGTTGGGTAAAATGTTATCAGCTGGGGGTACCTGACTTCCAGAAAATTTTCTAAATGGAAGGAAAATTTTCTGCCCCAGTTTGATAATATCCCTTGTGGCATGCAGTTCTGGCATCAATGCCATTTCCTTTACCTGTTTCAAATCAAACAAAATTGTTAGTTTAAAACATGGTGGTTGGTTGTGATACTCCCAACGGGATGGCTTTTCCTCTTTTCCTTCCTTGCTTTGCGTTGCACAACTTGTTGGGGACGATTTTATTTGCTGGGTACAATCCCTTTCTGATGGGGATATCCCTCTTCTTTTGTGGCATAGCTCGGAAACTGGCATTTCCCCGACCTTTTAGTCTAGTATGGATTTCGCCAAATCATGCTCACTGCTTTCCTTGCTTTGTTCATGGGCCTTGGCCTTGAGGTTTATAACTTTTGATAAAGGCAACGGTATCTCTCTTGACGCTTGTCAATCCTTCTGTCAATTCCCTTTTGCTAGGGATATCTTTTTGACACTGGCCTCGCGTTTGTTCCCTGCTGACTATACCACTTGGATGTACTAGTCATATCTCATTTTGGAAAGCTGATGGCCTATTTGAAGTCATTTCATACTTGTTCTGACCAGACAGACTCTATTGGGGATTTTTCTATGAAAGGAAAAAGATAAAAGGGAACAGAATAAAAAGACAAAGGAAAAAAAACATGACTCTTTAACAAAAGAAACTATAAATAAAAACCCTATCAAATGCAGATACCGACTCTAATGGCCATGACATGCGTATGTGGCCTATCCTCTACCGTCAATCATCTTTCAAGATCTTCAATTGGCGATTCCCCATCTGATTCTCAATCTTATTCGACTTGTAGTGCCCGAAGGGTTTTCACTATCAAGTCTCTCTCATTTTTGGGTTTTCTCTCAGCTTTCATCGCCTTATGGTGCCCGTGAAGGTTTTCACCAATAAGACTCTCTCGTTTTATATCTCTCTCCAGCTGGGGATTTGGAGTGTTACTGGTATGACTCTTTCTGTTGGAGATTAGAGTCCTTTCTGCTGTGGAACAGAATGTTATGTTCGCCGGTAAGATTCTTCATTTGTCTGACTTGGCATTTTTGAAAACTGATCAGAATGTCTTTCTTTGGACCGTAATGTGGGTTTTTGGATAGGGCTAGAAAAAAAGGGTATTAAAGGCTCAAAAATGCATTAATTTTGGGTTATTAATTACAACCTTCGGAATTAGATTTATTTACATCAAACGCAACTTTTGCCCCAGTTTCTTGCTTGGGGATATCTTAATTGATTTTTTTCATTTTTCAAAACTATGACCGAGCCGTGAAGCGCCTATGTATCCTCTTTGAGGAATCAGGTCAAACGTAGTTCCCAATTCCTCTTTTTCATTTGATTCTCTTTTTTTTTCTTTGTTATCAATTTTCTTTTCTTTTCTTTTCTTTTTTTTCTCTTTTTTTTCGTTGTTGTTTTCTTTCTTTCTCTCTCTTTTTTTCGTTGTTACTGATTCCGAACAAGGGGTATGAAAGAAAAATAAATAAGGGTCAAAGGGGGTAACGAAGGATAAAGTGTTTAGGTAGCAGAACAAAATGCCTTCGTCATTTCAGTCTTCAAAACATGCCAAGTGCAAACAACACACTTTAAATTTGTAGTCTCTTCTGATGGTGCTGGACTTGACAATTATGTTAAACATTTTATTTTTCCTTTGTCATTTCTAAGCACCGTTGGGCGACACTCTCATTATCATGACCGACCCTCATGCCAAATTGGCGAATCTTGCTTTTAACGGTTTTCTTTGTGCTTAACTTGCCCCAGTTCCACATGACTCGGGCTCTGAATAATCTCAAACCGTCCTTATTTTCTTTAAATGGTCTGATCGCCTTTCCAGGGTTTTATGATTAACTTTAAAGACTAGGCCCAAAGTGTGTGCGCATGTCATGTCCCTAGAATCGGCATTGAATGAAATGATAAAAGGACTAAACAAAAGACGACTGGAACTAACAAAAGACCGACTTTGTATTAGACTACCGGCGAAATGGTTTGAATAATAAAACAAACAAAACAACCAGAATAAAATCCTAACACAAACTGGACAAAATTTAAACAAACTGCTATGACAAAATGGAAAGATAAGAAGGTTTGACACATGACAAAATCCCAATTACAACCTTAATAATCCGAACAACAGAAATGACCACAAAATAAGCCACCACAAGCTTCTCTCTTGCTGACCAAGGAACGAAGCGTCCTCCCCAAAAAATTGGCATCTTAGCCACTGAGCTTTGCATCAATACTGCCAAGACCATTACCCGCTTCAACATCGTCACCCTCTGTCAACAAGTTCTCGATAGGGTTCGAGTGCTCCATGTCACTGTTATTGATCACAATCCGCCCTTCTTGGATCATTCTTTCTATTTCTCTTTTCAAATCCCGACAGCTTTCAACATTGTGCCCCTGGACATTGGAATGGTATTCACACCTTTTAGAAGGGTCAAAGCTTCTTGCACGTGGGTCCACACGATTTGGAGGAATAGGTGCAATCATGTCATGATTCTTTAATTTCTCAAATAAGCTTTCATAGGACTCTCCTATTGGTGTAAAATTATCTTTCAACCTTTGTTCCCCTTTATACCACTGGCTTGGCTGTGGGTTATAGGGCATCTGAAAATTTTGTGGAGACTTCTGGAGATTTTGTGATGCTCGTGCTCGCCTCCTGGGGTGTTTTGGTGGCTGGACAACATACTGAGGTGGAGCGACAGAGTATTGAGCGTCCTGAGGTGGATAATACTGCTCAGGGGAGCCATAAAAAATTTGAGGAGGCTGCTCATACCCTCGAGATGTTCTCCTGGGACCTCTTCTAGACCCTGATGTCATCATGATTTCTTCAATCTCCTCATTTGTGTCGCTAAGATTATCTGACTCAACCCGGACAGCCTGAGTTGCGGCTTTAAGAACAGCTTGACTTATAATTTTGCCTGTCTTAAGACCATTCTCTACCATTTCTCCAATTTTGATTGCTTCCGAGAAGGTTTTGCCAACTGCGGACACCATGTTTTGAAAGTAATCTGGCTCTTGCGCTTGAAGGAAGACAGTAATTAGCTCGTGGTCATCCATGGGTGGCTTAACTCGAGCTGCTTGCTCTCTCCATTTTATGGCATATTCCCTGAAACTTTCACTTGGTTTCTTCTTCAGGTTTGAAAGGGAAATGCGGTCTGGGGGAATGTCGATGTTGTATTGGAACTGTCTGACAAAGGCCTGTGCCATGTCATCCCAGACATACCAGCGAGACGTGTCTTGATCCATAAACCATTCGGAGGCTACTCCCGTAAGGCTTTCCACAAAATAAGCCATCAACAATTTTTCATTTCTTCCTGCCCCTCTCAGTTGATTGCAATACCTTTTCAGGTGGGCTATGGGATCTCCATGTCCATCGTACTTTTCAAATTTGGGGGTCTTGAAACCAGGCGGCAAGTGGACATCGGGGAACATACATAGATCTTTGAAGGCAACACTCTTTTGGCCTGCTAGCCCTTGCATGTTTTCCAACCATTGTTCTAAGCTTTTCACTCGTTGGGTCATTTCTTCCTGTACCATCTTTCGGGCAGGCTTCTCAGCTTTTGCAGCAAGATCAAACGAGTACGAGTGATACTCAGGAGAGTGGTACTGCTCTTGTTGTGTCGCAAATTGTGACTCATGACGAGGAACCTTCCCACTCTGAGTCTCTGGAGCACTTGTAGCAGCTTCGACGTTAGTTGTCATTTTTCTTTGAGGCACAAACCAACCACCTCAACTTTCTTCACAATTCAAAACCAAATATGTTAGAATGGACTCAGTCGGTCCTTATTATTATCAATATATATATATATATATATATATTTATTTATTTATTTATTTATTACCTTTGTTTTTCCTTTTTTCTTTTTTTTCTCTTTTTCATTTTTTTCCATTTTTTTTGTGTGTGGTCGAATCTTATGGAGATTGCCTACGTATCATGACCCCGCATGAATCAGACCTTGCGTAGTTCGGCCCAAAGATAAACAATACTCGACATTTTTTCTCAATTTACATACTGAAAAATCAAACAAACCACATATTCTAATTAAAGATTTATAAACTTAAAAACAAAAGGCTAGCTTCCTTTCTCTGTTCGACAAATGCAACCAAATGGTTATTTTTGCAAATGTGGCCCCTTCCAAATTTCACATGAATTTTGAGGCCGGGGAGGATTATTTTGACACTTTACAAACTTGTCCATTCTTTTACGAAAATAACCTTTCGACAACTGAAAGATACTCTAAGGCTATTTCGGCAAGAACGGTTTAAGACGCGGCCGAAGCTAGCTCGGTTTATTATGACAAAATTTGAACGGTATTCACCTGACCGTCGACTCTTTTTTTCAAATTATAATAAAACTTGGTGGTGCAAAACACGGCCCTTCAGCGTCTCGGGGACGAAGATTTTTAAGGCTGTGTGGGTCAACTGGACAAAAATCCTAAACATGACCCAAAAGGTGGCTGTTTATGCAAAGTCAGCCTTCCGGCGTCCCTTTCGGGAAAATTCGGCTATTTATGACAAAACAGCATCACCCGACTTCTTTATGACTCTTTTTATTGTTTTTCAAATTAGAAAACTCAATATTACAAACACGGCCTTTCAACGTCTCGGGGACGAAGATTTTTATGCTGTGTGGGTCCATATCTCAAAATGACCCAAAGGTGGCTGTTTATGCGAAGTCAGCCTTCCGGCGTCCCTTTCGGGAACATTCGGCTATGTCTTGATAAAACAGCGTCACCTGACTTCTTTATGACAAAATTAAAATTTGACATATATTTTTTATTTATTTGTTTTTTGGCTATTTTAGCAAAAAGTGGGTTGGACATCACCCGACTTATTTATGACAAGATTAAAATTTTTGATTTTTGGCTATTTTAGCAAAAGGTGGGGTTGGACCCGATGAGGGTTGCCTACGTATCTCACATCCGGTGAGAATCAAACCCGCATAGTTCGGGCAAATAAGCTATTTTTGAGAAGACCCTTTTCCATTTCTATTTTTTTTATTATTATTCTTTTTTCACAACAATCAAATAGACTATTATTTTTCATTCATAACAAACAAACAAATTAACGAAAAACATAAAACATTCCTTCTTTTTGAGAAGGTGGGGTTGGACCCGATGAGGGTTGCCTACGTATCTCACATCCGGTGAGAATCAAACCCGCGTAGTTCGGTCCAATAAGAATAAGTAGGCAAATAATAATAAGCAGATGAACTAACCTTTTTTGAATTTTCGTTTAAAAGAACTACTTTAAAAGAAGCAAGGAAATATTATTTTTTGATTGATTTTCTTTTTAAAAGAAAGACTAATATTTTTTTTGAATTTTCGTTTTTTTTTATTCTAAAGAAAAGAAGAAAATATTTTTCGGAATTTTACCTTTAATATAAGAAATGCTTCTAAAATGTTTTTTTTTTTGAATTTTGAATTTTCTTTTCAATTTTTGAAAGAAGAATCAAAATATTTTCGGATTTGTTTTTTTTTATTTTTTATATTATATATATTTTTTATTTTTTATTTTATTTTATTTTTTAAAGAAACAACTAGAAAGACTTTCTAAAGAAATCAATAATGGAAAATATTTTTGGATTATTTGTTTTGAAAATTTGGGGTTCTAAAAACTTTTGGCAAGACAAATGTTCTTGCTACAGATAAAGACATATATACATTTTTTGGAAATAAAGAAAAAAATTTTGGATTCTTTTTTATTTGATTTTTATTTTTTATATATATATTTGCAATAATAAAGCCACTTTCAACGCCCGACTCCCCTCTTTTTTTTTCAACATAATAAAACTTTTGGACTTTTTGACATTTTTTCGAAACAAGACTTGCTAATAAAACAAACTTAATAAGACATTTTTCATTTTCTCCAAATTTCGGCAGAGCTTCGACTCTACTCGGACTTTTCTCTATGCTGTTATTTTCTCCTTTTTTCACGATTTTCTTATATGTGGAAAATGATGACAACATACACAATCTTTTTTTTCGAATTTTCAATGTTTTTTTTTTTATATATATACATATATATTTTATTTTTTTGTATGTATTATATTTTCAAAAATGTGGCATGGGGGACATAGGGAATTTCAAGACTTCTTGGATTCCGTAAATGTTCCCTAGGTGCTTTTCCCAAAAATGAAGCGTGGGGGACATAGGGAATTCCAAGACTTCTTGGATTCCACAAATGTTCCCTAGGTGCTTTTCCCAAAAATGAAGCGTGGGGGACATAGGGAATTCCAAGGCTCCTTGGATTCCACAAATGTTCCCCATGCTTTGATTAAAATAACACCATGCTGGAAATGACCAAATGACCCATTCGCCCTTGACTAAATACAACATGTAGCACATAGGATGCCAAAAGCTGGTCTATTATTTTCAGGTTGCTTGTCCTAGACGGACCCAACCCCTGTGTTGAGTCCCCTAAGTCAAATGCACATGATGCAAATAAACGTTCCTACTAGGGATCCGGCATGTGGCTTTGTTATACTAGGTTCAGACCTGGGTGTTTGTTCTAGACCTGGCTTACCCGAGCGGACAGCTCGAGCCGAGGGGGGGCAGCGTACCGGGAATACAGAAGCTTCACCGGCTTAGCAACTTGTCCGAACCTCGTTCTAAATTGGGATTTGACACTATACAGAAAAGAAGTCGTACGAAGTACACCCTTCTTCATGATTTAGAAGACTCAGAAAGGATATGGGTTTCGGCACAGTTTATATACAGTTCAAATAATATCAAAGCGGTAAAAGCAGCATTTAACACATTAGGCTCAAACATGTAAAAATCAGATAATAGATAAAGCCAAATAATAACAATTATTTTAAGCTCGAATTCTTAACCCTGAACCAGTGGTTCTGGGTCTGATCCCCAGCGGAGTCGCCAGAGCTGTCACACCTCCTTTTTCCGCACCCGATGGGGCAGGGGGAGTTTTTTCCAATTAAAGGACAATCGAAACGGGATTGGTTTAATTATTTCAGAGTCGCCACTTGGGAGATTTAGGGTGTCCCAAGTCACCAATTTTAATCCCGAATCGAGGAAAAGAATGACTCCATATTACAGTCTGCGTACCAGAAATCTGGATAAGGAATTCTGTTAACCCGGGAGAAGGTGTTAGGCATTCCCGAGTTCCGTGGTTCTAGCACGGTCGCTCAACTGTTATATTTGGCTTGATTATCTGATTTTGTACATGTTAAACCTATGTGCAAGTTTTAAACTCTTGACCGCTTTTATTATTATTTTTACGAGAATTGCAACGTCGTGAAAATATATCTCGAACCACGTTACATCAATGCACCCGTGGTTATTGACACATTTTATTTAACGTTGTTGAGATTTGGATTTGAGTCACATGAAATGCACACCCGAATTTAAGAAGATAATTTATTAAAATAACGCACCTAAAACAACTACGCGTTTTCATTTTTAAATCGTAATCCTGGCACGCAACGCATGCACAATTACTTATTTTACATAGGCCATAATAGTCATTCAAGTTTTCTGTATATAAAAATATAGTACCCCACATAGAAAACAAGTAGAAGAAAGGAAATATGGAAAAGGAAAAACAAGGAAACCTTGGGCAACCAGCGATCCTTTTCAATTAAATATATGTTAATATGCCTTTACTGGTTTTAGTGTAGATCTACCATTTTGCATTCCTCTCTCTTGCACACGTTTTGCATATGTAAACATATGGAGATGCAACAAAACGCATAAGGCTTCCAATTTCATATAGGTGAAGAATATAAATGAGAAATCCTAATCTAATTAAAAAAACAGTAACAGCAATTGAAATGTATTTCAGAGTACATATAGAAGAATAGTACATATCTTTGTTGGACAAACAAAACTATGATACAAAGTGCAATTTATAAGAAAAATCCAATGGTAACAAGGAGAGGCATAATGGGTATCAGGCAACACTTAACACAGGTAAAAGCTACAACTTTCTTCTTATCCCTTGGCCCAGCAACTCCTATTGCACGACAACTTTTTAAATCAGTTATTGGTGATATCAAATTTTATTTTATTTTAAAAGAAATATGTCACTCTAAGAGTGCTTCAGAATTCATTGAACACAAACAATTCATCATCTGAAAGTAATCAACCATCATCTAGACCGTAAGAATAAAATCAAGCATTTAACCAAATCAAATCATATTCTCGTCGAAGAACAATTGGAGTGGGAAAGAAATGAACCTCAAAACAGAATTTGACCGTGATTGTTTCACTGCTCCGTACTCGAAAATGTAACGGACTGCGAACGAAAACTCGAATCGACACCGAAAAACTTGAAACCAAAATGACCTCAGTCAAACTCCATCGGATTCCTTGGTTTCAAATCGAAAGTTAGAAGAAGAGGTGGAATTGTTTTTGTGTGAAGGGAGGTGTGGTGACTGATTTTTGTGACGGGAGCAGAAGAAGCAGTGATGGAGGAGTGGTCGTTTGGATGGTGGTTATGGCGTTGGGGCAGGTGGTGTTGAGCGTGACGACGAGGGGTGCGACGGACTTGTTTGGTTACGACAGTGGGTCGACGGAGAAGCTGGAGGGAGTTGGGTTGCGACGGAGTTTGGGAGGAGACGGGCTCGTTTGGTGGTGGTTTTCGCTGGGGGAAGTAGGGTTTGGTCGTGGGTTTTTTGGACAGTCGGGTTCCTGTTTCTTCTTCTTCTTTAGGAAGAAGATAGATGTACAGTGTTTTTGCCAAATCCTCTCCGTCCAAATTTTTTTCCAAAAAAAGTCCCCCCTTGTCAAATGTGTTTGTCCGTGTTTTGTAATATTTTGCCAAGAAAAATGAGCCCCACGCGTGGTGCGGTTCGAGACTTATGTCCCCCACGCGTGGTAGGGTTCCCCATGTGTCCTGGACACGGTTTATTATGGGCTAGGTCCGAAATTAGGCCTAAAACCGGGTAGTTTGAACCCGAATATTATTCTTTTGCCCGGACCCGAGAAATAGGAAAACGTTGCTTAACTAGTCCTATGTAAGCAAAATAACTACCAAAAATAAGACTAGTATTCAAACAAAACTATATATTTTTTTAAATATTTTTTCAAGATTTAAAATAGCTACAAAATATTAATAAAACTATTTTTGTAATTTTCGTTCTTTAATAAAGACAAAAATATGAAGTAATATTTTTTGTATTTTTCAAAATTATAATGACCGCAAACATTAATAGAACTATATATTTTTTTTGTAATTTTCGAATTTATATAAAGTACCAAAATAAAGTACAATTTTTTGTATTTTTCAAGTTTATGAGAGATACATAAACTAAAATTTATATATATATTTTTTGAAATTTTCTTTTTGCACCGAAATAAAGTAAAAATAGTTAAAATGGCTATATTAGTCCTAAATTAAATATTTTAAGCTAAGAACGTAAAAATTTCCGGGGAGGGTCAAAAATCACGTGCTTACAACATCTTTCAACAGTTTTCAGATAAAGTGATGAAATAGTGAGTAAAAATGATGAAAGCATAAACAGTCCCTCGGGCAAAACTCACTTGTATACTACCCCTCGGGCAACATAAATCATAAACAGCCCCTCGGGAAAACATCACTCATAAACAGCCCCTCGGGCAAACATCAGTGTCACTCATATACAGGCCCTCGGGCATATCTCACAATTACTTGTAAACAGCCCTCGGGCAAAACATGGATCAAGAAAAACCCCTCGAGAAAAACATCATATCACTCACTCAGGGTACCCGCGCTCACTGGAGTGTGCAGACTCCGGAGGGGCTCCTTCAACCCAAGCGCTATAATCCGCACGTACAACTCACGTGCTATAGTATCCATATCAGAATCCGCACGGACAACTCACATGCTATACTCTCAATATCCTCACAATTACGAGCCTTCATCCTCACTCAGTCATAAACCTCTCAAGCCACTCGGGCTATCAATAAAAAACCATGGTGCTCATCCCAAAATAACATTTTTATATGCATCAAAACGGTGTAATAAAGACTGAGTTATGAAATCAGTAAACATAGCATGACTGAATATAGATTTTCAATCAAAACAGTGAGAGGATAATAAGAAAAGTCCCTTAAGGGTCCGAACAGCTTTGGCACGAGGCCCAAGTATGACATTCAATCCAATTTATAGAAATTATTTCTAAAATACATAAGTATCATATAGTTTCAGTAAAATATGCAACTTAATAGTTGCTACGGGACGGACCAAGTCACAATTACCAACGATGCACGCCCACACGCCCGTCACCTAACATGTGCATCACCTCAAAGTAGTGGAACGATGTGAAATCTGGGATTTCATACCCTCAGGACTAGATTTACAATCATTACTTGCCTCAAACCGGTCAAATCCTTACTCCGCGATGCCATTGCCTCTGGAATCAACCTCCAAATGTCCCGAATATAACCAAAAGCAACACAATGCAATCAATATGGGCCAAGAAACCAATTCCATACGAAAAACTATCAATTTAGACCAAAATTTCGAAATTAACTCAAACCCAGCCCCTGGGCCCACGTCTTTGAATCCAACAAAAATCACAAAACTAGAAACCCCTTCCACTCACAAGTCTATCCATGCCAAATTCATCAAAATCTGACATCAAATGGTCCTTCAAATCCCCAAATCAAACTCTCTAATATCCCAAGCCCTAACCTCTAATTTTCACCCTTAATCACCACTAATTACATGATTAAACCACAGAAAATTACCATAAACACGAGTATTAGCGCTCAAATTACTTACCTTAATGAAAACCCCCTTGAATCCCTCTTCAAATTGCTCCCAAAAGCTCCAAAACCAGATAAAATAGTGAAGAATGAACCAAAGTTCGCAAAGTCCTCTATTTATGCTTTTTTGCCCAGCAAAACCGCACATGCGGTACCAATTTTCGCATCTGCGGTCCACATCTACGGACAAATCTCCGCTTATGCAAATTTTCATTAACCAGCCAAACTCCGCACCTGCGGTCGCCTAACCGCACCTACGGCCACGCAGATGCGTGGACCAAGGCACACTTGCGGTTCCTCTACGCACCTGCGGCTCAAGACCGCTTCTGTGAAGCTCGCATATGCGGTTCCCAATTCGTAGGTGCGGAAACACCAGCAACAGCAGCTTCAGCTGCACTTTCCAAATTTCAAACTTCCCCATGACCATCCGAATTCACCCCGAGGCCCTCGGGACCTCAACTAAAAATATAAACAAGTCACATATCAACATAGAACTTAGTCGAACTTTCAGATCACTCAAAACAACATCAAAACACCAAATTACCATCGGATTCAAGCCTAAGAACTTCTAAACTTTTAAATTTTGCAAACGATGCCGAAACCTACCAAACCTCGTCCGAATGACCTCAAATTTTTCACACACATCACAAATGTCACCACGAACCTACTCTAACTTCAAAAATTTCATTCCGACCCCGATATCAAAATTTCAACTGCCGACCGAAAATCGGCAAATTTTCAATTTCGCCAATTCAAGCCTAATTCCACCACGGACCTCCAAATCATATTCTGGACGCGCTCCCAAGTCCAAAATCACCTAATGGAGCTAATCAAATCATAAAAATCCAAATTCGAGATTGAATACTAGAAAATCAAAACTTGGTTACACTGTTCAAATTTAAAGCTTCAAGCTGAGAATCATTCTTCCATATCTGTTCCGATTAACCTGAAAATCAAAACCGTCGATTTACATAAGTTATAATACATCATACGGGGCTAGTCACGCCCAAGAACTGGCGAGCAAAGTGCAAATGCTCAAAATGACCGTTCAAGTCATTACAAATACAATTTACATACAACTATAATACAACTTTAATACAATTTCGTAAGTATATTGTATGTCATATCTTCTTCTTCAATTTTTAATCTGAAATTTGGCCAAAATCAAGTCTTTCACCAAACACCCTCAAAATTGATTATAAACTCCAAAAATATTCTCAATTGTTTGCAACAACACCCAATCCAAACAAATAATAGTTTTTGAACAATCCAAATTCGAATTCAAAGCTTTGAAGCTTTTTAATGGCTGTCAATGGTAGAGAATCAAACACTTTCAAAATTTTATTGATTGACAATTTTAATTCGAACATCAATTGAGCAATATGAAAGGAAATTGCTAAGTTCAAACTAACGACTGAAATCCATGATTAGTTCCATTAAAATTCTATACATAAAAAACAACAAAGGAAGAAAAATTGGGGGAAAAGCATAGAAGAAGAGATAGAGAGACGAAGAGAGAGAGAGAGAGAGAGAGAGAGAGAGAGGAGAGAGAGAGAGAGAGATAGGGTAGGTATAAAGGTACGGGGAAATAACTGATATTCCTTATTCAATTCCGAATATAAAGGGATACCCATTTAAAACTTATTTGTATATAATTGATAAATTGTATATGACCATGTAATTAAGTAAAGCTTGATTAGGAAGGGTAATAAAGTTTCATATATAGCGTAGGAAAGAAAAATCTCTTGTTTTTCTTCTTCTTTCGAGAAACATAATGTTTTGAGTTCTCTAATCTTAAACATTATGTTATAAAAACTTATACATACTTAAATAATTGTTAAGCATAATTGTTACTGCTTCTATTTAATTCGTAAAAAATATATCATATCAAAATATACTTATACATATAATTTTATAAAGAACTTATCTAGCGTAAATATTAAAAATAGATGTCAAAATTTGAGAATAAAATTCTGGCAAAGGAAATACATATCTTCCTATCTTGACGCGAAGTTTTCTGAAGCAGGAATTGATATATATATATATATATATATATATAAATGCTTTGGGTCCTCTTATCATGTCAATCAATATTGCTTAACTAGTATATAATATTTTTTAGAGTCACCTGAATTTACATGCCTATTTTGATAGAATGAACGCTAAATTAATACTATCATTATTGTATAACTGCAGAAGAGGATCAACAATTATTACTGCAAGTATCAATTTTGGTCCTTTCATACTAATGTGATGATGTGAACACATTAGAATTGCTTCGAGGTGAGTGTGCCTTGAAGATCACAGGCAATTTCAGCTTTTTCTATGAGAGCGAGGTTAAAGTTGCCCACAAGTTAGCTGCATAAGTCATTTATCCGGGTAATGGGACATTACAAATGTTGTAGGCCGGGTTTAAATTCAATTGATCAGCAAAGTTTCGTTGTTCTCACGCTAATGAAGAATTAATGGGGACCTATCATCAAAGATTAAAGGATTGGATTGGCCAACAACATTGAAGTTTTCAAAGAAAGTTGCATAACTCTTGCTTATATTGCACATCAACTTTCTCATTCTTTGTGATTTGAAACATGAGAAGATATTGATTGATGATGATGGCAGTGCACTCATATATGATCTCGGCGAAGTTCAATATACATTCTAAGGAGCGATTTTAGGCACCAAAACAAAACAATAACAATGGCACGGTTGTAGCTTTAGAAAAAGAGTGATGGACAACTTTTGAATCTATAGTAGTTAAATATTTATATATTTCTCTTTCAGTTCTTCTTCTTTATATAGTTGAGCCTTGTGAACACTCTTTTAGTTGTTGGAGATTTCCGTAGTAGTTCATCATCCATTTAGCCTTTTGAATCTTTGATGATCTTTATCCTCTTGCTTAGTTGGTTTTCTAGCCACTACCATAAAAGATTATTCAAACAACTTCCTATGAGTATTCTTCAGTTTTCTTGTAGAATTTTTCAGTTTCCTTGTAGACTAATATCAGAGGCGAAATTAATATTAGAATAAGTGGGTTCAATTTTAATTTGCACTAAACTAATGTACAATTAAAACTATGGGATCAGATTTAAATTTTGTTGAGTGTGTGTATATATATATATATACACACTCAACAAATAATTAATTGAGAATATAGGTGAAAAGTATGGATGCCAAAATTTTAGCAACCAAACATCAACGTGCAATATTTTGATGTTTGGTCGCTAAAATTTTGACATCCATACTTTTCACGTATATTTTCAAATAATTATTTATAGATATTAAGTAAATTTACCTATAATATATCTATATGAATGTAACGGTTGATGTGGAAACGTTATTATGCTGTACTTGAATTTAAAATAATTCAACATCATCATCTGAACCTAAAAATGATATATGTATTAGTAATATAGAAATTAAAAATGTAATCGTATCTTACCTAATACTTCTTTATATACTATATTTTTGGTATTTGTTCCCTTATGACACTTTGGCTGCTTGTTATGATTAGAACTCTTATTGTCGACATTGGATCCCTCTTGAAAGTAGGGCTGCTTATCGGGCGAGATTGGGGCGGATATTTACGCTTGATGGTTCGTCTTATCGGTTATCAACTTGTAAATGTATTAATACATTATTTTTATTGTAGACAAAATACAGTACATACAAAACAGTAAATATAGAACTCAGTCATGAATGCATCTAAATACACTGATTATGACAAAAATACAACTTTGAGTTATGGCAATGATTACTGAACTGTTGGTGTATTTAAAATTGTTATTCTAAACTCAAATACATATAAATATATCTAAATACATAAAAATCATTGTACAAACTAAAATCAGTGTATGTGGACTCAAATACATATAAATACATCTAAATTTCGTATTTTTGAGCTACTTTCTTTAGTGACCTCTTTACCCTTGCTCCTAGAAGAAACATCGATAAGTTTTCTTCTCTTTTCCACAGTTACGTTTTGTACAGAAAGTTGAGGAATGATATTCAGTTAAAGTATGTATATTTATATACATATTGCCTCGCATTGTACTCATATTTTGTAAATTTTGGATGTGTAATGTTATAAATTATGTTAATTCGTGGTATTTTAATGTGTAGGAATCATTCAGATGCAATATGGGGCAAAAGGTGCAAGATTAGAGCCAAAAATGAAAAAATTAAAAATAGTCATTTGTAGCGCCACAAGTAGCGTGGGGCGCTACCTGTGGCCCAGTTTTCAGAACATCCAAAATCCCAGCTTCAGGGATAGCGCCCCATGCTACCCTGGGTGCTAGTGATGGGAAAGTGTCCTACTTCTCTTGGGACAAGGTTATTTCGACCCAAGACACTCCCAACTCGTATAAAATCAAGTCTAAACCTATTTTGGAGGGGAGACACCACTTTGAGAGGAAAGCACAAGCACGGAACACTCGGGAGCAAGGATTATTAGTTTTTCTTCTCATATCTTCCTTTAATCTCATCGTTTATTAGTTCTAGAATTGTGGGTGCTACATGACCGTTGTAGTTTGAAGCTTGAGTTGTTCTTGTTATTTTTATCGTATTGGTTTATTTATTTAATCTTGCGCTTAATTATTTGATTGCTTGATCACCAATTAAGTACTATCTACGAATCTAGGATTGAATTCGGAAAAGAGAATTTTAGATTGCATATAAGATTTATTAGATCAAGATCTTGAACCTAAGTATCAAGAACATATTTGCGGTTAGGATAGGGATATACCTAATTGCATTGCTTGGTTACTATACAGGAATTATAAATGCGTTCTAGTTAATCTTGATTCCATAGGAATATAGGCGTTAGGTTAGCTTGAATAGGGGAGTAGAAATTCAGGAGAATACTACGAGTAATATTAACCATGTCAACTAATAAACCGGATAAATTGATTAGACAATTTAAGTGGAAGACTTAACGGGATTGTTAGCGAATTAGTTGAGAAGAATATGTACTCGATTTGTGAGTGTAGTGTATTAAAGTGCTTAGGGGGGTTAGTCAGTATTCCTAAATGTATCCTACCCATCTCTTAGCCTACATTACAACCTTAAAGCCCTAATTGATCCAAGATTTGGCTAGCTTAGATTAGTAGAGATGTACACTACGGGCAAGCTTATGGTACGGCCATGGGATGCACATGAAATTCTTTCTGAGAGTGAGTGAATTTTGTTCAATTGTGTGATGTTCTTCAATTTTTTTCAAATGCATACTTGAATGTGTGGACTATTATATATTTACTCTTTTATTTGTTGGTGAGGGCACATGATCTCATGAAGGACTGGTAATGTTGTAAACTTCTCTTGTGGGTGAGTGCGCGAGTTGAGGGAGCTTAGTGGCAACGAGTCGGCTCTTGAGGTAGGGTGATTACAAATAGGTTGTATGAATTGATTGAATTCAAATGTTTATAATTGGGCATGTTTAAAACAGAAAGAATGTGAAATTTGCATGTTCGTTCTTGATTGCCGATATCGATCATAGTTAAGGGTAGAGTGTATGGTTAAAAATTGAAGTGCTCCTCTGTAGTTGAGATGCATACGTTGTTGGGGTGTAGTTGATAGTACCATTGCTCGAGGACAAGCAAGAGTCTAAGTGTGGGGTATTGATATTCGGCTAAAGTATGTATATTATATGCATATTGCCTCGCATTTTACATATGTGTTTGTAACTTTTGGATGTGTAATGTTATAAATTGTGTTAATTCGTGGTATTTTAATGTGTAGGAATCATCCAGATATAATATGGGGCAAAAGGTGTGAGATTAGAGCCAAAAAAGAGAAAAATTATAAATAACCATTTGTAATGCCACAAGTAGCATGGGGCGCTACCTGTGGCCCAATTTCTAGAAACTCAAAAATCCCAGCGCTAGGGATAGCTCCCCACGCTACCTTGGGCGCTGGTGATGGAAAAGTGTCCGACCTCGCTCGGGACAACGTTATTTTGATCCAAGATGCCCCCAACTCGTATAAAAGCAAGTCTAAACCTATTTTGGAGGGGGAGGACACCCCTTTGAGAGGAAAACACAAGCACGGAACACTCGGGAGCAAGGAATATCAGTTTTTCTTCGTCTTCTCTTCCTTTAATCTTATAGTTTATTAATTCTAGAGTTGTGGGTGCTACATGAACGTTGTAGTTTGAAGCTTGAATTGTTCTTGTTATTTTATCATATTGGTTTATTTATTCAATCTTGCGCTTAATTATTTGATTGCTTGATCACTAATTAAATACTATCTACGAATCTAAGATTGAACTCGGGAGAGGGAATTTTAGATTGCATAAAAGATTGAGTAGAGCAAGATCTTGAACCTAAGTATCGAGAAACGGATTTGCGGTTAGGATAAGAATATACCTAATCCCCTTGCTTGGATACTATACGGGAATTATAAATGTGTTCTTGTTAATCCTGATTCCATAGGAATATAGGCGTTAAGTTAGCTTAAATAGGCGAGTAGTAATTCGGGAGAATATTACGAGTAATATTAATCATGTCACCAATAAACCAGATAAATTAATTAGACAATTTAAGTGGACGACTCAACGAGATTGTTAGCTATAACGACCCGACCGGTCGTTTTGAGCTTTTGCATTTCGCTCGCCAGTTCTCGGGCATTACTTGCCCCATGTGATGTGATATGACTTATGTAAATCATTGATTTTGGTTTTCAGGATCATTGGAATAAACTTGGAAGAACAGTTCCCAGTTTAAAGCTTGAACTTGAAAGGTTTGACCAATATTTGACTTGTTTGTATATGATCTCGGATTGAAATTTTTATAATTTGGTTAGCTCCGTTAGGTGATTTGGGACTTAGGAGCGTGATCAGAATGCATTTTGGAAGTCCGTGGAAAGTTTAGGCTTGGATTGACGAAATTGAGATTTCGGCGCTTTCCGGTCGATAGGTAAAATTTTGATATAGGGGTCGGAATGGAATTCCGAGAGTTGCAGTAGTTTCGTTGTGTCATTTAGGATGTGTGTGCAAAATTTCAGGTCATTCGGACGAGATTTGATAGGCTTTTTTATTGAAAGCATAATTTAAGAGTTCTTGGAGTTCTTAGGCTTGAATCCTATGTTAAATTGGTGATCGATGTTATTGTGAGCATTCTGAAGTTTTGAACAAGTTTGAACGATGTTATGGGATGTGTTGGTACAATTAGTTTGAAGTTCCGGGAATTTCGGGTGGGTTCCGAGATGTTTTAGGCCGAAAATCATAGCTGTAGCAAGTCCAGAAGGGTTGCAGGCCTCGGAATCCACCTGCGCGGTCCGCATAAAAAGAAGTGCGGCCGCGGTAGGTGCTGTGCGGACTGCACAAAATGCTGTGCGGCCGCGGTGGGGAACATTTCACTGGTCTTATTTCGGAAGCTCATATCTTTTGATCTACAAGGAATTTTGAGATGATTCAAAAACAAAAGTTGTAGACCTTCGTGTCTAGTTTCCAGAAAGGTAAAGATATCGCAATATGGACATCTGTATCCAAAGTTATGGCCAAAATACTAAAGCCTATCACTGTAGAGGAAAGCCTGTGCGGCCGGGGTCGTTTTTGTGCGGACCACGGTCGATTTTGTGCGGTCCGCGGAGGTGGAAATCTGTGGGGTACTCTATAAATACGAGGTTTTGGGTTTTATTAGATATTTTGACCTAGAGAGCTCGGATTTTGGCAATTTTTTGAATGCTTTTCAAGAAACTCATCGGGGTAAGTGATTCTAACTCAGATTTGGCTAGAGTACATGATTCTATCATTGAATTCATTAATTAATTCATGATTTGGGAAGAAAATTGTGAAATCTTTCAAAAATGTAAAATGATAATTTGAAGGACCAAATGGTATCGGAATTGGATAATTTTTGTATGGTTAGACTCGTGAGAGTATAAGGATTCTAGTTTTGTGAATTTTGTCAAATTCTAGATGTGGGAGGGGTCGGGTTTGACCAATTTCTGGAATTTTGTGGTAATTCGATTGTTTTCGCTTGGGCTTTGTTCCCTTAACATATTGTGACACATTCGTTCTGATTTTGGATAGATTCGACACGCGTGAATGCCGATTCGAGGGGCAAAGGCGTTGTGAGTTAGAGATTTAGCCGGTTCGAGGTGGGTAATGATTGTAAATGATGCTCTAAGGGTTTGAAACCCCGGATCGCACATTGTAGTGCTATATTGAGGTGAGGCACATGCTTGATGACGAGCGGGGGGTCGTGCACTATTAGGGATCGTGACTTGGTCCGTCCCGATTGATGATTTTACTGCTCATTTGATTGAAACCTATATGTTATCATCATGATTTGGGATGATTGCCATATTTGGGCTTCATGCCAACTATTTAAACCCTTTGGAGATTTTTATTACTATTTCCTTACTGTTTGACTTATTAATTGAACTCAGTCATGTTATTTTCCACTGTTTTACTACTCAACCATCTTTTCTCAGTTTGAGACTTAAATGATATTTTAAATGACGTTTTGGGCTGAGAGATACTGTTTTACTAATGCCCGAGGGGCTTGTGAGTATTTTTGACTGAGTAAGGCCGAAGGCCTAGTTGTAAGGAAACACTGATACTGATTTAAGGTCGAAAGCCTGAGATATGTACGCCACGAGATGGCTTGTTGATATTGTTTATGAGGCCGAAGGCCTGAGATATATACGCCACGAGGTGGCTTGATTGATATGAGGTCGAGGGCCTAGATATGATGCCACGAGATGGCTTGATATTACGCTTGGGCCGTAAGGGGGCCCTCCCGGAGTCTGCACACCCCCAGTGAGCGCGGGTACCCATCGTGATGTGAGATTGAGCCCGAGGGGCTGGTATTGTTATGAGATTGAGCCCGTGGGGCAACCTTATGTGCTTATTTTCTCTTATTTGCCTGTTATTTACCTGCTTTAATTGTGTATTTGTGCCCGAGTGACGAATTACTGTGTTTATCTGCACTAATTGTTTGCATTCATTTGCATAGCGGTTGAAAAGGTCATTTTCAAAGTAGTTTCCAACTGAGCTAAGATTGTTTAAGAGATTTTACACCTTCACTGCTTTCTTACTGGTTTGAACTGCTTCTATACATCACCCTGATATGCTTTACGTGATTTCTTACCATTCAGACTTTAGTTATGATTATTACTCACTAAGTTGGAGTACTCACTTTACTCCCTGCACCTTACATGCGGATTCAGGTATTTATACATCCGGTAGCGGGGTTTGACTAATTGGAAGCAGAGTTATCGGAGTTTAGCAAGGTAGTTGCCAGCATTCGCAGCACTGCTTTTCCCTCTTTTCATTAGTTTGTAATTAGCCTATTTCAGAACTTATTTGTATTTTAGACCTTATAGACGCTCGTGACTTGTGATACCCCGGTTTGGGCTGTGTCGGGTTGTATTTCCGCTATTTATTATCATTAAATTATGTTTAGACTGCTTTTATATTGTTTAGCTGTCTTAAAAAGGTGAATTGGGTTTAGTTGGCTGGCCTTGTCTTCACGAGATGTGCCATCACAACCGAGTTGGGGTTTGGATTGTGACATTAGCTAACCCATAGCTCTAGAATATCGTCTCCCATCGAATTCATGTATAATTTCGCCAAATTGTTTCCTTTAATCTCTTAGTTTGATACTCTAGATTAGTTTTAATTAAATATTCATACTTTAGAAAATCACTTGGATAGATTAATTATGTTAGTTTAATTTAGTAAATAGTTAATCACAAGTCCTTATGGGTACGATATCTGGACTTACAATCCTATATTACTTGTATGACCACGTATACTTGCGTGTGTGTTTGGAAGCAACACGGAACATCAGGAACTATTGATTTTTTTTCGAAGATTTGTCATCTTGACCTTGTTTCATAGGGTTATTGCGTATTTTTGTTCGCCTCTTGGCTTCCATGGTTGCTGATGAACCTGCAAATTTAGGTTCCTCTTGAGTGATTCACAAATAGAAAGATGGCCCATCAAAATTGAGTGCTTTAGTGGGTATACCTCGTGTAACCCTTTTCGGAGTTATTGAATCAACCATTGAAGACGAAATTTGAAGTTTCTTGCTGAAAACCTAACAATGGTGAAAATTAGAAAAAAAAGAGTGAAGAGAAAAAGAAGAATGACAGAGTAATTTGGTGTGAACTGGACAAAAACTTTAACAATTACCACGAATTTTTGGAGCAAAAACGTTGAATGTGAGAGAGAATCGTGCTGTGAGAGAGAATCGTGCTTTAACAATTACCACAATTTTGCTGAGAGAGAGAGAGAGAGAGAGAGAGATCATGGAAAGAGAAAGAAGAAGTATTTTGCTGTGATTTTGAGAGATAATCGTGTATTAACTGAAAGAAAGAGAGAGAGAGAAAACATAAATAGCATATTTAACGCCTTAACGATAGTGTATACCATAAATACCTATTTTGCTATAAAATATAAAAGGTAGATATAGAATAATATTTTAAAATAATTT
Organism: Nicotiana sylvestris; assembly: GCF_000393655.2. Lineage (NCBI taxonomy): Eukaryota > Viridiplantae > Streptophyta > Magnoliopsida > Solanales > Solanaceae > Nicotiana > Nicotiana sylvestris. Next base: position 2,995,312 of record NC_091060.1, read on the forward strand.
TGGTTTATAATAAATAGAGTATATACCTTTGCTATAGGAGGTAAAATTTTCAAGAATTAATCAAAGTAGAAATGATACTAGGTAGCCACTCTAAAGGGTTGCTATTTAGGAATTAGTCAGTGATCCTGAATTCTAGTTTTTCAATTTAAAAATTTAGGACAAAAATGTGCTGAATTGTCCTGAAGTTAAGATTTTTAGTCTAAAATTTCAGGACAAAATAAATACTGGCTAATCTCTAAATAACATTCCCAAAAATGGCTATCTGTGCACTTGCCCTTAATTTAAATAGCCACTCACCCAATCGTTTAAACTAAAAAAAGACGGTAAATATACAATATATGTATTATCCATATATAATATATGTATAAAAGTGTATAATCATTATGTAATCTATGTATACCGGCTAGAAAAAATAAATAATGAATCCGACGTGTTATTTGTGTAAAAATCACAATGGTTGCTAAACAAACTAAAATAGGAGCTTAAATTGGTTAGAAAAACTCCCGGTTTGATCTACCGTGTAAAATTTCTCCAAAAAACTAATTAAGGGTACTCAAAAAATACTAAAAGAGTGTTACTATAATTTGAGCGTGTGATAAATGTAATTTTTGAACCCTCTATTTCACTACACTAGAATTTTCTCTTAGAGGGAAATTCAACAATATTTATATAATTAAAAGAAATAGTTTCTGTATAATTTTTCCGTGATGAGAAACATCTGATCTATATTTCATTTCACAACCATATTTGAGATTAGCTATACTTTTCACTTGGGTATAAAAAAAATCTTCGAGGCTAATAAATTCAAAATAATTTTTCTCTTTTAAATTATTTTCACTATAAAATCACTCAAAATTTTACTGTATCTTTTTCTCACAAAGATATGCATCATTCATGACATCAGCAGTAAACACAAAATTCAAAGTCAGCTAATAAATTTGTCTATTACATTGTATGCTTTTAGACAAGTAGGCAATTTATTTTCAAATAAAGGGGCTGGGCCATTTAAGTCTTCAACTACACTGTATTTGTCGATCGATAAGCATCATTCAAATATTGTATTTTAAAATATTTATGTATTTCTCAGTTCCAATTTATGTGACGCTATTTTCTTATTAATTCGTTTAAAAATAAAATATATATTTTCATATTGGAAAACAAATTATTTTTAAGCTGTCAATGTTATCTTTAATGACATGCTTTTATAGTCGTAGAAGTATCATGACATGTTTAAGATAAACTTTTTACTTCACGTGTCCCAATTTATGTAATACACTTTTCTTTTTATTCTGTCACAGAAAGAATAATATTATTTTATATTAAAAATAATTTAACTTTTAAATTTTTATTTTAACCTTATTCAGATGATTTATAGCTACACAAATACCTATGGCTTATTTTACACTACAAATTTTAAAATCTTACTTTATTTCTTAAACTTTTTGTCCAGTCAAACTGCATCACATAAGATAGAACGAAGGGGGTATGTCTTTCGTTATATCTTAAAACCGTGCACATTAAATTGTGCCACATAAAATGGAACCGAGGGAGTAATAAAATGGCTACATATACATGATAAGCTCTATATAAAGGAGGAGCAAGGAGTTGTATTTCACTACATAGCCATATTTAATACTATCATATATAGTATATCTACTAGTGCAATGGCAAGAACCAAATTAGCAATTTTTGCCATTTTCATTGTTTTATCTGCACTTTGCTTCAACCAAAGTGCTAGCTCACGTGATATTATTGATAATCCAACACACAGAATGCTCTTATCCCACTCTGCTGCTAATGATCAGCTTAAGAAAACTAATCGTAATCTTGATGTCATATCCTATTGCAGAATTTGTGTCCCTCAATGTGGTTCTTGTACTTGTTGCATTGCCAAATTGAAGAATTAATAACTATGTTGTTAATTGTAATATGTGTTAATTGTAGCCAAATTTGCACTTGGCTTCATGAATAAACTTTATGGTTTCTGTTGTGGGAACTGATGTATTGTCTCCTTTTGTTTTTTTGAGCCGAGGGTCTATCGGAAAGAACCTCTCTACTTCCTCGGGGTAGGGGTAAGGTTTGCATACACACTACCCTCCCCAAATTCCTACTTGTGAAATTTTATTGGGTTGTTGTTGTTGCTGCTGCTTCATGAATAAAATGCTTATCTTCTCAATAATTTTTAGTGTTGGGAGATGCTTGTTTGAGTTTAGTTCATGGATGTTATGCTCTCTCTTTATTTTCCTATATAAGTGACACTCTATATATGGCACTAATTCTTGTATATGCAAGTTTAAAAGGTTATTGAGGGTTTAAAGATAATTAGTCAATTACTGTTTTAAATAATTATTCCAGTGATTTGGTTCTGTAACGACTCATGCACAACTGTCAAGGTACTGTCCGCTATGATCCAACCCCTTTCGACCACCTCAAGGTTTCTGGACTTATGGTTTTGGCCCCTTGAACTTTAATCCAAAAGGCGCCTCAGTAGTTAAATCTTGAACTCGCCCTTATAACTTCCATTTTTCATGGTTAAATAGCTGGTGAGATTGAGGGAGCAGCCCTTGGCCGTGGATTTTGAAAATCTAAAGAGAGATATGTAAGCAATAAGCACTTGTGGTCTAGTACTAGAATAGTATCCTGCCACGGTACATACCCGGGTTCAATTCCCGGCTGGTGCAATTGTGGGGTTAGCTGTGATGAATAATTTGCGCTCAATGTGGTGATTAGGGTCTCCGCACTCTTCTGAATTTGCAGCAAGACAAGTTGAGCATCCGAGCTTCCCTTTATTTATTTTTTACTTCATATGTAGGGTAGTTCGATGCACAAAATATCCTACATTCACACAATAACCGGAGAATGGTCGCACCCTTAGGGACGTGATGTAGACAACCTACCCTAATGCAAACATTAGTGTCTGCTTTCACCTACCTATTGCTGGGACTTCGACAACTGGGAAAGCTGTTCGACAGAGCTAAGGATGCCAAATCTGGGGAAGGTCCTTCTAGGACCAAATAGATAGGAGTTTGTCTTTTCGCTTAATAAAATGTAATAAGGCCAATGACCATTAGTGACATTTATTCATATGTAGGGTAGTCCGATGCACAAAATATCTTACATTCACACAATAACCGGAGAATGGTCGCACCCTTAGGGACGTGATGTAGACAACCTACCCTAATGCAAACATTAGTGTGTGCTTTCACAAGTTGAATACGTGAACTATAGGTCATACCAAAACAACCTTACCATTCCTCCAAGGTTCTCCTCGTAATATTCGAACTACTAATTTTTTTTTTATTTTTCCTCTACGGCATAAAAGATTCTCTTGAAATATCCACCAATTTCTTTTCCTTTCCAAAATTAACCACTTAAGTACAATCTATTGCTTTAAAAGCCGAACTCAAAATACTCACAAGAATCTTGAAAATATGATTCAACAACGCCTATATAAATCATTTTGCATATAAACTTAATATATCAACATGGCAAAGTTAAATGCAACACTAATTATACTTCCCTTTTTCATGGTTTTCTTGATGACTTTTTTCTTACTTTGTAGCTCTTCATCTAATGGCAATTTAATGGCTATTAGAGGTGATGAATCAATATCTAAAACTGTTGAAAATTACAACAATATTACTCTTGCATCAAAGAGAGCTTCCGACGAGCTGCGACGACGACGAATGGAGCGTTGCCCTTGCTATCCTTGCTGTGCATTTCCATGTCCATGTTCTTAAAAATGGCCATGCTAATAAACATGTCCATTTTTTATGGTTTCATGATCCTATATGTATGTTTGATCATCTTTTGTTTAGAATTAGAGTGGAGTTTTATAAATAAGAATAAATGATCATGTTATTGGTGAATGTAATTAAACAGCTTATTTGGTGTAAACCTTGAATGAACTCCTTTTGCAACATATTTGTATATTTGAATCTTCATTTTCTCTGCGTATTTTCTTTATAGCACTTATTGAAATGCTTAATAGAATAGCAATTTATTCGATTTTTTTGTCTCGTTGAGCCTTTGCGCAATGTAGCAAGAGTTGACGTCGTGTGAGCAGAAGATCCCGAGTTGGCTTAAGCCATGCCTTTACTAAAGAATTCTCGCCATCTCAGATAAAATCTGGTGTGGAGCCCAGGCTAGCCAACAATGAGAAATGCCTTCCTCTTTTTTGTTGATTTAGGTGACGTAGTCTTAACCGATGAATGGCAGTGAGAAGGCAAAAAAGGTCGTAAAGGGCTAAGCTAAGGGAGGTTGGCATTCCCAAGTCAAGTGGGATCACATGTTCCGGCCATGAAAATAATTTGTAACAAATATGATGTTTGTGTACAATATAGCATTTGTTGAAATGTTTAAGTAGGGTAGCAATTTATTCAGACATTTTTTGGTCTCGTTGAGCCTTTATTCAATGCGGCAAAAGTTGACATCATGTGAGTAGAAGATCATGGTTCCAGCTATGGAAACAATTTGTAGCAAAAATGATGTCCATGTACAATTAATCCAACATGGTCCGATTCTTCCTCAAATCTTCCGCGAGAAAACAACTAATCATAAAAAATTATTTAATTAAACAAAAGGGAGACTTTCATATATTAAAATGAGAGAGTTAGCTTCAACAAGCACCAGCGATTTAGTGATAGAATAGTATCCTGCCACGGTAGAGTTACTCATCTGAGTCCCCTTTTCCTAATTTTTTTAATATAAAAAATTAGTTTACTAAGTTCTTTTTTAGTTTAAAGCTTGAGGTATTAAAAATTGTGAAAATAAATAAAATAGATATTCTTACGGTTTGTAATTTTTATGCACTATCCGGTCAACATGACCAATAGCAAAATTTAATTATCTATATAAATTGTAAATAGGTAACATAGACAATGCAGTGAATAGATTGCTATAACCGATTAAATACGATAATAAATAAAAAATTACTCTATCAGTGTGTATAAGTTAAATCTATAAATAAAATATGGACCGTGAAAACCTATATGTTCGAAAAAGGTTTTATCTACATCATACAGGGACGACTAAAAGATCCAACCCTTTCTATCATATTTTTGATAATCATGTTGTTCGGGCTAGCTTACGAGTACCTCGATTAATTTCAAGGGATATCTACTGCATCCCACAAGTACAAGTATTGAGAAATCACCTTGTTTTTACCTCCGAGGGGCGTTGAACCTGAGATCTCATGATTCTCAACTCACTTTATTAACCACGAGGCCACATCCTTAGATATTTTCTCATTTAATATATAGTTTATTATGCAGACAGAAAGATTCTCTTGAAATCTCATAAGACAAAAACTCACTTTGTATTCAAGTTTTATTCTTATACTATACTGCTAATTACTAAGATATATCTCTTGAAAATATCAAAATTTGGACCTTATCATAGCTATATAAACAGTTGCATGAATGCTAAGATTATTCATCAATATAGCCACTTTTTAAACCCATGGCAAAAAAGAACACAATGTCCATATTTGCAATTTTCATGTTTTTTTCCTTTCTTTTCATTCTTTGCAATTCTTCTTCTGATGGTAATTATTTAAGTGATAGTATTGCAACTATAGACAACTATTTTACTCCAGTTTCAAAGGGCTTTTTTGCTGAGCTTCAACGTAGAAAAATGGAGATTTGCTCATGTACTCCTTGTTGTTACATATGTCCATGTCCTACTTCTTAAATTGGCTCTTTAATAAATATAGAGTTTAACTTATATACGTCCACAGCGTAATTTATTTTTTACATTATTACGTCACAGTTAACTACCTGTTGTATGGAGGGTGGTTACTTACGAATATATTTCAGGTGATCTGATAGTGTAAAAATGTCACTATACTGTTGATGGATATTAGTTAAACTCAAACCATAGTCTACTTTGTATTAGTATTCCTTTATGTATTTCCCTATGTAATGTTAAAAATAGAGCTGACGGTACATAGATGAATAGTCTATAAACTATCAGTTCCAAGTGTTTGAATTGTATAATTAAGAGAATAAAACGTTTATACCTTTTTGTGTAGGAATTTTTGTTCTTATAAAAGATGCTTCACTACACGATAAAATTTGGGAAAATGACATAGTATAATCATTCTCAAAATAATAGTCGAAAAACATACATACATACATACATATATATATATATATATATGTGTGTGTGTGTGTGTGAGCGTTGCTGTGTTAAAACAAAAAATCAGAAAACTGTTAGAAGAATAAAGAAATGTATAAAATAGTAAAGAATCAGAAATATTCCGAGTCCACAATTTTCTTGTGTGTCCTTAAGGAATTTTAACCCCCTCACACGTTGCCAAGGTAATGGATTAAATCCTCCCAGGATAAAACGGAATAAACCTTCCTGCAACAGTGGCAATACAAACTGCAGGATACCAACGAACTCAAAGAACGGAGCAAAATCACACTTACGAATTTGAGAGAGAGAGACTGCGAAGTAGGATGCAGTATATTCAGAAAGAAAGAAGTTCTAGAATGTTTTTCGTATCTTGAAGATGCAGCCTTGCCTCAGAATTTATAGGTAAATATCAGAAGAGGTGTCTCGAAAGGTGCCTTTTCAGATAATATGCGGCCTGCCGCGGTTCTACCGCTATCGCAGCCAGCGAGGCCCTCTGAACTTTCAGCAGTGTTCTGGCATATTTTCAGCAGTGATTTGGCATTTAATTAATTATTAAATAATTAAATAAATTTTGTCCAAAAATAATCTTATCGATCATTTGACAAAGCCGAAGCCGAAGCCGAAGCCGAGCCGAGCGACGACGACGGCGCGAGGGTTCATTCTCTTCAACTCCTTTTAAGAGCTTTAAGAAGTGAATCTATATATAAGCACACAAATGTGATTGTCCCTCACCAATGAGGGACAAAGTGCAAGACAAAAGTTTACTTCTTCAAATTTTTATTTTCCCTCAATTTTATTTCCCTCCATTTCCAATTCACACTTCTTCTACTTTAAAGCCCAATGGCTTAAAGTCCAACAATATTTTTACCTACCACCAAGTTTACATATATATATATATATATATATTATGTATATTATATAAAAAAGTTATATACTTTTTTGACTATAGAATATAAATAGTTTCTCGCGCGAGTTAAAAATGAAAAAGTCCAAAAAAACTTCAGATCTATCCGGGGGCATTACTTTGCCCTCTGCATCTATTTAAAAAAAAAATGTAAAGAGTGAGTCTATCACTCAGTAAGTGTCATAGACTCCCCCGGACGTTTTACGTTCCCTAAATTCGTCTGTAGGCATCCAAAATTTAATTCAAAGAAAATTTTTTGACTATATTTTAAGGGGAAATTTTCGTTCCTATACCATATAGGAAACTATATTACGAAAAATGTCATAATTTACAAATTACCCGCCCTGCTAACAAATTTTCTACAAAATATAAACAACTCATTAAAAACAGAATCTTGTTAGCTATATAATTCCTTTAATAGGCGCGCGAATGTTGGGATATTAAGGATTCTTCCAGATTTTATCAAACGCAAATCTCGCTATTAAATTTCACCCGTTTCTCTCCAAAATTCACTACTCTGTTTTTACGACAATACTCTGTTTCATTGGTTTTTCTGATTTCACAAATCAAAAGCGACTAAATTAGCTACAATTCTTCTGTAACAACCGCAATTATGTCGAAAATCCCAATTATGCTTCAACTAAATGTGAACTGAGATATCTATGGGAGATATAGAGACTTTCAGGTCAATGGAATTGTAGTCGGCAAGGATGCGAGTTATAACCTATTGAATTCTACAATAGCAGAGCATCTAATGATAGATACATCCGAAAAAATAATAGAAATCAAATACATTGTTAACGAACATTGTCCTCCAATGGAAATTAGAAACGATATGGGTGTTCGTGTATACATGGAGACGAAAAAGGAAAACAAAAGCTTAGGAATATATCCGCTATGTATAACAGTACGTGATTTCAATTTGGTATTGAGTATCACCAATTCGAACACAGTTGCAGGTTTGTTCTGTTACATTACTATCGAATTTTGGTTGTATATTACTTATCTACAATATTTTTACAAAAACAACTACATGTCAAAGTCTATAAATATATATATATATATATATATATATATATATATATATATATAATAGTATTGAATTTCATTTTATATACAATATTTCTACAATTGTCACGACCTGGATTTTCCACTCTTGGGAGTCGTGATGGCGCCTACTGATGTGAGCTAGGCAAGCCGATCCTTTAAAATAATAACTTCATCATCCATTTATTTCTTTTTAACAAACATAAAGCGATAACGTATGAACAACGGAAATTAGAATTTAAGCGGAAGAAAATAATAAAATATCTGAAATCTGCATCTATTACAACTGTTAAGGCCTTAAGTACCCAAAACCTGGTATCACAGTGTCACAGACGATCTAAGATTTACTACATACAAAGTCTGAAGAAAATAACAATATATTGTTTCTGAATGTAAGGAAAATGAAACAGGAAATAGGGATAGAGGGAAACGTCAGGGTCTGCGGACGCCTGCAGGTCTACCTTGGATCTCCGCATGGACTGAAGGTAGCCTCCAAACTACGGTCCAAGAGCTGCTCCGGGATTTACACATAGTGCAGAGTGTAGTATCAGCACAACCGACTCTATGTGCTGGTAAGTGTCTAGCCTAACCTTGGCGAAATAGTGACGAGGCTAGGACCAGACTACCAAATAAACCTGTGCAATTCAGATATATACAACGGAAAAGAAATACATAAATAAACAGTCAAGTATGGGAGGGGGGAGGAATGCTGTAGGGGAGATATCGATTCCAAATAGAAAGACAACAAGTAAACGAAAGAAACAATATAACTCGAACAACAACAAAGAGTCAGAAATCGATAAATGCACGGTATCACCCTTCGTGCTTTTACTCTCGTCCTCACCAAAGCAATCATATAATAAAAATGTGCACGACATCACCCCTCGTGATTTTACTCTCTTTCCTCACCATATAATCAATATAATCGGCATAGAATGGTACATCGTGCGGCACGACATCACCCTTTGTGCTTTACACTCTTTCCTCACGAAAAAATAATGCACGGCCTCACCCTTCGTGCTTTAGCTCTCTTCCTCACCCAAACAACAATCACAAACAATAGGGCAAGGGAATAAATGAGATTATAATAAGAATCCCGGCAAAGGAACAACAAATTAACAATTATGTCCTGGCAAGGGAACAACATTAGTAATATCAACATCCCGACAAGGGAGATAACAAATAAAGCAACAATAGCCCGACAAGGGTGGCAACATAATGATCTCTTAACCTTTCTCACTTTTACTTCACAATTCACTTCACAACTCGAGCCAATGCTCTAGAGGTTCAATAATCACTTATACTTTCACAATCCGTTATACAAGTTGAGCCAACGCTCCTCAATGTTCATAGGTCACAATTCCTTCCATAAACTTTACACAACAAGTAGAAACCATTACCAAGGCATGAAAGATACATCGAAGTCATGATAATCACAATATAAGACTCACGAGCATGCTAGACACCAATGTATAGATACTCCTCACCATGACTATACGTCATACTCAACAACTACCATATAACAAATAGGACTCGACTCCTAATCCCTCAAGCTAAGGTTGGACCAAACACTTACCTCAAAGCCACGAGCACAATCAAGCTTCAACTACCGCTTTACCCCTTGGTTCCACTTCCAACTCGCTTGTATCTAGCTACAATTTACTTAATTACATCAATAAACGCTAAATGAATCAACTCCAATGCATGAAAATGAGTTTTCCAAAGTTTTACCCAAAAGTCAAAAATCTCCCCCAGGCCCACATGATCAAAACCCGAGGTTCGAACCAAAACCCGATTACCCATTCTCCCAAGAACACAAATATATAATTTATTTTGAAATCGGACCTCAAATCAAAGTCCAAATCCCCAATTTTTGAAAAACCTAGGTCCTACCCAAAATACCCAATTTCCCCCATGAAATTGAATCATGTGAAAAGATGTTAATGATTGAATAAAATGAGTTAGAAATCACTTACCAATGTTTTGGAGAAGAATGGTTGTTTGAAAAATCGCCTCTTATGATTTTGGGGTTTTGAAAAATGAAAAATAACTGAAAATTCCATTTTAATATACCCCTCTTAGACCCCCTGTGCGGACCGCACAAAATCAAGTGCGACCGCACAACTCCCGTATGGACTGCAGTGACATGCTTTAGTATTTTGGCCATAACTTTCTGGAGATGTCCAAATTGTGATTTCTTTAGCTTTTTGGAAACTAGACACGAAGGGCTAAAAGTTTTGTTTTCGAATCATCTCAAAATTCCTTGTAGATCAAAAGATATAGGCTTCCGAAGTCGGACCAGTGAAATTTTTCTTCACTGCGAACCACACAAAATCTAGTGCGGCTGCACAAGCCCCTCCGCAGTAGCACTCCATTTCGTACGGACCGCACTGGTTTGTTCAGAGGCCTTCCAACTTCTCTGAACCTGCAACAACTATGTTTTAAGCCTAAGACATCCTGGAACCTACCCGAAACTCACCCGAGCCCTCGGAACGCCAAACCAAGTATGCATACTAACTCAAAGACATTATATGGATCTACTCATGCGATCACATCATCAAAATAACACGTAAAATCATGAATTAAACCTCAAAACTCAACATTTTCATCAAGAACTCTCAAAGTTCATAACTCTTCAACCGGAAGTCCAACTCACGTCAAATAAACTCCGTTTTCACCAAATTTCACAGTTATCTTTCAAATACTATAACAAGTTTGTACCGGGCTCCGAAACCAAAATACGGGCCCGATAATAATTGTTTCAAATATTAATTCTTTTCTTCATTTCTTAGATAATTCAGTAAAACAATTTCTTTCAAAATTGATTTCTAAGGCTTGGGACCTTGGAATTCATCTCCGGGCATACGCTCAAGTCCCATATTTTACTGCGGACCTTCCGGGATCGTCGGAATAAGGATCCGGGTCCGTTTTCTAAAAATATTTACCAAAATCAACCAAAAATCAAATTTTTAATTCTAGGAATTTCTATTTCTCATTTATTTTCACATAGAGGGCTTCCGGGTATAGGTCCGGACCACGCACTCAAATCAAGGTGAGGTAAAAGGGAGGTTTTTAGGCCTCGAAATACTGAATTCACTTGCAACACAAGTGATGACCTTTTGGGTCATCACAACAATAAAACTACATATCATTTGTAGCTCAATATGAAATACATAATTTCAATATTTCTATAAAATAACTACAAAAAAATAGTTCATAATATTATTTAGCTTTATTTTATTGCAGGTTCATCTGGAACACTAAAGTTAATTGATATGCCAACATCTCCGACGATAGTGAAATATGAAAGTATAATAATAACATAAAGTACACCAAGTGTTATTGAAGTAGTCCAAGTATACCAAGACAAGCAAACAATTGCAAGTGCAATGAAACACTATTCTGTCATGAACAAGTTCCAATTTAGCGTGAAAAAATCTAGTGCTAGAAGGTAGGAACATATGAATGGTCAAAACTTTTTTTTATTTTGTAGTTTATTTGTAATTTTTTACTTCTTCAGTTTTTTTTTGTGATATTATTTAACAAAATTGTAGATAGTTTGTAGTTGTTTTGTATATAAATTGTTGAATATGATCTTTTATGCTACAACAGTTTTTTTTAATCTACATTTTTCATACTAGTGTTTAAATTATTTTTATTTTGTAGCTACTGGCTGGTATGTGTTGGTGAAAATTGTACATGACACTTCAAGGAAACTAGCATAAATGATTCTGCAATGTTCAAGGTTAGAAAATTCAACAGCTTCCACACATGCTCTTTGATGGACAGTAAATTCATACAACGCAAACCTACTGCCATGGTAGTTGGTATGGTTATTCCAAAATATGTTGATCCTAAGACAATTTTCACACCAAAAGACATACAAACTGATATGTTGTCTGAACACCGCGTGAACTTAACATACATGTAAGCTTGGAGAGCACAGGAAAAGGTTTTCTAAATGGTAATTGGGTATATAAAAGGTAATTATATTAAAAGTTAAGCATGAAGTGTAATATAGTTTACTATATGACATATATATATATATATATATATATATATATATATATATATGTATGACTCCCTAGGAAATTTAATTGTGCTCATATAGCTATATGTTACATGATTGTTAATATTATTTTTGTCTTTTGAATTATCAAATTACTATATAATTCCCCAATTTAACTCACTACGGAATGCTTTGTCGGCCTTCATTTCCTCTTTGACTAAGAGAGTATGACTTCTTGTTTTTTCTTTCATTTATATTTCTTTGATCTTTTTATTACAATTTTTTAATTACTAGTAAAACAGCATATATTTTCCTAGTTGAATAAAAAATAATCGATGAGAGAAGTAAATGAAAAAATTGAATCAATCAGAATTAATCAAAATAGTTAATTTTGTAATTCTTAATCACCAATTTTTTAATTCAAATAAGCATTATGGACGATGTCAAAGTTTTGAGATGTACTTAGGCGATCTACGGAAAATAAGAAATACTTCAAAAATAGGTATTCTTTGAAGTTTGAAGCACATACGAAAACCAATGAAATACTTGCAATTTATTTTAATCGTAAAAATACCAAAAATTGACTGAATCGTATCGATACTGCGTAGTCCATTTATAAATTTTTAAATCATGTTATATTTCAATTTTTTTTATAACTAACGTTATGCGTGGTTATGAAATTTGAGTTTCTGCCTAAAGCTATTCGTATAACGACCCGGTCGGTCGTTTTATGAGTTACCGCTCCGTTTCTCCCATTTCTGCTTTTTTTTGCTTTTTTTATCGGTATTATGGGTTATCGGGTTGGTTGGCTCGGGTTCGAAAAGGTTTTGGTGAGGTTTGTGATACTTAGTCTCTTTTGAGTGAGCTTAAGTTGGAAAAAATCAACTAGATGTTGAATTATGTGAAATAGGGCTCGGATGTGAATTTTGATGGTTCGGATAGCTTCGGGGGGTGATTTGGGACTTAGGAGCGTGATCGGAATGTATTTTGGAGGTCCGGAGTAGATCTAGGCTTGATTTGGCGAAATTGGAATTTTGGCGTTTTCCGGTTGATGGGTGAGATTTTGATATCGGGGTCAGATTAGAATTTCGGGAGTTACAGTAGGTCAGTTACGTCATTTAGGATGTGTGTGCAAAATTTCAGGTCATTCGGACGTGGTTTGATAGACTCTTTGATCGAAAGCGGAATTTGAAAGTTTTTAGAATTCTTAGGCTTGAATCTGATGCAAATTTGGTGTTTTGATATTGTTTTGAGCGTTACGAAGGTTGGACCAAGTTTGAATGATGTTATGTGATAGGTTGACATGTTTGGTTGAGGTCCTGAGGGCCTCGAGTGAGTTTCGGGTGGTTAAACGGACCATTTCAAGTTTGATAAAATTGCAGAAAATATGTTGTTGATGTTGCAGGCAGTTGTTCTTTGCGTTCGCGAGTGGACCCTCGCGTTCGCGAAGAGTTGAGATGTGAGGCTGGAAAATTTGCCTTCGCGTTCGCAAAGGTTATCCCGCGTTCGCGAAGGGTTGAGGCTCGTGGTCATCACGTTCGAGAGGTTCTTGCTGCGTTCGCGTAGAGGTAAGGGAGCAGATGGGGTCCTGGAAGATTTGTTCTTCATGTTCGCTGTGGGGAGCCGCGTTCACGATGAGAGGGGAAGTTAGGCTTTCGCATTTGCGTACGGAGAGCCGCGTTCGCGATGAAGGATTTTTAAGTGTTGGGCAGAATGTTTAAAAGACCCATTTCCGCGATTTTTAGCCAAAGTTCCTCCATTTTGGGGCGATTTTGAAGCTTTTTGAAGAGGGAATCAAGGGGTAACACTTGAAGGTAAGATTTATGGACTTAATACTCAATCCTAATGTTTTTTCTATCTAATTAATCATGGAATTTGTAGAATTTAAGCCTAAATATTGAAGAACTAGGGCTTGTAATTGGATACCTCGAATTTGGGATTTGAGGGGTCGTTTGTGGTTGTATTTTGGTGCTTTTGATATGAATAAACTCGGGGAGTGATAAGGAGTCTATTGATATAATTTTTATCGAATTCCGAGACGTGGTCCCGGGGGTCAGGTTTTGCCAATTTCGGGATTTGTGTTGTAATTTGATTTCTTTCGAGTGGGCTTTGATCCTTTAGTATATTTTGATGATTTTGCACTGATTTTGGTTAGATTTGGAGCATCCGGAGGACAATTCGAGAGGCAAGGGCATCGCGGGCTAGCGTTTGGACTGGATAGAGGTGAGTAATGATTGTAAATGTTGTCCTGAGGGTATGAAACCCCAGACTCCATATCATTATGCTATTTTAAGGTGACACACACGCTAGATGATGAGCGTGGGGTCGTGCACCATTGGGGTTTGTGACTTAGTCCGTCCCGTAAGACTGTTTTACTGCGTATTTGATTGAAAACTGTTTGTTATCATCATGTTTTGGGCTGAAAGCCATATTTGGGCCTCGCGCAAACTGTTTTGGAACCTTAGGGGATTTTCACAGCTATTCCTCATTGTTTTGACTTTATACTTGTACTCCGTCATGCTATATTATACTATTTTCATAACTCAGCCATGTTTTACTCTATTTTGACATCTTAAATGATATTTTGAGCTGAGCATCATATTTTACTGTGCCCGAGTGACTTTTAGAGATTTTTGACTGAGTAGGGCCGAGGGCCTATGTTGTGAGGATTATTATGGAATCGGGCTGCACGCCGCAGAAGTGTTGTACTGATTATGATTATAAGGCTGAGGGCCCGATTTGTACGCCACAAGGTGGCTTGATATGAGGCTGAGAGCCTATTTGATTATGCCACGAGATGGCTTGATATTGCGCTTGGGCCGTAAGGGGCCCCTCCCAGAGTTTGTACACTCCAGTGAGCGCGGGTACCCAATGATATATATGATATAGCTCGAGGGGCTGAGGTTGTTCCAATTATTGCCCGAGGGGCTGATTTATGTTGGTATTGTGCCCAAGGGGCTGATTTTATGTGTTTATCTTTTCTCGCTGCTTTTCATTCACCTGTTTAACTGCTAAAAGATGTTTTATAGGGGTATTTACTGAACTGAGGTGTATTCACAAGTTTTTACTGTTTTGTTGCATTGTATTGATTTTATACTGCCTCTTTATAGCATGTTGTTGTGCTTTACGTGATTTCTTATATCTCAGCTGCTTTTACTTTTATTACTCACTGAGTTGGAGTACTCACTTTACTCCCTATACCTAGTGAGGTTGATTACTCCCAGTAGGCTATTCAGAGTCCACTAGGTAGCTACTTGGCGTTCACAGCCTAGTGTTTCTCCCTCCTATTTTACTTTCCTTGTTCTAGTTCTGTAATAGAATGTATAAACTCTTTCATACTCTTAGACTTATGTTAGATGATCATGACTGGTGACACCCTGATGTTGGGCTGTGTTGGTTTTCCACAAATTGTACTAGTTCACTTTTATTTTGGGATTATTAGCATGTTAATGACTTAAATTGTGTTATTATAATTGTTAAAAATGAATTGGGGGTTTGTGTAGGCTGGCCTTGTCTTCAAGAGAGGAGCCATCACGACTGTGTCTGGATTTAGGGTCGTGAGAAATTGGTATCAGAGCCTAGGTTACATAGGTCTCACGAGTCATGAGCAGGTTTAGTAGAGTCTCGCTGATCAGTACAGAGACGTCTGTATTTGTCCTCGAGAGGCTGCAAAACTTTTAGGAAAAACTTTATATTCTTGAAATTCTTATCGTGCGAATCTGTTGATCCGAGTACTAAACTTCTGTTATTCTATTCTCTCACAGATAGTGAGGACACGGGCGACCAGTTAGGATTGACGACCACCAGTACCACCAGTTGTGGCCATTAGAGGCCGAGGACGCGGTCGAGGTCACGGTAGGGGCAGGGGTGTAACCCACACAACAGCTAGGGCAACACCTGTAGATCCACCAGCTGCCCCAGTTTAGGATCAGGTCACAGCTGTGGACGCTCCAGCAGCACCTACTCAGGCACCAACTGTACCCATTGTGATTCCGGGTTTTCAGGAGGCCTTGGCATAGATTCTATCAGTATGCACTGGCCTAGCTCAGGCGGTCTCAGTTACTACAGTCGCAGCTACTTCTCAGGCCGAGGGAGGCACTCAGACTCCTGCCGCTCGCACACCTGAGTAGTTCGTGCAGGGACATCAGACACCGGGGGCACATCTAGCCTAGCCGGTTGCAGCTACTCAGGATTATGTAGCTCCTGCCATGCCAGAGGACGAGCAGCGCAGGTTGGATAGGTTTGGTAGACTTCAACCTCCGACTTTCAGTGGTGCAGAGGGCTAGGATGCCCAGGGTTTCTTGGACAAGTGTCAGAGGATTCTTCATACAACGGGTATTCTGGAGACCAGCGGGGTCACTTTCACTATTTTTCAATTTTCTGTAGCTGCCTTCACTTGATGGGAGGCTTATGAGAGGCGTAGGCCTCTTGGTGCAGCACCCCTTACCTGGCAGCAATTCTCCGTTCTCTTTTTGGAGAAGTATGTGCCATAGTCTCACAGAGAGGAGCTGCGCAGGCAGTTCGATTGATTGCGTCAAGGAGATTTGACTGTGACGCAGTATGAGATGAGGTTCTTAGAGTTAGCTCGTCATGCTGTTTGGTTGGTTCCGATGGATAAAGAGAGGATCAGGAGGTTCGTTGATGGCCTCACTTATCATCTTCATATTCTCATGACCAGTGAGAGGGTGTCTGGTGCTACTTTTGAGGAGGTTGTTGACATCGCTCGTGAGATTGAGTCAGTTCGTCGCCAAGAGCGACATGAGAGGGAGGCCAAGAGGCCTCGGGGATCTGGTAGTTATGGTGGTGCTCCTTTGAGGGGTCAGTTTCAGCACGGTAGAGGTCGTCCATTCAGGCATGCTCAACCAGCTCGCCCAAGTTATCGTGGGGCATCATTGGGTCATGGTTCTCACAGTTCTCATTGTCGCACCTCCTTTTTGCTGTGCCCGCAGGGCGTGTGGGGAGTTTTCTCCAATTAAAGGACAGTCGAAACAGGATTTGTTTATTTGTTTCAGAGTCGCCACCTGGGAATTTTGAGGCGTCCCAAGTCACCAATTATAATCCCTGAATCGAGGAGAATATGACTCTGTTTATTTTTCTGCGAACCAAAAATCCTGAGTAAGGAATTCTGTTAATCCGGAAGAAGGTGTTAGGCATTTCCGAATTCCGTGGTTCTAGCACGGTCGCTTAACTGTTTTTATTATTGGCTTAATCATCTTGATTTTATTAAATATATTGATGTTATCTGATTTTACTACCGCTTATACTTATCGTGATTAAGGACCCTTCTTCGAATCGAATTACGCGTACGTATATTCGTGTTACAAATTTAAAAATGCGGAATTGTGTCACGCGTACGTGTACACAATAATTTTTGATAATCTTTTAAGCAATCATTTTTCCGAGATTGTGTTGAATCAAGAATATTTATTTTTCTTGAATAGTGAACCGTACATCTCGGGTTTTTATGAAATTGATTTAACGTCTTTGGATAAATCCTTTTACTAAATATTTGTTCGAAATTGCGCGTACGCATAATCCGAATTTTTGCTTCTAAAATATAATCAAGGTACGCGAACGTATCCCTAATTGCGCAAAAATATTTGCAATGATATTAAGGATTTTTCCACAAATGTTTGTTATATCACGAAAAATCTTGTTTTTAAGATATTCTTTAAACTTTGGAAAGTAAACCACAATTTATTAAATATTGACCATTGACTATAAGTTCCGAATATAAATCATATTCATTCCAATTATTCAAAGTCAAAGGACAGAATAAAAATATGATTAATACTAACTTTAAAACAAATGTGACATATATATGCCCAAGAATAAATTGCATTTGAAACCGAAAATAAATGATTCATAAAGGAAAGAAATATTTTCCGGGAATTTTCATGATTATTTAATGCAAATTCTATTTTTAATTACCATTGATTTAAAATGTTGCCATTTGTGTATATACAACTCAACTTATTTTCACATACTCGTTTTAATCTTAATAGATGAAATT
Organism: Nicotiana sylvestris; assembly: GCF_000393655.2. Lineage (NCBI taxonomy): Eukaryota > Viridiplantae > Streptophyta > Magnoliopsida > Solanales > Solanaceae > Nicotiana > Nicotiana sylvestris. The sequence continues at coordinate 3,013,423 of NC_091060.1, forward strand.
AACTTACTTAGTTATGCCTATGACTGAGTTAGAATAGATATAGATATAATCAAACCAATTTGATTCTCAATCTATGTGAATTATTACTAACTATATTAATTTTTGCATTGTATAAGTTCCTAAGCCTTTTATTACTAAGAAAGAGAATAAGTCTTGTTGACTTAATAAAATGATATTGCATACAATATTATTTACTATATTTGACACTTTTGAACATGCGGATTGTACTAATACATCTTTCAACTATAAATTATGAACACCACCAATATTATGCCAAAAGATGGCAAATTGCAGCTAATTCATCATATAGCTTTAAACAACAACTAATTAACTAACAAGATAAACTTATAGCATATTTTCTTTGATAATGCTATATTATGCTATACCTATCTAACAACACCATGAAGTGTAAATAAAACCAACCTTCTACCATGCTTCTTATTTACATAACTCATAGATAACTTAACTAATGAAGTTTGACATGGATAACATTATTACAAAGTTTTATATGAACTTCAAAATAAGACAATTTAACCTATGGCTATCAAATTGAGTTTACTACTAATTAATCATAAAAAAAATGAAAATAATGAACTTGGACAATTGGCAATAGCATTTCAATTCAAACTTCATTGATGGGTCATGCTGAAATCTCTTTCCAACTTAAAATTTAAAAGACATATACCTGAAAATGGAGGTAGAAGAAGTAAGTTTCAGCAGTTACAGCAGTAACAAATTCAGTAGAATATACTGATAACACAGTAAATCTGAACAGGAATAGGATTCGAAGAGCCCAGATGCACAGTAAAGTACTTTTAAGAAACACTTCGGATTTTAACTGAACAGTGGAATCACATAAAGTTGAACAGATTCAACAAAAGAACAACATTTCAGATTTCAGTTTTTTTCTTCAGTTTCAAATTCAGTTTGTTTTTGATTTTCTGTTTCTGCTGCTGTATCTGTATGTGAGTGTGTATGTGAATGTTCTATTTTCTGTTTCCTTCCTTTAAAATCTCAGCCCTCAAAATCTCTTAAAAATTCTCTCTTAAAAAATTTCTCTGTATGTTAAAAAAAACTCTCTGAAAATTCTGTTTCTCTCCCTTAAAATTCTGTCTTTCTCACTCAAAAATTCTGTCTTTCTCACTCAAAAATTCTGTCTCCTTAACTGTCTGTCCAGCTCCTGTATTTATACAGGGCTGGTCCTAGGCAATTTAAGTGCTTCTTGGACCCCCTTCTTCTTTTTAAAAACAGAAAATCCCATTATGTAAAACCTTTTCCCTGATTTTCAGCAGCCCATTATCCCTTGTTCCCCATTAGTATTATTAACTAATAGCAACTAACATTACATTATAATATACTAGTACTAACACCCTGTTTTTACTGTTTCATTCCCATAAGTGCCCCTGAAATCCTAATGTTATTACTGAAAAATCAGAACCTTCAGCAAAACATATTCTAAAATCTGTACAGACTCAGTTATCTTTCTGATTTACAGCTAAATCAATCCTATTAACCTCCTAAACACAATTGTATTTGACCAACTTTTGTAAACTGGAATTCAAACTGGACATTACAACACTGAATTCAGAACTAACATCATAACAGCATATTTCTGAAATTATCAAAATCATTCAGACTGGACTTAACATTAAACCAAAATCAAACACACACAGGATCATTGTCAATACTGACAATGCCCTGAAACTTTAATGTTCAGACAATAACATATACAACATACATTTGAATTCACTGATTCACAGACAATCATGATTTAATTGACGAGCATTAATCAATTGACTATTTACAACATTTGTCAATAACTAGTCTAAAATAGAAGCAGACTGTTTTAGTCAACATTTTCAGAAATGAAAAAATTCGTAATATAACTAATCGACGAACTTAATCGAGTCGATTACACATATTGTAAATAACCGCAACCAACAGAAACAATTTACATTCGGATCAAATAGACAGAAATGACAGAATTGATGAAAAATTAACAAGCTATCAAACACAAAAATACATGTATAATACACAAAATAAATAGAAAAAATACCTTTGAATCTTCAATTTTATTCCGACTCGAACTCAACTTGGATTTCGGATTTTTTGTTTGAAATCAAACTGACCTTAGTCGAAGTATTTTCCACTGAAAATACTTCGACTAAGGTCGATTAAACCTCAATCTTCATCATAATCTGAACCGAATCCGGAAGTTTGGTATTTTTTAGGGTTCTTAAAAACTCGATTTGGGATTTAACCATTTCTGGTCAGATTCGAGAAGAACCAAAGATATTCTAGGCACGAGGGAGGCCAGGAGGGTAACTGGTGTGAGTTTGAAACAGATCTGGGTAAATTTTTGTTTGGTCCGAATCTTCAAAAGAAGATTCGAGAAGTTCCGAACGGATTCGAACCTAACAACCAACAGATCCATACTTAGGATGACTAGGGGAAGCCATGGTGTTAATTTGGGGCTGATTGGTTTAGATCAAGTTTTCAGGCCAACCTTCGATTTAAGATTCGAAGAGTTGTGGCCTGATTCGAAGGAAACTAAGGTTGGATTCGTGTAGGGGAGGTTCAGGAGGTCCTAGGGTGTTAAGTTGGTGACCGGCGGCGTTGATGCCGCCGGGTTTCAGGCGAAGGGGAATAGGGGCGGCTAGGGTTAGGGGTCTGTTTGGAACGATGATGAACAGGAGCGGAGAGGGGGGGGGTGTTCAGTTAGGGGCTGGGTAAGGTTTGGGATTTATATAGGGGTAGGGTGGATTAGTATCGTCCGTTGGATCAATTAGAATGGAGGGCTAGGATCTATTCACTTAACCAAACGATGTCGTTTGGTTTAAGTTGGGGGACGGGTTGAACCGGGTCAATGGATCGGGTAAGGGTCTTGGGTTCGGGTGATGAGATCTTGGCCGTTGGTTGGATTTAATCCAACGGCCCTTGATGAGAGATGACCAAACGACGTCGTTTGGTTCTGGCTTTGAATTGGACCGGACAGGGCTGTTTTGGATTGGGCTGTGAAAGGGATTCAATTGATTTGGGCCTGGATTTTAATCCAGGTCCAAATCTTATAACTTGTATGCATTTTTTTTTATTTTCTGATTTTATTAATTAATAAAAATCCTAATAAAAAAAAATCAAAATTACAATAATATTAACTATCATATAATTTTAACTTCTCAAAAATATATTAATCAATTTATAATAATTATTTAACACATAGACAAAACATCAATCAAACAATGAAACATTTGAAATAGAATTAATGCATATTTTTGTGATTTTATTTAAATTAACTTAATTAAATGCGTACTTAAATCCTAGATATACATGAGACATGTACTTTTATTTTTATTTTGTTTAATTATAACAAAACAAACATTTTACGGACATAAACAAATATTTAACACCACGCAAAATTCAGAAATTACACAGTAAAAGAAATTTATTTTATTTTTTGATTTATTTTGGAGTAGTTTTTCGTAAGGCAAAAATTACGTGCTCACAAGCTGCCCCTCTTTGTGCGGAAACTTGAAGAGTTTTCGTACAAAGATAAAGTGAGCGGACACGAGCGATTTTTGCCCGTTCGAATACTCCGTGGGAAGCATTTTTTGAAAGATTTGACCGAACCTCTGCTTCAAAGGTTTCCTACATATCCTTGGCTATAAAGGAATCAGGTCAATGTAGTTCGGGAATTTTTGGTAGCTGGGACTACCGTGGGACTGTGATGTTACTGCTGTTTCGTGCTGTTTTTACTGCTTACTGACCTCCTTATTACACCTTACTTTAAAGGAAATACAAAATTAAACTAGACTATGGTACATGAATTATAAAATCTTATCTAGATCATGCCCTTGCGTTTCTTGTTGTCTTGATATCTTGGTGAATCTTGGGCATTTGGCTTATTCCGTATTCCTCTTGGAACTCTTGTTGTTTCTTGCTGGGGATTCTGTTGGATTCCTCTGCTTTATTGATTCTAAGTGTGCTCCTTTCTCACGTGAGCGGGCTTTTGATTTCAACACTTCAATTGTATTCCCTCGTTCTTCAGGTGGGTGTCTTGACTGCTTTAATTCTTTGTCCTCATTCTCCAGGTGGACGCCTGACTTCTTCTTTTTCTTCATCCTCGTTCTCCAGGTGGACGCCTGACTTCTTCAATTCTTTGTCCTCATTCTCCAGGTGGACGCCTGACTTCTTCTTTTTCTTCATCCTCGTTCTCCAGGTGGACGCCTGATTTCAATTCTCATCCTTATTCTCCAGGTGGACGCCTGACTTCTTCTTTTCTCATCCTCATTCTCCAGGTGGACGCCTGATTTCTTCTTTTCTCATCCTTATTCTCCAGGTGGACGCCTGATTTCTTCTTTTTCTTTATCCTCGTTCTCCAGGTGGACGCCTGACTTTTTCAATTCTTCATCCTCATTCTCCAGGTGGACGCATGATTTCTTCTTTTCTCATCCTCATTTTCTAGGTGGACGCCTGACTTTTCAATTCTCATCCTTATTCTCCAGGTGGACGCCTGACTTCTTTTAATTCTTCATCCTCATTCTCCAGGTGGACGCCTGACTTCTTCTTTTCTTCATCCTCATTCTCCAGGTGGACGCCTGACTTTTCAATTCTTCATCCTCATTCTCCAGGTGGACGCCTGATTTCTTCAATTCTTTGTCCTCATTCTCCAGGTGGACGCCTGACTTCTTCTTTTTCTTTATCCTCGTTCTCCAGGTGGACGCCTGATTTCTTCAATTCTTTGTCCTCATTCTCCAGGTGGACGCCTGACTTCTTCTTTTCTCATCCTCATTCTCCAGGTGGACGCCTGACTTCTTCAATTCTTTGTCCTCATTCTCCAGGTGGACGCCTGACTTCTTCTTTTTCTTTATCCTCGTTCTCCAGGTGGACGCCTGATTTCTTCAATCCTTTGTCCTTATTCTCCAGGTGGACGCCTGACTTCTTCTTTTCTCATCCTCATTCTCCAGGTGGACGCCTGATTTCTTCTTTTCTTTGTCCTCATTCTCCAGGTGGACGCCTGACTTTCTTCTTTTTCTTTATCCTCGTTCTCCAGGTGGACGCCTGACTTTTTCAATTCTTCATCCTCATTCTCCAGGTGGACGCCTGATTTCTTCTTTTCTCATCCTCATTTTCCAGGTGGACGCCTGACTTTTCAATTCTCATCCTTATTCTCCAGGTGGACGCCTGATTTCTTTTAATTCTTCATCCTCATTCTCCAGGTGGACGCCTGACTTCTTCTTTTCTTCATCCTCATTCTCCAGGTGGACGCCTGACTTCTTCAATTCTTCATCCTCATTCTCCAGGTGGACGCCTGATTTCTTCAATTCTTCATCCTCATTCTCCAGGTGGACGCCTGATTTCAATTCTCATCCTTATTCTCCAGGTGGACGCCTGACTTCTTCTTTTCTCATCCTCATTCTCCAGGTGGACGCCTGATTTCTTCTTTTCTCATCCTTATTCTCCAGGTGGACGCCTGATTTCTTCTTTTTCTTTATCCTCGTTCTCCAGGTGGACGCCTGACTTTTTCAATTCTTCATCCTCATTCTCCAGGTGGACGCCTGATTTCTTCTTTTCTGATCCTCATTTTCCAGGTGGACGCCTGACTTTTCAATTCTCATCCTTATTCTCCAGGTGGACGCCTGATTTCTTCTTTTCTCATCCTCATTCTCCAAGTGGACGCCTGATTTCTTCTTTTCTCATCCTTATTCTCCAGGTGGACGCCTGATTTCTTTTTCTTTACCAGGTATTTCCTGACACAAATATTGTATTTGCCCCTGTTTTCAATCAAAGAAAACTTCGTTAGTTTAAAGCAGGGTGGCTGGTTGTGGTATTCTTGCCGATGGTGATGTTTCTCTTCGTCTCTCTTTATTGCCTTGGAATGATTGAAAAGACTGTTTTGTCTTTGTAATTGATCCTTGACTATAGGATTTCCCTCTGTATGTTTTCCTTCAAAACCTTTTAACTGTAATCATATGCCTCTTCTGACTTTGCTGATCCACTTTTGATTTCCTCTTTCTTACACCCATATTTTATCTCCCACCTTTCGTGGCCGTATTTTGTAGCCTTGGATCTTGGTAGTATACCTTGACATTTTTTCTTATTTGTTTAGAATAAAATTTATCTCAAAGCTTGGAGAAAGTAAGATTATTAGTAGCGAAATACGCTGATTTCGACAATTATAGAATGAAAAGAAAAATCCAATTTTTGGATGACTGTTGGAAAAGGAATAAAAGACTTATCTGATTGGAATTACTGGCACCAATGATCAGGGTATGCATTTCGGATTAATCAACCCAGTCTTTTAATCAATCTCCTTTCAATTGTCTCAAGGAGTTTTCATTGATCAATTTTCCTCATTTTTCACTTCTCTACTTCCCTTTCGCCTTATGGTGCCTGCGAAGGTTTTCACCAATAAGACTCTCTCATTTTACTTTTCTCTCAACTTCCGTCGCCTTATGGTGCCCGTGTGGGTTTTCACCTATAAGACTCTCTCATTTTTACTTTCTTTCCTTGTTTGTACCACTTCATTTACTTGCATCAGCATTTTTCTAAGATTGATCGAAAGGTCTTTTTGGTATAAGGTTAGGAATGGAAAAGGTATTAAAAGCTAAATAGCTGTGGTATGGGTTTAAAATTACAACTCTTGGAATCTTTTCTTATTTCCAATACAATTCCTGCCCCAGTTTCTTGATTGGGGTCTCTTGATATTTCTTTTCCGTGCACATTGTGCATGTTGTGCACCCTATGACCGAGCCGTGAGGCGCCTACGTATCCTTCTTTGAGGAATCAGGTCAAACGTAGTTCACTACATAATAGTGAAGATTTTGATCTCTTTTTTTTTTATTGATTCCAAGAGAGGTTAGGAAAGAAACAAGTATGGCTCAAAGGGGAAGCAAATGGTATAGTGTTTGGACAGCAGAATAGATTGCCTTTGTCATTTCAATCTTTGAAATAGTGCTAAATACAAACATTCAAAAGTTATGCATAATATCTCTTTACCGCGTCAGAATTGATTGCCATATCTATGCATTTGCCTTCAATATCTGTTAAACATAGTGCACCATTCGATAATACTCTGGTCACAATGAATGGTCCTTGCCAATTCGGAGCAAATTTGCCTTTTGCTTCAACCTGATGTGGAAGAATGCGTTTCAGCACATGCTGACCTACTTCGAACTTCCGGGGACGCACCTTTTTGTTGTATGCTCTTTCTATTCTTCTTTGATATAATTGACCATGGCATACTGCGGTCAATCGTTTTTCATCAATCAAATTTAACTGTTCTAGACGGGTTTTGACCCATTCATCATCATCAATCTTTGCTTCGGCAATGATCCGAAGGGAAGGAATCTCAATTTCTGCAGGAATTACTGCTTCGGTGCCGTATACCAACAAATAAGGAGTTGCTCCTACTGAAGTGCGAACAGTAGTGCGGTATCCCAATAATGCAAAGGGTAATTTTTCATGCCATTGTTTTGAACCTTCTACCATTTTCCGCAGTATCTTCTTTATGTTTTTGTTGGCTGCTTCTACTGCTCCATTCGCCTTGGGCCGATATGGGGTAGAGTTACGATGTGTAATCTTAAACTGTTGACATACTTCTTTCATTAAGTTGCTGTTAAGATTAGCACCGTTATCTGTGATGATCACCTTCGGGATTCCGAATCGACATATGATATTTGAGTGGACAAAATCGACCACAGCTTTCTTGGTCACTGATTTGAATGTCTTGGCCTCAACCCATTTGGTAAAATAATCAATAGCTACCAGAATGAATCTGTGTCCATTGGATGCTGCCGGTTCAATTGGTCCAATCACATCCATGCCCCAAGCAACGAAAGGCCATGGTGCCGACATTGTGTGCAACTCGGATGGTGGAGAATGAATCAAATCTCCGTGTATTTGGCATTGATGACACTTGCGCACAAAATTGATACAATCTCTCTCCATGGTAAGCCAATAGTAACCAGCTCGGAGGATTTTCTTTGCCAACACATATCCACTCATGTGGGGTCCGCAAACTCCTGAATGTACTTCAGACATGACAGTTGTAGCTTGTCTGGCATCTATGCATCTTAATAATCCGAGATCTGGTGTTCTTTTATACAAAACTCCTCCGCTTAAGAAGAATCCATTTGCTAATCGCCTGATGGTCCTCTTTTGATCTCCTGTGGCTTGTGCCGGGATATATGCCCATCCTGATATATTCCTTGATGTCGTGGAACCATGGTTCTCCATCAAATTCTTCTTCAACCATATTGCAATAAGCGTGCTGATTGTGGATTTGAATATGTATTGGATCCACATAAGCTTTGTCTGGATGGTGCAACATTGATGCTAGGGTAGCCAATGCATCGGCAACTTCATTATGGATTCTTGGAATATGTTGGAATTCCACTGATTGAAACCGCTGACAAAGATCATGTAGACATTGTCGGTATGGTATGAGCTTCAAATCTCGGGTTTCCCATTCTCCTTGAATTTGATGTACCAAAAGATCCGAATCTCCCATGACTAAGATTTCTCGGATACCCATGTCTGCAGCTAGCCTTAACCCCAAAATGCAAGCTTCATATTCAGCCATATTATTGGTGCAATAAAATCGTAGTTGAGCCGTAACAGGATAGTGATGCCCTGTTTCAGAAATGATTACAGCTCCTATTCCGACTCCTTTCATGTTAGCAGCTCCATCAAAGAAAAGTTTCCAGCCAGGTTTTTCAATTTGATCCACCTCGTCGATATGCATTGTTTCCTCATCAGGAAAATAAGTCTTCAGCGGCTCATATTCCTCATCGACCGGGTTTTCGGCTAAATGATCGGCCAGTGCTTGAGCCTTCATTGCAGTTCGAGTCACATAGACGATGTCGAATTCTGTGAGCAATATCTGCCACTTTGCAAGTCTTCCTGTTGGCATAGGCTTTTGAAAAATGTATTTCAATGGATCCAACCGAGAAATGAGGTAAGTAGTGTAGGATGACAAATAGTGTTTCAATTTTTGAGCTACCCATGTTAGGGCGCAACATGTCTTTTCCAGATGAGTATACTTAACCTCATAAGCTGTGAACTTCTTGCTAAGGTAGTAGATGGCCTGTTCTTTTCTGCCAGTGAGGTCATGCTGCCCCAATACACAACCAAATGAATTTTCCAAAACCGTCAAGTAAAGAATCAAAGGTCTTCCTGGCTCTGGCGGGACCAACACGGGTGGGTTTGATAAGTACCCTTTTATTTTATCGAACGCTTCCTGACACTCATCGGTCCATTTGACTGCAGCATCCTTTTTTAACAATTTGAAAATTGGCTCGCAGGTTGTTGTGAGCTGAGCAATAAACCTACTGATATAATTTAACCTTCCCAACAAACTCATTACTTCAGTTTTGTTTCTTGGGGGTGGCAGTTCTTGGATGGCTTTGATCTTTGATGGGTCTAGCTCGATGCCTCGTCGACTGACTATGAATCCCAGCAATTTTCCAGATGGAACTCCGAATGCGCACTTGGCAGGGTTAAGCTTGAGGTTGTACCTGCGAAGTCTTAAGAAGAACTTCCTCAAATCCCCAACGTGGTTGGTCTGATGCTTTGATTTTATGATTACATCATCCACGTATACCTCAATTTCCTTGTGTATCATATCATGAAACACTGTGGTCATTGCTCTCATATAGGTTGCTCCGGCGTTCTTCAAACCGAATGGCATTACCCTGTAGCAATAAGTTCCCCATGGTGTGATGAATGCCGTCTTTTCTGCATCTTCTTCATCCATTAGAATTTGATGATATCCGGCATAACAGTCCACGAAAGATCCTATATCATGCTTGGCACAATTGTCGATCAAGATATGGATATTGGGTAATGGGAAATTATCCTTTGGACTTGCTTTGTTGAGATTGCGATAGTCGACGCATACTCTAATTTTGCCGTCTTTCTTTGGCACAGGAACGATATTAGCTAACCAAACAGGATATCGAGTGACTCGAATGACCTTTGCTTCCAATTGTTTGGTGATTTCTTCTTTAATTCTCACACTCATATCAGGCTTGAATTTTCTCAGCCTCTGCTTGACAGGAGGCACTGTTGGATCGGTGGGCAATTTGTGGACCACTAAATCAGTGCTCAAGCCCGGCATGTCGTCATACGACCATGCAAAAACATCTTTGAATTCTATGAGTGCTTTAATTAACTCCTCTCGGATTTTTGGCTCGAGATGGACACTTATTTTAGTTTCTCGGACATTACTCGTGTCCCCTATATTGACATCCTCGGTATCATTCAAGTTAGGTTTGATTTTTTCCTCAAAGTGAATTAACTCTTTACTAATCTCTTCAAAAACCTCATCTTCATCATATTCTGATTCATAATCACAATATGTTTCTTGAATTAATATTTCGGAATCAGATTGATTTTTAAGACTGGGCTGAAGATTCCTCATGCATGCCATATCACTAGAGCCAGCATAAAAAGAACTGTACAAAAAAGAAGAAAAAGAAAAGAAAGCTATTAGGAATGATAATAAAAAGGAAACTGCTTTTTATTGGATAATGAAAGATAACAAGGTTTTGCACGCTTCAAACCAACTGTAAGATAAATTTTGGGATTACAACCTTGAAATATCCCAAACAAACTGAAAGAAAATCAAAATAAACTACCAAGACTCCTTTCGAATTGGGAGAGGAGTGGCTTTCCAATTATTGAGCTTTGTTTTTGGTCCAACGAATTGAACTTCTGCGTTGCTACACCCTTCTCCGTCTTCCAGCATATTTACATCACTAAACAATTTCTCGAACCTTTCAATTAATTCCTCCTCAGGATTGACCTGGGATTTAGGAATTGTTGTTATCGGGCGATTTTTAGCACCGGTCTTGACAAAAGACTTCAACAGCTGTGGTACTGGTTTTGGAAGAACCCATGCTTGGTGTTTCAACTTCCTGGCTCTCATCACGTCATTGGCGGTCGGTGTGAATCCTAAACCGAATGTTCCCCAGTTCTCGGGGAGAGATACTGGTTGTACAATTCCTTGCAAAGATAAGCCCAGACCTTTGCCGGGTATAAAGCCATTCTTCAGCATTTCATAAGCTACCATGACTGATGTAGAGGATACCTTTGGATTCGCAAGGTATTTTCCTTCTGGAATTTTCTCTACCGACACTGTGTCTGACACTTGGTATACCCATGGTCCTTGGTCAATTTCTGCTCCCTCGACTGGTACAATGGTGCTGTTGTGAGCATTTAAATTTTCTTCTCCATGCACGACTATTTCTTGATGGTCCCATTCAAACTTGACAACCTGATGTAATGTTGACGGGACTGCTTTAGCAGCATGGATCCATGGTCGACCCAACAACAAGTTGTAAGAAACAGTCATGTCCAAAACTTGGAATTCCATTGTGAATTCAACTGGCCCTATAGTTAGTTCCAACACTATGTCGCCAAATGAATCTCTACTTCCACCGTCAAATCCTCGTACGCAGATACTGTTCTTTTGGAATCCTCTCCTCTTTAATTTTTAATTTGTTTAAAGTGGAGAGAGGGCATATGTTTGCACTGGACCCATTGTCGACCAATACCCGGGTTACTACGGAGTTTTCACATTTCACGGTGAGGTAAAGAGCTCTGTTGTGCTCGGTACCTTCCACAGGTAATTCATCATCAGCAAATGTAATCCTGTTCGTCTCAAAGATTCTGTTGGCTATTTTGCCCAAATGATTTACAGAGATCTTTTCAGGAACATGAGCTTCATTCAGGATTTTCATCAATGCCAGACGGTGTTCCTCTGAATGGATCAGTAATGACAACAATGAAATTTGAGCGGGGGTCTTCTTTAATTGATCCACAACAGAATAATCATGGAGCTTCATTTTTCTTAAAAACTCCTCCGCCTCTTCTTCCGTCACAGCTTTCTTCGTGGGCATTGGATTGTTTTTAGTTTTTCTCAGCTCTTCGGGAGTAAAACATCTTCCCGAACGAGTCAAGCCTTGTACCTCACACACTTCTTCCTTGATTTCTTTGCCTTTGTACATTACGGTCACCCGTTCATAGTTCCATGGGATGGCTTTGTTGTTGATGATTGGCAGCTGAATTACAGGTGCAATAATAACCCGATCTGTACGTGCTCCTTCCACAATTACGACGGGTTTGTTAGCAACCCCTGGTACTATCACCTTTGTCCTCTCTTGTTTTGCGGCAACTTTGTTCGATGATCCCTCATCGACTATCATAGACGGTTCACCACCATTCTTGTTATGCTTAGACACCGGCTTCTCCTCCATTAACTGCTTATCTGGCTTGGTTTCATGAGACTTGATCATCATGACAGTTTGTGACGGCTTCTTTGTCTCCCCATCAGCTTGTATGATTTCTATCATATTAGCCTCTTGATGGGCTGGCATTGGATTTCTATTGATATTTGGAGCTTCAGGGGTTTGAACCTCGATTTTATTAGTATCAATCAGCTCTTGTATTGCATTTTTCAAATGCCAACATTTCTCCGTATCATGGCCTGGTGTACCGGAGCAATATTCACAGCTAATGGTGTAATCCAGATTCTTTGGTGGAGGATTGGGTAGCTTGGATTGTATTGGTCTCAACATGTCTAACTGTCTCAGCCTGTGGAACAGACTAGTGTAAGACTCTCCCAATGGAGTGTAAGTTTTCTTTTTCTGTTCCCTTTCTCCCCTGAATGCTGGCCTAGGCCTGAAACCTGGTCCGGGATAAGCTCGGGGGTAGGTATTTGGTGTGACAGGAGCACGCCAATTGGTGTGAACAGGTGGCTGATTGTATGCTTGAGCGTGGTTAATGGCGAAATGAGGCTCTGAAGGGTGATAGTAATGTTGGGATGAATCATGGTGGTAAGCTGATTGGCGAGGTCGTTGCTGATTATAGTAAAGCGGTGAACCCCTGGGTCCCGGCCAAATTCCTGAATCAACTACGGTTGCTTCCTCCCTCTTCTTTCTTCCGATTCCTCCTACCCCGCCTTGAATAGCCTGAGTAGTTGCCTTAATTGCTGAATAGCTCATGATTTTGTTTGTCTTGAGGCCTTCTTCCACCATACCTCCCATCTTCACTACCTCGTTGAATGATTTTCCAACCGCTGAAACCAAGTGGGCGTAGTAAGTTGGTTCCAAGGCTTGGAGGAAGTAGTCTACCATTTCGCTCTCCTTCATAGGAGGATCCACTCTTGCCGCCTGTTCTCTCCACCGAAAACCATACTCTCTGAAACTTTCATTGTGTTTCTTCTCAAATTTGGTCAAAGATAATCGATCTGGGATGATTTCCAGATTGTATTGGAAATGGTATGCGAATGCCTGTGCCAGGTCATCCCAGGTGTACCATCTTCCATGGTCTTGGCGTGTATACCACTCCAAAGCTGATCCGCTTAGACTTTGACTGAAGTAAGCCATCAATAATTCATCCTTTCCCCCAGCTCCTCGCATCTTGCTACAGAAACCCCTTAAGTGGGCTACTGGGTCGCCGTGCCCGCTGTATAGGTCAAATTTGGGCATCTTGAAGCCAAATGGCAATTGTACATTAGGGAATAAGCATAAATCTTTGTAGGCTACACTGACTTGCCCACCTAATCCTCGCATGTCTCGGAACGACTGTTCTAGACTTTTGACCTTCCTGAACATCTCTTCTTGTTCAGCATTTTTGGCTGGCTTGGTTGGGAGATCAAACCGAGGAGCAGGTGAATTGATTTCGGAGGCTTTGAAGGTGGGCTCCGGGGGTAATATTGGTTGTCTTGGGCCTGAAATGTAGGCTCACTAGGAGATTTGTGAAATGTAGCAGGGGGAGGTGCTACAAAAACAGGAGTCATAGGTGGAGGAAGGTACGGAACTGGTTTTGGAGGTGGAGACTGTGGTGTCTGAGAGGTGGTGCCTCGGTAGTGCTGATAAATGGGGAAACTTGGGGATAATTCAGTGGTGATATTATCCTGAGTTTGGATTATTGATGGAGCAGGGTTATTTGGGTAAGATGGGGGCAACTGTCCTGTAGACCAAGCTTGGTACATTTCTGCCATTTGCTGCTTGAGCTTAAGCATTTCTTCTTTCATTTTCCCGACATCCATCTCTTCTATCTCCATACTTGTGTCAACATCTGGGATAGACATACTTTCGGGTATTGGTCCTTTTGATCTTGTGTGATAGTGATAATATGCCAGTATACTCTTTAGAGAAACTAACTGGTTGAATTCTGAAAATGGACAAACTTGTTAGTTTTGAGAGTTTAACACATATATAATCACACGTTGAGATGCAATGCTCCTAGACAAATAATCCCTTTCTATTATGCATTCGCTCGGTTGCTTGTATCGTCCCAGCTTTATTGAAATTGAAAAATTGTCATTCATTTTTATTTATTATGTATATCTTTTATCGTGGTGGTCGACTCTTAGAGATTGCCTATGTATTATGTCAAACATGAATCAGACCTTGCGTAGTTCGGACCAAAGTCAATCATGTTTATTTATTACACAAAGATGGAATTACATTCGAAAACTTTAAGAAAATAGCTTGAAACACACACACTTAAATCAGAATAAAAGATACAATTCATAACATCTCACAAAATGCCCCACTTTCCACTTTTGTTCTCTAATATTGGATTATCTGCTCAATGTGGGGCTTGACCTGGATGGCCTCCCAGCGTACGATACATCCTTTCCAACTCTATTGCTAGATGACGAGCAAAAGTGGGCGCATGCTCTGTAAACCTTTCATAATCCATTCCTTGGCAGTTTACATAACTTTGAGATGTGAAGACTGCCAAGTCGTGGACTTGTGCCCTGAAACCTTGGAGACGTTGGTCTTGGTCTTGCAATTGCTGCTGACGAGTGGTGGCTATGTCTCTGACACGGTTTTCACGATCTAAAGCTGATTCTAATAGAGCTCGGAGTCTGGCCTGCTCTAATCTTGCTTGTGATCTTTCCCTGTCGAGGTCTGCTTGTTGGTATTCTCTATTGCATCTTCTTGCCTCTTCTAGTTGTGCACGAAGCTGGTCTTCTGATCGCATCCAATAGTCTTTTTCCTTCTTGAATTGAGCCTTGTCTTTTTCGGATTGCCTATCCTGGCGTTCCTTGTTAGATCTGGCTTCTTCATTTAATTGTTGGATCCTTTCTTTTGCTTTGCTCAATGCCCTTTCGTTTTCTGCAAGAATGGAGTCAAAATCTTGCATTTTTTCGAAGAGATTGGCGATGGTTTTTTGATCTTTCCAGCTTCTCTTTGGCGTTTCAGAGACTCTTTTCATTTTTTGGAATCGAGCATGAAGATTTTCATTCTCACAAGCTAGACTCTTTTTCTCGCCTTTGGCTTCTTGTTCTTGCAAATCTTTCTCCAAACTGAGGCTTCTTAGATTTTCTTTTAGGGCATGGATAGTGGCTTTGTACCCTTTTTCTTTTTCTCCCCAGATTAACCGCTCTTGGATTTTATCATTGAAATTTTGAACATGGGGTCTTTTTGTTGGCCTTTTTAGCTCAGGTTCCGGTGCATCATCCACGCGGGACCGCTTTTCGAACCACCTTGCATATCCAGGATTTATCTCACCCTTGGTAGCGTCTAGGACTTGAGTATCACTTTTCAAGTATCGGCACCCATTCCACATCTGCTGAAGTAGAGCTTCGGGAATAGTGGCTTCTGGGTGTAATTCGATTACTTGCATACTCAAATCTTCTTCATCAGGAACTATTTGATATCTCCCTAGTTGCCTTAGGACTCTTAGTGGTGCATATGGCTGAATGCTTCTCAATCCCAATAGTAGTAGATAACTATTTGAGGTTGACATATGTATTACTTCTCTCATCGGGAGCCATCCCAGAGTCCATTCAATTTGATTTGCCGTTAAAGCCTTTAGATGAGATACCCATGCTTCTATCCCTTCTGGAGCTTGGTAATTTTTTGTTCTTTCCTCATAGCTCTCGATGCAATTAGCTCTGTTCGACCCATACTGTATGATCTTGGGTTGTTGTTGGAGATGTTCAATCACCCACATTTGCAACAAAATTTTGCATCCTTCGAAAACCTTCGCCCCTGATTTGCATAAAGTCAAAGCCCGATAAATATCTGACAGAATGATGGGGACAAGGGTGTGATTTTCTTTAGTGGTGAGGATTTGCACAATTTTTGCGGTGCGAATATCAATTGTTCGCTCTTTATTTGGGAAGACCATGACTCCTAGAAAAGCCACCATGAAAGCAAATCGTCGGTGTATCTGCCAAGTGTCTTTGTTTTGCTTATTAGTAAGGCCTTTCTCATGAATTTCGAACCCATCTGACTTTCCAAATCTGGAATACAAAAAGTTGAAGGAACAACATCCATTGATGACATTGCTTTTCCTGATTTGACTGCTGATGTTCAGAAGACCGAAGAATCGATGTATTGAAGGAGCCTTTGTGAATATCAAGCTTTGATTTCTTAAACTTCCGTCAAAACCAACATAGCCAGCTACCTCCTCTAATGTAGGAGTAAGCTCGAAGTCAGAGAAACGAAAAACATTGTGAACAGGGTCCCAGAAAGTTACTAATGCCGTAATCAGATCATCCCGAGGCTCAACTTTCATAATGTCCGTGAGATTTCCCAAATGCTTGACGACCCATTTTTGACCGTCTTCGCCCAAATCATACCACCACATTTGAAGCTGACATAGAAATTCCTCCGTACTTGTGGATGAGGGGCTTTGTGTGGTGCTCATTTTGTATCTGAAATTTAATTTTAATAAAGTCAAAATTTATACTAAAATTTTTTTTCGAATTTTTTTTTTTTTTTTCGAAAATTTTAAAACAAACCATTTTATTCCTTGCTTCTTACCATGATTTTATTTAAGCTGGTCAACAAGCATGTTCGAGGCAAATGAATGCACAAGTAGCAAGTAGGATGCATCATGATGGTCTTTTAATTTTGGGTTCACCTGTCCTAGACAGACCCAACCCCTGTGTTGAGTCTCCAAGGGCAAATGCATATGATGCAAATATTCGTTCCTACTAGGGATCCGGTACATGGCTGAGTTATTCTAAGTGTAAAACCTTAGGTTGATTGTTCTAAACCTGGCTTACCCAAACGGACAGTTTGAGCCGAAGCGGGGGCAACGTACCGGGAGCACGAAAGTCTGCCCGGCCTAGTTACTTGTCCCAACTCCGTCTTATTTGGTATGACTTTAACAGAAAGGTGGGTCACGCGCACGTGTACACCATAAATTCAGAAGACTCAGAAAGAAGGGGGTTTCGTAGCAGTTGTATATATGCACAATTCAAATAATATTAAAGCGGTAAAAAAAACATTTAGCATATTAGCATATAAACAGTTGAAAATTATATAGTAAGTAAAGCCAATAAAACAGATATTTTAAGCTCGAATTCTTTAAACCCTGAACCAATGGTTCTGGGTTACGGCAACACTTTTGTCCCCAGCAGAGTCGCCAGAGCTGTCGCACCTCCTTTTTGCCGCGCCCGCGGGGCGCGTGGGGAGTTTTCTCCAATTAAAGGACAGTCGAAACGGGATTTGTTTATTTGTTTCAGAGTCGCCACCTGGGAATTTTGAGGCGTCCCAAGTCACCAATTATAATCCCTGAATCGAGGAGAATATGACTCTGTTTATTTTTCTGCGAACCAAAAATCCTGAGTAAGGAATTCTGTTAATCCGGAAGAAGGTGTTAGGCATTTCCGAATTCCGTGGTTCTAGCACGGTCGCTTAACTGTTTTTATTATTGGCTTAATCATCTTGATTTTATTAAATATATTGATGTTATCTGATTTTACTACCGCTTATACTTATCGTGATTAAGGACCCTTCTTCGAATCGAATTACGCGTACGTATATTCGTGTTACAAATTTAAAAATGCGGAATTGTGTCACGCGTACGTGTACACAATAATTTTTGATAATCTTTTAAGCAATCATTTTTCCGAGATTGTGTTGAATCAAGAATATTTATTTTTCTTGAATAGTGAACCGTACATCTCGGGTTTTTATGAAATTGATTTAACGTCTTTGGATAAATCCTTTTACTAAATATTTGTTCGAAATTGCGCGTACGCATAATCCGAATTTTTGCTTCTAAAATATAATCAAGGTACGCGAACGTATCCCTAATTGCGCAAAAATATTTGCAATGATATTAAGGATTTTTCCACAAATTATTTATATCACGAAAAATCTTGTTTTTAAGATATTCTTTAAACTTTGGAAAGTAAACCACAATTTATTAAATATTGACCATTGACTATAAGTTCCGAATATAAATCATATTCATTCCAATTATTCAAAGTCAAAGGACAGAATAAAAATATGATTAATACTAACTTTAAAACAAATGTGACATATATATGCCCAAGAATAAATTGCATTTGAAACCGAAAATAAATGATTCATAAAGGAAAGAAATATTTTCCGGGAATTTTCATGATTATTTAATGCAAATTCTATTTTTAATTACCATTGATTTAAAATGTTGCCATTTGTGTATATACAACTCAACTTATTTTCACATACTCGTTTTAATCTTAATAGATGAAATTAACTTACTTAGTTATGCCTATGACTGAGTTAGAATAGATATAGATATAATCAAACCAATTTGATTCTCAATCTATGTGAATTATTACTAACTATATTAATTTTTGCATTGTATAAGTTCCTAAGCCTTTTATTACTAAGAAAGAGAATAAGTCTTGTTGACTTAATAAAATGATATTGCATACAATATTATTTACTATATTTGACACTTTTGAACATGCGGATTGTACTAATACATCTTTCAACTATAAATTATGAACACCACCAATATTATGCCAAAAGATGGCAAATTGCAGCTAATTCATCATATAGCTTTAAACAACAACTAATTAACTAACAAGATAAACTTATAGCATATTTTCTTTGATAATGCTATATTATGCTATACCTATCTAACAACACCATGAAGTGTAAATAAAACCAACCTTCTACCATGCTTCTTATTTACATAACTCATAGATAACTTAACTAATGAAGTTTGACATGGATAACATTATTACAAAGTTTTATATGAACTTCAAAATAAGACAATTTAACCTATGGCTATCAAATTGAGTTTACTACTAATTAATCATAAAAAAATGAAAATAATGAACTTGGACAATTGGCAATAGCATTTCAATTCAAACTTCATTGATGGGTCATGCTGAAATCTCTTTCCAACTTAAAATTTAAAAGACATATACCTGAAAATGGAGGTAGAAGAAGTAAGTTTCAGCAGTTACAGCAGTAACAAATTCAGTAGAATATACTGATAACACAGTAAATCTGAACAGGAATAGGATTCGAAGAGCCCAGATGCACAGTAAAGTACTTTTAAGGAAACACTTCGGATTTTAACTGAACAGTGGAATCACATAAAGTTGAACAGATTCAACAAAAGAACAACATTTCAGATTTCAGTTTTTTTCTTCAGTTTCAAATTCAGTTTGTTTCTGATTTTCTGTTTCTGCTGCTGTATCTGTATGTGAGTGTGTATGTGAATGTTCTATTTTCTGTTTCCTTCCTTTAAAATCTCAGCCCTCAAAATCTCTTAAAAATTCTCTCTTAAAAAATTTCTCTGTATGTTAAAAAAAACTCTCTGAAAATTCTGTTTCTCTCCCTTAAAATTCTGTCTTTCTCACTCAAAAATTCTGTCTCCTTAACTGTCTGTCCAGCTCCTGTATTTATACAGGGCTGGTCCTAGGCAATTTAAGTGCTTCTTGGACCCCCTTCTTCTTTTTAAAAACAGAAAATCCCATTATGTAAAACCTTTTCCCTGATTTTCAGCAGCCCATTATCCCTTGTTCCCCATTAGTATTATTAACTAATAGCAACTAACATTACATTATAATATACTAGTACTAACACCCTGTTTTTACTGTTTCATTCCCATAAGTGCCCCTGAAATCCTAATGTTATTACTGAAAAATCAGAACCTTCAGCAAAACATATTCTAAAATCTGTACAGACTCAGTTATCTTTCTGATTTACAGCTAAATCAATCCTATTAACCTCCTAAACACAATTGTATTTGACCAACTTTTGTAAACTGGAATTCAAACTGGACATTACAACACTGAATTCAGAACTAACATCATAACAGCATATTTCTGAAATTATCAAAATCATTCAGACTGGACTTAACATTAAACCAAAATCAAACACACACAGGATCATTGTCAATACTGACAATGCCCTGAAACTTTTAATGTTCAGACAATAACATATACAACATACATTTGAATTCACTGATTCACAGACAATCATGATTTAATTGACGAGCATTAATCAATTGACTATTTACAACATTTGTCAATAACTAGTCTAAAATAGAAGCAGACTGTTTTAGTCAACATTTTCAGAAATGAAAAAATTCGTAATATAACTAATCGACGAACTTAATCGAGTCGATTACACACATTGTAAATAACCACAACCAACAGAAACAATTCACATTCGGATTAAATAGACAGAAATGACAGAATTGATCAAAACAAATATGAAAAATTAACAAGCTATTAATACGGACAACAATACACGTAGAATACACAAAAATAAATAGAAAAATACCTCTGAACTTTAATTTTATTCTGACTCGAACTCAACTTGGATTTCGGATTTTTTGTTTGAAATCAAACTGACCTTAGTCGAAGTATTTTCCACTGAAAATACTTCGACTAAGGTCGATTAAACCTCAATCTTCATCATAATCTGAACCGAATCCGGAAGTTTGGTATTTTTTAGGGTTCTTAAAAACTCGATTTGGGATTTAACCATTTCTGGTCAGATTCGAGAAGAACCAAAGATATTCTAGGCACGAGGGAGGCCAGGAGGGTAACTGGTGTGAGTTTGAAACAGATCTGGGTAAATTTTTGTTTGGTCCGAATCTTCAAAAGAAGATTCGAGAAGTTCCGAACGGATTCGAACCTAACAACCAACAGATCCATACTTAGGATGACTAGGGGAAGCCATGGTGTTAATTTGGGGCTGATTGGTTTAGATCAAGTTTTCAGGCCAACCTTCGATTTAAGATTCGAAGAGTTGTGGCCTGATTCGAAGGAAACTAAGGTTGGATTCGTGTAGGGGAGGTTCAGGAGGTCCTAGGGTGTTAAGTTGGTGACCGGCGGCGTTGATGCCGCCGGGTTTCAGGCGAAGGGGAATAGGGGCGGCTAGGGTTAGGGGTCTGTTTGGAACGATGATGAACAGGAGCGGAGGGGGGGGTGTTCAGTTAGGGGCTGGGTAAGGTTTGGGATTTATATAGGGGTAGGGTGGATTAGTATCGTCCGTTGGATCAATTAGAATGGAGGGCTAGGATCTATTCACTTAACCAAACGATGTCGTTTGGTTTAAGTTGGGGGACGGGTTGAACCGGGTCAATGGATCGGGTAAGGGTCTTGGGTTCGGGTGATGAGATCTTGGTCGTTGGTTGGATTTAATCCAACGGCCCTTGATGAGAGATGACCGAACGACGTCGTTTGGTTCTGACTTTGAATTGGACCGGACAGGGCTGTTTTGGATTGGGCTGTGAAAGGAATTCAATTGATTTGGGCCTGGATTTTAATCCAGGTCCAAATCTTATAACTTGTATGCATTTTTTTTATTTTCTGATTTTATTAATTAATAAAAATCCTAATAAAAAAAATCAAAATTACAATAATATTAACTATAATATAATTTTAACTTCTCAAAAATATATTAATCAATTTATAATAATTATTTAACACATAGACAAAACATCAATCAAACAATGAAACATTTGAAATAGAATTAATGCATATTTTTGTGATTTTATTTAAATTAACTTAATTAAATGCGTACTTAAATCCTAGATATACATGAGACATGTACTTTTATTTTTATTTTGTTTAATTATAACAAAACAAACATTTTACGGACATAAACAAATATTTAACACCACGCAAAATTCAGAAATTACACAGTAAAAGAAATTTATTTTATTTTTTGATTTATTTTGGAGTAGTTTTTCGTAAGGCAAAAATTACGTGCTCACACTCATCAGGGCAAGTCATCACTTAGTACTCTCCCAGCTCAGAGTTCATCCCGTGCTCTATCAGGTCAGGGTTCTTCTATGCCAGGTGCATCTTCTAGTCATTCTGGTGCTAGGGGTTCCCTTTAGTCCCCGTCTCCAGCACCCCAGGGTTGATATGAGTGTTGAGAGTTGGGTCATATGTGGAGGCAATGTACTCGTCGTCTTGGGGGTTCATCTCAGCAGAGGAGTCAGCCATCGACTTCAGCGCTAGTTACTTCACCATCACCCACCCATCTAGCTAGGGGTGGAGGTCAGTCAGCTAGGGGTTGCCCTAGAGAGGGAGGTCGATCAAGCGGTGGTCATGCCCATTTTTATGCACTCCTAGCTAGACCCGATGCTATTGCTTTAGATGCTGTGATTACAGGTATTGTCTTAGTCTGCCACATATATGCCTCTGTATTATTTGATCCTAGTTCCACTTTTTCTTATGTGTCATCATATTTTGCTTGTTATTTGGATACGCCCCGTGAGTCTCTTATTTCATCTGTTTGTGTATCTACTCCGATGGGCGATACTATCATTGTGGATCGTGTGTACCAATCGTGTGGTGACTATTGGGGTCTGGAGACCCGAGTGGATCTGTTGTTGTTATCTATGGTAGACTTTGATGTTATATTGGGCATGGATTTTCTATCTCCATATCGTGCTATTTTGGACTTTCATGCTAAGACAGTGACGTTGTCTATGCCGGGTGTGCCACAAATCGAGTGGCGAGGGTCGACTGATTTTGTCCCTAGTATGGTGATTTCATTCTTGAAGGCCCAACGTATGGTTAGGAAGGGATGTCTTTTATGCTTAGCTTTTTTGAGGGAGTCGGTGCAGAGACTCCTAGTATTGATTCTGTTCCTATTGTGAGGGATTTTCATAATGTGTTTCCTGCAGACCTACCGGGCATGCCACTCGACAGGGATATTGATTTTGGTATTGATCTAGTGCCGGTCACTCAGCCCATTTCTATTCCACTGTATCGTATGGCACCGGCAAAGTTGAAGGAGTTAAAGGAGCAACTTCAGGAACTCCTTGATAAGGGGTTTATTCGGCCTAGTGTGTCACCTTGGGGTGCGCCTATTCTATTTGTGAAGAAGAAGGATGGCACGATGAGGATATGCATTGATTACAGGCAGTTGAACAAAGTAACGATCATGAACAAGTATTTGTTGCCTCGTATCGATGGTTTGTTTGACCATCTTCAGAGAGAGAGAGAGTTTTCTCCAAGATTGATTTCCGTTCAAGATATCACCAGTTGAAGATCAGGGATTCAGATATTCTTAAGACAGCCTTCAAGACCAGATACGGTAATTATGAGTTCCTAATTATGTCTTTCGGGCAGACCAATGCCCTGACAACATTCATGCATTTGATGAACAACATGTTTCGGCCTTATCTTGACTCGTTCATGATTTTTTTTATTGATGATATTCTGGCGTACTCACGTAGTCAGGAGGAACATGCAGAGCATTTAAGAGTTGTATTGTAGAGATTGCGGGAGGAGAAGCTTTATTCAAAGTTCTCCAAGTGTAAGTTTTGGCTCAGTTCAGTGGCTTTCTTGGGGACGTGGTGTCTAGTGAGGGTATTCAGGTTGATCCGAAGAAGATAGAAGCGATTTTAGAGTTGTCCCAGACCGTCCTCAGCCATAGAGATTCGCAGCTTTCTTGGTTTGGCGGGTTATTACTGCCGATTTGTTCAGGGATTCTCATCTATCGCATCGCCCTTGACCAAGTTGACTCAAAAGGGTGCTCCATTCAGGTGGTCGGATGAGTGTGAGGAGAGCTTTTAGAAGCTCAAGACAGCCTTAACCACGACTCCAATGTTAGTTTTGCCATCAACTTCAGGTTCATATACCGTGTATTGTGATGTTTCGAGAGTTGGTATTGGGTGTGTGTTGATGTAGGAGGGTAGAGTTATTGCTTATGCTTCTCGTCAGTTGAAGTCCCATGAGAAGAACTACCCTGTTCACGATTTGGAGTTGGCTGCCATAGTTCACGCGTTGAAGATTTGGAGGCATTATTTGTATGGTGTGTCTTGTGAGGTGTTTACTGATCATCATAGCCTCCAACACTTGTTCAAGCAGAAAGATCTCAATTTGAGGCAGCGGAGATGGTTGGAGTTGCTAAAGGATTATGATATTACCATTTTTTACCATCCGGGGAAGGCCAATGTGATGGCCGATGTTTTGAGCCAGAAGGTGGTGAGTATGGGGAGTTTGGCATATATTCCAGTTAGGGAGAGACCTCTTGCAGTTGATGTTTAGGCCTTGGCCAATCGGTTTGTGATGTTAGATATTTCGGAGCCCAGTCGGGTATTGGCTTGTGTGATTTCTTAGTCTTTCTTATATGATCACATCAGAGAGCGCCAGTATGATGATCCTTATTTGCTTGTCCTTAAGGATAGAGTTTAGCACGATGATGCCAGATATGTGACCATTGGTGATGATGGGGTGTTGAGGATACAAGGCCGGATATGTGTGCCCAATGTAGATGGGCTTCGGGAGTTGATTCTAGAAGAGGCCCATAGCTCGCGGTATTCCATTCATCCGGGTGTCGCGAAGATGTATCAGGATCTGAGACAATATTATTGGTGGAGGAGAATGAAGAAAGACATTATGGGATTTGTAGCTCGGTGTCTCAATAGTCAGCAGGTGAAATATGAGCATCAGAGACCGGGTGACTTACTTCAGCAGATGGATATTCCAGAGTGGAAGTGGGAGAGGATCACCATGGATTTTGTAGTTGGACTTCCACGGACTTTGAAGAAGTTCGATTCTATTTGGGTGATTGTGGATCGGCTGACCAAGTCCGTGCACTTCATTCCTGTGTGTACTACCTATTCTTCAGCGCGATTGGCAGGGATCTATATCCGGGAGATTGTTCGTTTGCATGGTGTTCCGGTTTCCATCATTTCAGATAGGGGCACTCAGTTTACTTTGCAATTTTGGAGGGCCGTGCAGAGAGAGTTGGGTACTCAGGTTGAGTTGAGCAAAACTTTTCACCCTCAAACGGACGGGCTGTCCGAGCGCACTATTCAGATACTGGAGGACATGTTGCGTGCTTGTGTCATTGATTTGGAGGGTCAAGGGATCAGTTTCTACCGCTTGCAGAGTTTGCTTATAACAACAGTTACCAGTCGAGTATTCAGATGGCTCCATATGAGGCTTTGTACGGGAACCGGTGTAGACCTCCAGTCGGTTGGTTTAAGCCAAGTGAGGCTAGGCTATTGGGTACAGACTTGGTGCAGGATTGTCACGACCCAAACCGATGGGCCGCGACGGGCACCCGGTACCTTACTCAACCGAGTACCAACGTAACATCTTTCTTATTACATTATCATATACAAATGACATACGGGCCTAATAAGGCAACATGATCTTTTATAAACTCAAAACATAGGCCGACAAGGCCGTACAATCTTTCACGTACAAGACATATGTCAACAAGCCTCTAAGAGTACATAAATATCATATAGGTCGGGATAGAGTCCCGCCATAACACACAATACTCGTCTAAATCATACTAACCAAATAAGCAACTTCGAAGCAAATGGAGCGCACCAACATCTTCCGCTGAGCTGATAGCCTACTTGGAGGGCTCTTGACTTGTCTATCGGGACCTGCGGGCATGAAATGCAGCATCCCCAAGCAAAAGGAACGTCAGTACAAATAATGTACCGAGTATGTAAGGCACATAAATAAGTACATAAGAGACATGGAAGGAATATAAAGTACATGACTCAACCTGTAAGTCTGCATAACTTTGTAAATCATAAAATACTTTTAGCATCATGCATCTGCATATGAATGTCATGTCGTGCATAGGTACATGTTTCATAACATTATCAGCCTCTGAGAGCATCCCATCATATCATATCGGCCATTGTGGGCAAAATCATCATCGTATACCAGCTGATCAGGTGGTGGTGCGTATATAACTCCATAACCTTTCCCATATCCCATATACATATATATACATACATATATACGCGTATATAACGCCGTTTGAGTACATACATATATATGCGTATATAACGCCGTTTGAATCATATTTCAGCAACTGTGGGCAACATCATCATCATATACCAACTGATTAGGTGGTGGTGCGTATATAACGCCATAACCTTTTTCCATATCCAATATACATAAATTTACATATATACGCGTATATAATGCCATCTGGTCATGAGTCAATGCACATGAATGCAATGTATGAAAAGTACGTCAATAAAATCATTCGGAATGTCATAAGATCATTTTTCCTCTGAGTAATATCATAATGTAAACTCTTTTCAACTTTCGTATTTTTCTGAGACCCATGAACAGATGATAAAATATTATGACACATGGAAATTAAAGAACATAGATATTTCTAATACTTCTATGAATAGAGTCACTTATGAAATTTGTGCATTTTCACATTTCGTTCGTATCGTATGGATTATGCCAAAAGAAAGAAGGGATAGCCTTAACATACCTGGAGTAGGGAAAACTCCGTATAATATTTCTGGCGAAGATTGCACCATACTCTTTTAGAAGCTTGAAATTAGCTTCAACAGAAATTAGGTGAAGATCATGCGAAATTAGCTTTCAATCAGAAATTAGTTTTTGTTGAAAAGAAATTTGAAGATGGTACTATTTCCATGGAGGCTATCGTCTCTTTTGGCTCCAAGATGACAATCCTTTAGTCTTTGTAAAGTTTTTAAATTCTGATGGAAGATATTGTATTAATTATGATAATGCACCCCTTTCTTTGCCACCAATTGCCACCTAGTCATGGATAACAAGAGTCATACCTTCACTTTGTGGCCTTCTGCCACGTTTTGAGGGGGATAATTATAAAAAAAAATTATCCACTTATTAGTTAACCGGGTAATGTCTTGTTACCCGGTAATTAATCAATTACCCGCATAATTTAAAAATTATCACAAATTACTTAAAATTCTATTTATTTTTAAAATACTTCATATATACTTTATATATTATACTACCATGGTCACATGGCACCTTGCATGGTACTAGTTCATAATTATTGGGTATTATCGCTCGACCCGTATTTTATTCCAAATTGTCCACTTTCAACGAAACTTGTTTTCTTTAATCCATGTACCACTTTATCCTTCATAACACTTATTTATAGCTTGTATAAATAGCGTAATCCTTATAATCTCCAAATAATCTTTTACTTAGAGTGATGCCAATTACCTTACGACAAATCCAACATATAATACTACAAGGTGCAACATCGTCATAACTTAATACTGCAAAGCATAAATCCACCGTAATGTAATATTGTTGGGTGCAACACTGTCGTAACTTAATACTGCAAAGCGTAATATCGATGTAATATTGCAGGGCGTAACATCATTCCCCTCTTTGGAACATTCGTCCTCGAATGTTGGCTGATGCTCTTATCATTTTCGTAGCTTGTAGCTTTTGTGAATACCTTAATACTCTTCTTGCCATTTAAGCAGTTACTCTGTGAATAAATCCAAAGTGTAGGTTACTCCCCCCTTTAGTCTTTTTGCTCATATCATGACCTGTGGTCAAAATCTTCCTAATCTTGCAACTGATGTTACTTCCTGTCATGCAACTTGTATGACCTTGGCTTTATAAGTGCACTTATGCGATTCATCTTTCCTTTTTTTCTTTTATCTTTTAGCCAATATCTAGGCCTTACTTTGTATATACAAGGCTTAATAGGATGCCTCTCTGGGACTCTATAGGTATACTGAAGTCCTTTGCTCGATACTTTGTAGAACTTGCGAATATGGTCATATCTCATTTCATAGATCTGGTTACCCATTCATATGATTTTACTGCATTTACATGGGTTATACTATAACATAATTTTTTGCTTCAATCTACCTTTACTGAGGTATGCTTACCAAGCTCCCGGTTACTTTTGTTGCCTATTCTTTAGGTATAAATCTCAGTCCTTCAATGCTCCTTCATTACCGTTCGTCTTAAGAATGATGACCTAATCTTATCTCATACTTTGTGACTTTTTTCAATCCATTGTTGATTCACCTCAATATTAATCTACAATATACAACTGATAACTTGAAACTTCTTACATCATACCTTGCCACTAGGGCTTACGTTCCATCGAGGAATATTTGAAGTGATTTTCTTGATCCACTTAGGGGTGATACTAGACTTCAATGACCGTATTTTATAGCATCCCAATGTGATTCACTTATATGGGTATTTTAATCTCGTACAATCTTTGAAATTCTCTTGAAATCATTACTCACTCGAAGGCCTAAACGTCATCCTTTATCTATCACAATTATACCCTCATTGTACTATCAGGACAACATTCCATCTTTTCTAAATGCTACTAGTCTTAGACTCCTTTGAGTTCATTCAGGCTATACTGAGCTTTCTATAACTTAGAGAAACCATCAGCTCTTCTTGTTTTCATGGGCTTAATTCCGAGGACTTATCCATTCTCGTCACCTTCTCACTCACGTTTTCTTATCCTTACTCCTGTCTTCCTAAAACCTTGTCGCTCTACCATACTTTATCTTGCAACCTACACATATCCATTTATACTACTTGCAACTTTTCTTTAACTTGTTTGCACCATAGATATCCGTATGTTATTCTGGAATATCAAGCGAGATGTCACATCATCTCTAACTCTTCTATACTCTTTTAACTACACCTCTCGATACTTAGAAACCATAGGCTGGAAGATATGCCACTAACGATACCGCTATAATTCCTGGATATTGAATCCCCGTGCTTATAACCGTCTATCCGAAGTACGGACTATTCACAACTTTCTGCATTTTAGTATCTCGTACATTGTTCACTTTTACCTTCCTTACTTAAAATCTCGTATCATATCTTCTATCTCTTTCATAACCTCCCTTCCACCTAGGTGTAATTCATGCCCATAACTTGAAACTCTATTATAATACTCGCATCTCTAGTACATACAAAATCCGGTGGGAGCTTCGTACTGACTTCTTATGAGGCTGGTACTTCTTCTAACTGGCTTCCTTGTAGAGCCATTATAGATTATGGTTGTTTGTTATTTCTCTTGTACATCTGATATTAAGAGTGATTCTATCATGTTCTCAAGCACAACTTCTATAATTTTTCTAGGTCCAATAATCAGACTCCTGATTTGCTTAGGTGATGTAGTTCTTTAGTTTCCTCTTCCTTCTAATCAGCCTTTACGTAGGCTTAAGCTATCTTCCGATCTGTGTCTCATGGTATCAGTTATTACCTTAGCCTTTCATGGGCATTATGGAATATCCATGATACAATCTTCTAACAATTCAATCCTTTGTCTATGCCCTGGGCTCAATTCTTTATTTTAACTTATACCGGAGTCTTCTATGGTTGTATGATTGTCAACAAATATGCTACCTGGATAATGTTTCAAAATCGTGAGTGTATCTATAACGTACTAACTCTGGATCATTAATCAAATAATTCTTTCATTCCGTCTTAGCTTTCTTTCAACGTAAGCTATTACGTTTCCTGGTCTTTCTGCCCCTTGTTGCATCCATACTTAGCTTATCTTAGTATCCACACATGCCAAAGTTTTCATATAACTCATATGATCTTGAATATTACTTTTATCTTTACTTCCCGTTCATTAGCCACGGTAGGTGCCACTTTCCGTTGGAGTGCTTCCAGTGTTGTTGTGAGACTGTTGTTACACGACCATTTTCTCTTTAGGTCGTTATGCTTAGGTTGAAGCCTTCTTCCTTATTTCCTCAACTTGTCTTTCGTTGTAGTATTTAGGGAAGACCCTCTAACTCTTGTAAAGATGCGAGCTTATTATACTGTATTCCCGATAGATTTTTTGATGTTCGTGCTCACCTGTAATTATCCTTAGTTACTTACCTCCATACTCATCTGCTCGTACGGCTACTTCTAAACTGAAGTTTTGATTGTCTTCCTAGTGGAACTATCTTTCCGTAACACTCATAATACCCTTAAATACCCCAACTCCTATTTGAATATTTCTCAAGTATTACAATGTCATAACTATGAGGCTAAATTCACTATATTAGTATTTACTATCTTTATCTTGCACGACTTGCTATCTTGTTCTGTATCCTCTTGACTAGCCATAGCTAGACTCTTTTTGAATCAACTACTAACTACTCGTTGGCCCATCCTCATGTCAATATTCCGCGAAATCTTTCTTGGGTTATTTCCTTGGTCTTAACATATGTCTCGCACTGGCTCCTTAATTATCAATAACATCTCGGACAGGAACCCTTACTTCTTCTCCTGACGTCACGTTTGCATAATGTTTTGGAATCGTAGCATATCTGTAGTATTTGGATAAGTGCAATCTCATCCCTTTCTCATTTTTATCGCATTCTACCTTTTATCATTCTATATTCCCCCCTTTAGGGGAGTACTAAGAATTGCAGCTACGACGACCTGCCTATAGATGTTTCACATTTTCATCTTTGGCATCCTTTCACATCATCGATGACTCTTACTCGCCTTTCGGTAATCCTTCCATACCAAGGATAGCAAAATCCGTTACTCACGAGGGTAAAATTTAGTATAACTGGCATATACAGTCCCTTAAGCTGAACTTTGCTCACATTGCTTGCTGTAGGGAAGCGTCTTCCTGAATGAACATTCTCTGAATTTCTCATGAATCTTCTTTTGTCGTCCATTCTATTATTAGCGGAAAAAAATCTAAAGTTCTTATGATAACGACTATCACCAGTCACTCAGTTCCTAATTCATGTTTAGTTTATCTTGTTCACCAATCCATACTGGTTCTATTACTCTAAGGATTAACTCTCCCCTCTGGTAGTCGCGTTGGAGTCACGAACTTATTTATCGAAATGAGGATATAACCTTATGGCCTATACTCTTTTGTTATCTTAAGGCACATCACCTTTCGTCTCTTCCCTCATTTGACTATAGGTTCTGTAACACTCTACCATTTTCATCCACGTATCACACCTTATACATAATGCTTTCTTATCCCTCTTCTCATTATTCTGCTAATATTTTAGCGACATTCTTTTGCTTTTAGCTTTCGTTTGCTCCATCCAGTGGCTCTTCAAGTTGCTTAACGTTCTCGCTTTACTAGGGATACGAGCAACACTACAGTAATATTTATCCCTGCAAGGCTTATAGTGCATGTCTTTGTAGCACTCATATCTGGCTGCACTATTTTAGAGTGCACCATCTAGGCGTCTCATAAAGAGATCTATCAACACATTTGCAATATCCTTCGAAAATGTCAACTAACGCAATCAATTCATCCATCATATCTTCTTATACTGCTTTTGTTAACCCCCATATGGCATATCTGGAAGGGGTACGACCAATTGTTTATACTTATGTTACTATTGAATATAACTCAAAAAGCTTATGTTCCTCTGCCTGAATTATAAACACCGTTAACCTTCATTAATTGGGTGCCTCGTACTTTTCTTCATCTTACTTCCTTTACTTGGTGACACTTGTATTTACCTTCTAAATCTCTCATTGTCATTCACCATTAAGGTGGATATGTATTCTTGCCTCAAGATCCTTACCAAGAGGCTTACACCTTTTAGTACGCACGTGATCTGCTGAAGACCTCATATTTACTTATCATAAACATGATGCAAAGTCGAGTTCCTCTGACTCAACTCTCCCATAGCTATATATCTTACCACCTGTCTTTCTGGATGTAGGCATCGTAGTATTATGAATAAGGTAGAGTTTAGGAAATTGAGTTCTTACAACTGAGCTTTACCACACGATCTAGAGTAAGAACAAAGAGTGACAGTCCTAAATGCCTTGTAGCCTCCTGCTTATAAGTGTGGTGCACGACACACCCATAAAAGAGACTCTACTAGACACGGCTTGTAAACTCCCTAGGACAGAACTGCTCTGACACCACTTTTGTCACGACCCAAACCGATGGCCGCGATGGGCACCCGGTACCTTACTCAACCAAGTACCAACGTAATATATCTTTTTTATTAAATTATCATATACACATGACATACGGGCCTAATAGGGTAACATGATCTTTTATAAACTCAAAACATAGGCCGACAAGGCCGTACAATCTTTCACGTACAAGACATATGTCAACAAGCCTTTAAGAGTACATAAATGTCATATATGTCGGGATAGAGTTCCGCCATACCACACAATACACAT
This sequence comes from Nicotiana sylvestris, assembly GCF_000393655.2. NCBI lineage: Eukaryota > Viridiplantae > Streptophyta > Magnoliopsida > Solanales > Solanaceae > Nicotiana > Nicotiana sylvestris. The sequence continues at coordinate 3,045,584 of NC_091060.1, forward strand.
CTAAATCATACTAACCAAATAAGCAATTCCGAAGCAAATGGAGCGCACCAACATCTTTCGCTGAGCTGATAGCCTACTTGGAGGGCTCTCGACTTGTCTATCGGGACTTGCGGGCATGAAACGCAGCGTCCCCAAGCAAAAGGGACGCCAATACGAATAATGTACCGAGTATGTAAGATTCATAAATAAGTACATAAGAGACATGGAAGAAATATATAGTACATGACTGAACCTGTAAGTCTGAATAACTTTGTAAATCATAAAATACTTATTGCATCATACATCTACGTATGAATGTCATGTCGTTCATAGGTACATGTTTCATAACATTATCAGCCTCTGAGGGCATCCTATCATATCATATCGGCCACTGTGGGCAAAATCATCATCGTATACCAGCTGATCAGGTGGTGGTGCCTATATAACGCCATAACCTTTCCCATATCCCATATACATATATATACATGCATATATACGCGTATATAACACCGTTTTATGTACATATATATATATATATATATATATATATATATATATATATATATATATATATATATGCGTATATAACGCCATTTGAATCATATTTCAGCAACTGTGGGCAACATCATCATCATCTACCAGCTGATCAGGTGGTGGTGCGTATATAATGCCATAACCTTTTCCCATATCCAATATACATATATTTACATATATACGCGTATATATAACGCCATCTGGTCATGGTCCAATGCACATGAATGCAATGCATGAAAAGTACGTCAATAAAATCATTTGGAATGTCATACGACCATTTTTCCTCTGAGTAATATCATAAAGTAAACTCTTTTCAACTTTCGTATTTTTCTGAGACCCATGAACAGATGATAAAATATTATGACACATGGAAATTAAAGAACATAGATATTTCTAATACTTCTATGAATAGAGTCACTTATGGAATTTGTGCATTTGCACGTTTCGTTCGTATCGTATGGATCATGCCAAAAGAAAGAAGGGATAGCCTTAACATACCTGGAGTAGGGAAAACTCCGTATAATATTTCTGGCGAAGATTGCACCATACTCTTTTAGAAGCTTGAAATTAGCTTCAACAAAAATTATGTAAAGATCATGCCAAATTAGCTTTCAATCAGAAATTAGTTTTTGTTGAAAAGAAATTTGAAGATGGTACTATTTCCATGGAGGATATCGTCTCTTTTGGCTCCAAGATGACAATCCTTTAGTCTTTGTAAAGTTTTTAAATTCTGATGGAAGATATTATATTAATTATGATAATGCACCCCTTTCTTTGCCGCCAATTGCCACCTAGTTATGGATAGCACGAGTCATACCTTCACTTTGTGGCCTTTTGCCACGTTTTGAGGGGGATAATTATAAAAAAAAATTATCCACTTATTAGTTAACCGGGTAATGTTCTGTTACCCGGTAATTAATTAATTACCCGCATAATTTAAAAATTACCATAAATTACTTAAAAACTCTATTTATTTTTAAAATACTTCATATATACTTTATATATTATACTACCGTGGTCACATGGCATCTTGCATGGTACTAATTCATAATTATTGGGTATTATCGCTCGACCCGTATTTTATTCCAAATTGTCCACTTTCAACGAAACTTGTTTTCTTTAATCCATGTACCACTTTATCCTTCATAACACTTATTTATAGCTTGTATAAATAGTGTAATCCTTATAATCTCCAAATAATCTTTTACTTGGACTGATGTCAATTACCTTACGACAAATCCAACATACAATACTACAAGGTGCAACATCGTCGTAACTTAATACTGCAAAGCATAAATCCACCGTAATGTAATACTGTTCGGTGCAACACTATCGTAACTTAATACTGCAAAGCGTAATATCGACGTAATATTGCGGGGCGTAACAAGGATGCTTTAGACAAGGTGAAGGTGATTCTGGAGAGGCTTCGTACAGCGCAGTCGAGACAAAAGAGTTATTCTGACAGGAAAGTTCGGGATGTGTCCTACATGGTTGGTAAGAAGGTTCTGTTGAAGGTTTCACCCATGAAGGGTGTTATGATATTTGGGAAGAAGGGTAAATTGAGTCCTCGGTTCATTGGGCCTTCTGAGGTGCTTAAGAGGATTGGGGAGGTGGCTTATGAGCTTACTTTGCCACCCAACTTATCGAGTGTGCATCCGGTATTCCATGTTTCTATGCTTAGGAAGTATATTGGTGATCTGTCTCATGTTTTGAACTTCAGGACGGTTTAGTTGGATGATGATTTGACTTATGATGTGGAGCCAGTAGCTATTTTGGAGCGTCAGGTTTGAAAATTGAGGTCAAAGGACATAGCTTCAGTAAAAGTGCAGTGGAGAGGTCGGCTCATGGAGGCAGCTACCTGGGAGACCGAGCGGGAGATGCAGACCAAATATCCTCACCTATTTGTGGCTTCAGGTATGTTTCTTGACTCGTTCGAGGACGAACGTTTATTTAAGAGGGGGAGGATATAACGACTCGACCGGTCATTTCATGAGTTACCGCTCCGTTTCCTCCATTTCTGCTTCTTATTACTTTTTTTATCGGTATTATGGGTTATCGGGTTGGTTGGCTCGGGTTCGGAAAGGTTTTGGTGAGGTTTGAGACACTTAGTCTCTTTTGAGTGAACTTAAGTTGGAAAAGTCAACTAGATATTGACTTATGTGAAATAGGGCTTATATGTAAATTCTGATGGTTCGGATAGCTTCGGTAGGTGATTTGGGACTTAGGAGAGTGATCGGAATGGGTCTTGGAGGTCCGGAGTAGATTTAGACTTGAATTGGCGAAATTGGAATTTTGGCATTTTCTGGCTGATAGGTGAGAGTTTGATATCGGTGTCGGAATGGAATTCCGGGAGTTGTAGTATGTCCATTGTGTCATTTGGGATGTGTGTGCAAAATATTAGGTCATTCGGACATGGTTTGATAGACTTTTTGATCGAAAGTGGAATTTGAAAGTTTTTAGAATTCTTAGGATTGAATCCGATGCAAATTTGGTGTTTTGATGTTGTTTTGAGCGTTCCGAAGGTTGGAACAAGTTTGAATGATGTTATGTGATAGGTTGGCATGTTTGGTTGAGGTCTTGAGGGCCTTGGGTGAGTTTTGGATGGTTAAACGGACCATTTCAAGTTGGATAAAATTGTAGAAAATCTATTGTTGATGTTGCAGGTAGTGGGCCCTCGTGTTCGCGAAAGGTTGAGATGTGAGGCTGGGAAATTGGACTTCACATTCGCGAAGGTTATCCCGCGTTCATGAAGGGTTGAGGCTCATGGTCATTGCGTTCGCGAGGTTCTTGCCACGTTCGTGTAGAGGTAAGTGAGCAGATGGGGTCCTAGAAGATTTGTTCTTCGCGTTCGCGGGTGGGGAGCCGCGTTCGCGATGAGAGGGAAAGTCAAGCTTTCGCGTTCGCGTACAGGGATCTGCGTTCGCGATTAAGGATTTTTAAGTACCAGGCAGAATGTTTAAAAGATCCATTTCCGCAATTTTTAGCCTAAGTTCCTCCATTTTTGAGCGATTTTGAAGAGGATTGAAGAGGGAATCAAGGGGAACACTTGGAGGTAAGATTTATGAACTTAATACTCAATCCTAATGTGATTTCTACCTAATTAATCATGGAATTTGTAGAATTAAGCCTAAATATTTAAGAACTAGGGCTTGTAATTGGAGATCTAGAATTTGGGATTTGAGGGGTTGTTTATGGTTAGATTTTGGTGCTTTTGATATGAATGAACTCGGGGAGTGATAAGAAGTCTATTGATGTAATTTTTATCGGATTTCGAGATGTGGGCTGGGGGGTCGGGTTTGGCCAATTTCAGGATTTATGTTGTAATTTGATTTCTTCAAGTGGGTTTTGATCCCTTAGCATATTTTGATGGTTTTGCACTGATTTTGGTTAGATTTGGAGCATCCGGAGGCCGATTCGAGAGTCTAGAGCATCGCGGGATAGAGTTTGGACCGGATAGAGGTGAGTAATGATTGTAAATGATATCCTGAGGGTATGAAACCCCAGACTCCACATCGTTATGCTATTTTGAGGTGACGTACATGCTAGATGACGAGCGTAGGGTCGTGCACCATTGGGGTTTGTGACTTAGTCCGTCCCATAAGACTGTTTTACTGCGTATTTGATTGAAAACTGTTTGCTATCATCATGTTTTGGGTTGAAAGCCATATTTGGGTCTCGCGACAACTGTTTTGGACCCTTACGGGATTTTCACTACTATTCCTCACTAGTTTGACTTTATACTTGTACTCAGGCATGCTATATTTTACTGTTTTCATAACTCAACCATGTTTTACTCTATTTTGACATCTTAAATGATATTTTGAGCTGAATATCATATTTTATTGTGCCTGAGTGGCTTTTAGAGATTTCTGATTGAGTAGGACTGAGGGCCTGTATTGTGAGGATTATTATGGGATCGGGTTGTACGCGCGTAGTAGTATTGTACTGATTATGATTACGAGACCGAGGGCCTGAGTTGTACGCCACAAGATGGCTTGATATGAGGTCAAGAGCCTATTTGATTATGCCACGAGATGTCTTGATATTGCGCTTGGGCCATAAGGGGCCCCTCCAAGAGTCTGTACATCCCCAGTGAGCGTGGGTATCTAGTGAGATATATGATATAGCCCGAGGGACTGATTTTTGTTGATATTGTGCCAGAGGGGCTTATTTTATGTATTTATCTTTTCTCGCTGCTTTTCATTCACCTGTTTAACTGCTAAAAGATGTTTTAAAGGGGTATTTACTGAACTGAGGTATTTTTACAAGTTTTCACTATTTTGTTGCATTGTATTGATTTTATACTGCCTCTTTATAGCATGTTGTTGTGCTTTATGTGATTTCTTATCTCTCAGCTGCTTTTACTTTTATTATTCACTGAGTTGGAGTACTCACTTTACTCATTGCACCTTGTGTGCAGATTCAGGAGCTTCGGGTCCGCCAGTGAGGGTTGATTGCTCCCAGCAAGCTATTCGGAGTCCACTAGGTAGCTGCTCAACGTTCGCAGCCCGCTGTTTCTCCCTCCTATTTTACTTTCCTTATTCTAGTTTTGTAATAGACTGTATAAACTCTTTCATACTCTTAGACTTATGTTAGATGCTCATGACTGGTGACACCCCGATGTCGGGCTGTGTTGGTTTTCCGCAAATTGTACTAGTTCACTTTTATTTTAGGATTATTAGCATGTTAATGACTTAAATTGTGTTATTATAATTGTTAAAAATGAATTGGGGGTTTGTGTTGGCTGATCTTGTCTTCACGAGAGGCGCCATCACGATCGTGTTCGGATTTAGGGTCGTGACAATTCAATAATTAATTTCATATAATTAATCTCATCTCATATTATTTGCACAATTGCGTGAGTTCTAATACTAGTTATTTTAAAAAGATTTACATTAAAATTGTAGGCAGAATTTTATTCAATTTAAAATAAAAAAATGTCTTAGATAATGCATTATATATCACATTTTGAATACCAATAAAATCAAACTACCGTATAAGCAATTCAAAGATTATTAATTCTATATTACAATGTGACTGTTTTTCTCTCAATTCAAAGATCATTTAATAAGAAAACAATTTTACTATAAATATCTACCCCAGACATATGATTAAGGGTTTATGGCTCACTATTTCTTTGAATCTCACCGCTTCTTTTTGGTTTCTCATCTTTTGGATTGGAGCTAAACTAAATTTCGGATTCGTATTGAAAAATTTCACATTATTAGGATTAAGGCAATTCCTAATAAAGACAGTCTTATACCTAAAACTTGAACCCGAAACCTTTGATTACAAGAATAAATAAGTACTTACATTTAGGGCCGGCTAATGAATGATTTAAGAGATTTAATTCTCATTATGTTGATTTTTTGAATTTTTTTCCTTAAGTACCACTATATTAATTCTCAAAATTCATCCCTAGAAATGATATAGGTATTTTGCCTAATATTCCATGAGTATTAATTAGGGGTGTTCATGGTTCAGTTTGGATCGGTTTTTCCCTAAAAAGAAACCAAACAAAGTAAGTCGGTTTTTCAAATATTGGAACCAAACCAATTGAGCATGTTTTTTTATCGATTTTGTTTATGTCGGTTTTTGTCGATTTTTCGATTTTTTCGGTTATTTATTGATTTTTTTCTTAAATATGAAATATACACTACCAAACGCATATTCCGACGACTATATTTTCAACGTAACACTATCAAATTAATTTCTCTTTGAGAAATCTATCATTTTCAAGATATATTGATGATAATTGAATCAAATGGTTACGAAGAAATGAAATAAATTCTTGTACTTAGTAAAAGAAAACTACCAATCAAACTAGAATGTAAAGGCAAAGAATTAGATTACTATAATATCAAAGAACTAGACTAAAAATATAAATTACTAATATGTACCATAAAATTTTAGAAACTTTATATAAAAATATACATATATATAGGTTTAATAATAACTTTAAATAGATACTTTATAGTCGGTTTGATTCGGTATTTTCGGCTATTTTTTTTATTAAAACCAAAACCAAACCGAATTTGATCGGTTTTTAAAATTCAAAATTAAAAAATCAAATCAAACCTAAAAAGTATCGTTTTTTTGATCGATTTGATGCGATTTTCGGTTTGATTCAATTTTTCGGATTGTTAAGAATACCCTTAGTATTAATGTAGTTTCCGAACCAGTAATCCTTTCGTTCCACATAAATTTACAATTTGAGAGTCGTTTGCTTTTTCCTCTAATTTTTTTTTAACGATTTTCCTTCTAACCTGATTATCTATTAAAGAAATCATTTTGGAGTGCATTATGTGAGGGACAAAACAATAAGTGTCCAATTGTTCACAAGCAAACAAAAAAAATCTATCAAAATATTCGAAACATTGACAAGAAAAACAGTGTGTATACATTCATAAACATAATCGAAGATGAGTAGCATAGAAAGCAAGAACCTTTCTTTTGATTTTTCCATCTGGTGTTCGATATTCGTATTAAAGCATCGACTAATTCAGATTCGCTCTGCATAAGGCCCAATAAAAAGGAAGCGCTCCCTATTAGGATTTTTTTCTATTTCAAAGAGCTCGAACCCGATAGTTCTAGTTAAGGTGTCAGAATTCTAGTTATCCATCTCATCACAACCCTTGGTGGTAAAAATACTGAACTTTAATTTGCCGAAATGAGCATCTATACATCAATACACATTTGAGAAAACTTGTCACTTTCAAATTATTTCCAAAGACGAGACACGAAAATATATGTGCTGAGAAATGGGCGGCAGGCAAAGTTTGATTAAATCCTCTATATATATAACACCTCCTTGAGGCATATTGCCATAACAAGATTTGGTTATTTTTTAAATATACAACAAAGTTTAATTTAAGCCATGGCCAAAATCACCCTATTTCCTCTATATGCACTTCTCATGATATTTGCACTTTTTTGGAACCATGGAAATGCAACAACTCCTCGCAAACTAGGGGTACGCCATAACGCGGTTACAAGCTTGCCAAATACAAATGAAGCAGTTGATTCACGTGAATCAATGCTTCATTTTTTACCCTTTTCAAGCTCGCCAAGTCAAACAAATGTAATAATTCCTCGAAAACAAGGCGAGGGAATTCCTTTTCGTCAACTATCAGCTGATATAGATGAAAAAACTACTCGCACAATAACGGGTCGTTCTTCTTCATCAAATATGTGGAAACCGGTACAACTTGAAGTAACTCCTCGCAAACTAGAGGCACGCCATAACGCAGTTACAAGCTTGCCAACTGCAAATGGAGCAACTACTCGCAAGCTTGGGAAACGTCAGAACCCAATTATAATTACAAGCTCTGCAAATACAAATGAAGCAACCGATTCTCATGAATCAGGACTCCATTTTTCTGCCATTTCAAGCTCGCCAATTCAGACAAATGTAATAATTCCTCGAGAACAGGGCGAGGACACGTTTCATCAATTATCAACTGATATAGATGACACAACAGCTCGCAAAATAGCGAGTCGTTCTTCCTCATCAAATATGTGGCAACATGTACATTTTGAAGTAACTCCACGCAAACTAGGGGCACGCGGTAACGTAGTTGCAAGCTTGCCAAATACAAATGAAGCTACTGCTCGAAAACGCCAGAACCCAATTATAATTACAAGCTCACCAAATACAAATGAAGCAGTTGATTCTCGTGAATTAGTGCTCCATTTTTTGCCCATTTCAAGCTCACCAACTCAGACAAATATGATTATTCCTCGAAACCAGGGCGATGACAGGTTTCATCAATTATCAACTGATATAGATGGCACAACAACTCGCACAATAACGGGTCGTTCTTCCTCATCAAATATGTGGAAACCGGTACAACTTGAAGTAACTCCTCGCAAACTAGAGGCACGCCATAACGCAGTTACAAGCTTGCCAAATGCAAATGAAGCAACTCCTCGTAAGCCTGGGAAACGTCAGAACCCAATTATAATTACAAGCTCACCAAATACAAATGAAGAAGTTGATTCTCGTGAATCAGTGCTCCATTTTTTGCCCATTTCAAGCTCGCCAACTCAAACAAACATAGTCATTCCAAGCGAACCAGGGATGGGACACGGTTCATCAATTCATCAATTATCAACTGATGCAGATGAAACGACCACTCGCAAAATAAAGAATCGTTTTTCCTCATCACAAGTGTTGGAACCGATACGGTATTTTGAAGGAAATTCTCATAACTAATGGCTGCTGAATCCCACTATATATGCACTAAATAGATGCTCCGTGAGAGATCATGTTATGTACAACTATGCTACAGTGCTATGTTTACGCACTGTCTTGTGTTAATAATATCTAATAATACACTGTGTTTTGTTATCTTAGATTCTACTAACATATTTTCATTTCAGTAGATTACTTTTCTTTTTCATTTTGTTATAAGAAATTATACATGCTCGCACCTTAACTAATTCACATATATCAACACTTGCGATATTTATCTCAACAACACATGTATCGGGTACTCTAGTCAGTAAGATCTCTAGCCCGAAGCTACAAATTAACCCCCAAGACCCCACCCCCACCCCTCTTTTTTTGGCAAAGCTCTAACAACAACAACAACCTCAGTGTATTCCTACAAGTTGGGGCTAGGGAGGGTAGGATATACGTAGTTTTACCTCTACCTGAAGCAGGTAAAGAGGTTATTTCTGGTAGACCTTCGACTCATGACACGCATAATCAGAGCAGTAAGAAAGGAAATATAGTAGTGAAAAGTTCATGCAAGCATATTTCGAATTCAGTATTACATTGTTTATTATACCATTGGATCAAGACATACACAAAACAACAACAACCAGGGGCGTACGCAGGAATTTTTATAAGCGGTGTCGAAATATATAAAAAAATTGGAATATAACTTTGATTATCATACTTTTAGACAAGAAATAGTCTTAGTCTATTGATTTTGTTGAGTTAGAAAAAAAATTCAGTTCAATTCTACTAATCACAATTTTTAACCACAAAGGCTCTCTCAAATATTTGCAAAAGAAAAATGTGCTAGTTGAGGTTTGAGCCTTTGATCTCTTAGAGCAAATTCAAGCACATAACCAACAAACCACAACACAATTTATATCAAGTAGTGTCATTTTTTCCTACTTATTCATTTCCGTCAGTATTAATACATATATTAATAAAATTTTCCGACGAAGCGGTGTCGCGTGACACCGCTTCAATAAGCATGCATCCGCCCCTGCCAACAACAACAACAACCCAGTGTAATCCCACAAATGGGGTTTAGGGCAGAGGCGAATGTAGCTCAATAACATCGTGTTCAATTGAACCCATAACTTTTGATGCGGAGCACAAATTTATGTACAAAAAACTATTAAAATCGTAATAAATTATAGATATGAACCCATAACTTTTGGATATAATAGGTTTTTAATATTAAGAAGCTTAAAAGTTGAACCTATAAAATTTAAATCCTGGATCCACCTTTGGTCTAGGGAAGGTAGAATCTAGGTAGCCTTATCCCTACCCTAAAAGAACAGAGAAACTGTTTCCGATAGACCCTCGACTAAAGATCAAGACATACACACAAGAATTCAAATTTGGAAAAAATATGTAGAACTCATAACATCACCTTACTTTTTATTATATGAATCTCAACGTTTTTTTTTTTTTTTTTTGCCTTTTCCTTTCATATGATACCTGTTATACTTAAATTGATCATAGCACCTGATCTGGAAAAACATTGTAGTTATAATAGACCAGATAACATTAGGCACTACCAAGAAAAAAAAAAAGGAAGTATCACGGTGGTTATTTAGCCAAGAACTGCTTTAACTAAGGGCCCGTTTGGCCATAAAAAAAAAATTCACTTTGTTTGGGGAAATTTTTTATTTTTTTCATAATCAGTGTTTGGCCATGGAATTTTCAAATTTCACTTGAGGTTGAATTTCGAGCTTTTTCAGAAATTTGAAAAACTCCAAAAAGTTGTTTTTCAAAATTTTCACTTCAAATCACTCACAAAAATTCAAAAACAGCTCCAAATTGTATTCATGTTCAAACATAATTTTTCTATGGGTTAGAGAGAGATGCTCTACCTTCTCTCTAATAGTTCCCTCATCAAACTCCCCAAAACTACCTAGTTTTTTCTCATCTTTCCCCGATGAAGACAAAAGAAAAAAACAACTCAACCCAAAAGGAATCGACCCTCAATGCCTTAACATGAGAGATGATCATCCAAGCCTTAACGAAGGAGCAAGAAAACTCCATGGTAACGTCAGGCCCACCCCTCACTACCCCCCAATGGACATGGAAATAAGTATAGATCAATCCCCCGGTGAACTAGCAACAGGAGCAAACGACACTAACAACCCTACAAAGAGAGTATCCTTCTTGGATACCTTAATTTCTGACACTAACGCTAACATTGACTCAGAGGGTAGCCAAGTAACATTATAACAAAACATGGACTCCTATGAACCAGAAGATGAAATTGATAACTACCCTAACCCAAATTTCTTCATTCCCATCACCTCATCGGATAAGGAGCGTATATACAAAAACTGGACCAACGCACTCATTATTAAAATGTTTGGCAGAAGAGTTGGCTACCAATTCCTCCAAAAAAAAAAACTACATGCGATATGGAGACCAACTGAAACCCTATCTCTGGTGGACCTAGGATGCGACTGTTACCTAATAAAATTTTCTAAGAAAGAAAATTATAATAAGGCCCTTCATGAAGGACAATGGTTCATAGGGAATCAATTTCTTACAGTAAGGAAATGGGAGCCCAGATTTGTAGCCTCCAAAGCTACCTAACATACTCAGCTATATGGGCAAGACTCCCAGAATTACCTACTGAGTTCTATGACTACGACATACTTCAAAAAATTGGAGGAAAGTTAGGACAACTAATACGTATTGATGCCTGCACCAAATCCGCGCTAAGAGGTAAGTATGCTCGACTATGCGTATTAGTACCCATAGAAAAACCACTCAAAACCTACATTGTGATTGGCAAACATATACAAAGAATTACCTATGAGGGCTTCAATCTCCTATGCACAAACTGTGGCAGACTTTGGGCATAACCTAAGCAGCTGCCCATACCAAAACCCTAAGATGGCTGAACAAGAAGGTAAAAATTCACCCAAGAACCTATCCAAGCCAAACACTGTGGAAGCAATTACACAAAAGATCGACCAATGGACAATTGTATCCCACTAAAGGAAAAACAAAAAATATCAAAATAATCCCCATAATCCAAACCCTAGTAAAGACCTAGAGAACCCTAAGGGAATGACCATCAAAACGCCTATCCAAAGTTCACAATTGTGGCAAAGAACAGACGCAGCTTCTGCCCAGAAGCAACCACTGAACCAAAAGGAAAACCAATACCTCCTAGATAATACTCAGCCTCTAGAAGGTAAAATTGGATTCTCCTCACGTTCTTTCGTAAACTACATCCAACAAAAGGACAATACCCTACCCAATGACCTAGGACATCAACATCATCAAGACAAAACAATCCCAAGCTTTTCCACAATGGACCATGCTGTAACCAACCCAGAAAAGCATCCCTCCTCCATTAATTAGAGCTTTAACTCACATAAACATTTGGGTATTAACTCCTCCCAAACAAAAACCCAAAAAGGCCCTTCATTAATGGAACCAACGGATGAAAGTCACAAGGAACAATCCATGGACATAGATCCTACTATACCTACAAATAACCAATACTCCTCATTAATGCAAAACATTAGTAGCCCACAAACTAGGATCACTAACCCACCCCTGCAAGCTAACAGTCCTTTAGAAGACAACCATAGTACAAATCAACATCACCCCTTGTCAACTCCAAGTCAAAATTCCATTAATGAACAAGACATCTTGAATCCAAGGATAGACAAAACCTTTTCAACGCCTAATGGCCCAATTAACAGGGCAACGGATACAAATAGGATAGGAAATGTTTCATCAATTGTCAACTAATACAGATGAAACAACTACTCGCGAAATAGCGGGTTGTTTTTCCTCAACAAATATATGGCAACCGGTACAATTTGAAGTAACTCCTCGCAAACTAGGGACACGCCATAATGCAGTTACAAGCTTGCCAAATGTAAATGAAGCAACTGCTCACAAGCTTGGAACACATCAGAATGCGATTACAATTACAAGCTTACCAAATACAAATGAAGCAGCTAATTCTGGTGAATCAAAGCTCCATCTTTTAACCATTTCAAGCTCGCCAAGTCAAACAAAATTTGAATTTCCTCACGAATGGGATGTACCTGGACACGGTTCATTGATCCATCAATTATCAACTGATACAGATGAAACAACTACTCCCAACATAAAGAGTCATTTTTCCTCATCACAAGTGCAGCAACTGGTACAATTTGAAGTAACTCCTCGTAAACTAGGGGCACGACATAATGCAATTACAAGCTTACCAAAGACAAATAAAGCAACTGCTCACAAGCCTGGGCGCTCCATAACCCAATTATAATTACAAGCTTACCAAATACAAATGACGCGGCTAATACTAGTGAACCATATCTCCCTATTTTCCCATCTCAAGCTCGCCAACACAAACAAATAGAGTATTTCCTAGTAATTCAGATGAGACGGGACACATTTCATCAATTATCAACTGATACAAATAAAAGAACTGGTCGAAGACTAAGGAATCATTTTTCCTATTAAAGTTATCTTGTATCGTACAACTCTGCTTCGGTGCTATGTTATGCGTTGTGTTGTGTTAATACTATCTAATAATGACTGTGTTTTATTATATATTTTCCATCCTACTACTATATTTTCATTTCAGTAGATTGCTTTTCTTTTTCATTTTTGTTACGTCCCTAGTTCTTTTTTTCTTTCCAAAGAAGTTGGAATAAAAGACAGATCCTTGTTGTATATATATATTACTAGTAATTAGTGAGCAAATTCATGATCATAGAGTGGTAATATAAAACCTTAACTCTGTAAAATCAACACAATTGGTGAGAAGTATAATAAATATTAAACTATCAAGTTACATAAAAAATAATTACAGTCAGATCTCTCTATAACAACATCGTTATATAACAATCATTCACTATAAAAGCCAAGTATTGAGACAATTGGAGATTAGGCACGTGGGAATTATGTAATAGTTAGTTGTATAGTTCATTATAGTTAGGAAGTTTGTTAAGTTGGTAATGTGAGTTAGTTAGGTGGTTAGTAGTGAGTTAGTTGTTAGTATAAATAGTTTGGGCTGTACGGATTTTCATTACACAGAAAATGAGAGTATCTGATTCTCTCTCTCTTTCGTTTCCTTCTCTGATCTTATTTCCCCATTACTGATGCTTGAGACCTTGCTTGCATGGCGGTCTAGCACAAATCAGATCATGGTATCAGAGTCATGAGGCCATTAATATGGACCTAAGCTCATCGATCCTAGCTTAAATTTCACAATTTGTTTCTAGTTCAGTAGTCTCATCTTCTCTTTTGTGAATTTAGGGCATGAATTGAAGAAATCCAAAAATGGCGATTGTAGATGATACATTGCCAGAAAGTTTAAGTCATAATCATCCTCTATTCCTACACTCAACATATGATTCAGGAGCAATTCTGATAGCGCTGCAATTAACAGGATCGGACAACTATTCTGTGTGGAGCAGAGCAATGCGCATTGCGATACTAGGTCGCAACAAAATAGGATTCATTGAAGGTACCTATAAGAAGGAAGATTATGGTACAAATTTGGCAGATCTGTGGGAGAGGTGCAATGCAATCGTTCTCTCATGGATAATGAACTGTGTATCGAGTGATTTGCTGAGTGGAATTGTATATTCCTCAAATGCATGTGCTGTTTGGAAGGATATGAAGGAAAGATTCGATAAGGTCAATGGACCTAGAATTCTTCAGTTGCACAGAGCCATAGCTACTGCGAGTCAGGGAACAAGTTTAATTGCAACTTATTTCTCAAAGATGCGTGAACTGTGGGCTGAGTTTGATTGTTTGGCACCAGCTCCTGGTTGTGATTGTCCAAAGTCAAGTGAGTATGAAGTTTTCATGCATAAGCAGAAGTTATTGCAGTTTCTTATGAAGCTCAATAAGACATATGAACAAGCATATGAGCATATCATGTTGCGGAAGCCAAATGTATATAGTGTGAATAAGTCACAACTACTATACCAAAATTATGACAGCCACCAAATAATAAATAAGACAATAAAGCAACAATAAAGGGAACACCAGAATTTACGAGGTTCGGCTAATTTTGCCTACTCCTCGGACACAACCAATATTTTATTTCACTCCAAAAATACAAGTGAAATAATACTAAAGAGAGAAGATACAAATGCCTTAAACAGATGAGAAGGCAAATGAGAGGTGTGTTTCAATCCTAAACATTAGGCCTTCTTTTATAGGGGAAAAATCCCCCCCAAACTTAACTCCCAACCAATGTGGGACTTTGGCATTTTGCCAAACTTCAACAAATCTCCACCTTGGCAAAATTCCACATTTTCAATTCTCTCTCAATAACAAATTTTGGTTGTGTCTTCATCTTCAATCTTCAGTGTTCAACAATGTTGATCAAATCCAAACAATGTTGAAACTTGACCGCAGTCACCACCTTTGTCAGCATATCAGCAGGATTCTCTGTAGTATGAATTTTCTTCACCGTGACTCCACCTTTTTCTATGACTTCTCGTACGAAATGATACCGAACATCAATGTGCTTCGTCCTTGCATGATAAACTTGGTTCTTCGCTAATTGAATAGCACTTTGACTATCACAAAAAATTGTGATACCTTTTTGTTCAACACCAAGCTCCTTTAGCAATCCTTGAAGCCAAATTGCCTCTTTCACAGCATCTGTAATAGCCATGTACTCTGCCTCTGTTGTAGACAAAGCAACTGTTGACTGCAAAGTAGACTTCCAACTAACTGGTGCCTTTGCAAAAGTAAACACATAACCAGTAGTTGATCTTCGTTTGTCCATATCACCCGCAAAATCTGAGTCACAATATCCAACTACAGACTGATTGTCTTCCTGCTCAAAAACTAACCCGACATCTACAGTATTATGAATATACCGTAGAATCCACTTCACAGCTTGCCAATGCTCCTTCCCTGGATTGTGCATATATCTGCTAATAACTCCAACAGCTTGTGAAATGTCAGGCCTTGTGCAAACCATTGCATACATCAAGCTACCAACAACATTTGCGTATGGTACCTTTGACATATACTCTCGTTCAGCTTCATCCATTGGCGACATAGTAGTACTTAGCTTAAAATGGGAAGCAAGTGGAGTACTAACTGGCTTAGTCTTGTCATCTATGCCAAAACGTTGAAGTACTCTCTTCAAATATTCCTTTTGAGATAAACAGAGTTTCTTTGAACGTCTATCTCTAATTATCTCCATGCCAAGAATTTTCTTTGCCTCACCCAAATCCTTCATCTCGAACTCCTTCTTCAGTTGAATCTTCAACTTATCAATTTCTTCCAAATTCTTGGAAGCTATCAACATATCATCAACATATAGGAGAAGATATACAAAGGAACCATCTTTAAGCTTGTGCAAATACACACAATGATCGTATTTGCTTCTCTTGTACCCTTGCCGCAACATAAACTCGTCAAATCGCTTGTACCATTGTCTAGAAGATTGTTTCAATCCGTACAACGATTTTTCAAGTTTGCACACCATATTTTCTTTTCCAGCAACTTTGAATCCTTCTGGCTGAGTCATGTAGATTTCCTCCTCCAAGTTTCCATGTAAAAACGCAGTTTTTACATCCATCTGAACTAGTTCCAAATCCAATTGTGCTACCAAAGCCAACATAATTCTAATGGAGGAATGTTTTACAACTGGAGAAAACACTTCATTGTAATCAATTCCCTCCTTTTGAGCATATCCTTTGGCCACCAATCTTGCTTTGTAGCGAACATCTAATTGGTTAGGAAATCCTTCTTTCTTTGCAAATACCCATTTGCACCCAATTGCTTTCTTTCCCTTCGGGAGATTGGCCAATCTCCATGTATGATTCTGATGAAGGGACTGTATTTCATCATTCATGGAAATCCTCCACTTATCTTCTTCTGAACTTTGGACAGCGTCTTTATAAGTAGTAGGAACATCATCAGCTACAATTGAGGTTGCACAAGCAACCGTCTCTATGAGACGAACATGTTTCGTTATTGTTCTTTTTGGCCTGCTGGTTGCTATTGATTCAAGTTGTTGTTGAGATTCCTGAGTTGGAATCTCCTCTACTGGCTCTCCTTCCAGAGGGTAATCTTCATTTGTTTCCTCCTCTGCTTCTTGTGTAGGAAAAATAAATTTTCCCTCAAACTCCACCTGCTTAGAAGCACCTTCATTTTGTTTGGTATCTTCTGTTACCTTATTTACCATAGCAAATTCATCAAAGGTAACATCTCTGCTGAATATTACTTTCTTTGTCATAGGACACCATAAGCGATATCCTTTGACTCCAGAAGTAATTCCCATAAAAATAGCCTTCTTTGCCCTTGGATCCAATTTTGACTCCGTCACATGATAATATGCAGTTGAGCCAAACACGTGCAAAGAGTTATAATCTACAGCAGGTTTTCCGTACCATTTTTCAAATGGTGTTTTGCCATCAATAGCAGCAGATGGTAGACGATTAATGAGGTGACATGCATATGTAATTGCCTCAGCCCAAAATTCTTTGCCCAAGCCAGCATTGGACAACATACACCGTACCTTCTCCAGCAAGGTCCGGTTCATACGTTCTGCCACTCCATTCTGTTGTGGTGTATGTCTAACAGTGAAGTGTCGGACGATGCCATCATTTTCACAGACCTTATTGAAATGATCATTTTTGTATTCACCTCCATTGTCTGTGCGAATACACTTGATTCTCCTGCCTGTCTGATTCTCCACCATCGTCTTCCATTTGAGAAAAATTCCCAACACTTCATCTTTGCTCTTCATTGTATACACCCATACTCTTCGGGAAAAATCATCAACAAAGGTTACAAAATAGTGCTTCCCACCCAATGAAGGTGTTTTGGAAGGACCCCAAACATCAGAGTGTACATAATCCAAAATGCCTTTAGTATTATGGATCGCTGTACCAAATTTAACCCTTGTCTGTTTCCCTTTAACACAATGCTCACAAAACTCCAAGTTGCAAGCCTTTACTCCTTTTAACAATCCTTGATCTGATAGAGTTTTCAAGGATTTTCCTCCAGCATGTCCCAAGCGCATGTGCCATAGCTTGGTTGCTTCTGCCTCTTTGTCGTCACTGGATGTTACTGTCGCTGTCCCAATAACTGTACTGCCACGATAGCGGTACATATTATTATTCTTCCGATTAGCCTTCATTACCACTAGTGCACCGGAGCATACTCTCATCACTCCATTTTCTGCAATGATTTTGAACCCTTTTGATTCTAGGGCTCCCACAGAGATGAGATTCTTCTTCAAATCCGGTACATATCGAACATCTATCAATGTTCTGATCATTCCATCATGGTTCCTTAATCGTATTGAACCAATGCCATATGAGGTAAGAGGGCTGTTATCCGCTGTGTGGATGACTCCATATTCTCCTTCTTGAAATTCCACGAACCAGTCCCTGTTGGGACACATATGATAGCTACAAGCCGAGTCCATCAACCATATGTCTGATGATGTTGATGACTCTGTTGTAACTAATGAGAAGTCTGAATCATCACAATCAGCTACATTTGAATCCATAATAGCCTTTCCATTGTTATGTTTGGCCTTATTCTTCAACTTCGGACAGTCTTTCTTCCAGTGCCCTTTTTCTCGACAAAAGGCACATTCATCTTTGCTGGGTCTGGATCTTGACTTGGATCTTCCCTTCTTTGTCCTCGTTTGATTTTGAGGACGACCCCTCACAAACAGTGCTTCTCCTTCTCCGCCCTTCTGTTTTTCTCGCTTTCTTTGTTCATAGCTGTACAAAGCTGAACAAACTTCTCTGAGAGAAATTTCGTCATTTCCATGGAGTAGAGTAGTTTCAAGGTGCTCGTACTCATCAGGAAGTGACGCCAACAACATTAAGGCCAAGTCACCATCATCATAAGTTGTATCCATATTTTGCAAATCTGTGACCAACTTATTGAAACTGGTGATATGTTCATTCATCGTGGTACCAGGAACATAGGTGAAGTGAAACAGTCTCTTCTTCATGTACAATTTATTTTGACTGTTTTTCTTCAAAAATTTATCCTCCAGTGCTTTCCATAATTTACTTGCAGAAGTTTCCTTTGTGTATGGATATTTCTGCTCTCTAGCAAGGTAGGATCGAATGGTACCGCAAGCAACACGGTTGATAATTCTCCAATCTTCTTCTCCAATAACATCTGGTTTCTTTTCTTCAATGGCCAGATCTAGCCCTTGTTGAAAAAGGACATCTAGAACCTCGCCTTGCCACATCCCAAAATGTCCGGACCCGTCAAAAATTTCTACCGCAAATTTCGCATTTGACACAATTCTTGTCATAAGCGAAGATGCCAATGATGACGTATTGTTGACACTTGATGTAGATTCTTCTTGTTTATTGTCCCCCATATTTGACACAAATATTATTTAATAGCTGACGACACAAATCAAGATTATTTCCTTTCTGATGTAGAAGATCAGACTAAGCTGCAACTACAGAGCATACTCAGACAGAACCTTGACTCAGTTACCAAGATAAATCTTTTCTGATGTGGAAGATCAGACTATGCTGCAACCACAGAGCATACTTAGACAGTACCTTGGCTCTGATACCAATTGTTGCGGAAGCCAAATGTATATAGTGTGAATAAGTCACAACTACTATACCAAAATTATGACAGCCACCAAATAATAAATAAGACAATAAAGCAACAATAAAGGGAACACCAGAATTTACGAGGTTCGGCTAATTTTGCCTACTCCTCGGACACAACCAATATTTTATTTCACTCCAAAAATACAAGTGAAATAATACTAAAGAGAGAAGATACAAATGCCTTAAACAGATGAGAAGGCAAATGAGAGGTGTGTTTCAATCCTAAACATTAGGCCTTCTTTTATAGGGGAAAAATCCCCTCCAAACTTAACTCCCAACCAATGTGGGACTTTGGCATTTTGCCAAACTTCAACAGATCATGATGATGGATACATTTCCGCTTTGAATAAGGCTAACTTTATGTTGATGGAAAGGGAGAGCCAAAGAAGCATGGCAAATGTAGTAGTTCCCGCTGAAAATGCTGAGATGACAACTCTATTAACAACAAAAGGATTCAACAATCAAAAACCTAGGAAAAATTACAATGTGTTATGTGATTATTGCAAAATGAAAGGACAAAGTAGAGAAGGATGCTACAAGTTGATTGGATATCCTGATGATTTCAAGTTCAAGAAGAAATTTGGAGGCAACACAGCTCACAATGCAATGACAATGGATTTCAGACCACAAGCTGCAGGAGGAAGAGGCCAAGATGCTTTCAAAGTTCCTCCAATTTCACATTTCACAATAGAACAATACAGTCAGATCCTTAAGCTGCTCAACAAGGAGAATGTGCCAGAAGTATCAGCTAATATGGCAGGTAGTATTAGTGCTTACTTTATTAATGGTAATGATCATGAATGGATTGTGGATACTGGAGCTACAAATCACATGACCTCTAATTAGAAATGTTATAACACAAATTAGAAGTAGCTGGAATTCATACGAAAAAAGGTACACTTACCTAATGGAGAAGTATCAAATGTGACACATAGGGTCTTATAATATAGCAAATGCAGGAAGAATTGACAATGTGTTATACTTACCTGAGTTTAAGTATAATTTGTTGTTAGTGTCTAAGATCACAAAGGAGTTAAATTGTTGTGCAGTTTTTTATCCTTATTTTTATCTACTTCAGGACCTTTGCAGTGGGAAGGTGAAGGTGATTGGTAAGAAGAAGGGAGGACTCTACCTATTACCACAAAATACAACTAGGAATAATAAATGAATAATTCAAGGTTTGGCTGTGAGTAAGATAGAACTGGACATTGAACTCTGGCACAGAAGACTAGGACATGCTTCAGTAGGAGCATTGAAGGAGTTGTTTTCATTAGTATATGATGATTGTAAAGGAAAAATAGACAATTGTAGTGTGTGTTCTTTAGCTAAACATTGTAGATTTCCATTTAGCACAAGCAGTAGTAGAGCTGAAGATATATTTCACTTGTTGTATGTTGATGTATGGGTACCATATGTTGTGCAAACCTTTGATGGTAATAAATTATTTTTGACAATTGTTGATGATCATTCAAGAATGACTTGGGTTTATTTGTTGAAATTGAAAAGTGATGTGTTGCTTTTGCTGAGAAATTTTATAAAACTAGTGCAAACTCAGTTTAATAGACAAGTTAAGGTGATCAGGACTAACAATGGGACAGAGTTTGTGAATGAGGCATGTCGTAAACTTTTTCAGTCTAATGGAATTGTTCATCAAAGGTCTTGTGTCTATACACCTCAACAAAATGGAATTGCTGAAAGGAAGCACAAACATGTGCTAGAAATAGCAAGAGCCATGAGGTTCTAAGGACATATACCCTTGAAATTTTAGGGACACTGTGTTAGCAGCAGTTTATGTCATAAATAAACTGTCATCAAGTGCATTAGCAGGAAAAAGTCCTTATGAAATGTTTCATCAGAAGAAGCCAAACATTGAGCATATAAGGACCATTGGTTGTTTGTGTTTTGCAAAGAGAATGAATATACATGACAAGTTTGAAGCTAGGGCAACAGCAGTAGTTTTGATGGGCTATTCAGGAGTTACAAAAGGCTATATCCTGTATGATTTGTCTAAGGAATGTTTCTTCATAAACAGAGATGTTTTTAAGGAGTCTTTCTTTCCTTTCAAATTCAAGAAGTAAGAGAAACAGCCTATGTTCTTAGACATAGACATTCAAGCACATGATGCAGAAGTCTCTCTACCAGTTCATTCACTAATTCTTAATACTGAGGAACAAGACTGTCCTTAATGATGTTCTAGGAACAGTTGATAATGGGGAAGGCATAACTCTAGCAGATCATCAATAATTCAATCAAGAAGAGACAGAACAAATAGCCAATGAAGTCCCAAGCAGTGATGGAAATGGGCCTAGGAAGTCTGCCAGAGACAAACGAGTGCTAATATGGATGACTGATTATGTGACCGTTGCTGCACTAGATCAATCAGATAAGCCTTACTCTCTTTGCAACTCTGTTTCCTATGATGGATTGAAGTCATCTTATCAACATTATTTGACAGCTTTCTCAGCTATCACTGAACCACAGACTTTCCATGAAGCATCTAAAGACAAGAGATGGATTGAAGCCATGAAGGCAGAAATTCAAGCATTATAAGACAACAAGACATGTGAGTTAGTTACATTACCAGCAGGGAAAGTTCCCATAGGTTGTAGATGGGTATATAAGGTGAAGTACAAAGCCAATGGGGATGTTGAGAGATTCAAGGCACGGTTGGCAGCTAAGGGATATAGCCAGAAAGAAGGCCTAGACTACAATGAAACTTTTTCACTAGTGGTAAAAATGGTTACAGATAGAGCTGTGATTTATATTGCAGCTACTGAAGGGTGGCATATACATCAAATGGATGTATATAATGCTTTTCTTCAAGGGAATCTTTATGATGAAGTGTACATGAATCTACCTGAGGGATTTATCAGCCAGGGGGAGAATGAAGGCAAGGTGTATAGGCTTGTCAAATCTCTTTATGGGTTGAAATAAGAAAGCAGGCAGTGGAATGTAAAACTTATTGAAGCCTTGGTATCTCAAGGTTTTGTGCAAAGCTCCCTAGACTATTCTTTATTTACTAAGAAGCATGACAGTAAAGTTGTAGTCATTCTAGTTTATGTGGATGACATGCTGATTACTAGTAATGACTTAACACTCATTGAAGAAACCAAGAAGCAGTTGCATCAGACCTTCAAGCTGAAGGATTTGGGTGAGTTGAAGTATTTCTTGGGCATTGAGTTTTGTAGATCTCATAGAGGAATCATGATGAATCAGAGAAAGTATAGTTTGGAGCTTATATCAGAAATGGGCTTAAGTACAGCTAAGCCAAGCTGGACGCCATTGGATTGCAACCAAAAGCTCACAACTACTGAGCTGGATGAGGTTGCAGGATCAAACAATGATGAATTATTGGAAGATAAGGGAAAGTATCAGAGGTTGATTGGGAAGTTGTTATATCTCACATTGACCAGGCTAGACATTGCCTTTGTTGTACAGACACTTAGTCAATTTATGCAAAATTCAAAGAAGTCACACTGGGAAGCAGCCATAAGAGTAGTTAAGTATGTGAAAGGGGAACCAGGATTGGGAATTTTGATGAGCAGCAATAAGAAGAACACATTGACTGCTTTTTGTAATGCTGATCGGGCATCTTGTCCAAATAAAAGGAAGTCTGTAACAGGCTTTATTGTGAAACATGGAGATTCATTAGTTGAATGGAAATCAAAGAAGCAGAATACAGTGTCAAAAAACTCAGGAGAAGCAGAGTACAGAAGCATGGCTTCAGTGGTTTCAGAATTAGTATGGTTAACAGGAGTATTCAAGGAGTTGGGAGCAGAAATAGAGTTGCCAATTTTGGTACATTGTGACAACAAAGTTGTACTACAGATAGCAGCAAATCCTGTATATCATGAGAGGACAAAGCACATTGAAATAGATTATCATTTCATTAGAGAGAAGATTCAAAAGGGGATGATCAAAACAATGCACGTAGGGTCAATAGATCAACTTGCATACATTCTTACAAAGGGGCTTGCAAGACAGCAACATGAATTTTTGATGTCCAAACTGGGAGTGCACAACATCTTTGCACCTACCAGTTTGAGGGGGAGTATTGAGACAATTGGAGATTAGGCACGTGGGAATTATATAATAGTTAGTTGTATAGTTAATTATAGTTAAGAAGTTTGTTAAGTTGGTAATGTGAGTTAGTTAGGTGGTTAGTAGTGAGTTAGCTGTTAGTATAAATAGTTTGTACTGTACAGATTTTCATTACATAGAAAATGAGAGTATCTGATTCTCTCTCTCTCTCTCTCTCTTTCGTTTCCTTCTCTGATCTTATTTCCCCATTACTGATGCTTGAGACCTTGCTTGCATGGCGGTCTAGCACAGATCAGAACACCAAGTTTCTTTTGGAACCAAATTCTATGATATGTTATAATGTATGTTCTATATAACAACACTTCGCTATAACAACCAAAAAAAATCCGGAACAAATTAGGCTATTATAGAGAGGTTTGATTGCATAGATAACTGTGTATAATAAGTTAATGAACAAAAATAAAAAGAAAACTTACTATAATGTATAAGTTATTAAGTTATTAATGTATATATGATCTACACACGTTCGGGAAATAGGCACTAGCATTACAAATAATAAAGGGAATTGAAATAATTGAAAAGAAAAACTCTAAGGAATACAGAAAATAAAGAGAAACAATGAGTGTATTGTTTTATTGATGGTACAGAGTTCTCTTGAAATGTAAGTTACATCAGAATAGTGGACTGTTTGGGGCGAGTGGGGCAAAATACTCGCCCCAAATATCTCGGGGTTGGTTGAAGAGTCCATAGGACTCACAACCTTATTCCCTTAGACTCGATCGGATATGCCAACAAGTGTGCATCGTGGGCTAGACACGCCCGTGACGGAAGGATGTACATGTCCAAGTTCCCTGACGACTTAGAGGCAAATCTAGACTTCTGACATCGGGTTCAACTGAATCCATAACTTTCGACACGAAACATAAATTTTTGTGAAAAATCTACTAAAATTCTACTAACAAATAGTAGATACAAACCCACAATTTCAGAAATATAATGGGTTCAATGGTAAGAACATTAAAAGCTGAACTCATAGAGTTTAAATCCTGTATCCGCCTCTACTTGACGTAACACCATAAGTAGTTTAGTAATGAACATTTCATCGTAGAGTTGGACGTGAAAGAAGTTGGATACGGGGCGTTGAACCTTTAGGATGAAGAGGACTGCTCCAGACCAGGCAAGTAAGCCTGTGGCCAGTGGCGAATCTAGGAATTTAAGTTCGTGGGTGCTTAGCTTTTTCTGATATAAAGTTATTAGCAATCACATTACATAAATGCATAACTATTGGAACACGATGATAAAAAAAGTTAACGAGAAAACTCATAGTATTAATATTATAGACGCCGTAAAATTGTGATGGAAAGAATGAAAAAAGAGAAAGTTGCTTGATAATATGAGGAGAAAAAAAGGGAATAATTTGTTTGTTTTAAAAGGCTTGTCGGGAGAAGGATTTGAACCCTCACTCATTCAATATTCATAAACTTCCAGCACCCTTCCTTAACCAAAGAACCCACTAGACTTTTTGTCTCCTGGGTGCTTTCTGTTTTTTTATATTCATTTTCTCAAAATTTCTACACAATTATATATACTTGGAGCTAAGATTAATGGGTGCTCGAGCACCCAAATTCAATGAATAGATTCGTCCTTGCCCATGGAGAGCACGTGCTATTTTTATTACTACAGAGAGAAGCAGACCCAGGATTTGAAGTTGGAGGTGTACTTTTGAGTTCAACCCAAATATGTTTTTGTCGAACTTTATCGATGCCGATGACCCCTCTCAGTATAGCATAGGTCTGCCTCTGGCTAAAGACATAACCCGATAGTCATGTTTGGTGCTGATCAATTCCTGCCATTATTTTGCAGAATATTTGGTCAATTTCTACATTAGATGTCAACTTTATCGTATAGTAAGGGTGTTTTGTGGCTGGGCCCAGCCCGGGACCGCGTGCCAAACGGGCCAAAAGGGCCTATTCAAATGGGCCGGTCTCTAGCGGTCCAAAAGCCCATAGTGGGCCGGTCCTTGCCAAAAAGCCCGCGAGCCCGGGACCGTTTAGCCCTGGACAGGTAGGCAGGCCTGGGCCGGTTCAACCGGGCTAAACGGGCCCAACGGCTAATTTTTTTAAATTTTTTTTTAAAAAAGGGCCAACGGTTAGAATTTAAAATGTAGCCGTTGGACTGCATTTTTAGCCGTTTGGCACGTTCAAAAATAGTCATTTGTCCCCCAAACTTTGTTTTATCCCCAAACTTTTTATAATTACACTTTTTCCTTATTCTTAACTATAAATACCCTCTCATTCTTTCATTTTTACTCACAAATTCATCAATCTCTCTCAAATTTTCTTCTATAATTGCTTACTTTATTATTGCAATTTCGTGAAAAATTGTGAAGTTGGTGAATTGAAGTATTCAAGTTTTCAAGTCTTCAACGATATTCAATTTTCAAGAAGTTGTTCGTCAATTCGGTAAACTCGTTCCAACTCTTAAATTTTAATATTATAGTTTTGTGTATTTTATTTAGTATAATTATAATTAATATGGACTTTTCTTTGAAAAAAATATTTGGGGGTAAGGGTAAGGGAAAATCTAAAATTGGTGAATTTAGTCGCCAAACTACTACTCTTCCCCCGGCTCCCCGACCCAGATCTGTTACCCGTCCTCCTCCACATGTTATTCTTGATAGTGATAACCCTTGTTTTCAATTTTTCTATAGTCAATTTTGCCATGATGTTGCACCAGGTCAACAATTAAATGAAGAAGCTATGAATGTTCTTTATCCTAATCAAACTATCTTTGAAAATGTAGAGGAAAATGATGATTTAGATGAAACACAACCGGATTTAGATGATACACCTACTTGTCCTGTTAATAACCCAACTGATGCCCCGCCTGAAGTAACCTCTACTTTTAATAGACAACCTTCTAAACGGCCCGAAACATCTCTTGTTTGGCACTTTTTTACTCAACTAAGAGAACAAAATAAGGCTAAGTGTAAAACTTGTGGGTCTTTGATGGCTCATAAATTTACTGGAGACCGTAGCGGTACGGGTAGTTTGACTAGACACATAAAGACACACCCTAGAGATAAAGTTAGATATTTACAAATGAAAGTTGCGCAAGAGGGAACAAGTGTAGATAGTACGGTTAACCCTAGTACAGGGTCAAGAAATTGCCTTAGATAAAAAACAAAATTCAAAAAAAATAGCCCGGAACTAAAAAGCTCGTTTAGGCCAATGGGCCCGCCCCATTTAGCCCGGGACCATGTGGGCTTAGGACCACAGTGGGCCGATCCCACCCATTTGGACCGTTAGTCCCAGGACCGCCAAAGTCCGGGACCGTTTGGCTCGTTTAGGCCCGGGCCCGAACCACAATACAGCCTTATCGTATAGTAACAATTACTATTCGTTCTTAAGTATCAAACCGAATCCAACTGCTCACAAGCAAACAAAACAAATCTATCAAAATGTTCGAAACAGAAACAATAACAAGGAAAATATAAACATAGCTTTATGATCAAATCCAGTCATAAACTAAGCCTAAGATTATAAGAAACTAATTAACTGCATATAGAAAACACGACTCTTAATTCGCCGAAATTGGCATCTATACATAATTTATTTACATAGAGTGGTCATCTTTGATTATAATAAGTAGCGTCAAGTCTTATTTCCCTATATATATAACAACTCTATGAGGCATTGCCATAGCAACATTTGGTAATTTCTTGCCTATACAGACAGCAAAATTTTAAGCCATGGCCAAAATCAGTGGTCTATTTTCTGTAGCTGCATTTCTCATGATATTTGCACTGGCGACGAAACAATCGTCCGCTTCAATCGTAGTAATTGGTACGAATGAAGCAACTCATCGCAAACTAGGGGCACGCCAACTCGAACTTACAAGCTTACCAAATACAAATGAAGCAACTTTTGGTGGATCAGGACACCGGTATTCTTACATTTCAAGCTTGTCAGCTCATGCAAATGCAATTATAACTCCTCAAGATGGAATTATAATTGCAAATGAAGCGACTCCTCTCAAAATTGGGATGCGCCACGGTGTAATTACAAATGAAGCAACTCCTCGCAAACTTGGGGTACGCCAGGGTCTAATTACAAACTTGCCGAATACAAATGAAGTAACTCATCGCAAGCTTGAGATACGCCAAGGTGGAATTACAAATAAAGTAACTCCTCGCAAGCTTGGGACACGCCTGGGTGGAATTACAAATAAAGCAATTTCTCGCAAGCTTGGGGCATGCCTGGGTGGAATTACAAACTCATTGAATACAAATGAAGCAACTCATCGCAAGCTTGGGATACGTCAGGGTGGAATTACAAATAAAGCAACTCATCGCAAGCTTGGGATATGCCAGGGTGGAATTACAAATGAAACCACTACTCACAAGCTTGGGGCACCCCTGGGTGGAATTACAAATGAAGCAACTCATCGCAAGCTTGGGGCACGTCTGGGTGGAATTACAATTGAAGCCACTACTCGCAAGCTTGGGGCACGCCTGGGTGGAATTACAAACTCACCAAATACAAATGAAGCACCTCCTCGCAAGCTTGGGGCCCGCCATAACGCGGTTACAAGCTTGCGTAATGCAAATAAAGCAACAAACTTTGGTGGATCAAAATACCAGGATTCTCCCATTTCAAGCTCATTAGCTAAGACAAGTGTAATAATTCCTAAAGGCCCATTTATAATTACAAATGAAGCAACTACTGGCAAGCTGAGGAAACGCCAGAACCCAATTATAATTACAAGCTCGCCACATACAAATGAAGCAGCTGATTCGTTTGAATCAGGGCTCCATTATTTCCACATCTCAAGCTCGCCAACTCAAACAAATAGAGTATTTCCTCGCGATCCAGATGAGACGGGACATGTTTCAAGCTCGCCAACTCAAGCAAATGTAGTTCTTCCTCGTAAACCAGGGATGGGACACGACGACTAGGGGATTGTTTTTCTCCCATCAAAATTGTACCAACCAGTACAGTTTGAAGTAACTTCACATAATTACTAATGGTTGCTCGATCGAGCCCACTATGTATAATAAGTATATGTTCCATGAGAGATCATGGTTATCTTGTATATGTATATGTGTTGTATTAATACTATCTATGCTCTGTGTGTTTTGTTATCTTCCATTCTAGCTGCATAGAGAGCATGAAATCTTAATTTGCCGAAATTGGAATCTCTACATATACACATTTTAAAGGACCTTAAAACTGGTCACTTTCATATTATTTTATAGAAGAGACAGAGCATATGAGCTGAGGACTCAACAGCACACAATCAGAGGCAGAGGCAGATTCGGGATTTGAAGTTTGTGATTTCCTACGGCGACCTCAAGTTAATACTACAGTAATAAATGGGTTCACAATCAAATATATGTGGATATTCAGTGCATTTCATGAGCTGTTATTCAGCTAGTGATTCGATTAGGCCAAATCAAGCAAATGCAGTAACTCCTCGCAAACTAGGCGCACGCCAGAACCCAATTACAAGCGCGTTTAATATAAATGAAGTAATTTCTGATGAATTAGGGAACCACTATTCATCTAGTGAATCGAGCTTGTCTACTCAATCAAATGCAGAAATTCCTCGCAAACTAGGGGGACAACAACAACTACTATTTCCATGCCTCAGTCTCAAACAACTTGAGGTCGGCTATATGAATCCTTGCAAACTAGGGGATAACAACAACAACAACTACTACTACTTCTATACCTCAGTCTCAAACAAGTTGAGTTTGTTTATATGAATCCTCAGAAACTAGGGGGACAACAACAACTACTATTACTTCTATACCTGAGTCTCAAACAAGTTGAGGTTGTTTATTTGAATCCTCGAAAACTAGGGGGACAACAACAACCGCTATTACTTCTACGTCTCAGTCTCAAACAAGTTGAGGTCGCCTTAGTCTTTCAACTATTGATAAATTCTGACTTTAGTCTTTGTGATATCTGACTAAGCATATTTAACTTAATTGGAATGTGCACTTTTAATCCCTCTCCTTGGGAATATTTACAAATTTACTAGAATTGTTTATCGTTCTACCATTTAATTATCCATGTATTATGTAAAATTTGTGTTATTACTCCATATTTGACGATAATATGATTCTAAACATAGCCCAATTACTATAACATATTTCTTACATATAGGGACCAAAAACATACATTTTAATTAATTGAAGATTCAATGTGTTGAGTCATATATTACAAGGACAGAAATAAGAATTTACAAATAACCGAGGGACCAAATTTATAGTTACACAAATTTCTAAAACTTGTTTCAAAGGACAAGCTTCTAAAGTGTTACATTTCTTTCGTGCACGTAAATTGAAACGAAAAAAATATACAAATATACATTCATTATAATTCTATATAACTAATAAGTGAACAAAACTACCCTTAAGTAAAGGGATTTTAACATATTTGATTGGTCGGTTATAAATAATTATATCTTCTAGCCAAATATAAAAGGGAAAAGGCAAAAATTGTCTCTATACTATCGAAAATTAGTCACGTTTATACCCGTTTCTACTTTCGGTCCAAATATACGCCTACCGTTAGTAAAGTAGACAAAATCATCCCTAACCCTAACAGAAGTCCACCATGGCAGCGGGACCCTTCTCTTAAACTGCCAACTAGGCAAATATTAACCCAAATATTAAAGATCCATGCCCATTTCTTTGACCCATGCTCATTTTTTTGACCCCTCCCTTCCAATTTATACTCATTTCTCTTTACAAATCCATACTCGATCCACCCACTCCCCTCAACTGTTTATTCTTTATTCTTTTTATTTTCATTTTTTTCCTTTACATCCTTATCTTAGCACAATTCCATTCAAAATCAGAAATCTAAGCAAACTTTCTGGCAAAATGAAATGACAAAAAATTCGTCACTGGAGCTCTAACTTTCCAGATTCAAGGCACAAAGATTTAACCAATTCTAATTTAAATAACAAGTTGCAACGTCTTCGGCAGATCAGAAAAAGTGGATAAAATACTCTTTCTTTTTTCCGATCAAGCTCTAACAAAAGGGTACAAATGATAAAAAAAAATCTGATCAGGCGCTGGTCTCTCCATCTTCAAATCATCATCTTGGATTCATAAAAGGATTATAATGAACCAAAGGTCCCAATAGATCTAAAATCACCAGTGAAGCTGGATTTTCGACCAAATTCCGATGAGTATCTTCACTGATGACAAGACAGAGAAAGGAGAAGTTGCCGAAGCTTTTTCCGACCTAACTCCGATGAATTTCTTCACTGATAGTTCTTAATCATGCTTGAACATCTGATTGGAGCACACTACAAGCTTTAAGATTTGAGAATAATAAAAAGAGAAGAAAAGAAAATATAGGGTGGACGGGGAGATGGAAAGTGACGATTTGGGAAACAAATTTTTATATTTGGGCGGTGGAGAGGGCAGATGACATGGCATAAGAGATGGGTGTGTTGGGGGGTCTGGTTTGCCGGCGAGCTTTGGTAGAGAGATAGAGAGTGAGAGAGAGAAAGGTGGGACCCATAAGGTATTTTTATAAGTTGGTTAAAGAAATAGGCATGGACCTTTAATATTTGGGTTAATATTGCCTAATTGGCAGCTTAAGAGAAGGGTCCCGCTGCCACGGTGGACTTCTGTTAGGGTTAGGGATGATTTTGTTTACTTTACTAACGGTAGGCGTATATTTGGACCGAAAGTAGAAACGGGTATAAACGTGACTAATTTTCGATAGTATAGGGACAATTTTGGCCTTTTTCCCAATATAAAATGTATATATTGATTATAAAAATATATATATTATATTCAAATATAAAAATATATATGTTTTGACTATTATTTTAAGGGCTATTAAACTGTATATCCCAAATAAATTCCGGTTCTTTAACCTTTATTGACACCTTACTTTCCCTTTTTCCTAAGACAAAATAAGAAAATTCCAACCGCTCTCCAAATAATAACCGAAAAAGTGTATATTTTATGTATATATATACATTCTTTATGTTATATATAAAAAATATACAAATTTTATTTATTTTTCGACTACCGAATATAAATAGTTTTTGGCGCGGGCTAAAAGTGATAATACCCTAAATTCCAATAACATTAATTTGGACTTAGAAATAAAGAAGTGGGTGCCACGACGTCGTATAGTCCACTTATGTGTTTTTTCCTGCTGATCTCTCTCTACTGAAGAATGAATAACATTAAAACAAGAACTGCAGAATAAATTTTTTTAGAGGAAAATGACGACTTCAAATTTGGAAGTTCCTTTGCAAGTTCCCACCTTTCATCATACCCCTTATTATTGGTACACTCTCTCCTTTTTTTTTTCCTCTTTTTGTTTTTGGGTGGGGGGTGGGGGTGGGGGGGAGGTGGGGCTGGGGTATATATGCATTCTTGAAAAATAGACATAGCTGGCGATTGCTGTTTGTTTATGAAATTTGATGCATAAATGATGATACCCTTTTGGTTTAAAGACCTAATTTTTAAGTGAATTTCACAGCTGAATAGTTTTAGAAAGTATATATGAAAATTGGTCAAGAAAGCTGGTAGGACACCACTGTTACGAAAACCAAATATATTTGTGAAAATTTGTAAATGAATAAAGAACGAGCTGAAATTTTCTTTGTAATGTGAATTAAACAGTTGAAGCCATAGTTTGTATTGTTTTTGGTTTGGTCGGGTTTACCCACCCGGTGTCCGATACCCTCATTGGAGCCCAACTATATCCGGATAAGGCCCACTCAAGGGGGAAATGCTCCCTAACAGGATTTTTTTTCATATCCAGAGCTCGAACCCGAGACCTCTGGTATCTATCCCACCGCACACCATTTCGGTAGTTGAAACCATAGTTGAATGAGTAGAAAAGTGGAATAATTATTTTTTTAGCTAAAAGAAGTAAACGTACTAGTACTATTCTTGTATTTTCTTATTCTTGGTTCTTTATTATTACATGTTGTATCATTCGCTTCCGTTACCCTATTACATTATTGTTACTATTGTTTGTTGCTTTATTTTTTATTGTTTCTTGAGCCGAGGGTCGATCAAAAACAGTCTCTCTACCTTTATAAGGTAGGAGTAAGGCATGCGTACACACTACCCTCCCCAAACCCCACTTATGAGATTACACTGGGTTCTTTGTTGTTGTTGTAAAAGAAGTAAACGAGATAATAACTTGTCAATCTTTTATTTGGTTGAGGAAGTTTAATGTACTAGTGCAAAATAAATTGAAGGTATATTCTGAGCTTATTCAGGAAGAAATTTATCTCCCTTTGTAAAAATATATGGTCATAGCAAGTAGGGAACTTTTGAAACCTGTGGAATCTCTCTATTTAGAATTATTCAACCTAAGTATTTTTCTTCTCAAATTTGACATGTCCGTTTTTAGTTTCCATTCACTTTAAGCTTACGTGCTGAGGATATAGAGGATTCATATGACCCAACTAATTTAGAATTGACACAGTTGATAGAGTGATTAAGATTATCTAGCACTAATGAGAAGTGTTTTCTGTCTGCTTTCTATATTTACTTTTTATTTCAGCGAGGAAAACGTCTACCTGCTATGCAAAAAGCTATGTGATGATGGGCTGGCAAATACCGATGGTTCTGATCTGTTTATTATTTTCATTTCCAATGAGAAGAAGCAGGTAACTACTCTTTGCTCTTCCTTTGGTTACTCGTTACTCTCTTAAGAAGTTCATGCACTTCGATGATACTTCATTTCAGTGAAAATGATACTCGTATAAGATGTGTTTTGCTACTAGTCATGGTAATGTTTTCCGTTATACTAGCGAATAGTTTACTGGATAACAAAATGATGTTAATTACAAGCCTTTGTTTGCAAATAGAATAGACTAATTGTTTATAACATTTGATGAACTTGGTCTTTCGCATTTTGCTTGCCATTTGACAATTCTTTGTATTACATTAACAGTTCAATTTGTCTCTCTATCCCCAACTCCAACAAATAAAAAAGGATGAAGGGAATTTCATGTATACCCGTATCTGAAAATGTTCCAGGGCACTTAAATGAGTTAATGATAAATATGACTTAAACTTTCTAGTATTTTGTTGCCTTCCAGCTTAGTTGGTTTATAAAGGAGAGAGACGGAATGGACGACAGTTAAGTTGTTCCTAGAAAATGTGTTGGGCATATTCACTAGTTTAATGACATGCTTTCAGATTCCTTTGTGGCATCAGAAGGCTAGCCAGCGAGCAGAGGGAGTTATTCTGTGGGACTATCACGTCATTTGTGTACAGGTCAGATTAACCTACTTAGTTCTAGTATAAGCTGTAAAGCTATTAGGGATTTCATGTCCTTAAGTATATCTGGTTGCAATGCTAATGCAGAAAAAGGGAAATGAGAACTCTTCATCGCTAGTGTGGGATTTAGATTCAAGCCTTCCGATTCCATCTCCTCTTGGCTCCTATGTTGCTGAGAGCATTCGTCCATCAATTCAAATATTTTCAGAATTCAAAAGGTAATAACTTTTCTAGTCCCAAGACGAAACATGACTTCATTGAATACATCGATAAAGCTACATATCACTAGAACTTTTGTTCTTAAATGAGGAAGAACTGTTATTTCATTCCCTTCCGTAGTTCCGTTGGAGCTAGATATTTCATATGTGCTCAAATTTAGAATTCTTAAACTTGTGATGCAAAAGTAGTTGTACTGCCTTTCTGTGTGTTATTCTTCGTTCCCGCCTGATGTCATCCTGACCTTAAAACGTTTCTAACTTTCCTTCATACTACATGTTAAACATTTAAGCTCTACTTAGTGAATCTCATTTTTCTATTTATGTTTAATAAATTAGCTTTATTTGTGGTCGATCCTGTAATGGTGGTCTCATGAAATAAATAATGCTCCTTTACTGACCTCTCTGAAGAAATAACTAAAATGTTTTTCTTCTGGTTTTAAGCAATGTTGCCAATATCGTGCATGGAGTAATAAGCTAACTGCAACCACATGAACCAAAATTGGCAATTTCAGGTTCTTTCGAGTTGTGCATGCCCCTATATTTCTCCGACACTTTGCATCTGATAGAAGACACATGAAGGATTCTGCTGGAAATTGGATTGCTGAACCGCCATTGCACGAAGCTATTGTTGCTGAAGGTAAATACAGGAAATAAAAGTTCACAAAATTATGCTTTTGCCATTTGTTGGTAGCGGGTAACTTCATTTTAATGAATGAAAGGACGTCTAGGTTAAATAATTGTTGCTCTCTTAAGTCGGGCACTTATTAAAGTTTCATAGCCTGCATGTTACTTTAGGCACCTAAACTCTGGTTATCTATGCATAAAAAACTCTCTTCAAAACAATTTATGTCTTACAGTAAAAAATAGTGGCATTTCTTTAATGCGTTCTGCATTTATGAAAATACTCGGGCCATTTTGAAATTCTTAGAAGTTCAAGGAACTTTGGTGATTTCTCAAAGCATACCTTTCAGTGAACCTAATCATGGATCACCTTTTGAATTATATAGTTGAAATCCTCAAAGTTTAGCTTCTCAGAGTGTACCTGAATATGTTCTGTATAAAGGTTCATTTAGGATCTATGGTTTCCCTAGTAGTTTACACATTGGAAACTCTAAATAAGTTTAAACATCATTATTTCTAGAAGAAGATTAAGGGCAGCCAGGTGCACTAAGCTCTCGCTATGCGCGGGGTCCGGGGTAGGGTCGGACCTCAAGGATCTATTATACGCATCCTTACCTTGCATTTCTGCAAGATGCTATTTTCACGGCTCGAACCCGTGCCCTCTTGGTCACATGGCAACAACTTTACCAGTTATGTCAAGGCTGACTCCCCTTCTGGAAGAAGATTCATACTAAAAAATTTCAGAGCTAGGATAGTTGAACCTTAATTGACGAAACAACTTTATCTTCATGTTTTGGCTCAGTAAGGTGTAAAATAAGTCGCTACGACTATGGTTGTTTCCTGTTAACTCGGTGTGCAGAGGGAGTCACTTCAAACACGGGGGTATATTTCTTCTCCGTTCTGATTTTAAGTTTATTCTGATCTTTGGTATGTAAACATAACTTTGTTCCCTCGATATAATTTTCAACTTAGAAATACTCAAATGCTTCTTCTAATTCGATTGTTCTCTTTTCACTTTGGTTCATTATCGACGTAATAAATCTCAATATTACCTTTTCGCTTGACAGTCGATTAGTTTGCTCCACTTAAACTTGCTGCACTACATTTGGATATGTTACTGTATCCCTCATCAAACTAACTACCAGTTTGAACCAATATATCTGAGCTAGTATTTGTTCATTGTTAAAATAGGGAAGAACAAATTTACATTAATTATAAATCTGATAGGTAGCTCATGTGATCTAGGGTCATTTGGTGCATTTAGTGAGAAAACATGGTGACCTCTCGTTTATTTGAGCTATAGTTGCTTATTTCGTTTTGCATTTTCCTTGTACAGATGGAACCATACACAACCTGAACGAGTATATTACAGTCTCTCCAGACGATGTTGTGAAAAATGTCGGAGCTGATAATGTCAATGTCGTTTTCGCCGAGAAACTTGGCATTGTAGTTGGTGAAAATGATTTAATGGAATTTTTCTCTTTGATTCCCGATGAGAGTTGAATAATGTACTAGCTGAAAGTTGAATTCATGCTCTAGGATGTTTACATTTGTAAAGAAACCGAAAAAGAAGTGCCTTGTGGTAATTTTGCAAATAGAGGT
This sequence comes from Nicotiana sylvestris, assembly GCF_000393655.2. Lineage (NCBI taxonomy): Eukaryota > Viridiplantae > Streptophyta > Magnoliopsida > Solanales > Solanaceae > Nicotiana > Nicotiana sylvestris. The sequence goes on from NC_091060.1 coordinate 3,081,665, forward strand.
TGCTGTGGATTCCTCTCGAGCCGAGGGTCTTTCGGAAGGTCTGCGTACACTTTACTTCCTGTGGGATTCCACTGGATTGTTGTTGTTGTTGTTGTTGTTGTTGTTGTTGAGCTGGTGTGGATGAATTGTTGTTTTACCATGTTTGACCAAGTCTTTTTGGGGGGTGATATTTTATTTTGTAGAACTTCTGTTGACATTTTCTGGTGTTAGTAAACATGGTTGAAGGGGAGGGCATACCATATTGTGTAGTGATTTCTTCAAAATACTACATTCTCATGACTTATTAGAAATTTCTCAACTACATTTTTTCCTTTTATTAATGATGATGTTCGGGCCAACTTGTGCGCGCCATAACTATTCCACTGAATATCTACTTTCTCCCAGCAACACAGGTATTAGCTAACTCTGGTCACTAAGGCTTAGACAAGCAGAAAGAAACCACATGTTTAGTTTTAACTATGTTGAACCCTGGTCTCCAATGTTTGAACAAGCTTTTAGCTATATTTTTCACCACCTTCTCATTGTGCTCTAGAAACCTGGAATGCGACCCAAAAAAAAGGGAGTCTGAATATTCAAGAGAGATTTTAGCGTTAATCACTATAAATTCTAAGAACACTTTAATCTTTTATCCGTTCTTTCTTAAACTTCATGTCAACTCAAATAACACCATATAAAATGAACTCGAACAACGCCATATAAAATGAAACAGATAAAGTAGACAATAGTAGAGTTTATAATCAATACAATTGTTACCACCAGCCATAAGTGGTTTATTTTCTTGAATCCTATGGGCCAAATTATGCTCCTATCAATTGTGGGAGAAACTGTGGGAGAATTCGTCTTCATTGTGAGATAATTGGTAATAATTGATTCAAAAGTCTCTATCGATGCTGTATTATATTTCTTTTTCATCATGAGTTGGGGCACTTTGAACTAATATTTTCTTTTACGTAATTATGGACACATTAGCTACTAATTTGTTATATACACAAATGTAATTTTTTTTACACTAACAGTATAGTTTAACTTGTGATAACAGATTATTTGTTATTTTACCTAGGGATATAAGTTTATACGTTGTCAATGTAAAGATCTTTTCATATCACCGTATTTTAATTCTATGTTATATCATTTTTATTATGATACCAATTAATGCTTATTATATAGATTTACATGCAATTATCTTATAAATGACCTCAAACAACAACAATATTTCAGTGAAATCACACAAGTAAGGTCCGAGGAGGGTGAGTATATGCAAACCTTACTTCTTCGTTGTGATCGATAGAGAAGTTATATTTAATAGACTCTTGTCTCAACAAAAATATTTTCAAAATCGGTTGAAAATGTCTTATAAATAATCTAATTAATACTTATCATATGAATTTGCTTGTAAATTCACATATATACTCAGTAAATTCTTAGCCTCAGAATAAAAAGCAAAGTTACTCTGTTTGGCATATTCCAAAATGTGGAATTGTACAAGTGTAATATTTTTTAAAATTTTTATACAAGTTCCAACTCCATTTATTTTACTTTTTATTTTTATTTTTTAACAAAACTTGCTTGGTAGTTTACCTGGCAGAAAAGTAAGATACCTGGACCCATTGAGGTTCACACATAAAATATCATTTCCTTTTCACTCAGAGTCACAAACTCAAAAAAATCAGAATTTTTACAAACAAAAAGAAACTAAATGACTCACCAAAAAATAAAATTAAAAAAAAAAATTCCCTATTTTCTCTCTCATCACAATCCACACTCCACACTCCCTCTTCTCTCTCTGCCCATTCCTTTATTTTAGGAAATCTAAACTGACCAATAGAAACTCAAGAATCATCATCAAACATGACCCCAATCAGATAGAAAATACAACAAAAAGGTACAAAATCTCATAATTTTACTTCCAACTTTTTGATACATACCCTTCTTGCCACGTGTCCCTTTGTCTCACCACTAACTTAAACCCCTCAAATAAAATAAAAACAGCTATATTTTCACTCAAATTTCTTAACTTCCATAACAGCCACTACTCTCCACATAAAACTATAAACTTAGAACATTTCACTTGAAAAAAAAGAGAGAAACTGAAGAACAAATCTTTTCTCAAAACACAATCTATAGGAAGTTAAATTCAACTTCCACACTCCCAAGATTCTTGTTTCAACTTTCTTTTAGTCTTTTTTCTTGGTTTTTTTTGAGTTTTTTATACTCTTCTGTACATTTTGTGTAGAATCAAGAAACCAAAGAGTTAAAGTTTGAAACTTTTTTACAAGTTTGAAACAATGGCTTCTTTGGTTTCTTCACCATTTACATTACCAAGTTCAAAAGTTGAACATTTGTCATCCATTTCTCAAAAACATTACTTTCTTCACTCATTTCTTCCCAAGAAAACAAACCCCACTTACTCAAAATCACCAAAGAAATTCCAATGTAATGCTATTGGCAATGGTTTATTCACTCAAACAACTCAAGAAGTTAGGAGAATTGTACCTGAAAATACTCAGGGACTTGCTACTGTGAAAATAGTGTATGTTGTATTAGAAGCCCAGTACCAAGCATCACTTACTGCTGCTGTTCAAACACTGAACAAGAATGGTAAGTTTGCTTCTTTTGAGGTTGTGGGGTATTTGGTTGAGGAGCTTAGAGATGAGAATGCTTATAAAATGTTTTGTAAAGATCTTGAGGATGCAAATGTGTTTATTGGTTCATTGATTTTTGTGGAAGAATTGGCTTTGAAAGTGAAAACTGCAGTGGAGAAAGAAAGGGACAGGCTTGATGCAGTTTTGGTGTTTCCATCAATGCCTGAGGTGATGAGGTTGAACAAGTTGGGATCTTTTAGTATGTCACAATTGGGGCAATCAAAAAGTCCATTTTTTGAGCTTTTCAAGAAGAAGAAATCTTCTTCTGCTGGTTTTTCTGATCAGATGTTGAAGCTTGTGAGGACATTGCCTAAGGTTTTGAAGTATTTACCAAGTGATAAAGCTCAAGATGCTAGGTTGTATATACTAAGTTTGCAGTTTTGGCTTGGAGGTTCACCTGATAATTTGGTGAATTTCTTGAAAATGATATCTGGTTCTTATGTTCCTGCTCTTAAAGGGATGAAAATCGACTATTCGGATCCGGTTTTGTACTTGGATAGTGGAATTTGGCATCCTTTGGCTCCTTGTATGTATGATGATGTGAAGGAGTATTTGAATTGGTATGCAACAAGGAGAGATACTAATGAGAAACTCAAGAGTTCAAATGCTCCTGTTGTTGGTCTGGTTTTGCAGAGGAGTCATATTGTTACTGGTGATGAGAGTCATTATGTGGCTGTGATCATGGAATTGGAGGCAAAAGGGGCTAAAGTTATCCCAATTTTCGCCGGTGGGCTAGACTTTTCGGGGCCGGTTGAGAGATACTTCATTGATCCTATTACAAAGAAGCCTTTTGTGAATTCAGTAATATCACTTACTGGTTTTGCACTTGTTGGAGGGCCAGCAAGACAAGATCATCCAAGGGCTATTGAGGCTTTGATGAAGCTAGATGTGCCTTATATTGTGGCATTGCCTTTGGTTTTCCAAACAACAGAGGAATGGTTGAACAGTACTTTGGGGCTGCATCCTATTCAGGTGGCTCTACAAGTTGCTCTCCCTGAGCTGGATGGAGGCATGGAGCCCATCGTATTCGCCGGTCGCGATCCAAGAACAGGCAAGTATACTTCTTTGTTCTTTCCCTTAGCAATGTTGATTTCCATTTTTATTAGATATGAAATGCAAAAATATATTTAGTTTGATTAGTTTTCCTAACATTACTTGAAATATGCAGGGAAATCACATGCTCTTCACAAAAGAGTGGAGCAGCTTTGCACCAGGGCAATCAAATGGGGAGAGCTAAAGAGAAAAACAAAGGTATGCGTGCTGAAATATTGGTTCTTGCCCCCTAGTCTTGAAATATTGGTTCTATTCATATTGGTTTAGATTAAAAGATAAGATTTTTTTACTGGTTTTAAGGTAATGCATTGGATAATAGAAATAATGAAACACCTCAAAACGGTGCTTAGACCAAGGGTAAATTTCACAAATGGTCATATAACTTAGTTATTCCAATGACAATTGATTTGATATGAGAAAGTGTAATTAACATTGTCAATTGCTTGCAAATACTTGACAAGTAATTGACAATATCAAGTTGTCTTAGAGCAACGGTCAAGTTGTCTCCGTGTCCGTGTGACCTATAGGTCACGGGTTTGAGCCGTGGAATCAGCCATTGATGCTTGCACTAGGGTAGGCCCCTTTGCCCTTCCCCAGACCCTGCAGGATGCTTTGTGTACCGGGCTGCCCAATTACTCACAAATCCTGATTAACATGAACCAATTTCTTTGAGTAAGTGGAAATTAATATGGACCATTGATAGAACTCTTTTATCTTTCACTTAGAAATACTATTTGATGTAGAGATGTTTAAGAGTTCCCTTCTTCTATTGTTTAAACTTTGATCACTTTCATTAGGACTTCAGCAAGTCTCATGGATTCTGAAATGACTGTTTTGATATTTTATCATGATCACAAGTTGCAAATTAGGATAAAATTCTCGTACGCTACCAGGAATTTTCCATTTTCCTGTTTAGGGTCAGAGTTGTACAATTTCTCTATCTTACAATGGTCATAGACTAAAGGGACAACAATATTGAAACTTGGAGACCTGTGGTTCCCTTTTCATAATTCTCCCTAAATGTGTATTATGATCTTTGTTAGCTAGAATTAGAAGGGGAGCCTTGGAGTAACTGGTAAAGTTGCTGCCATGTGACAGGGAGGTCATGGGTTCGAACTGTGGAAACAACCTCTTGTAGAAATACAGGGTAAGGCTGCATATATAAGACCCTTGTGGTCCGGCTCTTCCCCGGACCCTGCGCATAGCGGGAGCTTAGTGCACTGGGCTGCTCTTTTATTAGCTAGAATTATTTGGTGGATTTTTTAATCTAATTATGTTGCATTATAACAATTTCTGCTACTGATGCTCAATGTGTAACCTAACAATGTGCAGGCTGATAAGAGGTTGGCAATCACTGTCTTCAGCTTTCCTCCAGACAAAGGCAATGTTGGAACTGCTGCATACTTGAATGTCTTTGCCTCCATATACTCTGTGCTCAAAGATCTCAAGAAAGACGGCTACAATGTTGAGGGGCTGCCTGAGACTTCTGCAGAACTGATTGAAGAAGTAATTCACGACAAAGAAGCTCAGTTCAGCAGCCCAAATCTTAACATAGCTTACAAGATGAGCGTTAGAGAATACCAGAAGCTAACACCCTATGCTACTGCTCTTGAAGAGAACTGGGGGAAAGCACCTGGTAATTTGAACTCTGATGGAGAAAATCTCTTGGTATATGGTAAACAGTATGGTAATGTCTTTATCGGTGTTCAGCCCACATTTGGATACGAGGGTGACCCGATGAGACTTCTGTTCTCCAAATCAGCTAGCCCTCACCATGGTTTTGCTGCATACTATTCCTTTGTGGAGAAAATTTTCAAAGCTGATGCAGTTCTCCACTTTGGTACTCATGGTTCTCTTGAGTTCATGCCAGGTAAACAGGTGGGGATGAGCGATGCTTGTTTTCCCGATAGTCTCATTGGGAACATTCCCAATGTCTATTACTATGCAGCAAACAACCCATCTGAAGCAACTATTGCCAAACGAAGGAGTTACGCGAATACCATTAGCTACTTGACTCCTCCGGCTGAGAATGCTGGACTCTACAAGGGACTCAAGCAGCTCAGCGAGCTCATTTCCTCATACCAATCTTTGAAAGACTCAGGCCGTGGCCAACAGATTGTGAACTCTATCATCAGTACAGCTAGACAGTGTAATCTTGACAAGGATGTTGATCTTCCAGAAGAAGGGGAGGAAATCTCGGCCAAAGAGCGTGACCTTGTGGTAGGAAAAGTATACTCTAAGATTATGGAGATCGAGTCTCGTCTTCTGCCATGTGGACTTCACATCATTGGTGAACCTCCAACAGCCATGGAAGCAGTTGCTACTCTCGTCAACATTGCTGCATTGGACCGACCTGAAGAGGGTATTTCTGCCCTTCCATCTATATTGGCTGCGACGGTTGGAAGAAGCATTGAGGAGATTTACAGAGGAAATGACCAGGGCATCTTACGAGATGTGGAGCTGCTCCGTCAAATTACTGAGGCATCACGTGGAGCAATATCAGCATTTGTCGAACGTACGACAAACAACAAGGGTCAGGTTGTGAATGTCAATGACAAGCTAACCTCAATCCTTGGTTTTGGTATAAATGAACCATGGATCCAGTATTTGTCAAACACCCAATTTTACAGAGCTGATAGGGAAAAGCTCAGAGTTCTATTCCAGTTCTTGGGAGAGTGTCTGAAGCTAATTGTCGCTAACAACGAGGTGGGAAGCTTGAAACAGGCTCTAGAAGGGAAATATGTTGAACCAGGTCCAGGAGGGGATCCCATCAGAAACCCGAAAGTTTTGCCTACTGGGAAAAACATCCATGCTTTGGACCCACAAGCCATTCCCACAATAGCAGCAGTGCAGAGTGCCAAAATTGTTGTTGAAAGATTGTTGGAGAGGCAAAAGGCCGACAACGGTGGCAAGTACCCGGAGACTGTTGCTCTGGTTCTTTGGGGAACAGACAACATCAAGACCTATGGAGAGTCATTGGCACAGGTTATGTGGATGATTGGTGTTAGGCCAGTTACAGATTCGTTAGGACGGGTTAACCGGGTGGAACCTGTTAGTCTTGAAGAGCTTGGAAGGCCTAGAGTTGATGTTGTTGTCAACTGCTCTGGGGTGTTCAGAGATCTCTTCATTAATCAGGTATTGGCACTAGTGCAATATCAAGCTGTTCTATTTACAATATCTTCTGCTTGTTCTATTAGATTACAAACACAGATGATGATTATTGTTTTTTTTGTTCCAATAGATGAATCTCCTTGACCGAGCAGTCAAGATGGTTGCAGAGCTCGACGAGCCAGAAGACCAAAACTACATCAGGAAACATGCACTTGAACAAGCAAAAACACTCGGAGTTGATGTTCGTGAAGCTGCTACAAGGATCTTCTCAAATGCTTCAGGATCTTACTCTTCCAACATTAACCTTGCTGTTGAGAATTCAACATGGAATGATGAGAAGCAACTTCAAGACATGTACTTGAGCCGAAAGTCATTTGCATTTGACTGTGATGCTCCTGGTGTTGGCATGACTGAGAAGAGGAAAGTTTTTGAGATGGCTCTTAGCACGGCTGATGCCACATTCCAGAACCTTGACTCATCAGAAATTTCACTCACAGACGTGAGTCACTACTTCGATTCAGACCCAACCAACCTTGTGCAGAACCTCAGGAAAGACGGGAAGAAGCCTAGTGCATACATTGCTGACACCACTACTGCTAATGCTCAGGTGAGTGTTATCACTTGTTTGATAACTCGAAATATGTAACTCATTCAGTTCACAGAAGCTCTTTTACTTTATGTCTAATGCCTACTTACATGATGATTCAGGTACGTACGTTGTCTGAGACTGTGAGGCTTGATGCAAGGACAAAGTTGTTGAACCCTAAGTGGTATGAAGGCATGCTATCCACTGGCTACGAAGGAGTTCGTGAGATTGAGAAACGATTAACTAACACAGTGGGATGGAGTGCAACTTCAGGCCAAGTTGATAATTGGGTATATGAAGAAGCCAACACAACCTTCATTCAAGATCAGGAGATGTTGAACAGGCTCATGAACACAAACCCAAATTCTTTCAGGAAGTTGCTTCAGACATTCTTGGAAGCCAACGGGCGTGGATACTGGGAAACTTCTGAAGAGAACATTGAGAAACTCAAGCAATTATACTCAGAAGTTGAAGACAAGATTGAGGGAATCGATCGATAAATGTATAGCAAATAAAATGATCTCTGATTGTTGCCTTTCTGTTTCCTAACTGTTGCTGATGTGAATTCCTTTGACAGTCCCCAGTGTAATTTTGTTCATTTTTGGGGATGTCCTTCTACTTCTGTGAGAAAATACTGCTTCCTTATAATCAAATTTGAGCTTGAAACTTGCAATTGTCTTCGTCTTCTCAAAATGTTACTTCTACAGTAGGTCTGGTACGACGGAAGTCATTTTCTAGGAAGATTTTTTTTATGAGAAAATCGTTTTCTGGTGATCGGTAACTAGAAATCATTTTTCAAGGAAAACATATCCATCAAAGAGGAGAATGGTCGGAAATCATTTTACTTACAATTATCTTGACTATTAATTTCATGTTATTTGTTCCAACTAACACTTAGACGTTATTATTAATAATTAGTACCTAAAAGATTCATCATAAAACTCTCGGTTGCTAATAATATTATAGCTCTTCAATATATATTTTTGCGCAAAATATGTTTCACTCACCAACCAAACAATGGATATTTGCAAAATATGTTTCACTCACCAACCAAACAATGGATACTTTTCATGGAGATGACTTCTGTCTTACCAAGCACACTCCAAATGTGTCAACTATAGTCTTGGGACATTTATAGTTCAACTGTTCGAACATCAGCAGCAACAATAACAACAACGACCCAGTGAAATCCCACTAGTGGGGTCTGGATAGGGTAGTGTGTATGCAGACCTTACCCTTACCTCGAGGGGGTAGAGAGGCTATTTCCGACAGACCCTCGGCTCAAGAACTGTTCGAACATCAAAATTTTAAAAAAAAATATGAAAGCAATATTAACTTTCTCATCTGTATACATGTACAGGACTGAAAATGTACAAAGATTGTTCTGTGGAACTTTAGCATATTCAAAAGCAAAATGAAAAAAAAATTGAAAATCGGAAGAAAGCTAGTAACACTGTTTTCTCCTTCAATTCTCTTGCCACAAAATTTTGAGAGTTAAAATAGTAGTACAACAAAAATCTACAAGAGCACAAAACCTTCCTTTCACCCCATTCCCCCTACTAAAGAATGGTATAAAAGAATAGCAGAATTCAGCTGCACATAAACTTTACATGTTTTACATTTTCCCTGTGGGATCCTTCAAGTATCTTTACTGAATCTATCATTATACTATACCAACTCCATTAATAGGGGATCACCTGCTGCCATAACTCTGATCAGCTTTATGAACTCTTGTTCACTTGATACTTTCCACGGGTGAATTGCAGGCGCTTCGGCTGAATAAAATGTTGTCAAATTACCCTGAGACTTCTTCTTGTAAATCATTGAATTCAACACTGAATCAAAATTCTGCGGAGAATCCATCGCCATAAAAAACATTGGCACTGCAACCTTATGATGCATGTCTAGATTCCCCACTAGATTAACGAGGTCGACAAAGTCGGATACAAAACGTCGAGGGATGTAGAATATCTCTGAACTGCATAGTGTTAAGGTCTCGTCATTTTTCATCGACTCTTTGAAATTGACTTGCAAATGTACTGGCATTGTTGCTACCACTTTCTTAATGACGTCTGCTTGCTTCACAAACCAGTCTGAATTGCCAGCAACTGAAACAGAGTGCCACGACTTGGATAACTGCATAATAAGAAAGAGATGCGATGACTATGAATAACAGAAAGAAGTACAAGTAATAACATAAGAAACGAGAGAATTTAACAGTAAAATGCCTTTAATTAAACCATAAAAAGTAGGAATTGGCTGAATCTGTAACAAGAAACAAAAAATAGATACCTCCCACTAACAAGATTGATACCAAAAATAAGGATTTCATATATGTACTTACCTTGTTTGTTATCCAGAGCTTAGATTTGTCAGCTTGAAGTAAGTTCCAGTAATTAAGGATAGTGTCGTCCTGAAGAAATAGAAAGCCTTCTGCACTAGAGTATCTATCAAATAACTTTGGCGCATACCTGAAACAAAATTTGCCAACATTCTATTTAAATCAAGAATATTGGAACTTTCATGTAGCCAAGAGAAAAATTTAGACAAACATGATTAGAATAGTTCTCGAATAAAGAAAAACTAGAAAGTCATGGTATTTTTGCATATGCTATGGTAGGAGTATCTTCCATTACTGCTAGCATTTATTTACTGGTTGGTACAACAAGAGTCACGGATTGCAACAAGGGTTGCAACCGAAGTTCTATCCAGAACTGAATTAGAATACGAAGCAAAGAAACTAGATGTTTAAGAAAAAGACTTCACATTTCATTTAATGAGCTTATCAACAATCAAAGAGTGGAGTAATAAGTCAGAAGCAAATTCTCCGGGCAAGCACCATTATAGCAGCAAGTCCTGTTTCGCACAAGATCTTCCTGTTTGTAGGAACAATTATATGCAATGACAATCGCCTAAACCAACATATAGTGCCACAGTCTCCGACAGACAAAATTTCTGCTCACACGTAAATAGAATGGGGACACATTAATATGTTAAGGTTACTACATATTCCTTGTATGGTGAACTGCATTTTACTGACCTATTTCACTTTATGAGTCAGCTATCTCCTACTATCTTATTGTTGTTAATGCTGGGTGCTACTGCTTTCTTTTCGTCTCTCGTGAACCGAGGGTCTATCGGAAATAGCCTCTCTACCTTCAAGGTCGGGGTAAGGTCTGCGTACACACTACCCTCCCCAGACCCCATTTGTGGGATTACACTAGGTTTTTTTTTTGTTGTTGTTGTTTATGAATCAGCTATCTTTATATTAAGGAATAGCGATTGATGGCTTTCAAGTTGTTACAATTTAATAGTTTTAGGTCACTCTCCAACATCATCTGTAGAGAATCCTCAAGTCAACTCAACACTTTATGCTAGTAATAAGCTAAACTTCCAGGAAAAATAAAGAAATTGGTAACTTTGATATCATCAAGTGCAGAAACAGCTCCAATATGATTCTATCACAAAACCTTTTTGACTAGCGGAAGTGAATGGTTAATGGTGGGTAATGGTTGCATGTACCCAACAGCAAGCAGATCGTCAGACAAAAAGGCATGAATAGCGGAAGTGAATGGTTAATGGTGGGTAAGGATATGCCTCTTCGCTGGGAAAGCTTAGAGGAGAAGAAGGAGATATAGAGAATGGTACATGGCGCCTCTAGCACTCATGTGGACCATTTAGAAGAGAGAAACCAAAGGTCGCCGGAGGGGATCTAGAAGTACTCCACAGATTCTTACCTTTTGTTAAATTTTTTTATTGGAGCACTTATGGGATCTGATTAATAACAGCATTAGTTACTCTTTTACATTTTTTTTGAGATTCTCTACCTTTTTTATACGCCTTGTATACAGGGTCCTGACTTTCCTATTGTATCAGTACAACCATTACTTAATTAGGAAGGCAGCATTGTGACTACTGAGTTCCATCAATAATTAGTTCTCACTCTCGCATGACAACTCTCAGTGCGCTCACTGATTTATCTACTGATCACCTCTACCAAAAGAATGGGAACCAATGTATAACAAATAATTTTTTCTGAGAAAGGAAAACATTCAACGGAAACCAGAGACTTTTTCCCAAAAAACTAAAAATTGAAAGAAAAAGGATATTGATGACTAACCTGTAAATATAATCCACATTTCCTTTTTCAACGGCAAGATCTACATTCTTCTGGTTGGACAATATGATAACCGTCTTAAATATCCTTCCATAAAGCAATCTCCACTCTAAGGCAGTACGTTCAACAGGTCCACTACAAAAGATTACGAGCACAACATTGCCGAAATTCTTCCTCCATTTGATCAAATTGGCGATTTCATAATTCACTGTACCTATCTCTTCTACACCAAGATGCACAGATGGCAACTTCTGAGGTACAAATTCCTTCCTGTCACCATGGCCTATACTTGCCCTTGGCCGATCTAACTCCAAAGACATTAGTCGAGGTTGCATGTACCCAACAGCAAGCAGATCTTGAAGCCATGCAGCGGCAAACTTGACATCTTGCTCGGTCCAAAAGCCTTCTTCAGCCATTGCATAGCTTAACTCCAATATCTTTTCAAACAACCTGTGTTTACCTGATCTCCACGCTACCAAAAACTTGGTTAAACGGCCAACATTTACGTGTAGATCTTTCTCTTCTGAAAAAGGATATCCCTCGATTCTATCATACCGATGAATAGTGGGAGGATACACTACAACATATCCACCAATCTCCCATAATAGCCTCTGCGCCCAATATCCTCTTAAAACATCAGAAGCCATTGTACTAACAGAAACTGGCAGCATCAAACCCCAAAATGCAGAAGAATGAAAAATCGTATTAAACGAATTAACTGGCACCATCATACCCTGGGGCAACGCCACTTTCGGTGCATGCTCATCGAATCTAATATCAAACGCTTCAAGCCCTGACTTCCTAGTAAAATAAAACACCGAATCCACATCCGGTAAACCATTCGAGATCCCTTGCTGGATAAACTGCCTTCCACCAAAAATCTCAGTGTAAAACTCCTCATGTCCAATCTCACCCACATTTTCCAATGGCAAACCTCTAGGCCAAACGGAACGTTGCCCGAAATGGATATAAGGGTTCACCACAGTCCTATTAGGATTATCATGACTATACTGCAAAATCACCTCTTGCCTAGCACCCTCACCAATCAATTCAACATCAAAATGTTTACCAATATCATCATCAATCACAACACCGCGATCATCGACATCCAAAATCTTTTTAGCACCATGTTGTATAGCAAACAAATAACCAACACTTTTTCTAACATAAGAATCATAAGGCAAGTAATCAACAACCCTATATCCTAACTTAGCTTGCATTTCCAAAGACAAATAAATTGTACCTTTCAAAATCCAATCTTTAGGAGTTTTTGAATTCCCAATTGCAAGAACCTGCCACCCTTTGATCCTTACCAGCTTTTTAAGCTCTTCTGATGGATAATCTGAAACAGAAACCACAATCCATTTCTCAGATTTAAAATTTGCATAAGGTGTAGACTTATCTGAGATTCTTGGTATATCATTCCACTTAATTCTGGGAAATTCAGGTTTAATAGAGTGAGTTTGAGTTGACTGCAAACAAAGGAGAGTAGTGGTGTCACCAGCAGCACTATGGAGGTAGAAAAAAATGGCAATTGTGGAGATTAAGAATAAAAAGGTGAGAACTTTATAAAGATTTTCAGAAACCCATGTAGAAAAATCAAGATTCTTGGCATTTGATGATACTGATAAGGGAATTGATGATCTTTCCCTAGTGGGTTTTGGTCCTTTTGGTGATTTAGGACCAGAACCCTCACGATCTTGGACTAACATTGAAATCCCACCTCCACAATTCACACACACACACAGTACACAAAAATGTGACTAAAATTTGAATCTTTATATGAGAAAGTTCAAGTCTTGATTCTTAAATCTAGCATTTGACTAAAGTTTGAATCTTTAAGAGTATGCGAAATGTTACAAAATGAGTGTTTTTGTGTTTGCCGACAAGGGATGGATTGGGGGTGGGGGGTGGGGGGTGGGGTGGGGGTTGCTTTAGCTTGAAGGTTAACTTCAGTTGGAGCAGTTTGGTGAGAGGTATACTTTAAGACTCAAAATTTTCTAATTTTTTTTTTTTTTCAATTTGGATCTAGGTGTATTTTATTTGTTGGGTAGTGGTCATTTGTTTAATATTTTTATTTTTTTGTTACTTTATTTATGTTGATGATCTGGAATTGGGTGGCCAATAACTCAAGAATAGACAAATCAACAACTGAAAAGATTTCTGAAAAATGAAAAATCAACTCAATGGATTAAGACATAGAAGTCAAGGAAAGAATAGCAAAAGTGGACAAAACTTTATGTGTAAGTTATTTGTTGAAGTTTTACCATAACAACGCTTCAATGCAAATAAATTGAAGTTAGTTATATGAATTCTTAGTGATCATATTTTTATTTTTAAATTTATTTCAGGTTAATATTATATAAAATAAAAATAAAAAGTTTAGAATATACAAAATAAGGTTAAGACTCTTAAAAACATAGGATTAAAGTAAATATAGCAAGATAACTAAAACATATTTCTAACTAATCGGTATCTTCTATATAAACATTTTATCTTTCATTGTATTTTGTGTCTTATTTTTATTAAGTCTGTAGGTATTTTAGGGAATTGTAGGTATTACAAGATAACTTCTTTCACGTGATCTTAGGTCTACCTTGTCCCTTTTTTAACAACTTCATACATAACCAAATCATCTCAATATGCAATCTCTTTTTGTCCCCAATACGTGTTACTTACACCCTTTTACTTATTGGACAACGTTTACTTCCGTATAATATTACTGTTCTTACAATTGTTTTATTTATTGAAATTATGGGCCTCGAAAATTAACATGTGAACCCAAAATTAGGATGAAAATTGGGCAAAGTGAATAAACGACCATTTTTAAAGATGCTATTTATGGATTAACTAGTACTTATTTTGTCCGAAAATTTTGAACTAATAATCTTATTTTTCTGGACAATTCAAGATATTTTTATCCGAAAAATTGAACTGAAAAACTAAAATTCAGGATGCATTGGCTAATTCCTTAATAGCATCCATTTAAAGTGGCTACCTAGTGTCATTTCTAAATGAAAATTGGTGAAAATAACACGGGCTAGCCAGATTTCGGAGTGATAGTTGAAAAATAGCCAGTGTTTTGCGAAGTCATTGAAAAATAGCCAATACGTAAAGTTCCAGCATAATATGCTGGATTATGGAGCTAATGCGCATAAACTTCCAGCATATTATATTGGAACTCCAGCACAAAGAAAGTTTCCAGCATAATATGTTGGATTATGGAGCTTCTGCATAAAAACTTCCAGCATATTATGATGGAGCTCCAGCACATTATGAAATTCCAGCACATTATGCTGGAATCTCATATGTAAAAAAAAATTGAACTCCAGCATATTATGCTAGAATAGTTTCGGAATTTTAAGAGTGTTTTTTATTCAAATTTTATCTTTATATGAAAAGTGGCTATATTTCGATTACTTTGAATGTAGCTATTTTTCAATGGAATTTTTACCTCCTATAGCAAAGGTTAACACCTTATTTATTTTAAATAAATACCATTTAAAAAATTATATTCTATAGATACCTTTTAATGTTTATAACAAAATATCTAATTTTGGTTACCTCCTACCCCTAAGCCACTAAATACGCTATTCAATTACACTATTTTCTCTTTCTTTCTCTCTCTCTCTCTCTCTCTCTCTCTCTCTCTCTCTCTCTCTCTCTCTCTCTTTACTTTGGTACATGTCGTTCTCTTCCCCATTTCCTGAAAACACGATGCTCAATCTCAACAAAGATCGTGCCACCAAAAGCCCAAGCATTACCAAGAATACCAATGTCGCCACAGATATCGCTGCCATCTTTAGTATCTGACTGATGCTTGTACCCAATTACAGTCATTAACTGCCTTTGTGGCATGTGTAATTTTCATTCTCTATCGTCGTCGACAGAAGAAAAGTGATGTTGGTTCGTCTTTGATCTCCAATAGCATTCTTTCTTATCCCTCCTCAATAACGGACCCTGGAAAGGCTTCACACTATTTCGGAATTCACGTATTTGACTACAATGAACTACAAGAAGCCACAAGCAATTTCAACGGAGTTTGGGGCTTTTGGTGGCACTATCTCCTCTAGGGTTTTTTCTTGAACAAAGACGACGGAGTTTGGGGCCGAGCAACTTGATTTTCTGTTAATATTTCAATGTATTTTCAACGTATCACGCTGTATTCCATTGTATTCATTGTCTTTTTTCATTATAATTCAACGTATCTCGCTGTATTCTATGTATTTCATTGTATTCACTGTCTTTTTTCAATTGCATTTCAATGTATCCCGTTGTATTTTATTGTATTCACTATCTCTCTATATGCCATGAATGTATTCATGTGTTTTTTTAATTAATATAATTTATGTATTCAGATGTATTATATAATTTATTTGAAGATTGCTATGTTTTTGAGGTATTTTTTGGTTGAGAATCTTTTTATAACTGAAAATACAAAATTTGTGTGTTATAATTGAGTTTGTTGAGTTATATTAGGAGTCTATTATGTTAGTTGATTCACTTTCCGTTTAAAAACAGTGTAATCCCCTGTACAGTCGAATACAATAAGTTGTCCAGCTGTAATCTCATGTTTCACGCTATGAACACAGTTGAATACATTTGAATACAACAACTGATTAGCTGGACTTCCCTGATTCATGCCTATTTTTGCTATTGTATTCATGAATACAGTAGCTTAAATGATGCATAAGCCAGAAGGATTCGTATAGACTCCAAACGAGCTACTGAAGCGAAAGTTTCGTCATAGTCGACTCCTTCCTGTTGTAAATATCTCTGAGCAACTAATCTGACTTTGTTCCTTACGACCTTTCCATACTCATTCAATTTATTTCTAAAGACCCACTTTGTTCCAATTACAAAAATATTTTCAGGTTTGGGTATCAGTTTCCACACTTGATTTTTGCCAAACTGATCTAACTCTTCCTGCATTGCTTATACCCAACTTGAGTCTTTTAGAGCTTCCTCTATCTTCTTTGGTTCAACCTGGGAGATTAATGCTATGTTTGCTTTCTTTTTTAGAGTTCCCCTGATTTTCATTACTTCATTTGGATCCCCTATGATGAATTTTTGAAGATATTCAGGTTCGCTTCTCCATTCATTTGGACGCACTACATTAGTAGTCGACTCGTTCGGCTGATCTAGTAGACTGGTGCTGATTTCATTAGTTGACTCTATCGTAGCATCTGATTTATCAATTGACTCTTGAGATTTGCTTGTCTCCTGAATTTCTAGAGCTTGATCTTCATCACCTGCAGTAATTCCTTTCTCGACCGAGGGGTTATTTTCATCGAATATAACTGTTGATACCTAATTTTTCCTCATATATTTTAAACACATATATATACTTTCAAAATGGTACATATGTAGTTATAAGCATGCATAAGTTTTTCTTATAATTTTTTCCGTAGTTTTAAAAAGCTCCAAATCAATTTATTTCTTCTCTTTTATTATATAAATATCTAATAATTATCCTTCAAATTACTTTTGTGATGATTTAGCCATCTAAATTCATTATTTATGCCAGCATAGTGTTTAAATATTTTTAGTACATTTTTTGTAATTACATTTACATTTTAAGGCTAAATTGTATATTTTTGCAATAATAGCCCATACTAATGTATAATTATATTGCTTATGCATAAAATGATATTTTATATTTTAAAATGATAAATAACTGTTTTAAGTCATTTTAGTGCACAAATATATTTTTGGTACTCATTTATTATTTTTTGTAAATTATTAGTCATTAAAATTGGCTATTTAAAATCTGGCCCTATTTTCTATTCAATTCTGATCCTAATTTGACCCAATACCCAGCCCAATTTTAAGCTAAACCTACCTAGACCAAGCTTTAATGCCCGACATGGCCCCAAACTCTTTCAATCTCGGCCGTTGATCACAGAGATCAACGACCACAATTAACCATTTCCTAAATTAAACTAAACGACTCCCCAAACCCGGTCATTCTCACCCACACAGTCACCTTGAAATCCCTTTCCTCTCCAATGCTCTCAAAACCTAACCCTAATCGGACCTCATCGTCACTCATCTATAGCTATTCGTGGTGGTTTCTCACCTACCCCAGGCCTCTAACGACCTCTCCTCTACTGGTATCACCATCTCTAGGGTCCTCAAGGGGCCAAGGTTAGTCTGCTTGCATATATGGCCCTTTCTCTCATGTTTCAGGCTGTTCCGATGTGATTCCGAGTAAGCGCTTCCTATATTGCCTTAGATCTATGGGTTTCTGAGCTTGCTTCTTCACCTCTGTGTTGTTCCTCTCGAAACCTTAATTTTTTCTAAACTTCTTAGATCTATACAGATCTGAGAGGGTTTGAACCTATTTTGTATGAGTTTTACGAGAACCTTCCAATTTTTACAAGAACCATCTGATTTTCGAACGATTTTCCATCTTTCTAAACTAGGGTTTTCCGGAAATTTCTTTTTTCCAAAACATTTGATAATCTTGAGTGTTTTATCTTCTATTTCTCATATGTTTTAACCGATTTCGTAAGGTTTGCTCTAACCTTAACTCGTTTATTCTAAAAGCCCTAATTTCTCGACATTTTTTGTTTGGTTTCTGAGTTACTTGTGTACTGACTTTGTTCTTACTTTTGTTCTTGTGATTTTTCTTTAGCCAATTAGATGTCTCGTGATTTTTTTTATCCTAATATTCCTCTACTAAAGTTTCTTGGTTCAACTTTTCTATTGATTCTATGTGTCTATGTTCTTTCTGGCTATTCATGGTAAACATATTTTTCTCCTTAAATCAGAGTTCTTTTGAATGTTTGATTTTACCAATTTGCTTCGTTAAGACCTATGTGTTGAATCCTGACTATTCATTTCTTGCCTTATTTTGTCTGCGAGACTTGCTGACTTTTTACGTGATTTTCTCTTTATTTGAACCCTTGACTATTCTGAAGTTCTTATTTTCTAATTTGATTTGAACTCTTTTCCTTAGCAAAATCTTTGATTCTTACTTCTCTACTCGGTTTGATTGAACTTCTTGCCTTAATTAGTTCCCTTGCCTTATTTGTTATTTGCTAATTCTCTGTGATTGTTTCCTTAATTGAAACTCCTGTTCATTCACCCCTAATTACCTACTCTATACCCAAGCCTTACTTGATTCCCTTCCTTAAATGTTTGTTATGCTTTTACCGTTGATTGATTATCCCTTGATTAAGGGGAAGACTTACTGATTTTGTGTGTGTGACTGATTCTGTGAATTTCCCTAATTGCTACATAATTGATCCCTTACCTTATTTTGTTTAACTCTTGATTACTATATAAACTCCCTCTTATTTTAACTTTTGACACGAACAATAATTCAAAAAACTATCACTACTATCACTTCTACACTATAAAAGCTCTTTCTACTCTCTCTGCTACTTGTGATCTTTGTCACTCTAGCCTGCTGCAAGCCAAGGCTGGATTGTGCAACACTTGTCTTATATCTTGTGTTTTCTTCCTCTAACTGGTATGCTTCTGATTAAATTTCAGAACCCAAACCTATGTGTTTATTTACTGCATTAGTTCATCAACCCTGAGCTCATTCATGCTTCTATTTACTGCTTGCCTAGCATGCCAAATACTGCCTTATCTAAATATGTAATTTGCTTGCCTCCACTTTACTTGTCTGTCTAACATGTCTTACATATGTAACTAGCCTGTTTTGACTGATTATTGCCCATCTAGCATATCTAAGCCTTACTTTTGTGTAATAGCATGCCTACACTTGCCTAATATGTTCATCTAAGTCTTTGCCTATTCTGCCTCACTCCTGCTAAGTTAGTTACTCTCCCTAGAATGGCCTCAACATACTTCTTTGCTGCATGACATGCATTCTATCTAACCTACTAGTTCTGTAGAACACCTTAAGAACTCTATGAATCCTGTTGTTTATGTGTTCCATTAAGGTGTATTCTCTATGTTCCCAACCCCTCTTCCTTATGTGAAAGATCCTTGCCAAAGTGCTCCCGAAAACTGTTTGTTCTATGACTTGTGTTCTTATTGCAAATTGTTTCTTTACACTTTCCTCAAAACTATTTTATCACTAATGGTTTTAAGAAAAAAATTTCAATCCTAAGACTTTTCTTTTAAACTCTTTCAAACCATTATTCACTTTCACTTACTCCTAGAATACTAGGTCATGCCCCTCTGGTATATGTACTACTTAGAGACCCTTGAGATCTCTTTGAACTCTGGCATATCAGGACTGACACTTCCACATTGCACAATAATCAGTTGTTATTTGAGAAAGGTCTAGGTGTGAGCACTGCCTGGGATCCTTGAGGTCCTTAGGGAACTCTGACACACCTAAACATGAAATTGGCTATGGAACTTTGGCATTTGAGACTACTGGAAACTTGGAAATCATTTGGGCCTGCTTCAGGCTCACTATAGATTAATTTCTATTCTAATTATGTATTTTTATTCAATTTATTGGTCTGTGATAATTATTTGTAAAACAAATAGTGGGGTGATTAATGAAAAAGGGTGGGTAGTTGCATATTGTGGGTAAAATCGGGTAGATAACATGTTTATAGGGTCTATTTTGATTTAAATGTGTTTGTTAGATAACATGCCTATAGGATCTGCTTGGGTTTAAATAAATTCTGCATGCTTTAATTTCACACAATTAGAAGCCATGCCTATATGACCGGAATCAGCTTTATAATTAGATATCATGCATATAGGGTGTAAAGTAATTGAAGTTCAGTTTCCATTACAGCATGTATTCAAATTCGTCTCCTTAGAAATCATGCCTATAAGATAAAAAAATCACCTTTAAATAATTAGATACCATGCCAATAGGATTTAAAATCAGTTGTGATAGAAATCATGCCTATATGATCTAAAACCAGTTTAGTTAAAATCAGTTTGACTCGTTCCTGTCACTTCCGAATCAAATTAAATAACTTACTATTTTCGTGTTAATCAATATCACTAGAAAGTATGCTTATAGGATCCAAATTGCCCGTTTAAAAATTGTTTACTGTTTTACTGTGTTCCTAATAAGTAATAGATATCATGCTCATAGGACATCACTATCACACGCCTAGGCAAGCCTACAGGGCACTTAAAATCCTGCAACTGTAAAACTATGTTCTGTTATCTGCTCATATTCAAACAGGTCTAAAATCAGTAGGCAAGCTGAATAGGTATTTGACACTTTTGGTCCTAATCCAATGCTGTATAATCTCTGCTCACCTAGATATCATGTTCTAGGGTTTTCTCTTAAATACTTGAAACTATTGTTTGAGGCGTGCACTTACTTGTTATGTTTGTGGAGGTAAATATGAGTCTTTAATTTTTCTCTTTAATGCAGTCCTAACTGTTTTGAGTGACGCCTAGATTTTTCTCCTTTAAGTACTTTAGGATGGTCTAGAACTACCTAAATTAGAGGTCCTAAATACCTCCAGGGCCATAAGGAAGGGACGGGTAATGCACGCATAGGATATCTTTCAAGGTTGATAGAACGTTTTAGGCTAGGACCAAGGGGAGTGATATGGGTAATAAGGATATGATGACTACGCGCTAATGTCACGTGTAGCCCCTCATTGAGGAGTGATTACTGGGCATTGTGTGGGTATGATCATGTAGGCCAACCAACATAGGACCCCTCTTTCCCAATTCCCGTTGTTTAAATAAATTTACTTTTCTTTATATATGTATAACTTGTTCGAGCCATTTTACTTGTTTCATTACTTAGTTTGAGTTCGGCCAGGACCCACCGTTGGGACCGCGAGGGGTGCCTAACACCTTCCCCTCAAGGTTATTTCGAGCCCTTACCCTAAATCTCTGGTAATGGAAACTAGTCCATGAGTTAATTGCTCAAGGTGCCCTAATGCACCATAATTTGTTAGGTGGCGACTCTTCAATACCTAATTCCCAAAAGGAAACGAGTTATCTTCCCCCATGAATGTCAAAACCCGGACTTCCCTATCAAAAAGGGGAAAAAAAGGGGTGCAACAACATGGAGACTCCGCTGGGGATATTTTTAGGCTCTTACCATAACGAACTTCTTTTATGAATTAGTCCAAGTATGCTCCATCCCGCATACCCTTTCCCTTATTTGAATTTAACTGTCTATTTTCAAGCATTTATGATTCTTTTATTCCAAAAACTGACTTGTCTCCTTGTTTTCTTTTTCCGTAAATGTCTTTAAATTATTTAAATACTGCATTTATTATTTTTTTACGTGCAAATACTTGGCAACATGTTATTTATTGCTGCATAAATCATGCTCAACATCATATTCCACTCGTGCATAATTAATCCTATAGCAACGCTTGATGAGTTTTTGTGTTTTTCTTATACATCACCCTTTAAATTCGAAAAGGTGTGTTTGTGGTAAAACTAGTCGATCAGCGGTGCGTTCGACGGTTTCATGCCTTTCCCCCTCAAGTTGTCCGCTTGAGGGTCTCAGTCTAGACTTCTAGCAGCCTTACTCTGGTCAATTGTACATGCATCATGGTCAAACCTAGCCGGGTTAATATGTTGTCCGCATAATAACCCTTTAAAACAAGCCTTGTCCAAAAGTCCATCGGGTTTTTCATAATCCCAACGGATGTAACCACGATTATGTGCATTAATTTGGAGAAGTAAGTGCCAATATGCTAATCATTACTATATAAATAGATGAACCTGGAGGGGGAAAGGGCCTAACTCTCTTTGTTTTGCAGAAAATGAGGCACGAGGTCCCCAGATTCGGTATGGTTAGCACACCCTCACTCTTGCTAGACTGGTGGAGGGATCTTCCTTCATGTGACCAAAACCATGTGAAACGAGTCTTAGGAAACTTGTCTTCTCTGATGGATCTTCAACTCAACAAAATGCTGATCGAGGTTACAACTATGTTTTGGGACAAGAAAAGGGTTGTGCTCTATTTTGGGAACATAGAAATGACTCCCCTCCTAGAAGAAATAGGAGGATTTGCTGGATTGCCTTGGGATAGCCCTAATCTGTTAGCACCTAAAAATCGCACTGCTAGGGGATTTCTGAAAGTGGTAGGGCTAAAGAAGAATGAAAACTTGAAATGCCTAAAAGACTCCTACATACCTTTTGAGTTCCTTTATATAAGATACGATCACAACAGCTCTTACCGTATCTTTGACGATGAGTTTTCAATCACCTCCCTGGGTTGGATTCATCGTAGGGTCTTCGTGTTTATTATGTGTTTCTTGGGCATGCTAGTATTCCCAATCCAAGGAGATAGAATCCATACTAGGCTGACCATGGTAACCAAAGCTCTGATGGATGGGATCGAGGGGGAGACATACACTATCGTTCCTACTGGGATTTGGAACGGTGTCAAAAAGGGTTCAGGTTCTTCGAGGGTTGCAACTTGCTGTTACAGGTCTAGTTGTTGGAACATCTCCAAAAGGGACAATACCATCAGGAATTTCCACGAAGGCCGTGGAATGATCACATAGCCTTCCATCATCCCAAAAGAATGAACTACATTCTAGATATGTTTGCTCAATCGGAGGACGTTGTAGGATGGGTACAACTTTTCAAAATTTTGACCGAGGAGTAAGTCCAGTGGATGTTCGAGTGGTACCCTACCAATGAGTTCATCATCAGGTCCAGAGATTTTCCACACTTGGTGTTGAATGGGTTGAGGGGCATATACCCTTACGCTCCTCTCAGGGTTATGAGGAAAGTATGCAGGAGACAAATCATACCACGGGTCTCTAAGATGTGTCACTTCAGGGCCAATTTCCAAGGGGACGCTGATCGCTTCCAACTCCACACTACTAAAAAGTAGGAAGAGAGGGTCGCAATAGCTTTTACCCGATATGAGGGTAGGGATCGATTTTCACAGGAAGCTAGGAATGGAGTCGAGTATCTATCTAGGCTAGAAGTGTGTATTTGTTCCAAATGTCACTTCCATACATTTTTTTTGGGGTTTTAGATTATAAACTACTATTATCAAACTATTAATTGAAACTAGATTATACTACGAGGTAATTGCTAAGTTGTATCTAATGGGAAGAAGGGCACTAGGGTCGTGACATTACCTAGGTGGCTAATTGACGGGTAGATGTTACTAAGGTTTGATTGACATACTTGGGGCTTATGCTATAATCGTTGCACAATTTTACCCACCCTCACACCTCTCAGTAGAGAGAGTGATTTTGCCCAATTGACTCTCTCGAGACCAAATAGGTAGGCAAATTAGCTCAAGCAACTAGGGTTCAAGTTGGGTAATTACTCTCTCGAGGTTTAACCCTTTAATTTGGACTATCAATTCTCTTGAGTCCATCCCAATTCCTTGTTGGGTCAATTTTGGAGACTTAGGCTCTCTTTCTCAAGAAGAGCCAAGTCAATTTAGCACAAATCAGTGGTTGCAACCACCAATTCATAGATTAAATCATAAAATTGACTCAAATAACAAACACCTATAATCAATCTAACAATAGATGGCAACACCCATCAATTACCCACACTAGGGTTGAGCCACAACCCTAGCTAATGGGTTTAGCTACTCATGCTTGAAATAGAAAATAGAGAAATAGATGAAGAGCAAGACATATTAATTAAACGCTAAATTAAAATACAAGAATATATCGTTAATTTGAAGCTAAGATGCTAAGAAATGGCTGTAGATCAGGTTCCCACGAGCGCAGCTAAGTTCTGGATATATCTGATGACCTAAAAATGGTAAAATGTTCTATTTATACTAGGCTAGAAAAACTGGACAAAAATACCCCATGCGGGGTTAGCGTGGGCCGCATAAAATAGACCACGGCCGTGCTAGGCTCTTGGACTTCAATTCTGGTTTCTCTGACTTGGGTTCTACGTACCGCGGCCGCGGAGGCAGCTGTCGCGGTCCGCACAACCATGACCACGGACCGCATTGGCATTTTGCCCCTCTCTGAATATCTCTTCCGCGGACCGCACAAAAAGGTAGTGTGGTCGCGGAACCTTCATCGCGAGCCACGCTACTTGAAGCCTGATCTTGCCATCTCTCTGAATCACCTAGTGCGGCCGCATTCCATTCTGTGCGATCTGCACTAGGCTTGTTTGACCTCAGTTTACTTTGCCTTTGATACTTGAGCAGATTTCACTCCTTTGAGCCGATCTTTGACATTTCGTCACTTTGTTGATCAAACCTGCAATCAAGCACAACTTATGAGCCTTTTGGGACTATTTTGTAATGATTTATAATCAAAGCATAGGCAAGAAGGAGCATGAAACTCGTTAAAATCTCTACTTATCAACTCCCCTAAACTTAAGCCTTTGCTTGTCCTCAAGTAAACAAAATAAGACCCACCTTTTAAGGGAAAATCCAAGTATTTCCACTATCCTAAAGTAACCTCAACAAGCATCAATTGGGACTAACAATTGCCTTCAATACGAATGAATTATTAACAACATTTAAACTTTGAAAAACTATGGATCAAGTATGACACAAGAGTATCAAGAGTTGAGTCATTACATCTAAGAACTCTCTCAATTACTTTGGTCATTGTGGAACCCAAACTCACACATCCTCAATTCTCCCTAAGCAAACCTCACCTTTTAGAGTATTAGCACACAAACCGAGGTTAATGGGAATTCACTCATCTCTCTCAAGGAAAGGTCACAAGTCCAGCTCTAAGTACCATATGCTTTCCCCTCATGTAAGTATCCACTAATGTAAGCGTCCTTCAACTCAAGATCATATAGGGCTTTTGAGGAGTCAATGTGAAGGTTTTTGGTTCAGGGTAGGAAAAGTTTAGTCTAAATGGGTTCCATCTTCCCTTAAGCACTTCTTTTGATTCATTTGGCACAATTCTCTTGACTCATTGAGTATCTCAGTTCTTTTTAAGGGGTTAGAGAGACGTAATGTCACTCTTTTTATTGCACTTCAAAGTGTTTCTCCTTTTTTAACTTTTTCCACACTTTTTTCTCTTTTGTTTTTTATGAATCCCTTTTTCTTTGCTTTAGTACCTTTTACCACTTTGTTCCCTCTCTCGTCTCTCCCCACCAAACTTTGACTTTTGTCATTGCTCAAGGGAAGATCGGGTGCCAAAAGAGGGTATATTTTAGAACGGATATAAGCTTATAGTATTGGTTCTTGAAAGAAAAAGGTTTAAGGCTCAAAAGGGTTAACTAGGGATTATATCATTGGTGGGCTATGGAGTTGTTCAACTATCATTTGGATCAAGGAGAGCCTATAATTACTTCTCAAGCCAAATTTCACTCAAGATTTTGCCTCAACAGACATTCAGGGCAAGTTCTAGACCATTGGCTCGGAACTTGGACTCACAAATCAATTTCTCACCACACAAGCTCAAGGATTGCTAAAGACATAGAGTTGGGGCCTACAACAACCTTAGACACGATTGAGACCACAATAGTCCCGAAAGACCACATGATGATTGTTTGGTCAACACAAGAGTCTCAAGGTCACGACTTTCACCATCCTAAACATAACAACTTGTCTTTGATCATGGGATCAAAGGCAAATGTGTTAGGCCCAAGTGAAGCTTTGATTGAGGTACCCTTAACTATAAGCTACCAAAAAAAAAACGGACTCAAACCCTTAAAAAGGTTGTCATGCCATCCATCATAGGGGAAGAGCCACCCGGTTCACACAATATTTCACCTTTGGAAAGAACCGTGGCATAAAGAAAACCAAAGACTTATTGAAGCGCCAAAAACGAAACAAAAAGCTACGAGCCTATCTAAGAAGCTAAAACGAAATTGTTTTTACGAAAATAGAAAATAGAATGAATATGTACAATAGGGGATTTGAATATACAATGAAAGATAAAAAGTACGATAAAAGTAACGAAACGTAAAATTATATACAGACCAAAGATGAAAATCAAAAAGACATAAAATGTAACAATATATACAGTCATCCAAAAATGTAGGGCGCACCCCTCAAATAAAAGCTGGCATTGTCCCCAATGCCAACTAAACACATAAGCACCAAAAAACATATACGGAAATGATATGGGATTTCCCTAAGCTATGTCTGTCTGCATGGGATCATCAGTGGTCCTCGGGTCCTCTATATGCACGGGAACCTCAGATTGGTTCCTGGTCTCCTGCTGCTCAGCTTCTAGGCCTGGGGCCTGGACCTGGATGGGCTGAATATCAGAAACATCCTGTGGCTGACTGGAGGAAGCCTCTGGTGGGTCCGCCAACTGGATGATCGCCTCATCTGCACTGGGGAGCTTCCTCTTCTTCTTAGGAAGCCTCTATGTCTACTCCTGGTGTGGCTCTGCTACTGGTACTGGATCCTCAAATAGCAAATCTAAAGGTAGTTGGTCTGCCTTCAGTCTATCCACATCCGCTCTAAGCTCCTTCACAGACTCCTTGGAAGCCCGTGTTTTTCGCAGCTTCTTGTGCTCCCTGGCCATCTCCTTCAGGGCCTTGCCGTGTGAATCCACTACCATAGCCAAGGCAGCCTGAGAATCAAGGATCTTCTGCTGGTTGGAAAGAATCTCCTTAAGTAAATCCTCGATAGACTGGGGCACCTGCATTGGTTGTGGTGCCGACTGAGCTGAAATAGTGGAAGTCAATGTAGACAACTTGGACGAAGCAGTTGCCATCCAGTTATTCAATCTATGAAATGTCTGGCTCAACTGGTGGGCTGTGATAGGATGGGCCCGGGAAGATGGAATCCCCGGGCCAGCTAAAGTAGAGGGACCAGTAGTAGTGGAAGGTCTGGGAGGCATGTCAGCAACTATGGAGGCAGGCTCAGTGGAGGGCTCTACCGCAACCGGCTCTTCAGACTAGCCAGTTGGTACAAAAGCAGGCGGCTAGTAATTCTTGTCCTTGGAGTTGTCTGACCCCTTAAAACTATACCACGAAAATGGAGCCACAAGTTTGACCTTGATGTCAAAAGGTCTCTTCTCCACCTCCAGGTCCTAGAAATACATAGTGAGGGTGCTGGGAAAAGGGTAGTTCTGGTCATGCTCAATCCCCACTGCAGAAATGACGTGGGACATCACATTGCCTATGTTGATAGGGTATCCCACCATAATAGATGCAACAAGAATAGCCCAGGTAAGTGGAACAGTCTGATCATGGGTAGTGGGGTCGAGCCGACTGCACACAAAAGTCAACCCCCCTCTAACCTCAAAGTTAAAGGTTCTCCGAAGTATTTTGGCCCCTTCTTGCAACCACTCTGGAACTGTACCCGGGATTGCCAGGTATGAAGCTAACCACGGACGAACCTCCTCGTCCATTTCCAACTTCTCATCGTAAAGGGACTCATCTTCTTCATTGAACCCCAGGTATTCATTTAATGCCTTCCCGGTAAATACCACATTTTTGTTTCGCACTTTGGTCACTTTAGTGCCCTTCAAGATGTGGGCCACATTGCTATAAAATTCCTTGACAATGTGCTCATTCGCCTTCACACAATTATCTTTGAAGTGCTCCCAACCCACTCGAGCTCGAAACTGTCTATGTATATTGGGGTGTAGGGGTAGAAGGTCTTTGTCAATGAAGCTCTTTTCAAGAATCAACTTTCATGTCGGCCACCATTTCCTAAACTTGTGGAACGCCACCTGGTTGACAAATCTATCTTCCCAAATAACGGGATTTCTCGTCCGGTCAACACCCCCAACCCGAGGCACACCACCCCCAGGTAACTCCCCATCTCCTTCATCACCCCTAGCACCCTCTCCAGATATTGACGTTGTGGGAGAGGTAGAGTATTCATCCCCACTACCTGCCACTGAGCCCTCAGACGACCCAAAAGTAATGTTAATTGAAGCTTGAGCATCGGGGGAAGAGGGAAGAGTGTCTCTATGTATGGCTCTCTCTGCATACGGGATATATAGTGGGACTGAATCTGAAGAGATCTCTCGGGAGGGCTCGTACTCACTCCCCGAGTTGTCAATGGCTCTATCAGCCGCTTTGATTGCTTTCCTCATGTCCTTTATGTTTTTTCTAGCTTGGGGAGTGAGTTTTACCATCCTTTGTTTCCCTCCTCGGGAAGAATCACCTCGGTCGGGTTGTTTCGAGCCTTTGCCTCGTTGTTTAACCATTATCTTCAAGCACAAACATCTAGCTTTGTTAGCATCAGCACAGGCAGTGAATCAGTTGTGGAAAATAAATTGCAGAATAGAAGCCACAAGCTGCAAAACATGTTGCAGAAATAGTGCACTGCGACCTGCACAAAAAGGAGTGCGGCCGCACTGGGGCACCGCGGACCGCATAAAGGTGACCGCGGTCCGCACTGAGTCAAGGTCTATAACACCACCTCTTTGAATCCAACCACTGCGGCCTACACAAACTAGAACCACAGCCATGGTAGGCCGGCGCGGACCGCACAGAATGCAATGCGGCCGCATTGGGCAAGAGTCAACTCCTAAAAAATCCTCACTGCGGTCTGCACAAAGTGGTATCACGGACCGCGTCGAAGCACCGCGGACCGCACAAAAATGATCGCGGTCCGCGGTGGGTGCTTGGTCAAGGCACTGAGTTAGGGTTCTTGGTCTTGCATTTTTGTCCAAACTTTCACCTAACCTTGTCCCTACTCAATTTACCCAGTTAATAATACTCCTCAAGCACACAAAACTTAACTGTTAAACTAAACTAACATTAAAATTGAAGAATTACGGGGGACAGAAGCCTACACAGTTAATAGAAAATGACATAAAATGAAATTAAATAATTAAAATAACAAGAAGTGGTTGAATTGTTACCAGATATTGAGAAGAAGTGAAGAAACACAATGCAAACAAGCTAGTACGAAGAAGACGGAAGATGAACCGTGATTTTTTAGTCTCTGAGAATCAATTTTTCGAAAAGGGTAACCGGTGACCTCTGAGGTATATTTATAGACAAGCATGTGGGACCCAGCCTCACCTACTAGCACGGCCGCACAAAACGGACTGCGGACCGTGCTAGATTTGGTCAGAAGAAGCTTAAGACGACAACCTCTGTGGTCTGCACAAAACAGACCGCGGCCGCGAAGGTCCACTGCGGTCCACACTAAATGGGATACAGCCGTGGTGACAAACTTCAGAGAGTACCTCACTTGGTCTTCACTAGTGCGGACCGCACAAAGTGCAATGCGGCCGCACTGGTGATTTCAGAGACTGTTCAATTTTTTCAAAATGTTTTGCACTGTAGCAACACAATCCCTGCAACATGTCACAACCAATTAGCTCAAAAATCAGTCCTATACTACAAAGAAAATTAAAGAAAACAAGAAGAAAAAGACATGGGTTGCCTCCCAAGAAGCGCCTGATTTAACGTCGTGGCACGACGCATGTTACCAGCGCATCACTTTAGATGAAGAAGTGCCACCACGTGGCTGTCATCAAATTTTCCAAGATAATGCTTGACCCGGTGCCCATTAACTCTGAAAACTTCACCATTTTTGTTCCTTAGATCAAGAGCACCAAATGGGGTCACAAACACAACTTCAAATGGCCCACTCCACTTTGACTTGAGCTTACCCGAAAACAGACGTAACCGGAAATTGAACAAGAGCACCATATCTCCAACCTTGAACTCTTTACCCCGAGCATATTTGTCGTGAAGGTACTTCATTTTGTCCTTATACATGGATGAACTTGAGTAGGCATGGAATCTAAACTCATCAAGCTCATTGAGTTGTTCAACACGAAGATTTGCCGCAACATCCCATTCCAAATTCAACTTCCTCAAAGCCCACATGGCCTTGTGCTCTAACTCGACCGGAAGATGACAAGCTTTTCCAAACACCAACCGATACGGAGACATACCAATCGGAGTTTGTAAGCCGTCCGATAAGCCCATAGTGCATCATCCAACGTTTTCGACCAATCGGTCCTATTAGCATTGACAGTTTTTGACAAGATGCTCTTAATTTCTCTGTTGGAGACTTCCACTTGACCACTAGATTTAGGATGATAGGGGGTAGAAACCTTATGATTGACACCGTACTTGGAAAGCACCATGTCGAAAGCCTTATTGCAAAAGTGAGACCCCTCATCACTAATAATCGCACGAGGAGTGCCAAACCTTGTGAAAATGCTCTTTTTAAGAAACGCAACAATACTCTGGGCTTCATTAGTAGGCAAAGCCATGGCTTCAACCCATTTTGAGACATAATCAACCACCATAAGAATGTAGGTATTCCCACAAGAGCTAACAAAAGGACCCATGAAATCGATGGCCCAAACATCAAAGATATCCACTTCTAGAATCGTATTGAGAGGCATCTCATCTCTTTTTGAAATTTCGCCCGCTCTTTGGCACTCATCACACCTATTCACCAATCGCCTGCATCTTTGAACAAGGTGGGTCAATAGAATCCACAACTAAGAACTTTCGAAGTGGTCCTCACCCCATCATGATGGCCACCATAGGGTGAATAATGGCAAGCCTATAAGATACTCAATTTTTCTTCCTCCGGGACACATCTACGAATCACACCATCTATGCAAATCTTGAAAAAGTATGGCTCATCCTAATAGAAATCCAAACTATCCCGCTTGAGCTTCTTCCTTTGGTTAGAAGAGAGCTCACACGGGATTATTCTAGTCACAAGGTAATTGGCAACATCGGCAAACCATGGCATATCCTTCATTGACACCGCAAGGAGTTGTTCATTGGGAAATGAATCATTGATCTCAAGGCCGTCACAAGGCCTCCCCTCCTCCTCCAAATGGGACAAGTGGTCTGCCACTTGATTCTCACTACCTTTCCGGTCAACAATTTCTAGATCAAACTCTTGAAGAAGTAACA
Organism: Nicotiana sylvestris; assembly: GCF_000393655.2. Classification (NCBI taxonomy): domain Eukaryota; kingdom Viridiplantae; phylum Streptophyta; class Magnoliopsida; order Solanales; family Solanaceae; genus Nicotiana; species Nicotiana sylvestris. The sequence continues at coordinate 3,112,863 of NC_091060.1, forward strand.
CCCATCTCATCAATCTCGCCTTGGAGTCTTTCTTGGTCATCAAATACCTAAGGGAGTGTTACAACCCATATCCACATGTGTTAGTACATGCCATATATTAGTTAACATAAATCCAAGAAGGAATTATCTTTGAGATGATAATAATTCAATCCTATTGGTCTTAAGTGATACAAGAGTGTATAAGGGTGATTAACAAGTATTAGAAGTTAAATGAATCAAGGATGTTGTAACTCGTATTTTCAGGTAAATTTAGCGGTGCTTAATACACTCAAGAGGTCATGTATTAAGGTATTTTAATCATATAATATCCGTATCATAAGTCTTGAAGTCAAACGAGTTATGAAACAAAAGTCGACAAAAGTTGTCGCAACTTAGGTTCATAATTTTACTTAAACATTAGGTCAAATGTTTCTAATCTTTTATCCTAATTTACAAGGAATTACGGGGTGATCTACCAACCAAATTAAACATCTATGAGTCTAGTTTCCAACTCATTAAACCGTTTATCGATACAACCTTGGAGTAGAGAGATATTCGCATTTTTGCGAGACTACGCCAAGCACCTCTCTATGGAGCCCACTAAGGCGGTTTAAGATATTTGGACCTATATAGGATGCCTCCAACCCGTTTTAAGTCATTTATTATTACTATTTTCAGACCTTAGAACCCTAGGAACATCCTCTCAAGGTTCTCTCAAGATTCAAGACCCAAAAAAGGCAAACAACACAAATCAAGTATCGGGAATTCCGTGGCGCTAGTAAGTCTCTTGTTCTTCTTGTTGTTGCTCATTTTTGTGTCGTTCCAGCTTGTGTGTAGGTTTTTTTAAAGGGTTTATGTTCTGTAAATACTTACTCATATTCTTAATATCAATCCTAGGTGATTTCAAGCCTTCTAAAGTGATTCTAGTGCCGAAAAACACTAATTGATCGCTAGTTTCGCTTTTTTGTTGTTGTGGCAGCATTGGAGGGATATTTCATGGAAATTTAAGGTCAAATTGGAGTTGTTCTTTCTGTATAAAGGTAAGGAACCTCTTACTCTATATGTATTTAAGATTATCCAAGTTGCGGCTAAGCCATTGAAGCTAGAACTTGTGAGATATATATCGAAAGGCTTGGTAGTAATGTTATTGTTTTGTGGACTGTTTTGCGTTGTTGTTGGGCTGCGTATTTTACTACTATCTTGTGGAGTTTTGGAGGAGGAAGGGTGTGGAGAAACACCATATATATGTAGGGTTATGGGCTGATAGTTATTCGTAACATTTCCAGGTTGTTTGACACGACTACGGTGGTCGTCGTATGTATGGAGTGATTAGGCTGTGTGTGGACTATTTTGGGAGGCTCAATATGTTTATTATTGATGTTGTTTGGGCTGTTTGGTGATTGTTTTGAATGGTGTGAGGTCATATATATAGGGTAGGTGTTGTCCGTTTCAACATAAAATAGGTTGTGGTCGATACATAATATTTATGACGCTTAAATGATAACGATAGTATCGTTTCTCTTATTGTAGACTAAGGAGTTGTGACAATTGCATATCTTGTGATTGGGGCAGTATATACAAGGTATGTGAGGCTATCCCTTTTCTTCTTTTGCACGACTCCGATTGTACATAATGTAATGAACGAGCTTCCAAAGATACTCTACTCTTAGAAGCTAGCAGTACTTCCATTGCTTTCCCTCTTATGGAACGATTGATGTTAATATTGCTTCTCTTATTCTTATGTTATAAATGTTGTTGGTACTTCCTGATTCTTATAAGGTTCATAGTGAAGAGTTAGTCCTAATAACGTGTACAGAGGATATTGACCTTACGTCACTCCGAAAGGTTTAGAATGTGATTCCATGAGTCGAGCATGCACTATATATATGTATCTATTTTACTCTACCGAGCCACGCTATAGTTGGCCGGGTACGGCACCTATTGTGCAACCACTGATCAGTTGGGTTTTACCGAGCTCCATGTGGCCGAGTACGATTCTACCGAGCCTTATGATGGCCGGGTATGTTTTTTACCGAGCATATTATGGCCGGGTACGATATGATGATGATGGTGCCCACAGAGGCGAATGTTTTAAAGGTTTATGTATTTATACATATGTATCATGCATTTCATGTCAGTAGCTCTCAGAGGTACTAAGATGTTACAGGTTGTATATTCTCTATCCTTGCTTACATTATTGTTCGTATTTATGGTTCCCTGCCTTACATACTCAGTACTTTATTCGTATTGACGTCCTTTTGTTAGTGGACGCTGCATGTCGTGCTATAGGTCCTAATAGACAGGCAAGTGCAGCTCCCCCACCACAGTGGGCTGTCCAATTCAGCGGTGATTGGCGAGATCCCTTCTCCGGACTTGCCTTGGTCTTGGTATGCATTTTTGTTATAGACATTATGGGTATGTCGGGGTCCTGTTCCGGCTATGTTGCAGCACTTATGTTCCTTTAGAGGCTCATAGACAGGTGTTGACTCATGTATAGTTTGGTATGCCTTGTCGGCTAGTTTTTGTTGTATAGTCTTTCATGGTAGCGTGGTAGCTCATACCTTATATGTAGTTTCTGGATTGTCTGGTCATCCCCTACTATGTATGCTCATGTCTCCATATCTTATTGTTGGTTGTCCATGATCCAGGTCTACCATTTATATTGATCTCGTCATCCCTAAAAGATAATAAAGAAGGTTAGATAAAATGTATGTTGGTGCTCGGCAAGTATGGTCGGGTGCTAGTCAAGGCCCTCTAGTTTGGGTCGTGACAAACTTGGTATCAGAGCAAGTCTGTCCTAGGGATTGTCTATGAGCCATGTCTAGTAGAGTCTTGATTATGGATGTGTAGCGCGCTACATTTATAATCAGGAGGCTACATGACATCTAGGGTTGTTACCTTCTTCCTGAATCTAGATCGTCCGTAGAGTTGAGTCGTAAGTGTTTGTCTCTAATATTCACCTTATTTTCTTTCAGCGATGCCTTCGACTAGGAAACAAACAATTAGTAGATGGCTTGATACAGTTGCGGGAGAGGGTACCAGTCAGGTGCCCCAAGCCAGAGCAGGCCAAAGTGAGGCTCAAAGTGAGATGTTGTCTCATACCTCATCTACCCCGTCTCCTCCAGAGGATATTAGGAGGCACCCAGCACCTCCAGTTCCTCCGTCTGGCACTCCAGACCAGGATATGTGGAGTGCTTTGCAGTTATTGACTAGCTTGGTAGCTGCTCAGGCTCAAAGGCAGAATACAGGTGCTGCTGAGAAACCAGTTAGTACGAGAGTTCGTGATTTTATTAATTTAGACCCTCCAGTGTTTACCGGATCAGATCCCAAGGAGGACCCACAGACGTTTATTGACCAGGTTCATCGTACACGTCGGGTTATGCATGTTAGTTATACAGAGGCAGTAGAGTTGGCTTCTTATCGGCTACGGGATTTAGCGGTTCTCTGGTATGATAGTTGGGAGAGATCCTGGGGTTCGAACGCTCCTCCAGCTGTGTGGAAGGAATTTTCTGAGGCCTTTCTTTGTCACTACTTGCCAGTTGAGATACGACAAGCTAGAGCTGATAAGTTCTTGAACCTTAGACAAGGTAATATGAGTGTGCGAGAGTACAGTATGCAGTTCGATTCTTTAGCAAGGTATGCTCCCCATATGGTGGCCGAGATGAGTGATAGGGTGCATTTGTTCGTGAACGGATTGGGACCACATCTGATAAATGAGTGCACGACAGCCTCCTTGGTGGAGGGCATGGATATTTCCCATATTCAGGCTTATGCCCAGACCCTAGAGGATCGTAAGCACCAATAGAGGGCAGATAGGGAGCAGGATAGGGGCCAGCATAAGAGGGCGAGATTTGCAAGGTATTCCAATGACTTCATAGGCAGCGTCAGGCCCCAGTCTTCGAGGAGTTCGGCGCCACCTGTAGCTAGTGCTCCCCCACAGTTTCAGAGGCCTCAATATGATCGATTTACCTATTCTGGTCCAGGTCAGAGTTCACAGGCATCAGGCTCGCAACATCACAGGGATACTAGTCAAACGAGACCCATAACACCACATTGTGATCATTGCGGCAAGGCCCACTTTGGACTGTGCCGTCGAGGTTCTGATGCATGTTATTCTTGCGGACAGCCTGGACATATGATGCGGGATTGTCCTAATAGGGGAGGTGATGGTATGGCTCAGCCCACTAGATTTGTGTCTGCTTATTCCTCATCAGTTCGACCTCCAGCACGGGGTTTTCAGCAGTTGACAGGTCGTGGTAGAGGTAGAGGTGTAGTGCCGAGTTTGAGGGGTGGTCAAAATCGAACCTATGCTCTAGTAGGTCGACAGGATCTCGAGTCGTCTCCAGATGTTGTTACAGGTATTTTATCTGTGTTTTCTTATGAGGTATATGCGCTGATTGATCCGGGATCTACATTATCATATGTTACACCCTTTGTGGCTAATAAGTTTGGCATTGAACCTGAATTTATAAGTAAACCCCTTGCGGTATCTACTCCGATAGAGATTCTGTGATTTGTAGAAGGGTATATAGAGGTTGCACTGTGATGATTTGTAGTCGTCAAACCTCGGCAAATTTATTTGAGTTAGAAATGGTTGATTTGGATCTGATAATGGGAATGGACTGGTTGGCCTCATGCTATGCAAATGTTGACTGCCGTACGAAGATGGTTAGGTTTCAATTTCCTGGTGAACCCATCATTGAATGGAAAGGGAATATTGCTACACCAAAAGGTAGGTTTATTTCCTATCTTAAGGCAAGGAAAATGATCTCAAAAGGTTACATTTATCATTTCGTTCGCGTTAGGGATGCGGAGGCGAAACCGCCTACTTTACAATCAATCCCTGTGGTCAACGAATTCCCAGATGTTTTCCCAGATGAACTCCCAGGCCTTCCTCCTGAAAGGGAGATTGAGTTTAGCATTGATGTGTTGCCTGACACTCAACCGATCTCTATTCCTCCATACAGAATGGCCCCGGCAGAGTTGCGAGAGTTGAAGGTGCAGTTGAAGGACTTGCTAGATAAGGGCTTTATTAGGCCTAGCACTTCACCTTGGGGTGCACCAGTCCTATTCGTGCGGAAGAAAGACGGGTCGTTACGGATGTGTATCGACTATCGACAGTTGAATAAGTCTACTATAAAGAACAAGTATCCACTTCCAAGAATTGATGACCTATTTGACCAACTCCAGGGTGCCAAGTATTTCTCCAAGATTGATTTACGTTCAGGGTATCATCAGGTGAGGGTTAAGGAGAAGGATATTCCAAAGACGGCCTTCCGGACAAGATACGGGCACTTTGAGTTCTTGGTGATGTCGTTCGGGCTAACAAATGCCCCAGTAGCTTTTATGGATCTCATGAATACTATATTTAGGCCCTATCTTGATGTGTTCGTGATTGTATTCATTGATGACATTCTAGTATATTCTTGTTCGGAGGCGGAACATGCGGGCCACTTGCGGATAGTATTACAGACGCTTCAGGATCGTAAGTTATATGCTAAGCTCTCCAAATGTGAATTTTGGCTGAACTCAGTAGCGTTCCTTGGCCATGTGATATCTGACGAGGGTATTAGTGTCGACACTCAGAAGATCGATGCAGTAAAGAATTGGCCGAGACCTACAACACCATCAGAAGTCCGCAGCTTCCTAGGGCTAGCAGGATATTATAGGCGGTTTGTGGAAGGGTTTTCCTCTATATCATCACCATTGACTAAGTTAACACAGAAAGCTACCAAGTTCCAGTGGTCTGACACTTGTGAACGTAGTTTTCAGGAGCTGAAGAATCGATTGACATCCGCACCAGTGCTCACTCTTCCTGAAGGAATAGAAGGTTATATGGTATATTGTGATGCCTCAGGTATAGGTTTGGGGTGCGTATTGATGCAGCGTGGGAAGGTGATTGCTTATGCATCAAGACAATTGAAGAAGCATGAAAAGAATTATCCAACCCATGATTTGGAATTGGCTGCAGTAATATATGCTTTGAAGATATGGCGGCACTACTTATACGGCGTCCATGTTGACATCTACACAGATCACAAGAGTTTACAATACATCTTCAAGCAGAAAGAGTTGAATTTGAGGCAGCGTAGGTGGCTTGAATTATTGAAAGACTACGACGTCGAGATATTGTATCATCCCGGTAAAGCCAATGTTGTGGCAGACGCTCTCAGCCGTAAATCAATGGGAAGCTTAGTACATATTGAGGCAGGTAGATGGGGGTTGATTAAAGAGCTTCATCAGCTAGCCAATATGAGAATCAGATTGTTAGACTCTGATGACGGAGGTGTTACTGTACAGAATACATCAGAATCATCTTTGGTAGCCGAGGTAAAAGCACGACAATATGAAGATCCTATCTTAGTACGATTAAGAGAAAGCATTCAACAGTGTAAAAGTATGGCTTTTGGGATCGGAAAAGATGGGGCACTGAGATACCAGAGCCGATTGTGTGTGCCTAATGTGGCAGGGTTGCGAGAGAAGATTATGAATGAGATTCATCAATCCCGATATTCCATCCATCCCGGCTCGACAAAGATGTATCATGATGTCAAGGAGCAGTATTGGTGGGATAATATGAAGAAGTCTATTGCAGAATTTGTAGCCCAGTGTCCCAATTGTCAACAAGTAAAGATAGAACATCAGAAACCCGGTGGATTGCTTCAAAATATAGAGATTCCGACCTGGAAGTGGGAGGTGATTAATATGGACTTCATTATTGGATTACCTCGCTCTTATCATAAGTTTGACTCCATCTGGGTGATAATTGATCGACTTACAAAATGTGCCCATTTTCTGCCAGTGAAGACAACTTACACGGCTGAAGATTATGCGAAGTTGTATATCAAGGAGATTGTTAGGCTTCATGGTGTGCCCGTATCTATTATATCAGACCGAGGAGCTCAATTTACGGCTAACTTTTGGAGGTCTTTCCAGAAGGGTTTAGGCACACAAGTAAATCTCAGCACTGCATTTCATCCGCAGACTGACGGACAGGCTGAACGTACCATTCAGACACTGGAAGATATGCTACGAGCATGTGTTCTAGATTTTAAGGGGAATTGGGATGATCATCTTCCACTCATAGAATTCGCCTATAACAATAGCTACCATTCCAGTATTAAAATGGCCCCATACGAGGCACTATACGGGAGGAGATGTAGATCACCAGTTGGATGGTTCGAAGTCGGTGAAACAGAATTATATGGGCCAGATTTGATTCACCAAGCTATTGAGAAGGTGAAAGTGATACAGGAGCGATTGAGGACGGCACAAAGCAGGCAAAAATCTTATTCTGATGTCCGACGTCGTGATCTAGAGTTTGAGGTTGGTGATTGGGTTTTCCTGAGGATCTCACCAATGAAGGGTATTATGCATTTTGGGAAGAAAGGTAAGCTGAGTCCAAGGTATATCGGGCCGTATAAAATTCTTCGACGAATTGGACAGGTTGCTTATGAGTTAGAATTGCCATCCGAATTGGAATTTGTCCACCCGGTATTCCATGTATCTATGTTGAGGAAATGTATTGGAGACCCTTCTCGAGTCGTCCCTATCAAAGATGTACAAGTTACAGAGGACCTATCATATGAAGAAGTGCCAGTGGCGATATTAGATCGACAAGTCCGCAAGCTGAGAACAAAAGATGTAGCTTCCGTCAAAGTATTGTGGAGGAACAAAAATATGGAAGAAATGACATGGGAAGCAGAAGAGGAGATGAAGTCTAAATACCCTTACCTATTCCAGAATGAAGATAACAAGGATGCTGGTGGAAGACAGGATACATTGGAAGGTGAAACGGCTCTATGAGGTAAGCAATAATTTGAGAATACTCCTCCTTAATACAAAATGGTGATATGTAGATAATGTAAATATGCATAATGCTTTGTGTAGCCTTGTGAAGCCATATGTTGGGCTTAATTGCTTGTAAGTTTTGCTAGTGACCATTTTATAGGGGAAAATTGATCGGAAATTTCCATTGGAATCCACGATGATTTAAACTCCCCATGAACCCTTACATTAGAGGACGAATGTTCCTAAGGGGGAGGGTGTTACAACCCATATCCACATGTGTTAGTTCATGCCATATATTAGTTAACATAAATCCAAGAAGAAATTATCTTTGAGATGATAAGAAGTCAATCCTATTGGTCTTAAGTGATACAAGAGTGTATAAGGGTGATTAACAAGTATTAGAAGTTAAATGAATCAAGGATGTTGTAACTCGTATTTTCAGGTAAATCTAGCGGTGCTTAATACACTCAAGAGGTCATGTATTAAGGTATTTTAATCATATAATATCCGTATCATAAGTCTTGAAGTCAAACGAGTTATGAAACAAAAGTCGACAAAAGTTGTCGCAACTTAGGTTCATAATTTTACTTAAACATTAGGTCAAATGTTTCTAATCTTTTCTCATAATTTACAAGGAATTACGGGGTGATCTACCAACCAAATTAAATATCTATGAGTCTAGTTTCCAACGCATTAAACCGTTCATCGATACGATCTCGGAGTAGAGAGATATTCGCATTTTCGCGAGACTGCGCCAAGCACCTCTCTATGGGGCCCACTAAGTCGGTTTAAGATATTTGGACCTATATAGGATGCCTCCAACCCGTTTTAAGTCATTTCTTTTCACTATTTTCAGACCTTAGAACCCTAGGAACATCCTCTCAAGGTTCTCTCAAGATTCAAGACCCAAAAAAGGGCAAACAACACAAATCAAGTGTCGGGAATTCCGTGGCGCTAGTAAGTCTCTTGTTCTTCTTGTTGTTGCTCATTTTTGTGTCGTTCCAGCTCGTGTGGGAGGTTTTTTTAAAGGGTTTATGTTCTGTAAATACTCCCTCATGTTCTTAATATCAATCCTAGGTGATTTCAAGCCTTCTAAAGTGATTCTAGTGCCGAAAAACACTAATTGATCGCTAGTTTCGCTTTTTTGTTGTTGTGGCAGCATTGGAGGGATATTTCATGGAAATTTAAGGTCAAATTGGAGTTGTTCTTTCTGTATAAAGGTAAGGAACCTCTTACTCTATATGTATTTAAGATTATCCAAGTTGCGGCTAAGCCATTGAAGCTAGAACTTGTGAAATATATATCGAAAGGTTTGGTAGTAATGTTATTGTTTTGTGGACTATTTTGCATTGCTGTTGGGCTGCGTATTTTACTACTGTTTTGTGGAGTTTTGGAGGAGGAAAGGTTTGTAGAAACACCATATATATTTAGGGTTGTGGGATGATAGTTATCGTAATATTTCCGGGTCGTTTGGCACGACTACGGTGGTCGTCGTATGTATGGAGTGATTAGGCTGTGCGTGGACTATTTTGGGAGGCTCAATATGTTTATTATTGATGTTGTTTGGGCTGTTTGGTGATTGTTTGGATTGGTGTGAATTCATATATATAGGGGAGGTGTTGTCCGTTTTAACGTAAAATAGGTTGTGGTCGATACATAATAGTTATGACGCTTAAATGATAACGATAGTATCGTTTCTCTTATTGTAGACTAAGGAGTTGTGACAATTGCATATCTTGTGATTGGGGCAGTATATACAAGGTATGTGAGGCTATCCCTTTTTTCTTTTGCACGACTCCGATTGTACATAATGTAATGAACGAGCTTCCAAAGATACTCTACTCTTAGAAGCTAGCAGTACTTCCATTGCTTTCCCTCTTATGGAACGATTGATGTTAATGTTGCTTCTCTTATTCTTATGCTATCAATGTTGTTGGTACTTCCTGATTCTTATAAGGTTCATAGTGAAGAGTTAGTCCTAATAACGTGTATAGAGGATACCGACCTTATGTCACTCCGAAAGGTTTAGAATGTGATTCCATGAGTTGAGCATGCATTATATAATTTTATATATATATATATATATATATCTATTTTACTCTACCGAGCCACACTATAGTTGGCCGAGTACGACACCTATTGTGCAACCACTGATCAGTTGGGTTTTACCGAGCTCCACGTGGCCGGGTACGATTCTACCGAGCCTTATGATGGTCGAGTACGTTTTTTACCGAGCCTATTATGGCCGGGTACGATATGATGATGATGGTGCCCACAGAGGCGAATGTTTTAAAGGTTTATGTATTTATACATATGTATCATGCATTTCATGTCAGTAGCCCTCAGAGGTACTAAGATGTTACAGGTTGTATATTCTCTATCCTTGCTTACATTACTGATCGTATTTATGGTTCCCTGCCTTACATACTCAGTACTTTATTCGTACTGACGTCCTTTTATTTGTGGACGCTGCATGTCGTGCTGCAGGTCCTGATAGACAGGCAGGTGCAGCTCCCCCACCACAGTAGGCTGTCCAGTTCAGCGGTGATTGGCGAGATCCCTTCTCCGGACTTGCCTTGGTCTTGGTATGCATTTTTGTTATAGACATTATGGGTATGTCGGGGCCCTGTTCCGGCTATGTTGCAACACTTATGTTCCTTTAGAGGCTTATAGACAGGTGTCGACTCATGTATAGTTTGGTATGCCTTGCCGACTAGTTTTTGTTGTATAGTCTTTCATGGTAGTGTGGTAGCTCATACCTTATATGTAGTTTCTTGATTGTCTAGTCATCCCCTGCTATGTATGCTCATGCCTTCATATCTTATTGCTGGTTGTCCATGATCCAGGTCTACCATTTATATTGATCTCGTCAGCCCTAAAAGATAATAATGAAGGTTAGATGAAATGTATGTTGGTGCTCGGCAAGTATGGTCGGGTGCTAGTCATGGCCCTCCGGTTTGGGTCATGACAAGGAGGCATGATCGGTGTGCACTATAACTTTGGCCCCCATAAGGTAGGGTTGAAATTTTTCCATAGCAAATACAATAGCCAACAATTCTTTCTTGGTGACTGTGTAGTTCCTTTGAGCCTCATTCATGGTCTTGCTTGCCTAGTACACCGGATGAAACATCTTGTTGATCTTTTGACCCAAAACATCCCCGATCGCAACGTCACTAGCATCACACATGAGCTCGAAAGTCAAGCTCCAATTAGGTGCGGTAATGATGGAGGTAGAAGTCAACTTGAGATTGAGAAGCTCGAATGCTTGCATACAACTCTCATCGAACAAGAACTTTGCATCTTTCTCTAGCAACTTGCACAAAGGGTGTACCACTTTAGAAAAATATTTTATGAACCTCTGGTAAAAACCCGCGTGCCCAAGGAAACTCCCCACCCCTTTGACAGAAGTAGCGGGAGGAAGCCTCGAAATTACCTCTATCTTGGCTTTATCTACTTCAATTCCTAGCTTTGAGATTTTGTGACCCAACACTATACCCTATTCTACCATGAAATGGCATTTTCCCAATTGAGAACAAGGTTGGTGTCTTCACACCAGGCCAATACTCTATCCAAATTTTTCAGACACTCATTAAAAGAATCCCCAACCATGCTGAAATCATCCATGAAAACGTCCAAGATATCTTCCACCATGTCGATGAAAATAGCCATCATGCAACGTTGGAAGGTCACCGGAGCATTACACAATCCGAACGGCATTCGAGAGAAAGCGAATATGCCATAAGGACATGTAAAAGCTGTCTTCTCTTGGTCCTTCAGTGCAATTAAAATTTGATTGTACCCCGAGTAACCATCCAAAAAAAAATAGAAAGATCGCCTCGTAAGACGATCTAGCATTTGGTCAAGGAATGACAATGGGAAATGGTGTTTTCGGGTCACCTTGTTTAGCTTCCAGTAATCCATACATACTAACCTTGTTGTCATTGGTCACCACAGTCATACCACCCTTCTTCGGTACACATTGCACCGGAGAAGTCCAAAAACTGTCAGAAATAGGATAAACCACACCGGCGTCTAACAACTTGATAACCTCTTTCTTCACCACTTCTTGCATCGCCTCATTTAATCTTCTTTGATGCTCCTAGGAAGGCTTTGCATCCTCCTCCAAGATGATTTTATGCATGCAAAATGCGGGGCTTATTCCCCAAATGTCAGCTATAGTCCATCCAATTTCCCTTTTTCGCTTTTGAAGCACCGCCAACGTGGCCTCAACCTGCATGTTAGTAAGACAAGAAGAAAGAATAACTGGTAAAGTAGATTTTGAACCCAAGAATTCATACCTGAGGTATGGAGGAAGTGGCGTCAACTCCAACACCGGTGGCTCCTCAATTGATGGCTTTGTTGGTGGAGTTTTCCGGTTTTCAAGATCTAAAGATAGCTTCCTCAGCTCGTAAGAATAAGAGCCCATCCCATGTAGGGCATTCACGCACTCCACTCTACTAGCATCATCATTGACCTCCATGTTCAAGAGCACTACTTCAAGAGGATCTTCCATTGATCATAGCACTGGTATCATCCACAATCACCGATATGACAAGGTCTACAAATGAGCATACTTCGGTGCTATTGGGTTGCTTCATAGATTTACAAACGTGGAAAACGACCTTTTCATCTCCCGCTCGGAAAGTGAGCTCACTCACTTCAACATCAACCAATGCCTTCCCCGTTGCAAGGAAAGTTCTACCCAAGATAACAGGAACCTCATAGTCCACCTCACAATCCAAAATCACAAAGTCGGCCGGCAATATGAATTTGTCCACCCGGACAAGCACATCATCAAAAATACCCAAAGGTCGCTTCATCAATTGATCCGCCATTTGAAGTCTCATTAAAGTTGGCCTAGGTTGACCAATACCCAAAGTTTTGAAAACCGAGTAGGGCATCAATTTGATACTAGCTCCCAAGTCACAAAGATCTTTGGCAAAATCCGCACTTCCACTGGTGCAAGGAATGGTGAAGGCACCGGGATCTTCAAGCTTCGGGGCCATTGAATGCACTATAGCACTAACTTGGTGAGTCAATTTTATAGTTTTGCAGTCCATAGAACGCTTCTTTGTGACCAAGTCTTTCATGAATTTTGCATAGCCCGACATTTGTTCAAGTGCCTCCACCAATGGCACATTAATACATAAGCTTTTCATCATATTAATGAACTTTTAAACTGATTATTCTTCTACTTTGCGAGCCTCTGAGGATAAGGTGGAGGTGGCCTTGGTAAAGGACCCTTGGATTTTGGCACAACCGGCTCGGGTATGTCAATCACATATTCCCTAGACGGGTTCACGACATCTTGGGTTTCTACCTCGGCCTCACCAATATCAATCCTCACATCATTGTTCACATTCTCTTCAACCACATCTTCAACAATCAAAGGTACATCATCATCTCGCAACTCAACATCTTCATCCACAACTTGCTTTTGCTTTGAGGCACTCACATCACCGCCTCTCCCACTTCTTGTTGTAACCTCCATCACATGATTGTTATTTCCACCCTTCGGGTTGACTACTGTATCACTTGGTAGAGCACCTTTCGGGCGAGTATTCAATGACTGAGAGATTTGGCTTAATTGCACCTCCAAGTTTCGGATAGATGTGTTATGAGAAGATAACTGTGCATCTGAATCCGTATTCCTCTTCATCATCTACTCGAACATCATTTCAATTCTACCCATATCATTACCAGAAGAACTAGGACCCTGAGAAGAGAAAGGGGGTGGATTGTTCGGTTGTTGGTACATTGGGGGCCTTTGAAAGCCTTGCCCCTTGTTGGCTTGGTTTCCATTGTTGTTCCACCCGCCTTGATTGTTGTTCTGATTACCCCAATTGTTATTTTGGTTGTTGTTCCAATTGCCACCACTTTGTTGTTGATTGCCCCAATTTTCTTGGGGTCGCCATTGTTGGTTTGAAGAGTTGTCTCTATTGCCTTGATAGTTGTTGACATATTGTACCTCTTCACTTTGGTCATCATAATCATCATTTTGTCACCACTCATATTCATCAACAAATTTCTCAGAATTTCCTTGATTTTGTTGCCTCCTTTGCCTTCTCTTGTTGACAAGCATACTAACACCCTCCATGGCATTCACTTGATGAGGATTCTGAACTTGTTGCAACTGTGCCTTAGCCAATTGATTCATCGTGGTGGTAAGCTCAGCTATCGCTTGCCCGTGATCATGTAATTCCTTGTGCAAATGGATAACTATAGGATCACCTTGAGGCACATTTGCTCTACTCTGCCATGCTGAAGAAGTGTCTGTCATTTCATCAAGTACATCACATGCCTCCTCATAAGAAAGTTTCATAAAATTTCCCCCGGCCAATTGTTTAACAATGCATTGATTTGTAGTATTTATGCCCCGGTAGAAGGTTTGTTGGATCATGGCCTCGGTCATATCATTATTTGGGCACTCCTTAACCATCGTTCTATACTGCTCCCAAATCTCATGCAAAGGTTCCGTTGGCTCTTGCTTGAAGGCTAATATTTCATCTCGAAGTGCCACCATATGACTATGAGAAAAGAATTTGGCAATAAACTTATCCGTCAACTCATCCCAAGTTGTGATGGAATGGTTGGGGAGTCTTTCGAGCCAATCCAATGCCTTTCCCCGAAGTAAGAACGGGAAAGGTCTCAATCTCAACGCATCCTCGGACACATTCGTCTGTTTGCTCCCCCAACATGTATCTACGAACCCCTTGAGATGTTTGTAGGCATTTTGATTTGCAGCGCCCGTGAAGTACCCACGCTGCTCAAGTAAGGTCAACATCACATTGGTTATCTGAAAGTTGCCTGCCCGGATTTGGGGTGGGACAATAGCACTTGCATAGCCCTGGTTCGGTAATACTCTGGGAGCCACTCTGGGAGGAACCGGGGAAGGGTCTAGAATATTTTCATTTGGATTAGCATTGGCATTCCGGCCTCTCCGTTGACCTTGAGGTGCAAGAGGCACCTTATCTTGCTCAAGATCATCTATCTCCTCCCCCGCTATCACGTTTCCAAGAGGATCATTAGTGTTGTTTAAAGCCATGTTGGTACCTGAGTAATGACACAAACAAGTAAGTAACAAAGAAGGAAAGAAGAATAATACACAAAACTAACTAAATAGATAGCCAAAACCGTTAGCTCCCTGGCAACGGCGCCAAAAAGTGATCGCTTCCAACTCCACACTACTAAAAAGTAGGAAGAGAGGGTCGCAATAGCTTTTACCCGATATGAGGGTCGGGATCGATTTCCACAGGGATCTAGGAATGGAGTCGAGTATCTATCTAGGCTAGAAGTGTGTATTTGATCCAAATGTCACTTCCATACTTTTTTTTGGGTTTTAGATTATAAACTACTATTATCAAACTATTAATTGAAACTAGATTATACTACGAGGTAATTGGGAAGAAGGGCACTAAGGTCGTGACATTACCTAGGTGGCTAATTGACAGGTAGATGTTACTAAGGTTCGATTGACATACTTGGGGCTTATGCTATAACCGTTGCACAATTTTACCCACTCTCACACCTCTCGGTAGAGAGAGTGATTTTGCCCAATTGACTCTCGAGAGACCAAATGGGTAGGAAAATTAGCTCAAGCAATTAGGGTTCAAGTTGGGTAATTACTTTCTCGAGGTTTAACCCTTTAATTGGGACTATCAATTCTCTTGAGTCCATCCCAATTCCTTGTTGGGTCAATTTTGGAGACTTAGGCTCTCTTTCTCAAGAAGAGCCAAGTCAACTTAGCACAAATCAGTGTTTGCACCCACCAATTCATAGATTAAATCATAAAATTGACCCAAATAACAAACACTCATAGTCAATCTAACAATAGATGGCAACACCCATCAATTACTCACACTAGTATTGAGCCACAACCCTAGCTAATGGGTTTAGCTACTCATGCTTGAAAGAGAAAATAGATAAATAGATGAAGAGCAAGACATATTAATTAAATGCTAAATTAAAATACAAGAATTTATCGTTAATTAGAAGCTAAGATGACAAGAAATGGCTACAGATCAAGTTCCCACGAGCGCAGGTAAGTTCTAGATATATCTGATGACCTAAAAATGGTAAAATGTTCTATTTATACTAGGCTGGAAAAACTGGACAAAAATACCCTTGTGGGGTCAGCGCGGGCCGCATAAAATGGACCGCGGCCGCGCTAGACTCTTGGACTTCAATTCTGGGCTCTCTGACTTGGGTTCCGCGGACCGCGTAGAATGGAATGCGGTCGCGGAGGCAGCTGTCGCGATCCCCACAACCACGATCGCGAACCGCATTGGCATTTTGCCCCTCTCTGAATATCTCTTCCGCGGACCGCACAAAAAGGTAGTGCGGTTGCGGAACCTTCACCGCGGTCCGTGCAGTGTGGATTGCGGCCGCGTTGCTTGAAGCCTGATCTTGCCATCTCTCTGAATCACCTAGTGCGGCCGCATTCCATTCTATGCAGTCTGCACTAGGCTTGTTTGACCTCAGTTTACTTTGCCTTTGATACTTGAGCAGGTTTCACTCCTTTGAGCCGATCTTTGACATTTCGTCACTTTGTCGATCAACCCTGCAGTCAAGCACAACTTATGAGCCTTTGGAGACTATTTTGTAATGATTTATAATCAAAGCAAAGGCAAGAAGGAGCATGAAACTCGTTAAAATCTCTACTTATCAGACGCCATCCCGTATAAGAATGAAGCACAACATATGTGGACCTTGAAGATTATTGTAGAGAAGGATACCATCGAGCGAGACCGATACCATGGGGGCCACTCATACCTTTACCCTTCATGGTTGGAGGACACCATAGCTGGGGTCTCTAAGCCAAAGACTGGGCCAGGAAATTGGGTCATAGACAAGGTTGTTGAGGCAGAGGTGAAGTACAACAAGCTATGAAAAGAGTTCTAGAGTCTAAAGCTGAGCATATGGCACAACATAAGGTTGACATGGAGATGATTAACGAGTGGAAGGATAGAGATGCTAAATCCAATGAAAGGCTGGAATACCTGGAGTACAGCTTGATGGAATTGGAGGGGAAAATGAGGAAGAGGGTCACCGACTGCCAGAACGCTGAAGGAAATGAAGGAGGGCATCTAGTAAAGGCATTCCTGTTGCTGAACCTGCGCGAGATAGGAGAATTGATCGACAAGAGCATCCAGTCTGGAGAGGGTCCTTCTGGGACCAAGCAGATTAGATTTACTAGCTTTTCTTTTCAAATGTAATAAGTTCGAATGCCATTAGAGACATTATCTTATTTAGTTTCGTTTTGGTTCGTTTACTTTTACATTAATGAAATGAGGTAATTATTGGTACTAAATTTCTCCAAATTTATTTGTCGCTAGGCCTACCTCAAGCACAACGAGGTCCCCAAATTAGGATACGAATTTACATTCCCGCAATATGTGTTTAAATATTGCAAACATCTCAGGATCCTCACTGACTTTTTTACCTTTTGTTTATCTTTTATTCTTCATTCCTATCCCCTAAGATTGGTTTGCTCAGACTGGCATCATCAACATATCACACCAGATCTAGAGGCCATCCGCCTCCTCCTCTTATAAGCAATACAAAGAGCAAAGGAAAAAACAAAAATGGACTACTTAAGTGGTATTCGAAATGAGAATGCTAAGAATGCAGAAACTTCAGACGGTCGGAGTACTCCGGCCCCAAATGATCTAGTCTTGAGGTTGGAACAAAAGATATTGGAGCTACAGAGAGAGCTTGAGCAGGTCCGCAACTTGGAAAACTTATCCCTCACCCTAGATGTCCCTGACATCAACACAAAGAACCCAGCACCTCCCCAAAACATACCAAACCAACACCCACAAAACCCTCCTACACGGCATCAATATGCAACCCCACCCCAAAATCTCAATCCCCTACCAATACCAACTCCGCCACAACACCACCATCAACCAATTCAGTACCCACCGCCGTCACTTATCACACTCCTCAGAATACACCACAACCTATTCCTGACCCTCAAAGCTCAACCAATGACCACCACTACACTCAGGCACCTCGAACTCACTAAAACAACCCCAAATATGTGGAAATTGTACCTCACTCTACCCAACAAATATCTTATACCCCAAAATCCTCCGAGAAGGACCTGCTTATTAAAAATATGGCTGAAGAACTCAAAAAGTTGACAAGTCGAGTTCAGGGTGTCGAGGGCGGCAAAGGAATAGAAGGTTTGAACTATGAAGACTTATGCATACAGCCAGATGTAGAACTACCAGAGGGATACAAACCTTCCAAGTTCGAGATGTTTGAGGGTACAGGAGATCCCAAGGTTCATCTGAGGACCTATTGTGACAAGATTGTCGGGGTCGGGAAAGACAAAAAGATCCGGATAAAGCTCTTTATGAGGAGTCTTACTAGAGATGCTTTGCCCTAGTATATCAGCCAAGATCCCAAGAAATGGTCCAATTGGGTGGACATGGCGTCAGATTTCATGGACCAGTTCAGGTTCAATATAGAGAATGCACCAGATGTTTTCTACATCCAAAATCTTAAGAAGAACCCACCAAACTTTCTACGAGTATGCTACTCGTTGGAGGTCGGAAGCGGCCAAGATCAGGCTATCTTTGGACGAGGAACAGATGAACAAGTTCTTCGTCAAAGCATAGGATCCGTAGCATTATGAAAGATTGATGGTTAATGAAAACCATAAGTTCTCTGATATCATCAAGCTTGGGGAAAGAATTGGGGAGGCATCAAAAGCGGGTTGGTAACGAATTTTGAGGCATTACAGGCCACAAATAAGGCATTACAATCAGGCATCATATCAAAGAAAAGAGATGTTGGGGCAGTAATGGTGGCTCAAGGCCCGAAATCTCCACTTACATATCAAACACCTCCACCCACCTATCAAACACCTTCACCCACCTATCAAGCACCACCACCCACATACCAAGCACCACCATCCATATATCAACCCTCATCTCCCAAATATTCCCAATCAGCCACTACATATCATACCTACAATTCCCAACCATCCCATTTCCAATCACCTCCAACTCGCCAAATTTTCCAAAACCATGACCAAACTTTGACAGCAAGCCACCCAGACAGTACACTGCTATTGTTGAACCCATCGACCAACTGTATGAAAGGTTGAAAGTCGTTGGTTATGTCACCCCTATTCCCGCTATAGCATTAGAGAATCCATCCCAATGGGTCAACCCAAACAAAACTTGTGCATACCATTCTGGTATAAAAGGGCACACCATTGACGAGTGCCGAATACTGAAAGATAAGATCCAGACGCTGATTGACAACAAGGTCATACAGGTGAAAGAGGTCACACCCAATGTTCACAACAATCCTCTTCCGGACCATAGAGGTGGCGGGATACATGTGATAGAGACGAACGAAGAGTGGGATCCTGAGGGGTCAATCGGGCTTATTCGAGAAAGCAATGACTTCAAACTTGCAGTCACACTCACTCTCACTATAGTACAGACTCAGTCACCAATCGAAGTTGAGATAACTACATCAGTTCCATTAGAGGTAGAGGCAGTTCCGCCTACAGTCACCCCTATTTCATTTGAAGTGGAAGTGGCCACACTTTTCATGGTGATAGTATCAACCACGCCTCCTTTCGACTCAAAAGCAATACCTTAGGATTATATTGCCGAGGCTAGACGAAAAGGGAAGGCAAAGATGGAGGAGTCTGATGCTGCACAAGGAATGACCAGGACCGGGAGAATCTATACACCTGAACATTTAGGAGGACCAAGTAAGGATACACTACCAAGCAGCCTGTCATTGAAACAGGAGCAGATGACCATTGGAGGAAAGTGCAAGCAACGAAATATTCCGTCATTGATCATTTGAACAAAATCCCAACTCAGATATCCATACTGTCAATGTTGCAAAATCCAGAGGCACATAAGAATGCTTTGATTGAGCGAAGCTTATGCACCCAACAATATCACCTGCAGAGAGATGGCCACTATGGTAGGGCATGTGCTGGAAAGTCACAAGATAATCTTCCACGAAGATGAGTTGACACCTGAAGGGTTGAATCACAATAGAGCATTACATATCACAGTGCAATTTGAAGACAAGTTCATTGCCAGGGTCTTGGTTGATGGAGGTTCAAGCCTCAATTTTTGTCCGTTGGATACTCTGAAAAGGCTGGGCAAAGGTTCCCATGAAATACGGGCAGGAAGCATGAATGTGAAAGCTTTCGATGGGTCCCAAAAGGCCACGATTGGGGAAACTAACCTTTGTCTACAGATGGGTCCAACTTGGTTCGACGTCGAAGTTTAAGTGCTCGACATATCGGCCTTATACAATCTTCTGTTGGGCCGATCATGGATCCATGCCAGTGGGGTCGTGGCTTCCACACTACACCAAGCCGTGAAATTTGAATGGAACCATCAGGAGGTGATCATTCACGGAGATGGGAGTAACCCCATTTACACCAGTCAAACCATCCCTGTTATTGGAAACAAAAGAAGGTTAGGAGGGGAAACCTACCATCATATTGAACATGTCAATGCCGTCGAAAAGGACAAATGGTGGAGCAGAAAAATAGAAAGCATACTGGCGTGGTCTGGGTATGAACCTGGAAAAGGGCTTGGAAAGAATCTCCAAGGTATTACCAAATCGATACAGCTGAAGCGTCACGATACTACCTTTGGGCTCGGATACCAATATACATGGAAAGAGTATGATGATTGGTCTCCCCCATGGCGCGGACCTTATTACCCTCTCGAGCAACCAGTGTCGCATCTAGATCAGACTTTTCACCAAGCTGATACAATATGGGGAACTGCAAAAGAAGAAGCGTTAGCAGGGCTGAGAAATCTGTTCTTGGAGGGTGGAGCCATGGTCTGCAGTACAATAATTGAAGAGGAGGAGGAAGAAGACCTCACTATTCAAATTGTGGAGAAAGGAGTTGTTCTTAGGAACTGGACCGCCACACCATCCCGGGCCCACCAAGTCCCTGGGTAGCTTGGCAGATTTTATTCCTATAGCCATTCTAGGCATTTAAGATTTTCAATAATTTGTTTTAAGATTCACTTGTTTCAAAATAAATGCTCGATTTATTGATCCGTACTCGTTTGGATGTTTTAAGTATTAATCAAATGCATTGCTCTTTATTATTTATTATTATCTTTCGTATTTTTCTTTCTATAGTGTTATCGTTACTTTTCCTGATGAACCGGTGACTGTGACATGTAATGAGGCAACGCAACATGAGAATAGTGATTCGGATGAGATACTTGAGGAAGTTGTCAGAGAGGTTGAAAACTTTGAGAATAAGCCTAAGTCCAACCTGGACGAGACCGAAGCAATAAATTTGGGGAATGCCGAGACCGTCAAGGAGACTCGCATCAGCATTCACTTATCGCCAATAGAGAAGGAAGAGTACATCCATTTTCTAAAGGAATATGAGGACATTTTCGCATGGTCATATGATGACATGACCAGTTTGAGCACGTCCATAGTAGATCACAAATTGCCTACTAATCTCATATGTCCGCCAGTGAAGCAGAAACTCAAAAAATTCAAGCCAGATATGAACCTGAAGATCAAGGAGGAAGTTACCAAGCAGATCAAAGCCAAAGTTCTCAAGGTTGTTAAGTACCCAACCTAGTTAGCTAACATTGTGCCGGTACCGAAGAAGGATGGGAAAGTTAGAGTATGTGTTGACTATCAGGATTTAAATAGAGCAAGTCCCAAGGACGACTTCCCGCTGCCAAACATACATATCCTAATCAACAACTGCGAGCATGAACTCCAATCCTTTGTATATTGCTTCACGGGTTATCATCAGATCTAGATTGATAAAGAAGACACAGAGAAAACAGCCTTTATTACACCATGGGGGGTATACTGCTACAATATGATGCCATTTGGCCTAAAAAATGCTGGGGCTACCTACATGAGGGCCATGACAACCATCTTCCATGATATGATACACAAAGAAATAGAGGTGTATGTGGACGATGTCATTATTAAATCCAAGAGGGCCGCAAATCACATAGCAGACTTGAGAAAGTTCTTTGACAGGCTAAGGAAGTACAACTTGAAGCTGAACCCCGAAAAGTGTGCATTCGGGGTTCCCACAGGAAATTTACTAGGATTCATTGTCAATCGTCGAGAGATCGAGCTGGATCCATCTAAAGTCAAAGTTATTCAGGAATTGCCACCACCTAGGAGCAAAAAGGACGTGATGGGCTTCCTAGGATGCCCCAACTATATCAGTCACTTCATAGCATAGTCCACAGTCATGTGAACCTATCTTCAAAATGATGAGGAAAGATGTCGAGACAAGTTGGACCGAGGATTGTCAGAAAGCTTTTGACAAGATCAAGGAGTATATGTCCACACCACCAGTTCTGGTCCCCCCGGAACTAGGACAGCCTTTGCTACTCTATCTATCTGTATTGGATGGAGCCTTCGGATGTGTTTTGGAACAGCATGATGAGAAAGGGAGAAAGGAGCAAGTCATATACTACTTAAGTAAGAAATTCACACCTTACGAAGCACGGTACTCTCTGCTAGAACACACTTGTTGTGCTTTAACCTGGACGACCCAGAAGTTGAGGCATTACTTTTGTGCCTATACTACATAGCTCATATCCAGGATAGACCCTTTGAAGTACATATTTCAGAAACCCATGCTAACTGGGAAGCTAGCCAAGTGGCAGATACTATTGAATGAGTTTGATATCGTCTACGTAACTCAAAAGGCGGTAAAAAGGCAAGCACTGGCAGATCATCTTGCTGAAAATACGGTGGGAGGAGAATATGAACACTTGAAAACATATTTCCTGATGAAGAGGCATCATTCGTATGAGAAGACATTACCGAAGAATACGACGATTGGAGGATGTTCTTTGACGGAGCTACAAATTTTAAAGGAATGGGCATTGGAGCAGTTTTGGTATTAAAAATAGGTTAACATTATCTGGTATATGCTAAGCTCAAATTTCTATGTACCAACAACATGGCGGAATATGAGGCCTGCATACTAGGACTCAACATGGCGGTCGACATGAATATTCATGAGCTGCTGGTAATCGATGATTCAGATTTGCTTGTACACCAGGTACAAGGAGAATGGGTCACCAAGAATTCCAAGATATTTCCATATATGCACCATGTGCAGGAATTGAGAAAGATGTTCACGAAGATAAAGTTCCAACATGTGCCCAGAATTCAGAATGAGTTCGCCGATGCATTGGCCACTTTATCACCCATGATACAACATCCAGATAAGAATTACATTAATCTTATCCCGGTGAGATTTCATAATCAGCCGGTATATTATGCCCATGTTGAAGAAGAAACAGATGGAAAACCTTGGTTCCATGACATCAAGGAGTATTTTGTGAAAGGAGAATATCTGGAGCATGCAAACGACACTCAGAAATGCACACTCCAGAGATTGTCCAATCACTTCTTCCACAGCGAAGGAAATTCATACAGGAGAACTCTTGATTTGGGACTGCTAAGATGTGTCGACGCAAAAGAGGCTTCTAAGCTACTTAAGGAAATACATGTTAGGACCTGCGACCCACATATGAATGGTTTCGTCTTAGCCAAGAAGATACTCAGGGCCGACTACTTTTTGATGACCATGGAGACAGATTGCATTCAGTATGTCCACAAATGCTATTAATGCCAAGTGCATGCCGATATGATAAAGGTGCCGCCAAATAAGCTCAATGACACAAGCTCACCTTGGTTGTTCGCCACCTGGGGAATGGATGTCATTGGTCCGATTGAGCCCACTGCTTCAAACGGGCACATGTTTATTCTGGTAGCCATTGATTACTTCACAAAATGGGTAGAGTCTACTTCTTACAAAGTTGTAACCAAGAAAGTCATCGCAGATTGTCAAAGACCGTATCGTTTGCTGATTCGGAGTTCTCGAGTCCATTTTTACTGATAATGCAACCAATTTCAACAGTGATATGATGAAAGCCATATGCAAGACTTTCAAAATCAAGCACAAGAATTCCATAGCCTATAGACCTCAGATGAATGGAGCCATAGAAGCCGCCAATAAAAACATCAAGAAGATACTAAGGAAGATGGTAGAAAACCACAAACAATGGCACGAGAAGCTGCCTTTTGCTCTTTTGGGATACCACACCACAGTTTGCACATCAACCGGGGCAACTCCCTACATCATGGTTTATGGTACTAAGGCTGTCATTCCAGTCGAGGTAGAGATTCCTTCTTTAAGAATCATATAGGAAGCTGAACTCAGCATGCAGAATGGATAAGGAGTCGCTATGAACAATTGGCCCTCATAGATGGAAAAAGGATGAACGCAGTATGTCACGGCCAACTTTACCAGAACATAATGTCTAGAGCTTTCAACAAAAGGGTCAAACCAGGACAATTTGCACAGGATAGCTAGTGCTGAAGAAGATTTTCCCACACCAAGATGAAGCCAAAGGGAAATTCTCTCCCAACTGGCAAGGTCCGTACATGGTTCACAGAGTACTGACAGGAGGAGCACTCATACTTGTATAAATGGATAGAGAAATTTGGCCAAAATCAATCAATTCAGACGCAGTCAAGAGATACTATGCTTAGACTATTTATATTTACTCATCTGATGTAATTGAACTACGCTTGACCCGATTCTCGTTTAAGAGGGGATACGTAGACAGCCAAGTGGGTTCAGTCATATCATAATAAAATTTTCATTTTCCCAAAATTAGAAATTAGGGCAAAATTTTGATGAGGACCCTCAAAATTCCGAAGTAAGTCCAGCCAATGCCAACAGATGTCAGACGGTCAGAAATCGGTTAAGAAACTGGGGCAAAATTTTGAGAAAAATTCTCAAAATTCCGAAGAAGGTTCAACACGGTTCATTTCTCGCAAATAGCCTAGAATTTTGAGTATGACCCTCAAACTTCTAACATGAGAAAGCTGCAATGTCTCTAATATGTGTTACAATCACTAGTTCATCTAAAAATCACTTAATATATCAATATGTTTCTAAAATGGCTCTATTTTATCAATAATTGCATATTTTCGAAAAATCTATTACCGTAATAGTCAGACGTTACCCAGTGAAACTTGAAGAGGCCTCCAAAATGGAGCAAAGCAAGGGCAACGGACAGAAGCACAAACCAACCTCCCCCTCGCAAAACTTACAATTTTTCTTTAAACGCAGGCACATATGACGTAACGATAGCATCCGCAAGTATATACAGGTAATAAGGTTACTATCAATCAGGCCATCAAGCACCGAATATATCTCCAGCTAAGAAATATACTACTCTTATTTGCTACTCACTCTTTGCATGGGACTAAGCCTTGTCCCGCATATCCGTATGAGGCTAATCTTTGCCGCTATGTTTGCATGAGGCTAATCCTTGCTGCCATGTTTGCATGAGGCTAATCCTTTCCGCCATGTTTGTATGAGGCTAATCCTTGCCTCCATATTTACATGAGGCTAATCATTGCCTCCATATCTGCATGAGGCTAATCCCTGCCTCTATACCTGCATGAGGCTAATCCCTGCCTCCATATTTGCATGAGGCTAATCCCTTCCTCCCTACCTGCATGAGGCTAATCCTTGCCTCCATATCTGTATGAGGTTAATCCTTGCCTCTATATTAGCATGAGGCTAATCATTACCTCCATATTGGCACGAGGCTAATCTTTGCCTCAATATTTGCATGAGGCTAATCCCTGCCTCCATACCTGCATGAGGCTAATCCCTGCCTCCCTACCTGCATGAGGCTAATCTTTGCCTCTAAATCTGTATGAGGCTAATATGCCTCCATACCTGCATGAGGCTAATCCCTGCCTCCATATTTGTACGAGGCTAATACCTGCCTCCATATTTGTATGAGGCTAATCCCTTCCTCCCTACCTGCATGAGGCTAATCCCTGCCTTCATACATGCATGAGGCTAATCCTTGCCTCCATATTGGCATGAGGCTAATCCTTGCCTCCATATCTGTATGAGGCTAATCCTTGCCTCCATATCTGCATGAGGCTAATCCCTGCATTTATATCTGCACGAGCCCAATCCTTGCCTCCATATTGGTATGAGGCTAATCTTTGTCTCCATATTTGCATGAGGCTAATCCCTGCCTCCATACCTACATGAGGCTAATCCTCGCCTCCCTATCTGCATGAGTCTAATCCTTGCCCCCATATTGTCATGAGGTTAATCATTGCCTCCATATTTGCATGAGGCTAATCCTTGCCTCCATATCTGCATCAGGCTAATCCCTGCCTCCATATATGCACGAGGCTAATCCTTGCCTCCATATTGGCATGAGGCTAATCCTTGCCTCTATATTTGCATGAGGCTATCTATTTGCTTTTCAATCGGGTTAAGCCCTGCCTTGCATTTCAAAAAACTAAGCCTTGTCTTGGTAGCAATTGCATCTCATGGGCTGAAATGTCGCCAACCTATCCAAAGGCGTCATATTCTAAAATGTATCATCCTCATAGCTGGAAGGCATCATGCCATGGCCTGAGGATCCCTCAGATTTGCATATTATTATTCAAAGGCGTCATAGTTCGGAGGCACCATCTACATGGCCCAAGAACATCATTTCATGGCATGCAAATCCCTCACTAAAAAACTCATGGCCCAGGACATCATGGTCTAAGGACGTCATCCTTAACCATCAAGGACAACTTTCATGGTCCAAAGGGAATCTGCATCATGTTTAAATGTTTTCACAAATACATGTCTGTAGCATCTCTTTATTTGCAGGTGACCAGCAAGTAACTGCTATCCTAGCAGGAGCGACCTCGCTCCAGTCCCTTCAAATTACCTCAAACCCAACCGTTCACC
The DNA here is from genome assembly GCF_000393655.2 of Nicotiana sylvestris. Taxonomy (NCBI): domain Eukaryota; kingdom Viridiplantae; phylum Streptophyta; class Magnoliopsida; order Solanales; family Solanaceae; genus Nicotiana; species Nicotiana sylvestris. Next base: position 3,139,426 of record NC_091060.1, read on the forward strand.
ATAACCACTCTTGCATCTCGTGTCCGTTCTTTTAATGATTTCATCGGTATATTCCGCCAATGAATCCAAAACTACACGTGGCCTAATTCTTGTAAAACTAGGGATATGTAGGCAGCTCAAAGACCAGAGTCCGGCCTCTGTTTTTTTAAAACATCTCATTCGATCAAAATTGGTCATCATTTCTTTACCCGAAAACTCTTACATCATTCCCGGGTAAAGAGGGGCAGTTGTTGATACCCAATTTTTCCTCATATATTTTAAACACGTATATATACTTTCAAAATAGTACATATGCAGTTATAAGCATGCATAAGTTTTTTTATAAATTTTTCCATAGTTTTAAAAGCTCCAAATCAATTTATTTCTTCTCTTTTATTATATAAATATCCAATAATTATCCTTCAAATTACTTTCGTGATGATTTAGCCATCTAAATTCATTATTTATGCCAACATAGTATTTAAATATTTTTAGTATATTTTTTGTAATTACATTTATATTTTTTAGGCTAAATTGCATATCTTTGCAATACCCATACTAATGCATAAATATAATATTGTTGTTGTTGTTGTAATGCATAAATATAATATTTACGCATAAAATGATCTTTTATATTTTTAAAATGATAAATAACTATTTTAAATTATTTTAGTGCACAAAGATATTTTTGGTACTCATTTATTATTTTTGTAAGTTATTTAGTCATTAGAATTGGTTATTTAAAATCTGGCCCTATTTTCTATTCAATTATGATCCTAATTTGACTCAATACCTAGCCCAATTTTAACCTAAACCTACCTAGCCCAAGCCTTAATGCCCGACCCAGCCTTAAATTCTTTCAATCTCGGCCGTTAATCACAGAGATCAATGTCCACAATTAACCCTTTCCTAAATTAAACTAAACGACCCCCCCCAAACCCGGTCATTCTCACCCATACAACCGCCTTGAAATCCTTTTCCTCTCCATTGCTCTCAAAACCTAACCCTAATCGAACCTCGTCGTCACTCATCTATGGCTATTCGTGGTGGTTTCCCACCTACCCCAGGCCTCTAACGACCTCTCCTCTACTGGTATCACCATCTCCAGGGTCCTCAAGGGACCAGGGTTAGTCTGCTTGCATCCATGGCCCTTTTTCTCCTGTCTCAGGCTGTTCCGGTGTGATTCCGAGTAAGAGCTTTCTATATTGCCTTAGATTTATGGGTTTTTGAGCTTGCTTCTTCACCTCTATGTTGTTTCTCTCGAAACCCTAATTTCTTCTATACTTCTTAGATCTGTACAGATCTGAGAGGGTTTGGACCTATTTTGTATGGGTTTTATGAGAACCTTCCGATTTTTACAAGAACCCTCTTATTTTCGAATGATTTTCCATCTTTCTAAACTAGGGTTTTTCGGAAATTTCTTTTTCCAGAACATTTGATAATCTTGAGTGTTAATCTTTTGTTTCTTATATGTTTTAACCGATTTCGTAAGGTTTGCTCTAACCTTAACTCATTTATACTAAAAGCCCTAATTTTTCGACATTTTTTGTTTGGTTTCTGAGTTACTTGTGTACTGACTTTGTTCTTTCTTTTGTGCTTGTGATTTTTCTTTATCCATTTAGATGTCTCGTGATTTTTTTATCCTAATATGCCTCTATTAAAGTTTCTTGGTTCCACTTTTCTACTATTCTATATGTCTATGCTCTTTCTGGCTATTCATGGTAAACCTATTTTTCTCCTTAAATCAGAGTTCTTTTGAATGTTTGATTTTACCAATTTGCTTCATTAAGACCTATGTGTTGAATCCTGACTATTCATTTCTTGCCTTATTTTGTCTACGAGAATTGCTGACTTTTTACGTGATTTTCTCTTTGATTGAACCCTTGACTATTCTGAAGTTCTTATTTTCTGATTTGATTTGAACTCTTTTCCTTAGCAAAACCTTTGATTCTTACTTCTCTACTCAGTTTGATTGAATTTCTTGCCTTAATTAATTTTGTCCTTGCCTTATTTGTTATTTGCCAATTCTCACTGATTGTTTCCTTAATTGAAACTCCTATTCATTCACCCCTAATTACCCACTCTATACTCAAGCCTTACTTGATTCCCTTCCTTAAATGTCTTTCATGCTTTTACCGTTGATTGATTATCCCTTGATTAAGGGGAAGACTTACTGATTTTACGTGTGTGACTGATTCTGTGAATTTACCTAATTGCTACATAATTGATCCCTTACCTTATTTTGTTTAACTCTTGATTACTATATAAACTCCCTCTTATTTTAACTTCTGGACACGAATAATAGTTCAAAAAACTATCACTTTTACACTCTAAAAGCTCTTTCTACTCTCTCTGATACTTGTGATCTTTGTCACTCTAGCCGGCCGCAAGCCAAGGCTAGAAATTGTGCAACACTTGTCTTATATCTTGTGTTTTCTTCCTCTAATTGGTATGCTTCTGATTAAATTTCAGAACCAAAACCTATGTGTTTATTTACTGCATTAGTTCATCAACCCTGAGTTCATTCCTGCTTCTGTTTACTGTTTGCCTAGCATGCCAAATACTGCCTTATCTAAATATGTAATTTGCTTGCCTCCACTTTACTTGTCTGTCTAACATGTCTTACATGTGTAACTAGCCTGTTTTGACTGATTACTGCCCATCTAGCATATCTAAGCCTTACTTTTGTGTAATAGCATGCCTACACTTGCCTAATATGTTCATCTAAGTTTGTGCCTGTTCTGCCCTACTCCTGCTAAGTTAGTTACTCTCCCTAGAATGGCCTCAACATGCTTCTTTGTTGCATGACGTACATTCTATCTAACCTACTAGTTCTGTAGAACCCCTTAAGAACTCTATGAATCCTGTTGTTTATGTGTTCCATTAAGGTGCATTCTCTGTGTTCCCAACCCCTCTTCCCTTATGTGAAAGTTGCTTGCCAAAGTACTCCCTAAAACTGTTTGTTCTATGACTTATGTTCTGATTGCAAATTGTTTCTTTACACTTTCCTCAAAACCGTTTTATCACTAATGGTTTTCAGAAATTCTTTTCAATCCTAAGACCTTTGTTTTAAACTCTTTCAAACCATTATGCACTTTCACTTACTCCTAGAATACTAGGTCCTGCCCCTCTGGTGTGTGTACTGCTTAGAAACCCTTGAGATCTCTTTGAACTCTGGCATATCAGGGCTGGCACTTCCACACTGCAAAATAATCAGTTGTTATTTGATAAAGGTCTAGGTGTGAGCACTTCCCGGAATCCTTGAGGTCCTTAGGGAATTCTGACACATATAGATATGAAATTGGCTATGGAACTTTGGCATTTGAGACTACTGGAGACTTGGAAATCATTTTGGCCTACTTCAGGATCCCTATAGATTAATTTCTATTCTATTTATGTATTTTTATTCAATTCATTGGTCTGTAATAATTATTTGTAAACAAGCAGTGGGGTGATTAGTGAAAAGGGTGGGTAGTTATATATTGTGGGTAAAATTGGGTAGATAACATGTCTATAAGGTCTATTTGGATTTAAATGTGTTTGTTAGATAACATGCCTATAGGATCTGCTTGGGTTTAAATAAATTCTGCATGCTTTACTTCCACACAATTAGAAGTCATGCCTATAAGACCGGAATCAACTTTATAATTAGAATCATGCCTATAGGGTGTAAAGTAATTGAAGTTCAGTTTCCATTACAGCATGTATTCAAATTCGTCTCCTAAGAAATCATTCCTATAAGATCAAAAAATCAACTTTAAATAATTAGATACCATGCTATAGGATTTAAAGTCATTTGTAATAGAAATCATGCCTATAGGATATAAAATCAGTTTGACTCGTACCTGTCAGTTCCGAATCAGATTAAATAACCTACTCTTTTCGTGTTAATCAATATCACTAGAAAGCATGCCTATAGGATCCAAATTGCCTGTTTAAAAATTGTTTACTGTTTTACTGCGTTCCTAATCAGTAATAGATATCATGCTCATATGACATCACTATCACACTCCTAGGCAAGCCTACAGGGCGCTTAAAATCCTGCAACTATAAAACTATGTTCTGTTATCTGCTCACATTCAAATAGGTCTAAAATCAGTAGTCAAGCTGAATAGGTCTTTGACACTTTTGGTCCTAATTCAATGCTGTATAATCTCTGCTCACCTTCTAGGGTTTTCTCTTAAATACTTGAAACTGTTGTTTGAGACGTGCACTTACTTGTTATGTTTGTGAAGGTAAATGTGAGCCTTTAATTGTTCTCTTTAATGTAGTCCTAACTGTTTTCAATGACGCCTAGATTTTTCTCCTTTAAGTACTTTAGGATGGTCTAGAACTACATAAATTAGAGGTCCTAAATACCTCCAGGGCCATAAGGAAGGGATGGGTAGTGCACACATAGGATATTTTTCAAGGTTGATAGAACGCTTTAGGCTAGGACCAAGGGGAGAGAATTGGGTAGTAAAGATATGATGACTACGCGCTAATGTCACGTGTAGCCCCTCATTGAGGAGTGATTACCGGTCATTGTGTGGGTATGATCCTGTAGGCCAACCAACCTAGGACCCCTCTTTCCCAACTCATGTTGTTTAAATAAATTTACTTTTCTTTACATGTGTGCAACTTGTTCAAGCCTTTTCCCTTGTTTCATTACTTATATGTGCTTAGAATGTCAAAACATGCCTTTACTTGCAAGTACATGTTAAAATTGTTTATTTGCTAAAATGACTCACATAGTTTGAGTTCGGCCGGGACCCACCATTGTGGATCGCGAGGGGTTCCTAACACCTTCCCCTCAAGGTTATTTCGAGCCCTTACCCTAAATTTCTGGTAATGCAAACTAATCCATGAGTTAATTGCTTAAGGTGCCCTAACGTACCATAATCCATTAGGTAGCGACTCTTCAATACCCAATTCTCAAAAGGAAACGAGTTATCTTCTCCCATGAATGTCGAAACTCGGACTTCCCCGTCAAAAAGGGAAAAAAGGGCGCGACAATAACATGTACAGATTCTTCCACACATAATGTGCATTTATTATAGACTCTAAAAGATCTACTATTTAATGAGTAGCCCAGAAAAATACCTTCATCACTTCTTGGATCGAATTTTCCAAGGTTGTCCTTACCATTATTGCGAATAAAACACTTACTTCCGAAGGGATAAGAGTAATTGATATTAGGACGTTTACCTTTCTATAATTCATAAGGATTCTTCTTCAGAATGGGCCTTATGAGACATCGGTTAAGAATGTGACATGTTGTACTTACACCTTCTGCCCAGAAGTGATTTGGCAGTGAATGATCTAATAACATGGTTCTTACCATATCTTGGAGGGTTCTGTTTTTCCTCAACAATTTTGTTGAGGTGATCGTGGTGCAGAGAAGTTATGAGTGTATCCTTGATCATTATAGAAGTTTTCAAATGCTTTACTTTCAAATTCTCCTCCATGATCACTTTAGATTGTTTTAATCAGATATCCCTTTTCTCTTTCAACCTTCTTGCAAAAAATCTCAAAATTTCTCAATGTTTCATCTTTATGAGATAAGAAAATCACCCAAGTGAAACGTGAATAATCATCAACAATAACAAAAGCATATCTTTTTCCTCCTATACTAGCAGTTCTAGTAGGCCCAAATAAGTCCATATGAAGGAATTGCAAAAGTTTAGAAGTAGATATAATATCTTTATTTTTGAAAGAGTTTCTGGTTTGCTTACCTATTTGACATACATCACAGATATGAATTCTAGAAAAATTCAGTTTCGATGGATTAATAACTAACTCATGTTTGGACAATTTTTCTATCAAATGCATGCTTGCATGACCAAGTTTTCTATGTCATAACCATGGATCATCAGACATGGATGTTAAGCAAATATGACCATCTATCTTTTCAAAACCATCGAGAATATAAACATTTCCATACCTTTTACTTGGGAGTACTATTTTACTTGTCTCATCTTCAGTAGCACAACCTGTTTTCTTAAAATTTACCTCATATCCTGAGTCTCATAATTGACTTATACTCAGGAGATTGTAGTTGAGTCCATCAACGAGATAAACTTTAGTGATATCAGAGTTGTTATTGAAGGGAATTGTTCCAGTACCAATTATCTTTCCTTTTGAGTCATCTCTAAACTTAACGCTTCCTCCATCAATTTTTGTAACTTCTTTGAACAAGTTTTTATCACATGTCATGTGACTGGAACACGCACTGTCTAAGTACCATTTTCTTTTGTGGCTTATTCTGTGGTGTTCCTACAAAACATAGCGATTACTTTCTTTTAGGTACCCAATCTTGCTTGGGTCTTGGAGGGTTAGTATTACTAGATTCAGAATTGGCTTTTGGTTTTCAAACCCATCCTGAAACATTTGCTTTACGAAAGCGACAAAAAAAATATTTATGTCCACTTTTGTTATAGTAGTGACACGTAACTCCTGACCCCTTTTAGGTCCTTTATTAGTTTTAGTACTAGTGGACTCTGTTCTAGCTAGTCCTTTTCCGGTTGACTTGTAAGTCGCCTGGTTTGACCTGACAGAACTATGATTGGTATATTTGCGCATGCCATTGAGTTGCATTTGCAATTCCTCAAACTCTTTTTGAAGTACTTCTTTTTCAATTTCACATGCTTCATATTTGAGCTTCCAGTCTTTTACGTCTTTATTAAGTCTCTTAAGCTCATTCATCATTTTTTGAGACTCTTTCAAAGTTAAATCAAGAATATCCTATAATTCATTGCATCTTTCACAGTTATAAGATCTTACCTCGCTTGTTTCACCTCGTGCCATGAAACAGTTCTCATTGTCATCCTTGCATTCGTCATTTGAAGTGTCCTCGTCCGTCCAGTATCCTGAGGATTTGTTCATCTTGTTTTCCAGAATCGTCATGAAGCAAAGATTTGCTATCTCTTCGTGTTCCGAACTGTCTTCATCGCTCCAACTTCCAAAAGATTTGTTCTTGTTAAAGCCTCTGAAATTTTTTGTTTTTAGATCTGGGCACTCAGCATGAATGTGTCCAAATCTTCCATACTCATAGCATTTTTCATCATTCTTGTCCAGTTCGTTGTATTGCCTGGATCGCCTAGGGGAATTCTTCCTTTCCTCGTATTCTTGAATCTTCTCATTAAACCATCTATGTTTCTTGACAGCATAGCAATCTCTTCTTGGAGGGCTTCAAGATCATCATCGATCTCATTTACAACTATTTCAGTTGAGGCCTTGAATGCGACTATTTTCATTTTTTCTTCTTGACTAGTCTTCTTGAGATGTGTCTTTTCAAAAGCTATGAGTCTCCTGTAGTTCATCATAGGATAACTTGTTTAGATCCTGAGATTCAAGAGTGACTACTTTGGTCTGCCAAGTAGTTGGTAGGCTTCTGAGAATTTTTTTGACTTGATCACCACTAGTATATGGTTTGCCGAAGGCTTTTAGATCGCTAATTATTTTGCTGAATCTGGCAAACATCTCTTCAATAGACTCTCCTTCTTTCATTGAGAAGAGTTTGTAATTATGAACCAATATGTTGATATGTGTTTCCTTTACCTTGTTGGTTCCTTCGTATGTAACCTCAAGCTTGTCCCATATCTCTTTGGTTGTGTCACAACTAGAGATTTTCTCATACTCTTCACCACTTATGGCATTATAAAGCAGGTTTCTCGCTTTATTATTAACTTGTACCACTGCCATTTGCTCATTTGTATATGAATCTATATCTTCAGGATCAGTAAGTGATTGAGCGGCAGCTGGCAGGAGATAATTCCCCTTTTTGATGGCTCTCCAAACTTTAACATCACATGCCTTAGCATAGATCTCCATACGCACTTTTCAGTGGGAGAAATGTTGTCCATTAAAGTATGGTGGCCTAACTTGTGAAGTTCCTTCCTGGAAGAGAGCTCCTATGATAACTTGATTTGCCATGATCTTTTCTCACGAACTGTTAAGCAAAAGAAAAATGTGAGCTTGCTCTAATACCAATTGAGAGTACAAGAGGGGGGGTTGAATTGTTTATTTTTAAACTTAATCTCTCTTAGTTGACTGGTTTTTCAATTAGTCGACAAGATGTAATAAACTAACAGTTGTAATAACAGAATATAAGATGCTGAAATTAAATGTAGGAATTAAAGGCACCAGAATTTTTATACTGGTTCGGATTCAATGTGAATCCTAGTCCAGTCCCATTAGGTTGCAAGGAAGTTCTCTTTAGTGAATAAGTTTCTTCGAGTACAATGGAAATGACGTGATAACTTAGTTTCTATATCACTCGTCTCTTTTGATACGATGTCTCACCAGTGTTGTTCTCTCTTTCTTCTCTAACTTGTTATATAACAGGTCTTAAAGAGTTACAATGTTTGTTTGTAGTAGAACAAAGAGAGGGTGTTTGGTTCGATCAAAATATATCTTGCTAAGGTGTGATTACATGTTTAAATACTTTGAGAGAGGCTTGAATTCTGGAAAGATTTGTCAACCCAAGAGATTTGATCCTTGGAAAGAGATTGATTCTTTCCAAGAATAAAGTTGTTTGCAACGACTCTTTTGAAACCGGAATCTTGATCCTCCCTATTTAGACACTTGATTGAATATTCAGCGAAATCTTGATTTATTTGATTCCTTGAGTTTAGCTTTGATTGATCCCATCAGTATTTTCTGATTGATTTCTTCTTCCTTTAATCGTGTCTCTTGATCCCGTCAGTATCTTCACGATTGATTTCTTCTTCCTTTAACCGCGCCTATATTCCGTCAATCTTGTATATCAATCCATACGTTCCTTGATCATTGTTAATTGCTTTCGCCAATCCAAGAGTTCTTATACAAAGAGCAAATATATTATTTTTATCATTAAAATTAGATTTAACACGTAATATAGTGAATGGTATCTATAGACAACTAATTATCACTAAAAATATAGTGCTTTATGAAAATTTCTCTTTTTCAATTTCTAGAATCTAGCTATTTATGCTTTTTCCCCTGAAAATTGGCTATTGGTCCAGTGGGCCTAAGGCAAATTTTGACTAGGTCTTAAGAATACAATCTGGGCCGGCCCAACCCGAAGAAGCAACTGGATCTGGTGTAGCCCATTTCGTCCTCCGTATTCAGCAAGTAACCCGAAGTACGTAATATGATTCAAATATTCCCAAAAAATTAATTAACGCGCCATATTTCAAATCTCAAAGAAACAAAAACAACATTGAAGAAGCAGCAACAATGGAAGAAGAAAAAGAAGAAGCATTTCCTAATGAAGATGAACTCGAAGTTTCTTCTGCTCTTCTCCTTCTCTCTACTACAAAGTATTACTACAAAATTCTCAAATTTCTCTATAATTTTCAGTTACTCAAATTGTATTGCTAATACTATATTTTGCTGTTTTTTTTTTGTTTGCTTTTTGTTTTGTAGTATGAAGAGCATATCGAAGATATCAGAGGCAGCTGCATTGAGTTATACGATGTCGGTTTTGGATTCGAAGTAATACTACAAAATTCTGAATTTTTTCTCAAATTTGAGTTACCTAATTTGTTGCTCATTTTGTGTGTGTGTGTAGAATGAAGAGTATACCTGAGATTTCACAGGCAGCTGCATTGAGTTATACGGCGTCGATTTCAGATTCGAAGTCGAAGTCGAAATCGAGTGCTTCTAATTCAACTGTAACTGCTAATGATGATGTTGATGAATATGATGATGATGATGATGATGATGATGAAGTGTCGTCTGCTGAGGCTAAAGCACATGCTCGTCGCGTGAAGATGATTCGTATGTTTCGTATCATCAATAAGCTTAAGGTGAAAATTTTGAAATATTGAGTTAAGATGAAGGTGATTTATAGTTTTTGATTTGTTATTTTTGTTTTTGTTTTAGTGAATTATCAGTCTATTATTGTCTACGATTTGTTATAAAGCTGCTTCAGTGCTTCGTATTATAGCTCGCTGCTTTGTTCCTATGAATTGTTCATAGTTTAATTGCTCTGTTTTCTTTCTCTGTGTAGGAAATGTAGAATCGATTGAGTTTTTGATATGTTATTATTTTGATGATTTTTTTTTTTTTTTTGCAGTTTTCCAAACATGATCTGTATATTATTGTTTTTGATCTGCTAAGAAGCTGCTTCAAGTGTTTCGTATTAGTAGAATTTTTTACTCTGCGCTTGAGTTTTTTTTATTTTTTATTTTATTTAAATTTTTGTTCCTCTGAATCTTCATGTTCAATACTTCGATTTGCTCTGTTTTTCTCAGCGTTATGAGTTGTTAATTGATGCTTTACAATCGATTGAGTTTTCTGATTTTTCTTTTTTTGTAATTGGATGAGTTTTATTTCAATTTCCAGTAAAATGATCAGTCTATTCTGTTTTCTCTCAGTGATTCAATGAAAATTGACGCTTTGATATATAATCGATATAATATTCTCTGTTTTCGATTAATTTTCCGAATATCTAAAAATTCGTAGGCGGTGCGAAGAAGACGGTCTAAGAGCTCATGCATCTCCGACTGCCTGAAAATCAGCTCCGGCAAGCCGGAAACTGCCACGTCAGCATCAGCGTCGTCGTGTGTGTCAATTGTTGACTCTGCTGCCTCCGGCGACATCTCAAGCCGTGAGACAGAGAGTGTTTGGAGGAAGATGAAGGCGATTGGCTCGGCGGCTCACATGCGGCGGAGAGCTGAAGCGATATTGAAGGTGCTGACGTGTCATGGTTGTGCTTCTGAAGTTAGGATTCGTCAGTTGCTTGGTGATAGCCCTGATACCAGCAAAGCCTTAAGAATGTCTCTCTCTCTCTCACACACACACGCACATCACACACAAAACAATTGCATCGATAGTCTTATTTTTTTTTCCCCCTTGCATCGATAGTCTAATTTTGTATTTTTTTGTATTTTGGGTTATGCTTCAGATTATTGAGACTAGATGAAGTGAAGAGGACAGGGGCAGGAGGTCGTACAGATCCTTATGTTTATGTGGTAAATTAATTAATTATGCATTAGTTTATGAGTCTAATTACTTTATATGAGATATGAAACAATTACGGGTGGCAAAATGATTAAAAAAAATAATTAACTACACATATTATCTACTGAAAAATGGGTTGGATAATGAACTTTTTAAAAATGGGTCAAATATGGATAAGAACCATTTAGAAAATGGATAACCAATTGATAATTAATGAGTTTAACTTTTACATTTGTAAAACCTTAAATTGGTGGTTCCTCAAGTTTGGGAGACTAGGTATCTCCCAAATGTGTTCATACTCAAGAAGTCATGGATAATATGGTTACACATATTATTCGTCGGTTAACCCGTTTTTTATCTGTATTAAATATGAGTCGGGTCGGATAATTTATCCGTTTTTTCATTACCCGTTTTCGACCCGAACCATATCCAACCCGACCCCTTGTTTGCCACTCCTAGGAACAATTAATTTGATTGTTTTTAAGTTTTTTCCTTTTAAATACTCATTCATTTATAAGTTTGACTAAGCACGAAATTTAAGAAAGAAAACAATTTGAAACATGCTATGATATTTGTGTAACTATCAGATATTTGTAGCGTTAAGTATGTCATAACTATAAAAACTTGCTACTATTAACGATAAAATGAAAACCTTAAGTACTTAAATTATTTTTAAAAAGAGTGATTCTTTTTGGAACATAAAAAGAAAGGAAATAGAGTCATATAAAGTTAAATGGATGGAGTATTTTTGCAACTAGTTTCAATTCTTTGTTGATAGTTGGAAAAAATTTCTTTGTTGATATATACATATCCATCCACAGTCAATTAAGGCACTTAGAATAGAACGAATTGTAATAGATCAACAAGGATTGTGGTGGAGTGATAAATATTTCTTCATTTTTAATTAGAGGTTTTGAGTTTCAGAGCTAGATATAAAGTCGCATTTGTTATGGAGCATTTTACCCCCAAATATGGAATTTTTCGGTATGAATCCGAATTTAGTCGGAAAAAAAAGGTTCTAGAGTTTGAGAAAGCATCTTGGCTAGAGTGTCAAGCTGATTTACTAGTTTACTCCTTTAGTAAATCATTAATATATTAGACATAAAGACTAAAGATATATGCATATGATGTATGCATTACCCTCTATTATCTCTTCATGATTGAAAGTTTAGTGCTTATATTTGTAACTTCAGAACAGATTTTTCTCCATTCTTTCCCCTAATGTTTTTCAACCTTTTAACTTTTTGCTGCAGATAAGTTGAGAAGGTAGACAGCTCAAAAATAGAGGTGAATCAAGTTTTTAATTCCACAAGATAGATAAAATTTGGCCCGAGAGGGGCTGCATATATGCATAGGAAAAACACATATAATAACACTAAATATTACTCCAGTGGTATATAAATGAGGCCAAAGTATTGTTCCAAAGCTTATTGTACAAGACAATGCATTATGCATGCCAACCAAATTGGTGATTTACTTTGTATTGCATCTCTTACATATATATATATATACTATGAAAACTATCGATACGAATTACTATGCTTCTTGAGTATTATGTGGTAAATTAATTTGCATTATCTTTTGGAAAAATAAAATTTAGAACTTTTTGAGTCCGTTGTTATCTATGTGAACGAAACTGAGTTAAAACAAAATTCAGGAAACTGTTAGAAGAATAAAGAAATATATCAAATAGTAAAGAATCAGAAATATTCCGAGTCCACAATTTTCTTGTGCGTCCTTAAGGAATTTTAACCCCCTCACACATTGCCAAGGTAATGGATTAAATCCTCCCAGGATAAAACGGAATAAACCTTCCTGCAACAGTGGCAATACAAACTGCAGGATACCAACGAACTCAAAGAACGGAGCAAAATCACACTTACGAATTTGAGAGAGAGAGACTGCGAATTAGGATGCAGTATATTCAGAAAGAAAGAAGTTGTAGAGTCTTTTTCGTATATGGAAGATGCAGCCTTGCCTCATAATTTATAGGCAAATATCAGAAGAGGTGTCTGGAAAGGTGCCTTTTCAGAAAATACGCGGCCTGCCGCGGTTCTACCGCGATCGCGGGAATCTGACTGCCGCGATTCTACCGCGGCCAGTGAGGCCTTCTGAACCTGACTGCCGCGATTCTACCGCGGTCGCGGCAGAACCGCGGCCAGTGAGGCCCTCTGAACGTTCAGCAGTGATTTGGCATTTAATTAATTATTAAATAATTAAATAAATTTTGTAATCCGAAGCCGAAGCCGAAGCCGAGCCGAGCGAGCGACGACGACGGCGCGAGGGTTCATTCTCTTCAACTCCTTTTAAGAGCTTTAAGAAGTGAATCTATATATAAGCACATAAATGTGATTGTCCCTCACCAATGAGGGACAAAGTGCAAGACAAAAGTTCACTTCTTCAAATTTTCATTTTCCCTCCATTTTATTTCCCTCCATTTTCAATTCACACTTCTTCTCTTTTAAAGCCCAATGGCTTAAAGTCCAACAATCCCCCACATGAATGGGAATGGCTGTATCAAGAAAGATCATAGATGAAAGCTATGTGATTTTGCAAGTAAGGATTAATTGCATCTGGATAAGTAGGTTTCCCTTTGAACTTTCCGTAGTGAACATATGTCGGATATACTCGGTCAATCGGTAGATTTGATATCTTTGAACCGTCGAACTTTTAGTGTATACCTAGACAGCCATATGTCACACAACCAACCCTTAACCGTCTTTTGGTTCTCATTGTTGTGTTCGTTTTAGCCATGAACACCGCCTGGTTTCATAAGTGCGTAGAGAATTGGCCTTACAGAATTCTCATTGAAGCGGCTTCTTCTTCTCACTTACATAGGTGATTCCTAAACGTGTAATCCTTTAGATTGACATTATTTGATAAATACTTCATCAAACTTAGGTAATCATTAAAGAACGTGTAAAGTTCTATCCTTGTTACTGAACATTGTCTTCATCACGAGAATGGACCAAAGATTTTGTTTTGATAATGTTGAACCAGTCAATCACAACTTTGTTTGAGCTCCTTGAACCTAGATCTCGGAACATCCAAAATTTTAGGTAGAGTTACCGCCATGTTGACTTGTCCTCGGCCATAGTCCCATTCCCTTAGATGATTTCTCAACTTCCTCTCTAGTTAAGCCTTTTGTAAGTGGATCCGCAACATTATCCTTTGATCTTACATAATCAATAGTGATAATTCCACTAGAAAGTAGTTGTCTAACGGTATTATGTCTTCGTCGTATATGACGAGACTTTCCGTTATACATAACGCTCCCTGCCCGTCCTATTGCAGCCTCACTATCGCAATGTATGCAAATAGGAGCCAAAGGTTTTGGCCAGAACGGAAAAATTCCGAAGCCATTCAGCTTCTTCACCGGCTTTATCCAATGCTATAAACTCTGATTCCATTGTAGAGCGAGCAATACATGTCTGTTTGGAAGACTTCCAAGATACTGCTCCTCCACCAACAGTAAACACATATCCACTTGTGGACTTTGTTTCTGATGAGCCGGTTATCCAATTAGGATCACTATATCCTTCAATAACCGCAGGATAGTTATTGTAGTGCAAAGCGTAGTCTTGGGTATACTCCAAATATCCCAGAACTCGTTTCATAGCCACCCAGTGATGCTTGTTGGGATTACTTGTGAATCGACTAAGTTTACTTATTGCACAAGCTATATCAGGTCGGGTACAGTTCATGATGTACATTAGACTTCCCAACACACGAGCATACTCCAATTGAGACGTACTTTCGCCTTTATTCTTCATAAGATGATGGTTTAAGTCAATTGGAGTCCTTGCACTTCTAAATTCCAAGTGTTTGAATTTTTCAAGTACCATTTTCACGTAATGTGATTGAGACAAAGCTAGACCTTGAGGAGTCCTCTGGATTTTAATTCCTAGAATTACATCGGCAACTCCTAAGTCTTTCATATCAAACTTACTAGCAAGCATACGCTTAGTAGCTTGAATGTCGGCAATGTCTTTGCTCATTATTAGCATATCATCAACATATAAGCAAACAATGACTACATGATTTTGAACGTTCTTAATGTAAACACACTTATCACATTCATTAATCTTAAAACCATTTGACAACATTGTTTGGTCAAATTTCGCATGCCATTGTTTGGGTGCTTGTTTTAATCCATAAAGAGACTTAACAAGTCTACACACCTTCTTTTCTTTTCCCGGAACCACAAACCCTTCAGGTTGGTTCATGTAAATTTCTTCCTCAAGATCACCATTTAAGAAGGCTGTTTTTACATCCATTTGATGGATTTGAAGACCATACAAGGCGGCTAACGCTATTAGCATCCGAATAGATGTAATTCTTGTTACCGGCGAGTATGTGTCAAAATAGTCAAGACCTTCTCGTTGTCTAAATCCTTTGACAACAAGTCTTGCCTTGTATTTGTCAATAGTACCATCGTCTTTCATTTTCTTCTTGAAAATCCATTTAGAACCCAACGTTTTATTACCCGGAGGAAGATCAGCCAACTCCCAGGTATGGTTGCTCAATATGGATTCTATTTCACTATTGACAGCTTCTTTCCAATATTGTGCTTCTGAGGAAGACATTGCTTCCTTGAAGGTACGAGGCTCATTTTCTAACAGAAAAGTCAGAAAATCTGGACCGAATGAAGTAGATATCCTTTGACGTTTACTTCTTCTTGGATTTTCTTCATTAGACATACCATCTGTTATTTCCTCCCGAGGTCGTTTTGACTTTTGGCAGGTCACTTCACTTTCCTTTTTATACGGATAAATAGTTTCAAAGAATTCAGCATTATCTGATTCTATTATCGTATTAATGTGAATCTCAGGATTTTCTGATTTATGAACCAGAAAACGATATGCCTTGCTATTGGTTACATATCCACTAAACACACAATCAACCGTTTTTGGACCTATCTTAATTCTTTTAGGTTTAGGAACTTGTACCTTAGCTAAACACCCCCACACTTTGAAGTATTTCAAGCTAGGCTTCCTTCCTTTCCACTTTTCATAAGGAATGGACTGTGTTTTACTATGAGGTACACGATTGATTATCCGGTTAGCTGTAAGTATAGCTTCCCCCCACAAGTTCGGTGGTAAGCCAGAACTTATTAGCAATGCATTCATCATCTCCTTCAATGTTCGATTCTTCCTCTCCGCAATTCCATTAGATTGTGGAGAGTAAGGGGCAGTTGTTTGATGAATAATGCCATTTTCCAAACAAATTTCTTCAAAAGGAGATTCATATTCGCCACCCCTATCACTTCTTATCATTTTGATCTTTTTGTTTAGTTACGTTTCAACTTCACTCTTGTATTGCTTGAAAGCATTAATTGCCTCATCTTTACTATTAAGTAAATAAGCATAGCAGTATCTCGTGCTATCGTCAATAAAAGTAATAAAATACTTTTTCCCACCGCGTGATGGTGTTGACTTCATGTCGCAAATATCTGTGTGAATTAAGTCTAAAGGACTTGAATTCCTTTCAACGGACTTATAAGGATGCTTAGCATACTTTGATTCCACACATATTTGACATTTGGAATTAATGCAATCAAATTTTGGCAATACTTCTAGATTTATCATCTTCCGCAATGTTTTGAAGTTTACGTGACCTAAACGCGAATGCCATAAAGTGTTTGACTCAAGTAAGTAAGAAGAAACATTCACTTTATTGATAGGAACTGCTATTACATTTAGCTTAAAAAGGCCCTCATTTAGGTAACCTTTTCCTACATATACATCGTTCTTACTAAGTACAACACTATTAGAAACAAAAATACATTTGAATCCATTCTTGACAAGAAGTGAGGTAGACACAAGATTCTTGCGAATTTCTGGAACATGGAGGACTTGATTTAGAGTCACTATTTTTCCCGACGTCATCTTCAACGCAATCTTGCCAACTCCTTCAATTTTGGCCGTAGATGAATTTCCCATGAATATTGTCTCGTCGGGTCCTGCGGGGGCATAAGAAGAAAATAACTCCTTATTAGCACAAACATGGCGGGTGGCTCCAGAATCTATCCACCATTCTTTTGGATTTCCTACCAAATTGCATTCAGACAACATGGCACATAAGTCCTCCATTTCATCTTCAACCATGTTAGCTTGGTTCTTTTTCTTCTTATCATTCTTGGGCGCACGACAATCCACGGCTTTATGCCCAGATCTTCCACTGTTGTGGCAATTACCCTTGAACTTTTTCCTGCTTGGGTAATTCTTTGGTCGGAAGCCTTCTTCCTCTTCTTATTTTGTGGCGCCTCCTCAACAACGTTTGCCCCCATTATTGTCGAGTTTCCACGTGACTTCTTTTCAGCATTTTTGTTGTCTTCTTCTATCCTCAGACGAACAATCAAGTCTTCTAGTGTCATCTCCTTCCGCTTGTGTTTAAGATAGTTCTTAAAATCCTTCCACAACGGAGGTAACTTTTCAATGAAAGCAGCGACTTGAAAGGCCTCATTTATGACCATACCTTCAATAACAAATTCATAATTAATAATAAGATAAATCTTATTAATAAAATTATTGATTCGGGTCATACCTTCAGCAAGGAGGTCATGCACAATGACTTGTAATTCTTGGACTTGAGTTATGACGGACCTAGTGTCAATCATCTTAAAATCCAAAAACCTTGCAGCTACGAACTTCTTAAGTCCGGCATCCTCAGTCTTGTACTTCTTCTCTAGTGCATTCCATAATGCTTTTGAAGTTTCCATGACACTATAGACATTGTACAAGTCATCTTCCAAACAACTCAATATGTAGTTTTTGCACAAGAAATCAGAATGTTTCCATGCTTCAGTTACAACAAGTCGTTCATCATCCGGAGTACTATCAGCCATGACCGGAGGATCCTCCTTGATGAAACGTTGCAAACTCAACGTAGTAAGATAGAAGAGCATCTTCATTTGCCAACGTTTGAAGTCAATCCCGGAAAACTTTCCGGGTTTTTCTGCCGGTGCCATAGCATGAGCAGGAGTAGAACGGCTTTTAACAGCAGCAACCGTTCCTGCAACACTTCCATTAGTTTGGTTTTCATTCGTCATATTTCTGTAAAGTTGAAAACAATACAGAACTTGTAAATCAGTGAAGTTTTTGATATCTTCAAACTGAATACCAAACCAACCATACAACACATAACAATGGTGAAGTTTTTATATACTTCAAACCCGTACGTTTATTATTCCAGCAAAGTTTTTATGTACTTTAAACCGGACAGAAACAATTATAGGAGTAGAAAGCAACAAGTCTTTAGTCTCCAACAAAGTATAAAGAAAATAATTTAACACAGAAACGTTAGTAAAAATAAGATTCCTTAAGCTTGTGAACGAAACTGAGTTAAAACAAAATTCAGGAAACTGTTAGAAGAATAAAGAAATATATCAAATAGTAAAGAATCAGAAATATTCCGAGTCCACAATTTTCTTGTGCGTCCTTAAGGAATTTTAACCCCCTCACACGTTGCCAAGGTAATGGATTAAATCCTCCCACGATAAAACGGAATAAACCTTCCTGCAACAGTGGCAATACAAACTGCAGGATACCAACGAACTCAAAGAACGGAGCAAAATCACACTTACGAATTTGAGAGAGAGAGACTGCGAATTAGGATGCAGTATATTCAGAAAGAAAGAAGTTGTAGAGTCTTTTTCGTATATGGAAGATGCAGCCTTGCCTCATAATTTATAGGCAAATATCAGAAGAGGTGTCTGGAAAGGTGCCTTTTCAGAAAATACGCGGCCTGCCGCGGTTCTACCGCGATCGAATTAATTATTAAATAATTAAATAAATTTTGTCCAAAAATAATCTTATCGATCATTTGACAAATCCAAATCCAAATCCAAAGCCAAAGCCAAAGCCAAAGCCGAAGCCGAAGCCGAAGCCGAGCCGAGCGAGCGACGACGACGGCGCGAGGGTTCATTCTCTTCAACTCCTTTTAAGAGCTTTAAGAAGTGAATCTATATATAAGCACATAAATGTGATTGTCGGAAGATGCAGCCTTGCCTCATAATTTATAGGCAAATATCAGAAGAGGTGTCTGGAAAGGTGCCTTTTCAGAAAATACGCGGTCTGCCGCGGTTCTACCGCGATCGAATTAATTATTAAATAATTAAATAAATTTTGTCCAAAAATAATCTTATCGATCATTTGACAAAGCCGAAGCCGAAGCCGAGCGAGCGACGACGACGGCGCGAGGGTTCATTCTCTTCAACTCCTTTTAAGAACTTTAAGAAGTGAATCTATATATAAGCACATAAATGTGATTGTCCCTCACCAATGAGGGACAAAGTGCAAGACAAAATTTCACTTCTTCAAATTTTTATTTTCCCTCCATTTTATTTTCCTCCATTTCCAATTCACACTTCTTCTCTTTTAAAGCCCAATGGCTTAAAGTCCAACAATCTAGCCCAAAGACAAATTCTGAATTTGAACTTTATGTGTTCGAATTCAAAATTCAATCACAAACAGCTTGATTTATTTAGTTCGAAATATATTATTTTATACTTATTTGATGAATCTTATAACACATTTAAGCTAATAATATGCTATTCTATGTTGAGTAAATTGCATTGCCCTTATGACTAGCAAATATATAGGACTAATTCCGTCCAATGTGTACGGTTCATTTCATTTGCAGCTTACAATTTTTGTCTAGATTATTATATTATTGACCAAAATTTACGTCGGCCTATATGACATCTCAATTTGACAAAATCTTTGATATTGTGACCCGCCACATATGGAGAAGTCATAATTAACAAGTCAAAAAGACTCCAAACCATAGGGAAAGGGCAACAAAAAACTCTAATGTCAAAGCCAATTTGAAGAAACAAAAATTTCAAACTCCCCTATACAAAATTTTATATCCTCAGTATATTTCTCTCGTTCTTTTCTCAACCATCTTTAAGAGCTCTTGCACTTATACTTTTTCTCTAAATTTTCCAAAAATCTATGGGGAAATGCATGGAAATGGTGGATGTAGGTGTGAGAATAGTAGCTAGGTTTCATTCTCATTGCCCTCAGACTGCTCGGATTTATTATCACCCACCCTCCAACAACAACAACAACAATAACATACCCAGCGGAATTCCAACCTCCAACATTCATGACAATAATGTTTCCGATTTTCGTCGTCGTAGCCAAAATAAGAAACTTGGGTTGATTGATCATCACCATGATCAAGAAAGTTCAAACTCTATAGGAAGTTATGGTGTCAAGACTACTAACATGCATGTTGATACTGCTGATTTCATCGTTCAAACTTTGGACTAAGCCTATGTATGTAAGAATTGTTTTTTGATGGTAAACGATTGAAAGTGAAAATTCAATGGATTGGGATCGTCTGTATCATTGTATATAATTTAAATCCTTGTTTTATTGTGTGATTATTGTTTAGAGTGGTTATCATGACTTGAAGGGTTGATTTCATGTTGGAACGAATATGAAAGAAAGAAATAGAAATTACGAAAAGATTGTGTGATTTGATCAACGTTAATTCTATGTACATATGAATTATATGAATTGAAAAGTTTTGTGCTTTATATGATTATGCTTTTTGCTCCATTGCATGCATACACAAAGAAATTATTTGGAATTTGGAATTTTCTATTTTTTAGATCACAACTAAGATGCAGCTGATTAGAAGCCATAAGCATACAACAACACAACAACAACAACAACGACCCAGTATAAATCCCACAAGTGGGGTCTGGGGAGGGTAATATGTACGCAGACCTTACCCCTACCCCGAAAGGTAGAGAGGTTATTTCCAGGAGACCCTCGGCTCAAAAAAGCAACAGGAGCCGATATATTAGTACTATAAAAATACATAATAAAATAACAACAATATAAGAGATATGAAATACAGAATACGAAATACGAAATACGAAAAATAGGAACAACAAGCACAACCATTAAGCCTTCAAGACCAATAAAACTTGTGATATATGCACACCTTACAAGTAACAAGTTTTAATCGACTTCAAACCGACTTTCGAAAAATGAAATGTGATTAAATTATATCTCTCTCTACTTTTTAGAAATGGTTCACATTTATTCTCAGTTATATCTTGCTAGGGTGTACATAGATCAGTTCGGTTTTATTAAAATCAAATCAAACCAACTATATCGGTTTGGATTGGTTCGGTTACGTCAATCGGTTTTTTCGAGTTTTAGTTACATGAATATTATTTCAATCTTACTTTATTAAAGTCATAAATAAAGTTTTGATAAGTAAATATATGTTTAGTAAAAAATAAAAAAATAACTAATAAAAATATAATCTATTAAAATATTCTTATAGGAGAATCTTTTAGTAACATATGAATTTTATTTTCTTAGTCGTCTAACGATAATTTTTTGTTGACGTACGCTTTTAAGGTTAACCGAATTTAATAATTAAATATAAAAATCAATATGAAACCTAAACAATGATATATTCTGTTAATTTTAAAACGATCGAAATATCATTTCAAATTCAAAAAAGATATAAGAATTTGACAGATCTTGAGATATGAATATGAAAGAACAAAGAGATTGACGCATTTCAATAATACTTGATAAGAAAGTGATGATACATTATTTAAAGTAAATAAAAATGGATGTATTTTATAATTTTATTAAATATTATATTTGTATATATAAAACTATATATTTATATATCGGTTTGATTCTATTTTTTTTACTCAATACCAAATCAAGTCAAACCAAATCTAATCGAGTTTTTAGTCGGTTTGATTTGACTTTTCGGTTTGGTGCGATTTTCCAGTTCGGTTTGAACACCCCTATATCTTGCAAACAAGTCCCTGCTGTTTGCAAACTTATCAGTATCCCTAGCGGAATTTCCATCTCCGCCGACAGCCGCCCTCAAACGTAACCTTTGATTCTGAAAATTTGAATTATTCGAAGAATCTAAAAAATCGTGTTTGAAGAAAATCGGATTAAGCAAATAAACCCAACATTGTTGAGTTGTAAACCAATTTTCGAACAATTTGGGGCTGACAGTTTACATATGAATATAAAGGAAAACAAAAGTATAGGATCAATAATCATATATTATTGTCACACACCAGTGTAGTGTAACAGAAGTCATTTTTTTTTATTTTTTTTTTTGGAAAATGCTCTAAGAGGAATCATTTTTCCAGAAAACAAAAATGAATCATTTTGGTTATGAGAAAATATTTTTAAAGGAAAACAATTTTCTTCAAAAAAGGCAACATGGCTTCCCTTACTTATAAGTGGAAGTCATTCTTCATAAGACTTTATTTTCAGACTAGTAAATTTGTCCCGCTTCGCGGCGGTATTGCAATAATAATCAAAGTTATGTGATGACCCAAAAGGTCATAACTTGTTTTAGAAGTCAAATCTATGTTCCGGGGCCTTAAAAACCTCATTTTGCTTCATATCGATTTGCGTGCGCAGTCCGGGCATATATCCGGAAAGCCTTTATATGAAAATTTGAGAAAATGCTAAATTTTTGCCTTTAAAATTGAATTAAGTTGACTTCGGTCAACATTTTAGGTAAACGAATCCGGACCCGTGATTGGACGGTCCCGGAGGGTCCGGAGGAAAATATAGGACTTGGGCATATGCCCGGAATTGAATTCTGAGGTCCTTAGCCCGAGAAATGAATTTTTGAAGAAAATTGTTTAATTGAAAAAATAAGAAGTTTAGAAATTGAATAATGTTTGAATCTGATGGTACCAGGTCCGTATTTTGGTTCCGGAGCCCGGGACAGGTTTAATATGGTATTTAAGTTGTGTTTGTAAAATTTGATAAGAAACGGAATTCATATGACGTGATTCGGACCCTCGGTTGTGAAAATAGTAACTTTAGGTGTTCTTGAGAATTTCATTGATTTTGATAATAAATTCATTGTTTAAGATGTTATTTTGGCGATTTGATCGCACGAGCAAGTCCATATGATTTTTTAGACTTGTGTGCATGTTTGGTTTGGAGTCCCGAGGGCTCGGGTGAGTTTTGGATAGGCCACATAGTGTTTTGAACTTAAGAAAAACTTCTAGTGTGTTTCAGGTTGCGAAGCCTGGCACGCAAATGCGAGCATCGCATTTGCGATAAAAAAGTTGGGCAGGGGACCTTCGCAATTGCGAAGTTCATTATCGTATTTGCGATAATCGCAAGCCTGAGCATTCTTCGCAATTGCGATATAATGTTCGCATTTGCGGGGTTCGCAATTACGAACCCCTGATCGCAAATGCGATAAATGCGACTGTTCAAAAAGAGCTTTAGACGGGATTTCAACTCATTCTTTCAAATTTTCAAACCCTAAGCTCTCATAAGCGATTTTCCAAAGAAAAGTTCTTCCCCAAATCATAGGTAAACAATTTCTAACTCATTTTTTTCAATCTACTTCATCTTTAACAAAATTTCACCACAAAATCTAGGAATTTTCATGGGAAATTGGGTGTTTTGGGTAAAATTCGGGAATTTAAACCACAAATTGAGGTCGGATTCCCAAACCAATTGCATATTCGGGCTCGGGGGTGAATGGGTTAATTGGGTTTTTGTCCGAACTTCGGGTTTTGACCAAGCGGGTCCGGGGTCAATTTTTGACTTTTTGGGAAAAATGATAGAAAGCCTATAATTAAGCATTGGAGTTGAATTCTTTAGCATTTGTTGATGTTGTTAAGTTAATTATAGCTAGACACAAGTGAATTGGAGGCGAAATCTAAAAGGAAAACGGTATTTGAGGCTTGAGTTTGGCCGTGGAATTCGAGGTAAGTGTTTGGCCTAACCGTAGCTTGAGGGAATAGGTGTTGTTGTCTTATTTGCTACGTGTTAGTATTGAGTACGACGTATAGGCATGGTGACGAGTATCTATACGTTGGTGTCGAGCATGCCCGTAAGTCTTATACTGTGACTGTTGTGGCTCTTATTATGTACTGTCTCTGCTTAAATTGATGATTATCCATGTTGAACAAGACTTATGATAATTTCTTAGTAATTGACCATTGTTGAGTATTGGCTCAAGTTGAGATTTATTTTTGTGAAGTTAATTGTTGACACGAGATTGGTTATAGCTAATTTCCTTGTCGGGATGTTATTGTTTCTATTGTTGATTCTCTTGCCGAGATGTTATTGTTTCCTGTTTGGGTGAGGAAAGAGTGATAAAACACGAAGGGTGATGCCGTGCACATTCATACTTATGCATATGGTGAGGAAAGAGTGATAAAGCACGAAGGGTGACGCCGTGCACATTTACATTTATATTGATACGTACGGCGAGGAAGAGAGATAAATCACGAAAGGTGATGTCGTGCACATTTATACTATTCATATGGTGAGGAAGAGTGATAAAGCACGAAGGGTGATGTCGTGCACATTTCTATTACTGATTCCATGGTGAGGATTGAAAGTAAAAGCACGAAAGGTGATGCCGTGCATTTTCTGTTTGCTGTGTTCATTTGCTATTATCGGTTCAAGTGTTTTAACTGTTTAAATTTCTTTACTGCTGTAATTCTTTATGTTGAAACCCCATAGCATGTTGCCTCTTCCCGTACATTTCTGCTTAGTTTTTATTACTTGTTACCCTGTTATTATTCTGATTAACTATACAGGTTTATGATGTTTGTCGTGTTCTAGCCTCGTCACTTCGCCGAGGTTAGGCTCGGCACTTACCAGTACATGGGGTCGGTTGTACTGATACTGCATTCTGCATTTTTTGTGCAGATCCCGGTACTGGACCATACGGACGTAGTTTGAGGTTGCTGCTTTCAGTCCAGTGAAGACCCGAGATAGTCCTGCAGGCGTCCACAGGCCTTGGCGTCCCCTTCTATCATATTTCTTTTCTGTTTATCTACTTTTGAACATATGTACATTTCCTTGTTTAGACCATTGTTTATAGTATTCGTAGACCGTCCGTGAGATTGTGACACCAGTTCAGGGTGGAGTTTTATTATGGTTTCGTATTTGTATTAAGTTAATATGTTAAATTATGTTCTTCCGCATTTTGTTTCCGCTGATTTTCTTATATTAACTAGTAAATTGTTAAAAGATAAGGGAAAAAGGTAAAATAATCAGTAACATTGGCTTGCCTAACGGGTACAATGTTAGGCGCCATCACGATCCCGATGGTGAAAAATTCGGGTTATGACAAGTTAACTTACCAAATTTTATGAATTTATTGAGATAATATTTTAATTTTTATGCAGACAAATTTAATTCTATGAATTTAGGTAGTAACAAAAAATAATATTTTACTTCATCGAGGTGATCAATTTGACTGAGGATGTTACTTACCTCACTTAATTAAAGTGTAAATTTCGAGCATTGGCTTGACAATATTGCTGAAGTGGTTTACCTCGTTAATCGACGGTGAAAGTATCGCTTATACACATCTTTAATAGGTCCTACCATACAAATGTATATACTAATGTATACTTCTAGAATTTTAATCAACTTGCTGATTTGGTTATTTAAGAATTTCAAGCAAGTGTTTAAATATGATAAGAATCCCAATATACTTAGAATTAGGGGATGATCTACCTACCAAATTGAAGATTTACGAGTTTAATTTCTAACACATTAAATCGTTCATTAATATGATATCGGAGTAGTAACTGTATGAAAGGTTTTGGACTTCTGGGTACGTACCCCGTCTCTCCTTCATTTCATGTTTAAATGTTGTTAAAAGTAATAATATTTATTATTATACGCAGTCGTATTTAGCTATTTTAAAATACATAAGAAAATAAGTTAATATTCTATTATGGATATATGAAAATGCAATAAAAAAGAGAGACAGATTTAGTAGTAGGTTTTTACATTCTTACTTTATTTAAAAATAAAGCTGGGTGCCACCATATTCCCAATAGAATAAATTGAAGTAGTTCTCTGTTGTCGAAATGAAAAGAGAAAATTTTCAGATGAAAAAGAAAAGTAAAAGGTAAATTGACTTAAGTTTAGAAGATAATATTAATAATACCATATCCCAGTAATTATAACCATAATTAAGTTGCAAAATATGAGGTTGATCCCCCCAAAAATACACCACTCTTGACCCTATTACAATTAATCTTACAATCATCGAGCTATTATAAATTATCCGTGAACCATTCTATTTCCAAATACCATGGTGTTTTCTTGATGAATATTTGAATAGAGGATTGTATTGTCCAATCTTTAAACACAAAAAAAAAAAAAAAAATGTGACAACAAATGCACACCGACAAAATGCATGGATATTGAGATTATTTAACGGCATAAGTTATAAGTGCATGAATTAAATTTGTCAATTCTATTGCAACTTACTCAAGAATTTCATCCCTTATGGGTGGTTTTGTTCCAAAAATAATGTCCTATGTTGATGTCTTGCATCTAAAAAAATAGAAGATTATCATTATCTCTAATGGAGCGAACAGAAAGATAATAAAAGGTTTCTAATAATTGGACTTGCACAAAACCTCAGGCATTTCAAATGACATTTATGAGTTACTGGAAGAAAACAACAACAACAACAACAACAACAACAACAACAACAACAACAACAACAACAACAACGACCTTGTATAATTCCACAAGTGGGGTCTGGGGAGGATAATATATACGAAGAAAACAACGGTAATACAAATCTATTGATTTCTTGCAGCTATGAAAAACAGAAAATAACGTAGCATCAATATTTCTAAAGGAGCAAAAACACGTATATCTAATAATAATAATGGAGCTGAAAATAGAAAGCCATGAAATTCACTAACAGATACAAAACCAAGCTAAATATGAATCTCTATATATAATGGTGCACTATTATTTTATGTTTAATGAGGAAGAACCAGCTGTTCAATTCTCTTATTAAGTGATGAAGCGTTTTAGTTTTCAAATTGATTATAGAATTGATTTAGTCATTCGTTTTAGTTTCTATAGTCATAATTTAAACCTTCCATAAATAACAATATTAAGGATGCCATAAACAGGGGCGGATGCAGCATAGAACTACTGGGTTCAACTGAACCCAGTACTTTCGACGCGGAACATACATTTATGTGTAAAAAGTTATTAAAATTGTATAAATAGTAGATAACGAACCCATAACTTTAAACGCTGAACCTATAGAACTAAAATTTTAGATCCGCCTCTGGTCATAAATATGATATGTTTAATATTCTACAGATTTTTTAGTCACCAAATAATGGATAAAAGCCAAAAAAATGAGAAAAAAGATAGAGGACTTTCTTGAGCTATAAGAGGTGCCACATCACCTTTTTTTAATCCCTAGCTTTATATAGATAGACGCATAGATAGATTAAATCCTCTGACTAACATTTGAATATTATTATTCATCTTTAATATTTAAAAATATCATCCAAACGCTTTCTGATATTATTATTATTATTATTATTATTATTATCATTATTATTGACCTTATCAAAAATTCTGGATCACTCACCAACCAATTACCAAAAAACAGTTACCAATTTTTTTCCTAAATAACTTCCTGTCATACCAAATACATTTTACTCTAATTACTCATCAAAATACTCAGTTCTTTTTCTCCTTTTAGTGTTTATGAGAGACCATCATATATTGATGTATTTACTTATCATTTTATAAAAGCAAGAGATCGAGCTAAAGCTAGGAGAAATTGAGGTAGGAATGGTGCCTTGTGTGTTTTTTTATCTTTAGGATTCCATTGCCATACATCTCCCATAAATAAAAAAAACAAAGATTGTGGTGGGTTGATAAGTATCCTTCCATTCTTTAACCATCAAAGCGGGACTTCCCCGC
Organism: Nicotiana sylvestris; assembly: GCF_000393655.2. Taxonomy (NCBI): domain Eukaryota; kingdom Viridiplantae; phylum Streptophyta; class Magnoliopsida; order Solanales; family Solanaceae; genus Nicotiana; species Nicotiana sylvestris. The sequence goes on from NC_091060.1 coordinate 3,167,079, forward strand.
ACGAATTCGAACTAGTCAGATCCCAATGTGCATACCGACACCGAGTGGAAAAAAAGGAGAAGAAATAGCACAAGAAAGAAGGAAGCAGGAATATACCAAGCTAAATATTCTTTTTAGAACCACAAATAAGAAGGCAGCAACTGCTAGTTTCACTTCCTTAACAGTTTATGTTTCTACTGTACAATCACTAACAGTATGTAACTATGTATATTGTGAAAAAAGTCGCTTCAGAATAGTGTTAAGTAACCATTTAACTGTAAACCTCCATTTCTTGGCTTGTATTTTCCTGTACTGTTAGTCTCACTGGTGCTCAGCATCATGAGCTTTCAAACGGCTAATGTCTCCCCTAAATGAAGGGTAGAGAGGGCGAGATCTCCTGAAAGAGAAAATATCTTCAATCTGGACGACGTTAGGTTCAACAGGATCAACTTTCTCCGCCTTGAATTCAGAAGAATGTGAGCTTCCAAAGACTTGTAAGCTTAATGACTTTCTTTTAGGAGCGCCAACGTTCACATATTCGTTAAAGAAATCGACCAGGTCTGTTTTGGTTATCAGCTTCAGTGCTGCAACCTATTTCATGAATGTTAAATAGCAAGATCTAGTTATATATGATACAACAGATGTCAAACTTAAAATTCTTGTTTCAGAAAGAAGAACGTCGAGACAATTACCCACCTTTTGAACTCCCAGAAATTAGTAAGAGGGGACAAAAGAATAATCTATGCGGACATTCAGTATTCAAAATCAATAATAACATTCCCTCTAAGAATCCAGCATCTTTGTAAGCTATTTCGTTCTAGTTTGACTTAAAAGGTGCCCAACACCGACCCCCCAACTCCCAGCCCCCCACCCCGGCCGAAAAGGGAAAACAAGGAAATACTCCCTCGTTCTAATTTATATGACATGGTTTGACTCGGTACGAAGTGGGCATACCAGGATGGATAAGAATAGGAATGAAGATATTCGGGCCAAAGCGGGAGTGTCCCCGGTGGAGGACAAGATGTAGAAAGCAAGGCTTAGATGGTTTGGGCACGTGAAGAGGAGAAACACAAATGGAACCTCATGTAAATACCATGGAATAGGGAGTGTCCCCGGTGGAGGACAAGATGTAGAGAGCAAGGCTTGGATGGTTTGGGCATGTGAAGAGGAGAAACCCAAATGGAACCTCATGTAAATACCATGGAATTTGGAAATTGGATGTAGTTACTAATTCATGATTTGGCATGTACAGAATGAAAACTTCATGCTCAATTCTACGAGAATTTTTGTGAAAGCCTTTCATTTGCTTCTCTTCGATGGAAGTTTGATTTTCCCAGAATGTATCCTAATTTTTGGCAAATGCCCCGGTAAGGAGGTGTGAGAGGTTGGCCCTGGTGGGGCTGAGAAGAGGTAGAGGTAGGCCAAAGAAGTATTGGGGAGAGGTGATTAGGTAGGATATGGCGTTGCTTCGGCTTACCGAAGACATGACCTTTGATAGGAAGGTGTGGATGTCGAGAATCAAGATAGAAGGCTAGCAGGTAGTCGAAAGTATTAGTGTTAGTCATGTATTCCATTATTGTTAGATTTCTATTATTACTTGCTGTTCTTTTCGCTTCATTTTCATACTATCTTGTTGTTGTTAATGCTTGATGCTACTGCTTTTCTTTTCGTCTCTCGTGAGTCGATGGTCTATCGGAAACAGCCTCTCTACCTTCAAGGTAGGGTAAGGTCTGGGTACACACTACACTTGTGGTATTACACTGGGTTTGTTGTTGTTGTTGGTTTGACTCGGCACGGAATTTAAAAAAAGAAAACTTTGAAACTTGTGGTCGCAAATATTGCATAACATTGTGTGGCTATAAAACTTTTGAAACTTGTAGTCTTAAGCATACCATAACAGGCTATAAAAGCTTCTCATTAATGATAAAATCATGGAAAGTTTAAAGTTAAATTGTTTCCAAATATAGAAGTGTATCATTCTTTTTGAAATGGACAAATAATGAAATAGTGTGACATAAATTTAAATTGGAATGGAGAGAGTGCATAGGATAATCTTCTTTTAGCTATCAATTCAATTCAAAGAAATTAAACTGGCTTGATATGGCAAAAGAAAGCTCATACCTCATTTTCAATTCTATCAAATCTGAGTGTGCCACCAGAAATTTCCCACCAGAAAAAATTGGTTTCCTCTGATAAGTTTTTAAACTTCTCGAGCTTAATATCAATAAGAGCATTGACTTTTCTCTGCATCATATAAAAGACCAAAATCTCAGTGGGCGAGACAACTATGATATTTAAGATTGCAGACAAGTGATCAATTGATCTTGACTTTATTGCTTTGTTACTAATGGGTTTATTCCAAAGATACTAATAGAAGAAATATAAATGTATAGAAGAAATATAATAAAGAAACTTATGTATGCAGCCACACTGACTAATCATTTTCTAAGTACTACATGATGCTTATCTTAAGTCATTTCCCTGTAGCTATTTCTCAAAATATTACTTTTCTGAGAGTTGTCACAATGATGCCATTGTGTTGTTGACAATCTTTTAGTAACGGTGAAGTCCAGCCCAGCTTGTGGGCAACCAGACTATTTCACTGCGGTACCGGCATTATCTCACAAGTACAGGTATCCGGTAACTCTGCCGACCTAGGCCTTTTTTTTTGGCCTTCCCTGGGATTCAAACCTTGACAATGATACCAATTCAAGAAGCAAATCTTAAAGGAGATTCAATATTTGACCTTAAACTCATCATCTGGCATGTCATGAAGCTGACTTTCCAACATCTTGAGAAATGCCTGGAATCGCAACTCGATATATCTTGGATCCTGGTTCATCATTAATGTCTCATATTGAAAGCATAAGGATTTTTATATCTTTCATTTGTTGGCTTACATAGAGATGATATGATGTATTTACCTTGACTGACGATTGAACTATAAGCTGCATTCCGCAAACACCAGCATCACTCCTACAGTTTTAACAACATTACCTTGCTTTCAGCAGTGAAAGAAAATTAAATAGACGTATTGCATATTTCCCAAGAGCAAATACATTCATAGAGAATTTAAAAGAGAAGTGTTGGCATACGTCCGCGAAAGTGATGTAATATAACCAAGCTGCTCAACAGATCTAAGCTGGTCGAAAGCTGGTTGCTTAGCTATGAGAACAAATAGTTGCCGTTTTACATTTTTGATGTATTCATCTGGATGCGTCTTCAAAACATAGAATAAGATAAACCATATTAGCAGGAAGAAAAAAGATGGTGAAACTCATAAAAATCCAATTAAAAAGATAAGATATCCAGCAGATTAAGGTTGTTCAGTTGGAAAGTTTCGCACTTTGTTCATTATAAGCTTTTCTGACAGCTTCTTCTTAAGTACATACAAATTATTTGTCTAGCCACAAGTCAATAGAATGGTCCAGATTAACTGGTTTGATGATTTTGAACATTTTAGGTATTAAATTCCTAAAACAAACTTCGACTAGTTTTGATCAGTTAATTCTTGCTATTTCTATTTAACTGTTCTAACAATACTTATTGCAACAGGAGTTTATTGCTAAACAAAAGGAACAACCCATATAAGGGGTAAACAAGAAGTGCAAAGTTTTGCACAGAAATACGAGTTTGCTCGTGAGGCATCCAATCATATATATGATGTAACTGCTACAAAAATATCATTAGAAAAAGGAACAAACGGAGAAGAGAAACAAAAGTTGTAACTTCACGTGTACCTGAATGTAATGGACAAGAGCAGAATTTTCGTCAGACGTATTTAGGCCCTCTGTAGCGTAGAAGTAATTCTTGCTCTCTTCAAGCTTTATAATTCTACTTGACGGATGCTCAGACGCAAATAGGGCCCGAGATAGAGGCTGGGCACCCTTGTAAAAGGCATCTTCAATGTGCTGGATCATTGAGACTGCTTCCTTTGAGTCGATGTTTCCTGAAAAGGGATGATTAAAAGGGTGAATATGCTAAACAACTGGAAAATATCCTAGAAAAATCTAGTAGGAAAGAAAAACTAACCTGCTATGTAGCACTCCAGAAACGTCCTTGATAGCAGCAGAGGATAAAACTTAACAAGGTCATCAACTTCAAGATTAGGAAGGACTTCAAGTTCATCTTTCCATGACCATGCGTGTTCCCGAAGTATTAATGAACAGTAGTACAACGCTTGCTCGTATGGCTGTTGAAACTTGAAATTTTGATATTGCTTTATGAACAATTCCTGTCACAAGATAAAAACAGTCCAAGAGAAGGAACTATCAGTCTACAGCTTTGGATTCAAAATGTCAGCAAACTGCAATCACAATGATTGTTCAATTGTTACTACATTATTAACAAAACCACGTCAAGCTAAGCATCTGGAACAATTAAAAATATAAAAGCTTCAGCGCCATATGCTTTTTAACCAAAAATTGAACTCAGCACAAAACACAAGAAGTTTTCAAGCCATCTCATTTAGTTTTTAGTGTTTATGAATACCTAACTGTAGAAGTAAATATAGCTGCAAAGAGACTGAAAAATATAGTAGTCACAAGTTTTAGACCACATTGAATTTATCAAGAAGAGGACAGTTAGTAAAATCATGGAAGTCTTTTGTCCTGACAAGATGCTAAAACATTGGAAGCAACACTGACTGAAGAACATAGAGACTCAATCATTCGTGCTGCAGTCACACATCAGAACTAAAGCTAAATATAGCTCCAGCTAGGTGTATTTCTTTAATATTCAAAGATACAACTGATTAAACAGAAAATAGTTTCTGGCAAACCAGCCAAAGATGCACTCAGTATTGTCTGAGGCATAAATGCACCAAGCCAGCCAAAAACGCACTCTTTGATGTAGGTGTTGAGTATACAAGCTGAATGCTCATAACGAGTGAAGAAAACAAAGAAAATATGCCCAACCGGATAACATGAACATGAAAGTTCCTAACAGAGTTCAAGTCCCTCAAATGAAATGAGAAAATTTCTTACACCATTTTAAGCAGGCCTAGATCCCAATAATCAATAAAAATGTGCCACACTATTTTTAGCAGGCCTAGATCACATAACATAACACACTAGCTAACTCCCTGCAGGAGCAATTTAATTCAGATAAAATTAGATGCAAGGATTACCATAAAACGATCTAGTCTTCAGAATTTGAATCAGGTTGAACAATAAAAAGACTTGAAAGAATTCCGTAAGGGATGAAAATAGACCCCTTACCTTGATAACAAAGAATCTGTCAGGTTCAACTTTGAAATTGGTAATCTTATCAATAACTTTTTCCACTAAGACCCTCATTTTATGATTATATCCAGTCACAGTCACCTGAAAGGGAAGCAAATCAAAGTGGGAGCGTACAATTATTACAATGTCCTAAAAGTGATTGCACACATGGAATAGGAAAAAATGACAATAATTCAAGAAGCCGAACGAGCATGATGCTTTCCCAAAGTGCAAACAAGAATAAAAAACCTTATAATAATCCAACCAAAAAATTTAGTTTTTCTTTAAATTTGAAAACACATAAGTTGGGGAGGGGGGGGGGAGCTGTGTAGGTTAATTTTTGGTAAATTGTATTTAATGTTTGGAGAATTCCATTCATGATGATAATGCGCATACAAGATAAATACCTGGAAACCATTATAGTGACTACTTATCCAATAACCGAGACCGGCAATCTCGGCATAGTAGGCTGAAAAGATGCAAGGTAGATTACAGCAGAGTTAAGCAGACACCAAACGTGCACCATCAGATGAACTAATAGTTAAAAGTAAAGAATATAACTAGGGACAGAATTATCCAGCAATTTAAATGATCAATATTTCAACTGTCAAAATGTCCATGCATATTTGCACAAAGGTATATGTATATAGAAACATGATATCTTAGTCTTTGATACTTGCCATATTCATTTAGATAGTCCATCAGCAGCCGTATGAAAATGGAGGTAAGAACAATTGATTCAGGAGAACTTCTAGATTGGGGACAGCTGAAATCTATTATAATGTATCCCTTTGGCATGGAGAATAATGTATCCGGCTTGTACCATAACCTTGAATAAGGGGATTTCCTTAACAGCACTGGAAAACTCATCTGTACCGAAGGGCAAAACATTTAAGGAATTTAGTACGGTGAAAGCGTGTGAAATGAGGCTTCGTTGTTAGTAATACCTTGTTCAAGACAGTTTTAATGGACAAATCGGTAGGAACAAACATATTAGGTACAGGTAGATGCAAATTTCCATCAGGAGCCTTCTCCATCCATTGCTGTACCAATCAGAGCAGTGTCACCATTCTAGTCAATGTTGGCTAGAGCAATACTACAATACCAATCTTCATCAAATCAAAAGCAACAGTATTTACAGATACCCAGAATGTACCTCAATCATGGAGCTTGTTATTTTCTCTACTGAATATGCAGTTCCATACCAAGGCTCCATTGAATCTGTATGACCGTCAAATTTTGTTGAAACCCAAAAGATTCTGTTGGAAAAACTTTCTTGTAAGAGGTGCTCATCCACAAAGATTTAGTCACAGAAATGATAAATCACACCATCATAGTTCAGTGACATACTATTTCTGCAAATGATACATGCTGAACACACTATCTTACTAAGCTGGAAGTTCTAACACACAATCTCTGTATTTTTATTTATCCCTATTATGCAGATAACCACCAAAGGATTCAGAGGAAATATGCATAAGGGTATGACTAGGAAATGTTTCACCATGGTCTTATGATATGTAATGATGTAAAAGATCGGTAGCCCAAAAAGATCTCAATTTTCATTAAGATGAGTGGTTCATAAATATAAAGTCCAATAATTGTATATTTAATGGCATATTAAGTGTTCTTTTTTTTTTTGGGTGTTAAATGAGCGTAACTTGGTTCTTCTCTTGCTGGGATGCTTAGCTTATGAACTAGAAAACAGCAGACATTTCATGTCAGCCCAACAGCAGTAAGAATAGGACAGTCTCTTTTCTCTTCACCCAATCAACATTTTCCATCGTGCCTCGTTCTACAGAAAGGAGGAAAAACAACTGCATCACCAGGCTTTCTTGCTTGTCCTTAACAGTCATCTTTTCTGTCTCTTCATTTTCTCTATGCTCCCTGAAGGAGAAATACCCTATGTTGCTCGGACTCTCCAAAAATGTGGCCACACGCCTGTCAAATAATCCAAAAAATGCACTACTTTTGGAGGATCCAACACCCGGCGGCATTTTTAAAGACGCCGAGCAACATAGGAAACACCCAAATCAACTATGACCCTATCCAATATGAATTACTAACTGTACTGGCTTCTTGTCATGTCAAAGCCATGATTCCAGCCAAACCAAGTCCATGAACTATACGCAAAACTATTATCTACAAAAGAGGTCATGAGAACCTGACTTCTAAGAACCACAGTTAAAATTGATTCCACGGCTAGCAGGATTAGTCATTGGACTTCCAAGGTCATCCAATGGACAAAGTCAAAAACTTGATTAAAACGATGGACATAGTCAAAAAGTATATTGTACATATTAGACTTTAACATCATCATGCCTTAGATTATTTATCATCATAAGCTAAGTAATGCGAGTATCCCATATGCAAAAACAAAAGTTAAAAAGATATAATTGTCTACAGGGAGGTTAATTCACCTGACATTTTGTGGTGTGAGCTCATTTAGGACTGCTTCAATAATGTCTGGACTGAACCTTGAAGGTAAAGATGACCCAACCAGCCAGTCTATTGGGGGGTAAAACTGGGGAAAAAATCACTCAAATGTAAGCAATTGTTATTCTTTTGATAAGTCAAAAAAAATTCATTATTAGTATGGTATACTTGTGTATAAAATGTATTTATAATGTGGATACCTGACCGCAATCATGTATCAAATTATCTCAACTACCTACACTATGAGAAATAAGAGAAAGACCGATAGAATTCGTGAAGACAAATGTCTTAAGCCTGAAACCTGTTGTGATGAGACAAGAACCAACTTCCCAATCAGAGGGGTTTTGTAGTTATGGTTTCAGGCAATCTCTGGGATGACAATTAACGTTTGAAAGTGTGTTATCTTTCCTATGGAAGAAATTCAGGAAGTGGAGGACATGGCAAGGGTGTTAACATGAAAAGTCAGTGATCTTCAGGCTACGTACTTGAGACTACCACTAGGGGCCGCTCATGGAGATGAAACAATGAAACCCTTTTCTGTAGATGTTGGAGATAAGGTTCACTAGGAAACTAGAAGAAGGAAAGATAATCCTAATAAAGAGTGCTCTCTAATTTATCAACCTACCTCATGACTTTTTGACTAAGCCGGCAACAGCAATGGATGAGAAATCTCCCTTTTTTATTTCATATGACTTTTCTTACTATGTTATTTATCCGACCCCTTTTCCCTAGGCTGCAAATTCCTGAATTTTCTGTGAGAAGGAAAGGAAGAGATTTATCCACATTGTTATAATTAGAGCAGGTCACTTTCTATATGAAGATGGAGGAATTGGGAGTTAAGGACCTCAAGGTTTAATGCCATATTAACTTCATATGAAACTGCTTTATGGAAACAAATCATGAGAGGGTGGAGATAATTCTCAAAGCACATAAAATTAAGGTAGAAGGGGGCGATAAGGGAAATATTGAAGAGGGGAAGAAAACAATTCTTTAGTCTGCCTTTTGAGTTTCTAAAGCTCCAGGAAAGTTAAGTTTATATGATATCACTTGGTATCTTCTATGTACAGCAATGGGAGCATGTCTATCATTTCATTATGTGCCATTGAGTATCCACAATATTAGGAACATGATGCTGAACTTTGGACTTGTGAAATAGGAAAAGAATTCTCATTGACTTGATTCAGAAACAATGTATGGGAGGTGCTTCTTAGGAGTCTTGTGACGAGTACGATATGCTAGGTAATCAGTACCTCTGCTAATAAGATAAAGAAATATTTTATAATTAAACATGTAACATCCCAAGGTATCATATAGAATATACAATAAGATTCAAGTACACTCTATATATGCACGTATTCTAATAGACCCCTCAAACTCAAAGTGGGAAAATCAACTTGAGTTAGCTTATTTCTAAAATATAAAAAGTTGATGCGAACATCTCGACGGAATATTGCACAATCACCAAAAAGAAAATAGGTGATGGAATTATTTCCTTCAGAACAGGGGCGTACACAGGACTTTTTGTAAGCGGTGTCGAAATTTAAAGTGGTGAACAAATTACTACAACAAATCTGGGAGATAAGAAGTAGAGAAGAGCAACACCATCAAACCCCGTCACTTAGAGATGAGAACTTTTTCGTAGTTACGGTTTAAAATTCATTTATCTTATTCTAAAGTAATTACTTTTTAGAAGTTAAATAGTATTTCATTGTCAGTTATGATGTCACGGAAGAGGACACCGTTCTATTTTTCAAACAAAAGAGGCTTAAAAGAAAAAGAAAAAAAAAAGCAAAAGAAACGCATACGAAGTATTCGAACCGCAGACCTCGACGTTGCAAGTGAGGCGCTTGACCATCAGACCAGGCACTATCTTTTCTTCAGCAGTGTCATATGATTTATATGTATACCTTTTGCACAATGTTTATATGTGTAATAACTAAAGTTTTCCGGCGAAGCGGTGTCGGATGACACCGCTTGGACTAGGGTGCATTCGCCCCTGCTTCAGAAAGTCGTTGGTTGTGAAGTATGATGTTGCAAAACACCAAGACCTTAGAGCGTAACTCGAATTGGCAGAACAATGACAAGAAATTCAAAGTTTGGATGAGGGAGTCAGTCTCATAAAAGGAGCAGCAGCAGTCACCGGAGAGATGAACCGTGCTTGAACAATCCTAGAGAGAGGAATGGTGACTGAACGGTTGCTAGAGGGAGCGATCATGAATAGTTGCAGGGGAGAGAAGTGATACCTGGACGTTTTCCCAGAGATAGCAGCACTGGCTACCGAAGAGACGAGCAGCACAGGACACCGAAAGGAAGAAGAAAAGAAGAAAAGATTTATCGGGCGAGTGACACACACTGGCCAACATCGCCAGCCAGTAGCAAAAACTATTTGAGCCACTACCAAGGTTGCAGAAGCTCAGATACCATGTAAAAATTTAAAAAATAAATAAAAAGGAACTTCTCATTAACTTGATTCAGTAACATCGTGGAAGAGGTGCTCTGCTTGGGAGAAAGGAGCTTGAAAGTTTCAAAGGCGAGGATACAATCATTAGCCAATTGCAAAAGACACTACTATTTAGAAGAAGAAGAAAAAAGTGAAAAAGAAAACTTTGGAGCGTACACAACGTCCTTACTAGTATAGATGATATGATGGGACTTTGTAAAATAATCTCCACTGTTAGAGCTAGTGTGGTGTATACTTCTAGTATTATGGGACCATTTCTGTCAATAAAATATCATTTTCATGAATAAAAATAAACAATATAAAAAGAATCAACGAGCACTTCAAAAGCATCCATATAAATGAACCCAGATGCGGAAATATCTTTCTCAATGTACCTGCATATTCGATGCAACATCTACCACATAGTCGATGGCAGAATTCTTGTCTTGATAATGGAAATCAGTCTCAGACATAGCAGAAAGCTGCATGTTTAGAGTATATGTGAGCTAGAAACTTGACAAAAGAACGAACAGCCGTACATGTCTTTACTGAAGGCAATTCATCAAACAAAAATTTAAAGCTTTAAATAAAATGGCGAGCACTACTTTTACGAAAAAATGAAAAATTTCCACCCAATCACTGAACTATATCTCAATTTCAAACTAGCTGGGGACAACTATATGAATCCTTTGAATGCCCTCCACTTTAGTCGGAACCATTTCATTTCAATACTAAATAATTTGTCTTTTATGGCAAATTATCCATAAAAGTATCACTGAGGAAATTCAGTTTGCTCCGTATGTTTTATATATCTATCAATAAATCTTCCTCTAGCCTTAAAGGTATATTAAGCTCCTCTAAACAACAATAATCACTTTGGTGTTTGATACAAAATGAAGTGCAACAACCTCATCAAATATCCATTTACAGGCACCAGCTTGTCGTAGAAGGTCAATATATTTGAAAAGTAGTGCCACAACATCCTCAAAATGATCTGAAAGATTATTGAGACACGAAGGTCAGTGTAGTAAACTTCCCAAGAGAAGATGAATTCGAGAAACAAACGAGAAATTAGAGAAAATGGAGGGCCAAGAACAACACATTACCTTCTAATTCCCTGTCCATAAATTGGGGGGGGGGGGGGGGGATGAGAGAACTAACCATGGCCAGCATCAGTCAGATGAATATAAACTTCAAAAAATGAGAAGTGATGACCGCCACTTGACTCTCCAGCCGATAAGCTTGTTGCCCAACCTACAAGGATTTGCAGAGATAAATAGCAATAATTTCTTAGAAACAGTCTACGCAAACAGTAAGTAATGCTTGATATATGTACAGACCCCAGAAAACATGTAATGCAAAAGCAAGTGAGATAAAATCATTGGCCTAAATAACTAATTCAGATATATCTTCATCATTGTTGCTTTTCCATCCATAAATAAATGTAAGAAATTTAAACAAATCTATGCTTCTTTCTTCCGGGTAATCTATGTACCATGGTAGTCTATCACCTTGACCCCGTTTCCTCAGCAGCAGATTTCTCTAGCAGTTGAAAAATAAATATTAGTCCGTGTTAGATTGTCCCACATTGGTTGATGGAATGAGTTGTTGTCTCCTTATGTGGTCTTGGGAAATCCTCACCTCATGGGCCAGCTTTTGAGATTGAGCTAGGCCTAGATCCATTTTCTTAACACAATATCAGAGTCAGACCCATCCCAATTCTTGGTTTACCCAATGTTGGACCCATGTTATGTTCCGGCCCTGGGCGTGCCGGAGGGGGTGTTAGATTATGCCACATTGGTATAGGGAATGAGTTGTTGTCTCCTTGTATAATATTAGGCACTCCTCACCTTATAAGCTGACCTTAGACTGAGTTACTTCCAAGGTTCATTTTCTTATCATAGTATGAAATCTAGACTTATCCCTATTCTAAGTATACTTAGTGTTGAGCCCCAATGTTATTATCGACACTCTAGATGTCCGCTCCTCGGTGTGTGGGGGAGAATATTAGATTGTCCACAATAATTAAGGGAATGGGCTGTTGTCTCCTTACATGATTTGCTAGTAAATGGCGTACTGATATGTCTTAACTATTTTTGCATATCTTTGCAACTGAACTCAAGGGTTCCATAAGTGCCACATAACGAGTGGCTGGTGGGATAGGATCCGAATTTTTAATAATTATGTTGAGAACTCACCCAACTTCTTCAAGATATAAAACAAGGATCCTTCTCCTTCATGTCCAATCAAGTGACTCAAATAGATTGAAGGCCCTTCCTTGTAATAAATTACCCCTGGAATTATTGGCCACACAATCCTCAACCTATGACCTTGTTTTATTGGAACAGCTCTGACTAGAATCTGCGTAACAAAAATAAAGAATCATAGGCATAGGACAACAATGTGTTTGCAATAATGAAGAGTATGCAAGAGAAGAGAGAAGAATGTTTGATTATTAGCTCATTTCTGCCATCCCCAACCCATATGAAAAAGAAAAATGAAAGTTTCAACACACGGCTAAAAAGTTTGATATAATTTTATGCCTCATCAGTAAGATTTCTAATTGAAGAAAAAAAGGGAGCAGTGCGCTAATCCAACAGGAGTTGCTGTGTCAACATGTACAGAATATACTATGAAAAATTTGAGTGAATTGCTAAGCTTATGTGACACCTTATTGCACCTCAAGTACATGGACACAAAGATGTTAGAACTTGAAAAGGGCTCACAGTATCTTTCATGTGTTGTCCACCAAAGCCAAATTAAGCTGAATCTCGAAAGATGATAAGTGGTGGTAGGAGACAACCAGAAGTTTAGCTCTCTTCTCTAAAGGTAAAGGGCAGCCCGGTGCACTAAGCTTCCGCTATGCGCGGGGTCCGGGGAAGGATCGGACCACAAGGGTCTATTGTACGCAGCCTTACCCTGCATTTCTGCAAATGCATGTATAGAAAACTCCATTCCACATCTCACAATTTCAAAAATCTATGTGATTAATCACAACAACAACAACAACAACATACCCAGGATTATCCCAGACCAGTGGGATCTGAGGAGGGTAGTGTGTACGCAGACCTTACCCCTACCTTGTGAGGATAGAGAGGTTGTTTCATGTGATTAATCATAAGCAAAGTAAAAATATCAATCTTAAGTTCAAGTGGCCCTATATCATAAAACCTTTTTTCCTTCCCCTGTCTGCCGCTAATCTTTGTACCAGAAAAACACCACCTTTTTTAATCCAGTCAACATGAAATGGGGAAAAGAGATCCAGTAGAACATAGCCCTTATATTTTCCAATTCAGACACTTTAAGTGTCAAATTTATGACCCCAACACCTATTTGAGCACCTGCAGATGTTCTGATTTGCAAGGCTGATCAGTAACAGGAGAGTAACTTCTATTGGTATTTGGAACTTCTTGGAATATGCTCTGCACCAGTGTTTGAGCTTTATCAAGGCAGTCTGATGTTTTAAGAGAGACAATTAGTATAGATAATATTCCGCAAGAATAATTTATAGGGAAAAAAAGAGAAATCAACCGGCTACCTTTTGCATAAACAACTAAATGCATTAAGTTGGCTGAATAATTTTCTTCATAAAATTTCAGAAGCTCCTCCCTAGTATTCAAGCCTCTTGCCTTTGGCTGCACCTCCAAAGTATCCCAACTGCCTGTGCAAGAGTCAAATGTTTATAAATATCAAAAGAAACAATGTGCAACATACAAAGGAGCAACTTCTCTTTCTCTTTAATACAGGAGTACAATAATATAGACTTTTTACGGCATTGATGTTCTGAAAAGAACAAATCAGCTAAAAATGCAGCAATACAAACTGGGCAAGTTAACTATACAGGGATTCAAGGTTATCCAAAGTTAGATTGCAAGCCATGTATTCAGATCATATGGAAGACATTATACATCAAATCACAAACCTGTGCCAAATTTGTGGTACGGATGATCTTTAGCGGTCAGATGTTTCTGAAGCTGCACAGAAAGTAATGCAAGAATGAAGAAGGGTTTTCTTTCCTCCAAAAGAAAAAGAATAAAAATTCGAAAGAGCTAAACAACACAGCTCAAACAGGTACTTAACGAATGTACATGCTCAAGATCCACAAGATAAGAGAGAAACAAGCATAACATGGAACAAGGTCCCTCAATAATAACTTAAGGATATAACTTATTCTAAGATTTTCATGGATAAAGAGAGAGATACAAGCATAACATGGACCAGGTAATCCTATACATTGGTTGTACACCTAACAGTAAATCAATATAAGGTCGCTCACTAATAACTTAAGTTTTTAGATGATGACTGCACAATTCAATATGGTATCAGAGTAGGTACAACGTCCTGCACTCAAGTCTCACCGCCATCAATTAGCAGAATATTTCTTCGCCCTAAAAATAGAATCATGCCCAACGTAAAAGGGCGCATGAAGACCTAAGTAAATAACTAAAATTCTCTAGTAGTTTAATCTTTTTAACTGATGTGATCACACAATTGAACTTCATCTATCTCCTTCACTGAATCATCACAAGTACCAAAGGAAGCATAAAACTGACTTACGAGTCCATATAAGTACCTGGTACACTCTGTGACCATCAGATAATAGGTTGTTTTGGTTCTCTGAAGATGACTCAGCAAGTTGCCATGGGCACAAGACAAAGACAGTAGAGCAATCAGCAGTTGATAATGTTTATAGGACTGAAAACATCAACATTCACAAATCATGAAGCCTAACCAGAATCAACAGCTTTTATTTCCCTTGTTGTAGCATCAGGTGACATCAACGGTTTGACAAAAAACTGTGCAAATCTAAATAATGAAACACCATAAGGCATTTCATAGATACTCTTTCAAAGATAATGAGGAGTTAAATCCATACCTGTCCAAAGCTTCTTCAAAACAATCTGCATTAATGTCAAAGTGAAAGTTGGTGTTCTCGGAAGATGTAAAAGCATTGGTAGAACCTCCATGCTGAATCAATAATAAAAATGAGGAGGAAATTAAACTCTATAAGACAGTTACCTGAAGGGAATTTATGCAAAACTGCATTCATTAGTGCTATTAGTAAGTTGCCATAAGTATACCAGTTTCTGATACTAAGAGGTGACATTTTAAGAAAAAGATAACCATTCTCATGCTCCGTACCGCTCGGCTTGAGCAGTTAACTTAAAAAGTCTGAGTTGCTAACTACTAGGACGACAAGTCCCTGAGGCCTCAAATAGTTTAACCAAGTTGACAGCCATGAAAGATGATATGCTTACCCACTTTGACAGACAGGACAGATGATAAATGACCACAATTCTTTTTTGCTTTTCTTTATTCGTTAAGGGTGTTTGTAAGGTGGCTATTGGAGACAAATAGTGAAAAGTTTGGTTGAAAATCCAAGGGAAGACTCCAGGGTTTGGATAGGCTCTCAGAGAGATGCTTGGTTTTCGTGACATCTAGTTAGACACTCAGCAATTTCAACATTTCAAGACCGTCTTTGTTCTATTCTAACTAACTACTTCAAATTAAGCTAGGACATTTTTCATATCTAATCCCCTCTTAAACTAGGACATCTTTTATATCTAATCTCCTCTTAAACTAGGACGTTTTGATATCTAATCTCCTCTAATCTGACACTTTGTCCAAGTTAAGCTAGGACATTTTTGATGTCTAATCTCCTCTTAAACTCCTAGCCATAACACACTTGTCTATGCATTCTTCCAATCTCTTCTCTTATCAGGACTCAGCTGCTATATGAAAAATAAGAGAAGAGACTGCAGCAACACATTAGCCCACTGACTTATGCCATAAACTCCTATAAATAGTTAATAGAAAACACATAATACTTTTGTCTAATGCAGGACAATATTTCATGCTAACATTCTAACCTTCCCCTCAAATTTCAGGGTGGAGCAAATTAATGACTGAAGCATATGCAAATAGTTAAACAACCACCATGTATCACCATCAAGGCTCAATAAAAGAGCCCATGAAAACGATCAAAATTGTACCCAACATAAAAAAATCATGACACAGACAACTATCACTTCTCGATAGTCTTGAAGAGAAGATAGATTGCAAGAATAAACAGTAGGAAGAAGGAACAAATTGTTTAACCAGAGTAGAAATTCAGGAAAAAGTAAATCATAATTGCCAATAAATAAAAAAAGATACCTGGGTGATGTATTTTGAGTAACTATTCTCCACGGGATACTTCTCACTTGCATAAAACAGCATATGTTCTGAGTGCAGCACATTAAGAATCAGTATACACTTTTGCCTCAAGGAAAAATGTGATACTAAAATAGCAAACAATATAATGGAATACCGTGCAAAGGGTGCAATTAAAAATACACCAGCTTTGCACGTTATTAGAAGTTAAAATTCCCACCGCTTTAGGAAACAACTTTCAGGTTTGCGGAATACTGCTGCATAGCACCCAAGCTATAACAATAACTACGCCTCAGTCCCAAACAAGTTGGGTCGGTTATATGAAGCCTCACTGACCATGTTATTCCATAAAAGCTCATCTCAGGCCAATATTATACCCAAAAAAAAAAAGATGAATAGCACCCACGCTACAGGAAAAAAAACCTTTGTTTGCTCCATTAACACCCCAAATTCTTAGTTCAACAAACTCGTTCATAATTGATTAAGAAAAGCATCATTCTCCAAAGTTACTTCAAGAACAAGACTCAATAAAATACTAGGTGATTTTTCCCATTTACCTAAGCTTAGAAGGTACCTGTACTGGTGGGAGGTAACAGATACCCAGAAAATAGTCGAGAAGCACGCAGAGGCAGAGCCAGGATTTGAAGTTTATGAGTTCTAAACATGCCACCGAACCCATAGCTTGTTTTATACTAGATTCGCAATTTAGAATTTGTACATATTTAATGGATTTCCTAATACAAATACAGGATTTAAGCAAAAGCTACCACGCTAGCTCCACCATTGGATGTGCACAAGTTGGCCCGGACGCCAACATTATCAGAAAGGGCAGCGCGATGCAGGGTTCGGGGAAGGCACGGACCACAAGGGTTTATTGTATGCATCCTTATCTTGCACTTTTGCAAGAGGCCGTTTCGACGGCTCTAACCCGTGACCTGCTAGTCACACGGCAGCAACTTTACTCGTTACGTCAAGGCTCCCCTTCAACCGTTATAAGAAAGAAAAGAAGAAAAAAAAAGAACTAGAGCTAATACACTAGCTTATTTGACTAAGATTTGAAAGAAGCTATTGCACTAACTTAACTTACCAAGAAAATGAGCAAGGCCTTCAAGACCCTTAGGATCACTATAATATCCCACAGGCACGTCCATAGAAGCAGCACACTGATCCAACAACATAAAAAGTAAATTTATACAAGAATCCAACTCAACAAATTCATATAAAAGGGGCAGCCCGGTGCACCAAGCTTACGCTATGCGTGGTGTCCAGGGAAGTACCGGACCACAAGGGTCTATTGTCCGCACCCTTACCCTGCATTTCTGCTTGTTTACACGGCTTGAACCCGTGTACTGCTGGTCACACGTCAGCAACATAAAAATAGTTCAAAAATTTTCATATATTTTCAATAAAAATAGTTCAACAAAAACCTTGTCTGTTTCAGGATCACTGATGAGGAGGACTTCAAGACAGTTTTGAAGGACTATTCTTCTATACTCCCTCTTATCTGAACGAGCCTTAAAGATCTCCACAGGTTCTTCTACTGTGCCCACAGCCATTTTTTTTGAAACCCCAACTGCTCAAACGCACAAATTTTTAAGTCCAGGAATGCAAATGGGTATTTCAAGAATCAATGAAATAGAGAAAAAGAGAGTAAAGGGTAAGCGCAAAATGTGAACTTGGTTTAAGAAAATCTGTTTTCTTGAAATATAGAGAATTTTTTTGTGCTCTTGCTAGAGCAGAGCAAAGACTTTTGGTTAGTTGGGTTTGCTAGAAATGAATAATTTTGGCTAATTAATTTGAAAACCATTTCTTAGCACCAATTAGTGTTTGACAAAGTTTTAAAAAACTGCTTTTAAGTGTATTCAAAATACTTCTAAAAAAGTATTTTTCGAGGAAGCTACTTTTTTCTGTTTTTACAAAAGTACTTTTAGAAAAAAAAAATACTTTTAGCAAAAAGAAATTGCCAAATAAGCTGTAATATAGGAGAAGCAAGTGGCCAATGCTTAGTCGTCTTTTCATTTCAGTAATAGAAAACTTGGCGGTTGGTCAAGGAATGTATGTAATTGTAGCAAAATTGGAAAAGAAAGTTTTTCACAAGTCACTCACTCTTAAAAATAAAATAAAAAAAGGAGGAAGGAAAATGGTATAGAAATTTGCACGGCGTGTACCCACCACTTTTGACTTGAATACTATGATTTTTCAATTTTTAAAGCTCGAAAATCTTATTTAGGAGTGAAAAATAGAAGTTAATGATCCATTATTATTAAAATCGTCTGAATTTTGGTAGTTTGTGATTAAACTTTTAGTTCAAACACAAATCTGTAAAAATCTCAAAACTTTATTGTTGGACTTTGGAAAATAAGAAGACAAAGTTGATCTTTTTGATTTGGTATTATTTAACTAAATTGGTGGTCGAGGATTATTTGTGTTTGTATTTGAAAACTTTGTTTCAAAATTGAGATCATTTAGAACAGATTTAGGAAAATATTTGGGGGTTTTCCTGAACCTTATGTGGGATATTGATGTTTATGTCCCTTATTTATTTATTTGTTTTTGGTAAATAGCTTTTTTATTAACCAAAAAATGTATCATTTACAGACTCCAAGCAAAGAGCCGGCCTCTTGCACTCCTAATTACATTTGACAATCCCTAGCTTAGCTATACTAACAATAGGAAATCAAGGAAATATTGAGCTATCTCACTAAGGGTATGAACTCAACAGACTCAAAGGTTTGCGTCATTTCCTAAGGTTTTGTCCTCTAATGTGAATATGTACTGCTATTTCTCTACTAACTCTATCTTCATCATAGGTGCTCTTCTGGAACCTTAGTAGATTCCTCTCCCTCCATATGACATAGACTGTCATTGCATATACACAACCGGTGATAGCTCCCAGTCCACTCTTCCACTTGGCCATACTGCATACCCATTGCAATTCATGTTTGGCATCGCCTATGTTCCTGATGTGCCCAAGCCAGTTCAGTAATCTCAGCCACAATGCACCTATAACAGGGCATTTAAAGAATATATGTGCATGAGTTTCAATGTCACCATGACAAAATACACAAGCGATAGGAGCTTGTATGCTTATCATCTGCAGTCGATCCACTGTTGCCAACCTATTTTGCACTGTTAACCATAAGATAGATTTCTCTCGTGGATGGATGTTTCATTGCAGTGTAAGGCTTTTCCAGAGGACTTTTGGGTGCCGAGGTATCAGGTGTAGGTACATCTTTTTAATAGAGAAGGAACCATCCATGTTCTGCATTGTTCCTAACTTTGCAAGTTAGTCACCTTGTACCATAACCTGTTGTATAACCATATCTTGAGTTTCCATAATCTTTCTAACTACCCAAGTTGTTGTCTTAGGTATGGTCATGAGTTAAGAGATTGTTTCTTGATGTAGTAGCTGTGTACCCACTTTATCCAAAGACAGTCCTTTTTCTGTGCAATTGACCATAACTACTTTATTATTGCATCCTTGTTCCATATACATAGATTCAGTACATTCAATCCTCCAGCTGCTTGAGGTAAACACACTTTGTCCCAAGACACTAGTGCTTTCTTTGATAGATTAATCATTTCAATCCATAAGAAGGTTCTACACAGACTTTCAATAGCTTTCATTACCTTCTTTGGTATCATAAAAATCTATCCCCAATAAGTTTGTATTCCAAATATTACAGACTTTATCAACTGAAGTCTACCTGCATAAGAGAGGAGTTTGGTAGACCAACACTTCATCTTAGCAGTAATCTTTTCAATAAGAGGCGGACATTGGACCACTAAGAGTTTTTTAGATGACAATGGAATCCCCAAATATTTGAAAGGTAGATCACCTAATGAGTAACTCAAGAGTTGCACTATGTCTTGTTTAATGTCCTCTATCACACAAGCTATGTAAATGGAGCTTTTGGTAGCATTAACATGTAGACCTGAAGCTTGTGAGAATGCTTGAAAAGCACTATTCAATAGTCTAACAGACTCCTTATCTGTTCTACAGAACATAAGCAAGTCATCAGCAAAACAAATATGAGTTACTCCCAATTTCCTACACTTTGGATGGAAATTAAAATCACCATTTATGATCAGTTGATTCATCTCTCTTTGCAAATACTTCATAGCTATGACAAAGAGATAGGGGGACATAGGGTCCCCTTGTCTGATTCCTCTTTACCCAGGAAAAGGCTTGGTGAACCCTCCATTGATGACCAAAGAATAGGAAACAATAATTATACATTCCATGACCCATTGCACAAATTTGTGGGGAAAGTCAAGATCGACCATGACTCTTTTGATAAAGCTCCATTCCAATGTGTTATATGCTTTTCTAAGGTCCACTTTTAGTACACATCTAGGGGATAAACCTTTTCTTCCATAGCCCTTGAAAATTTTATGGCTGAACAGTATGTTGTCCAGGATGGATCTGCCTCTGATGAAAATTGATTAGGATTGGATGACAATATCACCAACAACCTTGCTGAATCTTGTAGTTAGAATTTTGGCTATAATCTTGTACAAGGTGGTACAACAGGCAATTGGCCTATAGTCTTTTACCTGATTTGGTGAAGGAACCTTAGGCACCAGTGTAATTGCAGTAAAATTGATAGCATGCAACATTCTGCCAGTTTGGAAGAAGTAGTATACAACTGCATAAACATCCTCTCTGACCACCTCCCACTGCTTGAGAAAGAATTCAATAGGATAGTCATCTACTCCAGGTGCTTTGTCCAGGGGTATTTCTTTTATGGCTTCCAAAATTTCATCATTTGTTACCTCTTGCACTAGTTGACATTGTTGTTGATAGTTCAGACAATTGCCTTTTTTTTTACCTCTGTATTTGGACAAGGTAGTTCTGAGGCTTTTCCCCCATAAGCCCAGTGAAGAAGGATATGAATTCCTTTTCTACCAATTTGGGTTCTGTTAGTTTGATACCACACTCAGTATAAACTAAAGTAATAGTGTTCCTAGCAGTTCTCATCCTCTATTGTGCATGAAAGTATTTGGAGTTTGTATCTCCACTAGTAATCCAGGTTGCCCTTGATTTCTACCTTAGGACCTGTTTTTCTATACTGCTCCACTTCTCCAAATCAAGCCAAATTTGTCTTTCTTTTTCAATAAGGAGTTGATCTTGTGGTTGGTGCTTGATTTGCTTGTGTTACTTCTAGTTCCTGTCTCTGCTACTCAAGCTTTTGCTTATATAATGCCATATAGGTTGTTAGTTCCTTCAAGTTGTCCTTTAGAAGTTGCAGCTTCCTCCACACTTGATGTATAGGGTCGTCCCTCACTGTCAAGTGCCATGTATCCTTAACATTTTCCCCAAATTCAGGATGGTGTAGCACATTTGAGAAGAGCTTAAAAGGTTTAGGGTGCAGCTGAATCCTTGCACCACAGTGAATAAGAATTGGTGAATGGTCTGATACTGAAGGATTCATGTAGTCAGCTTCAATGTGTCCATATTTCTGCAACCAGTAATAGTTCCCAAATGCCCAATCAATTTTACTGTGCACCCTGCTAGTGCCTTGTTGCTTGTTGCACCGTGTGAAATGCCAGCCAATTGCCTTCAGTAGACTCAGCTGCAAGGTATCAATATAGTGTTGGAATTCATGTATCTCTTGTTGAGTTACATGTGCTCCAGTCCTGTCTTCAGTAGATAGCACATTGTTGAAATCTCCATATATGAGCCAAGGAGTCTATATCTGGCTCCCGATAAATCTCAGTCCATTCCACAAAGCACATCTTTGATGAAGGTCATTATTCCCATATACTATAGTCAGATGAGTGAAGAAACTAGTAGTAGTCTCCTCTACTATGCAATGGATTAGCTGTTCAGCTGTGCTAATAATCTAAACTTTGAGATGCTTCTTCCACAGTAACCATATCCCCCATTCAGTTACAACATGATTCCCAATCAAGTACTATTTTCTTCATTATTTTTTTGGATTTTTGTTCTTTAACTCTAGTCTCAATGCATCCAATGAGATCTACTTTATTCTTATTCAAAAAGAACTTCAACTCTTTTTGTTTGAAGGGCTTGTTAAGGCCTCTAATGTTCCATGTTGCTATTATCATGGGGCTTACGCCCATTCTCCTCAGATGTGGAAGCTGCAGTCTCCAAGGTTGAGTACCTGTTTGTGGTGGCTACTCTAACCTCGTTATTACTTCTTTCATTTCTATCCGGTTGATTACTTGTCTCAGGTTGTCTCTTATCTTGATAAACTTTAGATATCATCTGATTTGTAGCAGTAATCTCCCTTTCCTTTCCTGTAGAAGGTTGTTTGGCAGTGTCAATCTAAGCCTCATTTGTTGTTTTAGCAGCTGCTTTTACTTACCATTCCATTTTCTGCAAATTCCTTTTGTTTCTTCTTTTCCTCCTCCTCTTAGGCTCTTTGAACTTCTCCTCCTCATTATGTTCATGCTTCCAACAATTGTCTTCTACATGACCAAATCTCATACATTCAGTGCAAAATCTTGGCCTCCAGCCGTATCCCATAGGTTGATAGAATACTCTTATTGGTGTGTTAATGTCTAGACAGTCTAACAAAGGTTGGGAGATGTCTACCTCAAACAAAACCCTTGCGTATGATATTTTCTCCATGTTTGCTATGTAATTATTAGTGTACACCGGTTTACCCACAACATTAGCCACCTTGCTTAGAGCTTTAGTTGACCAATATCCTACGGGTAATCCAGAAAAAGTCACCCATAAGGGAATTTTCGTAATGCACTCTGGGTTAAAAGTGAAGTCAATTTTCCAGTTCTAAATAATGAATGGTTTGTTATGATAATATAAGGGCCAGATTGTAGCACAAGCTCACATTCCTCAATAGTATTGAACTTAAAAATGTAATATCCTTCATTATGCATCATAATTTGTGATTTTGAGACAAATCCCCATACTTTTGTCACGTAATTCTCTATTGAGTTCATGGACGGAGTATCCCCAATCACGTATCTAATTAGAGCAGACTTCCAATAGCTCTCATGTGACGACCCAACTAGTCGTCTCATGTGTTACCACTCTGTTTTTCCCCATTTATGCTTCTTTATGCCTTGTTATCCGTATTTTGTGATATCGGGATGGTCGGATCGAACTCAGAATGATTTTAGTAAGATTTGAGACACTTAGTCTCTTTTAAAAAAGCTTAAGTTGGAAAAGTCAACTAGATATTGACTTATGTGTTAGAGGGCTCGGAAGTGAATTCCGAGGGTTCGGTTAGCTTCGGGAGGTGATTTGTGACTTAGGAGCGTAATCAGAATGAGTTTTGGGGGTTCGGAGTAGATTTAGGCTTGAATTGGCGAAGTTGATATTTTGGCGATTTCCGATTGGTAGGCGAGATTTGGATACAGGGGTTGGAATAGAATTCCGAGAGTTGCAATAGTTCTGTTGTGTCATTTAGGGTGTGTGTGCAAAATTTCAGGTCATCCGGACGTGGTTTGGTTGAGTTTTTGATCAAAAGCGAAATTCGGAAGATTTTAGAAAATTTGAAATTCGGAAGATTTTAGAAAATTTGGCTTGAATCCGATGTGTTTTGGGTGATTTGATGTTGTTTGAGGTGTTTTGATGATTGGAACAAGTTTGAATAAGGTATTAGGATATGTTGGTGCTTTTGGTTGAGGTCCGGGGGGCCTCAGGGTAATTTCGGATGGTTGACGAAAAGGTTTGAGACTTGTGAAGTTGCAGAATCTCACCTGCTTTTGGTATTTCCGCACCTGCGGATTGGGGACCGCAGGTGCGACACCGCACTTGCGGAAGAGGAGCCGCAAAAGCGGATTTTTGGAGGAATCGACATGAACCGCAGAAGCGGTTGGAGTACCGCATCTGCGATGGCGCAAATACGGACAGTTGACCGCAGATGCAGAAAAGAGAGCTTAAGTGATTTCCGTAGAAGCAGAGGAAAAACCACATATGCGGTACCGCAAAAGTGGCTATGAGATTGCAGATGCGAAAATCCCTGGCCAGAAGGTATATATTGCTTCCTTCGCAAATTTTTGCAAAATACTCCATTTTTAAAGACGGGAAAGAGGCTAAGGCATAGGATTTCGAGAGGAATCAAAGGATATCAGTTAGGTAAGTTCCCCAAGCTTAATTACTTGGGTTTAAGATCATTTCTTCATTGTTTAATCATGGTTTTAGTGGAGATTAAGAGAGAAAAATTGGGGATTAGGGCTTGAGATTAAGAGAGCTTTAAATGGGGATTTGAGGGGTCATTTGGACTCCGATTTCAGTGTTCTTAATATGTATAGACTCGTGGGAGGATAAGGATTTCCGTGGATGTGATTTTTATCGAGTTTCGAAACATGGGCCCAGGGGTCGGGTTTTGGTAATTTCGGGATTTTAGGTATTATTTGATTGTTTTCGCTTGGGCTTCGTTCCCTTAGCATTGACGCAGTGATTCTGATTTTGGATAGATTAGACGCGAGAGGAGGCCGATTCGAGGGGCAAAGGCGTCGTAGAGTAGTATTTTCACCGGTTTGAGGTAAGTAACCATTGTAAATCTGGAACTGAGGGTACAAACCCCGGTATTTGACTTGTTTTGATAAATGCGGTGACGCACATGCTAGGTGACAAGCATGTGGGCGTGCACCGGTAGCGATTGTGACTTGGTCCTTCCCGTAGCGACAGTTAAGCCGCGTATTTGATTTGGAAATATTATATTATTCCATATTTTGGATATTTATATTGTATTATGGGTTGTATGCTATGTGTGGGGCCTTGTGCCGACCTGTAGAAACCCTTAGGGGCATTTTGACTGTTTTTCCTCACTTTACTTGCTAAAAACATATCCCTAGTCATGTTTTACCTGTTTAAATGTTTAAAACTGGTTTCATCTTTCCACTTCTAATTGTGAGGATTGTTTGGGCTGAGTTCCCTAATTTCTATTGTTGTGCCCGAGAGGCTGTGAAGTTAATGATTGAGAGAGGTTGAGAACCTAATAGTGAGGATATTATATGTATGATCGGCCTGCGCGCCGCAGTGATACTTACATGGATCGGGCTGCACACCGCAGCGATATATATACTAGATCAGGCTGCACGCCACAACAATATGTATATTGGATTGGGCTGCGCGCCGCAGCAATATGATGCTTCGGCTGTAGGAGCCCCTCCGGAGTCTGTACACCCCTAGTGAGCGTAGTCGACTATAAATTACGGATCGGGCTGCACGCCGCAGCGGTTACTATGATTTCTATTACTATGAGATATTAGTGAGCCTGAGTGCTGAGAGTGGGTATTGAGTGACAAGAGTTGAGTCACGAGTGATTGAGAATGTTACAACCCATATCCACATGTGTTAGTTCATGCCATATATTAGTTAACATAAATCCAAGAAGGAATTATCTTTGAGATGATAAGAAGTCAATCCTATTGGTCTTAAGTGATACAAGAGTGTATAAGGGTGATTAACAAGTATTAGAAGTTAAATGAATCAAGGATGTTGTAACTCGTATTTTCAGGTAAATCTAGCGGTGCTTAATACACTCAAGAGGTCATGTATTAAGGTATTTTAATCATATAATATCCGTATCATAAGTCTTGAAGTCAAACGAGTTATGAAACAAAAGTCGACAAAAGTTGTTGCAACTTAGGTTCATAATTTTACTTAAACATTAGGTCAAATATTTCTAATCTTTTCTCCTAATTTACAAGGAATTACGGGGTGATCTACCAGCCAAATTAAAGATCTATGAGTCTAGTTTCCAACTCATTAAATCGTTTATCGATACGATGTCGGAGTAGAGATATATTCGTATTTTGGCGAGACTGCACCAAGCACCTCTCTATGGGGCCCAATAAGGAGGTTTAAGATATTTGGACCTATATAGGATGCCTCCAACCCATTTTAAGTCATTTATTTTCACTATTTTCAGACCTTAGAACCCTAGGAACATCCTCTCAAGGTTCTCTCAAGATTCAAGACCCAAAAAAAGGGCAAACAACACAAATCAAGTGTCGGGAATTCCGTGGCGCTAGTAAGTCTCTTGTTCTTCTTGTTGTTGCTCATTTTTGTGTCGTTCCAGCTCATGTGGGAGGTTGTTTTAAAGGGTTTATATTCTGTAAATACTCCCTCATGTTCTTAATATCAATCCTAGGTGATTTCAAGCCTTCTAAAGTGATTCTAGTGCCGAAAAACACTAATTGATCGCTAGTTTCGCTTTTTTGTTGTTGTGGCAGCATTGGAGGGATATTTCATGGAAATTTAAGGTCAAATTGGAGTTGTTCTTTCTGTATAAAGGTAAGGAACCTCTTACTCTATATGTATTTAAGATTATCCAAGTTGCGGCTAAGCCATTGAAGCTAGAACTTGTGAGATATATATCGAAAGGCTTGGTAGTAATGTTATTGTTTTGTGGACTGTTTTGCGTTGTTGTTGGGCTGCGTATTTTACTACTATCTTGTGGAGTTTTGGAGGAGGAAGGGTGTGGAGAAACACCATATATATGTAGGGTTATGGGCTGATAGTTATTCGTAACATTTCCAGGTTGTTTGACACGACTACGGTGGTCGTCGTATGTATGGAGTGATTAGGCTGTGTGTGGACTATTTTGGGAGGCTCAATATGTTTATTATTGATGTTGTTTGGGCTGTTTGGTGACTGTTTTGAATGGTGTGAGGTCATATATATAGGGGAGGTGCTGTCCGTTTCATCGTAAAATAGGTTGTGGTCGATACATAATAGTTATGACGCTTAAATGATAACGATAGTATCGTTTCTCTTATTGTAGACTAAGGAGTTTTGACAATTGCATAGCTTGAGATTGGGGCAGTATATACAAGGTATGTGAGGCTATCCCTTTCCTTCTTTTGCACGACTCCGATTGTACATAATGTAATGAACGAGCTTCCAAGATACTCTACTCTTAGAAGCTAGCAGTACTTACATTGTTTTCCCTCTTATGGAACGATTGATGTTAATGTTGCTTCTCTTATTCTTATGTTATCAATGTTGTTGGTACTTCCTGATTCTTATAAGGTTCATAGTGAAGAGTTAGTCCTAATAACGTGTACAGAGGATACCGACCTTACGTCACTCCGAAAGGTTTAGAATGTGATTCCATGAGTCGAGCATGCATTATATATATGTATCTATTTTACTCTACCGAGCCACGCTATAGTTGGCCGGGTACGGCACCTATTGTGCAACCACTGATCAGTTGGGTTTTACCGAGCTCCACGTGGCCGGGTACGATTCTACCGAGCCTATTATGGCCGGGTACGATATGATGATGATGATGCCCACAGAGGCGAATGCTTTAAAGGTTTATGTATTTATACATATGTATCATGCATTTCATGTAAGTAGCCCTCAGAGGTACTAAGATGTTACAGGTTGTATATTCTCTATCCTTGCTTACATTACTGATCGTATTTATGGTTCCTTGCCTTACATACTCAGTACTTTATTCGTACTGACGTCCTTTTATTTGTGGACGCTGCATGTCGTGCTGCAGGTCCTGATAGACAGGCAGGTGCAGCTCCCCCACCACAGTAGACTGTCCAGTTCAGCGGTGATTGGCGAGATCCCTTCTCCGGACTTGCCTTGGTCTTGGTATGCAATTTTTGTTATAGACATTATGGGTATGTCGGGGCCCTGTTCCGGCTATGTTGCAACACTTATGTTCTTTTAGAGGCTCATAGACAGGTGTCGGCTCATGTATAGTTTGGTATGCCTTGTCGGCTAGTTTTTGTTGTATAGTCTTTCATAGTAGCGTGGTAGCTCATACCTTATACGTAGTTTCTTGATTGTCTGGTCATCCCCTGCTATGTATGTTCATGCCGTCATATTTTATTGCTGGTTGTCCATGATCTAGGTCTACCATTTATATTGATCTCGTCAGCCTTAAAAGATAATAATGAAGGTTAGATGAAATGTACGTTGGTGCTCGGCAAGTGTGGTCGGGTGCTAGTCATGGCCCTTCAGTTTGGGTCGTGACAAACTTGGTATCAGAGCAAGTCTGTCCTAGGGGTTGTCTATGAGCCGTGTCTAGTAGAGTCTTGATTATGGATGTGTAGCGCGCCACATTTATAATCAGGAGGCTACATGACATCTAGGGTTGTTACCTTCTTCATGAATCTAGATCGTGCGTAGAGTTGAGTCGTAAGTGTTCGTCTCTAATATTCACTTTGTTTTCTTTCAGTAATGCCTTTGACTAGGAAGCAAACAATTAGTAGATGGCTTGATACAGCTGCGGGATAGGGTACCAGTCAGGTGCCCCAAGCCAGAGCAGGACAAAGTGAGGCTCAGAGTGAGATGTTGTCTTATACCTCTTCTACTCCATCTCCTCCAGAGGATATTAGGAGGCACCCAGCACCTCCAGTTCCTCCGTCTGGCACTACAGACCAGGATATGCGGAGTGCTTTGCAGTTATTGACTAGCTTGGTAGCTGCTCAGGCTCAGAGGCAGAATACAGGTGCTGCTGAGAAACCAGTTAGTACAAGAGTTCGTGATTTTATTAATTTAGACCCTCCAGTGTTTACCGGATCAGACCCCAAGGAGGACCCACAGACTTTTATTGACCAGGTTCATCGTACACTTCGGGTTATGCATGTTAGTGATACAGAGGCAGTAGAGTTGGCTTCTTATCGGCTACGGGATTTAGCGGTTCTCTGGTATGATAGTTGGGAGAGATCCAGGGGTCCGAACCCTCCTCCAGCTGTGTGGAAGGAATTTTCTGAGGCCTTTCTTCGTCACTACTTGCCAGTTGAGATACGACGAGCTAGAGCTGATAAGTTCTTGAACCTTAGACAAGGTAATATGAGTGTGCGAGAGTACAGTATGCAGTTTGATTCTTTGGCAAGGTATGCTCCCCATATGGTGGCCGAGATGAGTGATAGGGTGCATATGTTCGTGAATGGGTTGGGACCACATCTGATAAATGAGTGTACGACAGCCTCCTTGGTGGAGGGCATGGATATTTCCCGTATTCAAGCTTATGCCCAGACCCTAGAGGATCGTAAGCGCCAGCAGAGGGCAGTTAGGGAGCAGGATAGGGGCCAGCATAAGAGGGCGAGATTTGCAGGGTATTCTGATGACTTCAGAGGCCGCATCAGGCCACAGTTTTCGAGGAGTTCGGCGCCACCTGTAGCTAGTGCTCCTCCACAGTTTCAGAGGCCTCGATATGATCGATCCTATTCTGGTCCAGGTCAGAGTTCGCGGGCATCTGGCTCGCAACATCACAGGGATACTAGTCAGATGAGACCCCCAACACCACATTGTGATCAGTGCGGCAAGGCCCACTTTGGACTGTGTCGTCGAGGTTCTGATGCATGCTATTCGTGCGGGCAGCCTGGCCATATGATGCGGGATTGTCCTAATAGAGGAGGTGATGGTATGGCTCAGCCGACTGGATCTGTGTCTGGTTCTTCCTCATCAGTTCGACCTCCAGCACGGGGTTTTCAGCAGTCGACAGGTCGTGGTAGGGGTAGAGGTGCAGTGCCGAGTTTGAGGGGTGGTCAAAATCGAACCTATGCTCTAGTAGGTCGACAGGATCTTGAGTCATCTCCAGATGTTGTTACAGGTATATTGTCTGTGTTTTCTTATGATGTATATGCGCTGATTGATCCGGGATCTACATTATCATATGTTACACCCTTTGTGGCTAATAAGTTTGGCATTGAACCTGAATTGATAAGTAAACCCCTTGCGGTATCTACTCCGATAGGAGATTCTGTGATTGCTAGAAGGGTATATAGAGGTTGCACTGTGATGATTTGTAGTCGTCAAACCTCGGCAAATTTATTTGAGTTAGAAATGGTTGATTTTGATGTGATAATGGGAATGGACTGGTTGGCCTCATGCTATGCAAATGTTGACTGTCGTACGAAGATGGTTAGGTTTCAATTTCCTGGTGAACCCATCATTGAATGGAAAAAGAATATTGCTACACCAAAAGGTAGGTTTATTTCCTATCTTAAGGCAAGGAAAATGATCTCAAAAGGTTACATTTATCATTTCGTTTGCGTTAGGGATGCGGAGGCAAAACCGCCTACTTTACAATCAATCCCCGTGGTCAACGAATTCCCAGATGTTTTCCCAGATGAACTCCCAGGCCTTCCTCCTGAAAGGGAGATTGAGTTTAGCATTGATGTGTTGCCTGACACTCAACCGATCTCTATTCCTCCATACAGAATGGCCCCGGCAGAGTTGCGAGAGTTGAAGGTGCAGTTGAAGGACTTGCTGGATAAGGGCTTTATTAGGCCTAGCACTTCACCTTGGGGTGCACCAGTCCTATTCGTGCGGAAGAAAGACGGGTCGTTACGGATGTGTATCGACTATCGACAGTTGAATAAGTCTACTATAAAGAACAAGTATCCACTTCCAAGAATTGATGACCTGTTTGACCAACTCCAGGGTGCCAAGTATTTCTCTAAGATTGATTTACGTTCAGGGTATCATCAGGTGAGGGTTAGGGAGAAGGATATTCCAAAGACGGCCTTCCGGACAAGATATGGGCACTTTGAGTTCTTGGTGATGTCGTTCGGGCTAACAAATGCCCCAGCAGCTTTTATGGATCTCATGAATACTATATTCAGGCCCTATCTTGATGTGTTCGTGATTGTATTCATTGATGACATTCTAGTGTATTCTCGTTCGGAGGCGGAACATGCGGGCCACTTGCGGATAGTATTACAGACGCTTCAGGATCGTAAGTTATATGCTAAGCTCTCCAAATGTGAATTCTGGCTGAACTCAGTAGCATTCCTTGGCCATGTGATATCTGATGAGGGTATTAGTGTCGACACTCAGAAGATCGATGCAGTAAAGAATTGGCCGAGACCTACAACACCATCAGAAGTCCGCAGCTTCCTAGGGCTAGCAGGATATTATAGGCGGTTTGTGGAAGGGTTTTCCTCTATATCATCACCATTGACTAAGTTAACACAGAAAGCTACCAAGTTCCAGTGGTCTGACACTTGTGAACGTAGTTTTCAGGAGCTGAAGAATCGATTGACATCCGCACCAGTGCTCACTCTCCCTAAAGGAACAGAAGGTTATGTGGTATATTGTGATGCCTCAGGTATAGGTTTGGGGTGTGTATTGATGCAGCGTGGGAAGGTGATTGCTTATGCATCAAGACAATTGAAGAAGCATGAAAAGAATTATCCAACCCATGATTTGGAATTGGCTGCAGTAATATATGCTTTGAAGATATGGCGACACTACTTATACGACGTCCGTGATGACATCTACACAGATCACAAGAGTTTACAATACATCTTCAAGTAGAAAGAGTTGAATTTGAGGCAGCGTATGTGGCTTGAATTATTGAAAAACTACGACGTCGAGATATTGTATCATCCCGGTAAAGCCAATGTTGTGGCAGACGCTCTCAGCCGTAAGTCCATGGGAAGCTTAGTACATATTGAGGCAGGTAGATGGGGATTGACTAAAGAGCTTCATCAGCTAGCCAATATGAGAATCAGATTGTTAGACTCTGATGACGGAGGTGTTACTATACAGAATACATCAGAATCATCTTTGGTAGCCGAGGTAAAAGCACGACAATATGAAGATCCTATCTTAGTACGATTAAGAGAAAGCATTCAACAGTGTAAAAGTATGGCTTTTGGGATCGGAAAAGACGGGGCACTGAGATACCAGAGCCGATTGTGTGTGCCTAATGTGGCAGGGTTGCGAGAGAAGATTATGAATGAGATTCATCAATCCCGATATTCCATCCATCCCGGCTCGACAAAGATGTATCATGATGTCAAGGAGCAGTATTGGTGGGATAATATGAAGAAGTCTATTGCAGAATTTGTAGCCCAGTGTCCCAATTGTCAACAAGTAAAGATAGAACATCAGAAACCCGGTGGATTGCTTCAAAATATAGAGATTCCGACCTGGAAGTGGGAGGTGATTAATATGGACTTCATTATTGGATTACCTCGCTCTTATCATAAGTTTGACTCCATCTGGGTGATAATTGATCGACTTACAAAATGTGCCCATTTTCTGCCAGTGAAGACAACTTACACGGCTGAAGATTATGCGAAGTTGTATATCAAGGAGATTGTTAGGCTTCATGGTGTGCCCGTATCTATTATATCAGACCGAGGAGCTCAATTTACGGCTAACTTTTGGAGGTCTTTCCAGAAGGGTTTAGGCACACAAGTGAATCTCAGCACTGCATTTCATCCGCAGACTGACGGACAGGCTGAACATACCATTCAGACACTAGAAGATATGCTACGAGCATGTGTTCCAGATTTTAAGGGAAATTGGGATGACCATCTTCCAATCATTGAATTCGCCTACAATAATAGCTACCATTCCAGTATTAAAATGGCCCCATACGAGGCACTATAGGGGAGAAGATGTAGATCACCAGTTAGATGGTTCGAAGTCGGTGAAACAGAATTATATGGGCCAGATTTGATTCACCAAGCTATTGAGAAGGTGAAAGTGATATAGGGGCGATTGAGGACGGCACAAAGCAGGCAAAAATCTTATTCTGATGTCCGACGTCGTGATCTGGAGTTTGAGGTTGGTGATTGGGTTTTCCTAAGGATCTCACCAATGAAGGGTATTATGCGTTTTGGGAAGAAAGGTAAGCTGAGTCCAAGGTATATCGGGCCGTATAAAATTCTTCGACAAATTGGACAGGTTGCTTATGAGTTAGAATTGCCATCCGAATTGGAATTTGTCCACCCGGTATTCCATGTATCTATGTTGAGGAAATGTATTGGAGACCCTTCTCGAGTCGTCCATATCAAAGATGTACAAGTTACAGAGGACCTATCATATGAAGAAGTGCCAATGGCGATATTAGATCGACAAGTCCGCAAGCTGAGAATAAAAGATGTAGCTTCCGTTAAAGTATTGTGGAGGAACAAAAATATGGAAGAAATGACATAGGAAGAAGAAGAGGAGATGAAGTCTAAATACACTTACCTATTCCAGAATGAAGATAACAAGGATGCTGGTGGAAGACAGGATACATTAGAAGGTGAAACGGCTCTATGAGGTAAGCAATAATTTGAGAATACTCCTCCTTAATACAAAATGGTGATATGTAGATAATGTAATTATGCATAATGCTTTATGTAGCCTTGTGAAGCCATATGTTGGGCTTAATTGCTTGCAAGTTTTGCTAGTGACCATTTTATAGGGGAAAATTGATCGGAAATTTCCATTGGAATCCACGATGATTTAAACTCCCCATGAACCCTTACATTCGAGGACGAATGTTCCTAAGGGGGGGAGGGTGTTACAACCCATATCCACATGTGTTAGTTCATGCCATATATTAGTTAACATAAATCCAAGAAGGAATTATCTTTGAGATGATAAGAAGTCAATCCTATTGGTCTTAAGTGATACAAGAGTGTATAAGGGTGATTAACAAGTATTAGAAGTTAAATGAATCAAGGATGTTGTAACTCGTATTTTCAGGTAAATCTAGCGGTGCTTAATACACTCAAGAGGTCATGTATTAAGGTATTTTAATCATATAATATCCGTATCATAAGTCTTGAAGTCAAACGAGTTATGAAACAAAAGTCGACAAAAGTTGTCGCAACTTAGGTTCATAATTTTACTTAAACATTAGGTCAAATATTTCTAATCTTTTCTCATAATTTACAAGGAATTACGGGGTGATCTACCCACCAAATTAAATATCTATGAGTCTAGTTTCCAACGCATTAAACCGTTCATCGATACGATCTCGGAGTAGAGAGATATTCGCGTTTTCGCGAGACTGCGCCAAGCACCTCTCTATGGGGCCCACTAAGTCGGTTTAAGATATTTGGACCTATATAGGATGCCTCCAACCCGTTTTAAGTCATTTATTTTCACTATTTTCAGACCTTAGAACCCTAGGAACATCCTCTCAAGGTTCTCTCAAGATTCAAGACCCAAAAAAAGGGCAAACAACACAAATCAAGTGTCGGGAATTCCGTGGCGCTAGTAAGTCTCTTGTTCTTCTTGTTGTTGCTCATTTTTGTGTTGTTCCAGCTCGTGTGGGAGGTTGTTTTAAAGGGTTTATGTTCTGTAAATACTCCCTCATGTTCTTAATATCAATCCTAGGTGATTTCAAGCCTTCTAAAGTGATTCTAGTGCCGAAAAACACTAATTGATCGCTAGTTTCGCTTTTTTGTTGTTGTGGCAGCATTGGAGGGATATTTCATGGAAATTTAAGGTCAAATTGGAGTTTTTATTTCTGTATAAAGGTAAGGAACCTCTTACTCTATATGTATTTAAGATTATCCAAGTTGCGGCTAAGCCATTGAAGCTAGAACTTGTGAAATATATATCGAAAGGCTTGGTAGTAATGTTATTTTGTGGACTGTTTTGCGTTGCTGTTGGGCTGCGTATTTTACTACTATTTTGTGGAGTTTTGGAGGAGGAAGGGTGTGGAGAAACACCATATATATGTAGGGTTGTGGGATGATAGTTATTCGTAACATTTCCGGGTCGTTTGACACGACTACGGTGGTCGTCGTATGTATGGAGTGATTAGGCTGTGCGTGGACTATTTTGGGAGGCTCAATATGTTTATTATTGATGTTGTTTGGGCTGTTTGGTGATTGTTTGGAATGGTGTGAAGTCATCTATATAGGGGAGGTGCTGTCTGTTTCAACGTAAAATAGGTTGTGGTCGATATATAATAGTTATGACGCTTAAATGATAACGATAGTATCGTTTCTCTTATTGTAGACTAAGGAGTTGTGACAATTGCATAGCTTGAGATTTGGGAAATATATACAAGGTATGTGAGGCTATCCCTTTCCTTTTTTTGTACGACTCCGATTGTACATAATGTAATGAACGAGCTTCCAAGATACTCTACTCTTAGAAGCTAGCAATACTTACATTGTTTTCCCTCTTATGGAACGATTGATGTTAATGTTGCTTCTCTTATTCTTATGTTATCAATGTTCTTGGTACTTCCTGATTCTTATAAGGTTCATAGTGAAGAGTTAGTCCTAATACCGTGTACAGAGGATACCGACCTTACGTCACTCCGAAAGGTTTAGAATGTGATTCCATGAGTAGAGCATACATTATATATATGTATCTATTTTACTCTACCGAGCCACGCTATAGTTGGCTGGGTACGACACCTATTGTGCAATCACTGATTAGTTGGGTTTTACCGAGCTCCACATGGCTGGGTACGATACTACCGAGCCTTATGATGGCCGGGTATGTTTTTTTTACCGAGCCTATTATGGTCGGGTATGATATGATGATGATGATGCCCACAGAGGCGTATGGTTTAAAAGTTTATGTATTTATGTATATGTATCATGCATTTCATGTCAGTAGCCCTCAGAGGTAATCAGATGTTACAGGTTGTATATTCTCTATCCCAGCTTACATTACTGTTCGTATTTATGGTTCCCTGCCTTACATACTCAGTACTTTATTCGTACTGACGTCCTTTTGTTTGTGGACGCTGCATGTCGTGTTGCAGGTCCTGATAGACAGGTAGGTGCAGCTCCCCCACCACAGTAGGCTGTCCAGTTCAGCGGTGATTGGCGAGATCCCTTCTCCGGACTTGCCTTGGTCTTGGTATGCATTTTTGTTATAGACATTATGGGTATGTCGGGGCCCTATTCCGGCTATGTTGCAGCACTTATGTTCCTTTAGAGGCTCATAGACAGGTGTCGACTCATGTATAGTTTGGTATGCCTTGTCGGCTAGTTTTTGTTGTATAGTCTTTCATGGTAGCGTGGTAGCTCATACCTTATATGTAGTTTCTTGATTGTCTGGTCATCCCCTGCTATGTATGCTCATGTCGTCATATCTTATTGCTGGTTGTCCATGATCTAGGTCTACCATTTATATTGATCTCGTCAGCCCTAAAAGATAATAAAGAAGGTTAGATGAAATGTATGTTGGTGCTCGGCAAGTATGGTCGGGTGCTAGTCATGGCCCTCCAGTTTGGGTCGTGACAGAGAGGCTGCCCGAGAGGCCACATTCTGAGTGATACCTTACCCGAGGGGCCTAGTTATGATATTTTCACTCATTTCACTCTTCTTTTAAAAATAGCCTCCATTGGAAAAATTGCTAAGTATACGAATTCAAATTTTTAAACTAAAGTTGATAATTTTACGATGAAACTGGTTTTAAACTGTGAATTGGATTTGTTATCTTGTTGTTTATTCAGTTATATGATTTTTAACTGCTCGTCACTACTTTCAGACCTTATTTACTTACCAAGTTGGCATACTCACGTTAATCCTTACACCTTGTGTGCAGATCCAAGTGTGCGAGTGGCAGAGTGAGGGTTCTCAGCTGATTCAGAGGTTGCCGGAGATTTCAAGGTAGCTGCATGGCGTCCGCAGCCCTGTTATCTCCTTCTTATCTTGTTCTTTTTCCGCATTTTGCTAGACTTTAGTTGTATTAGACAGTCAGTTATGGAGGCTCTAGACTCATGACACCAGATATTTGGGGCTGTGTTATCTTATTTTTTATTGGATTACGCATTATTTTAGTTGTTTTAAACACTTATGAAAATCGATATTTAATCTTATGTTGGAAAAATGGTTTTATAAAAGAAATCCGATGTGATTGATGGTTTGGGTTGGCTTGCCTAGTAATGTGATAAGCGCCATCACGACCGGGTATTTGTGGTTGGTATTAGAGCCTAGGTTTGGAAAGCTATTTGGAAAATTTCCCATGTATAATACAGATTATATTAACCCAGTCGTGACTCATGAGACCTATGTAACCTAGGCTCTGATACCAACCACATCAGTTTAGACTCTACTAAATCGGCTCATGACTCGTGAGACCTATGTAACGTAGTCTCTCATACCAACTTATCACGACCCTAAACCCGGACTCGGTCGTGATGGTGCCTCTCGCGGATCGGTACGGAGATGTTTGTATTTATCCTCGAGAGGTTGCAGAACCTTTAGGAAAAATTCTTTATATTCTTGAAATTCTTGTTGTGCATACTTGTTGATCCGAATACTAAACTTATGTTATTTCATTCTCTCAGATGGTGAGGACACGTGCTACCGGGCAGGGTGGACGACCACCAGTTCCACCAGTTGGGACCACTAGAGGCCGAGGACGCGATCGAGTCCGTGGTAGGGGCAGAGAAGCTAGGACAGCACCTGCAGATCCACCAGTTGCCCCAGTTCAGGATCAGGTCCCAATTGTGGACGCTATAACAACACCAGCTCAGGCACCAGCTGTGCCCATTGTGATTCCAGGCCTTCAGGAGGCTTTAGCTCAGATCTTATCAGTATATACCGGTTTGGCTCAGGCGGTTTCAGTTACTACAATCGCAGCTACTTCTTAAGCCGGGGGAAGCACCCAGACCCTTGTTGCTCGCACACCTGAGTAGGTTATGTAGGGACTCCAGACATTGGAGGCACCTCCAGCCCAGCCTGTTGCACCAGCTTAGGAGTTTGTGGTACCAGTTATGTCGGACGACGAGCAACGTCGACTAGAGAGGTTTGGTTGGCTCAAGCCTCCGACTTTTAGCGGTGCAGAGGGCGAGGATGCCAGGGTTCTTAGATAAGTGCCAGATGATGCATCGCACAGTGGGGATTCTAGAGACCAGTGGTGTAGCTTTTACCACCTTTCAGTTTTCTGGGGCTGCCTTCACTTGGTGGGAGGCGTAGGCCTGTTGGTGCAGCGCCCCTTACCTGGCAATAGTTCTCTATTCTCTTCTTGGAGAAGTATGTGCCACAGTCTCGCCGAGAGGAGCTGCGCATGCAGTTTGAGCAATTGCGTCAGGGGTGTCACACCTCCTTTTTCCTACACCCGGAAGGGTATAAGGGAGTTTTCCAATTTAAGTGACAATCAAAATGGGATTATTAATTAAATTTAGAGTCGCCACTTGGGATAATTTATGGTGTCCCAAGTCACCGGTTAAATCCCAAATCGAGGAAAGATTGACTCTGTTTTACAGTCCGCGAACAAAGAAATCCGGGTAAGGAATTCTGTTAACCCAGGAGAAGGTGTTAGGCATTTCCGAGTTCCGTGGTTCTAGCACGGTCGCTCAACCGTTATTATTGGTCTATTTATCTTATTTAAAAAAACTTTTGAACCTATGTGCATTTTAAATTTAAACCGCTTTAAATTATTTTAAGGAAGATTCAACGTTATTTAAAACACCTCTTTGGATCACGCCACATGAAATG
Source organism: Nicotiana sylvestris (assembly GCF_000393655.2). Lineage (NCBI taxonomy): Eukaryota > Viridiplantae > Streptophyta > Magnoliopsida > Solanales > Solanaceae > Nicotiana > Nicotiana sylvestris. The sequence continues at coordinate 3,205,419 of NC_091060.1, forward strand.
CACCCGCGATCCGCAACATATTTTATTTAACGTTGTTAGGATTTGAATTTGGGTCACATGAAATGCACACCCGAGGTTAGGAAGGTAATTTTAAATTACGCACCTAAAGCAACTACGCATTTGCAACTATGCGAGGGCCATGAAAATTCACTAAATGGCACACCTCGATTTCTAAAGCAAACACACTAATTAAATGAGGGCCGTGCATTTAAAATTTGGGTTGGCACAACGCATCTCAGTTCTGATTTTAATAGGGGCATCAAATTACATTAGGAGGGTCATAAACTATTTTTACTTAATATGACACACCTCACTTATTTGCCTAAAATTCCTTATCTTCAAACCATGAGGGCCATAGACTATGCTTTGCTCAATATGGCTCGCCTCCCAACTTTACCTATATAAAGAACATAATTGACTAACCGAAGATTATTTGCAAAGATGGAAAATTACGTGAAACTGCAATTCAAACCCGACCCGTCAAACCAACATTTACGAAATCCACATACATTAATCTTAGGTTTGGGCCTAATGAGAAGTCCACCTCTGAATGGAAGAGACGCCCAAATGGCAGGAGATGGACTACCAAGGCTGTCATGATATTCTTCAATTGGGCCAACGTTGGCCCATTCCCCAAAACTAAACCCTCGCTCGGTCAGTCAATGCCAATTAACGAAAAAGAAACTATAGGAAAACAATAAATCAAACTGATTCAATTATTTCTAAACCACACCCAATTAAATGTGAACCAATCCAACTAGCTTATGAATATTAACATTCAAGCTCTTTTAGGCCCAACCCATCATGAAAAATCCAGCAATGAAATCCCCATTCGAGTCCCCACCAGTACAAAATCTCAAAAGTAAATAACTCATTACACCAAACACATGGACTCATTCTCAATCAATAAACAAACCTACAGGTAAATAGGTTTGTACTCAATTTCAAAGCTGGTTTTGTAAGATGAGCGTAGGGAACTTGTAGGCCCTCTTTCACTACCAGTAACAAGATACAGGGAAACAAATATATTTCCCTTGAGTCTTTAAATGGTAAATCAAACCTTTAACTTTATGAATTCATTCCAACAACACATTAGTAGCAAAGAAGTTCTAGAGTAACATATACAATTTAAGAATTACATGTAGAGCACCTTTTGAACAACAACAAATCAGAACCTTACTTCATAGTTTAGCACGAAACTTAAATATTTCAGCATGAAACTAGTTATACATTTACCATTATCTATATAAGCCATTTAAGAAAGAAGGAAGAGAACTGGACAAGACTGAATAGCTCATATTAACTTAAGGAAAACACAAACTTCAAGTAGAGAACAATATCATTACATTTTTAGAGAATCCTCTATCGCCTATACATAACAAATCACTTTCAAGGTCCGATGGCCACTCAACAGTTGAGGAGAATACCTGAAAATGAATAGAATTAAGAGATGGGAGGTTATCAGTAGCAAATAGCAGGAATCAGCACAGAATCAGCCAATGGAATAGTGAAATCAGCTCAAACCAGCAGTGAAACAGTATTTCCCAACAATAAATTCAAACCAGCTTTAAAAATACCCAGAACTCAACTCATTTTCAGCCCAGAATCCAAAAAGAACTATCACAACTTCAATGATTTTAATTGGGCTATTCAGAATAACTGAAATCCTAACAAAATTTCTAGTAGCTGCTTAGAGAACCTCCAGAATTATAAGTTATTTATGAAGTTCCTGAAGAGCAGCCGTTTTCAATTTTCAGAATTTTTTATCTCTTCCCCTTTGCCTTGAACTGCAAGAAAATGTGCCTTTATAGGCAAGGGAATAGGGAAACACTAGGGAAATTAGATTTGCCCTTCTACCCTCCTTCAATTTTCATTTTAGCATAACTACCCTTAGTCCAATTTTCAGTTTTACAAAACAGTCCCCTCCCCAGCTTCCTAGAAGCTTCCCAAGCAGTTACCAACAGATTCCCTACCCCAATTTCCCCAACTTAACCTCTAAATCCTTTGTTTTTACCCTTACACCAAACGGACATGGGTCAATTTGACCCAAGGGTCCAGTTTCAGAAATTGGGCTTGCCAAAGTATTTGGATCCCTTTTCCCTGGACTTTGCCTAACATACACCAAATTCAAATCGAAGGACTTGAATTTGATGAGCCCAACAGGACTCATTCAAACATTTTTTATTGAAAAACCAAAAGAAACCAGAGAAACAAGAAGGTTAAACCATTATGCACCACTAATCTTAATTTGCAAGTAGATAAGCAGACATGACTCGAAACAAAAACGAAAAACAGACAAGACAGATGGGAAGAAGTGAGAAGATGAAAGTTAACACCTAAAATGAAACAAAGAAAAGAAAAATGAAGGAAAGGAAAAGAGAAGTTAAAAAAATACCTAAAGACTGACCTGAACAAAGTCTTGAATCCACAACTCGAACCTTCGATTTTGGCCGAAACAGGCCTCAATCGTGTATTATCATGTGAAAACGCACAACTGAAGCCAATTTTGGCCTCAAATCTCAAACACTCGACGATTTGGATTTTTGGGATTTAGGGCTCGCCTTTTCAAATCCTGATTCGAGACGTTTCGGGGGTATTTAAGGGAAACAGAGTAGATTTCTGGAATGAGGGTGAGACGAGGGTTCAGGGGTGTTATTTTGGGGACGATTGGGTGAGTTGGAGTTTTGGTCTTCCTCTTTGATTCAATATTCGAAGAGTTCTGCTAGGATTCGAGGGAGGGGTTTTGGAGATTTGGGAATAGGAGAAGGAGGGGAGTCCATGGCGTTAATTTGGGGTCGATTGGAGTATCGCCGCTGGCGAAGGCGATTTCCGGCAGGCGGTTCCGGCGGAGGTGATGAGGGTCTTGTGAAGGAGATGAGAGGGGGCTGTTTGGACACTTATATATCAAGATGAGGTTAGTTCTGGACCGTCATATTAACTAACCTCGACGGTCGAGATCAAAGGATAACAAAACGACGTCGTTTCGGAGGAAGGAGTGACCGGACCGGGTTGGGGCGCGGGTTTGGGCCAGGTTTCAGGTGCTTAACAATTGGGCCTGCGGTTGGATTTAGCCCAACAGATTTTTAAGAGCCAATTCCTTTTCTCTTTTTCTTTTTCTATTATTCCTCTTTTCTTCTTTTTTTTTATAATTAATTGAAATCCCAAATTAACGCCTAAATTGATCTAATCTTTAAAATTAGGCTAATTATCTACTATGATATTTACAAAAATTAATTACTCCTAAATTAAAAGAGGGAATTACTAATTTAAAGCTAAAAGGCTAAAAATGCAAAAGTAAGCCAATTTTTGTAATTTTTTCCATTTTTATAAAACAACTAATTCTCTAATTAATCCTAGAATATAGAATTAAATCCTACATGCAAATGCCACATATTTTGTATTTTTCATTAATTAAAATAAAATAAACATGCACGGCCGAATACAAACAATTAACAGAAAATGTCACAAAAATCCACAAAATTGCCAACACTGAAGAAATTATTTTGTTTTGAATTTATGGGAGTGATTCATATAGGGCAAAAATCACGTGCTCACAGCTGCCCCTCTTTGCCCGGAAACACGAAGAGTTTTCGTTCAAAGATAAGTGAGCGGATACGAGCGATTTTTGCCCGTTTGAATACTCCGTGTGAAGCATTTTTGAAAGATCTGACCGCACCCTGCTTCTGAGGTTGCCTACATATCCTTGGCTAAAAAGGAATCAGGTCAATGTAGTTCGGGATGTTTTGGTAGCTGGGACTACCATGAAGCTGTGATTTCACTGTTGTTGTTGCTACTACTTACTGCATCCCCTTATTACACCATGATAAAATAAAAAGAAGTTGGATTATACTATGATCTATGCATTACAAAAAACTATTTATAACTTCAGCCTTGCTCTGGTGGTTCTTGTTGCCTTGTTGACTTGTATTCTCCCGATGGAATCCCTTTGTTGCTGCTTTGAATTATAATCTGAGATGTTTTCCTCTTCTCCAGGTGGATGCCTGACTGCCAACTACACTTTGATGATGTTTTCCCTTTCTTCGATTGGACGCTTGATTGCTGAACTTGAATGTATTCCCTGCTCTCCAGGCGGGCTCCTGATTGCTGAACTTGAAATGTATTCCCTGCTCTCCAGGCGGGCTCCTGACTTCAAACTTGAAATGTATTCCCTGCTTTCCAGGCGGGCTCCTGACTTCTAACTTGAAGTGCATTCTCTGCTCTCCAGGCGGGCTCCTGACTTCAAAAATAGACAAAACAAAGAATTTGAAAGCAAAAACTTGAATTGTACTCCCTTGTTCTCCAGGCGGGCTCCTGACTTCAACTTGAAACGTATTCCCTTCTCTCTAGGAGGGCTCCTGACTTCAACTTGAAACGTATTCCCTGCTCTCCAGGCGGGCTCCTAACTTCAACTTGAAACGTATTCTCTGCTCTCCAGGCGAGCTCCTAATTGCTAAACTTGAATGTATTCCATGCTCTCTAGGCAGGCTCCTGACTTCAACTTGAAACGTATTCCCTGCTCTCTAGGCGGGCTCCTGATTGCTAAACTTGAATGTATTCCCTGCTCTCCAGGCGGGCTCCTGATTTCAAAATAGACAAAACAGAGAATTTGAAGGCTAAACTTAAATTGTACTCCCTTGTTCTCCAGGCGGGATCCTGACAGCTGCACTTGAAAGTATTCTCTGCTCTCCAAGTGGGCTCCTGATTTTAAAATAGACAAAACAGATAAAACAAAGAAAATTTTCTGCCCCAGTTTGGTAGGTGGGCATATGGGTGAGTGTTAAACTGAATCATTCTACCAATTATTACTAAGAATTTGAAAGCTAAGTCCTATTATCCAAGGAGGTCCTGCAAACTGACAATTATAGATCTAAGCTATATCTTCTAAAGGTATTGCTTCCGCTAAGTCCTGTTATCTAAGAGGGTTTTAAACTACATCCTATTATCAAGGAAGGCCCTGAAAATCAAAATCAAGTCTTGTCCTAAAATGACACTTTTATGACTGAGTTATACTACCTTATGACAGGATTTTATGCTACATCTTGTGATCCAATGGAAATTTTTAAAGCTAGGTCCCATTATTCATGAGGGTCCTGAAAACTCCTAATTGAATCCTATTTTAAACATGCAGACCAACTTATATTTCTCTGGGGATACATTTGTGCTAAATTATGTGACTCATAATTGTTTTAAACTTTAAACAAGGTCCCATTTTTCAGGAGGGTCCTGAAACTTACTGTCAAACCTGTTTGATGCCTGCCTTTCCTTGCAGAGAGTTCCTCCGAAATAAACGAACTTTTCTTCCCCTGTTTCAATCAAAGAATATTTTGTCAGTTTAAGATGGTGGTTAGTTGATGGCATTTGTGTTGAAGATCCTTCCATTGCATTGTTTTGTTTTGACTGTCTTCCCCCGAACTGGCCCTGAACCGCTTGACTTTCCGATTGACTTTCAAACCCCATGACTTTGGATGACCCGAGTGTTCTATACCCAAACCGTGGTTTCATACCTCTGACCCCTTTAACTGAAACTCTGCATCTCCCATGAAATTACTAAATCATTTTGCCGATGGTACTCTTGCTAGCACTTTACCCCACTTTACAGCATGCTATCTTTGGTATGCTCTGGCCGCAATGTGCTTTGCAATCTTGAAGCTAGTAGTGAGCTTTGAAACTCCTCCTTATTTTCTTAAATAGAACTGACATTGGGAACATCTTAGAGAAATAAACCCAAAGGAACGAAATGCAATGACTTTTAGAGTTAAGGATAAGAAAATCCAAAACTGGAAGACTATATGAAGAGGAAAAAGGAAAAGGACTTATTTGGATGGAGCAGTGGGAACCAATGACCATGACCTACATTTTGGATTAATCGGCCCAATCTGTCCAACCAATCAACTTTCAATTGCCATACGTTATTGCCCCGAAATTTCCATAACCTGATTTCTTCACCCAAATCCTGACATTGTTCATCCTGCGGTGCCTTGGAAAGTTTCCACCAGCAGACCTCTCTCATCCGTTCGTCTCTCAACTCACTTTTGCCTTACGGTGCTCGTGAGGGTTTTCACTGATAAGACTCTCTCATTTTGATTTCTCTCAGCTCCCGTTGCCTTACGGTGCCCGTGAGGGTTTTCACCAATAAGACTCTATCATTTTGATTTTCTTTTTCCTATTTGGGCCAGGGTGTTGCCCCTGATGTGAATCACTGTTACCTGCTTGCCTTGGCATTTCTTAAAGATTGATCGGAAGGTCTTTCTTTGGACCGTAATGCGGGCTTTTGGATGGGATTAGAAAGTAAGGGTATAAAAGGCTCAAAACAACTCCTCATGGGTTTAAAATTACAACTTTCAGAACTAGATTTCTTACAACAATCGCAACTTCTGCCCCAGTTTCTTGCTTGGGGACTTTTGGATTTTTTGTTTTGTTTTGATGAGATCGAACCGTGAGGCTGCCTACTTATCCTTAAAAGGAATCAGGTCGAACGTAGTTCATGACATAGGAATTACTTTGTTTGTTGTGATTTTTCTCTTCTTTTTCTTTATCTTCTTTTCTTCTTTTATTTTTCCTTTTGTTGTTTTTTTTTTGCTCTTTTTCTTTTTCTTTTCTTTTCTTTTCATTCTTTTCTTTCTCTTTCCATTCTTTTCTTTCTCTTTTCATTCTTTCTTTCTCTTTTATTTTTCCTTTCTCTTTTTCTCTCCTTCCTTTACTTATCTTTACGCTTGTATTTCCGATATTTGCTATTGAATCCGTAGGAGGGGTATGAAAGAAAATAAATGAGGCTCAAAGGGGTAACGAGGGATAGAGTGTTCAGATAGAAGAACAAAATGCCTTCGTCATTTCAATATTCGAGACATGCCAAATACAAACAAGTACAATCAAAGAAAGAAATCATACATAATATTTCTTGATTGCATCAGAATTGGTAGCCATTTCTACACATTTGCCTTCTACATCTGTCAAATACAATGCACCATTGGACAACACTCTAGTCACAACGAATGGCCCCTGCCAATTTGGGGCGAATTTTCCTTTTGCTTCAACCTGATGAGGAAGAATGTGTTTCAATACTAACTGCCCCACTTCAAACTTTCGTGGACATACCTTCTTGTTGTATGCTCTTGCCATTCTCTGTTGATACAACTGGTCATGACACACTATTGCTAGTCTCTTCTAATCGATCAAACTCAATTGTTTCAAGCGGGTTTTGACCCACTCCTCATCATCGATCTCAGCCTTCGCGACAATTCGAAGGGATGAAATTTCCACTTCTGCGGGTATCACTACTTCAGTGCCATACACCAACAAATAAGGAGTCGCCCCTACTGAAGTACGGACAGTAGTGCGATAACTTAGCAATGCAAACGACAGCTTTTCATGCCACTGCCAAGAACCTTCCACCATTTTTCGAAGTATCTTCTTTATATTCTTGTTGGCTGCCTCACCTACTCCGTTTGCCTTAGGGCGGTATGGGGTAGAATTGCGATGTGTAATCTTGAACTGCTGATATACCTCTTTCATCAAGTGACTATTGAGATTAGCCCCATTGTTTGTAATGATCACCTTCGGTATCCCGAACCGGTAGATTATATTCGAATGCACAAAATCAATTATCGCCTTCTTGGTTACGGACTTGAATGTTTTAGCCTCTACCCACTTGGTGAAATAATCAATGGCCACCAGAATAAACCTGTGCCCATTGGACGCTGCTGGCTCTATTGGTCCAATGACATCCATTCCCCAAGCAACAAAAGGCCATGGTGCAGACATTGTATGTAATTCAGATGGTGGAGAATGAATCAAATCTCCATGCACTTGGCACTGATGACATTTACGCATGAAACTGATACATTCTCGCTCCATAGTGAGCAAATAATAACCTGCTCGGAGAATCTTCTTTACCAACACATACCCACTCATGTGCGGTCCACATACTCCAGAATGTACTTTGGTCATGATAGCCGCGGCCTGTCTGGCATCTACACATCTTAATAATCTGAGATCTGGAGTTCTTTTGTACAAAAATCCTCCACTGAAGAAAAAACCACTTGCCAAGCAATGAATTGTTCTCTTTTGATCACCTGTGACTTGTACTGGATATACTCCCCTTCGGATGTATTCCTTGATATCGTGAAACCAAGGTTCTCCATCGAGTTCTTCTTCCACCACGTTACAATAAGCATGCTGATCGCGGACCTGAATATGCAACGGGTCTACATAAACCTTATCTGGATGATGTAACATTGACGCCAGAGTAGCCAAAGCATCGGCGACCTCATTGTGGATCCTCGGAATATGCCTGAACTCTATTGATTGAAACCATTGACAAAGATCATGCAAGCATTGTCGATACGGTATGAGTTTTAAATCCCGTGTTTCCCATTCTCCCTGAATCTGGTGTACCAGAAGGTCCGAGTCATCCAAGACCAAGACTTCCTGGACACCCATGTCCACAACCATCCTCAAACCCAAAATGCATGCCTCGTATTCCGCCATGTTGTTAGTACAGTAGAACCGAAGTTGTGCTGTAACAGGGTAATGATGCCCTGTTTCAGAAACAAGTACTTCTCTTATTCCAACGCCTTTCATGTTAGCAGCACTATCAAAGAAAAGCTTCCATCCTGGCCTTTCAATCTGTTCCAAATCATCAATGTGCATTACCTCTTCGTTAGGGAAGTAAGTCTTCAAAGGTTCGTATTCTTCATCCACAGGATTCTCAGCCAAATGGTCGGCCAATGCTTGTGCTTTCATTGCGGTCCTAGTCACATAGATAATATCAAATTCTGTAAGCAAGATCTGCCACTTTTCGAGCCTTCCCGTGGGCATAGGCTTCTGGAATATATACTTCAACGGATCCAAGCGGGAGATGAGGTAAGTAGTATAAGATGACAAATAATGTTTCAGCTTCTGGGCTACCCAAGTTAGGGCGCAACACATCCTCTCAAGCTGAGTGTACTTAACCTCGTAAGATGTGAACTTCTTGCTGAGATAATATATGGCCTGCTCCTTCCTGCCGGTGATGTCATGTTGTCCCAACACATATCCAAATGAATTGTCCAAGACTATCAAATACAGAATCAAAGGTCTCCCTGGTTCTGGCGGGACCAACACAGGTGGGTTTGACAAGTACCCCTTTATCTTATCAAATGCTTCCTGACATTCATCTGTCCACTTGACTGCAACATCTTTCTTTAACAATTTTAAGATAGGTTCACAAGTTGTCGTGAGCTGAGCAATAAACCGGCTGATGTAATTCAATCTTCCCAACAGACTCATCACCTTAGTCTTGTTCTTTGGAGGTGGCAATTCTTGGATGGCTTTGATTTTTGACGGGTCTAATTCAATACATCATTGGCTGACTATGAATCCCAACAACTTTCCAGACAGAACACTGAACGCGCATTTTGCAGGATTAAGCTTGAGATTGTACTTGCGAAACCTTTGGAAGAACTTTCTCAGATCTCTGACATGGTCAGACTGCTTTCTAGACTTTACAATCACATCATCCACATAAACCTCGATCTCCCTGTGTATCATGTCGTGGAATATGGTCGTCATTTCCCTTGTGTAGGTTGCCCCAACATTTTTCAAACCAAATGGCATGACCCGATAACAGTATGTTCCCTAGGGTATGATGAATATTGTCTTTTCCGCGTCTTCTTCATCCATTAAGATCTGGTGATAGCCCATATAACAATCCACAAAAGAACCAACCTCATGTTTGGCATAATTATCGATCAATATATGGATGTTCGGCAATGGGAAGTTATCGTTGGGACTCGCCTTGTTGAAGTCTCGATAATCAACACACACCCTGGTCTTGCCATCCTTCTTCGGCACAGGCACTACATTGGCTAACCAAGTGGGATACCGAGTGACCCAAATGACCTTGGCCTCAAACTGTTTGGTGACCTCTTCCTTAATTTTCACACTTATATCAGTTTTAAATTTCCTCAGCTTTTGCTTGACAAGGGGGAATGTCGGATCAGTGGGCAATTTGTGAACCACCAAACCAGTGCTTAGACCTGTCATGTCGTCATAGGACCATGCAAAAACATCTTTATACTCGAACAATGTTTTAGTTATCTCCTCTCTAAGTTGTGGTTCAAGATGGACACTTATCTTAGTTTTCCGGACATTATCTTGGTCCCCTAAATTGATTGTTTCTATATCACTCAGGTTAGGCTTGGGTTTTTCTTCAAAATGGCTTAATTCTTTACTAATCTCTTCAAAGGATTCATCCTCGTCATATTCCGATTCAACATCACACTCTATTTCTTGAAGTACTATTTCAGAATTAGATTGGCTTTTAAGACTGGGCCGGAGATTCCGCATGCATGTCATATCATTGAAGCCAGCATAAAAAGAATTGTACAGGAAAGAAAGGAAAACAAAAATAAAACTATCAGGAAGAGAGGAAAAAAGAAATTGCATTTCATTGAAATTAAAGATAATCGGGTTTATACATCCAAACGGACGGAATATAGAATCTGAATTACAACCCTGGAATAATCCAGATAAATTAAAAGAAAATCAAAGCAAACTACCAAAACTCCCTCCTAGTAGGGAGAGGAGTAGTTTCCCAATTGTTAATCTTTGCAATGGGCCCAACAAATTGCACATGCGCCTTGCTAGAACCCTCTCCAGCTTCTAGCACGTTCACATCGGCAAATATCCTCTCAAACCTTTCCATCAAATCTCCATCCACATCAACCACCGAACTAGGAACCGTCGTCACTGGGCGCTTTCTGGTACCAGGTCTGACAAATGATCGGGAAAGACGCGGGTCTGGCTTTGGAAGGGCCCATGCTCTCTGTTTCATTTTTCTGGCTCTTCTCATGTCTGCGATAGTGGGCTTGAACCCCAAACTAAATGTATCCAAGTTTTTAGGAAGAGAAACCGGTTGTACGATACCTTGTAGAGATGAACCCAAACCCTTCCCCGACACAAAATCATTTTTCAACATTTCAACAGCTACCATGACTGATGCAGCAGCTACCCTTGGAGTCGGCACGTACTTCCCTTCAGGAATTTTCTCTACCGATACCGTGTCAAAAACCTGATAAACCCACGGCCCCTTGTCGTATTCAAACTCAATGAATGGAATAATGGCATAATTGGGAACACACAAATTGTCTTCGTCATGCACGATAATTTCCTATTTATCCCATTCAAACTTAACCATTTGATGCAGAGTTGACGGGACTGCTTTGGCAGCATGAATCCAGGGTCAACCTAACAACAGATTGTAAGAAACAACCACATCGAGCACCTGGAATTACATAGTAAATTCAACTGGCCCTATTGTAAGCTCGAGCACTATATCCCTGACCGAATCTTTCCCTCTACCATCGAATCCCCGAACGCAGATACTGTTCTTGTGAAATCTTTCATCATCCACCTTCAACTTGTTCAGAGTGGAAAGAGGGAAAATATTTGCACTGGAACCGTTGTCAACCAGTACCCGAGTAACCACAGAATCTTCACATTTCACCGTCAGATAGAGGGCTCTATTGTGCTCGGTACCCTCCATGGGCAACTCATCATCAGAAAAAGTAATTCTATTTACCTCAAATATCTTGGTAGCTATCGTTTCCAAGTGGTTTACTGAGATTTTGTCAGGAACGTGGGCTTCGTTCAAGATCTTCATCAAAGCCCGATGATGCTCGTCTGAATGGATCAATAATGACAAGAGCGAGATCTGAGCCGGTGTCTTCCTTAACTGCTCCACAATGGAATAGTCCTGTACTTTCATCTTTCTCAGAATTCTTCTGCTTCTTCCTCCATCACTGCTTTCTTCACGAACACTGGATTATCTTTTGAGGTCTTAGCTTTTCTCAACTCTTGGGGGGGCAAAGCATCTCCCTGATCGAGTCAAACCATGAGTCTCACACACTTCTTCTTTAACCTCTTTTCCCTTGTAAGTCATTGTCACTCGTTCATAATTCCATGGGACTGCCCTGCTGTTGACTATGGGTAATTGAGTTACCAGGCTTGTTCGTCATTCCTGGAACAACCACTTTTGCTTTTTCGTGTTTTCCTACAACGTCACTTGAGGACCCCTTCTTGACCTCCATAGATGGTTCATTATTTGCCCCATTCAACTTGATCACAGATTTCTCACTTGTTGACTTTCAAATGGCTTGGCTTCACTAGCCCTAATAATCATGACGGTTTGCAAAGGCTTCTTAGGCTCCCATCCCGTATGCACTATCTCAATCATATTAGTCTCATAAAGGGCCGACAACGGGTTCTGGTTGATGTTGGGTGCCTCCAGGGCTTGGACCTCAATCCGATTAGTATCAATGAGCTCTTGAATAGCTGTTTTCAACTTCCAGCATTTCTCTGTGTCGTGACTCGGGGTCCCTGAACAATACTTACAACTCACCGAGTGGTCAAGATTCTGGGAGGGGGATTCAGAAGTTTAGCCTCGATCGGATTCAACATACCCAACTGTCTCAGTCGATGGAATAGACTAGCATATGATTCTCCCAAAGGAGTGAAGGTCTTCTGTTTCTGCAACCTCTCATTCTTAAAGGCTTAATTTGGCCGAAAACCTGTTCCAGGGGGATTTCTGTAGGCTCTCGAGGGCGGATGTGCATTTTGTGGAGCTAGGTATGGACTTTGTGGAGCTGGCGCACGCCATTGTGCGTAAGCAGAAGGTTGGGTATAGGTTTGTACGTGATGGACGAAAAAATGGGGATCTGATGGTGGGTAGTAGTATTGTGGTGGACTATATGGAGTGTGGGGGTAAGTTTGGTGGTAGGGTTGGGGCGGGTTGTAGTAATGTGGAAGGTTCCTGGATCCAACCCAAGCTCTCGACTCAATTGTAGCAACATCCTCTTTCTTCTTCTTTCCGAGTACACCTACAATACCGTTTTGAATGGCCTGGGTGGTCGCTTTGATTGCTGAATAACTCATGATGTTGTTGGACTTGAGTCCCTCCTCAACCATGCCTCCCATTTTTACAACTTCATTAAAGGACTTGCCCATTGCTAACACCAAGTGACCAAAATAAGTGGGTTCCAAAGACTGCAAGAAATAATCAACCATCTCACTTTCTTTCATCGGAGGGTCAACCCTCGCTGCTTGCTCTCTCCAACGGAATCCATATTCCCTAAAACTCTCACCGGGCTTCTTCTCAATCTTTGTTAATGACAGACGGTCTGGGATAATTTCGAGATTGTACTGAAAATGACAGGCAAAGGCTTGGGCCAAATCGTCCCATGTGTACCACTTGCTGTGATCTTGTCCGGTATACCATTATAATGCCGATCCACTCAAACTTTGGCTGAAATATGTCATCAGCAATTCATCTCTTCCACCTTCTCCTCTCATCTTACTACAAAATCCTCTTAAGTGTGCTACTGGGTCACCATGCCCGTCGTACAGATCAAACTTGGGCATTTTGAACCCTGCTGGAAACTGAACATCTGGGAACAGACATAAATCTTTATAGGCCACACATACTTGACCTCCCAACCCCCTCATATCTCTGAACGATTGTTCTAAGCTTTTGACCTTTCTGATAATCTCTTCATGCTCGGGATTTTTGGGTGGCTTCTCGGTCTCTACCGGGAGATCAAGATGAGGGGTGTAAGAATATGGTTCTAGAACTTTGAAGGTGGGTTCAGGGGGATAGTACTGGTTGTCGTGAGTTTGGAATAGAGGTTCACTGGAAGATCGGTGTAATGTAGCAGGTGGAGGTGCCACAAAAACGGGTGTAATTAGTGGGGGAGGGTATGGGACCTGTTTGGGTGGTGGAGTTTGAGAAGTATGGGAGGTGGCACCATAGCATTGTTGGTAGAGGAAAAAGGCTGGAGATAAGTTTACAGTAGGAGGCTCCTGAGGTTGGGCCGTTGGTGGGATATAAGCGGGGTTGGCGGGATAAACCGGTGGTGGATGCCTTTTTGCCCAGGCTTGGTACATTTCAACCATCTGCTGCTTTAACTTATACATCTCTTCCTTCATTGCATTAACATCCAGTTCTTCCACCTCTTTTGACGGGTCAACAATACTTGTCTCCAGTTCTTGGTTGGCCATATTCAGCCTGTCTTTTGATCGGGTGTTGTATGAGTGAGTTGCCAGAATGCCAATCAACTAACCACCTGCTTGAGCTCAATACATCGACAACAATATTGTTAGTGATTAGGATTTAAACAGATTGGTAACCACATTTTGAGGAATGAATCCACCTAAGCAGTTAATCGTTTCTATTATGCATTTGATCGACTATTTGCGTCATACCGGCTTTTCCATTTGCAACTTCCTTCTCTTTTTCCATTCTGGCCTTTGCTTTTTTTTGTTTTTATCCTCTCATTTCCCTCTTGTTTTGCCATTGTTTTTCTCTTATTTTCTCTCTTTTCTTTTTTTTCCTCTCTTCTTTTTTTTTTCTCATTTGGTTATGGTCGAATCCTATGGAGATTGCCTACGTATCATGACCCCGCATGAATCAGACCGAGCTTAGTTCTGGGAGATAAGTATGAAAGTAAATTGGGATTTTCGATTTCATAAAAAGTAAACGCTTTGATTACAAAGACTCAACACTAACGGACTCCAAAAAAAACGAACAGACGCTGATGAAAAGATGAAATACAGCCTCCAAAATAAACTATCATACTCTGACGAAAGAAAATACAGACTCAAACACAGTTGACAGACTCCAGCAAAAGGAAAATACAAACTCAACACAACTGACAGACTCTAACGGAAAAGGAAATACAGACTCAAATGAAAAATCATGAATACATCAATACTCCTGGTGCCCGCGGGACATCATTCAGTTTTGCTGCGGGCCTATATGAAAGATCCCTTTGAAGTCGGTCCAAGTCACTCATTATCTGCTTAACGAATGTCATTACTGCCGCGAAGAAGGTAATGCGAGTCATATCCTCACAGATTTGGCACTTCATAACGATGTAATTAGCGATGTTTCTGATTCTCTCTCTTATGACACCTTTTTCTTGTAAAAAATGCCCAATCTGCTGGGCCCTGGCCCCCAAAGTTTGCTCGGCCACATGATTCTGCTCCTAAAGTCATTGCAAATCTATTTCTAATTGTGCCAATGCTGTATAACAATATTCTCTTTCAAACTTGAAGTCTTTCGCCTGTTTAATCATTTTGTTTTCTGTGGCGATGACCCTTTTCTTTAATCCTGCAACCTCATCATCGTACTTTTATTTCAACTGCTTAACCAGGCGTGCTTGTTCATCTGCATTTTTAGCCAATTATTTCGATCATTGGCTAGTTCACTTTCTGCTTTGTTCAAATCAAAACTATAGTCACTCACTTTCTGCCTCAAGTTATCTATGAGTTTCTCATCTTTGGCACTTTGGGCTGGGTTTTCTGCCGCTATTTTTATTTACTGAATCTGGGCTCGAAGGGCCTCATTTTCTACGGATAGCTTTTCTTTTCTCCTTCATCCGCCGCGGCTTGCAAGCCATTTTCAAATTGAAAGTCCCTAACCTGTTTCTCCAATTTGCTTATGGTAGCCCTGTACTTGTTTTCTTTGGCCAACCAATCCCATTGCACCTGTGCTCCGTCGGTGAATTATTGGACATGGGGTCTCTTTGCGGGCCTTTCGGGCTCATGTTGAATGCGGGATCTTTTACCATACCAAGCAATATAACTGGGCTCCACCTCACCTCTGAATAGGTCTCGTACTTGAGTATTAGGCCCTAAGAATCTGCACTGATGCCAAATCCGACACACGTTTTCTTCTAGGAAGGGAACTTTTGGCTCTAACTCAATAACCTGCCGACTCAAATCTTCATCGTGTGGGATGGTCTGGTATCGGCCTAATTGATGTAGGACTCTGTGCGGAGCATAAGGCTGGATACTCCGAAGACCCATTAACAGCAGAAAGTATTCCTCAGCCGACATATAGATTACATCACTGACCGAGAGCCACCCGAATGTCCATTCGATCTTATTTGCAGTCAAAAATCTCAAATGAGAAAGCCATGCTTCCGTACCGTCCGGGAATTCGTAACCCTCTACCCGTTTTTCTTGTTTTTCAATGCACTCGAGGCCAGTCATACCACAATTCAAGTATCCAGGACGGTGGCAAAGGTATTCCTCCATCCATATTTGTAACAACATATTGCACCCTTCAAAGAACTTTCCCCCTTCTCGACAGAGGGTCAGAGCTCGGTAAATTTCCGCCAAGATCAACGACACTATAGTCCCATTTGCCTTTTTCATCATAAAGTCGGTTATCCCTACAAGTCCCAACTCTATGTTTCCGTCTTTTCTAGGGCAAACCAAAATACCGAAGAACGCCGCTATGAAAGCTAATCCTCTCCGAGCTTCCCACTTGTTTTGGTTTCCCGCGTGAGTAAGACCGGTATCTGGAGTTTCAAAGCCACGGGGATTCCCTTAACGTCAATACAGAAAGTAGAAGGTACAGAATCCTTTAGCCAAATTTTCATCTCGGATGTCACGACTGATGCTTAACAAGTCCAAAAGTTTATGAGAGGTTACTGTTCTAGGTACCACCGGGTATTGACTTCTAAGATTCCCTTCAAAGCCGGCATAGCCTTCTATATCTTCCAGTGTAGGAGTTAACTCGAAATCAGCAAAGTGAAATACATTATGTGCTGAGTCCCAGAATGGTATCAAGGCCTCGATCACGTCTTTTCTTGGCTTAACCTTCATTATCCCGATAAGACCACCCAATGCTTTTGTCACAGCCTTTCTTCTATCTTCCCCCAAATCATGCTACCACATATGCAGCTCCAAAGGGATCTCTTCACGGACTGAGAAAGGTTCATTTTAAATTGTGCTCATCCTGCACATTTATTAAGGTGATTTTAATTAAAAAGAAACTATGACTCGTTTTGATTCAAGAAGAATGACCATCTTTTTTCCAAAATTTTCACACAAATATCCGGCTTTGCCAATACGGCCTTTCAGCACTTCGAAAACGAAGATTTTAAGGCTATGTCGGCTACCCAGCCAAAACCTTTTAAAAGTGACTAAAAGTGGCTGTTCTTGCAAAAACTGCCTTCCGACGTCCTTTTAGGGACATTTGGCTATTTCTAACAAGAATGTTATCACCCTAATTATTTTCAAATTAAAGTAAATTTTTTGTTCTTTTGTGTTATTTTTGCAAAAAGAAAGTTGGACCCGATGGGGGTTGCCTACGTATCTCACACCCTGTGAGAATCAAACTGGCGTAGTTCGGAATTTTTTTTAAGAAAATAAACCCAACTTCTTTTTTCTTTTCCGAAAAACACAAAGATATTTTTTCCTACTTTTCTTTAAAATTCACAAAATTCCCCTTTATTTTCAAAATTTCGGCAGAGTTTCAGTATACTTTTAGGGACATTGGTTTTCTCCGCAGGTAATTACCTCACACTGCTATTTTCTTTTCCAAATTCTCTCCCTTTTATTCAAAAGCCAGTCAGCATGCAAACCCGAAGCAAATAAATGCACAAGTAGCAAGTAAGATGCATCAGGATGGTCTTTTTTATTTCGGGTGCACCTGTCCTAGACAAACCCAACCCCTGTGTTGAGTCTCCAAAGTCAAAATGCACATGATACAAACAAACGTTCCTACTAGGGATACGGCATGAGGTATTGTTATACTAAGTTTAAAAACCTGCGTTTATTAGTTCTAGACCTGGCTTACTCGAGCGGACAGCTCGAGCCGAGGGGGGCAGCGTACCGGGAATAAAAAGCTTCACCGACTTTGCAACTTGTCCGAACCTCGTTCTAAATTTGGAATATGACTCTAACAGAAAAGAAGTCACACAAAGTGCACACTTCTTCATGATTTAGAAAACTCAGAGAGAAGAGGGATTTCACAATAGTTTATATACAGTTCACGGAATATCAAAGCGGTACAAGCAATGAATTAGCACATTAGGCCCAAATCATGTAACAAAATCAAATAATGGGTAAAGCCAACTATAACAAGTATTCTAAGCTCGAATTCTTGAACCCTGAACCAGAGATTCTGGGTTCGTTCCCCAGTAGAGTCGCCAGAGCTGTCACACCTCCTTTTTCCTACACCCGGAAGGGTATAAGGGAGTTTTTCCAATTTAAGTGACAATCGAAATGTGATTATTAATTAAATTCAGTGTCGCCACTTGGGATAATTTATGGTGTCCTAAGTCACCAGTTAAATCCCAATTCGAGGAAAGATTGACTCTGTTTTACAGTCCGCGAACACAGAAATCCGGGTAAGGAATTCTGTTAACCTAGGAGAAGGTGTTAGGAATTCCCGAGTTCCGTGGTTCTAGCACGGTCTCTCAACTGTTATTATTGGCCTATTTATCTGATTTAAAAAAACTTTTGAACCTATGTGCATTTTAAATTTAAACCGCTTTAAATTATTTTAAGGAAGATTCAACGTTATTTAAAACACGTCTTTGGATCACGCCACATGAAATGCACCCGCGATCCACGACATATTTTATTTAACGTTGTTAGGATTTGGATTTGGGTCACATGAAATGCACACCCGAGTTTAGGAAGGTAATTTTAAATTACGCACCTAAAGCAACTACGCATTTGCAACTTTGCGAGGGCCATGAAAATTCGCTAAATGGCACACCTCGATTTCTAAAGCAAACACACTAATTAAATGAGGTTCGTGCATTTAAAATTTGGGTTGGCACAACGCATCTCAGTTCTGATTTTAATAGGGGCATCAAATTACATTGGGAGGGTCATAAACTATTTTTACTTAATATGGCACACCTCACTTATTTGCCTAAAATTCCTTATCTTCAAACCATGAGGGTCATAGACTATGATTTTCTCAATATGGCTCGCATCCAAACTTTACCTATATAAAGAACATAATTGACTAACCGAAGATTATTTGCAAAGATGGAAAATTACGTTAAACTGCAATTCAAACTCGACCCGTCAAACCAACATTTACGAAATCCACATACATTAATCTTAGGTTTGGGCCTAATGAGAAGTCCACCTCTGAATGGAAGATACGCCCAAATGGCAGGAGATAGATTACCAAGGCTATCATGATATTCATCAATTGGGCCAACGTTGGCCCATTCCCCAAAATCAAACCCTCGCTCGGTCAGTCAATGCCAATTAACGAAAAAGAAACTATAGGAAAACAGGAAATCAAACTGATTCAATTATTTCTAAACCTCACCCAATTAAATGTGAACCAATCCAGCTAACTTATGAATATTAACATTCAAGCTCTTTTAGGCCCAACCCATCGTGAAAAATCCAGCAATGAAATCCCCATTCGAGTCCCCACTGGTACAAAATCTCAAAAGTAAATAACTCATTACACCAAACACATGGGCTCATTCTCAATCACTAAACAAACCTACAGGTAAATAGGTCTGTACTCAATTTCAAAACTGGTTTTGTAAGATGAGCGTAGGGAACTTGTAGGCCCTCTTTCACTACTAGTAACAAGATACAGGGAAACAAATATATTTCCCTTGAGTCTTTAAATGGTAAATCAAACCTTTAACTTTATGAATTCATTCCAACACATCAGTAGCAAAGAAGTTCTAGAGTAACATATACAATTTAAGAATTACATGTAGAGCACCTTTTGAACAACAACAAATCAGAACCTTACTTCATAGTTTAGCACGAAACTTAAATATTTCAGCATGAAACTAGTTATACATTTACCATTATCTATATAAGCAGTTTAAGAAAGAAGGAAGAGAACTGAACAATACTGAATAGCTCATATTAACTTAAGGAAAACACAAACTTCAAGTAGAGAACAATATCATTACATTTTTAGAGAATCCTCTATCGTCTATACATAACAAATCACTTTCAAAGGTCCGATGGCCACTCAACAGTTGAGGAGAATACCTGAAAATGAATAGAATTAAGAGATGGGAGGTTATTAGTAGCAAATAGCAGGAATCAGCACAGAATCAGCCAATGGAATAGTGAAATCAGCTCAAACCAGCAATGAAACAGTATTTCCCAACAATAAATTCAAACCAGCTTTAAAAATACCCAGAACTCAACTCATTTTCAGCCCAAAATCAAAAAAGAACTATCACAGCTTCAATGATTTTAATTGGGCTATTCGGAATAACCGAAATCCTAACAAAATTTCCAGTAGCTGCTTAGAGAACCTCCAAAATTATAGTTATTTATGAAGTTCCTGAAGAAGCAGCTGTTTTCAATTTTCAGAATTTTTTATCTCCTCCCCTCTGCCTTGAATAGCAAGAAAATGTGCCTTTATAGGCAAGGGAATAGGACAGCACTTGGGAAATTAGATTTGCCCTTCTACCCTCCTTCAATTTTCAGTTTAGCATAACTACCCTTAGTCCAATTTTCAGTTTTGCAAAACAGTCCCCTCCCCAGCTTCCTAGAAGCTTCCCAAGCAGTTACCAACAGATTCCCTACCCCAATTTCCCCAACTTACCCTCTAAATCCTTTGTTTTTACCCTTACACCAAACGGACATGGGTCAATTTGACCCAAGGGTCCAGTTTCAGAAATTGGGCTTGCCAAAGTATTTGGATCCCTTTTCCCTGGACTTTGCCTAACATACACCAAATTCAAATCGAAGGACTTGAATTTGATGAGCCCAACCGGACTCATTCAGACATTTTTTATTGAAAAGCCAAAAGAAACCAGAGAAACAAGAAGATTAAACCATTATGCACCACTAATCTTAATTTGCAAGCAGATAAGCAGACACGACTCGAAACAAAAACGAAAAACAGACAAGACAGAGGGGAAGAAGTGAGAAGATGAAAGTTAACACCTAAAATGAAACAAAGAAAAGAAAAATGAAGGAAAGGAAAAGAGAAGTAAAAAAAATACCTAAAGACTGGCTTGAACAAAACCTTTAATTCACAAAGCGAACCTTCGATTCTGGCCGAAACGGGCCTCAATCGTGTATTATCAGGCGAAAACGCACAACTGAAGCCAATTTTGACCTCAAATCTCAAACACTCGACGATTTGGATTTTTGGGATTTAGGGCTCTCCTTTTCAAATCCTGATTCGAGACGTTTCGAGGGTATTCGAGGGAAACAGAGTGGATTTCTGGAATGAGGGTGAGACGAGGGTTCATGGGTGTTATTTTGGGGACGATTGGGTGAGTTGGAGTTTTGGTCTTCCTCTTCGATTCAAGATTCGAAGAGTTCTGCTAGGATTCGAGGGAGGGGTTTTGGAGATTTGGGAAGAGGAGAAGGAGGGGAGTCCATGGCGTTAATTTGGGGTCGATTGGAGTACCGCCACCAGCGAAGGCGATTTCCGGCAGGCGGTTCCGGCGGAGGTGATGAGGCTCTGGTGAAGGCAATGAGAGGGGGTAGGGGGCTATTTGGACACTTATATATCAAGATGAGGTTAGCTCTGGACCGTCAAATCAACTAACCTCGACAGTCGAGATCAAAGGATAACAAAACGACATCGTTTTCGAGGAAGGGGTGACTGGACCGGGTTGGGGCGCAGGTTTGGGCCGGGTTTCAGGTACTTAACAATTGGGCCTGCGGTTGGATTTAGCCCAACAGATTTTTAAGAGCCAATTCCTTTTCTCTTTTTCTTTTTCTATTATTCCTCTTTTCTTTTTCTTTTTTTTATAATTAATTGAAATCCCAAATTAACCCATAAATTGATCTAATCTTTAAAATTAGGCTAATTATCTTCTATGATATTTACAAAAATGAATCACTCCTAAATTAAAAGAAGAAATTACTAATTTAAAGCTAAAAGGCTAAAAATGCAAAAGTAAGCCAATTTTTGTAATTTTTTTCATTTTTATAAAACAACTAATTTGCTAATTAATCCTAGAATATAGAATTAAATCCTACATGCAAATGCCACGTATTTTTGTGTTTTTCATTTATTAAAATAAAATAAACATGCACGGCCGAATGCAAACAATTAACAGAAAATGTCACAAAAATCCACAAAATTTCCAACACTGAAGAAATTATTTTGTTTTGAATTTATGGGAGTTATTCATATTGGGCAAAAATCACTTGCTCACAAGGGGGAGATGACTATGACGCAGTATGAGATGCGGTTCTCCGAGTTAGCCCGTCATGCGGTTTATTTGGTTCCCATAGATCGAGAGAGGATTATGAGGTTTGTTGATGGTCTCACATATCAGCTTCAGATTCTCATGACTAGAGAAAGGGTGACATGTGCTACTTTCGAGGAGGTTGTTGATATCGCCCGTGAGATTGAGACGATTTGCCGCCAGTAGCGAGAGGAGAGGGAGGTCAGTCAAGAGGCCTCGAGGATCTGGGGGTCGAGGGGTCAGTTCCAACAGGGCAGAGGCCGTCCCTTCAGAGAGGCTCATTCAGCTCACCCAGGGTATCGTGGGGCATCATTGGGTCATGGTTCTCATAGTTCTCATTAGGGCCACTCATCACTCAGTCCTTCCCAGCCCAGAGTTCGTCCCGTGCTCCATCAGTGCAGGGTTCATCCATGCCAGGTCCTTCTACTGGTCACTTCGGTGCCAGGGGTTCCCTTCAGTCCCCATCTCCAGCACCGGAGAGTTGTTATGAGTGTGGAGAGTTCGGGCATATGAGGAGGTAGTATCCTCGTCTTCATGATGGTCGGTGTCAGCAGAGGGGCAGCCCTTGACTTCTGCTCCAGTTACTTCACCACCCGCCCAGCCAGCTAGGAGTGAAGGTCAGCCAGCCAGGGGCCGCCTTAGAGGGGAAGGTCGATCAGGTGGTAGTCAGTCTCATTTTTATGCTCTTTCGGGTAGATCAGATGTTGTTGCTTCAGATGCCTTGATTTTAGGTATTGTTTCAATCTGTCATAGAGATGCTTCTATATCATTTGATCCTGGTTCCACCTTTTCTTATGTATCATCATACTTTGCCTGTTATCTGGATACGCCCCGTGAGTCTCTTGTTTCACCTGTTCATGTATCTACTCCAGTGGGCGATACTGTTGTCGTAGACCGTGTGTACCGGTCGTGTGTGGTGACTATTAGGGGTTTAGAGACCTGTGTGGATCTTTTATTATTGTGTATGGTGGATTTTGATGTCATTTTGGGCATGGACTGGTTATCCCCGTGTCGTGCTATTCTGGACTGTCATGCCAAGACAGTCACATTGGCTATACCGGGTGTCCCCCGGATTGAGTGGCAAGGTTTGACTGATTATATACCCAGTAGAGTGATCTCATTCTTGAAAGCCTAGCATATGGTTGGGAAGGGATGTCTTTCGTATCTAGCCTTCGTGAGGGATGTCAGAGCTGAGGCTCCCAGTATTGATTATGTCCCAATGGTGAGGGATTTTCCCGATGTGTTTCCTGTAGACCTGTCGGGCATGCCATCGGACAAGGACATTGATTTTGGTATTGATCTGGTGCCGGGCACTCAGCCCATTTCTATTTCGTCGTATCGTATGGCACCAACGAAGTTGAACAAATTAAAAGAGCAGCTTCAGGAACTCCTCGATAAGGGGTTCATTCGGCCTAGTGTGTCACCTTGGGGTGCACCGGTTCTATTTGTGAAGAAGAAGGATGGCACTATGAGAATGTGCATTGATTATGGGCAATTGAACAAAGTGACAATTAAGAACAAGTATCCTTTGCCTCGCATTGATGATTTATTCGACCAGCTTCAGGGAGCGAGAGTGTTCTCCAAGATTGATGTCACGACCCAAACCAATGGGCCGCGACGGGCACCCGGTACCTTACTCAACCGAGTACCAACGTAACGTATCTTTCTTATTACATCATCATATACACGTGTCATACGGGCCTAATAGGCCAACATAATCGTTTATAAACTCAAAACATAGGCCGACAAGGTCGTACAATCTTTCACATACACGACATATGTCTACAAGCCTCTAAGAGTACATAAATGACATAAAGGTCGGGATAGAGTCCCGCCAAACCAAACAATATACGTCTAAATCATACTAACCAAACAAGCAACTCCGAAGCAAATGGAGCGCATCAACATCTTCTGCTGAGCTGATAGCCTACTTGGAGGGCTCTCAACCTGTCTATCGAGGTCTGCGGGCATGAAACGCAGCGCCTCCAGGCAAAATGGACATTAGTACGAATAATGTACCGAGTATGTAAGGCGCATAAATAAATACATAAGAGACATGGAAGACATATAAAGTACATGGCTCAACCTGTAAGTCTGAATAACTTTGTAAATCATAAATTACTTTTAGCGTCATGCATATACGTTAGCTACATGTTTCATAACCAACTGTGGGCAAAATCATCATCGTATACCAGCTGATCAGGTGGTGGTGCATATATAATGCCATAACTTTCCCATATCCCATATACATATATATACATACATATATACGCGTATATAACGCCGTTTGAATCATATTTCAGCCACTATGGGCAACATCATCATCATATACCAGCTGATCAGGTGGTGGTGTGTATATAACGCCGTAACCTTTTCTCATATCCCATATACATATATTTACATATATACACGTATATAATGCCATCTGGTCATGGGTTAATACACATGTATGAAATGCATGAAAAATATGTAATAATCTCAATATTGCTTCCGGATAAATTTTTCCAACTGCATATTATTCTGAGACCCACGAATAGAAGATAATAATAATTCTCATGGGGAATCAAGAATATAGACACCCCTACTATTTCTATGAATAGAGTAATTTATAGAAACTGTGTATTTGCTTGTTTTTTCAGTATAATTTGGATCATGCCAAAAGAAAGAAGAGCTTAGCCTTAACATACCTGGAGTAGGGAAAACCCCGTATAATATTTTGTTGGAAAACCTTTGTTGGTTGAACGAAATTTTGCCGCTGCTCCTTAGAAATTCACGAACGAAATTTGTTTCTTGTTCCTAAAGATCTTGGAACGAAACAACGTTTTCAATTTCAATAGAAAACGTTTTCTAGTTCTTTGTTTGGAAGGAATAACGTTCCTTTTGGTTTGAAATTAAGAAAGGAAAATGTTCATAAGATCCTTGTTTTTTTAAAACCAAAGCATAATGTTTGGATAAAGATAATGCTTACCAAAGTCTTCTTGATAAGACTTATAACTTAGCCCTTTTGAAACTTTTTTCTTTTAAGACACATGTAAAGGTGAAATAACGAGTCACCTTAAACAAAGGGGTGGGGGCTGCCACATTCTCTTGAGGTGATTTGTTAATTTTTATCCACTTTTTAGTTAACCGGGTAATATTTCGTTACTCGGTAATTAATCAATTACCCGCAAAATTAAAAATTATTTCCACTTACTTAAAATATTACTCACTTTCACATACCTTATACACCTTACTATTATGTTCATGTGGTACCTTGTATGGTACTAGTCCATAAATACCGAGTATTTTAGCTCGAGCCCTATTTTATCCCAACATGCCAAACTTGGACGAATTTTTTTTTGACTTGCTTCCCCTTTCACCTTTACGAATTTACTAATCACTTGTGAAATAGAATAATCCTTATAATCCCCAAATAATCTTTTTCTTGGACTGATGTCAATTACCTTACGAGAATTTTAACGTAATATACTTCAGGGTGCAACATCATCGTAACTTATTACTGCGAAGCGTAATATCACAGTAATGTAATACTGTCAGGTACAACTCTATCGTAACTTAATACTGCAGGACGTAACATCAATCGTAATATATTACTGCATAGTGCAACATCATCGTAATATATTACTACAGAGCATAACATCGACATAATACTGCGGGGTGTAACATTATTCCTCCCTTTGGAACATTCGTCCTCGAATATTGACTAATGCACTTATCATTTTTATAACTTATATCTTTCGAATACTTTTAGAATTTCCCTTTCCATCTAGGCGACTGTTATGTGAATAAGTCCAAAGTCCAGGGTATTCTCCCCCTTAGGCCTCCTTCTAACACCACAACTTGTAGTCGGAATACTTCCAATCTCGTAACTGTTGCTACCTTTCATCATGCAACCTGTACGATTTTGACCTTGTAAGGGTGTCCAATCTCTAGGCTTTATATGTAGAGCGTGATAATATGTCCCTTTGGGCATCTATGAGTATACTGAAGTTCTTCTCTCGGTACTTTGTTGAATTCATGAATATTTCTATATCTTATCGCATAGGTCCGTTTAACCATCCATATGAATTTACTGCCATAACTCTTACTTTAATTTATCATTGCTAAGGA
Source organism: Nicotiana sylvestris (assembly GCF_000393655.2). Taxonomy (NCBI): domain Eukaryota; kingdom Viridiplantae; phylum Streptophyta; class Magnoliopsida; order Solanales; family Solanaceae; genus Nicotiana; species Nicotiana sylvestris. The sequence goes on from NC_091060.1 coordinate 3,231,512, forward strand.
CTGCTACCAAATCCCAGCTTACTCTAGTTGCTTATTCCATATGTATAAATTTAAGTCCTTTAATGCTTCCTCATTACTGCTCATCTTTAGAATGACGGCCTAATCTCATCTCATACTTTGTAACTTTTGTCCATCCATTGTTAATTCACCTCAATATTGATCTACAATATACCACTGATAACTTGAAACTTCTTACGCAATACTTTGCCACTAGGGCTTACGTTACATCAAGGAATTTTCGAAGTAATTTTTCTGATCCACTTAGCGGCGATACTGTACTTCAATAACCATATTCTATAGCATCCCAAGGTGATTCTCTTACGTGGGTATTTTAATGCAGTACAATTCATGAATCCCTTTTTTATCATTACCCAATCGAAGGCCTAAACGTCATCCTTTATCTATCACCATTACATCCTTATTCTACTATTAGGTCAGCATTCCATCTCTTTTAAATTCTACTTATGAAGAATAACTCCTTTGAGTCCATTCGGGCTATACTGAGGTTACTATAACATAGAGAAGCCAATAGCTCCCTTGTTTTCATGGGCTTAATCCTGAGGACTAATCCATTCTCGTCACCTTCTTACTGCCCTTTCTTATCTGTATTCCTGTCTTCCTAAAACCTTTTTGCTTTACCATACTTTAGCTTGCGACATATACATATCTATTTATACTACTCGTAACCTTCCTTCAACTTGCTTGAATTTCCTTGTGTTATTTTAGAACATCAAGCGAGACATCACATCGTCTCCAACCTTTCTCTATTCTCTTAACTAGATCTCTTAGTACTTAGAAACCATAGGCTGGAAGACATGTCGTCAATGCTGCTGCTATCATTTCCGGTTATTGGATCCCCATGCTTATAGCCTTCTATCCGAAGTATGGACTATTCACGATCTTCTTCCTTTGAGTGTCTCGTACGTTGTTCACATTTACCTTACTTACCTTAAAATCTCGCATCATATCTTTTATTTCTTTCATGACCTCCCTTCCACCTAGGTGTAATTCACGCCCATAACTTGAAGCTCTATTATAATACTCGCACCTCTGGTATATACACAATCCGGTGGGAGCTCCGTACTGACTTCTTATAAGGTCGGTACTTCTTCTAACCCGCTTTCTTGTAGAGTCATTATAGATTATGGTGGTTGTGTTATTTCTCTTGAACATCTGATATTAAGAGTGATTCTGTCATGTTCTCAAGCACAACTTCTATAATTTTTCTAGGTCCAATAATCAGACTCCTGATTTACGTGGATGATATAATTCTTTAGTTTCCTCTTCCTTCTGATCAGCCTTTACGTAGGCTTAAGCTATCTTCCGATCTATGGCTCATGGTATCAGTTATTACCTTATCTCATCATGGGCGTTATGAAATATATATGATACAATCTTTTAACAATTCAATCTTTTGTCTATACCCTGGGCTCAATTCTTTCTTTTAACTTATACCGGAGTTTTCTATGGCTGTATGATTGTCAACAAAATATGCTGCTTGGATAATGCTCCAAAATCTTGAGTGTATCCATAACATACTAACTCTGAATCATCGATCTAATAATTCTTTCGTTCCATCTTAGCTTTCTTTAAACGTGTGCAATTACTTTTCCTGATCTTTCTGCCCCTTGTTGCGGCCACACTTAGCTTATCTTAGTGCCCACACTTGCCAGAGTTTTCATACAACTCATATGATCCCGAATATTAGTTTTAATTCTTACTTCTCGTTCATTAGCCATGGTAGGTGCCGCTTTCCTTTGGAATGCTTACAATGTTGTTGCGAGATTGTTGTTACACGACGATTTCCTCTTTAGGTCGTTGTGCTTAGGTTGAAGCCTTCTTTCTTATCTCCTCAGCTAGTCTTTCGTTGTAGTACTTAGGGAGAACCCTTGACTCTCGTAAAGCTATGAGCTTATTACGAACTTTTTTGATGTCCTTACTTGCCTATAATCATCCGTAGTTGCTTAATTACATGCCCTTGTGCTTGTATGGTTGCTTCTGAACTGATATTTTGACTGCCTTCCTAGTGGCACTTTCTTTTATCCCCGTAACAGTCATACGGTACCTTTAACTACCCCGACTCTTATTTGAATATATCTCAAGTATTATAATGCTATTCTTTGAGGCTGAATTCTTCACGTTGGGTTCTACTATGTTTATCTTACACGATCTGATGACTCGTCTATAACCTCCTATTTAGCCATAACTGGGATCTTCCTGACCATTAACTACTCGTTGCCCATTCTCATATCAATATTCCTCGTACTTTTTCTTGGGTTATTTCTTTGGTCTTAACTTACGTATCACACTGGATCCTTAATTATCAATAACACATTGGGTAGGAACCCTTAGTTCTTCTCTTTGACGTCGCGTTTGCATAATGATCTGGAATCATAGCATATTTGTAGCATTTGGAAAGTGCAATCTCATCCCTTTCTTATTTTTATCGCATTCTTCCTTTTACCATTCCATATTCCCCCCTTTAGGGGAGTACTAAGAGTTGGAGCTACGACGACATGCCTATAGATGTTTCACCTTTTCATCTTTGGCATTCTTTCACATCATCGATGTCCCTTACTCACCTTGCGATAATCCTTCCGTACCAAGGATAGAAAAATTGCTTACTTACGAGGGTGAAACTTAGTATAGCTGGAACATACAGTCCTTTAAGCTTAACTTTTCTCACATTGCTTGTTGTAGGGAAACATCTTTCTGAATGACCATTCTCTGAATTTCTCATAAATCTTCTTTTGTCGTCCATTCTATTATTAGCAGAACAAAATATGAAATTCTTATAATGGCGACTATCATCAGTCACTCCGTCCCTAATTCATGTTTAGTTTATCTTGTTCACTAATCCATACTGGTTCTATTACTCAGGGGTCTAATTTTTCCTCTTGGTAACCACGCTAGAGTTGCAAACTTATTTCCCGAAATGAGGACATGATTGTATGGCCTATGCTCTTCTGTTGTCCTAAGGCCTGTCACTTCTTGTTTCTTCATTTACTTGACTATAAATTTTGTAATATTGTCATCTTTTGATCTACCGTTGTCATCCATGCATCACATCTTACTCATAATGCTTCATTAGCTCTTTTTTTTTTTCCCACTAACATTTATGCCTATCATTTTATTCTGAAAACTCGAACAAGACATTAGTTTGCTTTTAGCTTCCCTTTGCTCCATCCAATGGCTCTTCAAGTTGCTTAACGTTCTCGTTTTACTAGGGACGCGAGCCACACTAGGGTAATATGTATCCTTTCAAGGCTTATAGTGCATGTCTTTGTAGTACTCATATCTGGCTGTATTATTTTAAAGTGTATCATCTAGGTGTCTCACAAGGAGATTTACTAGCACACTTGCAATATCCTTCAGAAATGTCAACTAACACAAACAATCTATTCACCATTTTGGTTTACTCTAAACTCATCCAGGTCCTGATGTTCCGTCCTTTTCTTAAACTACACCTGTTAGCCCCCATAGGGCATAAATGAGATGGGTACAACCAATTGTACATACCTCTGTTGCTGTTGAGGATAACTCTTAATGCTTATATTTTTTGCCGGAATTGTAATACTGATAATCTTCATTAACTGGGCGCCTCGTACCCTTCTTCACCTTGCTTATTTTACTTCTTGAAAGCATTGTCTTTCACCATAATTATGGATAAATATTCTTCCCTTAAGGCTCCTTATTAAGAGGCTTACACCTTTCAGTACGCACATGATCTGCTGAAGACCTCATAGTTACTCATCATAAGCATGATGCAAAGTCGAGTTCCTCTGGCTCAACTCTTCCATAGCCATGTCTTTTACCAACCGTCTTTGTGGAAGTAAATATCGTCGTATTATGAATAAGATAGAGTTTAAGAAATTGAGTTCTTACAACTGAGCTCTACCACACGATCTAAAGTAAGAAAAAATAGTGACAGTCCTAAATGCCCTATAGCCTCCTGCTTATAAGTGTGGTGCACGACACACCCATAAACAAGACTCTAATAGACACGTCTTGTAGACTTCCTAGGATAGAACTGCTCTGATACCACTTTTGTCATGACCCAAACCAATGGGTCGTGATGGGAACTTGGTACCTTACTCAACCGAGTACCAACGTAACGTATCTTTCTTATTACATCATCATATACATGTGTCATACGGGCCTAATATGCCAACATAATCATTTATAAACTCAAAACATAGGTCGACAAGGCCGTACAATCTTTCACGTACACGACATATGTCTGCAAGCCTCTAAGAGTACATAAATGTCATAAAGGTCGGGATAGAGTCCCACCAAACCAAACAATACATATCTAAATCATACTAACCAAATAAGCAACTCCGAAGCAAATAGAGCGCACCAACATCTTTCGCTGAGCTGATAGACTACTTGGAGGGCTCTCAACCTGTCTATCGGGACCTGCGGGCATGAAACGCAATGTCCCCGGGCAAAAGGGACATCAGTACGAATAATGTACCGAGTATGTAAGCACATAAATAAATACATAAGAGACATGGAAGACATATAGAGTACATGACTCAACCTGTAAGTCTGAATAACTTTGTAAATCATAAATTACTTTTAGCGTCATGCATATGCGTATGAATACCATGTCGTGCATAAGTACATGTTTCATAACATCATCAGCTTCTGAGGGCATCCCATCATATCATATCAGCCACTATGGGCAAAATCATCATCGTATACCAGTTGATCAGGTAGTGGTGCGTATATAAAGCCATAACCTTTCCCATATCCCATATACATATATATATATATATATATATATATATATATATATACATCCCATCATATCATATCAGCCACATATATATGCGTATATATATATATATACATACATATATACGCATATATAACACCGTTTGAATCATATTTCAGCCACTGTGGGCAACATCATCATCATATACCAACTGATCAGGTGGTGGTGCGTATATAACGTCGTAGCCTTTTCCCATATCCCATATACATATATTTACATATATATGCGTATATAACGCCATCTAGTTATGGGTCAATGCACATGTATGAAATGCATGAAAAATACGTAATAATCTCAATATTCCTTCCGGATAAATTTTTCCAACTACGTATTATTCAGAGACCCACGAACAGAAGATAATAATAATTCTCATGGGCAAGAATATAGACACCCCTACTATTTCTATGAATAGAGTAATTTATAGAAACTGTGTATTTACTCGTTTCTTCAGTATAATTTGGACCATGCCAAAAGAAAGAAGAGCTTAGCCTTAACATATCTAGAGTAGGGAAAACCCCGTATAATATTTTGTTAGAAAACCTTTGTTGGTTGAACGAAATTTTTCCCCTGCTCCTTAGAAATTCACGAACAAAATTTGTTTCTTGTTCCTAAAGATCTTGGAACGAAATAACGTTTTCAATTTCAATAGAAAACATTTTCTAGTTCTTTGTTTGGAAGGAATAACGTCCCTTTTGGTTTGAAATTAAGAAAGGAAAATGTTCTGATTCTTCAAGTATTGGAAAGAATGTGCTTGATTCACTTGAATCCTTAGTAGATAAGATCATTATTTTTTTAAAACCAAAGCATAATGTTTGGATAAAGATAATGCTTACTAAAGTCTTCTTGATAAGACTTATAACTTAGCCCTTTTGAAACTTTTTTCTTTTAAGACACAAGTAAAGGTGAATTAATGAGTCACCTTAAACAAAGGGGTTGGGGCTGCCACGTTCTCTTGGGGTGATTTGGGTAATTTGTTAATTTTTATCCACTTTTTATTTAACCGGGTAATATTTCGTTACCCAGTAATTAATCAATTACCCGCAAAATTGAGAATTATTCCCACTTACTAAAATATTACTCACTTTTCACATACCTTATACACCTTACTATTATGGTCATGTGTTACCTTGTATAGTACTAGTTCATAAATACCGAGTATTTTAGCTCGAGCCGTATTTTATCCCAACATGCCAAACTTGGACGAAAATTTGTTTTCTTTGACTTGCTTCCCCTTTCACCTTTACGAATTTACTAATCACTTGTGAAATAGCATAATCCTTATAATCCCCAAATAATCTTTTCCTTGGACTGATGTAAATTACCTTACGAGAATTTAACGTAAAATACTGCAGGGTGCAACATCGTCGTAACTTATTACTGCAAAGCATAATATCACAGTAATGTAATATTGTTGGGTACAACACTGTCGTAACTTAATACTGCAGGACATAACATCAATCGTAATATATTACTGCAGAAGGTAACATCATCGTAATATATTACTACAGAGCATAACATTGACGTAATACTGCGGGGCGTAACAATTGATCTCCGTTCCGGGTATCACCAGTTGAAGATCAGGGACTCGGATATTCTTAAGACAACTTTCAAGACCCGATATGGTCATTATAATTTCTTTGTGATGTCTTTTGGGCTGACAAAATTCCCCAACAACGTTCATGCATTTGATGAACATCGTGTTCCGGCCTTATCTCGATTCGTTTGTCATAGTCTTTATTGATGATATTTTAGTGTATTCGCGTAGTCAGGAGGAGCACGCGGGGCATTTGAGAGTTGTGTTGCAGAGATAGAGGGAGGGGAAGCTTTTTGCAAAATTCTCCAAGTATGAGTTTTGGCTCAGTTCAGTGGCTTTCTTGGGGCATGTGGTGTTCAACAAGGGTATTCAGGTTGATTCGAAGATAATAAAAGTGGTTCAGAGTTGGCCCAGACCGTCCTCAGCCACAGAGATTCGCAGCTTTCTTGGTTTGGCAGGTTATTATCGTCGGTTTGTTCAGGGATTATCATCTATCGCATCGCCCTTGACCAAGTTGACTCAGATGGGTGCTTCATTTGTATGGTCAGACGAGTGTGAGGAGAGCTTTCAAAAGCTCAAGAAATCTTTGACCACAGCTCTAGTGTTAGTTTTGCCATCAGCTTTAGGTTCATATACTGTGTATTATGATGCTTCCAGAGTTGGTATTGGTTGTGTGTTGATGCAGGAGGGTAAAGTTATTGCTTATGCTTCTCGTCAGTTGAAGCCCCATGAGAAGAACTATCCCGTTCATGATTTGGCATTGGCTGCCATAGTGCACGCGCTGAAAATTTGGAGGCATTACTTGTATGGTGTGTCTTGTGATGTGTTTACTGATCATCGTAGCCTCCAGCACTTGTTTAAGTAGAAGGATCTTAACTTGAGGTAGTGGAGATGGTTAGAGTTGCTAAAAGATTATGATATCACTATGTTGTACTATCCGGGGAATGCCAATGTGATGGCCGATGCTTTGAGCCGAAAGGCGGTGAGTATGGCTAGTCTGGAATATATTCCAGTTGGGGAGAGACCTCTTGCAGTTCATGTTCAGGCCTTGGCCAATCGGTTTGTGAGATTAGATGTTTCGGAGCCCAGCCGGGTATTGGCTTGTGTGGTTTCTCGGTCTTCCTTATATGATCGCATCAGAGAGCGCCAGTATGATGATCCGTATTTGCTTGTCCTGAAGGACAGAGTTCAGCATGATGATGCCAGAGACGTGACCATTGGTTATGATGGGGTGTTGAGGATATAGGGCCGGATATGTGTGCCCAATGTGGATGGGCTTCGGGAGTTGATTCTGGAGGAGGCCCATAGCTCGCGGTATTCCATTCATCCGGGTGCCACGAAGATGTATCAGGATTTGAGACAGCATTGTTGGTGGAGAAGAATGAAGAAAGATATTGTGGGATTTGTAGCTCGGTGTCTCAATTGTCAGCAGGTGAAATATGAGCATTTGACACCGGGTGGCTTGCTATAGCAGATGGATATTCCCGAGTGGAAGTGGGAGAGGATCACTATGGACTTTGTTGTTGGATTTCCACGGACTTTGAGAAAGTTCGATGCTATTTGGGTGATTGTGGATCGGCTGACCAAGTCCGCGCACTTCATTCCTGTGTGTACTACTTATTCTTCAGAGCGGTTGGCAGAGATCTATATCCGAGAGATTGTTCGGTTGCATGGTGTCCCAGTTTCTATCATTTCAGATAGGGGCACTCAGTTTACTTAGCAGTTTTAGAGATCTGTGTAATGAGAGTTGGGTACTCAGGTTGAGTTGAGCACAGCTTTTTACCCTCAGATGGACGGGCAGTCCGAGCGCACTATTCAGATATTAGAGGACATGTTGTGTGCTTGTGTCATTGATTTTGGAGGGTCATGGGATCGGTTTCTACCACTTGCAGAGTTTGCTTATAACAATAGCTACCAGTCGAGTATTTAGATGGCTCCGTATAAGGCTTTGTATGGGAGGCGTGTAGATCCCCAATTGGTTGGTTCGAGCCCGATGAGGCTAGGCTATTAGGGACAGACCTGGTGCAAGATGCTTTAGAAAAGGTGAAGGTGATTCAGGAGAGGTTTCGTACAGCACAGTCAAGCCAGAAGAGCTATGCTGATAGGAAGGTTCAAGATGTGTCCTACATGGTCGGCGAGAAGGTTCTATTGAAGGTTTTGCCCATGAAGGGTGTTATGAGATTTGGAAAGAAAGGGAAATTGAGTCTTCGGTTTATTGGGCATTTTGAGGTGCTTCTGAATATTGGGGTGGTAGCTTATGAGCTTGCTTTTCCACCCAGCTTGTCGAGTGTGCATCCGGTATTTCATGTTTCCATGCTCCGGAAATACATTGGGGATCCGTCTCATGTTCTGGATTTCAGCACGGTTCAGTTGGATGATGATTTGACTTATGATGTGGAGTCAGTAGCTATTTTGGGTCGTCAGGCTCGAAAGTTGAGGTCAAAGGATATAGCTTTTGTGAAAGTGCAGTAGAGAGGTCGGCCCGTGGAGGAGGCTACCTGGGAGATCGAGCGGGAGATATGGAGCAGATATCCTCACCTGTTTGAGGCTTCAGTATGTTTCTTGACTCGTTCGAGGATGAACGTTTGTTTAAGTTGGGAAGGATGTGATGACCTGGCCAGTCGTCTCATGTATTACCGCTCCGCTTTTCCCCATTTCTGCTTCTTTATGCCTTGTTATCCGTGTTTTGTGATATCGGATGGTCGGATCGAACTCGGAATGATTTTGGTAAGGTTTGAGACACTTAGTCTCATTTAAGAAAGCTTAAGTTGGAAAAGTCAATCGGATGTTGACTTATGTGTTAGAGGGATTAGAAAGTGAATTCTGAGGGTTCGATTAGCTTCGGGAGGTGATTTGTGACTTAGGAGCGTGATCTGAATAAATTTTGAAGGTTCAGAGTAGATTTAGGCTTGAATTGGCGAAGTTGATATTTTGGCGATTTCTGGTTGGTAGGCGAGATTTGGATATAGGGGTTGGAATGGAATTCCGAGAGTTGCAGTAGTTCCATTGTGTCATTTAGGGTGTGTGTGCAAAATTTCAGGTCATTCGGACGTGTTTGGTTGGGTTTTTGATCAAAAGCAAAATTCGGAAAATTTTAGAAAATTTGGCTTGAATCTGATGTGTTTTGGGTGATTTGATGTTGTTTAAGATGTTTTAATGATTGGAACAAGTTTGAATAAGGTATTAGGATATGTTGGTGCTTTTGGTTGAGGTCCCAGGGGGCCTCGGGGTGATTTCGGATGGTTAACGGAAAGGTTTGAGACTTGTGAAGTTGCAGAATCTCAGCTGCTTCTAGTATTTCCGCACCTACGGATTGGGGACTGCAGGTGCGACGTCGCACGTGCGGAAGAGGAGCCGCAGAAGCAAATTTTTGGAGGGATCGACAGGAACCACAGAAGCGGTTGGAGTACCGCATCTGCGTTGACCGCAGATGCGGAAAAGGGAGCTTAAGTGATTTCCGCAGAAGCGGAGGAAAAATCGCATATGCGGTACCGTAGAAGCGGCTATGAGATCGCAGATGCGAAAATCCTTAGCCAGAAGGTATATATTACTTTCTTCGCGAATTTTTGCGAAATACTCCATTTTTGAAGACGGGAAAGAGGCTAAGGCATAGGATTTCGAGAGGAATCAAAGGATAGCAGTTGGGTAAGTTCCCTAAGCTTAATTACATGGGTTTAACATCATTTTTCCATTGTTTAATCATGGTTTTAGTGGAGATTAGGGAAGAAAAATTGGTGATTAGGGCTTGAGATTAAGAGAGCTTTAAATGGGTATTTGAGGGGTCATTTGGACTTCGATTTCAGTGTTCTTGATATGTATAGACTCGTGGGAGGATAAGGATTTCCGTGAGTGTGATTTTTATCGAGTGTCGAGACGTGGGTCGGGGGGTCGGGTTTCGGTATTTTTGGGATTTTTGGTATTATTTGATTGTTTTCGCTTGGACTTCATTCCCTTAGAATATTTTGATGCTGTGATTCTGATTTTGGATAGATTCGACGCGAGAGGAGGCCGATTCGAGGGTCAAAGGCGTCGCGTGGTAGTATTTTCACCGGTTTGAGGTAAGTAACCATTGTAAATCTAGAACAGAGGGTACAAACTCCAGTATTTGACTTGTTTTGATAAATGCGGTGACGCACATGCTAGGTGACGAGCGTGTGGGCGTGCACCGATAGGGATTGTGACTTGGTCCGTCCCGTAGCGACTATTAAGCCGCTTATTTGATTTGGAAATATTATATTATTCCGTATTTTGGATATTTATACTGTAGTATGGGCTGTATGCCATGTGTGGGGCCTTGTGCCGATCTGTAGAAACCCTTAGGGGCATTTTAACTGTTTTTCCTCACTTTACTTGCTAAAAACATATCCTCAGTCATGTTTTACCTGTTTAAATGTTTAAAACTGGTTTTATCTTTCCACTTCTAATTGTGAGGACTGTTTGAGCTGAGTTACCTAATTTTTATTGTTGTGCCCGAGAGGCTGTGAGGTTAATGACTGAGAGAGGTTGAGAACCTAATAGTGAAGATATTATATGTATATATTATGGATCGGCCTGCACGCCGTAGTAATACTTATATGGATCGGGTTGCACGCCGCAACATATATATACTGGATCGGGCTACATGCCGCAGCGATATGCATATTAGATCGGGCTGTGTGTCACAGCGATATGACACTTGGGCTGTAGGAGCCCCTCCGGAGTGTGTACACCCCCAGTGAGCGTAGTCGACTATAAATTACAGATCGGGCTACACGCCGCAGCGGCTACTATGATTTCTATTACTATGAGATATTAGTGAGCCTGAGTGCTGAGAGTGGGTATTGAGTGACGAGAGTTGAGTCACGAGTGACTGAGAGGCTTCCCGAGAGGCCACATTCTGAGTGATACCTTGCCCGAGGGGCCCAGTTATGATATTTTCACTGATTTCACTCTTCTTTTAAAAATAGCCTCCATCAAAAAAAATTCTAAAGTATACGAATTCAAGTTTTTAAACTGAAGTTGATAATTTTACGACGAAACTGGTTTTAAATTGTGAATTAGATTTGTTATCCTGTTGTTTATTCAGTTATATGATTTTTAACTGCTCTTCACTGCTTTCAGACCTTATTTACTTTAGTTACTTACTGAGTTGGCGTACTCACGTTACTCCATACACCTTGTGTGCAGATCCAGGTACCCGAGTGGCAGAGTGAGGGTCCTTAACTGATACAGAAGTTGCCGGAGATTTCAAGGTAGCTGCATGGCATCCGCAACCATGTTATCTCCTTCTTATCTTGTTCTTTTTCCGCATTTTGCTAGACTTTTATTGTATCATACAGTCAGTTATATAGTAGAGGCTCTAGACTCGTGACACCAGATATTTGGGGTTGTGTTTTCTTATGTTTTTATTAGATTCCGCATTATTTTAGCTGTTTTAAACACTTCTTATGAAAACCGGTATTTAATATTATGTTGGAAAAATGGTTTTATAAAAAAAATCTGATGTGATTGATGGTTTGGGTTGGCTTGCTTAGTAATGTGATAGGTGTCATCACGACCGGGTATTTGTGGTCGTGATCTCTGTTACGCAACGCCTTCCTGATGTTCTTTGGAAGGGCAACATAAGGCTAAGCAACCGATGTCAGTGCGGTTGTTGTCCGCCAATGAGGTCCTCGCCGCACGCTAGACTAGATTGTCAGTGACGTGCGGGAAAACCAATGTCATGAGCAATTGCGGAAGCTGAGAGAGAATTGGGTTTTGAATGATGATGATGAATTTTATTGATGACTGAAAATGCTGATTACAACGATGCGGTGTCGAGGGGGAGAGACACCCAAAAATTGCTTGCTTGAAAATGATTGATTGTTTGGTCCCCCTTAATAATGCTTAAAAAAATAAACCAACATTACATGACTAGTCCTAATAAAGCTGTAGAAGCACACTGAAATTGAAATGATGTAAACTAGCCTATGATTACAATGAAAAGGACTTAGTTTATTACAAGGTAGAACTAAGTCTGATGGCAGCAACTTTGTCTTGCGGGTCAGGGTCTGCGCGCGCGTTGCTGTGGGTGCGCGCGACATTTGATGTGTTGGCCTGAGGCTGGGCGCTGGTGCTTGGCATCAGGGTCTGTGCGCGAGGCGCTGCTGGAATGGGTCTGCAGCTGGGCGCTGGTGAGGCATCAGGATCTGCGCGCGCGGCATTGTCAGGGCGCGCGGCGCTGTTGTCATTGGCCAGCCCTTGGGCGCTGGCGAGAGGCATCGGTGGGGTGACAGAGGCACATGCGCGCTTGTCACTTGGCGCAGCCAAGACCACGGGGCCGACCATGGCGCTAGGCATTGTGAGGCTTGCTAGGCCGCCATGGGGCGCGGCCAAGGGGTCATGGGGCGTGTCTGGAAAGCATCCCATGACATTCTCCCCCACCTGAGTTGGCGCCATCCTCGGAGCCTTATGATGATGATGAGATGATGATGATTTTTCTGATGGTTGTTGGATGGGAGGTCTGCGCCCCTCTGTTCTGTGAGCTTATTGTTGTAGCGACGCAATGATTTCATGCGGCTGACATGGAAGACTGGATGGATCTTCCACCAGGATGGAGTTTTTACCTGGTATGTGGACTTCCCAATGCGTTTTTCAATGGGCAGGGCCCGATGTATTTTTGTTGCAGGCGAGGGTCATGGGTCCTTTCTGCAAACAAGTACCACTTTGGGATGCATAGCATTACTTTGTCCCCTGTTTGATGTTGGGCAAAGCAAAGATTTTGTTCGGTGAATCTTTTTGCCTGCTCTTGGGCTTTGACGAGATAGCTCCGCACTATCCCCATGTTGCGCTCCCATTCGCTCGAGAAGTTTGCAGCTCGAGGAGATTTTGGCATGGTTGATGCATTCACCGTTTGCGGGAGAAGCGGTTGATGTCCGGTAACAATTTCTAAAGGGCTTTTGTTTGTATGATGGCTCTTTTGAGAATTGAAACACAGTTGAGCAGCATCCAGGAGCTTCACCCAATGCTTCTATGATCCGGTTGTGAAGTTGCAGAGATATTCCTCCAGCATGTCATCGAACCGGTCTGTCTGGCCATCCGATGGTGGATGGATGTCTGAGGTGTGACTCAATGTTGACCCAAAGCACCTGAAGAGATGGGTCCAAAAGTTGCTAGTGAAGCGTGAGTCGCGCCTACTAACAATGTCTTTGGGCAGGCCCCAATGTTTGACAATGTGCGAGAAGAAGAGTCGAGCTGTATCTTCTGCTGAGATGTTCTGCGGGGCTGCTATGAAGGTTGCATAGTTTGAAAACTGATCTATGACAACCATGATGGATGCAAGATTACCGACTTGGGGCAATCCCGTGATGAATCTGAGGGAAACACTTTCCCATGGTCTCTGAGGGACATGTAATGGCTGCGAGGGTCCCGTCTGTGATGAGTGATCCGACTTGTCCTTGTGGCATGGCTAACAAGTCTTCATACGATAAGGAGCGTCACCAATCTTTTGAGGCCGATGACATGATGGTTGATTGTTGCTGTGAAAAGTAGCCGGAACCAGGGGTTCATGTCTGTCGACTACCTTCTCCAACTGCATGGCCGAGATGTTTTCAGCGGCCATCTTTATGGGAAAACATGGTATGGTGCAGGGCTTGGCCCCGTTTTCTCCCATCATCAGGAGCATGTTGGCATATAGTACCGGTATGGTGTTGGTTTGCCTCATGAACTCCAAACCCACTATGATGTCGAAGTCATCTATGATTGCGATGCGCAGGTCGATGCTTCTTTTGTATGGGCCAAGTTTCACTGGGACATTTGTAGTTGTTCCACCCAATGTCTGGGGTGGTGAGTTGATAGCCTTGACGCGGCCTTTGCTCTTTTGCACAACAAGACCTAGGCGCTCTACTTGCGTTGATGACAAGTAGTTGTGGGTGGCACCCGTGTCTACCAATGCGTGAAGGGGCTTGCCGTTCACTTTCAATTCGATGAACATTAGGGTCCTCGCTTGTTTAGGAGGCCTCTCGTCCATCTTTTCCTTCCCTTTCTTGGTGATCGGGACTGATGTTTTCTTAGGAGGACATGCACTGGTCCCCGCTAAGGCATGAGGGATAGAGCCAACAATTGCATTGAAGGCGCCTACCTGGTTGTCTTCAGATGTGTCTGATGCATCTGTCTCATCCTCGACAGTCTGATGAGCATTGACCTTGATGTTTGGGCATTCATTGTTCCAATGTGCCCCACCGCAATGACGGCATTCTGAGGGAGGCTTTCTCCCCTGATTGTTGTTGATGGATGCAACACTGTTGCTGTTGGAGGGAGGAGTCTTAGTTTTGGATGCACTCCGATCTCCCCCACTTTTGCTTGGGCCACCATTGCTGGGATGGTGCCCGTTGAATCCCCCTCGGACAGACGGCTGGGGCCTGTCGTTCTGAGTTCCCAAATGATAATCGCCAAGGCATTCTGCAGCTTGAATGGCCTTGGGCAGGGTGTCTACCCGTTGTCTCTGTAGTTCCATACGGGCATGAGGTTTCAAACCTTCTATGAATGCGAAGAGTTTGTCTTTGTCCCCCATGTCGCGTATGTTTAGCATGAGTGCGGAGAATTCGCGCACATACTTTCGCACTGATCTGGTGTGGCGGAGTTCCCGTAGCTTTCTCCTTGCATTGTATTCCACATTTTCGGGGAAGAACTGCAGGCGTATGGCTACCTTCAATTCATCCCATGTCTGGAGAGTATCTTCACCGGCCTTGATGGCTTCGTATTTGACCCGCCGCCAAAGTTTGGCATCGCCCTGAAGATACATGGCAGCAGTCGCTACCTTTTTGTATTCTTCCAAATGGCCCACGGCATCGAAGTATTGTTCGATGTCGAAGATGAAGTTTTCCACTTCTTTAGCATCCTGGGATCTGTCGTATGGTTTTGGCTCCGGTATCTTAAGCTTTTGTGGAATGGGGGTGAGGTTTGCTGCACCCCCGATGTGGTGGTCGCCTCCTCGAAGTAGGCTCTGTAGGGCAGCATTGACAACATTGAGCTTGCCTATCAAGTCGTCTATGGTTTGTTGCATGGCAGTTAGTCTGTCTGCCTCTTGTTGCTGATGGGCTAAATCGTCGGCACGCTCCTGTTGGAGGTCCTCAAATTTTCCATGAATATTGGCAGTTTCGATGGTTGCCGTTTGTCGGTCATCGTCAGAGTCACGACTGATATTTGCAATGTCATTTTCGGCCTGCCGCATTCGGCTGTCCAGGTCGTCCAACCTTTGCACTAGGTTGTTGTTTTGATCAGGCACCGTATCCACGATGGGTCGTAATCGGTCAATCGTCTCTTCTAGGGATGCTAGACGCTCCTCATGATTCACCATGGTCAGAAATGGTGATGATGGCAAATGTGTTCCTTCGTCCGATGTCGAGCCTAGGCTCTGATACCAACTGTTACGCAACGCCTTCCTGATGTTCTTTGGAAGGGCAACGTAAGGTTAAGCAACCGATGTTAGTGCGGTTGTTGTCCGCCAATGAGGTCCTCGCCGCACGCTAGACTAGATTGTCAGTGTCGTGCGGGAAAACCAATGTCATGAGCAATTGCGGAAGCTGAGAGAGAATTGGGTTTTGAATGATGATGATGATTTTATTGATGACTGAAAATGCTGATTATAAAGATGCGGTGTCGAGGGGGAGAGACACCAGAAAAATGATTGATTGTTTGGTCCCCCTTAATAATGCTTAAAAAAATAAACTAACATTACATGACTAGTCCTAATAAAGCTGTAGAAGCACACTGAAATTGAAATGATGTAAACTAGCCTATGATTACAATGAAAAGGACTTAGTTTATTACAAGGTAGAACTAAGTCCGATGGCAGCAACTTTGTCTTGCGGGTCAGGGTCTGCGCGCGTGTTGATGTGGGCGCGCGCGATATTTGATGTGTTGGCCTGAGGCTGGGCGCTGGTGCTTGGCATTAGGGTCTGGGCGCGAGGCGCTGCTGGAATGGGCCTGCAGCTGGGTGGTGGCGAGGCATCATGATCTGCCCGCGCGACATTGTCAGGGCGCGCGGCGCTGTTGTCATTGGCCAGCCCTTGGGCGCTGGCGAGAGGCATCGGTGGGGTGACAGAGGCGCATGCGCGCTTGTCACTTGGCGCAGCCAAGACCACGAGGCCGACCATGGCGCTAGGCATTGTGAGGCTTGCTAGGCCGCCATGGGGCACGGCCAAGGGGTCATGGGGCGTGTCTGGAAAGCATCCCATGACATCTCTCATGAGCTTTAATGTCTGTTTCCTCAATTTTAACAGTGATTTTCCCATCCCTAGTAATTGGTGGAACATAGGTGAGAGCCTTACCCATTTGAGTGTTCCGATTGTTCCTACCTTCATCCGCAGGGGTTGACCGCTCAGAGGCTATTGCTACAAAGAATTGGTGTCGGCGAGCTGCTAATTCCTCCTTGATGCTTGTAGAAATCCCTTTTGTTTGTTCATCTCGTCCTCCGTCAGCTGGGATCTCAGATTCCTCAATTTCTTCCACAATCGTTAACATTGGAGGAAGAAAGCTTCCAAATGTTATTAGTGTTCTTTGAGTTTGGGTCTCCATTTCTGGTGCAGCCAAAACTTCTGGTTGTATCTGTGCCCGAATAGCATTTTTTCGGGCGTCGGGGCATTGTTCCTGGTGTACGTTAGCAAATCCAGCTAATCGTGCGCCGAGAGCATTCCCTAGATTAGTTTGAACTCATATCTCCATTATTTATTTCCAGAGCATTTTGAAGACATTATGAGTTTGCTATTCAAATATATTCATCGAAGTCTACCCGATTGGCATATATTCAACTCTACCAATCCGATACATAAATCTCTAAAAAGCAAAAGTATAACAATCGTCTATCGCTTCATAATCAAAAAGACCTTATTCTTTTAGTAGCATATTTGACAACCCAAAGGGGCCCTCAATACACTGATAAAATAAGAAAATTTAAGTAACAAACAAACTAAAATATAATGTAGTTTAATCTTCCTATAAAAAACATGAATGAATATTTACCGTTTCAGGTTTCATACATGCCTCTTATTGTCTTCTAATACATCTTATTCAGCAATCAAAATAGAATTGATGTTACAATGAGTACATTTACTTGTCCAAATCTCTAAGCAATCCATCATCAAATCAGTTGAGCAATTGACACAACTAAATATGAGAACTATTTTGCAGATCAACTACTCTTTGATGGACTCGCTAACGCAACATATCAACTCCATTCAAGAGGCTTCTCTTGACCATATATAGCATCCAAAGCTGCTACGTTTACCCTCTTACAATCTCACATGACCAAAGCCTCCTTTAAATGAACCATAAAGAGGCCGAGATCGTCTAAAGCTAAATATGTCTTCTATTTGAACTGCATTTGGTTCGATCTGCTCATTCTTATGTTCTTGGAACTGAGAAGAATGTGAGCTTCCATAGACTCTGACACTTAAAGCCTTCTTCTGAGGTACACCAGCCTTTATATATTCGTCGAAGAAATCAGTCAGCTCCTTCTGCGTCAATTGCTTCAGTGCTTCAATCTGTTTCACCAATATCACCAAAATGATTAGATACATTTTTCCCTACGATTATGGGAATGTTCTCAATTTCTTTTTTCCCTACGATTATGGGAATGTTCTCAATTTCTTTCAGCTGTCATGATATTTCAGAAGATATTTTTTAACAACAAATAGGGTCGTATCAGCCTATCTGCCTTTTTAAAGGTAGGGGGTAAGGTCTGCGTACAAGATCCCACTTGTGGGAATACACTAGGTTTTTTGTTGTTGTTGTTAAATAGGGTCGTATCATATAGTACTTGGATAGATTTGACCTTTTTCAGTGTCATTTTGTGCAAAAGCAAAACATAAAGCATTAGGAATATTATCACTTATCAAGCTCATGAAATGAAATTGAGCTTGAGAGACAATAACAATCTTCATACCTCACGTTCTCTTCTATCAAATTTGAGGGTCGCATCTGAAATCTCCCTCCAGTAAAATCGAGATTCCTCCCGTAAATTCTTGTGTTTCTCAAGCTTCATATCAATAAGTGCATTCACGTTGCTCTGTCATAAACGGATAAAAGTTAGGGACAAGAAAGCTATACTGGAAAATTACCCACGTATAATACAGAAAATATTAACCCAGCATGTACTGCAGACATGATACTTTGACAAAACCTATATTGCATTGTATTCTATTGATCAATCAGCAACAGTAGCTAGCTAGGTACACAATCGGGAATGTTTTAGTTGAAAATTATCTTTTAGATGTCAAAATTAAAAAACGGTATAGAAAAAGATAATTACAGAACCAGAACTGTATTTACTTGCCACCTGACTTGAAAGTTATATGACTTATCAGCTATGGATATATTTACTGACGGAAAAAAAAGGGAAAAAAGTGAGGTTCAGTACATAGGTAAATGAAATAATACTCGATAAAATTGAGAACTATGAGTTTGAACTTTCCCTGCTAACTGCTATGTCCAGAAACCTCTCTATCAGTAATTGTCGAACCACACAACAACAACAAAAAAAAACTATGTGAGGATTTAGAAAAGAGAAATGATGAAAATACAAGTTACACTTATTTATAGGTGTCAAACACATTAGACATAAGATATTGTCAACATGGGACAATATCTAACTTAAAAGACACTTTGTAATAGTAGATATTTAAATTTGAATGGATTAAAATATAAAAGGAACTTGGATTATGTCCTAAATTCAAACCATACTAGTCCCAAGTAAATATTGTTGGATAATATAATCAGATTAATTATTTATGTCCAACATATATTGATTTAATAAAAAGTCCTATTTCATTGGGTTAGACCATTTAATTGGGCTAATAATAATGGACCGACTTTATTAATCCAAGGTCAACTGGATGTCATCTTATCCAAAAGGCCAAAGTTAGTGCCACGTGTCAAGTGACGTGGCCGAGTCAAATGAAGGAGCCAATGAAGTGGTCAATTTTGTGGATAAGGATTATCCTTAAGAACATAGTCCTAAGATTAAACGAGTGACAGATTACTGGATCTTCCTGAGAATACTTGTACTGAATCAGTTGCTACAAGTTCTTTTCATTGGAGAAAAAGTAAAAAGTGTTACTAAGCTCACCTTGAATTCATCGCTAGTCATCTCATAAAGTTTGCTCTCAAACATCTTCAGAAATAACTCCACTCTTGAGTCAATGTATTTGGGATCCTGCCAAACAGCCAGTAGATTGATCATAAGCCATACTCAAGAGAAATGCCTGATCTCATTTCATGCGACAGTATCTATAATAAAACCCCTTACCTTTGCAGTTGACTGAATGATAAACTGCACCCCATGAACACCAGAGTCACTCCTAGAGAGAGAGTTGTAGTTAAGTTTAGGTAAAATAGAAGCTTTAAAGATGAACAGCAAACAACTTGCCAAACAGTATTCAGTAATACAAACATTATATACCTCTGCATGAGGACGGTGATATAACCAAGTTGTTCAACTGATCTAAGCTGGTGGAAGGCTGGCTGCTTTGCTATTAGAGCAAAAAGCTGGAGTTTGACATTCAGCATAAAATCATCCTGATGCACCTGGAAACTCAAGCAAAATTGTTTAAGAAGCAAAGAACCAGGAAAAGTCTGATAACACAATTCATTAATAATGCATTGAGCATGCTTCTTTTCCATTCAGAAAAGAATAACCATATGTACAAAAAAAAACTTGCAGATCAATTGGTAAAGTCTCTACGGGCCTATGTACATATGAGGAATAGCCTCCTAGTTCTAGCCTCTCATTCCATGCACATTCCATTAACCCAAGATGTACCTGAATATAATGAAGGAGAGAAGAATTTTCATCATTTGGATTTAGGCCCTCTGCAGCATAGAAGTAATTTACACCTCTTTCAAGATTAACTACTCTGTTTGTCAGATGCTGAGATGCAAATAGAGGCTTGGATATTGGCTGCGGACCCTTGAAGAACGCATCCTCAATAAGTTGGGTCATGGACTCTGCTTCAGCTTGTTCAATGTTTCCTGAGAAGAGCAGTGAAAATCACAAGTTAGAGATGCAGAACGAAAATAACTTAAAACAGTCATTGAGAAAAGTTACCTGCTACATAGCACTCTAGAAAGGACCTCCCCAGCAAAAGTGGATAGAATTTAACCAGATCGTCCGCTTTAAGATGTGGAAGAACTTCAAGTTCATCAGTCCAAGGCCATGTGTTTTCTTGCAGCAGTAATGAGCAGTAATACATAGCCTGCTGATATGGCTGTTGGAACTTGTAATTCTGAAATTGCTTTGTCACTAATTCCTATAAACAAAAAGAGAACAAGAAGCAAATAGTGTTTATGCTCTTGATTAGCAAATAGAAAGAGATTAAGAAGGAAGAAATAAAGACAAATAGTAAAATTCATGAGTAAACATGGACCCTGAACAATAGAAAATCTAAAAGGCTGGGCAACATCACAGGTAATGGTGACCTTACGGAGAGAACAGACAAACCAATATCGCAGGTAATGGTGACCGAAACTTCTCACATCTAGATGACCAAAAGCAAATTCACGTAAAAGGACCCAAAAATAGAAAAATGACTTGTATAATCTCCTATTTGTTTCTTTTGAATTAACACAGCACGACATAATCACAAGAAAAAGTGGAGGAACTAAAGAAAGAAAATCAATTTGTATGTTACTCCTTCGATCCCAAAAACAAGGACCTACTTCCCTTTTTTGGCTCGTCCAGGCAAAATGAACTCTTTCTTAAAATGGCAAAATCGTATCTCTGACAATTATAAGAAATATAGATTACATTATTTCAAGCTTGAGGAGACACCTTTTTACTAATTGTTCCACCTTATTATGTTTCAAAGTATTATTTTGAATACTTGTCTAGCAAGTTCAACATAATAATCTATTCAAACAAGTTAACAGGTCAAAAGTATATATGTCTGTGTGTGTATTCATATACATACTAGTGCATACATGGAACAAGAGAATTGCAAGTCCGCAGAGTAGCGCTCCCCTACTTACAGGTGTTATGTCATTTATAACGCCGTGGGAACATATTAAGCAACGGGAAAAGAAGCCACTGATCATACAACACAACATTCTCTTGAATGAGGTGACTGAAAAACTTCAGAGTGATACATCAATTATAAATAATCATGATTCATCAGTATGTATGGTACAATGAAGACCAATTTAAATTGAAGGTAGAGATAACTAGCAGACATGTTGATGCACACAATAGTACCAAAAAGCAGACTAGATAGATGAAATAAACCAATAATTTGACAATAAATTTTCTCTTTAAAAACACCAAATGAAGTGATAAGTGCCCGACTGCAACTCTAACAACACTTTGAGAAAAGGATTTGATGAGAGAAAAAGTAAGTGAAATGGGAACTTGAAATGAAGACTTTGCTATTGATTACATGAGGAAATGGTTCGGAATTTTTAGCTGTGAACAGTGGAAACTTTGTTGAGAAAATGAATCTTCAGAATTTTCTTGCATTCTCTGCTTAAGTTATCATTGTTCATCTAGCCTAGACTATGGCATACTAGGATCCATAATGTTAAAGCCAACTGCCACGGGGTAACATTTTGGCTTGACGAGTTATGCATTCTTGCAGAGTGTGGATAAGCAGAAAAAATTGCTGACACTCACCTGGATCACAGAGAACCTGTCCGGTTTTACTTCAAATTTTGCGATTTTCTCAACAACTGCTTCCAGTAAGACTCTTAACTTGTCGTTATATCCAAATAATGTCAACTGCAGAAAAGAGAGGATGAGAGGGGGAACAAATGAAGGAAAAATAGATAGTATCATATTCAGGTCTAACTTTAAGAATTATTCAAACGCCACAGCAAATGCAAGAAGCTTAACAGACAATGAAGCAGCACTGTCAGTTCACTTCAAGAAGACAGGATGAAGCAGATAGTTCATGTTTTCACGGCATCAAAAAACTAAATATCTTTGGGCCAGCAGGAAAGAAGTTTACTTTAGGAAAGCAAACAAATATGGGTTTAATGGATGTAGCGAATATTCATTTTATGCATGGAAGGACTAAACTTGAAAAAAGAAAAGATTAGACAACCACAAAATAACAAGATAAACAACGCTCCTCAAAAGTTTGTATACATAGAGACAGGAAACAAGATGATCACCTGAAAACCATTGTTTGTTTTGTTTATACCATAATAAAGACCAGCGACTTGTGCATGATAAGCTGAAAGAAGCAAAAAGAGAGATTTACAGAAGTGTTATACCTTATGGAGGAAAAGCGCAAAATTGACATTGCAAATAATATATTGACGATATGAAGAAGTGAATGAAAAACATATTAACACGAAGATGTTAAGTCCAGCTTAATAGTAGAAGAGTTGTCCTGCAGTGCATAACTAGTCAACAATCTTGCAGACATACCGTATTCATTCAAGTAATCCATCAATAGACGTGTAAAGATCTCAGTAAGAACCTCAGCTTCTGGAGAATGTCCACAGTACGGGCAACTAAAATCGATCATAACATAGGCTTTTGGAGATGAAAATGCTGTATCCGGCTTATACCATAACCTTGAATAAGGTGACTTCCGCAGCAGTACTGGCACTTTTGTCTGTTTGACAAGTTACAAATAAGAAAAGACATGACATTGAAATTATACTCCCTCCATTTTACTTTACATGACGGTGTTTAATCGGACATGGAGTTTAAAAAAGAAAAAAGGTAAAATGGAAGTTTTAAAGATAAAGAGTTCTCAAATAAAAAAGGTATCACTCTTTTGGAACAGATTAAAAAGGAAAGAATGTCATTTAAAATGAAACGGATGGAGTAATAAATAAGTTCCAAATTAGCACCTTCTCAAAGACAGGCTTAAGTGATAAATCAGTTGGTATGAACACATTGGGAGCAGGGAGATGCAGCTCTTCACTGGGGGCCTGCTCCATCCAGTGCTGCAAAAGTAATTGTCAGCAAATGTTTAAATAAATTATTTTGGTCTCTGCAATAACAATATAACAATTCAAGACTTATTTAATGAGAGAGTGCTGTCATCAGACCTGGATAGTGGCACCATTAACTTTCTCTATAGAATACGCAGTTCCATACCATGGTTCAGTCATGCTAGTATTACCCTCAAACTTTGTCGACTCCCAGAAGATTCTGTTCAGAACCAAATTTCATTGAGGTCCTTATATACCTTCCACTTTCAGATTTCCCAAAAATAAAAAAACTGTGCAAACTGGTAACTTAAATTATATGCAGGCTAACTCTTTGGGAAAGAGTAGCTAACCTGACATTGTCTGGATTGAGTTCATTCAAGAATGACTGAATGACGCTAGGATTAAACTTTGAAGGCAAAGAGGATCCAACCAACCAATCTTCTGGAGGATAGTGCTGACAAGTAACATCACAAACTTATTAGGTTGTTCTTTCAATGCCAATATTCTACCAAAAGTTGCCAAGTCAAAACTGAAAAACTTAACAACCATTGTCTACTTTATCCACGTACATATTTTGTGCATAAATGACATATAATACATAAAGATATAAAACTTTTCCCAAAAAAATTCACTCGCCTACCAATAGCTGGAAAATAAGTGGTTTTCTCACTCATTGTCCAGGAAAATATTTTCCATGGAAAATTTATGCATACAACACACAACTGGTAGTTATGACGGTCTGCCTTCAGCTATAAAACATTGATGACTCCAAGAAACTGCATATATATTTTCTTCCCTTTGGTCTCAATCGAGTAAATATACTTGGCGTAGATACACTAATCCAAATAAAAATAAAAACATATGTTAAAAGATACCTGCATATTCATTGAAACATTAACCACGTAATCACTCGGCCGAATCTTGTCTTGGTAGTGGAAGGCAGTCTCACAAATAGCTGAAAGCTTAATAGACAAATTTTAACGATAAATTAATTAGAATAAATAATAACATATTAAGAAGGACGTAAGTTCATTAAGAGCAATAATGACTAAGACGCAACAAGAAAAAGAAGGCCAGGAAAAAACCTGGTCATGTTACGTGCCAAGATTAACAAAGGAAATTTACAAAAGCAAGATTGGAGAAGAGATGACTATGGTAGAGAGCTAAAGCTCTATTTTTTGGGTCAATCATACTTATGCAATCTATCATGCTAAAATGGAATGAACAAGGAGGATAATGCGGTATTATCTGATAGGGATCCTAACCGCATTGATAACATGCGGAATATTGTACATGCAATGTAACATTATTCCTTTCTGGGACTAACCCATTAGTGACCCTCCATTTTAGAATAAGAAGCTCTTCCTTCTCTTTAGAAATCTGACTGAGAAAATTCTGGTTCGTGAAAATTTTAAGAACTTTGCATGAATATAAAGATAGTAAGGATAGAGATGCGGTGGCATGGCCTAAGCTCATTTTGGATGGCAGGTACGAAGTCGAAAGTATGAACTGGGAGTTCATTTTTTCTGTTTCCAGCAACAAAAAATAAGGAGGCGTAAGGGGTAATTATTAAGAACTTTGGCTTCACATGCTTAAACCAACAAAGAAAATTTTCTTTTCAAATTAAGGATTCATACATACTAATTATGTACATTAAACCTGTTCATTAAATCATCTATAACAACGTTATTGGCATAATAGATGCAAATGACATATAATGCAGTCATGAAAAATTATAAAGGCATTGACTGGCATGCACGAGGATGCAACTAACAATACCTCTTCAAATATCCATTTGCAGCCACCGGCCTGTTGTAGGAGATGAATATATTTGAATAGCAGACCCATAATGTCTTCAAAATGCTCTGGAAATAAATAATGGACATAAACATCAATATCCCACATAAAGTTCAGGAAAAATCCCACCTTCAGCTTCACGCAATTAAAACTACTGTTAGCGGAGGAACAAATAAGGGTTTGGTAACATATTAAGGTTCAACACGGAAAAACAAGTACCTTGACCAGCATCAGTCAAATCAATACCCACTTTAAAGAAAGAGAACTCATCAGTCCAGTCTGATTCCCCAGCAGATAAACTTGTAGCCCAACCTGTAATAACAACCAAATAAAAGTACCTTTCTGAATGTTAAAATAGTTTGAGAAGAGAACGTTCATGCACTTGAATGACTATAATAGCATTATCAAGGATAACATGTAATGAATTCCAATGCAAGATCCAAAAAGAATGAACTGAGGTCACAAAATAATATGGCATTTTAGTTTCTTACAACATTGATTTCATCATTCAGGCATATGTGAAACCACATCTTATCACATTGACCAGATAAAAATTATTTCCCTGAACTGTTGAATACATGTTCTCTCACAATTGTCCTAAATTAAATGGTTGGTTGTAATAGTAAATACGAAGGGCTTAACATTGACTTAAGCATGTAGGCACACATATAGCAACTACCATGTCAGCAACTCAAGCATGAAACAAGTTATTAGTGTACATTTTGTCGTCATGTTTGCAAAGTGGCAGACGACCTACATACTTATTAGCTATGTTAGTACTTTCTACTGTAAGCATTTCCTAGGACCGAAGAGATTCATCCTCAAGAGTACTGTTTCAGATTCCTAAAAATAAGAACATCTTTTACAGTCAAAAGAAAAGGACACAACAAGTTTTTGCCTATGATTTGTCATTTCTCTTTCTAAATTAAAAAAAATGGGGAAGGGTGAGTTGAAGCCAAGAAATGAATGAGTAAGGATAGGATAGATGAAGGGCGTACAATTAATTAGTTGAGAACTCACCTAACTTTTTCAAGATATAAAACAACGATCCTTCTCCTTCATGGCCAATCAAGTGACCCAAGTACCTACTAGGCCCTTCCTTGTAGTGACGTATCCCTGGGGTAACTGGCCATACAATTTTCAACTTGTGACCTTGTTTTATTGGAACAGCTCGCACAAGAATCTGAGAAAAAAACGTAACAAAATAGAAATATTAAATGGACAATGAAACAGTAAATTCAGTTTGATAATCTGCAGAACATGGCACTCGCTAAATGGCCTTCAAATCTCTAAATTATTTAACTGAATTTTTAGTTATTTTTTGAATGTTATCAAATAAGTTGTCTATTTCTATAAATGAATAGGAAATTAATATGTAAAACTTACTAAAGGAAAAACAAAATATACAAGGCATATGCAAAAGACAGAGGTACACAAATATGACTCTATAAGGAGCACCCACGTGTATACTAATTAGAGTCTCATAGTACTCCAAATATTGCAGAAAAAGTAAGTTTTTTTTTAATCAGTAAAAGGCATTTCATTAATGTCAAAACAGCACTAAGGCCAATTTAGCTGAGGAAGAGCTTTGGTTTTGGCACTCCAGTTCAATAAAAATGAGTTATATCTTCTTCTTTTTTCTTTTTGATAGTAAAAAATGAGTTATATCTTAAGCACGTTGAACAAGTAGATTCAGACAATAGACGTCATGAACAGATCACTTGTCGAATTCAACAGCTCAATTGAAAGAAGCCAGTTCAAAACCACCCCAGTAAAAAAAGAAAAAGAAAGGTAACACATCTGCGCGTTGTCACTTGGATACCTGGAGATGTTCTGTGGTGCAAGGCTGACCAGTAAAACGAATTTGATTGCGATCAATGTTTGGGATATCCTGAAATTTGCTCCGTACTAGCTGCTCAGCTTTATCAAGACTATCTGAATTATAATTATACAGACTTAGCAGTTGTTAATTTGGGCCACCAGTAATGTATTTGCAAATAATTATCCATACCTTTTGAATAGACGACCAAGTGCATGAGGTTGGCTGAATAATTTTCTGAATAAAATTTAAGAAGCTCCTGTCTTGTATCTATGCCTCTTTCTTTTGGCCTCACTTCTAATGTATCCCAGCTGCCTATGCACATGATGAGTGATGCGATCATTTCTTTTTCTTGGGATAAATAAAACTATAATATGGTCATTTTTTTATGTCAGCAGAAAAATCTTCTGTGATATGAGCATATAAAAAGAATCCAGTATGCTTAACTCAAAACTGAATTTCAAGGCAATGATTTTATAAATAAAAAAAAAAAAAAAAAAAAAAAAAGCTAAAAGGAAATCCTCAGACTAAACTCTGAAATCTAGCAATTCAAGAAGTAAGGTTGAAACACTAAAAAATGTCCAAGGGTGAAGAGGAAACAACTTGAACAGAAAATCAGCTGATTCTATTCTAAGTGTTCACAAAGAAGGCAAAAGCACTTGCATGGCTGCAGATTCAAGAAGAAGGCCCCTACAGCCATCAAGAAGATCAAAAAATTTGCGCAGAGATCTATCGGCACCAAGGATGTAAGAGGGGATCTGAAGCTGAACATGTATGGAGCAGCGGCCTCCAAAGCGTTCCCAAGAGAATGATGATGAGGATACAAAAGAAGGGTTACTGTTGCAGAGATCGCGCCCGAGGAATTGAAGGGTCTAGGTACCAAAATCATTGAAGCTGAGGACTATGAAAAACTTCGGGGATTGAAATCTTTTAGACGAGAAAAAATAACTTATTAGGGGGAAAATGAAGAATAGAAATAAAGGGCCAACTATGTCGACAAGGGACAAAATCAGAATATATGAAATAAAGAAAGCTCTAGAAAGATAGATTTAGTTAGGAGGGCTCATAAGTCATAATCTTCCGTACTAAGTTGATTTTACTAATACAAGAAATATATCACCTTCCAGAATTAGTCTGTTTTCTGTAAGATTTGCTTTCAAGGGAACCCTACTGCTTGAAGATATATTTTATTCTTTTGTTCAGCCAAAGCAAACTATATCTTGATTCTTCACTTTATTTAATAGTGTTAACTGTGATCAACTGCTTCTGTGGCGTTATGATGTGCTTTTCTCCATCTTAGAGAGAACAACTGCAGTTTTATTTCATGAAGGAGAAACTTTCTGACAGTTCAATGTATAGTAAACTAGTCATAGTTCTTCATGTATCATAGTAGACAATCACAAAGCAGACATTGAACAACTAAAACCATGGTATAAATATAATAATAAAAACACATGACAAGGCCATAATCATAATAGAACCTCTTTTTAATAAGAAAAGCCATAGCAGAATCTAAGAATATGCACCATTGAAAGCTGTGCAAACCTGTGCTGAACTTATGGTATGGATAATTTTTTGCACTTAGATGTTTTTGAAGCTGCACAGAATAGTATTTAAAAGTTAAAACCTTTTCACCAAAGAAAACAATTGCAAAAGAAATAATCCAGACAACTTTAGCATCATGAGACTTCTAATCTCTAGATACTGAAAATTCCCGATATTGTTGTCAAAAGATGTAGTACTCCTTAAAGCTTTTCTATGTTCAAGAAGACTATTTTTACTTGAAAGAGTCACCACTCTTACTATTTGCTTTAAAAAGATAAATGAAAGTCCAAACCACTCCCTATCCTCTGAATTGGCCCAATGTAGTGGAGCTGTCAACCTCTCTTTTGCACTCAATGTGTTTTGTTCCATCTGCATTTTCTTGAAGCCACTAATGAAACTACTGACTTTTTTTTTTTTTTGGATGACCGAGAAATCTGTCTGGGGCCGATCTTTTGGACCAACCGTAGCCTTCGAAACTCGGTGGATAATGTGCCCGCCCCTCTACCCTTCTCCACTTAAATACCGGGCTTTGCTTTGCATGGTGTGGGGGCTTGAACCTGTGACCTAAGATACAAATCCACCGCTCTTTGCCACTTGAGCTAGGCCCTGGGGGCTAATGAAACTACTGACTTCATAAAAAACAAAAAATAAAAACTGATTGATGCAACAAAGGTCAATCACATTGGTGGGGAAAACTAAGAAGTCTTCTTTTTTCTTTTTCTTTCTTTTTCGGGCCAAAAAAAACTAAGACTATTCATAACATAGGCTCCTGGAATTTATGTAAGAATCTTGATTTAATCAGACAGTTTCATTTAGCGGAAAAGTTGGTGAATGATTTAGAATACACTTCCTAGTAAAAATCTCATTGTATGCTTGTTGTCCTCATCATTCTCTCACATAAAAATTAAAATATATATATTTTTAAAAAATATCTTCTCCTAATTACTGTTTCTCTTGAATAAATTTCTTTTTCCTTTTATTTAGTCGGCAAATGGGACAGGCCTTCTCCAAGAACAAAAGGAGATATAGTCAAATACCTGGTTTATCCTTTAAAAAAAAAAAAGCCAAATACCTGGTTCATTCTCCAAGCATCAGAGAGTAGATTCTTCTGGTGTTCTGCATTGGCAAAAGAGTTATGCGACGATGAATCACTTAGAACACGTAAAGCTAGCATAAAAACACATGTACTAACCAGAATAATATGCATAAAAACACATGTACTAACCAGAATCAACAGCTTTAATTTCTCGAGTGGTAGCATCGGATGACATCAATGGTTTGATAAAGAACTGGGCAAATCTGGAAATATAAACCAAATAACTCAGCCGTGGAGCCTTTAAAAATACTAACATGATACATTTATCAAAATAAAATATTAACATGATACTTAGCCATAGATATTAAACAATTTACCTGTCCAATGCTTCTTCAAAACCATCAGCATTTACTTCAAAATAGTAGTTGGTGTCCTCAGAAGATGTAAAAGCATTTGTACTACCTCCATTCTAATCAAGAAACAAAAAACATGACTTGTAAAATACAACTATTTTGTTAAATCAATAGGAAAATAAGGAGCATGCAAAAGCAATAAAGGAACTTATTAAACAATGAATTACAGAGTTGTTACCTCTGTGATGTACTTCGAATAACTGTCCTCTACAGGATACTTCTCACTTGCATAAAACAACATATGCTCTGGTATGTAAAGAAAAGAGGCCAAATGAAAAAGTAAAAGAGAAACATTAGACAACAAAATATTCTAGGAAAGCAACAGAAACCTCTAAGGAAAGAATTAAAGATATGAGTTGCACAGTAGCACACCCTTAGCAGTTCCTAAAGCCAATAGAAAAAGGTTATAGTGCTTCCTAGCAGTCTACTAATACATATCCTCTATATAGATGATTCATTGTGCAAGGTTGTTTCAATTGACACAATTCATCATCATTCACCATTTTCTTAAATGAAAGACTATCCTTAAGTCCATAGAAAAAACAATCAAAGTTAGCGCAAGAATTAAGAAATATATTTTTTTCCTGATAGAAAGATTGACAATGTTTAAGCACAATGAAACCAAATCGCCTGCAACTAGATTAATAAATTGGACCTTATCTAATCCATCCAACTACATAGATCCCGTTAGAAACTATTATGTTTTGCTTGACCAACTGGATTCAAAGAACTGATCCTCCACCTGTAACACGTGGCTAATCCACCACCAACCATCGGTATAGCATTCCTGGAACCATATCTTTTTTTTTCCTTTTTCTTTAAAATAATGGTGGTGTCCAAGCCAGCTTGTGCACCTCGACTATTCCACCGAGTACCTGCTACCTTCCACCAGCACAAAGTATCGGGTAACTCAGACCCACTACCTTAGGCAGATGGGAAGAAATCACCTTTCCAGCGAGTACTTGCTAACTCGCACCAACACAAGTACCGGTAACACTGCCACCAATGCTTTGGCAAATGGGAAGAAATTACCTAGTGTTTTTTGCTTCCGCTGGGATTTTAAACTAAGACTGCATGGTTCTCCTCCACTTCCTGGTACCATTTCATTGTATCTCAACTATTTTTCATCGGGAACATAGTCTTCTACAACCTAAATTTAGCAGTTCAAAAATCCCCTACCCATTTTTGAACAAAATACATACTCTAGTAATACTGAACCTTGAAACTGACTCAGAAAATGAAATTGTGGCATTCAAAACCTGATTTCCATCCTCAAAGACCTCAACCACAGGGCGGAGCTACCTTTGATGAAGGGGATTCAACTGAATCCCCCTCGACAGAAAATTGCACTGTCCAAAAAGGGTAAAAACATAATTTTTTGTCTATAACTATATATCTAAACTATTGAATCTTCTTGACATAGGTTCATATCGCAGGTGTGATATTTTTTACATTTTTTTTTTTTGTATTCCCCTTACTCAAATTCCTGGTTCCCCTACTACTCAACCAAGTCTAACTCTATTGCTGTGAAGATTACAGTGCCCAATGGTATTTCAAAAATTAAATCAAATTACAGTACAGCAACTTATTTACTCAAATTTAAGGCTAAAAATAAGGCAAAACAATAGACCCAATTAAGCACATAAAGAATGAACTTTTTTGCCCCAAAAAAAATTCATACCGAGAAAATGGGCAAGCCCTTCAAGTCCCTCGGGATCGCTAAAAGCACCAACACACACATTCATTGAAGCTGCACACTGATAACAAATACCCCCAAAACAAAACAAAACAAAACATGAAATTAATACGCTTTTAATGAAACCAAATAAATTCAAGCTAAACCCATATTTAAGAAACATAGAAAAATATAATATAAAATGAATAAAAGTAACATACTTTATCAGTTTCTGGGTCACTGATGAGAAGGATTTCAAGATTATTTTGAAGAACAATTCTTCTGTAATCCCTTTTGTCAGTTCGCGGTTTCACTATCTCCACTCCCATATTTTCTTCCTTTCTTCCAACTGCCATGATTTGCTCCGTGTGTGTGTGTGTGTGTGTGTGTGTGTGAGAGAGAGTAACTTGGTATAGAGTTTTGGAATTTGGTTATTATAGGAAGAAGCATGGAAATTGCAGCCTTGGAAAATCAGGGATGCTGCTAGTCCTAGTTGTACCTTTTCTTTTATTTGTTTTTAACATATAAATGGAAAAGATAGTTGTACCTTTGCCTTATTTCACTTTAAAATAAGTAATTGTTATAAAATAAAGACTATAAAGTAAAGACAAGTATAGAGAGAAACTGATATATTATTCGAATTCAAACTGATGTACATAATGAATTGAAATCTCTTCTATTTATAGAAGAAAGGAAGCTGCTCTGTAAGCTGCTACTATACAAGATATGGATAATCTTCTACTGAGA
Organism: Nicotiana sylvestris; assembly: GCF_000393655.2. NCBI lineage: Eukaryota > Viridiplantae > Streptophyta > Magnoliopsida > Solanales > Solanaceae > Nicotiana > Nicotiana sylvestris. The sequence goes on from NC_091060.1 coordinate 3,263,751, forward strand.
GCAATGTTTATCCATAACGGAGTACTTGAAAGGATAAGCTTATCCGTTATGGATAAACATTGCTCTCAGTAGAAGATTATCCATATCTGGTATAGTAGCAGCTTACACAACAGCTTCCTTTCTTCTATAAATAGAAGAGATTTCAGTTCATTATGTACATCAGTTTGAATTCGAATAATATAACAGTTTCTCTCTATACTTGTCTTTACTTTACAGTCTTTATTTTATAACACGTTATCAGCACGAGACTCTGACATCTCGAGCAAATACTTTGAAAGTATTAGAGGTAAGAACTTTCTTTTCCTAAATAATGTCAAATCTTTCTAAACTTGAATTTGTAGCCCTGGATATATCGGGCAAAAGCTACATGTCTTGGGTGTTTGATGCTGAAATTCATCTTGATGCGATGGGTCTGGCAGACACCATCAAAGACAAAAATCAGGCATCAAACCAAGACCGTGCCAAAGCAATGATATTCCTACGCCATCACCTTGATGAGGGCCTGAAAATGGAATATCTTACTGTTAAAGATCCAGTCATACTGTGGAATAATTTGAAATATAGATATGACCACCTGAAGATGGTCGTTCTTCCACAAGCACGATATGATTGGACTCATCTAAGGCTACAAGATTTTAAATCTATCAGTGAGTATAATTCTGCTATGTTCAGAATTATTTCCCAATTGAAGTTATGTGGTGATAATATTGCTGATCATGATATGTTGGAGAAAACTTTCACCACTTTTCATGCCTCGAATATGCTCCTGCAGCAGCAATATCGAGAGATGGGATTTAAAAAGTATTCTGAACTTATCTCACATCTTCTTATAGCAGAGCAACATAATGGGCTATTAATGAAAAATCATGAAAGCCGACCTATTGGTTCTTGTCCATTCCCTGAAGTGAATGAGACGAACTTCCACCAAGCTAAACGTGGAAGAGGTCGTGGCCCCAGTCGTGGTCATGGCCGTGGTCGGGGAAGAAACCCCAATCATGGTAATAATAATGCACCAAAGAAGCCTCCTCACCACCAGCAGTGGAAAAGGAAGGAACAAAAGCATGAAGCGGTGCAAGCGCCAAATGTAGAAAATGCATGCTATAGATGTGGAGGAAAAGGGCACTGGTCACGTACTTGTCGTACGCCAAAGCACCTGGTTGAGCTTTATCAAGCCTCCCTGAAGAAGACAAAGAAAAATGCTGAAGCAAATTTAATTTCTGAAGATAATTTAGACTTCATGCATTTGGATGTAGCTGATTACTTTGCACTCCCAGAAGGAGAAACAAGTCATGTAATCGGTGGTGAATCTGTAGAAATGTAAATATTTTAATTTTTGTTATTTGTAATAGATAGTATGGTTATGTAATTGTTGTACATAAAGAAAAATTATGATTTGATAATGATGTTTACTATAATATATCTTATTTATGTCATTTTAAAGAATATGGATAATATTATTAGATCAACTTAAACTCTAGCAGAGTTTGCAAGAAATATACAACCACCAGAAGTAGTTATATTTCATATATCTCATTGTAATTATATTTTGTTAACCACCAGAAGTGGTATATGTCTATGATCACCAGAAGTGATAATTTAGGCTTTCTATAGTTACAATTGAAGATAAGCTACATAAATATTCTCTATATTAAATGCACGCCTCGATTTGCTCCTGAAGTAGTAAATATTTTAAAAGAGGTTGAGGCATCACAATTTGATGTGATTAATGCGCATTCAGATAATTATGTTCGATTTCCTGAAGGATGAGAACTTTTGATAATATTAATCCATTCCCTGAAGTGAATGTGACAATACTAATAAGTCGGGTAAATATGAACGCGCTCTTGATGTGAATACATTACAATTCACCTCCAGAAGAGTTAATATAATTGAGAGAATATATACTCAATATTTCGTATTTTAAATTTGCTCCTGAAGAAGTAACACAGTTGAAATTGCCTCCTGAAGTGGAAAAATATTAGGAAGAAGAGTTTTCGTGTGCTTAAACAATTGTTTTACATTGTTTATTCGATTGTGATTTTCTCTCATGACACCAGCAGTGTCTGAGCAATATTTGATAGTACAAAATGTATCAATAACTCCTGAAGAGCTAAATGTTTGCCTAAAGAATACATGACACCAGTAGTGCCAGATAAATATTAGATTGTGGATAATAAATGAAGGCTCTCGAAGAGCTTATATACAAATATGTCATTCATATTATATGATTATGGTCAAAACATATGTTGTAGTAAACCTGAAGTTTACTAATACAAATGACTATCATATTGAGACTACAAATGATTGGAAGATTGATAATCTTCATGTTTCCACAATCATAGGGGGTAAAATAATATGTATGTGAGAAGTTACCTACCTTATTCTTTAATTTGTACTATATCATGTATCACAGTAAACCAGAAGTTTACTAAAGCAAAAGTTTATGCCATAGTAAACCAGAAGTTTACTAAGAGATAGCACATGACATGATAAACTTGAAGTTTTCATTTGCCATTTTTAAATGAGCTATTTGAGAATTCAGATAAGCATATACTAAAGAACTAGAAGATTCTTCAGGAATTCTCATGTGTTGCTTGTTCTCATAATGAATTGATTATACCAGCTAAAGTTGGGACTAAGACCCCTGATTCTGAAATATATAAAAGGTGAATATGGGCCCGTTCACCTATCATGTGAACCACTTATAGGTGCATATATGAGATGGTTACATGTGTAATTATTGTCAACCTGCAGTTTGGCATTTGGAATTGCTTTTCTCGATTAAGAGCATAATTTTCAGATTATGAAATCAAGACAGTTCATCTTGATAATGCTGGTTTATATCCAAGCTGGTTTAGCATTGAATACCTCCTATTAATGTCTAAACCATTGCTTATGAGAACAAAGCTTCATGTGTTGGTCTAAGATTTTCTAAATTGCATATAGCAGCACTTGTATGCATCAGATCAACAATATATGATAAGTCCTCCCTTCACAATTGGTTTAGGATCAGAAACCAAATATTTTTACTATCTTTTGTTGCGTGGTATATGATTAATTTCTCTACCATAATACACAAAGATATGTTTCCCAAAGATGATTGGGGATATATGTTAGTTTTTCTAACATTTGGGGGATGGAATAAACAGTTGAAAAATATGCTATATGAATCGAATTATCATGATCCTCACTTAGAAGATAATTCAAGTCGAATGCCAGAAGCATTTGCTGATCTAAAATTAAATATCATATTTCAGCTGCAAATGCTCCTATTAAAATTAAAGTCCCTGAAGGATAGAGTTTACTGTACGCATGAAGCGTGGTAGACCAATCGGTTCCAAAGGTAACAATCCTTGAAAAATAGTAGGAGCTAATGATCAAAATGATCATAATGAGGAGGAAATATGCTCTAGAAGAGCCCACGACATAACATTTCATGAAACTCCCGAAAAAGTTCAGGTACCTGAAAATAAAGAAAGTGATGAGATCTCCACAAGTTATGTCGCTTCGGAACTGACACAAAATGATCGTCGACGATACATTTAATACAATATAGTGCACAATATTGTAAACGATTGTGAGGATCGGACTAGCAGTCCAGACACTTGAAGATGTCGTACCATTTAGATACAAGTCTTAACCTATATGACTTATTTGGCTAAATCTATATGAAGATCCTTGAAGGATTGAAAATGCCCGAAGCATATAATTCAAAGTCTTGAGAAATGTACTCGATCAAATTATAAAGATCTTTGTACGGTTTAAAGCAATCTGGGCGCATGTGGTATAATCGCCTTAGTGAATATTTGCTGAAAGAAGGTTACATAAATGATGTTATTTGTCCATGTATTTTTATAAAGAAAATGACATCAGAATTTGTTATACTTGTTGTTTATGTTGATGACATAAATCTTGTTAGAACTCCAGCAGAGCTTCAAAAGGTAATTGAATATCTTAAGAAAGAATTTGAGATGAAAGATCTTGGAAAGACAAAACTTTGTCTTGGTCTGCAAATTGAATATTTAGCAGATGAGATATTTATCCATCAATCTGCATATACAGAAAGGGTCTTAAAACGCTTTTACATGGACAAAACGCACCCATTGAGTACACCAATGGTTGTTTGATCACTTGAAGTAAATAAGGATTTGTTCCGACCTCCAGAAGAGGACGAGGAACTCCTTGGTCCTGAAATACTCTATCTCGGTGTAGATGGTGCACTTATTTATCTTGCTAATGCTAACAAAAGTGGTGCAGATCATATTGGTAATGCAGGTTATTTATCCGATACCCATAAAGTTCGATTTCAAACCGGCAAGCAGGGAATGCATATGATTGAGATCAGTGATTCATTCGAGAAACATGTGGGTTGAAATGTGATAAAAGACCCACAATATTATACGAAGACAATGTTTCATGCATAGCACTATTAAAGGGAAGATTTATAAAAGGAGATAGAACGAAGCACATTTCACCAAAATTGTTCTACACACACGATCTTCAGAAAAGTGGTGACATTGATGTGCAACAAATCCGTTCAAGTAATAATCCAGCATATTTATTCACTAAATCTTTGCCAACTTCAACTTTTGAGAAGATGGTATACAAGATTGGAATGCGGAGACTCAAATATTTGAAACAAGGTTTTCATCAGGGGAGTAAAATACGCGATGCACTCTTTTTCCCTTACTAAGGTTTTTCCCATGGGGTTTTCCTTATAAGGTTTTTAATGAGGCACCTAGCAATGCGTCTTACTAAATATGTGTACTCTTTTTCCTTCACTGGTATTTTTTTCCCACGTGGTTTTTCCTAGTAAGGTTTTAATGAGGCACATTATCTTTTAATGAACATCCAAGGGGGAGTGTTATAAATATATTATATTATGGATGTTCATTTAGTACTCCGTTGTAAATAAGCTTCCTGAAGAAGCTTATCCATATGGGACTCCACCGTAAATATGTTTATCTATTTAGTACTATATTGGAAATAAGCTTCCTGAAGAAGCTTATCACTTCGGTACCCGGTTATGGATAAACATTACCCCCAGTAGAAGTTTATCCATATCGGGTATAATAAGCTTATCTTTTCAGTACCCAGTTATGGATAAACATTACCCCCGGTAGAAGATTATCCATACCGGGTATAATAAGCTTATCCATTCAGTACTCCGTTATGGATAAATATTGCTCTCAGTAGAAGATTATCCATATCTGGTACAGCAGCAGCTTACACAACAGCTTGTAGTAGCAGCTTACACAGCAGCTTATAGTAGCTTACACTGCAGCTTGTAGTAGCAGCTTACACAGCAGCTTGTAGTAGCAGCTTACAGAGCAGCTTCCTTTCTTCTATAAATAGAAGAGATTTCAGTTCATTATGTACATCAGTTTGAATTCGAATAATATATCAGTTTCTCTCTATACTTGTCTTTACTTTATAGTCTTTGTTTCATAACAAATACATTATTTTTTTTAGCCGCATAAAATAGCTACATAATTATTATTTTGGTTGGAGGTATTAAATATTATAACTGCACAGAATAATACAGGAACTTATTTATTATTTTATACTTGATATAATGAGTAATAAGAATATATGTAGTAGTATCTAAAAACAAGGATGCATTTTTAAAGTAGGTAATATATATATATATATATATATATATATATATATATATATATATAACAATAGGTTATTTGGAACTCTCATGGAGTCGTTGTGACTTTGGGTATTGTAGGCGGATTAGAGTTGATGAAGTTGAGGGTACTATGCGTAATATGAGGCAAAGCGACCGGGCCGAATGAAATCCCGATGGAGTTTTGAAAAAAATGTGGGCAAGGCGGGCTTGGAGTGACTCACTAGGTTATTTAATGTCGTTTTTAGAACGAAGAAGATACCCGAAGAGTGGAGGTGGAGCATGATGGTTCCCGTATACAAGAACAAAGGTGATATCCAAAATTGCAATAATTATCGGGGTATCAAGCTACTTAGCATACTATGAAAGTTTGGGAGAGAGTGGTACAACTAAGGGAGAGAAGGAGTGTGACTATTTTCGAGAACCAATTTGGGTTTATGCCGGGGTGTTCGACTATAGAAACCATCCACCTTGTTAGGAGATTGATGGAGCAGTATAGGGAGAGAAAGAAGGACTTGTATATGGTGTCATCGACTTAGAAAAGGCGTACGATAAAGTTTCGAGGGAGGTTTTGTGGAGTTGTTTGGAGGTTAGAGGTGTTCCTGTTGTCTGCGTTAAGTTGATTAAGGACATGTATGATGGAGTAAAGACTCGAGTGAGCACGGGGGTGGGGGGAGGGGGGAACTCGGACCATTTTCCGGTTATGATGGGGTTGCATCAGAGGTCAGCACTCAACCCATTTTTGTTTGCGCTGGTGATGGACGTACTGACGCGCCACATCCAAGGGGAGGTGCTGTGGTGCATGTTATTTGCATATGATATTATATTGATTGACGAGACGTGAAACAGTGTGAACGCGCAATTAGAGGTATGGAGGCAGACCCTAAAATCTAAGGGTTTCAAGTTGAGCAGGACCAAGACAAAACACTTGAAGTGTAAGTTCAGCGGCGAGACTCTAGGAAGGGAAGGGGAGGTGAGACTGGACTCGCAGGCCATACCTAGGAGAGGGAATTTTAAGTACCTCGGGTCTATTATTTAGGGGGGTGGGGAGATTGATGAAGATGTCGCTCATCGTATTGGGGCAGGATGGATGAAATGGAGACTCACTTCCGGTATTTTGTGTGACAAGAAGGTGCCACCAAAACTTAAGGGTAAGTTCTACAAAGTGGTGGTCAGATCAACGGTGTTGTATGGGGCTGAGCGTTGGCCAGTCAAGATTGCTCATGTCCAAAAGATAAAGGCAGCAAGGATGAAGATGTTGAGATGGATGTGCGGGCACACCAGGTTAGATAGGATCAAAAATGAGGTTATTCACGATAAGGTGGGGGTGGCCTCTAGCGCGACTTAGGTGGTTTGGTCATGTGAGGAGGAGGAGGAGCACATACGCCCCGGTGAGGAAGTGTGAGAGGTTGGCATTGGAGGCCTACGGAGAGGTAGAGGTAGGCCAAAGAAGAGGTGGAGAGAGGTGATTAGGCAAGACATGACACAACTTTAGCTGACCTAGGACATGACCCTTGATAATAGGGCTGTTCATTTGGATCGGATATCCGAAATCTGAACCGATCCATTCAATTTTGGATTTCGAATTTCTGATTGGATCGGATTTTGGATTGTGTTTATTAAAATTTCTGATTTCGGATCGGATTGGTATATTTAATCCGGTCCGATCCGAAATCTGAAATTATTAGGCAATGTATAAATACTAACTTTAATTTCGAATAGTCAGTACTTCCTTTACATCTTACTCCAAGTTATTACATTTACAATTGCTAGATTTAGCTATATTGGCACCTTAGTACTCTCATAATTGCATAAACATGAATTTTTCTTAATGTATTGCCTCTTTTACAAACAAAATATACATATTAGTTTGCAACTTTGAGGTATAAATCTGAAATCCGATCCGATCCAAACTTTAATATTAGATCCGATCCGATATAATTCGGATCGGATCGGATTCGGATTGCATTTTCTAGAATTTGAAATCCAAAATCCGAATCCGAAATGTGCTAAATCCGATCTGATCCGATCCGTGCACAACCCTACTTGATATAAAGGTATGGAGGTCGAGAATTAGGGTATTAGAGTAGGTAGTGTAGAGTGTTCATAACATTAGTATTGGCATGCAATCTCGTAATCTGTTGGTAGTAGGTTTTTATGACTAATCGTTATTTTCTTTCATTGTTGATTACTTTACGGTCTTGTTGTATTATTCTGCTTTTATATGGCTTTTTGATACTGTCCCTTCTCGCCTATATTTTCATTAATGTGGTACTTATACTATCCTGAGCCGAGGGTCTATTGGAAATAGCCTCTCTATCCTTACAAGGTAAGGGTAAGGTTTGCGTATACACTACCATCCCACCCTACGGTATGGGATAATACTGAGTTGTTGTTGTTGTTGTAGTAATGTATATAACAATCTTCTCATTACTAATTATATTGTATGACTCCCTTCATCATTTAATCACCACTTAAACAATCCGTACATTATAATGGTAACGTGATTTTGAAGTTTATTCTAACTCATTTGACTTAAGCATTTTGAGTGCTAGAATTGAATTTATAAATAAACAATTACACGTTTGTATTGTATAGATGTGTTGAAATTGAAAGTCAATAACTTTTCGCTGCCCTATATAACATGTTTAAGTTGTATCGTACAAATGTATGCTCTAGAAAAATTATACTGATTTCTATATGTCAAAAAATTCATGTTTTATTAATCAAAAACTTATCTAAGTTTGAAGAGCCCAAAGTACGATTTACAAAATTAGATTTGAGCTTCAAACGTGATATTCAAGTTTTATTAGCGTTTTCTTGATCGACATGGTAATCATCAACCCAAGTTAAACATACAGAAATGTTAATTTTGTTCGTATATTATTCATTCATTCAAATAGAATGTCCACATTCACTAGTTATCCATGACAAAATTATGTTTTTAAGAAAATAAACCTTAAAATTACTCAATCTCAAAAGCTAGTTTATAAGGTGATTAATGCTCAAAATTATATAAAGAGACAACATATTTTCTCAAATTAATATGGGATACTGTGACAAACCAGCATATACAATATAATATGGGGCTCATGCATTTGGTAAATCAAAATTAGAAATCAGTCTAACTCAAATACTATATTATGAAAATGAACCTCAAACCTAACTCAGCTATTCTTAACAGCTTAGACTCTGATTCGACTAGGCGAAGTATTCATCAATCCATTTGGATGTCAAATTTTGGGGGTTAATTTCTTGAATTGTCACTCAATTTTTACTTTATTGCACCAAAATTTCTTAACTCTTTTTGTTATATAATGAACAAAATCACTATACTATTCTTTCAACCAAAAATTCACTCAATGTATCACATAAAGTTACTAGGTGGAAACAAAGGAGACACTTGCTAAGATACTTATGCAAAGTTGAATGACTTTTTGGTAACAAAAAAATATTCAGTGATTTTTACGACACTTAGGTAAAATTGAGCCACTTTTTTCTTTACAAAAAATAATCCAATAACTTTGATATAATAAAGTAAAAAATTAAAGTGATCATCCATAAAATTACCCCTGTTTGTTATTGACTCCACATGCTTTACATTTAGACAAAAAAATTACTACAGGCGTAATATTAATTCACTACACAAAAAAAAAAAAAAAAAAAAATCAGTACACAAATATCCAAGAGTTTAAAAAGGGCAGCCCGGTGCACTAAAAGCTAAAAATATCCATGAGTTTAAAACTAAAAATTTCTCCTTTCTTTAGAACTGCATTTGAAGTTACACCAGAAATGTAGCTTGTTTTCCCATAAATAAAGCAGTTAGAGTGCCACAACAGTCAACACAATCAAGACATTGGAACAAGCAGATAGGAAAAAGCTAAAAGCTGAAGATAGTGGAAATTGAGAAAGACCATGATAACCAACCAAGGCATGAAGGAAGCAAAACGAGGGACCATAGGTACATAGACTATAAAAAAGGGCAGCTCGCTGCACAAGCATCCCACGTTCACGCAGTGCCGGGGGAAGGGCCGCACTCCAAGGAGGTGTGAAGTAGGCAGCCTACCTTGACGCAGGCATCAATGGTTGATTCCACAGCTTGAACACGTAACCTATATATAGACTATTTGGATAATTGGATCAGTTTTCCATTGATTTGAGCCTCAGAAATGATGAGATATCCTACCCGAGTATTCTGAACTCAAGATCAGTCAGTTATCGATCCTAAGTACCTTCAGGTTTGTGAGGCAACTCATCCCCTCGGGCAATGAAGATAACTTACCGCACTTGGAAATTTCAAGTTTTTCAAGTGTGGTGAGATTTTCCAGCCACTTTGGCAATGCTGCAAAATTGGGGCACCTTTCCACCCTCAGGTATTGTAGAGTAGCACTGGAGCCTTCAAGCCATCGGGGCAAAGTAACTAATTGTGGTAACCCGGCAAGCACCAACATCTTAATGTTCCCGAGGCATTGAACATCTTTTGACTCCAATCCAGGTAGGCCTCCAATAACCAGTGACCGGATCATCCTAAGTCCTTCAATATCTTGCCACTCCAATAATGTAAGCTCTTTACAGTCAACAATCAACAGATTCTCCAGAGCAGTAAGGTGTTTCATAGCACTTGGGAAAAAGGTCAGTCTTGGGCAACCGATAATTGCCAATGTGCGAAGGCTAGTAAGATACTGCAGGCCTTCAGACAAAGATACGAGATTCGTGCAGCTATAAAAATACAAAGAACGAAGAGATGATAAGCAGCCAATTGCTTTATCAGGAAAACTTGATTGCTTGGTGGTTATATGCACGTGTCTTAGGCTGATCAAATTTCCTATATCTTTAGGTAATCCTTCAAATTGTGCACAATGAGAAACTCGAAGTGTCTGTAAGCTCAGCAACTTGTTAATCGAATCAGGTAATTCTCTAATGCTGCCATTGGAACTTATGTCAAGATATCTTAAGTACTTCAATTCGCCAACAGAGCGAGGCAGCTCATCAAAACATGAATCACTTATATCTAGCACCCTAAGTTGCGCGAATCTTGCTATGCAGTTCTCAACGAACATTGTACTCATCGGCCCTACTCCATCAACAGAGAAGGATATGGTCCTCAATGTCTGGTTATTGAGAAGGGATGCTGGCAGTTCCTTGCCTGTCAAATCATAGTCAGAAAATACCACATGTCTGACCTCATCAGAAATGCTTTGTGTGTGAGAGGCTACCGTACAGAATTCAACCCCTGCTGCTGACAGTGCAAGATCATGTACAAGGTCATGCAATCTACAGAGTGAGGTAAAAACAGAACGATATTCTTCAACTTCTTGAAAAAAGGATCTCGACAATAACTCTTGGAAATATTGAATCCCAATGTGTTCAAGATCTTCTGACTCATTAGACTTACTAACAAGACCTTCTGCTACCCACAACTGTATCAGTTTATCTATTTCAATCACACAGTTCTTGGGTAATATTGAGCAGTAAGCAAGACAAACTTTGAGATTAGATGGCAATCGCTCATAGCTTATGATTAGTGCAGGTGAAATATTGTCATTCTGATTTAAGTTCCACATATTTTTAACTTCATGCCACTTCCATTCCTTAGTTTCCATGTGTAATGAAGATCCTACAAGCATTAAGAGTAAGGGATTTCCCTCACACTTCTGCACTATATCTGACGCAATCCCAACAAGATTTGGATATAGTACTTCTTGGCCTTCTTCAAAGGCCTTACTCAAGAACAAAGTCAGACAATCTTCACTTGATAAACCCTTCAAACAGTATGCAGGAACCATCCCCATTATCGAAGCTACTGCCTCATTCCGCGTAGTTACAAGAATCTTGCTTCCACAAGCACCTACCATCAACAACTTCTTCAATTCATCCCACTTCACTGGATCCTCATTCCACACATCATCTAGAACAATCAAATACTTCTTTTCATACAAAGTCTCACGAATGAGAGTCTGCAGTTCATTCATATCATCATTCTCACACAAATCTTCTCTAACTGAATTCACAATTTGTTCCAATAATTTCTGTACTTGAAACACACGAGACACACGAACCCACACACGCAGCTGAAAATGACTAACTATCCTTGGATCATTATACACCAGTTTCGCAAGAGTAGTTTTCCCAATACCTCCAAATCCAACAACAGGAAATACAAAAAGGGCTGCTTCATTTCCTGATTTTAAAAGCGTTTCAACGACAATATCTCTATCAAAGTCCCTCCCCACAACACCAGAGTCATGCACATATGCACGTGTATGCATAAGCCCCCTTGCTCTATGAGGACTAGGAAAGCCTCCATATGCCATCCTCTTAAAAAACACTCGGTTCCTACTTATCTTATCCAATATCTTAATGAGCTTTCGCATTACAAGACACATTCGAATCCTATAGGCCAAAGGGTTTGATCTAGAGAAGAAAAAAGCACACACCTTTGCTGATGTCGAATTGGAAAGCAACTGGTTTTGCAAAGAGCAAATTTCATACTCTTCAATTACATGTTCAGCTTCATAAAAAGCGGGTTTTAGCATCTCAGCTACCTGATGATCAAAGTGATCATCAGATTCTGTGCCTCTAACAAAGAGCTCTAGTTTTTTGAGTTGGGAATGCATTTTCAAGGTCCTTGCAATGTCAACAACAGTGTACAATTTCACTAGAAGCATATCGACTAGTACCTTCATATCCATGGTGATGGAAGGGAAAGTTGCAGATTCTTGAAGCTGATCCATAGAGAAAGATTGGTTCTTGATTTACAACTTTCTTTTAGCAGAGGAAGTAAAGGAAGTACAAACTATTCCCTCCGTTTTAATGTACGTGAACTCAATTGACTGGATACGGTTTTCAAGAAGAAGGGAGAAACTTTTGAACCGGTGGTGCAGAATAGAGCACATACATAAATTGTTTCCAAATAGAGAAATACATCATTCTTTTTTGCACGGACTAAAAAGTAAATAAGTAACTCAATTGAAACGGACGGAGTAATTAATAAGTGCAAAGATTGGTACTTTATTGGACTATAGGATATCCTTGTGAGAACTGAAGAGCGTTTGCTTCTTGTTGACTTCTAGGGAATAAAATTAAGTCATAATCAACAAACTAGGAAGTTTCTTCGCATCAGCAAGTTGGGTAAAAAGAAAAAGAGGACAAACTTTACAGTGTTGACTTGACTTGCTAATTGGCAATGTTTATTACAATGGGTGGTGCAAACTTGACATGCTTGCCAGTTGTTTTAGAGGTCCTACGCTCTCAGAGGACATTTCACGAACAGGTGGGGAGCTTCACCTTCACCGCACTGAAATCTTGCGGCCAATGTAAATTTGACTAGTATTTCTTGTTTGGGTATAGGAGGAAAATACATAAATTACTATGCCCACCCACCATGTAAAAAAATCTTTAAAATTTTTTTCTTCAAATTCACCCGACCTACCACTCTCCAAGAAAATGTTACAGAGAACTTAGTAAAAATGTATCCTATTTTATTCAATAATTTAACTTCAAAACAATACTTTACCATTTAAAATTACCTTAGTGAAATATGATTTACAACAATACAAATATTTTGGCTTATACTAGATAAATTTCAATTTTTTTATTTTTTTTAAAATTTCATGTCTAATCAAATATGGCCTATGAATTTTTATACCATTGATTGGTTTTGCTAATACCTATAGCCAAACGTGCCTAATTTTGTAAACCCCAAAAGTCAAGTAGTCAACTCCCATGCCTCAATCCAAGGACAAAGTGCAGCAATAACCACACCAAGTTGCTGTTAATTTAAAATTCAGGATACTTCTGAACTAGAAAGGGCAGCCCGATGCACTAAGCTCTCGTTATGCGCGGGATTCGGAAAAGGACTGTACCACAAGGGTCTATGGTCAATTGTACGCATTCTTACCCAATATTTTTACAAGAGGTTATTTTCACGGCTCGAACCCGTGACCTCCTGGTCAAATAATAACAATTTTACTAGTTACGCCCAGGCTTCCCTTTCTTGAATTTCTGAACTACTAATTTAATATTTAGGACATAAGATTAAGCTTTTGCATATAATTTTTGAACTTTAAGATTCGATGTAATGCAATTTGAATTTTGAGGTTTAAACTCTAACACATTGTGTCCTAAAATTTGAGCGAAAATTGACTAATCCTTAAATAACTAAATTAAAAGTGACTGCCAAAATTTTCTTTCCCTTCAATCCAACTCACTTTCCTTGTTCCTTCTCAGTTATAACCAAGTCATAGAGAACAGCAAACTTCCTCTATCCAGCTTTTTTCCTAGCAAGATTTTCACACTGCCAAAATTTTCTTTCCCTTTACCTTTTCACACCATCTGAAAAATATGGCAGCAGAATCTTTTCTCTTCAATATTGCAAACTCCATCTTAGGAAAATTAGGATCACATGCACTTCAAGAATTTAACTTAATTTGGGGTGTTAAAAATGAGCTTAACAAACTAAAAAAAACCTTAATTACCATTAGAGATGTACTCTTGGATGCTGAAGAGCAACAAATCAAGAATCATGAGTTGACAAATTGGCTTGAGGAACTTAAAGATGTTCTTTATGTTGCTGATGATTTTCTTGATGAAATTCAGACTTATGGTCAACAGAGGCAAAGGCTTAAATCTAAGGTTGGTATTTTACTCTCACCCTTTAAACTGATTCTTTTTAGATACAAAATGAGTCATAAGATAAAGGAAATAAGGGGGAGATTAGATAGTATTGCAGCTGATAAAGCTAAATTTCACTTATCTGAGAGAAGTATTGCCTTAGAAATGAAAAGGGATTTGACATATTCCTTTATACTTCCATCTGATGTTGTTGGAAGGAGGAATGAGAGTGAAGAGATTGTTGAAGTTCTAATGCAAGAAAATGGTTTTGATGAGTGTCTCTCTGTGGTTTCAATTGTTGGAATTGGAGGTGTGGGGAAAACTACACTTGCTAAATTAGTGTATAGAGATGAGAGGGTAGTAAAGCACTTTCCTTTGAGAATTTGGTTGTGTGCATCACAGGATTTTGATGTTATAAAATTGGCTAGGAACATTGTTAATTTGGCGAGTGGTGTACCGTGTGATAACTTTAACGTTGAACAAGTGCACGCTTCGCTTCAAGATGCGTTGAGGGAGAGGCGATTTTTACTCATCATTGATGATGTTTGGAGTCGTGATCGTTCAAAGTGGTTAGAATTGAGAAGTTTGTTGATGGTTGGAGCGCGTGGAAGCAAGGTTGTTGTAACCACTCGTAGTGATTATATTGCCTTGATGATGGAATCTGTAGTTACATACAGCTTGAAAGAACTACCGCATGAGGATTGCTTCTCTTTGTTTCTGAAATGGGCGTTTAGAAATGGACAGGAGAGACATTTTCCGAACCTAACGAAAATTGGAGAAGATATTGTAAAGAAATGCAAAGGAGTGCCTTTGGCAGTGAAGACTCTAGGTAGTATGTTATATGCGACAACTGATGAAAGGGAATGGTTAAAAGTGAGAGATGACGAGATATGGCAACTAAAACAGGAAAATGATGATATCTTACCTGCACTAAGGTTAAGCTATAATCAGTTGCCATATTACTTGAAGCAATGTTTTGCTTACTGTTCAATATTTCCCAAGGGTCAAGAAATCGCGAGCATCATGCTGATTCAATTGTGGTTGGCGCAAGGGCTGATACACTCGTCTAATGAAAGCCAAGAGTTGGAAGATGTTGGTGTCCGCTACGTGAAAGAGTTGTGTTCGAGATCTCTTTTTGAAGAGGTTGAAGCATACGACTCATTCATAACTTTTAAAATGCATGATCTTGTTCATGACCTTGCAGTATTAGTTGCACAAACCGATTGTCGTGTCATAAAAAACAACACTGATAGTATAACTGAGAAGGTTCGTCATGTAACGCTTTTCAGTTATAGTCCTTCAGAGAAAAGCATTCCAGAAATTTTATGCAAACAGAACAGAATTCGGACCATCTTTGCTCCGTCTGAAGGATTTGAAAGATATGCTGCTCTTTTGGTTGGTCAATGCATTACAAGATTCAAATACTTGCGTGTATTAGATTTACGCCATTCAAGTCTTGAGACGTTGCCAGATTCCATTGGAAACATGAAGCATCTAAGGTACATTGATTTTAGTGGCAACAACAACATCCAGATGCTTCCCACTAACATTTGCAAGTTGCCGAATCTGCAAACTTTGCGGCTTGTTCTTTGCACGAAACTTCAGAAATTACCAAGGGAGCTGGGAAATTTGGTCAGTCTAAGACATCTGTACTTGACAACCAAAGAGCAGAATTTGCCCGAGAAAGCATTGGGATCCTTGGCTCTTCTTCAATCCTTATCAATATTTGGATGTGAAAATCTTGTATCACTATTTGAAGGAATACAGAAGCTCACAGAACTTAGGACTCTAGTGATCGGTGATTGTCCGAGGTTGACTGCTTTGCCAAAAGGCATAGTTCACTTATCAGCCTTAGAGAGCTTTATGATTGTCAATTGTGAAGCGCTTATGTTGTCCGACTGGCAAGATATTCAAGGTCTAAAGCGAATACGGTCACTGGTGATCGGAGGGCTTCCACATTTGGTGGCTTTGCCTGAGTGGTTGAAGGGGGATTCTAATAGTCTAAAATTCATTCGCATCTCGACTTGTCTAAGCTTTGTTGCATTGCCTGCTTGGCTGGAGAATGTCACAGCCCTCGAGAAGCTTGAGATTACAGGATGTCCACAATTGTCATCTCTGCCGGATAGCATGAGTTCTCTTACTACATTGAGGATGCTGAAAATCCAGAAATGCCCTGGATTAACTAGAAGATGTGAAAAGGATATTGGAGAGGATTGGTCAAAGATAGCTCACATCCAAGAAATTCATCTTAATGATATCAGAATATACAGTGAGGTACAACTTTCTTTTATTCTTCCTTGATTCCTTTCTCCTCCCACCCCATTAGAGCGCAAAAACTCGAGCAAAAGGTCTTAAAATTGAAATTTGAACTTTATTCATGTATATACTTTATTGCTTAGTCTAGTACTCTTTATCTCTTTTGGCTAGTATAGGTTCCAGAATCAAAGAATTTTCAATGCCCTTTGATGAATCTGTCATAATAGTCCCTTCGATGGGCTACAATTTTTTCCAAAACATTTTTGTCTGAATTAAGAGGATTCGTAAAAAAAATGATTAGTTTTAAGTTGGCTGTCAACCCACTGCAACCCTCCACCTTTATCATGTTTGTGAAGGTCAAAGTGAGCAAGCTCACACGGAGTTAAATTTTAGTTTGTTTAATCCAATATGTTATACTGATTGCTCTTTATTAAGAACTATCTCAGGTGATAAAATGCACCACGGGGAATGACCCAAAATCGACCTTATGTTGGCCTGGTAACTTACTGGCTTCCTAGAGGATATCGAGGCCTCGTTACTAGATGCTTCAAACAACATGATGAATTGCTTCTTGTAGTCGTGTTTTGAATGAACTACTACAGTTTTGAGTTTGAAGGTTACATGACTGAATATGAAATTCTTATGGTTAGTGGTTACATAGAGCCAAAATGCTTTCTGATTATCCCTCAAGTGCCCATTTTCCTTAATGATCTGTGCCCCTCTCTCTCACACACACACAAAATGGATGAAAAAAGTACACCTGAAGCCGTATTCGCATATGAAACCAAGTTCTTGAATGTCTGTTAAACGAGCTGTGTCTGTTATGCTGTGTTTTCTCTTGAGTTCATTTGCCACTTCCACAATTGTATCTCAACCACGTGCATCTAAAGCACCTTTTACTAAGATCAATGTAGTTGTATGTAAACCAAGAGCTATAGCATAACAACAACAACAACAAACCTAGTGTGGGTCTCATAGGTGGGATTTGGGAAGTGTAGTGTGTATGCAAACCTTACTCCTACCTTGTGAAGGTAGAGAGGCTGTTTCCTATAGACCCTCGGCTCAAGAGAAACATGTAAAGAAAATAATCCATGTAAAGAGAAGCAGTAACGATAGTCAAAAAATAAAATAACTGAAGCAACACCAAGAGCAATAACATAAAAAGGGTAGCCCAGTGCACTAAGCTCCCGCTATGCACGGGGTCCGGGGAAGGGCCGGACCATAAGGGTCTATTGTACGCAACCTTACCTTGCATTTTTGCAAGAGGCTATTTCTACGGCTTGAACCCGTGACCTCCTGGTCACATGGCAACAACTTTACCAGTTACGCCAAGACTCCCCTTCTCCAAGAGCAATAGCATGATGAACCAAAAAGTCTCCACGGCCTATTGTTAAGAATAATGAATTACTATCTTGTCTGCATTAATGACTGAATTATGCTGATTTCTCACATCATATATCAAATATTGGACCTATTACTAACAGGTTATTGATGCATTTCCATAAAGATGTTAGTCCTCTGACTCCAATGCAACCTAACTCATCAACTTTTGATGTAGGTGAGATGAATATGTCAAATTTATGATGGATGTCCCACATCACATGGGAGTTAAGAGATCACAGCTCCAGGAGTAAATAACCAATTGTTGTAGGTGAGATGAATGCATCCAATTTATGGTGAATGTATCAGAACACATGGGAGTTTATAGATGACTCGCGTGTTTAATGTAGAGAAATTATTAAAACAAATTGTGAATTCAGTTAGAGATGATTTACGCGAGAGTCTTGATATGAATGAACTGCAGAATCTAGTTCGTGAGACTTTGTATGAAAAGAAGTATTTGCTTGTTTTAGATGATGTGTGGAATGAGGACACAATGAAGTGGGATGACTTGAAGAAATTGTTGATGGTGGGTGCTTTTGGAAGCAAGATTCTTGTGACTACGAGGAATGAGGCAGTAGCTTCGATAATGGGGACGATTCCTGCATACTGTTTGAAGGGTTTATCAAGTGAAGATTGTCTGACTGTGTTCTTGAGAAAGGCCTTTGAACAAGGTCAAGAAGTGCTATATCCAAATCTCGTCGGGATTGCATCAGATATAGTGCAGAATTGTGAGGGAAATCCCTTACTCTTAATGACTTTAGGATCTTCATTACACATGGAAACTAACGAATGGGAGTGGCATGAAGTTAAAAATCATGAGATGTGGAACTCAAAGCAGAATGACAATATTTTACCTGCATTAAAAGTGAGCTACGAGCGATTACCATCTAATCTAAAAGTTTGTCTTGCTTACTGCTCAGTATTTCCCAAAGGCTGTGTGATTGAAATAGATAAACTGATACAGTTGTGGGTAGCAGAAGGTCTCGTTAGTAAGTCTAATGAGTCAGAAGATCTTGAGCACATTGGGATTCAATATTTCCAAGAGTTATTGTCGAGATCCTTTTTTCAAGACGTTGAAGAATATCGTTCTGTGTTTACCTCACTCTGTAAATTGCATGACCTTGTACATGATCTTGCACTGTCAGCAGCAGGGGTTGAATTTTGTACCGTAAATTCTCACACGCAAATCATTTCTGATGAGGCCAGGCATGTGGCATTTTCTGACTATGATTTGTCAGCAGCGGAACTGCCAGCATCCCTTCTCAATAACCAGACATTGAGGACCATATCCTTCTCTGTTGATGGAGTAGGACCGATGAGTACAATGTTCATCGAGAACTGCATAGCAAGATTCGTGCAACTTAGGGTGCTAGATATAAGTCATTCATGTTTCGATGAGCTGCCTCGCTCTGTTGGCGAATTGAAGTACTTGAGATATCTTGACATAAATTCCAATGGCAGCATTAAAGAATTACCTGATTCGATTAACAAGTTACTGAGCTTACAGACACTTCGACTTTCTCATTGTGCACAACTTGAAGGATTACCTAAAGATATAGGAAATTTGATCAGCCTAAGACACTTGCATATAACCACCAAGCAAACATGTTTTCCTGATAAAGCAATTGGCTGTTTATCATCTCTTCGTTCTTTGTATATTCATAGCTGCACGAATCTCGTATCTTTGTCTGAAGGCCTGCAATATCTGACTAGCCTTCGCACGTTGGCAATTATTGGTTGCCCAAGACTGACCTTTTTCCCAAGTACTATGAAACACCTTACTGCTCTGGAGAATCTGTTGATCGTTGACTGTGAAGAGCTTACATTGTTGGAGTGGCAAGATATTGAAGGACTTAGGATGATCCGGTCATTGGTTATTGGAGGCTTACCCGAATTGGAGTCAAAAGATGTTCAACGCCTCGGGAACCTCCAGATGTTGGTGCTTGCAGGGTTACCACAGTTAGTTGCTTTGCCCCGATGGCTTGAAGGTGCAAGTGCGACTCTACAGTACCTGAGGGTGGAAAGGTGTCCCAATTTTGCAGCATTGCCAAAGTGGCTGGAAAATCTAATCGCACTTGAAAAACTTGAAATTTCCAAGTGCGGTAAGTTATCTTCATTGCCCGAGGGGATGAGTTGCCTCACGAACCTGAAGGTACTGAGGATCGACAAATGTCCAATCTTAAGTTCAGAATCCGAAGGCACTCATATTTCTGAGGCTCGTATCAACAGAAAACTGATTCAATGATCCAACTATCTGTATGGACCCTTGTGTTGCTTCCTTCATGGATAATCATGTACTGTTTAATGTTATGCCTTGAGTAGTATCTTTGCCTATTGTTTATACTTTTAGCCTTTTGCATCTGATAATCACGTAAAGCACGTGGCGTCATCACAGCCAGAGGTACTCTAAAATATATCTAGGCATGATGAGTACTAGTTTCTTTCTGAATGTATTGGTAAAGATTATGCTATGTCTTAAAGAGAGAACTTGTACTGGTTCCTTGTAGCTAATAGAGCCCGGTAGTCTGTATGTACAGACTGTAATATCTCGTGCAGCCAACCACCGGACTGCTTGCTTTCTGGATTATTTTATTTAGTTTAACCATCCAGCGTCTGACACCTTAGACGGGAGAGATGCTGGGTATATAAGTAGACATGCCTTAGATTTTTGTGAGGCATTTTAAAGCCGTGCGGTCCTAGGCCCAAAAAGGATAATATCACTAGTGGGTTGGGTTGTTACATATAGTATCAACGTCACTCCGCGTGCAACCTTGAACATAAAGGGGGTGTATGTGACACTGTAGGCGAATCTCACATCGACAAAACAAGGGAGAGATGCTGGGCATATAAGTAGACACGCCTTAGACTTTAGTGATGCGTTTTAAAGCCGTGCGGACCTAGGCCCAAAGCAAACAATATCACTAGTGGGCAACGCTGTTACAACATCCGTAGCCCACTAGGCTCGATTAATCTTGATTGCATGGGGTAGGCTATCTAACCAATCAAGTTCATCAGTACCATGACTCTTCTTTCATCTTCGATTTAATTTGTAAATAGGTATACTCCTTCCAAGGAAAAGCTCAAAGGATCAGGAAAGTTGATGGTACCATCAGATTTGGAACCAAGAGAATACATGATTAAGCGGAAGGGGAGCCTTGACGTAACTGATAAAGTTACTGCCATGTGACCACGAGGTCACAAGTTCAAGCCGTGGAAACAGCCTCTTGCAGAAATGCAGGGTAAGGCTGCGTACAACAGACCTTTGTGGTCAGGCCCTTCCCGGGATCTCGCGCATAGCAGGAGCTTAGTACGTCAAGCTGCTTTTTTTTAGAATACATGATTAAGCACTTTATGACTTCTAGAGGAAACAAGAAAGGTATGTTACTACTTTTATTGGATATGTCATTCTTGTTCAGAATGAAAACTTAAAGAAACATAAAAACAATGGTAGATTTCACTACCCTTCTTCACACATGTGTTCACTTGATTGAGTATTACAAATTTGATCTTGAAAAGAGAAAAATCTATTCCTATTAAAACTTGTCTAGAAATTGACCTTTTCTGAGTATGCTCATTTCCTTCTGCTTATCTACGGACACGAACAAGACTAACATCATCGATGACAGGTCCACACATGTGACCGAAGTCATGTATCTTCGTGTGATAATATGGATTATAGAAAGCTATTGTTGTTCTACTCGTATCCGCCTGGAACTTGAAGCTTGCTTTCTTGTACCATCCTTTTCCACTTGATACAAAGGAAACTTCTGTCCTGGCCTTCCCCGCAAATGCTTGAACTGTCATAGATCCGTGGCAGTCATTGTTGGCATCGCCGATGGTGAAAGTCAGGTTGTAGAATTGTTTGGGGACTGTCCTTACGATCTGTGCAATGCCTGTTTCCCTTCCTCCTATCAATTCAACAGCTCCACATCCTGAAGGCACTAAGAAATGCTTCGAGTCGATGTATTTTGCTGGTTTTGCAAACTGAACCATCCATCCGGGGATTGGTGAGTACTTGTCTTGTTTTAGAGGCAGGACGAGCACCCCTGTCGAGAAGTTCTTGAATACATGAGGACCATTTTCAAATCCACCATTTTTCACCAAGTTACCTGCATACATTGTCCAAGAAAAGGTACTGCATCAGAATCTGATTTTGTATGCACCATTCTACTAAGCTGAGAATTTCACAATGTAGTAGGCACATTTGCACAAATGGCCTTTTTGAGGCCACTATTTAAGTTCCCTTGCAAGGTATAGGACTATGGTCGTAACAATTGGTTTGGGCGATTAGACAGTCTCCCTTGGTTGGGATTTAAGTTTGCTAGCAAGATTCTGGTCAAAGCCACACGACATTGTGGTGAGACGTATCATCCAACTACTTTTAAAGACGAAATTTAGCCCCCTGGACAAATGAGGAAGGATTTTAAAAAAGGGCAGTCAAGTCCCCGGAAGGTCCGGACCACAAGGGTCTATTGTATGTAGACTTACCCTGCATTTCTGCGAGAGGCTATTTCCACGGCTCGAACTCGTGACCTCCTGGTCATATGATAGCAACTTTACCAGTTACGCCAAGGAAGGGAGGGTTTAAAAAAATGGCCTATAAAAGGCCATATGGCGCAAATAATCCAATATATTGTAGGGTAAAAACTTACCTTTAGTATATGTTGCCGGGCTCATTTCCTTGATTGCAACATGGTCTATAAGTGGTCCACAAGTTGGATCTTCTTGGATGCCAGGGTTGTGAAATGTGACCTTAACAAGATCAGAATTTGCTTTGAAAGCCCAAGCATAAGTATCACCACCATCAGCACTATATAGTGTCTGAATGGGAAGATCACCCGACATTCCTGCAGCTGAGACAGTAAGGACCTCGTCTTGAGCACAAGTCCTGGTGGCTCCAAATGTGAGGGAATATGTTTTGTTTGGCTTCACTTTTACATATTGAGAGATAGAAGCCTCATTCCCTAACCGAACCGCGTGGGCCCCACGAGGGATCGGAAAGTAGAAGCCGCCCGGCTGGGGCCCACCGGATACCCATTCTACTATACCCTTTTTTTCCCATTTGGGCAAGGAGTATTTGCCAATGATCACTGTTTTCTTCATATTTGATGGTTTTGGCCCTTGTTCAAAGTCTCCATTTTGCAGTAAATCTGTGAAATATTACAAAAGAGATCAATATCATCTCTCAGCTAGCAGTATATTGGAGATAACATTCACCCAAATATTCTGAGTGATTAGTTATTTCAGGAAACAAATAGCTCAAGAATTTCATTTGCTGTGACTTATAGACCTACAAACTTGTTAAACCCATGCATACAGTCGATGTTGCTCAGACTCCTAAAAAATGCAGACGCGTGCGTGTGGGATCCTCCAAAAGCAGTGCATTTTTTGAGGATCCGACACGGAGGCGGCAACATATTTGGAGAGTCCGCACAACATATAGCATACAGTACAAAAATGCTGAAATGCAATCTTATTAGCTGAGGTCTAAAAGTTAGCTACAACCACAACTTGATCTATTTGCTACTCTTATAGTAGCAATGGCGAAGCTACGAATTTGGCTAAGAGTGTTCAACATTTAACTAATATGCATAAAAAGTAATATTAAGGTCACGGTTCGAACTGTGGAAGCAGTCACTAATGCTTGCATTAGGGTAGTCCGCCTTCATCACCAAAGGCGGACCTATGCTGTACTAAGAGGGGTCACCGGCCCCCTTAAAGTTCGACAAAAATTCCATATATACATATATATGTACTTAAAAAATAGTAATATATTAGTAGTGCGTACCCTATATACAAATCAGATTTTGGTTGAATCCAAAAGTGCACCCACGTTCAAATCCTAGGTCCGCCTATGTTCATCACACCCCTTGGGGTGCGACCTTTTGCGGATTCAACTTTAATACAAGTTGCCTTGTACACCAGGCTGCCTGTACACAGTATAATGTACCGGCAAAAGGTGTTCAACTGATTACCCATACGCACTACCAAATGACTCCTACGTATCAATAGCATCATTTTTTTTTTTTGGAACCCCAAGAAAACTCGCGGCCGCTACAACCTGCCCTTCGGGTGAGCACTCTATGCGCACCGGGTAAAATAACATTTCTAAGTACTACTCATCTTTATAGCAGCTAGAGTTGCTCACTTTTAATAACATTCAAGAAAGTAAAGAAGAATTTACATAAGAGTAGAACTTACCATCAAGATAAGGAGCAGATGTTGCAGAAGCAAAGCTGATGTACAAACAAAAAATGAGTACAAAAGAAAGAGAAAAAAGGGAAGCCATTTTAGTGCAAAAACTTAGTGAAAAAAGTAGTGTCAAATAGAATGAAGAGAAAAAACCAAGAACATGTCCTATTTAAAGATTAATGAAGGAAAGAACATAAAAGTTTAGTAAAGATAAGAATAAAAAGAAAAAGAAAAAGAAAAAGTGTATAGCCATTACATAGTGCCACTAAATTAGCCGTGAAATGTGTCGGGTTGTCTCATTTTCCTCTTTATTTGATTGAAAACTTGATATTATTTTATTAAGAAAAGAGCTTAACTTTTATGTACTTACAAAATATACTACTGTCAAACATCTCTATAACGGTTACTATCATTTATAACCATTATACAAAATATACTACTGTCAAACATCTCTACAGTCAACACTTTTTTATAACGGCTAAGTGTTTTTTGGAATCAAATTTCATCTTGTGTGTAATACATATTCTTTATAATAGCACTTCGCTATAGCAGCAAAAAAATGTCCGAAAACAAGGTTATTATACAGAGGTTTGACCGTAGTTTCTTACTCCCTCTGATCCAAAATAAGTATTTTTTAGCTGTTTTCACACAGATTAAGAAATTCACCTTTTAACATCAATTAGCAATTAAACTGACCATATTAATCTTTACTATCTCTTCACATAAATACTCCTAACACATACTCCAACATTATTTACTCCAAGGACAATGTAGGAAAAAAAATTAATTTATTCTTGAAATTTGGAAAAATCACTTATTTTGGACCACAAAAAAATGACTAAAAAATCACTTATTTTGGACCGAAGGGAGTATTATATCAGATTAACTATTGACCTACAACAACGAGAAGTTTTATTTTGTGACTCATAAAACTTACACTAGTTGTATGACGCTCTTTTTTGTCTCACAAATTTGTGGACCCCAATCTTATTCTTTTGGGTCCATAAAACTGTGAGACAAAAAAGTTACCTCATACAACTAGTGTCAGTTATACGAGACACAAAATAAAATTTACGTACAACAACCAATAGCATAGTAGTTTGATTTGACAACTTAAGAAACATAAAAACAACATATTATATTCAGTTAAACTATATGAATAGTGTAAAATCTTTTTACAATATATAGTGAGATAATTGGAAACTTCTTCCTCTTAACTAGAGGTGAGATAATTGGAATCTTTCTTCTGGTGGCGGAGCGAGGATTTTTATAAGTAAACACGCGAAACAAGTCAAGAAGATAAAATATATGCTATTTATGCATAATTTTTTTTTTAACCTTATAGATACAATGTAATTTTTCGGCGAACGGGATTCGAATGAACCCTCTTTCGATACCCTAGCTCTACTCCTGCCTTTCGCTTAACTAGAGGTTTCTGGTTCGCGCTCGAAAATAAAAAACTTCTTAGTAAAGAACATTTTACCCTCTTATGAGCTTACTCAGCGCAAATTTAAATTAGTTTTCCATGATTTCGGATACCAAATAATTAAAAAAATTATTAAATTCTCAAACGAGTCAAATACAAGCCAAGAACGTGGCTTACCTAAAAAGTCTTAATTAGTTGCCGTAATTTCCTCTGTGTCACTTGGAATAATTGAAAAATGTAGATTTCAATGAAGTTTCATTTTTGTTTATTCTTCTACTTCACATGATATCTTAACTTAGCCTTTGACTTATAATCTAATGAAATGAATCTGTACAGACAAGTACAAACTGACTTTTCATTTATAATTTATTTTCATTAATTGATAGAACATGTTTGCTTAATACCCTTTGAATTTTATTAATTATTAAATATAAGTTAGGGTCCCTTTAAGTTATGGTTGATATTTATGATTTGCATGTGAACCTGAAAAATACATTCTGCTTATCATTTTTTTCCATTGTTAATTAATTGATAAGCAAATATTTATAATATTATATACCAACGGGTGAAAATTGAATAGTATAGAGTATCCTAACAAATTCATAAAATTTATACTCCTCGTCATCGGGGGCGGATCTAGACTTAAGCCAGTGGGTTCCCGTGAACCAGTAGCTTTTGCCAATATCATGTATTTATATTAAAAAAATTATTAACTATCTATAAATACATAATTGTGAACCCAGTTATTATTGTACATATAACCAAATTAGTGAGCATTTCTGTATCATTTTCGTAATATTGAGAAATTCAGTGCATAAACAAGAAAGCAGGATACCAACAAGGAGTGAAAGGTTAATTTACATATGCTCACTAAGTTTTATTCACTATTGCAATAAAGTCATAAAATAAATTTTTATTTACTCACTGTTATAATAAAGTTACAAAACTATTATTCACATAAAATATTTGAACTTTAATTATAACAATAAAATTACAAAATTTTACCCGTTATAATAGTATACTTAGATTATGTTGTTATAGTGGAAAAAATTTAGCTACTTTTACTGTTAGTGAGTAATTTGGTTAATAAGTTCGGTGATTTACTATTATACTAGGTAAAATTTAATTGTTTTAATGTGACAGAAGTTATTTTTTTAATTTTATTTCAATAGTGAATAAAAGTTACGTGAAATTAACCCGAAAAGTGAGTTTTCTCACGTGACAATATCAAGATTTTACGTAGGATTTGCATTATGTGGAATTTTTTCTAGAATGTTAATATTTCTTTTTAACTGAATACAAACAAAGAAAAAAGAAGGCAAAATACCTTACCACCTCCCTAAACTTGTCACGAATTATTAGTTACAATCTTAAACTATTTGTGATTTTAATTACCCCTTCAACTAGGCCTTTTGAGAGTCATTACCCCCCTGGACGCTGATGTGACAAATTGTGTGAGTGCACTCGCCTGCCACACGGATTTTTCTGTATATGTGGCATTTTTTTGAAAAATAAAATATATTTTTACCTTTTTAAGTATATTACTTTTTTAGATAATTTATTTCGAATACAATTTATAATAAAACTTGAATAGAACTATATTATTTAGGCTAAAAAAATGTATTTGGCTAAAAATAATAAAGTTTTATTTAATTTTTTTTTAATTTGACCTGAAAATAAATATTTATACAATTAAAATAAATAGTTAAGACATCTAAAAAGTTATAAAAATACATAATTTGAAATTAATTGTGTGGCAGGCGAGTGCACCCACACAATTTGTACCGCAAATAGTTTACGGCTGTAACTAATAATCCGTAATAAATTTAGAGGAGTGATTAGGTATTTTGCCAAAAAAGAAATAAATTCTAAAATCCAACTTGTCCCCTTTGGTACGCCGGTTGGTACGGCAAAGCGCGGTGCCCATTTCACTTGCATGTGCGATCATAAGCTTCCTTGATTATAATTTGGTCTCTACGCACTCAATTTTTATTTTTTTTAAAATTCCTTTTCACACTTATTGTCATTTGTTAAATTTTTTGTCTAATGAATCTTATTCCTGCCGTTAGAAAAATTCTCATTTTTGTCCCATTAACTCATGACAAAATTCAAATCTAAGAGTAATTTTAAATTTAAACGATAAATTAAAAAAAAAAACAGTCTAGTGCACAAAGTATCCTGCATTCATGCAGGGCCTGGGAAAAAGTCACACCCAAAGGGGCAAGGGCAGCTCAACAAATTTGGTGGCCTAAAGCCAAATTTCGGCCTTAGTTTTAAACATACATAAAAATTAAGCACTATTCCAAAAGTTTTTTTTTTCTTTCCTTTTTATAATTTTTTAAGAAAATAGTAATATACACATATAACAATATAAGTAAATGGGGCCCCTCAAGAGTTGGGGGCTAAAGCAACAGCCTTAGTGGCCTCTCCCTCTAGCCGGCCCTGCCAAGGGAGTGTAATGCAGGTAGCCTACCCTGATGCAAGCATCATCGACTGATTTCACGGCTCGAACCCGTATCATATAGGTCATACAAAAACTACATCGTTGCTCCAAAGTTCCCCTTTAAATTTGGACGATAAATATAGAACTCTTTTTCTCAAAGATTTTGGTCAAGTCGAGTCCACCCAATTTTAAGTGTTTATGCTCAAGTTAAAGGTTTTTTTGTAGTTGAGAAACTGAAGATTTTATTGAAAATATACTAAAGTTATTCCATACTATTACATGCCACAGTGATGCCACCCAACTTGATGATGAAGTTTTAAATGTTGGCTCTACGCCAATCTCGCTACATGAAATGTTCCAAACTGAGTTCAATCCATGGGAAGGTCTCGGTTATTCTTCATCATCTGCAATAATCATGGAGGCAATGATAACTAACACTTTGACAATAGAGGAGCAACTCGCAAACCTGACAAAGGCGATTGATGTCTTAACAAAGTATGCTCAAGATCAAGATATCTGTATCGCAAAATTGACAGGCATAGTTGAAAGCATGATGGATGGAGAATTAAGTCATGCACCTGGAAAGCTCCCTGAAGTCCACGGGAAGGTTGATCTTCCAACAAAACAAGTGTCATCCTCCAAGAAGTTTATGTCTCCTCCAAAGGATCAACTCCTATCGAACAATTAAAGGAATTCATTATGGGAACTATCAAAGATAAGTATGAGGTCACTTCAAAGTCTTCTCTCACGTACACGAAGCCTTATACTACAAGAATCGATAGCTTGAAGATGCCTGCCGGCTATCAACCTCCCACATTTCAACAGTTCGATGACAAGGTAAATTCAAAGCAACATATCGCGTACTTTGTTGAGACATGCAATAATGCAGGGACTTATGGAGATTACCTTGTCAAGAAGTTCGTCCGCTCACTAAAAGGGAATACTTTTGATTGGTACACCGACCTCGAGGCTGGATCCATTTATAGTTGGGACCAATTAGAGCAAGAGTTTCTCAATCGCTTTTATAGCACGAGGCGTACTGTGAGCATGGTGGAACTTACGAACACTCGCCAACGAAAAGATGAACCAGCTATTGACTTTATCAACCTATGGAGGAATGCAAGCATTAACTGCAAAGATATGCTAAGCGAAGCTTCTAGCATAGAGATGTGCATCCAAGGAATACATTGGGGACTTCGTTACATCTTGCAAAGAATTAAGCCCAGGACATTTGAAGAACTTGCCACCCATGGTCATGATATGGAGTTGAGCATGGATTCTGTGGGAAGTGAAGGGCTGCCCATCTACGAACCTCGCAAGGGAAGAGATAAGATAGAAGTCAAGAAATGGAGTAAGTTTATACCCAAGAATGAAAGCAAGGAATCCATGAACGTCAATGCCTCTCCTTTGAAGTTTACTACCAAGGTGAGCATGAAATAGAGTATGAAAACAACTTCCTCTCAAGACAATGCAAATCGAAAGTTGACTCTCAAAGAGATGCAAGAAAAGGAATACCCATTTCTAGACTCTGATGTGCCTGCAATATTTGAAGAACTCCTCGAGCTAAATCTTATTAAGCTGCCAGAGATGAAGCGGCTAGATGAAGCTGGAAAAAGCAATGACCCGAATTACTACAAATACCATCGACTTGTAGGTCACCCTCTTGAGAAGTGCTTTATCTTCAAGGACAAAGTTATGGATTTGGCTCGTCAAAAGAAGATCGAGCTCGAAGACAAAAAGGCAAGCACAAACCATGTGTCCATTGCCTTTGGCTCATTCGATCATATTGAAATATGCACTTGTGAAGGGAATAAAGATGAAGAATTGTTAGAGGATGACAAAGTCCGAGTTGATCAATTCGATGAAGAAGGTTGGACCCTGGTGACTCATCGAAGATATCGTACATTGAGTCCGCCAAAAAGGATCAACGAAGCAACATACAAGGAATAAGATGGTGAGAAAACCAAAAAAGCAACAAATGGTTAAGAACCCAAAGAAGGTGGAGATAGAGACACACAATCACTAAAAGCCACGCCACTCGGTGACTTTGGGATAATTTTTTCCGAGTTGGTTTCGCATGAGGACATCTGACGATGATGATAAGGCATTGTGTTGTAATACTGATAAAGAAGAAGATGAAAAGAACGAAGTCACGTCAACACTGTCTCTGTCATTGTCCAATAGTCTTGTTGAGCCCTCCTTCCAAGAAGCACATGTCTGTAATGCAAAAATAATCTTCATTGAAGACGATCTCCTACTTGGTGAGACACCACACAATCGCCCTTTGTTTATGGTGGGTTTTGTGCTCGAGTGGAGGATAAACAGAATCTTGATAGATGACGGATCTGCAGCTAACATTCTTCCCATTCGAATAATGAAAGAACTCGGCATCTCAACTAAAGAATTTTTTGAAAGTCGACTGATGATTCAAGGATTCAATCAAGGGGACAAAGGGCCATAGGAGCTATCAAACTAGAAATCACCATGGGAGATATGCAATCAAATGCATGGATGCATGTGATTGACGCAAAAACTTCATACAATTTGTTGCTTGGCAAGTTGTGGATACATGAGAACAAAGTTGTCCCATCAACTTACTACCAATGTTTAAAATATAATAAAAATGGAGTCGAAAAGAAGATAGTTGTTGAAGACAAGCAAGTAAGCAGAAGGAAAGACTAAAGAAGCTCTAAAGAATAGCATCAAGGTCTCCATCTATATCTGCAGTCTATGGTCAAATTCCAAAGGCGAACTTAAATCATAGGCGGGCGGCTTCAAATTTTCCATTCGTGATAACCCAACACCAAATCCTGGTTCGTTACAACCTTCAAATTGTTTGTGACGTACTACAAATCTGAAATCCGTCAAGCTCAAGCTCTCAAACTTCTTGAACCATCGTCTGTGAGGAGAAGAATCAGTGGACTACATCTCTTTAGATCTAGAGATATTTTAGAGATTGTAACTCCATCATTTGAAATCGAATATAATATTTTTCGCTATATTTCTTGTCTTGATTATTATTTTTCAGGAACGAAATTTAGTTGTTACAAATTTTGGCAGAACTCTATTGTGGTTTTCAAGACATGCAAAAAATTATTTAATCCATACAAAATTTGGGTTAAATTCTAAATTACTTTGGGTCAAATAATTAATTTGGACTTTACAAATTAAATAAGTCCATTTTAATATTTTTAAGCCCAAGGTCCATTTCATCTTAAGGCCTAGACTATGCCATGTGTCATGGCATATCCAGTCAAACTCTAGGCCAATAAGGTGATGTCACATGTTAAATGATATGGAAATCCAAGTCAAAAAAGCAAGAACCAACCACAAGTCGCCAAGTGGCTAAAATGACATGGACGAATCAGAATCAAGCAAAAAAGTCCTTATATAACTGGACTGTCCATCCTCTACAACTATAAATAGAGGGGTTACATAACTCTCAAAGGACATTCTGAGTTGGAAAAGAGCATTTCGCAATTGGTGAAGGCATCCGCAAACAGAGAGATCAATCATCAAGAGCATAGTTCTTCACCAAAGGAGTGAACAACGGAGTTCTTCTCGGAGATCAACTCGTAACAACAAAGTGCTGCTTGATGCTCTTGGCGATTAAATATATCACTAGGAGGTCTGCATCATCCTACATTTGAGAAAGATGCTTCTCAAGCCCTCGAATCACGGAGAATTTTTAGAGAGGAGAATCAAGGGATACATAGAATTGTACTCACAAATATTTATCAATAAAATCACTTTTTATTCATATTATTTTTGTTGTAGTTTATTTTTTGTATTACAAGAATTTGTTGCAAACAAATTTTGTCACGCCTAGTGGGACCAATTCCGCCCTTCATCTCTCCTTCTTGCAAGTTGAAAACTACAAACTTCAGATCTACTGCTATAATGGCCTTCCGCAAGTGTGATGTTTCATGCAAAGATGCTACTGTTGCCGCATCCGCTGAGTTCAATCATGTTGGCCCAATCACTCAAAGCAAGTTCAAGGCTAGTGGCTTGGATGGATCCGAATACTTCGCCTCCTTGGATATGGCAAAGAAGAGCAGATCTTATATGACGTTCGTAACAACAATCTCTGGGGGCAACACCACATTCTCGCTGTTCGACGAACTTTCTCAAACAACCTCAGACCTTGGCGGATTTGAGGATTTGGTGGATTATTCTGTTTCAACGAAATTCAATGCCTTGATGACTTTCCGCTACCAATTATTGAACTCATGGTTGACGCTACAACAGGGCATGAAGCTATGTCATTCATGGATGGGTCCTCCGGATATAATCAAATCAGAATGTCTCCAAAAGATGAAGAGTGTATTGCTTTCTGAACTCCAAAAGGGATATATTGCTACAAAGTGATGCCCTTAGGTCTGAAGATGCAAAACATCTTTGACGACATGCTTCATAATAGGGTTTAATGCTACGTCGATGACTTGGTGGTGAAGACAAAGAGTAGGCGTTACCACCTTGAAGACCTTCGAATTGTTTTTGAAAGGTTAAGAAAATTTGACTTGAAGATGAATCCACTCAAGTATGCATTTGGAGTTACCTCAAGAAAGTTTCTTGGCTTCATTGTGTGTAATCGTGGAATTAAAGTTGATCCTGCAAAGATTGACACCATTCAAAATGCCCAAGCCAACAAACTTTAGAGAGCTTCGAAGTCTCCAAGGACACATAACATTTATCCGGAGGTTCATCTCTAATCTTGCCGGACGGTGTCAAACCTTCAATCATCTATTGAGGAAGGATATCCCTTTTTATTGGTATCAGTCATGTCAAAATGCTTTTGAAAGCATAAAAAAATACTTGCTGAATCCACCTGTGTTAGGGGTGCCAATGCTTGGGAAGCCATTGATACTCTACATCGTGGCACAGGTATGTTCACTCGGAGCACTACTTGCTCAAGAGAATGAGGAAGGAAAGGAACACGCCTTGTACTACCTTAGCCGAACTCTTATAGGAGTTGAGATGAACTATACACCTGTTGAGAAAATATGCTTAGCGTTACTTTATGCGATAAAGACGCTAAGGCATTATTTTGAAGCATACACCATCAAACTCATCTCTCGAGCAGGTCCAGTGAAATTCGTGATAACTCAACCTGTTCTTTCTGGATGCCTAGCAATATAGTCCATATTGTTTAACCAATATGAGATCATATACACACCTCAAAAAGTTGTGAAAGGACAAGCACTAGCCAATTTTCTAGCTAATCACCCTCTTCCAGTGGAATGGGAGCTTTCGGATGAGTTTCCAGATGAAGACATTTTGTTCATCGAAGAGTTTCCACCACGGACAATTTTCTTTGATGGATCTTCACGTCGTAACAATGTGGGGCAGGTGTTGTATTGATCTCTCCAGAAAGACAAATCTTGCCATTCTCCTTTGTTTTAGGTGAAACATGCTCCAACAATGCCGCAGAGTACCAAGCTTTGATCGTCGGTCTCGAAATGGCATTAGAAATTAAGATTCTACAGTTGGAGATCTACGACGACTCTAAGCTGATCATCAACCAACTTTTGGGAAGTTACGAGGTAAAGAAGTAAGATCTATTGCCATACCATCAATACGCTTTTGGTTTACTTGAACAATTTGACCAAGTGTTCTTAAACCACGTCCAAAGAGAAGAAAATTGCAAGGCTGATGCTTTGGCTAACTTGGCCACGATGATGGCACTTGGAGAGAATGAGTCAACAAAGGTATATGTGTGTCATCGATGGGTTATTCCTAGACTTCTGGATCTTCAAATCAACAAAAGCCATCATACGTCTGTTCTAGTGATTGAAGAAGAAGATTAGAGGCAACCACTGATAGAGTACCTTGAACATGGAAAGTTACCTGAAGATCCGCAACAAAGAACAGACATCAAACGAAGAGAACCACGATTCATCTTCTATAAGGGGACATTGTTTCGCTGCTCTTTTGAAGGATTATTCTTGCGATGTCTTAACAAAGAAGAAGCCCACCAAGCGATGGAGGAAGCACATTCTAGCTCATGTGGAGCAGACCAATCTGGTCCCAAGATCCATTTTCGCATCAGGAGGATGTGCTACTACTAGGAGACAATGGTGAAGGATTGCATGGATCATGCCAAAAGATGTCAAGCGTGTCAATTTCATGCCAACTACATCCACCAACCTCAAGAGCCGCTTCACCCAACTGTAATTTCATGGCCTTTTGATGCATGGGGACTTGACGTTGTTGGACCACTTCCAAAGTCATCAAAGGGACAGATGTACATATTGGCTGCTGCGGACTACTTCTCTAAATAAGCTGAAGTTGTTGCACTCAAGGAGGTGAAAAAGGAAATCGTTGTCTATTTTATCAAGTCATATATAATTTTTAGGTACGGTATACCAAGATACATAATCACTGATAATGTAACGCCATTTGACAACAAGCTCGTGAAGAGTCTGTGCAAGAAGTTCGGTTTCAAACAACATAAGTCTTCAATTTATAATGCACCCGCCAACGGCCTTGCTGAAGCTTTTAACAAGACGCTTGGTAACCTTTTGAAGAAAGTTGTTGCAAAGAACAAGAGAGACTGACATGAGAAAATTGGTGAAGCTTTGTGGGCATACCGGACAACCTTCAGAACTGCTACACAAGCAACTCCTTACTCTTTGGTATATGGCGTGGAAGCAGTCCTTCCATTGGAGCAACAAATTCCATCATCGCGGATCGCAATCCAAGAAGGACTCATGTCTGAAGAGAATGCTCAACTTTGCCTAGCAGAGTTAGAGGCATTGAATGAGAAAAGATTAGAAGCGCAACAAAAATTGGAGTGCTATCAAGCTCGACTAGCTAGAGCCTTCAACAAGAAAGAGAGGCCACGATCATTCCAAGTGGGAGACTTAGTCCTAGCTGTTCGGCGACCCATAATCCTCAACAAACGCATAGGCGACAAGTTTACCTCAAAATGGGATGGGCCATATGTTGTGAAATAAGCCTATTCAAGTGAAACATACAAAATCGTTGATAAGGATGGTCTTAGAGTTGGTCCAATCAACGGAAAATTTTTGAAGCAGTACTTTCCATGAAAGTCACCGACGCTCCTCGACGTACGAACCTAAACTGCAAGTCATGGCGCTCCTCGACGTACAAGCCTAAACTACAAGTCATGACGCTCCTTGATGCATGAGCCTAAACTGCACGTTGCTACACTCTTGGCCCGCATGAGTCTAAACTGTGTACGGCCCAAAAAAACAATAAAGAAGTCCACTAGGTTGAAAACCTCACAAAAGGCAGCCTAGGCAAAAATTTGGACATAAAAAAGAAAAAAAAAGAACTCACCCCTCTGAACTACGTTGTGACTTGATCCTCTTCATCGAGGTACATAGGCAGCTTAGAGTTTCATTCTAAGTTCAGTTGCATGAGTTTAAAAAAGAAAAAGGTTTGGCTTATGGGATCATCACATTAACTCTTTCAAGTATGGAGACATATATAAATACGAGGAAGAAGACAATTTGCATTGAAGCGTAAAAGATATTTTATTGCTTCAATCTTACAAAGTTGATACATCCAAAAAATGTGGAGATGAAAGGAATTAGACATTATCCTATACAAAAGCCTAAGTAATGAAAATGATCGTAAACTAGGCTTTGTTACTGGCGTCTTGAATGCTTTTCTGAGTTTGTATAACGTCCCCACATTTAATACACCACTCGCGATGTACGTCTCTCATGTTCAATATTTGTGACGATCTCTTGACCATGGGTCCTGTTGTTAGGCCTCGAGCAGGATGTTGCTTCTCTTGTGAAAGTGTTGGTTAAAGGTCCCATATGTAAGAAGTTGTCTCTCTTTAGAAAAAACCTTCAATCATCGTGGGAGCCGCCATTTATGAACTTCAAGACTATCAACAATTCAAGTGCAACAATTGGCGAAGGGGTGGCTTCGCATGACGATCTACTATAATAATTTTTTCTTTTTCATAGAGATTTTGCGTGCTCAAAACTTCAACATATCCGCATCCTGTATGATATCTCAGTCGGATATTCGGACCCTTTGAGCTCCTTTGCAAGTCTGCAAAAGAAATAAACAAAGAGATAAGATTTGTGATGATAGTCGAATCCATTACAAGGCTGTAGAATCAAATTCAAAAATATTTGTTAGGCTAACTAAGAATGAATGGAGCTTCATCTTCAACAAGATTATAGTTCCCGACGTCTGAATTTCATAGGATCAAACTGTTGGTGATTTCGACGCTCCTAGTTCAAGATACAGTTTTTCTAGCCGAAAGCACGCAAAACTGAAAGTTCCCTGTGGTCAGTTCGACTATCAATATTTTTCTGTTTCTAGCCCGAGAGGTGTTCCGGGATGAAATTTCTATGTGTTGCAGCTCTATGATTTGCTTTCCAATGGCGCAAACGGATTGCAGTTTTGACACTCCTAGCTCAAGTTATGAATTTTTCGACAAAGGTGCAGAGAGCTGAAAAGTTAGCTTGGCAGACGTGTGGAACAGCTTTAAAAAATCGTACCGGTCTACCTAGAGAGTGTTTTACCCTGAAATTTGGATATGTTGAAGCTCTGAATGTTCAGTTTTTAATGATATAACTCATTTATGATCCGGACCCTTATAGTGTAGCTCAGAGCAGGAACTTTTCGGTAAGCATGCGCAAGTCTGAAAAGCAAGTTCAACAGACATTAGGAGCAATTTCAAACTACTGTTGCAGGCAACCCGAAAGGAGTTCGTCCATGATATCTTCAAGTATTGCAGAAATTGTAGTTTTCTTTCCAACATTACAAGTGGAGCACTATTCCAACACTTGTAGTTTGAGATATGAATTTTTCCACCAAAGCGTGCAAAGCTGAAAAGCAATTTCGCGGACAGATGAGTCAAGTTCAGAAAGTTGCTGCGAACAATCTGCTAGGAATTCTTCTATGATATCTTGAGGATTTCATTATATCTGAGTCTTCTTTCCAATGGCACAGACGGCTCACGATTTGGGCATTCCTAGTTTGAGATATCTACGTTTTGATGACATCATATAGTGCTATAAAGTCAAAATGTTCGATATGTATACTAGCTTCAAAAGTTGACTCCGGCTAATCCTCAAGGAATTTATCCGTGAATTCTTTAAAGGATCTAACTTTTCAAGTTTTGATTCTTTGAAAGTAAGAAGCTTCAGATGTCATCGCTCCTACATCAAGGAATTAATAATTTTGCAAAGGTTCGCCAAGCACTCGCCCGCCAAGGATGAAATATGGTCGCTCGAGCTCCAAGCCTCTTTCTTGCCAAGTCGCAAGGCTGAGATGCACCATGTTCTCGCTCGTATGTTGCAAAGTGGGGATATGGCTCGTCGATCAAGCTCTCTTAGAAATACTCTAAATTTCTCTCGTCAAGCTGCAAGAAGGGATATACCAAGTTGCTGTTGTACTCTCTTGAAAACCTGCAAAAATAAGAAAAGATTTTGGAGACCTAAGTGCCAGCAAGATAACTTTTTTGCAGATACGGTGTGAGTAGCACGACGATCAGCTTGATTGATGGATATCGGTGCCATAACATGATGTTTCTGCTTCTACAGATACGATGCCAGTAGCACAGTGCTTCGATTCGGTATGATGGACATCGAGGCTGATAACGCTATCTTCCAAATCAACATGGGAAACATTATGAAATATAGTTTAATTCATCATGAGGAATAGCAGTGCAGTACGCCTAGTCCTCTCCAATTTGGATGTTGATCGGAAGTCCCCAATGGTACAAGATGAACAACTTTACATCGCAAAATCGAGCATCTTCTACTAGAGCAAGCGTCGTACATCCCTGCTGTTGTGTTGTCCCTGAATACTTTGTCGTCATTAAAAAATTGAGTTAGCGCCTGCTAATCTAAATCGCATGGCCCCTCCGTGTAATCAAGATGGTTGCGGCATGACTCTTCTCTATAATCATTGGGGTTGCGGCACGACTCCTATGTGTAACCAATGCGGTTAAGGATGGCTCATGCATAAGTAGCCTGCTATTGTTTTGTATTACAAATCTACAAGAAGAAAAAACATAGTAGTACGTTGCAAAAAAAAAAAAAAAAAATTAAGGCCAGAACAGGAAATAAAAAGAAGCAAAGATATTATGCCCAAAAAAAAAAAAAACAGATTCTTGGCTAGAGATTTTGAAGACTGCGATTTTCTTGTCCTAGCTTGTGGTGATCCTGTTCTTCTCATGTGTTTTGAGGGCCCAATTCTTGTCTATTTATAGATTCTTAAGGGCGGTGTTCCCAGTCTAATTAGAAGTGCATGAGCTGTAAGTTTCTTAAAGTGATAAAAATTTATTTCTTTAAGGAATCAAAATTATTACAATTCTTGAATGTGTCTCAACGTGCATTAATTTTGGGCTTGGAAGCAGGTAAGACAAATCATATTTCAATAATATAATATTGACTTTGGATATTTATCCATTTAGCATTACAAGAAATCGAGAGTCAATCCATTCAAACCACACTTTGAAATAAGCCTCAAGAAAATACTGGATTCATAGGATTGTGTTATTCACCGGTACTTCAAACCCCGTCATCAAAACTCGACAAGTCTATATTACGATAAAGCTTGAAGTAGGGGCATTTGTAGACATAAAAAAAAATTATTTAATTCATATAAAATTTGGATTAAATTCTAAATTACTTTGGGTCGAATAATTAATTTAGACTTACAAATTAAATAAGTCCATTTTAATATTTTTAAGCCCAAGGTCCATTTCATCTTAAGGTTCAGAATATGTCATGTGTCATAGCATATCCAGTCAAACTCCAGGCCAATAAGGTGACGCCACATGTTAAATGATGTGGCAATCCAAGTCAAAAAAGCAAGAACCAACCATAAGTCGCCAAATGGATAAAATGACATGGGCCAATCAGAATCAAGTAAGAAAGTCCTTATGTAACTGGACTGTCCATCCTCTACAGCTATAAATAGAGGGGTTGCATAACTCTCAGGGGACATTCAGAGTTGGAGAAGAGCATTCCGCAATTGGTGAAGTCATCCACAAATAGAGAGATCAATCATCAAGTGCATAGTGCTTCAACGAATGAGTGATCAACGAATGAGTGATCAACGAAGTTCTTCTCGGAGATCAACCCATAACAACAAAGTGTTGCTCGACGTTCTTGGCGATTAAATATATCACAAGGAGGTCTGCATCGTCCTACATTCGAGAAAGACGTTCCTCAAACCCTCGAATCACAGAGAATTTTAGAGAGGAGAATCAAGGGATACATAGAATTGTACTCACAAATATTTATCAATAAAATCACTTTTTCTACATATTATTTTTAATGCAGTTTATTTTTCGTATTACGGAAATTTGTTGCGAACACTATAATAAATTTTAAAGAAGAATCTTCGTCTTTGTCTGCCAGCACCTTGGTCTCAACAAGAGGAGGAGAGACTGCCATATAGACTAAATGATCCATGTTAGACTGATTGATTGCCTTCTTGGCGAGTAAGTGGGCTACTTCATTTTCTTCCCTGAACTGTGCATAATCCTTGGCTTTCCCATTCCAGATATTAATAACATGCAATCATAAATTAAGGTACCGTAAGTAGGACATCCATGCTTCAAGTATTTTATTAACTTAGTTGAGTCAATTTCCACTTCCAGTGGTATGAGATTCATTTGCATAACCACTTGGAGATCTTGTTTGAGTGCCAGGAATTCTGCTTGCAAAAGAGAAATAGCTTTGGAATAATCATGGTAGCCTATTACCTAGTCACCTTTACAATTCCTTACTACACCTCCCATTCCACAACACAATTTGTTGACATTGAAGGCAACATCGGTATTTAACTTGTATCATCTAGCAGGTGATGTATACCATCGAATATGTATAGGAATTTTCTTAGTGGGATTATTTTACATGTCAGTCATGAACTTATATTCCACAACATGATTAATAGCAGTCATAGAGCTTATGGCACTGTTTGTATTATTTTAATTGTTACGATTTCTGTTCGTCCAAAGATTCAAGATATAAATGGAAATAGATCCTTCCAAAGTCAATAATTTATTAACATTAGTCGTGGGGCTCATGTCTCTAACTGTAATAAGCCAATGCTTATTATTAGATATTTGGTGATCTACTGCAATACCTAACTTGTTCCAAACATTACGTGCTGCATAATAGTACAAAAATATATGAGTAATGGTTTCTTCGGCTCCTCTACATACTGGACATACTATGTCTATGTTCATTCCGAGGTAGTTTAGATAAGAACGATAAGGGAGCCTATTGTGATAACATAGCCATAAAAGGAACTTAATTTTGTTCGGGGAATGAAGTTTCCAAATCCATGTAAAATCTTTCTCTGTATTACTAAAGCCATCGATGAATTTGTAGCAGAAGCTGGTAGTAAACACACCACTACTGGTAATATCCCAAACTAGAGTGTCATAGGCTTTGGGATAGAGTGGATAAATAACTAGGTTGATATTGTCAATAATATTGCGGGGTAAAACAAATGAAATCTTCCTGAGGTCCCAGTCGTTGTTCGTGCACAAGTCTTCAATAGTCAAATTGAGGTCTGAGATGTTTAGAGGCCCCTCTATAGTGCTTCTAAGGCTATGAATATTTGGGATCCATCTGTCATTGCACACATTGAATATAGAATTTTTATGAGGGATCCAAAGCGTTCCTAAATTACAGTAGTACCACCCTTTGATTATGCCTCGCCATATAAATGAAGGATTGGACTTAGGTTTACCAGATGCATGGCTACTAATAAGAAGTTGAGACCACAAGGCATTGAGAGAATTAAGTAGTCTCCAAGAAAATCCAGTGAAAAGTGCTAAATTTTTTGATTTAGCCTTCTTTATTCCTAATCCACCGTTGACTTTATTAGTAGTAATAACATTCCAGTTTAGAAGATGGAGCTTTTTCTTTTGGTCTGTTGTACCCTAAATAAAATTTCTTTGAATTTTATCAATTTCTTTCAATATTTTTTTGGGGTAATAAAGTAAATTGCATCACATGATTAGCGATAAAGGCTAGGGTAGAGGATGTTAATGTAGTCCTACCAGCTATATTCATGCAACGTGTTTTCCAATTGGAAAGCCTTGAACGCATGTTATCAAAGATAAAATAAAAATCAGAAGGCTTTGGAGCGGTTTTCAGGATTGGAAAACCTAAGTATTTCCCAAAGTAGTCATTAATATTGATACCTAAGTAACTAAATATCCTTCTTGTTGTCCTTGTGACAATTTTTGGAAAAGATAATTTTTGACTTGTCATAATTTATCTTATGGCCTGAAAGGTCACAGAAAAAGGTTAAGGCTTTTGAGAATTGATTCACTAGCTTTTCTGTTAGCCTTAGCCATGAGAGTAAGATCATTTACGAAGAAAAGATGCAAAAATGAGGGACTTCTATAATTGACTTTAATAGGAACCCAGTTCTTAATATCTACTTGGTGGCTTATATATCTAGACAACATCTCCATACAAAGGATAAAAATATAGGGAGATATTGGATCACCTTGTCTTATACCACGCGTGGGATGAAAATAACTAGTTCTAGAGCCATTAACTAAAATGGATATATTACTGGTAGTGATACAAGTCATGATCAACTTACTAATCTTCGGGGAAAAGTGAAAAAATAAAAAAGTGCGGTAGATAAAACTTCATTTTAATTTCAATATGATCAATTTTTGAAATTTTTTTATTTTTTCTTTTGAAGTTCCCAAAAATTAGTGTAGTGTAGGTTTTAGGAGAAATTTTTTCTCCACTCACAAAATTTTAACTTTTTCTTCAAATAAAATGCATGTTCAAACACACCTTCAACTTTCAAATATTATTTTTCACCATAATTTTTTTTTAAATTTTAAGTTTCAACTAAATCTATGTCTGAACGCTAATTATGTTTGAAACTCATTATGCTTTGCAAAATTGAGAATCTGAACATGTTAAATGGAGTAAAAAAGAGAGAGGAGACTAATGGAACAAATGATTTCTGAGATTATGGGTTTATAATGACATGAATGTGGATGGTCCCAAAAGAGGGCTCCAACTCAATGAAATCCAAAATAAAATTTATAAATAGAGAAAACATTGGACATTAATATCTACCAACATAACTAAATTAATTGATGAGGAAGTCAAACTAAAATGAAGATTCTTACTTCTAACTACAATTAATCCATCAATCAACTAATCCTCATCTCAAATTACTTAGGAACATTCATTTGAGAGAAAAAGTATAGAACATCCTAAACTCACTAAATCAAAATAAAGAATTAACTTGGTCACTATC
Source organism: Nicotiana sylvestris (assembly GCF_000393655.2). Taxonomy (NCBI): domain Eukaryota; kingdom Viridiplantae; phylum Streptophyta; class Magnoliopsida; order Solanales; family Solanaceae; genus Nicotiana; species Nicotiana sylvestris. The sequence continues at coordinate 3,305,943 of NC_091060.1, forward strand.
AGAACTCTTCTGAGACAACATCTTACCACGAAAATTTTTATTTTGTGTCTCATACAACTGACACTAGTTGTATGAGTCAATTCTTTTATCTCACAGTTTTGGGATCCATATTTCTGTGGACCCAAAAGTGTAAGAGTGAGGTCCACAAATTTGTGAGACAAAAAGGAGTCTCATACAACTAGTGTAAGTTGTATGAGACACAAAATAAAACTTCTCATCTTACCACATACAAACTGAGTACATGATTTCAATTTAACTAAAATAGTACAAGGGGAACTATTCGTAAAAATAGCACGGGCTAGCCAGTTTTCGGACTGGTCATTCAAAAATAACCAGCGTTTGCAAAGTTATTGAAAAATAACCACTATTTTGCTACAACAAGGACCAGTCCAGCATAATATACTGGAGATCGGTGCACCTATGTACGTATGAACTTCCAGCATATTATGCTGGAACTCCAACGCGCGGAAAGTTCCAGCATAATATACTGTAGATTGGAGCTCCTATGTATATATATGAACTTCCAGCATAATATATTGAATACAATATTTGTTTTGATTGTTACTTAAATTTTATTGTATTGTATCGTTAAATTCATCATTACGTAACGACGAAAAGTGCCACTTTATGGAACGACGGATTTTCGTTACCTTTCTTTTTTTCGCACTTCCTTAGTATTAAATAATTATATTTTCGTTACCGCTTAGCATATTTGATGTGGCAAATTGTGTGGGTGCACTCACCTGCCATACGAATTTTTCTGTATACGTGGTATTTTTTTGAGAAATAAAATATATTTTTACCTTTTTAAGTATGTTACTTTTTTAGATAATTTTTTTCGAATACAATTTATAATAAAACTTGGATAGAACTATATTATTTAGGCTAAAAAATTTTATTTGGCTAAAAATAATAAAGTTTTATTTAATTTTTTTTTGAATTTGACCTGAAAATAAATATTTATACAATTGAAATAAATAGTTAAGACATCTAAAAAGTTATAAAAATACATAGTTTGAAATTAATTGTGTGGCAGGCGAGTGCACCCACACAATTTGCCACATCAGCGTCCAAGAGGGTAATGGCTCTCCAAAAGGCTTAGTTGAGGGGGGTAATTAAGACCGCAAATAGTTTAAGACTGTAACTAATAATCCGTGACAAGTTTAGAGGAGTGATAAAGTATTTTGCCTTCTTTTTTCTTTGTTTGTATTCAGTTAATTTTCGTTACCTTTCTTTTTTTTCGCCCTTCCTTAGTATTAAATAATTATATTTTATCCTTTATTTTATTCCTTTATATAATAATTCTACTCCGTATTTTATTTTTTTTAGTAATATTACAAGTTTATTCTTTATATTATTGATGCATAATATCATGAAACAACGACAAACAATACAATCTATCCAAACATTAATTGTATTCGTCAAATAATATAATACAACACAGTACAATACAATACGATATATTATAAAACGACACGTAACAACAATCCAAACAAGTTGTTAGGATTTGTTCCTAAGTTGAGTTAGTGTAGGATTTGTCCTCAGCTATAATATAAGACGACTAAGGGTTGAGATTCACATATATATCGCAATTAATGGAGGCTGCTAATTTCGAAGAGCACGTTCCTTCGTGGACCTACGCTGCCACACTCGGTCTCTTCATCCCGGATTATATATATCCTTTCGAGTCATCAGAGGCGGAGCCATGATTTGAAGGTTATGGGTTCGGAGTTCTAATCATGTTAAATTATTGGGTTCTAAATTAATACTCCATCTGGTCCAAAATAAGTGATTTTTTGGATGTTTTCACACAGATTAAGAAATCCACCTTTTAGCATTAATTAGCAATGGAATTGACCATATTAACCTTTACTATCTCACATAAACACTCCTAACACATATTCCAACACTAGTTACTCCAAGGATAATGTAGGAAAAAAATAATTAATTCATTCTTGAAATCTGGAAAAATCACTTATTTTGGACCACAAGAAAAAGGCCAAAAAATCACTTATTTTGGACCGGATGAAGTAATTAATATATATTTAATGAATTTCGTAAGACAAATATAAGGTTTGGACCAAAACTATTAGGATGACAAGTTTGAGTATTATTTTCAGGATCTCATACATTGTTTGATAGGCCAGGTACATAAATTTGTTGGTCCAGAGTTGAACAAGGGTAGTACTTCTTGCCAAAACTTGGAGATGTCGGTTGGTTTAACTCTGAAAATTGATTAGACCTATATTGCGTGGACTCTCCAAATTAAATCAGCTGTCGCATCCGTATCGAATCCTCAAAAAATAGTGTATTTTCGGAAGATCCGAGCAACATATTGGACTCATTGATGTGATTAAGAAAGCGGATACAACACTTTGAGAATTCCAAGCTCACTCATTGACGTTTTTGTTACAATGATATTCTATGGTATAAACTTGTTAATTAGTCATGATGGCAAATTACAAACTCTTCTATTTGATGTGATGAACACCTTATGTTTCTCACTCAGTTATGTTAAGAATTTTATGCCATATCAACTTTTCGATTAGTTACTCTCTTGTATATAGTCAAACCTCTCTATATAGCAGTCTCGTTTGTTCCAGATATTTTTGGTGTTATAGTGAATTTCTATTATAGAAAACATATATTATAACAGAACATGAAATTTGGTTCCGGAAAAACTTGGCTTTTATAGTGAGGTGTTGTTATATAAGGATGCCGTTATAGAGAGGTCTGACTGTATAACCATAATTATACTTTTCGAAACTCTTTGTTGAAACATCTTGAAATCTTTCATGATACTATGTTTCGTTTGTTATATATGTAAATTAATACACAATTTTCAATATAACACATGAGTAAACTAAGACAGTATTTGAACATTTTATTCGAAGTTTTTTTTAGAAATATAAGGAAAGATGAAATGCGAACAAATTAATCGTGGGAAGGAAAAACTGAAGAGTGCCAAAAAATCCAATTAGTTTGAATTAATTTGATGTCTCGTGAGAGAAGCATATGTTAATATTTTATGCATTATAATAGCAAAAAATGTGAATAATCTGAGTTTTGGTGATATTTCTAAAAGAGAGAATATCCATTCATATTCAGTTGAGAATATATTTGCAATCCAAGATGCCTTTGTTTCCTCTATTAATGTGTTTTTGCAGGCAAAATGAATTATTTTTTAATTCCACATCAGAAAAGGTTGGAAAACTAAGATAATACATTACTGAATGGGGTAAACTTATTTTCAACAGAATCAAAATATCTGGGACATTTTTTTTTAATTATCTTTTAGGATTCAAATCTTTAAAAGTTACTAATAATTTGTCTTTTAAACTTGTATACGGGTGAAACCGAGGCTAACATACACCCCGATTTCTTAGTGGGTCAAATGAAGCAAGAGTATGAATACATGTAATCGAAATCGAAGTTGGGAACTTCTTGTATCGAGGCCCGAATGAAGTGCTTGCCATCGGACCTAATAAAACGATGCACCACGGACCCGGAACGAGTTCTGAGACTTCGGGAAGGGCATGAATGGTTATGGGCGACAGATAGCGGGTCGTGATACCCGGAACCAACAGGATATCACGGCGTGAATCTCGTTCGATGGCGGTTACAGATCAGTAATTAACGAGAGAGGAGAATTTTTATATTTTTTAGATTTATACTAGGAGTGAAACTCTCCTACTATATAAAAAGGAAGTTCTTTTTTGATAACACACATTGTAGCACGCAAACCAAAGCAATACAAGTTCATTTTCCTGCTTAGCTATTGCAAAGTTCTTATTTTATTGTTGTTCTTCATACGTAATTGTGAAAATCAAGGAAAAATGTTGTTTTAGAAAAAAATACAATAGTTTCTGATTCCTCCGAACTTATGGGTTAATTATTGGGGGCATTTGCATCTATACCCGCTTTTTGGGTCACGTTTTAACTTGTGCCCGCTTTGCAAAAAAAATTGCAAGCGTACCACTTTTTCGCGTAACTTCAGCATACGGGGCTGAAGTAGCAAAGGCAATCACGCAAAATTTCAGCATTCTAGTAGACGGGACTGAAGTTTTTGTTTTTGTAACTGGCGAAGTTATTATTTTGTAACTGGCGAACTTCAGCTCTAGCGCTGAAGTTTTTGTTTGTAACTGTCAAAATTTTTGTTTAGTAAGTGGCAAACTTCAGCTCTAGTTGCTCATGAAGACACCTCTGGACTTCTATTTGCATTTTCAGTGCTTCCTTGATTTCTATTCCACTGCAAACAAGTTTGACATCAGATTTCTTTTCCAGCTAAAAATTTTAGCCTAAAATGATCACTAAAATAAACAAGAGAATAGCAAATTGATAATACGTTTTGCCCTCGATCTCTGTCACATTATCCGGACTGTTTCTCTTTTCTGATTTCCCTGCTACATGAAAATGAGAAAAAACCAAGATCTTCAAAAATAAACGTTATATTATTTTTAGCAGTATCGTTCTTGACGATAAATTTGAAGAAAAAAACGAAGGAGGAAAAGGAGGAGGAGAAAGGGGCTAAAGTTGTTTAAAAACTGGGTACAGATTAAAACTTTTTAAAAAAATGGGTATACGTTAAATGGGGGCAACCAAATAGGGCGCCCCCATGCAATTTTTACCAATTATTGGAGGTAACCAGTCAATCAACTCTAAGTTGAACTTCCGGTAAAAACTAAAGCCTTACCTTATAGAATGAAATTTTATTGTTTTGTAATAACTTGGCTTTTTTCTCCATTTCAACTAGCTTTGGGTTGCCGAGCGGGACTGCTGAACGTAAATACTTATTTTGGCATAGTGTCTTTATTTGCTTTCTTTAATTATCGCAAAGACTTGTTAGAAACTGCATCGTTAAGATCTGTTCCATGTTGTAATAACTCTCTTTAAACAGAAAAATAAGCACTTCGGAGGGGTCGGGGTGGGGGATGTAGAACAATTCTATGATTTAATCCAAAATAAAATACTTTATTTTTTATTTATTTATTTTAAACAGAAAAAATTCTTTTTGTTTTTTAAGATTTTACATAGGACTAGGAGAAACAAATTCCTGATTCTCTACCGTATATCACGCCTAAAGATATGGATATAGCTAGCCAATAGTTTGATTTTTCACCGAGCATTTTCTTATTTATATCACTTGTTAATTAAAATAAATTTTATTGAATAAATTAATAAAAAATTCTTTCAATTTAACAAAAAGACTCTCATATTCCTATAATTTAAGTAGATGCAAGATATATATAAAAAAATTCCTAATTGTTGAAGCTTCATATACTCGAATAAGAAATAAGAGTGGCAAATCATATTAATAAAATAAAATTAAAAAAAAAACATTCGATATATTTAAAAAATATATCTACTAAATTTTATCACTTTCCCTACCCCGCCAAAAATTTAGGAATCCAGTTTGAATTCTAAAAGGCTAAATCTTTCTACTTGGTTTCTTTTCCTAAAACATCGTCCAATATTATGACATTGAAATTATTTTTTCTCTGCCTTTAATATCTAAAAATCCTTTTATCTTCTATTTCTTATTTGTTTTTCTTTATGACAACGTAAAACTCACATATAGAATTTATACTAAAAATTCAAGTAGAATTTGCATTAATATTTGTACAAATATTACTACGTCCTTTATCATGGGAAATATTCACTAATCATATATCATGTGTATATATAACTCCTTAGTCTTTTTCCTTCTTTCTTAATATAATTCTCATTGTTTTAAGAGCATAATTATTTGCAGATATGGAGATTAATAGAGAAAATTATAACCAAATATTATCAGATGAACAGTTTTTTGACTCAATTCCAATAGGTTATATGTTTTTACCAACAGATGGTGAGCTCGTTGAGTTTTATTTGAAGAAGAAAATTAATGGTGAAGCTTTGCCAAGAAATAGAATTCGTGAAATATGTATCAATCATCATCATCCTCAAGAACTTTGCAGTAAGTCTTTTTTTTCTGAAATTTTTACATATGTTCTTTTGTTTGTCCTTTTGTTTGTTTTGTATGTGGTATCTAGATCAGCTTGTGAGCACCTCAACTATTTCGTCCTTTTTATGACGGTGGTGTCTGGGCTAAGCCTCGACTATTTCACTGGGTACCTACTAGTTCGTACCAGCAATTATTTTACCCTTTTTTATGACGGTGGTGTCTGGGCTAAGCCTTGACTATTTTACTGGGTATTTACTACCTCCGACAGCAAAGGTACTAGAAAACATACTTTACCCTTTTTTATGACGGTGGTGTCTGGGTTAAGCCTCGACCTTTTTTATGACGGTGGTGTCTGGGCTATGCCTCGACTATTTCACTAGGTACCAACTATTTCCTATCAGTACTAGATAACGTATTTTTTTCGCCAAGACTTAGATGGATAAGAAGAAATTACTTGATATTTTTTTGCTTATGCTGAAATTTGAACCCTAGAACTCATGGTTCTCTTCCACTTTCATTGACCACTAGGTCATACCTTCGGGTGTTGAAAATTAATATCTTGTCTCTTTAGAACCGTAAAAAATGATGTGGAAAAACATTACTAGCGAAACCCTAATTATACTATGTGGTGCAATATCTGTTAAAATTTGAACCCGAGAATTCATGTTTTTCTCCACCTTCATTGACCACTAGATCACACCTTCGGGTATTGAAAAATTAATGTCGTTTATTTAGAACTGTAAAACGAATGGGAAAAAACATTACTATCAAAACCCTAATTATATTATCTGGTGCAATATTCTTTTACCTTACATGGAGATGTTGGAGATAATAAACAAGATTAGTATTGAAAAGTGTAAAAACACTTTCTTTAATGTTGATTGTTTGGGATTAATGGGTTTAATGATAAAGAATAAGAATAACTAATTTAAACAGTTGCACAGTTTCAAAAGGTTGTTAATTACCAATAAGGAAAGAAAGTTATTTTGCTAGAAATACTCAAAATAAAATTAAGAGAGATAGATAAGCTCAAGTCCAATTTTCACATATGGTGGATAAGTATTTTAGTGGGAAATAGGAACTAGTTAAACTTATTAAAATATTTTTACTGAAATAGAATTATTAAAAATATTTGTGACGATTTTATGACAGAATTTATTAATGTTGCGTATTTCGAAAAATAATATGCCGCAAATATTATTTTTTTCTTATAGTCATGATATATTTATAGTTAGCGGTACCCTCAATGGTAATTAGTTTAGTTAACACTCTTAGTAAAAAAATGTACTATATATATCAAATTTCAGAAGGTGAGACTTGACATAACTGGTAAAGTTGTTGTCATGTGACCAGGAGGTTACGGGTTCAAACTGTAGAAACAGCTTACAGAAATACATGGTAAGGTTGCATACATTAGACCCTTGTGATCCGACTCTTCCACACAGTGGCGGAGCCACTCATTAGCAAGGGGAGTCAATTGACTCCATTTCATTCGGAAATTATATAACGTAAATAGATTAAATATTTTATTTTTATGTATATATATATTATGTGTTGACTCCCCTTAATTTTTTCATATGCTTATTTATTTATATTTTGACACCCTTAGAGAAAATTCTGGCTCTGCCACTGCTTCCACGGACCCCTATGGCAGGAGCTTAGTGCATCGGGCTGCCCACACATATATCAAATTTAATTTCTAACATTCTTAGCGAAATTTTTCGTTTTACCAATGGTTGTTGGTGCATATAACTTAATCCTAATATTTTACCGAAGGTCTATCGGAAACAACCTCTCTATTTTTCACAAGGTAGGAGTAAGGTCTGCGTACACACTATCCTCTACAGATACCACTTCTCAGATTATATTGTCAGATTTTGACCAATACAGCTGCCACGTGATTAGGAGGTCACAGGTTCGAAACGTGGAAACTGGCTCATAGAAATAGAGGGTAAGGCTGCGTACAATAGACCGTTGTGGTCCGCCCTTCCTCAGAACCGCGCATAACGAGAGCTTAGTGCACCGGGCTGCCCACACATATATCAAATTTCAGACATTCTTAGCGAAATTTTTCGTTTTACCTATCCTCCACAGATACCACTTGGCAAATTATATTGGGTATGTTATTGTTGTTATCGCAAAAGTAACCATTTTTAAACAATTTTTTAATTTGCATATCTTTTGTACAGATAGCCAACAAAGAGAGAGGAGCTGGTATTTCTTCACTGGAAGGAAAAGAAGGTACAAAAATGGAAGAAAACCAAATAGACAAGTGATAGGCAATAAAGGCTATTGGAAAGCTACAGGTGTTGATTCAGAGGTTAAATACAATGGCCAAATTGTTGGCTACAAAATGACACTTGATTTTTATGAACAAAATGGAGTAAAATCTCAATGGAAAATGCATGAATATCGTCTTGATCGTAAAAGTTCTCTACCTGATGCAAATACCTCTATTGAAAACCAGGAGGTTAGTATTATATTTACTCATTTGCATAATAGTCGAGTCGTGGAAACAGCCACAAATGTTTAGCATTAGTGTAGTCTGTCTACGTCAAACTCCCTTAGGCCGGGTACGGCTCTTATTACCCGGATCCTGCGTGAACACGAGATGCTTGTTCACATGATTGCCCCTTTATTTGCATAATATATATTGTGTAAAGAAATTTTTATACTATTATGTCACGTAATCTGATATAACATTATTTTATTTTCAAGATTACAAACTTTATTTTTTGTGAAGTCTTCTTACCTATAAATATCAAATACCTGATAGTTTAAAATTTTCTTTATAGAAACGATGTATATATAACTTAAACTCACTTATTTTAGTTTTTACTATTTGTTTGTGTGTTTCTACTATTTTTTGTGATTAGACTACCATGTAGCTCACTTAGTGATGGAAGGATGAGATTTATTATAATTTTTCAGTTTTATTTTATGTGACACATTTATTTTTTTAGTATGTTTAAAAGAAAAGTCACCTTTATGTATTTGGAAATAGTATAATTTTGAACTTCCTATTTTGCAAGTAGTGATATATTTTTATAATCACAAAAATATTATATTCCTCGTATATATGTTGCCATAAATTTAAAAGAACTTCTTTCTTTCTAAACATCATGTCTAATCAAACACCATCACATGAAACGAGACGTGTATATGATATGTTTATCTGTGTGTATATATGTGTATGTGTGAGAGTTGCATATATAGATATCTAGCTTCGTAGTATTAATCCTCGATGCATCATTATTAAAAATAATGATATTTGTTTTTATCCCTTGAATTGTGTGTAGTTGGACAAATATGTGTTGTGCGAGATCTATATAAACACTAAAGCTAAGAACGTCAATAAACGAAGCAAGAGAGAAAACGATAGTGAAGATTTGCCAACAGATGATGATGAGTCTATGAATTCTCCCAACAATGACAATATTATTCAAGATACTGATTCGACAGAACCCAGTAGCTACAGTTCAATCTTGTCCGATATCAACATGTATCCTTATGAAGCAAAAATGGAGCATGAAAATTTTTTAGGTTTCAAGAATAATGTAGAGTTTGGCGATCAATTTATCCAAGAAATTAGGAGTAATTTCTTGTCATCAAGTAATTATGATCAACCCTCGATCCTGCGTGAATGCGAGATGCTCTGTGCACCTGACTGTCCAAGTAATTATGATCAAATATCAAATTTTGGTGATGGAAATTTTCATGGCTTCCAGGGTTTTGATGAGCTTGGTGCAGTGATAAAACATTTGTTTCCAGAGATGAAAAATGAAAAGAGCATATAGTGTTACTTTTTTCTCTAGGTTTAACATACTTTTCTTAGCACATGTTATTAAACTAATAGTGATAAAATATTAGTATTGGTATTCTTTTGTTTCGGTTTCCTTATCATCTTATTTTACTGTTGTCACTACTTGCTGTTACTATTTTTTTTTTTCATCCTTTCTTGAATCGGGATCTGTCGAATGCAGCCTCTCTATCTTCAGGTTAAAGGTAAGGTCTGCATACATACTATACTCCCTACTTGTGGGATTATAATGGGTTTATTGTTTGCGATTTAAAGAAGTACTAGAACTTTAGCCACAATAAGGCCAAGAGTGGGGTATACTATTTTCTCTTCTTTTTTTTTGTTTTGTTTTTGTTTGTGTTTTTGAAGGCTACGTATAATATACTTTTGTGGTCCGACCTTCTTCGGACCCTGCGCATAGCAGGAACTTAGTGCACCGAACTGCTCTTTTTTTATTTGAAAGTGAACTTCATACACAGAACTACTATGGCTTTTGGCTACCCAGTTGCTATATTATTTTGGGCTACATTTGCAAAACAAATTTCTTGGCTAGAGAGGTGCAATTGGGTGTAAAGAGTTGTACATTTGTGTCGATCTTTTTTATAATAGAAAGTTGATGGGCTTACAGTTTTTTGTTGATGGGCCTTTCTCGGCCCAAGACATTGTTTTGGGCTCAAAACTTTAGTCTAATCTTGTACTTAAATGGGCCTCAAGCCCAAATATATTTTTTGATGCAATATACTTCAACAATGTAGGGCTAGGATGCTAGTGGTTATCTACTGATGTAGGGCTTTACCTGTTAGTTATTATTGTACTTTGTATTTATTTCGTATTTCTTATATTGTTGTTATTTTATTATGATTCTATTGATGGTACTAATATATCGTCTCTTGTTGCCTTCTTGAGCGAGAGTCTCCTGGAAATAGCCTTTTTGCCCCTCGGGGTAGGGGTAATGTCTGCGTACATATTACCCTCTCCAGACCACACTTGTGCGATTACACTGGGTCGTCGTTGTAGTTGTTGATGTTGTTGTATACTTTTAATAATTTTGTTCACATATTTAATATTGATGCTTTTCGTTTTGAAGAGTTAACCCAAAAACCCGTCCACCTAATCTCCTAAATTAAAAATAGCCGGCAAATGTGTAAAATATGTATAATTCATGTATAATATATGTATAATCGACGTATAATCTATGCATACCGACTAAAAAAGTAAACAATGAATTTGACCGGCTATTTACGTACAATCCCTTTCGTTTTTCTTTTTTCCTTTTTTATTCATTTGGGGACTCCATTTACTAGTAAATATATAGCAATAAAAACAATAAAAAAAAATCTAGGATACTCTTCTCTATTTGGAAATAATGCTAGACTATAAAGTTTCTTGAGTAAACAACCTCACAACCAACAACAAATTTAATGGCTTATATTAAAGAAAATGAGCTTAGCTAATGAAAAACATAGCTATGCAATCAAATATAAACTTTACCAATTTTAAATTCAATTAGAAAAAGGAAAAAGCATTTGTGGGAAATTTCAACTATGTGAATTCCATCATAGTGAGAAAAATTGACCCAAAAAAAAAAAGTTTTAATGGAAAAAGGTAGAAAACCAAATAGAACATAGAGAAAAAAAAAAGGGGGGGGGGGGGGGATTTTTTGTTCTTCTCCTTTTGGTTTTTTTAGGGGGGGGGTGGGGGGGGGGCGGGGGGCTAGCTAGGTTTGCTAGATATATAGTAAGACAGTTCATGATACAAGAGTCATGATTCATGTCTAATAAAGAGAGCCCAATCTCAATCAATATTAGATCCCACAGTCAAATCACATTTGCTTTATGAGAAAATTTTTTAATTTTTTTTGTTTGTGTTTTTTTTTTAAGTGAGGTACTTGGGGTTTTTAAGCCGAGGTTCTATTGAAAATAACTTTTTCCCCCACAAAATAATAGTAAAATCTATGTATATATATTATTTTTTTCAGACCCTACATTGTAAAAATACACTGAAGTATTGTTATTATTGTTGTGTGGAGGAGGGGGAATCCGGTAAGGATTTTCTTGAAGAGAAATAGGTAAAATAACATTTAAGGGCATGATTTATCGGTCAATGAAGTCGGTTAATATAATAAAAGGTCAGATTCCAAATCCGAGCAAAAATAACCGATACTAAGCTAGCGTTTGGACATAGATTGAGTTGAAACTTGAAAAAATAATTTTTGAAGTAGTTTTGAAAAATAAATTTTGGAAGTTGAAATTATGTTTGGACATGCATTTTATTTGAAAAAAAATTGAAGTTTTGTGAGTAGGAACTTGATTTTCACCCAAAATCTACCATAAACTAGATTTTGGAAACATGAAAAATATTTTCAGAAATTTTTCAAAAACAGATCACTAATCTATGGACAAACAATGTTTTCAAAAAAAATTTGAAAAAAAATTGCCAAAATGTATGGACAAACGGGGGCTAAGTGATTTCTTTTGATTTGTCTACGTTATCAGATATTTGGGCTGATGGAAGATAGTAAATATCCCGTAAAAAAGTTAAAATATACACAAGTTGGTCCGAATACTACCGTTATTAAAAAGAACAAAAGTGGCCACATATACCATAACTACTGCACATGTTATTGGTGGGAAGAATTGAGAGTGGAGTCATGTTTTTAGTCCTTTTTGTCTTTGAAAAAGCATATAGTAAAAAGAGTGAGGGCAGGTTATAAAAACTTAGTGGGCGTTTGGATATAAGAAATGTAAAATTCCAAAAAAAAAAAAAAAGTGAATAAAAAAGATTCAAGTAAAAATAATATTTGAAAATTAGAGTTGTGTTTGGACATGAATATAATTTTGGGTTGTTTTGAAGTTTTGTGAATGATATGAGTGAAAATTTTGAAAAATACCTTTTTGGAGTTTTTCAAATTTTTGAAAAATTCCATAATTCATCTTCAAGTGAAAATTGAAAATTTCATGACCAAACACTGATTTGAAAAAAAAGTGAAAAAAATTCAAAAAAAGTGAAATTTTTTTAATGTCCAAACGGGCACTTAGAACATGGGATTTGGTTGTTCTTGTGTAGTACAAACATAGCAGTCTTTTGGTAAAAATAATTGGTTTACTAATATCTTGACTATAAGCAACTCATTTCATATTTGCCCTTATTTTTAATAAGAGCTCTATCGAAAAATAATTGGATTTCTCACGTGTCCAATGAAGTCCAAATTAAGTCTTTAAGAAAAAAAAAGTTTAAATTTATCCTTTAACATTTGATTATAGCTTAAGTGGGCGTTTGGACATAAGAATTGTGAAATTCCGAAAAGAAATTAAAAAAAAAATCAAGTGAAATTGGTATTTGAAATTTAAAATTGTGTTTGGTCAAGAATACAATTTGGAGTTGTTTTTAAATTTTTGTGAGTGATTTGAAGTGAAAAAATTCTGAAAAACTGTTTTTTGGAGTTTTTAAAATTTTCAAAAAATTTTGAGTCAATTTTGAAATTTTCATGGTCAAACGCGGATCCCGAAAAAAAAGTAAAATTTTAATTGTTTTTTATGGCCAAACGGGCCCTAAAATTACCATTTGGTTGAAGTGAAATTCAAAAATAGCCAGATTTACAACTGGTAGTTCAAAAATATCTCAATTTCAAAAGTAATCGAAATTTAGCCACTTTTCATGTAAAGATAAATCTGAGCAAAAAGACTGTTCAAAACCGAAAAATACGCCAGTATATTATACTGGAGTTCCAGCATAAGTATGCTTGAACTCCAACATAATATGATGGAGTTCAATCATAAGTACACTAGAACTCCAGCATAATATACTGGAGCTCTAGCAAGTATAATTGTCCAGTATAATATACCGGAGTTTGGAGCACCGGTGCTCCAGTCTCCAGTATATTATACTGGAGTCAGCAAGGCATACCGGTCCAGTATAATATGCTGGAGTTCATATACAGGTGCATCGAACTCCAGTATATTATGCTGGACCGGTCTCAATTTCAGCAAAATAGTGGCTATTTTTCATTGACTTCGTAAATGCTGGCTGTTTTTGAATGATCAGTCTGAAAACTGGCTATACCTTGCTATTTTTACGTTTTGTAAAGGGCCAAGCGCAAAATTGAAATTTTATCTATCGGTGATAGTAATATATTAGACCAAAAATTTAATGACAGGTAAAATTAAGTAATTTTAGATAATATATGAATAAATTTTACCTTTTTCTCTCTGAAAAATGAAAAAGTAAATTGACATACTCATTGAATTCGTCGGGTTGCATGAGATTAAATTAAATCCATAACCTTTCGATTGGTGGTCTTCTGATTAAAGTACAATAGTAATTTAATTATAAAAAATTAATCCACACACTAATCTCATACTTAATATCTTAGGAAACTTGTAAAATTGGATTAGCATATGGTGTTGATCTTTAATCTAACATGAGGGGTAATTAATCAAAAGTTGCGGCGTTTAAAATATATATAGTATTTAATTAATTAATTAATTAATTTCCAAAGGAATATGCTACAAAAGCTGTGATGAAATGATTAAAGTCTGTTGACAATGATAAAAGAGATATCATCATTGTCATATGCAAAGTGCCAATTCCATGATTTCTGCACATTTTCTGCTGAATGGATGTGAAATTCTTTTATTTTCTATTTTTTTTTCTTTCCAAACCTCATGATTATAAAAAATTGCAAAACAAATGTGATATATTTTTTTTGTATAACCATTCTGAATTAGTAAAAGTTGTTGCTGAGTCAAGCCGTGGAAATAGTTTATTGCAGAAATGCAGGATAATACTGAGTACAATAGGTTTTTGGTGGTCTGGCCCTTCTCCAGACTCCGCGCATAGCGAAAGTTTAGGGCATCGGGTTGCCCTTTTTCATTCTGAGTTAGTACTCATTGGACTGACTGATTAATTCAAATTTGAATCGTGTAGACCTATTAAAGGTGCAAATGTTTCGTATTATACATGTTAATTTCAAACTAAAATCCGAAACTTTCTAATTAAGTCTGGTTTACATTCCTTGTGTGGTTTGCAGGCTATTGCATAATGGAGACCTAGTGCGCACAGTGTGCTTACCCAAAGGCAGAGGTTATGGCAATGGTTGTGACGGCCGCAAGTTTTCCTTGGGATTCCAAAAAAAAAATTAAAACTAAAATCCGAAACTTTTTAATTAAGTGTAGAGGAATATACTGTGTTTATTTTATTTCATATCTATTTTTTATTTATTTTTTTTGTGAGAGAGGGGGTACCCCTACTATCATAGATACATGTTAAGACCCTACTTGTCAGTGAGAATATTATTTATGTGTCTCACAAACCTCTTTTTCCTAATTTGTAGGTCCATACACATTGTGAAATAATTCAATTCACCTTCAAATTCAAATGTGTGAATGGAAATTCAGTCCTTCAATCATACATGTACAAAGTCATGAAAAAGAAAAACCAAAGCCAAGAAACAATAACACCACCAAGAAAATCATGTGATTATCAAAAGTTTTTTTACCAACAAAAGTTGTAGTGGAGCGATTAATACTCTTATATTCTTAACCAACGATCTCAGGTTTGAATTTTGGGTATAAAATTGTCTTTGATAAAATATTTTACCTCCAAAATGGAATTCTTCGACGAAAATTCGAATAATCGGATCTCAAAGTAAATAATGAATACTTTAGTGGAAAATACATGTAAAATATAAATAAATAAATAAATAAATAAATAAGAAGACAAGCATTGGACTATCAATTACCACATCAGCTTTAGGTGTATCAACTTCAAGAATTATTGTACTGTCTCTGCTCTATTCTGACCCACTGGAAAAGTGTCAATTAGAATTCCCCTTGCCAAACTCCCCCCACCCCCCACCTCCCCACCCCACCCCACCAATCCAACCCAGCCCCCTACCCCTTGGAAATATTGAATCTAATACAAGTACTATAGTCTATAGTAATACTAGCATGTGATGTGTGAAAAATCTAAAAATGTTTAAAAAATCTGTATATCCATATTATGTTGGTTTGGTCCAAGTATTTCATACACTAGAGAATATCGTACACATATTGCACAAAATATTTTGCGTTCACGCAAGATCAAAGAAGGGTTGCATCCCATAAGATTCTAATGTATGCATTTTACCCTGATGCAATACATAAAGGAGTCGTTTGGTAGGGTGCATAAGAATAATGCTGAATAGAGTGTATTAGTAATGCTGATATTAGTTATACTTGCATTAGTTATGCTGGTATTAGTTATGCTAACATATTTCTTATCCATTATTTGGTTGATGTATTAAAGCATTGCACATTTTCTAAAAGAATTGTTTGTTTACAAAAATGCCCTCAAAACTAGCCCACACTCTAACTTTTTAAAAGAAATATATGTTGAGAAATGTTTTTATATGAAAAAGTTTTAAAAAAATTATTTTATTTGTCTACCTATATTGTAAAATAAAATTAAATATTTATTTATAAAAAAGGAAATATGCTAAGTATTTATTTATTTACTAGGGATATAATTTTATTTCTCACTATTTGGATTATTTTGAACTTGCATTAATATATTAACTAGCATATTTTAATCAAGCATAAATTTTGAATACAATTTTGTCTTTAACTAAGCTAATGCATGCATTAAAACTCATTGCACTGCTAATACCATTATTTTCTATGCATTAGTTATGCATATGATAATACCAAATAGGATGTATAACTAATGCTTGCATAATTATGCATAGGTTCAAAATGTCTACCAAATAATGTATTATTAATACACAAAGCTAATGCATGCATTAGTTTATCTAATGCATCCTACCAAACGACCCCAAAGTGTTCACATAGACACTTTAGTGGGCCGCATCCCACTATAGAATGAAATACAAATAACGAAATTCATCCGCATTAATGAAATCTAGGTCAAATACATAGACAGCCCCTTATGCGTTTAAAGTTCACGCTTACCGATCTTTTTACAAGTTACTATAGAACGGTTTAAAAGGCACATTTTAAGTGTGAATAAAGTGTTCAAATTGAACTTAGCGAAGTTAAAATGCTAAAATAAATTCCGTGTTATGTTTGGGGGGTTGCCTATGTATTTACAACACAGCACATCATACTCGGTGTAATCCCATATTGTGGCGTTTGGGTAGGGAAAATTTACGCAAACCCTTCCCCTACTTTGTGGAAGTAGAGAAGTTGTTTCCGAAAGACCTGTTTGAACAAATAATTGTTAAACCAATTAATGATGAATTAAAGGAGCGAATCTTAGTTGAACTTAATTGATTCTAGACTGAATAAAATAGAGCACTTGTGAAACGAGTAGTACTCAAGAGCATTAAATAGCAGATTTAACACATTATGATTGACAATAAATATGATATCATCAATATGTAATAAATGTAAATAATGACAATGAATGTAATGAGAAAGGATCTACCACCCAATTATTATATGATTGCGATGTTTCTTTCTCCTGTCTGCGATATGGAAAAGTGAGAAGTCAGGATGGATATGGAATCATTGGCTTTATGGATAAAGATTGAACAACGTGTGCTTCAATAATATTATCAATAAACAAGACAACTTTTTGATATTCTCTTTTGTCAACCTTTACAATGTATTTTTCTCCAAAGGTTCAGAAGATTCTCTTTTTGTTCCCTATCTCTTCCTATTTATAAGGGATACTCCCCAAAAATCCTAAAAAGTACAATATAACGAATATCCAAAAGAATATTCTTTATATCCACTTTTAACATATGCTACCGTTATGCTCTCATCTCGGCTGCCCGTTTTTGACACCAGCCTTTGTTAGAATGACTTTCAGTCGTTATATTATGGTCGACCCCGTCTTTGGTCTTACTTATCTGTTACCGTTGAGTCACCAAATTTGGACCTATACAGTTAGTCCATCCGCTTGTTGAGGTTGTGGCCCTGCACGCCCTCGATGAGCGGACATCATTTACCTTTGTCTCGGGGGAATTTGTCTATTGAGCAAGCCGGGTCGACCAAGATCGAGAAAACGACACAACCAGCGGAGTCATGACTGGTGTGGTTGCCATGGGGTGACGTTACAACCACGCGCATCATCATTACGCATCTTCCTGAGACAGCGTCTGCATGCCTGTCGCTTCGGTTTTGGTGTCATTAATAATCCTTTGCTTCAATTCTCGCGCCATCCAGCCCTATAAATAGACGGGGGTTTCATTTTTCAGGAGTTTCCACCATCCTTCTCCTTGCATGAACATTGTTTTCTTTTGATCTTCTTTGCCAGTTCCTGTTATTGACTTTGGTTTCACGATTTCGTTTCTCCCCTTCTTACCCAGTCATCACCTCTTTCTTCAGGTTTAGTAGCATATTTTTTATCTTTGAGATGTCACAGACCCTTCGCATTCATGATGAGATTTTTGACGCCACTCTGTTATCGATGGCTTCTCATCCTGGCGGTGAGGATCTCGTGGCTAAAGAGGGTGAGAGTTTTCCTACCGTAGAGGAGATAGTTCCCATAAACCCCTTGTCCAGAAGCAATTTTCATAAGGAACCTGCTCCCACTCCCACTCCGGTGATCTCCGAGACAGGGCCGTCTCATATAGCCGAGCTTTGATCTACATATCATATCCCTTCTCACGTTGAGATAGTTCCGGCTAGTAGCGACATCGTGGAGGTCCATTGACCTGGGTACTGTGCCTGTTATGTATACCCTTTCTTAATTGGTTATACTCTCCCTCTTCTTCCGTTGGCGGAGGAATTATGCCGATTTTACAATGTTTGCCCGGCACAGTTATCCTCGTATTTGTATAAAGCTTTCCTGATGCTGACAAAATATGCAGAATTAGCCGGTTGCGAGGTCGATATCTGCCACCTATTACACTTGTTTCCACCAAGTTTTTACATAGGCACTATGATACACCTGCGATATCGCATGACCAGATGGTTGATAATTGGAATGGACGATAGGACGAATCAGAAGTTCTGGCATAAGTACTTCTTTGTCAAAACCGAGCACTTGGTATCGGACCCTAATCGATTTCCCGAGCAGTACAATCATAATCGTAGGTGTTGATGGCATATGCTTGTTGTCTTCGTTCGTCCCTTTGTTTTTTATTCATTTGTGGTTTGTTTGTGTTGTTTTTTTTAGTTGAAAGGAGTGCACCTTTTCCCGTTCTCGGCATTGAAGACTAGGTGGCACGCGTGTTACCTTACATAGTGGGTATTCGAGATTGGGCGGTTTTCTACAAACGTTTTGGACCGAAGGTCCCGTATAGTAAGTGTTACTTTTGTTTTGGCCTTCTGTTTTTTGTCGTTATTTGTTAATACGACCTCTTTATGGTGACAGGTAGATGGGCTTCCAAAAAGAAACCTCCAGTGCCGGTATTTCGCCAGGCTATTGTATCGGCAAGGATGCAATTTACTTTGGCTGAGTCCGTCAGCGGAGGTCTTACTTAAACTTTGTCAACAAGGGACTCGCCTCCATGGAGTATTGCTATACATGATGAGATATCTTCGCGACCTACCTACCACCTTGTAGATGAGTCATCTAACGGATAGGATCCACCCTCAAGAAAGAGGAGGAGAATGAAACTTGGGAATACCGTCGCCACTAGTGTTGAAAAGAGGAAGGTTGTTGCCTCGGGAGTGGCGTCCTTCCTTGTGCTAGATGCATGGGCTATTTTTATGGCGGATGTTATCAGAACGGGGAGGTCTCCTAGGGCCGAGGGGGTACACCAAGGTGGGGAGCCTGCACGGGCCGCTAAAGGTGGCGCGTTATCGACGGCCGGAGGAGATGGAGCGGTGCTCGCAGAGGATGATGGTTCAGGCTCGGACATCGATCCCGAAGAGGTACGTGCCTTTTTTGAGAGAAATACCTGCGTGGAAGTGAGTACGGAGGGTCCTAACCGACACGTAATTATTCCCGTGGGTTACAATATTTTGGCATACTCTGAGCAGGCGGTGTCGTCCTTCACCCCCTTGTGCACCGCCTCTGAGAACATGACGCTTCAGACGATGAGTGATGCGGAGCTATCGCTGAGTATTTCTGGCATGGCTTTGCGAGTAAGTGCTTTTTCTTTTCATGTTGGGATTTATTTCGCATGTGTAATCTGCTTATGCTGACTTTCTTTCCTTTGCATGCCAGACCCTCGTCATGGGGATCGAGCACAACTGAAGGGATGAGCAGAGGACGACCATTTTCAAGAAGGTGACCTCTAATTACAGAGAGTACCGTACCAAGCACCGTGTGCTGGCCGATGTTTTTACCTAAGATAGTGAGTTTCAGCTATTTCGTGACGGGCTTAAACAGAAAGAGGAAGAGTTGGCGGGAAAGTTGAAGAGCTGAAGGAGCGGGATGGTGAGCTGATAAAGGCCATAGGTCGATGCAGCGAGCTTGAGGCGGTTCTTAAGGCCAAGGAGGATGAGCTCGAGGGGAGCAAGGGAGATGGCCGAGAACGCCGATCTTTAAGCGGGGGTGGCTTCTTTAACTACTGAGCTTGGGCAAGGGAAACAGAGGTTGTCGATCTGAGGGGCAAGCTAAGTGTTAAAGTCGATAAATTGACTCGTGCCGAAAAAGGCAGGGGTGGACGCCATATCCAAAGTAGCGGCTTTGGATGATGCCCTCCGTGCTTATAATTCTGAGAGGGATAATAAGGTGGAGATGTCAGCGCTCAAGGTAGCAAGGTTAGAAGAGCGGATCTAGTATCTGGATGCAGAATTGTCCGGATTAAATAAATAGGTTGTTTCTTTGAAGGCTGAGGAAGTGCGACGGCAGTCGTAGCTGTCTACATCTCATACTTCTATCGATCGTAGTTCCGCGGGAGTTATATGAGATGTGGGTTCATACCGAGGCTCAGCTAGATATGTACAAGTCCCTGAAGGCCGACGGGAAGGTTTCCGAGGCAGAGCTCGAGGGTGTCCGTGTTAAAGCATGTGTGTCTCGTGAAGCTTGTGGTTATTGTAAGCACGTGATTTTTGCTTTACGAGCAATCGCTCCAAAAGAAAATAAAAATAGTAACAAATGGTTTCGCTGTACAAATGTTTGAGTTTTCGTGACATGTGTTGTTAGTCATTTGTGGATCTGTCCATTTTTGCATTTAATCATTAACAAACAAAATATGTATGTCAGGATGATTAAACCATAATTCGGTCAGTAAAAGAAAATTCAAAAAATAGATATATATGTGTGCATCGTTTGTTCTAGGTTTTTAACTTACTTAAATAATTTTGTGGTAATTGTGTTAAAATGTTGCATTGTTGTTTAGTTTTAATTTCGTTATTTATCATTTTTATTTTTATTTTTTGTTTTAAAAGAAAAAAAATGAAATTAGAAAACAAAAGTGAAGGAAATCGGTTTGGGCAAAAAATTAAACAAAATAACTGGCCCAACCAGCACTCAGGCCCAGTCCAAATCCGGTTGCCCAGACGCCTCCTGAAACGACACCGTTTCAGGCCAATCCATCTCAGTCGTTCCAATCAATCCAATCCAACACCCCACCCCTTCGTCCCCAAGTCGAACCCGGACCTCCCATTAGAAACCCTAGCCGCCCTCGTCTCCCTCGCCATTAAAGCCGGCGGCACGAACGCCGGTGACCACCTCCTGAACACCCTAAGACCCCCTCACTCTCCTGAACATGGATCTGTTACCCTCTTGCCTCGAATCACCTTCCCTCGTCTCGAATCTTCGTTTGAAGATTTGAGTCGAACCCGGACCTATGCCAAACCACCCCATCTTCATACCAGACATTCCCCTGACCTTCCTCGTGACCAAACCAAGCTTGGTTTGGTCCGAATCTACCCACAACTTCCTAAAAATCAGATCTGGAAATCCAGACCTTAGAACACATGCACCTGGGGAATCCGGCCGGTCTGGACAAGGGTTTGAGGTCTAAAAGACCTTAATCAAGGTGTTCTCATGTGAGAACACCCTGATTAAAGTTTGTTCGGCCTCAAGAGTTCGAAGTTGAATCAGAATTTGGGTCGTTTTGATTTCAAACCTTTTTGGGTAAGTTTTCCTTTCTTTCGTTTTAGTTCTAATTAAGTTGTCAGCATATTCCGTTGTGTTTGTTTGTTATGTTGTTATTTTTCATTCGGATTTCTTTCATCTCTGTAAAGACCTTTTATTTGGTCGATGGTTTTTGTGTATGATTTGAATGCATCCTATGATAAGCATGTCCGATTAATATAGTCGTCGCATGAATAACTTATATAGGTTCCTAGTGACTGACCAAGTTGTCCGAAGCCCTTTAGGTCCCCGTATGTGTTGTTTATTTGAACGACTGATTATTACCTGTTATAATTAGTATAGTCGACTCGATAAATGTCGTCGATTAGTTTTCTATAACTAATGAATCAAACGAGCTAATAATGTCGCATGACTAATTGAACGTTGCCACTAACTGAATGCCCCAGCATTGTTTAAAATGGTTTGTTTGCATTGTAAAAATGACTGAAAAGGCTCAGCCCAGGCAGCCTTGAATTTGAACTTTCATCAGTTCAAAACTGCCCTGATGCTGCAATAGGCAGGGCAGTAATAATCAAGGTTAAGCAGGGGTATTCTGGGGTGTCAAAAAGGACAGAAAGATTAGTTTAAATGAAGCTGACAAGTAGGGTACTAATTAAGATTAAACTAATACTAATGGGAAACAAGACACAAGGGTATGGGGCTTAAAATGAATAAATAAAATGAGCCCATAATTCTGGATTAAACAAAAACCAGGCGTGGGGAATAAAGGGGCTGACACCAAAAGATGCTTAGGCATGGGCTCTAAAGAGTATGGGCAGGCTGCAAGTTGCAGCACGAGGGCAGCTCAGCTGCACTGGATCATTTGGCTTATAAATAGGCCATTTGAGAACTTAAAAAGGGCTGAACTTTTAGTCTTCAGAAAAAGAGAAAACAAAAGGCTGGAATTTTTAGTCTTAAAGCTGAAACTTTTAGTCTGAAGAAAGGTTTACTGAGTTTAAAGAAAGCTGAAAAACATAAGTTAGTTTCCAAAATAGATTATAACCAAACACCATCTGAAAGTTGAATAAGAATTCATATTGGTCAAGCTGCCTTGGCCAAGTTCTGTCATCTGCATTGACTGAGCTGTTTGTTGGTTGCTGAACTGTTGTTATTTGCTGCATTGAACTTCTTTTACTTCTGGTGTATCATTACTCTTCGTCTGGAATTATTGGTTTGGCACTCGACTATTTGCTGGTTTCATTTATTCTGGGAATCATTGTTGGTTGTTCGTGGACTGTGGAAAACAATCTTGGTTGTTGGTTTGTTGCTGTGCTGTTGCTGTGTATCTGTTGATGCTGTGATTACTGCACACTACTCAACTGATCACTCTCCTTCTTCCTTTCCTTTCCTTACCAGGTACACAATTGATACCACCAATGTAACTGAGAGTTTGAGCATGAATGCAAAAGAGAGGACCTGCAGATTGTTGTTTTTATGTATACATGAACTGTTACATTAAATGTCATAAAATAGTTACATTTTCGTTTGTATAATAGAAGTAGCCTACATGCTCAGTATATCAATGTAGGTTAATGAATGATAGTCATGTATGTATGCTGTTAGGTGAAAAACATTCCCAGTGTAATAAGTTGTATTTTAGACTTAGTCTGATGGTGTAGTATATTCTATAATGTAGGCCAAAATAGGAAAACTATCCACATGAGTTAAAGTTCTTTCCCCTTTTGCTAGTTTGTCACATATAAATTGATAAAGAACAAAGAATCAGTTCTAGGCCTCAACCTCAGGAAGGCCGAGCCCAAATCGAAAAAATCAGCTAGGCCTGTATCGGAAAAACAGGGCCCAAGTCTGTCCATCTCGCATGAGCTAGGTTTGTGCCCATAATTTGCGACTAGTTGTCCATAAGTGCAGTCACGTTTTATTATTCTGTAATAGCACTTTAAATCCGGTTTTATAATCAACTAAGGCTATTTACTGCTTTCAATTGATAGAGACAAACACGACGAGAAACGTAGTTGCTATAGGATATCCTTTAAAAATAACAATGAGATGAGCCTCGATAAAAATAAACAAAACGCAGAGGCGGGGCCCTTGTTAAATGTATATTAGTGAAGCATTTAGTTTCCAGGACGGGTTGTTTAGCAAATCTCACAACCTTCCTAAAATAACAATACGTTAGACTCTTTAGGACGCGCCTTAATAAATCTTACCTTCGTAAACTCGGGTGCACATTGATGTGACCCAAATCCAAATCTCAACGGAATCGAAATGTGTTTCTAATCACGGGTACATTGATTGTGACGTGGTTCGAGATGCGTGTCCATGACGTTGCAAATTCATTTTAAAAAATAAGGATGAGATGAGCCTCGCCGAATAAAAATACAAATTGCGGGGCCCTCAGTAAATACTTGTTTAAAATTACTTAGAATTCAGGAGGGTCGTTTAGCGAATTTCACGGCCTCCGCAAAATAATAACGCGATAGTCTCTTTAGGCGCACCTTTAATAATTTAATTTTCTTAAACTCGGGTGTGCATTTCATGCGACCCAAATCCAAATCCTAAAACATCAAATAAAATATGTTTCGGATTGTGGGTGCATTTCATGTGACACAGTCCAAAGATATATTTTAAGCGATGTTCACATTCTTGTAAAAACAATAATAATAAAGCGGTTAAAAGATAAATTTGCACATAAGTTCATATTGTATTAAAAATCAGATAAATAAGCCAAATATAACAGTTGAGCGACCGTGCTAGAACCACGGAACTCGGGAATGCCTAACACCTTCTCCCGGGTTAACAGAATTCCTTATCCGGATTTCTGGTACGCAGACCGTAATATAGAGTCATTATTTTCCTCGATTCGGGATTAAAATTGGTGACTTGGGACACCCTAAATCTCCCAAGTAGCGACTCTGAAATAATTAAACCAATCCCGTTTCGGTTGTCCTTTAATTGGAAAAAACTCCCTTGCACCCTCTCGGGCGCGGAAAATGGAGGTGTGACAGCTCTGGCGACTCTGCTGGGGATAGTGACCCAGAACCACTGGTTCAGGGTTAAGAATTCGAGCTTAGAATAATTGTTATTATTTGGCTTTATTTATTATCTGATTATTACATGTTTTGAGCCTAATGTGCTAAATGCTGCTTTTACCGCTTTGATATTATTTGAACTGTATATAAATTGTGCCGAAACCTTTCTCTTCTTACCTCCGGGGATGTGCTTACTGGTTGAGACTCCCTATTCTGTTAGTGTCATACCCTAAATAAAAGAGGCTCGGAAAGTTTCTAAGCCGGCTGGCCTTTTGGTTCCCGGAAAGGAGCTCCTTCCTCAACTCGAGTTGTCCGCTCGGGTACACTGTCTAGAACACCGACCCAGGTTTTGAACATAGAATAACGTGACTTCATGCCGGATCCCTAGTAGGAACGCTTATTTGCATCATGTTGCATATGACTTAGGGGACTCAACACAGGGGTTGGGTCCGTCTAGGACTAGCGACCTGATATGAAAAAGACCATTCTGATGCATCCTATTGTTTTCCGTGCATTTATTTGTCTCATGCCCGCATGCTGACCGGTGTTTGAATATTTGGAAAATTGTGAAAAAAAAAGAAATAACAGTTAGGGAATTGATTGATTATTTTTGAAAAAAAAAACAAATACTGTCAAAACCCTGCCAAAATTTTGAAAAATCATTGTTCTGTTTTGTTTTTTTAAAAAATAAAATATAAATAGAAATATATAGTTTGTCTTGCCATAAAAATAAAAATTTAAAAAAAAATCTTATTTTTAAAATGGTTTTTATGAAAATTCGAAAATAATTAAAAAAAAAGAAAAAAAAAAGAAAAAAAAAGGGGAGTCTTATTTTGCCTTTACTTCTATTATTTGTTGCAAATATGTGTGTATATATATATATGAAAAATTCAAAAAGTCTTTCTTTACTTCAAAAAATGTATATATATCTTTATTTGTTGCAAAAGTATTTGTCTTGCCAAAGGTCTAGAGAGTTCTTTTAGGCTCCCAGTTTTCGAAACAAAAATCAAAAATATTTTCCGTTATTGACTTCTTTAGAAAGTTTTTTTTTTATATATATATATACGAGAATTCAAAATTCAAAAATCGCATATATATTTTTGTTTTATCAGAATAAGTGTCGTTTGTTAAAATCTTATTAATAAATGTGCAGAATGAGCACGACTCCGAATGAACCCTTTTCAATCATGAGTAAAATCCCCCTCCAATTGCGGCTCTGGTGGAATGATTTAGGCAAAGAAGGGCATGACGAAATCAAGAAGTATCTGAAAGGCCTCACGAGTTTGTTGGATATCAGGCCACGAGGAGATATCATAAGGGCACTAGTTCCCCACTGGGATCCTGCGCACAATGTCTTCCGTTTCTCAGATTTTGAACTTACCCCAACTTTAGAAGAAATAGCAGGGTATATCGGCAGCGCTGAGACTCCTTTGAGGCACAAATATCTGATTGCTCCAAGAGCTGTAGCAATACACCGGTTTCTGGACTCCTTAAAGATAGTCAGAACAATTCATAACCCTGACTTGGCAAAAGGTTTTTGCAGCATGAGTTTCATATATCAAAGATATGGTCACATAGGAGGATTCGACAAGCCAGAAAACCAGTTGTGCAGCAAAGGTAATCGCCAAAAGTGGGAAGAACATAGACGGATTGCTTTCATGATAACTTTCTTAGGACTACTAGTATTCCCAAGAAAAGACGGGAATATTGACATAAAGATAGCAGGGGTCGTCAGTACGTTGCTCACACAGAGTGATAGTACGTTGGCGCCCATGATAGTGTCTGATATGTTCCGGGCTCTCACATCTTGCAAAGCCGGAGGAAGCTTTTTCGAGGGTTGCAATTTGTTGTTGCAAATGTGGATGACCGAACATCTATGTCACCGAGCCCAGTTTCTGAGCCATGGATCCGCTGGAAAGACCTGCATAGAGGAGTTCTATACCAGAGTTAATAAGACATACCTACCAGAAGGAGTCATAGCATGGACCTCATATTTCCATACCCTCAACGCCAGTCAAATACAGTGGGCGTTAGGATGGTTACCGATCGACGAAGTCATATACATGCCAGCAGCCAGACCCCATTTTCTCTTAATGGGACTCAAGAGCATTCAACCATACGCGCCGCATCGGGTTTTAAGGCAACTGGGAAGGTATCAGATAGTGCCGAAAGATGAGGATCTAAGCACCCAGGTGATCGAGATCAGTCCCGACGGCCAGTTTCCCGAAGCAAGGGTGCGTCAAATTTGGAGCCAATGTCAATACTTAGAAGCAAATACTTGTGTAATGAATCGGGCAAAAGGGGAAGTTTCGCCCGGGTATCAGGCCTGGTACAAAGGGGAGACATCATCTGGAAGACCGACCAAAAGACCTCACCTGCAAGAATTTGCCAAATCTTCACAAGAGCAGTGGGGCTGGTTGGCCAAAGAGCGGGAATATCTTGCCGAAACAGGCAAACTGAAGCAACAAGTTCAGGATATGAGGTTTGAATGCCAATTACAGTCTGCTGCCCACAAGGGAGAAAAGAACAGATTAATCAGAGAAGGCGAGATCCTCAAAGCTCAGATCCGGAGGATGAAAAAGGAGGCTGATAACCAGCTGAGAAGCCGGGCGGATAAAAGAATGATAGCAGGGTTAAAAGATCAGGTTGCGGAATGTCAGGAAGATTTGGAAAGAGCCAAGGCCAGCACAGCAAGATTGCGGACCAAGTGGGCAAAGGGTGCGATAGCTCGGAGGCAGCGCCTGCAACGAGTCATAAGGGATTATGAACTGAGCATCGGGACATTAAGGGAAACGAATGCCTCTCTTCAAGAGAGGATCTTCAAGCAAACACGAGATGCCCAAGCCGACAGAAGGCGATGTTACGAGGCAATGACCAGAATGGAAAGGCAAATGGAAATGTTCCAGGACCAGCTTGCCAGCAATGCACAAACACTGGGATTGAAGAACCAACAAATCAGGCAGTTGCTCAGTGAAAGAGATAACATTCGAGCAAGGATTGATGAAATAGGGCATTACATCTACATGAAATGCTTGGCATGTGAGCGAACACCTCGGAAGAGCCTCCTTGTTTCCATCATGGGCTGCGTCCGCCGGATTATGAGCGAGTTGAAGAGCCTGCAAAGAGACCTTACACCTAGAGCCGCGAAAAGGCCGAATGATGCCTCGCGGGCCCTTAAATTGGAGAATTAGTTTTGGTCAAGTCCTGTTTATTTGGCTTTGGTTGTTTTCCCATATGTTGTTTTCTTTTCGTTAAACCAAGTTTAAAACCGTGGAGTCTGTACTTCTGCTATTTTATTTTAAGTACTGTGTAATAGCAAATTTTGATAATGAAATTAAGTGACTCCAGAAGAATTACTGTGTGTCTTTGCTTTGAGGCAGAACTACGCCTGGTCTGATTCACGCGGGGACGTGATACGTAGGCAATCCCCATAAGATTCGACCGCTTTTAATAAATAAAGAAAAGAAAATGTAAATAAAATAAAACGCAGGGTTTCGCAGAATACTCTAAAAAGAGACGAATGAACAAACCGGGATGACGCATGTGGTTTGAAGCAAAGCATGTAGAAACGGTTAACTGCCTAGGTGCATTGCATCCTCTATGTGTTATGATCAAATCTGTTAAGCTCTAACACTAACAAAGTTTGTTGTTGTCTGATACCAGACAGTTAGTTGTTAAAGAATTCTGGCAACACATTCATACCAAACCAGATCCAAAGGACCGATAGCATCAAGCATGACTACTTCGGAGAATAGCAATGAAGAAGAAAGGCCGATGAGCCAGTTGTTAAAAGAAGCGATGGAAAAGATTGAAAGGATGGGACTAGAAATGAATGCAATGCAACTAGCCCTAGCCAAAACACAAAAGAGTCCTGAAACACTGGGACACATGCCGGAGTACCCTCACTCTGGCCCTTCCACAAGCCGCCCAAATCCCCTCTATCATCAAGAAAGAAGCCCTCATGATTCCCAAGCTCCACCACCCCATCAACCTCTCCCAACACCCAACATTCCCATTTTTGTGGGACCTGCATCAGCCCCTTTGCAGCGAACGACCAGTGAGCCATTGTTTCAGGCTCACGATACCCAATACTATCCCCTGAGCCTACATTCCATGCACCCGAACCACAGGCTTACAATCCCCATTTGGAAGTACCGGCAGAGGTTGAGAAGCCGGTTAAGGCCCCTGAACAGGATGAAGTGTTGAGAAAGTTCAAAAGCCTGGAGCAATCCTTCAGGAACTTACACGGGCTGGGCAATCAAGTCAGCGTGGCATACAAAGATCTGTGCCCTTTCCCAGATGTCCAACTCCCGGCTGGGTTCAAGATGCCCAAGTTTGATTTATATGAAGGGCACGGTGATCCCATGGCACATTTGCGGGGATTCTGTAGCAAAATGAGAGGGGCAGGAGGCAAGGATGAGCTTTTGATAGCTTATTTCGGCCAAAGTCTGAGCGGATCTGCACTGGAATGGTATACCAGGCAGGATTTCAGCAGGTGGTACACGTGGGATGACCTGGCGCAGGCTTTTGCAGGTCATTTCCAATACAATCTAGAGATAGTCCCTGACCGTCTCACGTTATTGAGAACTGGGAAGAAACCCGGGGAAAGTTTTCGCGAGTTCGGGTTCCGCTGGAGAGAACAAGCAGCTAGAGTCGATCCTCCCATGAGAGAGGGAGAGATGGTGGACTATTTCTTGCAGACATTGGATCCAACCTACTTTGGTCACTTGGTGACAACGGTTGGAAAATCTTTCAACGAGGTGGTCAAGATAGGGGTCATGATAGAAGAAGGTTTGAGGTCGGACAAGATCTTGAACTATTCGGCGCTTAAGGCCACAACCCAGGCTATTCAAAACGGCACGGGAGGTGCGCTGAGAAGAAAGAAAGAAGAGGTTGCCACGATCGAGGCAGGCAGTTGGTCCAGGGCTGGCAGGCCGCACTACAACCAACCCAGGCCTCACAGGTCAAATTACCCATACAACCCACCACAAAATTTCTATCCACCTCGAGAACCACATTGTTCCGTACACCAAGCCCAGGTATACACTCAGCCTCCGGTTCGCCCACAATGGCGCGCACCGGCTCCCCAGAACATATATGCACCACCACAAAACACCTACCCTCCACCAAGGGCATATAGAAACCCTTCAGGGGCAGGTTTCCGGGGAAATCCAGATGCTAGGAATGACAGGTTGCGGAAGCAAAGAACCTTCACCGAACTGGGAGAAACCTACACCGCTGTGTTCCACAAGCTGCGGCAATTGGGTTTGGTTAGTCCTGTCCATACTCGGGAACCAAATCCCCCACCTCAGAATTTGGATCGTTCAATCAGTTGTGAATACTGTTCAGGGATGCTCGGGCACGATACCGAGAAGTGTTGGAAGTTAAGGCATGCCATACAGGATCTTATTGACACCAATAAGATCGAGGTCCAGACACCGGAGGCCCCTAACATCAACCAAAACCCACTGCCAGCGCACCACGAAACTCACATGATTGAGTTGGTGTGTGAGGGAGGAGAATTAAGAAAACCCTCACAAACAGTGATGATGATCCAAGCCGCCCCGAAAGAAGTCTTAACCAGTGGAGGAACGAGTGTACAGTCGCAGGGTGAAGGCGTCAAGCCGGTAGTGATATTGGGGAAGAGCCCGTCCGTCATAACAAGCAAACCCGAGCCAAGCAAGTGGGTAATACCAGGGATCCTGCCCATACCGGCAGCCGTGTTGAAAGGGGTATGTAGAGAACGGGTGACCATAAAGCCTGTGGTCCAACTACCGATGATTGACAGCAAGGCTGTGCCTTGGAAATATGAAAAGGCAGTGGTGACGTATCAAGGAAAACAGGTGGAAGAAGTCAGTTGTGAAGCGCAAGGGCTGACTCGATCAGGTCGATGTTTTGCTCCGGTGGAGCTAAGAAAAACCAACCCAGTGGCAACCAAGAAGCCAGTGTCTGAAGAAGAGGCTGAAGAATTCCTGAGGAAGATGAAGGTACAAGACTATTCTGTGGTTGAGCAGCTGAGAAAAACACCGGCCCAGATCTCACTATTGTCATTACTCCTCCATTCTGAGGAACATCGTCGGGCCCTGTTGAAGATATTGAACGAGGCTCATGTACCCAGTGAAATTTCTGTAAACCACCTGGAAACCATTGCCAGCAAGATTTTCGAGGTGAACAGGGTAACATTCTCAGATGATGACCTGCCGGTGGAAGGAACGGAGCACAATAAAGCTCTATACCTAGCTGTCAAATGTGAAGACTCGGTGGTAACCCGAGTATTGGTGGATAACGGCTCAAGCGCCAATATTTGTCCATTATCCACCCTGGACCAGTTAAAGATTGACCGTGGAAGAATCCGGGAGAATAGCATCTGTGTCCGGGGGTTTGACGGAAACGGAACCGCCACTGTGGGGGATGTTGTACTTGAATTGACCATTGGTCCGGTCCTGTTTACCATGGAATTCCAGGTGTTGGACGCCACGGTATCTTACAACTTGCTGTTAGGACGACCCTGGATTCATGCAGCTAAAGCGGTGCCTTCCACCCTACATCAGACAGTGAAGTTCGAGTGGGAAAGACAAGAGGTCGTGTTGCACGGCGAGGATACAACATGCACCATGGGTGGAACCATTGTGCCTTTCATAGAGACCACTGATGACAAAGGTCCTTGGGTCTACCAGATTTTCAATACAGGGTCGGCCAACAAAATTTCTGAAGGAGAAATCATCCCACACCCTAGGGTAGCTGCCGCAACAGTCATGATGGTATCAGAAATGCTGGGTAATGGGTTTGTGCCGGGAAAAGGCCTGGGAGTTGAACTTCAAGGGATAGTCCAACCTGTCTCCCTTCCTAAGAATCTGGAAACTTTCGGGTTGGGGTTCAAACCAACCGCAGCAGACAGGAAGCAAGCGCGAAAAATGAAGAAGAGGGTCTGGTTTCTGCCTAAACCAGTGCCACGCCTCTCAAGGTCTTTTGTTAAAGCAAGTGCCAAGGGGTCAGCGATCCCAAAGATTCGAGGACCTTTGATCGGTATAAATGAAGACCTGAATCAGAGTTTTGAGAGGCTATTCGCGGATGTCAGTATGGTGGAAGCTGGAGAAGGTTCCAGCAGAGCAGAGATACAATTTGTGGGGCCTGAGGCCAAGACCAACAATTGGACGGTTACTCCTCTTCCTGTCCGAGGGGAGTCTTGGTAGTAGGCTTTGATTAATGTTTTGTTTGTTTGTTTGTTTGATCGGATTATTCAAGGGTGTAATCCAAATTTTACTTTCGTTTTTGTAAAAGTGTGAACCCTTTTTATCCCGCAAATTTAATAAAGTTCTCTTCTTTTGTCTCATTTTAATTTTTGTCTTGTTCTTTTTCTTTCTGAACAGTTCTCTTTTTACTGGTTCTAATGACATGGCATGCACAGCGGATCTTCGACCTAGTCTAATAAATCAATCTGAAACCGACTCAATGATGCAAAAGGTCGTTTGTGACGATGAATCTGAATGTGACGAAGGTGAAGCCTTCGAAGAAATAAACAGAGAACTGTGCCAATTTGAAGAGAAACCCAAGCCTAACTTAAATGACACCGAGGCTGTGAATCTAGGAGACGCTGATAACGTCCAAGAGACCAAAATTAGCATCCACATTGAGCCGAATGTCAGAGCAGAATTGATCAAAACTCTCAGGGAATTCAAAGACGTTTTTGCCTGGTCATATGATGATATGCCTGGATTAAGCACCAATTTAGTGGTTCACAAATTACCCACTGACCCGGCATACCCTCCGGTCAAGCAAAAACTAAGGAAATTTAAAATAGAAATGAGTGTAAAGATCAAGGAAGAAGTGATTAAGCAGTTACAAGCGAAGGTCATTCGGGTCACTCGATATCCCGAGTGGTTGGCCAATGTGGTACCAGTCCCAAAGAAGGATGGAAAAATCAGGGTGTGCGTTGATTACCGCAACCTCAACAAAGCAAGTCCCAAGGACAATTTTCCGCTGCCCAACATTCATATCTTAATCGACAATTGCGCAGGGCGCGAGATTGGATCCTTTGTGGATTGCTATGCAGGTTATCATCAGATCCTAATGGATGAGGAGGATGCTGAGAAGACAGCGTTTATTACGCCATGGGGAACCTACTGCTATCGGGTAATGCCGTTCGGGTTAAAGAACGCTGGGGCAACATACATGCGAGCAATGACTGCGGTGTTTCATGACATGATACACAAGGAAATTGAGGTGTACGTCGATGATGTGATCATCAAATCTTGGCGTCAGGAGAACCATGTAGCAGACCTAAAGAGATTTTTCCAAAGACTCCGGAGGTATGATATCAAGCTTAACCCAGCCAAATGCGCATTCGGGGTTCCATCAGGAAAGTTGCTAGGATTCATCGTCAGTCGACGGGGGATTGAGTTAGACCCATCCAAAATTGAATCCATCCGAGATTTGCCACCGCCAAGGAACAAAACAGAGGTAATGAGTTTGTTGGGCAGACTCAATTACATCAGCAGGTTCATCGCTCAACTCACAGCAACTTGCGAGCCCATATTTCGGTTGCTGAGAAAGGATGCTGCGGTAGGTTGGACAGGAGAGTGTCAGGAGGCTTTCGACCAAATCAAAGGCATGACGACACAGGGAGGAAGGAGCAAGCCATCTATTATCTTAGCAAGAAATTCACAGTGCATGAGGTTAAGTACACTCAACTCGAGAAAACGTGCTGCGCCCTAACTTGGGTAGCTCAGAAGTTGAAGCACTACCTGTCTTCATATACTACTTATCTCATATCCCGTTTGGACCCATTGAAGTACATCTTTCAGAAACCTATGCCCACGGGAAGGTTGGCAAAGTGGCAAATTCTGCTCACAGAGTTTGATATCATCTACGTAACAAGGACGGCCATGAAAGCCCAGGCACTGGCAGACCATTTGGCAGAGAATCCCGTTGATGAAAAATACGAGCCTTTAAGAACGTATTTTCCTGACGAAGAGGTGATGCATACGAATGAGTTGGAATTACCTGAGGAACCGGGTTGGAAGCTTTTCTTCGATGGAGCTGCAAACGCAAAAGGGGTTGGAATAGGAGCAGTACTCATTTCTGAAACAGGACGGCATTATCCTGTTACGGCTCAACTACGCTTCTATTGCACCAACAATATGGCCGAATATGAGGCTTGCATTCTGGGTCTGCGCTTGGCTGCTGACATGGATGTCCAAGACGTCTTGGTCTTGGGAGACTCGGACCTCTTGGTACATCAAATTCAGGGTGAATGGGAAACACGAGATCTAAAGCTCATACCATACCGACAATGCTTGCATGATCTGAGCAAGCAATTTCGATCGGTAAAGTTCAAACACATCCCGAGAGTTCACAATGAGGTTGCGGATGCCTTGGCCACCTTGGCATCAATGCTGCACCACCCTGACAAAATGTATGTTGATCCTCTACACATCCAGGTCCGTGATCAGCACGCCTACTGCAATGCCATAGAAGAAGAAGCAGATGGCGAACCCTGGTTTCATGATATCAAGGAATACCTCAGGATGGGGATATATCCAGAACATGCCTCTGGAGACCAAAAAAGAGCCCTCCGGCGGTTGTCGAATGGTTTCTTCCTCAGTGGGGGAATATTGTACAAAAGAACCCCGGATCTGGGATTGTTGAGATGCATAGATGCCAGGCAGGCAACAACGGTTATGGCAGAAGTACATGCTGGAGTTTGTGGGCCACACATGAGTGGATATGTATTGGCAAGAAAAATCCTTCGAACAGGGTGTTATTGGCTCACCATGGAACACGACTGTATCACTTTCGTGAGGAAATGCCATCAGTGCCAGATACATGGAGACTTGATTCATTCTCCGCCAACAGAGTTACATACGATGTCAGCACCCTGGCCGTTTGTAGCATGGGGCATGGATGTCATTGGGCCCATCGAGCCAGCAGCGTCCAACGGTCATAGGTTCATTCTAGTGACCATTGATTACTTCACCAAATGGGTTGAGGCTAAAACCTTCAAATCAGTAACCAAGAAGGCAGTGGTGGACTTTGTTCACTCCCATATCATCTGCAGATTTGGGATCCCAAAAGTGATCATCACGGATAACGGTGCGAATCTTAATAGCAGCTTGATGAGAGAGGTATGCCAACAATTCAAGATTACACACCGCAATTCCACCCCATATCGTCCTAAGGCAAATGGAGCAGTCGAAGCAGCCAATAAGAATATCAAGAAGATACTGCGAAAAATGGTGGAAGGGTCCAGACAATGGCACGAGAAATTACCCTTTGCCTTGTTGGGTTACCGCACTACCGTCCGGACTTCCATAGGCACAACTCCTTATTTGTTGGTGTATGGAACTGAGGCCGTGATACCAGCGGAGGTCGAAATTCCGTCCCTCCGAATTGTCGCTGAAGCCGGAATTGATGATGATGAATGGATCAAAGCTCGCTTGGAACAGTTGAGCCTGATAGATGAGAAAAGATTGGCAGCAGTGTGCCATGGTCAGCTGTACCAGAAGAGAATGGCAAGAGCGTATAATAAGAAGGTGCGCCCTAGGAAATTTGAAGTAGGGCAGCAGGTATTAAAGAAGATCCTCCCACATCAGGTCGAGGCAAAAGGCAAATTCGCCCCAAATTGGCAAGGGCCTTATATCGTGACCAGAATATTGTCCAACGGTGCTTTGTGTTTGACAGATGTCGAAGGTAGATGTGTCGACATGGCTATCAATTCAGATGCAGTCAAGAGATATTATGCGTAACTTCTTTAATTATGGCAATTTTTGGTTTATTTGTTTGTATTTGGCATTTGTTGAATAATGAGATGACGGAGGCAATTCTTTCTTCTATCCAAACACTTTTAACCCTCGCTTCCCCCTTTGAGCCTTAAGCAATTCTTTCAATACCCCTCTTTTGGAATCACTAATGGGAAAGATATGAAAAAAAAAAAGAAGAAAAGAAAGGAAAAGAAAAGAAAAAGAAAAAGAAAAGGAAAAGAAAATGAAAAGAAAGAAAAGAAAAATCAAGGAATATAAAACCGTGGGAACTACGTTTGACCTGATTCCTCAAAGAGGATACGTAGGCGCCTCACGGCTCGGTCATAGTATGCATCATAGCAAATATAGGATGCATAATGTACATAGTGTGCATAATAGGCACAATGTGCGTAACGCACATAGCTCAACATAAGCATAAAAAATAAATTCCCCAAGCAAGAAAACTGGGGCAGAGGTTATGTTTTAAGTTCCAACAAAGGTTTGATTCCAAAAGTTGTAGCACATCACCCTTCAAATTGTTTTCATTTTTGTAGCCTTTCTTCAATCCCACACCAAAACCAACATCAACATCCAAAAGACCTCCCGATCAATGTTCGAGAGATGCCAAATCCGGCGAATAAGACCGAGAATAATACACTGATCCCCAGCAAAGAAGAGGATCGTAAGACTGGGAATGAGTTGATAGTCAAAAGAATCCCCAGAAGAGAGGGTCGTATCTACAACACCCCGAATCCTCGAAAGAAATAAAATGAGAGAGTCTTATCGGTGAAAACCTTCACAGGCACCGAGAGGCGATGTAAGATGAGGGATATGAAATGAGAGAGTCTTATTGGTGAAAACCTTCGCAGGCACCATAAGGCGCCGGGAGATGAGAGAAAAGAGAGAGTCTCATTAGTGAAAACCCCTCGAAGGGCACTATGAGGCGACAAGACGAATCAACAAAAGCTACCACATTTGCAACAGCATGGACAGTCATTTATCATCCCCAGCAAGTCAGACCATCCGGGCAAATCGATTGATACAAATAGACTGGGTCGGGAATCTATGGTGCACGTCATGATCACGGGGACCAGTCGTATCCTCCAGATAAGTTCTTTTGAGTTTCTTCTCCCACCAAAATATTCGTTCAGAAAGATTTTCTCCTTTTTCTAGCTTTTATTTCTTTTCCTAAAATGTGTCTTGAAAGGATTTTTCAAAGCTTACTACCAGAAACCGGAGGGGAATTCATCCAATGCAGGATAATACAAACAGTCCTAAAGGCCGGTCCCAGGCAATGCAGTGATCATACCCGATAATGTCGGAGGAAGTGAGCTCATAAAGGGAGTGGTTTCAGGAGTTAAAAGGTCGCCCACCAGTATAATGCGGGAATACATTTAAGTTCTAGGTCGCCCACCAGTATAATGCGGGAATACATTTTAAGTTCTAGGTCGCCCACCAGTATAATGCGGGAATACATTTAAGTTCTAGGTCGCCCACCAGTATAATGCGGGAATACATTTTAAGTTCTAGGTCGCCCACCAGTATAATGCGGGAATACATTTAAGTTCTAGGTCGCCCACCAGTATAATGCGGGAATACATTTTAAGTTCTAGGTCGCCCACCAGTATAATGCGGGAATACTTTTAAGTTCTAGGTCGCCCACCAGTATAATGCGGGAATACATTTTAAGTTCTAGGTCGCCCACCAGTATAATGCGGGAATACATTTAAGTTCTAGGTCGCCCACCAGTATAATGCGGGAATACATTTAAGTTCTAGGTCGCCCACCAGTATAATGCGGGAATACATTTAAGTTCTAGGTCGCCCACCAGTATAATGCGGGAATACATTTAAGTTCTAGGTCGCCCACCAGTATAATGCGGGAATACATTTAAGTTCTAGGTCGCCCACCAGTATAATGCGGGAATACATTTAAGTTCTAGGTCGCCCACCAGTATAATGCGGGAATACATTTAAGTTCTAGGTCGCCCACCAGTATAATGCGGGAATACTTTTAAGTTCTAGGTCGCCCACCAGTATAATGCGGGAATACATTTAAGTTCTAGGTCGCCCACCAGTATAATGCGAGAATACATTTTAAGTTCTAGGTCGCCCACCAGTATAATGCGGGAATACATTTAAGTTCTAGGTCGCCCACCAGTATAATGCGGGAATACTTTTAAGTTCTAGGTCGCCCACCAGTATAATGCGGGAATACATTTAAGTTCTAGGTCGCCCACCAGTATAATGCGGGAATACATTTAAGTTCTAGGTCGCCCACCAGTATAATGCGGGAATACATTTAAGTTCTAGGTCGCCCACCAGTATAATGCGGGAATACATTTTAAGTTCTAGGTCGCCCACCAGTATAATGCGGGAATACTTTTAAGTTCTAGGTCGCCCACCAGTATAATGCGGGAATACATTTTAAGTTCTAGGTCGCCCACCAGTATAATGCGGGAATACATTTAAGTTCTAGGTCGCCCACCAGTATAATGCGGGAATACTTTTAAGTTCTAGGTCGCCCACCAGTATAATGCGGGAATACATTTAAGTTCTAGGTCGCCCACCAGTATAATGCGGGAATACTTTTAAGTTCTAGGTCGCCCACCAGTATAATGCGGGAATACATTTTAAGTTCTAGGTCGCCCACCAGTATAATGCGGGAATACATTTAAGTTCTAGGTCGCCCACCAGTATAATGCGGGAATACATTTAAGTTCTAGGTCGCCCACCAGTATAATGCGGGAATACATTTAAGTTCTAGGTCGCCCACCAGTATAATGCGGGAATACATTTAAGTTCTAGGTCGCCCACCAGTATAATGCGGGAATACATTTAAGTTCTAGGTCGCCCACCAGTATAATGCGGGAATACATTTTAAGTTCTAGGTCGCCCACCAGTATAATGCGGGAATACTTTTAAGTTCTAGGTCGCCCACCAGTATAATGCGGGAATACATTTTAAGTTCTAGGTCGCCCACCAGTATAATGCGGGAATACATTTAAGTTCTAGGTCGCCCACCAGTATAATGCGGGAATACTTTTAAGTTCTAGGTCGCCCACCAGTATAATGCGGGAATACATTTAAGTTCTAGGTCGCCCACCAGTATAATGCGGGAATACATTTAAGTTCTAGGTCGCCCACCAGTATAATGCGGGAATACATTTAAGTTCTAGGTCGCCCTTCAGTATAATGCGGGAATACATTTAAGTTCTAGGTCGCCCACCAGTATAATGCGGGAATACATTTAAGTTCTAGGTCGCCCACCAGTATAATGCGGGAATACATTTAAGTTCTAGGTCGCCCACCAGTATAATGCGGGAATACTTTTAAGTTCTAGGTCGCCCACCAGTATAATGCGGGAATACTTTTAAGTTCTAGGTCGCCCACCAGTATAATGCGGGAATACATTTAAGTTCTAGGTCGCCCACCAGTATAATGCGGGAATACTTTTAAGTTCTAGGTCGCCCACCAGTATAATGCGGGAATACATTTTAAGTTCTAGGTCGCCCACCAGTATAATGCGGGAATACTTTTAAGTTCTAGGTCGCCCACCAGTATAATGCGGGAATACATTTTAAGTTCTAGGTCGCCCACCAGTATAATGCGGGAATACATTTAAGTTCTAGGTCGCCCACCAGTATAATGCGGGAATACATTTTAAGTTCTAGGTCGCCCACCAGTATAATGCGGGAATACATTTAAGTTCTAGGTCGCCCACCAGTATAATGCGGGAATACAGCACTAAGAAGCAGAAGGCTGCAAAAGCAAGCGCACATTCAAAAGGAAGAAGGAACACGTCTCAGAAGAAGCAGTTTGAGAACGCTATGGCATGCCCAACATGACGATTCTGATGAAAAGTCATACCGCTGAAGAAACCATTGAAAGATTTAAGGAGGAAAGCCATGTTCCCAGCAAATCAAGCAAAGTGATGAGAACTGACATTCAGAAAAGGTGAAGGGTCAGCATCATCTCCAAGTTCACAAAATAAAGGCGTCAGAAGAAAGCGTTAGCCGACAAGAAAGCAAGACAACAAGAACAAGTTGGAGATGGATGAGATCTCATACTCTAGCTTAACTTCTTGTTTTTCCTTTTAGAGCAATGTAACAGGGAGATCGGTTGAGCAGTAGCATCCTACAGCAGCATGCGACAGCGCACAACAGCAGCAAGCAATACAGTCACACGGTAGTCCCAGCTACCAAAATTTCCCGAACTACATTGACCTGATTCCTGTTTCAGCCCAGGATATGTAGGAAACCTCTGAAGCAAAGGTTCGGTCAAATCTTTTTCAAAAAATGCTTCACACGGAGTATTCGGACGGGCAAAAATCGCTCGCTTATCTTTGCGCGAAAACCCTTCGTGTCTTCGTGCAAAGAGGGGCAGCTGTAAGCACGTGATTTTTGCTTTACGAGCAATCGCTCCAAAAGAAAATAAAAATAGTAACAAATGGTTTCGCTGTACAAATGTTTGAGTTTTCGTGACATGTGTTGTTAGTCATTTGTGGATCTGTCCATTTTTGCATTTAATCATTAACAAACAAAATATGTATGTCAGGATGATTAAACCATAATTCGGTCAGTAAAAGAAAATTCAAAAAATAGATATATATGTGTGCATCGTTTGTTCTAGGTTTTTAACTTACTTAAATAATTTTGTGGTAATTGTGTTAAAATGTTGCATTGTTGTTTAGTTTTAATTTCGTTATTTATCATTTTTATTTTTATTTTTTGTTTTAAAAGAAAAAAAATGAAATTAGAAAACAAAAGTGAAGGAAATCGGTTTGGGCCAAAAATTAAACAAAATAACTGGCCCAACCAGCACTCAGGCCCAGTCCAAATCCGGTTGCCCAGACACCTCCTGAAACGACACCGTTTCAGGCCAATCCATCTCAGCCGTTCCAATCAATCCAATCCAACGGTCCAGGATCACTTTCAATAACCCAGGTTCAAACCCGACCCAAATCTGACCCAACCCCTCACTTAAACCAAACGACCCCGTTTAACTACCAAACGACCCCGTCTCAGTTCTCACCCTCAGATCCAAGCCGTTGAGATCATCTGATCTAACGGCTCAGATCCAATCCCATAGACCATATATAAACCTTCCCTTACACCCACGCCCCCTATACCAACACCCCACCCCTTCGTCCCCAAGTCGAACCCAGACCTATGCCAAACCACCCCATCTTCATACCAGACATTCCCCTGACCTTCCTCGTGACCAAACCAAGCTTGGTTTGGTCCGAATCTACCCACAACTTCCTAAAAATCAGATCTGGAAATCCAGACCTTAGAACACATGCACCTGGGGAATCCGGCCGGTCTGGACAAGGGTTTGAGGTCTAAAAGACCTTAATCAAGGTGTTCTCATGTGAGAACACCCTGATTAAAGTTTGTTCGGCCTCAAGAGTTCGAAGTTGAATCAG
This sequence comes from Nicotiana sylvestris, assembly GCF_000393655.2. Lineage (NCBI taxonomy): Eukaryota > Viridiplantae > Streptophyta > Magnoliopsida > Solanales > Solanaceae > Nicotiana > Nicotiana sylvestris. Next base: position 3,346,818 of record NC_091060.1, read on the forward strand.
AATTTGGGTCGTTTTGATTTCAAACCTTTTTGGGTAAGTTTTCCTTTCTTTCGTTTTAGTTCTAATTAAGTTGTCAGCATATTCCGTTGTGTTTGTTTGTTATGTTGTTATTTTTCATTCGGATTTCTTTCATCTCTGTAAAGACCTTTTATTTGGTCGATGGTTTTTGTGTATGATTTGAATGCATCCTATGATAAGCATGTCCGATTAATATAGTCGTCGCATGAATAACTTATATAGGTTCCTAGTGACTGACCAAGTTGTCCGAAGCCCTTTAGGTCCCCGTATGTGTTGTTTATTTGAACGACTGATTATTACCTGTTATAATTAGTATAGTCGACTCGATAAATGTCGTCGATTAGTTTTCTATAACTAATGAATCAAACGAGCTAATAATGTCGCATGACTAATTGAACGTTGCCACTAACTGAATGCCCCAGCATTGTTTAAAATGGTTTGTTTGCATTGTAAAAATGACTGAAAAGGCTCAGCCCAGGCAGCCTTGAATTTGAACTTTCATCAGTTCAAAACTGCCCTGATGCTGCAATAGGCAGGGCAGTAATAATCAAGGTTAAGCAGGGGTATTCTGGGGTGTCAAAAAGGACAGAAAGATTAGTTTAAATGAAGCTGACAAGTAGGGTACTAATTAAGATTAAACTAATACTAATGGGAAACAAGACACAAGGGTATGAGGCTTAAAATGAATAAATAAAATGAGCCCATAATTCTGGATTAAACAAAAACCAGGCGTGGGGAATAAAGGGGCTGGCACCAAAAGATGCTTAGGCATGGGCTCTAAAGAGTATGGGCAGGCTGCAAGTTGCAGCACGAGGGCAGCTCAGCTGCACTGGATCATTTGGCTTATAAATAGGCCATTTGAGAACTTAAAAAGGGCTGAACTTTTAGTCTTCAGAAAAAGAGAAAACAAAAGGCTGGAATTTTTAGTCTTAAAGCTGAAACTTTTAGTCTGAAGAAAGGTTTACTGAGTTTAAAGAAAGCTGAAAAACATAAGTTAGTTTCCAAAATAGATTATAACCAAACACCATCTGAAAGTTGAATAAGAATTCATATTGGTCAAGCTGCCTTGGCCAAGTTCTGTCATCTGCATTGACTGAGCTGTTTGTTGGTTGCTGAACTGTTGTTATTTGCTGCATTGAACTTCTTTTACTTCTGGTGTATCATTACTCTTCGTCTGGAATTATTGGTTTGGCACTCGACTATTTGCTGGTTTCATTTATTCTGGGAATCATTGTTGGTTGTTCGTGGACTGTGGAAAACAATCTTGGTTGTTGGTTTGTTGCTGTGCTGTTGCTGTGTATCTGTTGATGCTGTGATTACTGCACACTACTCAACTGATCACTCTCCTTCTTCCTTTCCTTTCCTTACCAGGTACACAATTGATACCACCAATGTAACTGAGAGTTTGAGCATGAATGCAAAAGAGAGGACCTGCAGATTGTTGTTTTTATGTATACATGAACTGTTACATTAAATGTCATAAAATAGTTACATTTTCGTTTGTATAATAGAAGTAGCCTACATGCTCAGTATATCAATGTAGGTTAATGAATGATAGTCATGTATGTATGCTGTTAGGTGAAAAACATTCCCAGTGTAATAAGTTGTATTTTAGACTTAGTCTGATGGTGTAGTATATTCTATAATGTAGGCCAAAATAGGAAAACTATCCACATGAGTTAAAGTTCTTTCCCCTTTTGCTAGTTTGTCACATATAAATTGATAAAGAACAAAGAATCAGTTCTAGGCCTCAACCTCAGGAAGGCCGAGCCCAAATCGAAAAAATCAGCTAGGCCTGTATCGGAAAAACAGGGCCCAAGTCTGGCCATCTCGCATGAGCTAGGTTTTGGCCCATAATTTGCGACTAGTTGTCCATAAGTGCAGTCAAGTTTTATTATTCTGTAATAGCACTTTAAATCCGGTTTTATAATCAACTAAGGCTATTTACTGCTTTCAATTGATAGAGACAAACACGACGAGAAACGTAGTTGCTATAGGATATCCTTTAAAAATAACAACGAGATGAGCCTCGATAAAAATAAACAAAACGCAGATGCGGGGCCCTTGTTAAATGTATATTAGTGAAGCATTTAGTTTCCAGGACGGGTTGTTTAGCAAATCTCACAACCTTCCTAAAATAACAATACGTTAGACTCTTTAGGACGCGCCTTAATAAATCTTACCTTCGTAAACTCGGGTGCACATTGATGTGACCCAAATCCAAATCTCAACGGAATCGAAATGTGTTTCTAATCACGGGTACATTGATTGTGACGTGGTTCGAGATGCGTGTCCATGACGTTGCAAATTCATTTTAAAAAATAAGGATGAGATGAGCCTCGCCGAATAAAAATACAAATTGCGGGGCCCTCAGTAAATACTTGTTTAAAATTACTTAGAATTCAGGAGGGTCGTTTAGCGAATTTCACGGCCTCCGCAAAATAATAACGCGATAGTCTCTTTAGGCGCGTGTTTAATAATTTACTTTCTTAAGCTCGGGTGTGCATTTCATGCGACCCAAAGCCAAATCTCAAAACATCAAATAAAATGCGTTCCGGATTGTGGGTGCATTTCATGTGACGCAGTCCAAAGACGTGTTTTAAGCGATGTTCACATTCTTGTAAAAAACAATAATAATAAAGTGGTTAAAAGTTAAAGTTTGCACATAAGTTCATATTGTATTAAAAATCAGATAAATAAGCCAAATATAATAGTTGAGCGACCGTGCTAGAACCACGGAACTCGGGAATGCCTAACACCTTCTCCCGGGTTAACAGAATTCCTTATCCGGATTTCTGGTACGCAGACCGTAATATAGAGTCATTATTTTCCTCGATTCGGGATTAAAATTGGTGACTTGGGACACCCTAAATCTCCCAAGTGGCGACTCTGAAATAATTAAACCAATCCCGTTTCGGTTGTCCTTTAATTGGAAAAACTCCCTTGCACCCTCTCGGGCGCGGAAAATGGAGGTGTGACAGTTATGATCCTGATACGCCTAGCGGGGACGATGTTGATGATGCAGATAGGCTCGTCTTCTATTCTTGGTATAATGATGAGTACGCCGAAGGGATGACACGGCGTAGGGCTGTTGTACTTATTTTTGTTTTACCTTGCTATTTTTATAAGGGCGTCTTCGGTCCCTTTGTAAAACATTTTTAATATAACAGTTGTAATAGAATGATTACCTTTTTGCTGTATATTCCCGACTTGTCATTTTTGTTTGTTATGCGGTGGAGTCCTTAGCTTTTTGCCTGCTTATGTGTAATGTTTTGGCGTAGTTAATAGTATATTCTTAAAGTAACTCGAGCATGGTCGAGTGTCAAGTAATTCGAGCGAGGTCGAATGTTAAGTGATTCGAGCGAGATCGAATGTTAAGTGATTCGAGCGAGGTCGAATGTTAAATAATTCGAGCGATGTCGAATGTTAAGTGATTCGAGTGTTGTCGAATGTTAAGTGATTCGAGCAAGGTCGAATGTTAAGTAATTCGAACGAAATCGAATGTTAAGTACTTCGAGAGATATCGAATGTTATGTAATTCGAGCGATGTCGAATGTTAAGTGATTCGAGTGAGGTCGAATGTTAAGTAATTCGAGCGAGGTCGAATGTTAAGTAATTCGAGCGAGGTCGAATGTTAAGTGATTCGAGCGAGGTCGAATGTTAAGTGATTCGAGCGAGGTCGAATGTTAAGTGATTCGAGCGAGGTCGAATGTTAAGTGATTCGAGCGAGGTCGAATGTTAAGTAATTCGAGCGAGGTCGAATGTTAAGTAATTCAAGCGAGGTCGAATGTTAAGTAATTCAAGTGATGTCGAATGTTAAGTAATTCGAGTGATGTCGAACGTTAAGTGATTCGAGCGATGTCGAATGTTAAGTAATTCAAGCGAGGTCGAATGCGGGATGCGAAAAAGAAGCTTGATGGAGAGTGAAAAATGTTGCTTTATTTCATTCATTGGAGAATATCTTGGGGGAGAGTACACAATGTTGCTTTATTTCATTCATTGGAGAATATCTTAGTGGAGAGTACAAAATGTTACTTTATTTCATTCACTTAAGAATATCTTGGTGGAGAGTACAAAATGTTGCTTTATTTCATTCACTGAAGAATGTTATACATGTCCGTTTCATACATATATTAGAGAAGCTTCCATGTATCTAGTCCCTTTATCGTCCTGCCTGGGGAAGCAGTCGGCAGGTGGGGTGATGAATAATACTTGAACTTAGAGACGTCCCTTTCGTCGCCTCGTCAAAAACCTCCCCGAGAAAACCCAATTGGGACAAAACTCGAGTGAGGGAAAAAGAGTACGACTTGAGGGGCGTCCTTTTTCAGAAGTTAAAATATATGAGGTGGGCGACATTCCAATAGTTTTGCAGCAATTTTCCTTCCATTGTTTCTAGTTGGAATGCTCATTTGTTTGTTGCTGCCGTGATTTTGTATGGCCCGTCGCAATTGGTTCCCAGTTTGACTTCTTTCGGGTCTTTGCTCGCTTATGTTTTGGCCTTGAGAACATAGTCTCCGACTTTGAGTGGTCGTATTTTGGCTTTTTTGTTGTAGTACCTTTATGCTTGTTGTTTTTGGGCAATCATTCTTACGTAAGCCATGTCTCTTCGTTCTTCTGCCTCGTCGAGGTCTTTTTTCCTGTTCTCGTCATTGTTTTATCCGCTTTCAGGTTATCTCAGGCTAGGCTCCCCGACCTTAACAGGTATCATGGCATCAGTCCCGTAGACTAGTAAATATGGCGTTTTGCCTGTGCTCGTTTTTTGGCATGGTGCGATAGGCATATAGTACTTTTGGTAACAATTCTGGCCATAACCCTTTGGCGTCCTCAAGTTTTTCTTTAAGATTTTCAATATTGTTTTGTTGGAGGATTCGGCTTTCCCATTACCATCGGGATGATATGGCATGGAGAGTATTCGCGTGATGTGCCATTTTTCGAAGAACTTATGGTCTTCTTTTCGGTGAATTGGGGCCCATTACCACAGTTGATTTCTTTAGGGATGTCGAAACGGCATATGATGTTCCTCCATATGAATGTGATGACTTCTTGTTTGCATATTTGGGTGAACGCACCTGCTTCCACCCATTTGGAAAAGTAGTCAGTTAAAACCAAAAGAAAACGTATCTTACCTCATTCTGCTGGGAGGGGTCCGACGATGTCCATTCCCCATTTGATGAACGACCATGGTGAAGTGACAGAGTGGAGGTGTTCGCCCGCTTAATGTATCATAGGTGTGTAATTTTGGAACTGTTCACACCTTTTGACGTAATCAGCGGCTTCCTTCTTCATAGTGGGCTAATAATAACCTACCCGACTGAGGCACCTGACAAGGGCTCGGTTGCCTGTATGGGCACCACAATGGCCTTCGTGCACCTTTTGACGTAATCTGGCTAATATAGGTCGTGATTTATGATGTTGCACCTGGCCGCCTACATTCAAAGCTTTTTAGCTTCCTTTTGTCTTGTGGGAGTACTCCCTCCTGCAAGTATGTCATGATGCGGTTGCCAGTCCCAAGTCAAATTTATAGAGTGTACCTCAATTTGATCTATTGACGAGTAAATGAGGGTGACCACATTTTCTTTAGTGATATTTTTGGTGGCTGATGCTAATTTGGCGAGGCCATCTGCTACGATGTTTTGTGCTCGATGTATCTGGTCGAGTCGACATTTATCGTATTCTAGCAGTAATTTATGAATTTCTGCTTGGTACTTTTGTAACCTCTGCTCTTTGATTTGGAAAGTCCCTGTAATTTGGTTGACGACGAGTTGTTAGTCGCATCTGAGGACGACTCGTCGTGCTCTGTATTTGAGGGCTAGCTTTAATCTTGCAATTACGGCCTCATACTCGGCCTCATTGTTAGTCATATCTAGGCACCTTATGGATTGGCGTATAACTTTGCCTGTTGAGACCTCGAGTATGAGTCCCAATCCAAATCCTGACTCATTGGATGTGGCATCGGTGTATAGGACCCATAGGTTGAGTAGCCTAGGAGGGGTACGAGAAGCTTCCTACTCAACCTCGGGCATTATTTTGGTACCAAAATCGGCGACGAAGTCGGCGAGTACCTGCGATTTTATCATTGTTCGCGGTTGATAGGTTATATCATGCTCGCTCATGTCTATGGCCTACTTGTCCAGTCCCCCGACAATTTAGCTTTGTGTAGGATGCTTCGCAGGGGGAAGTTCGTTACCACCGTTTTGGAATGGCACTGAAAATAGGGTCTAAGCTTTCGTGAAGCTATAACCAATGCTAAGGGCAATTTCTCAAGGTGGGGGTACCTCGTTTCGGCGTCGACCAAGGTTTTTCTAATGTAATAAATTGGAGATTGCGTACCTTTGTTTCGCGGACCAACACTGCACTTACCACGACTTCTGAGATGGCCAATTATATTAGAAGGCGTTTGCTAGGTTCTTCTTTGGTAAGCAGCGGGGGCGAGGACAAGTATGACTTTAGTTCCCTCAAGGCATCTATGCATTCTGAATTCTACTGAAGCCCGTTGTCTTTTTTCAGCATGTTGAAGAATTTGTGGAATCCGTCGTATGATCGTGAGATGAATCTCGACAGGGAGGCTACACGATCGGTCAGTTTTTGCACTTGTTTCTTGCTGATCAACACTTCAAGTATCCCTTCAATGGCTTTGATTTGATCTGGATTGACCTTGGTGCCTCTTTGTGATACCAAGAAATTGAGAAATTTGCCCGAGGTTACCCCGAAGGCATATTTTTTGGGGTATAATTCCATGTCGTACTGCCTTAATATACCAAAGGCCTCTTTTAAGTGGTCGATGTGGTCTTCTTTCCTTTTTAATTTGACCAACATGTCATTGATGTAAACTTCCATCGTTTTGTCGAGTTGATCCTTGAACATCTTGGTGACCAACCTTTGGTACGTTGCCCCTGCGTTCTTCAACCCAAATGGCATGACTCTATAACAGTACGTTCCCTGATGGGTGATAAAAGTAGTTTTCTCCTGGTCCTCCTCCTCCATGAGGATTTGGTTGTAACCCGAGTAGGCATCCAAGAAGCTTAGCAATTCGTGTCCCGCTGTTGCGTCGATGAGCTGGTCGATGTGAGGCAAAGGAAAGGAGTCTTTTGGGCATGCCTTGTTTACGTTTGTGAAATCCACACACATCCGCCATTTCCCGTTTTTCTTTTTTACCATGACCATATTTGCGACCCATTGGGTGTATTTAATTCCCAGATGGAACCATTGGCGAGTAGCTTATCCACTTCATTATTGACGGCCTCGTTGATTGTGGCATTGAATTTTCTTCTTATTTGCCGCATTGGTTGGTAGAATGGGTCGACGTTCAACTTGTGTGTGGTGACGTCTTTCGGGATGCCCGACATATCTGCATGGGAGAAGGCAAATAAATCGGCATTGTCAATTAAAAACTTATGAAATTTTCCTAGGTTTGAGAGTGTATGTCCGATGTAAGCCCTCTTGCTGTTGTCGATGCTGTCTAGTTGGACAAGATCGAGGTCTTTTACCATTAACTAAGTGGCTTCAATGATGTTGGCGTCTCTGATGATGTTTGTTTGTGCGTCGAGTCCGGTCCACGACTTTGGTAATTGCTATGCTTCTGAGTCTGTTCCCTTTAGTTGTCGAGGTAATGTGCAATCCTGGGTGATACAATAATATTCTTGGGTGGTGTGTTGTTCGCCTCGAGTGCTGAATATCCCCTACGGAGTAGGGAACTTGATCACTTGATATAGGCTTGACGGGATGGCTCTCATGCGTGTATCCATGGCCACCCTATGATGGCGTTGTAAGCTGTGTCTTGGTTCGACGTGGAATGTTGTTTCTAGGCTAACGCCCCAGCCAGAATGGGTAGCGTTATCTCCCTAGAGGTTCGCTCAACTGCATTGTTAAAACCTGTTAGTGTTATGCAGCGTGGTACTATCTTGTCTTTAAGTCTCATTTGTGTGAGGACTCGAGAGTGGATAATACACGCGTTGCTTCCGTCATCTACCATTATTCTTGTCACATCAATATCTGAAATACATAAAGTAATAACAAGATCGTCGAAATGTAGGAAATCCAAACAGTCGGTATCTGACTTATCGAAGATGATACTGTCTCCGAGGTCGTCATACCGTTCGTGGGTGATCGACCGCTTCAATTTGTGTGTGGTGGTGAACTTCGTATGGTTGATCATTGCTTCATCGCCTCTACTGCTGATTATTTAGATGGTGCGAGCGGGTGAGGGTAGCTTTGGAGGGACCTGATGTTGTTCACGCCCGCGGCCGAAGTTAGCTCGTCCACGGTCGCTCATTAGTTTCCTCAGGTGCCCTTGGTTCAACATTTTTACTACCTCTTGCCGTAGAGCTATGCATTCCTCAGTTTTGTGACCCCGCTCCTAGTGATATTCACAGAGGACATTCGACTATTGGTACTTGGGTCAGACTTCATCTTCTGTGGCCATTTCACCTTTGTGCCAAGCTTCTCTAGTGCGTGCACTATTTCTGAAGGGGAAACGCAAAAATTGTGAGCAGATAGGAATGGAGGCATACCTCTTTCGTTTCGTTGAGTCCCTATATGTAGCATGGACGGCCCTTCCGCATGTCGAGGAGACGGTGGGACGACTGTTCTGACATAGGGTTGATGTATTTCTCGATTGGGACAGGGGCCCGATTGATCTCTTCGTCCATCGTTACGACGATCGTTTCTTGACTCCGTTTGAACTGATGTTAACCGTTGGGTCAGGACATTAAGGTCGTCCTCGTTGTCTCTCACCTCGGCGCAGTAGGCATTGTGGATTTCTTCCCAAGTGGTGGGAGGGTATTTCATGAGCCTGCTTAGTAACTTTTTGTTTGCTCTTGACCCATTCCTGTTCAACTCGTTCTGAAAAGCTGTTACCGTCATCCCTTCTGATACATTTGGTAGGCTCATTCTCACCCTATTAAACCGGGCGAGGAAGTCCCTGAGTCCCTCGCCAAGTGATTGCCTAACGACGAATATATCATTCACCCTGGCCTCCGCCTTTTAACCACGACATGGACAGTGACAAACTTGTCGGCCATTTCCTCGAACGTTGCTATTCACCATGCCGGCAGTTGTGAATACCGGGTTAAGGCTCCCTCCGTTAGGGTTTCGCCGAAATTTTTCAGTAACACTGATGGTACTTGCTCCTTTGAAAGGTCGTTGCCCTTCACCGCCGTGACATAATGGATGATGTGATCTTCGGGGTCTGTAGTACCGTCGTATATCTTTAAGTACGGTGGCATTTTGAAGGTTTTGGGAATGGCATGTGGAGCCGCTTCCTCACTGTACGGTTGTTCGAGGAACCGACCAATGTCTCGTTTTGGTAGCAACTTTGGGGCGCCCGGTATCTTATCGACCCTTTCTTGATGCTCTCTCATCTGGTCGCGGAGTGCCTTGTTTTCGTTTTCCATTTCTTCAATTGTCTCCAGAATAGCTATCGTTGCGTCATTACCTGCATCAGCAGTGGTGTGAGTGTTACCTGTTTGTGGGAGGGGGGGACTATTCGCCGGTGATCATTGTAATATCTGCTTCCACGGTGTTTCTATTCTCCTTTTGCACGAGTTTGTCGAGTATGTTGTTTAGAGTGCTCGTCATCCATTCTTCCAATAATTTTCTCACTGCTGGTGGTGTTTCCTCAGCCGTGGACGTTGACGCTCCTCTCTCGCGTGAAGCGGTTACACTCTCATGAGGGGGGGGAGGGGTGAGGTGAGTCACTCCGCTTGAGTGTAGCGTTTGGTGTTACATTCTCGTTGTCTTCCCTGTCATCCTCGTTGATAGTGTTCAAAATGTTGGTAGTGACACCTGCTATGGCTTTCTGTCTTGCTTCTCCTTTTCCTACCATCATTAGTTTGTACAAGCGAAGAAGAGATGACAGTCTTTTTTGTGATCTAGAAGGAGCTAAAATTTCAACTAAGACCTCCCCACAGACGGCGCCAAATTGTTTGAACAAATAATTGTTAAACCAATTAATGATGAATTAAAGGGGCGAATCTTAGTTGAACTTAATAGATTCTAGACCGAATAAAATATAGCACTTGTGAAACGAGTAGGGCTCAAGAGCATTAAATAACGGATTTAACACACTATGATTGACAATAAATATGATGACATAAATATGTAATAATTGTAAATAATGACAATGAATGTAATGAGAAAGGATCTACCACCCAATTATTATATGATTGAGATGTTTCTTTCCTCTGTCTACGATGTGAAAAAGTAAGAAGTCAGGATGTATATGAAATCTTTGGATTTATGGATAAAGATTGAAGAACGCGTGCTTCAATAATATTATCAATAAACAAGACAACTTTTTGATATTCTCTTTTGTCAACTTTTACAATGTGTTTTTTCTCCAAAGGTTCATAAGATTACCTTTTTGTTTCCTATCTTTTCCTATTTATAAGGGATATTTCCCAAAAATTCTAAAAAGTATAACATAAGGAATATCTAAAAGAATATTCTTTATGTCCACTTCTGAATCTATGCTACTGTTATGCTCTTATCTCGGCTGCCCGCTTTTGACACCAACCTTTGTGAGAATAACCTTCGGTCGTTATATTACGGTAGACCCCGTTCTTGGTCTTACTTATTTGTTACCGCTAAGTCACCAAATTTGGACCTATACAAGGCCCTCGATTAAAAAAAAAACGATTTTCATCATGTTTAAATAGCAGAAAAGTAATGAAGAGGACATGTTGAGGGCTGTCTATGAATTTGGCCATCTATAATACAGAATCATTACAATTCCGTTATAAGGATTGAACATCTTTATCCTCAATTTCAAACAAGAACAACTCAGCACACTGTTGTCCTAACTGGAAAAAGAAGGAAAATGTGTAACCAGCTAAGGAGGCAGACTAACAGTTACAGTAGACTTAAACAGTTTCATTGACTCATGACTCCTCATTTCCTGTGACACTTCAATTAAAATAACAGTATAGTTATTTTTGTGCAAGTGAGGTGTTCAAACTTAAAAAAAAAAAAAAAAAAAGAATCTCAGACAAATTAATATTCCTTCTAAAAAGACTTAATATTTTACCTATATATGTAATGTTATTTTTCGACGAAGAGTGGTCAATTGACCACCCTTACTATAGTGTAGCTTCGCACCTACCTATAGGTCACGGATTCGATACGTAAAATTAGCTAATGATGTTTGCATTAGGATAAAATGCCTATATTACACTCTCTTGGAGTGCGGTTCTTCTCCGAATCCTAAATCCTGCGTGACATAATATATTTCGTGCACCAAACGGCTTTTTTAGTGGACTTTCAATATGGGATGATTGTAAAAAAATACTATATCCCTCTGTTAGTATTACTCACAGATTCCTCTTTTTAACCTTTTTTTCCAGAAATTCCAACACACTTTTCCCTCTTTTTATGTCACTCTTTTTCTCTATACAAAGCAAAAAACACAACAGACATATAAACACACACAAAAACACCTGACCCCTTGAAAATCAGTTACATAATCAACGTTGTACCCATTCCCCACCCCACCCCCCTCACAGTCTAGCTCCATGTTTGTCCTTTGAAAATCCATTTTTTTTTTCTCTGCAACCTTAATCTACTCCAAATTTTGTTTTTCTGAACAACTTGGTACTACACTAACAATTAGTCACTTGTTTCTTTATACTCTTAAATATTGTTTTCAGCTCAGCTAGTCTAGCTTAGTCCCAGGTTTTCTGTGTCCCTTTGTTTTTTAGTATTTGTTTGTTTGTTTTCTTCTTCTACACACACACACACTGTTTTCTTCATTTCTGACATGGGTTTTTCTTCGTTGGTACATTTTATTTCCTAAATTTAAGGGCTTTCCAGCATTTTTGGTCATGTTCCATTTTCAAGATTCCTCAAATAGTCACATTTCTTGAACATTTCAAGACTCAATCCTTTTGTCTCTAAAGCCCCTTTTTTCTTCATTAATGGCTTCTTGATTGTTGCTTTAGAGGAAAAAAAGAAAAAAAGAAAGAAGAGAAATTGAAGAAAGACTGTTTTCTTATATATAAAAAAACCCCAAAAATGTCAATTTTGAGCCAATTTTAAGCTTTCTTGTGCATTTAAAGACTCAATCTTTTGTCTCTAAAGCCCCTTTTTTCTTCATTAATGACTTCTTGATTGTTGTTTTAGAGGGCTAAGGAAAAAAAAGAAGAGAAGTTGAAGAAAGAGTGTTTTCTTATATAACACCCCCCCCCCCCAAATGGCAATTTTGAGCCAATTTTGAGCTTTCTTGTGCATTTCAAGACTCAATCTTTTTGTCTACAAAGCCCCATTTTCTTCATTAATGGCTTCTTGATTGTTCCATTTGGTTGTGTTAGAGGGGAAAAAGGAAGAAAAAAAAGAAGAAATTGAAGAAAAGGTGGTTTCTTGAAGGCCCCCCCCCCCCCCAAATGGCAATTTTGAGCTTGTTAACAACTGTGTTTGTAGTGTTGTTATTATCAAGATTTCAACTTGGAAATTCCCAATTAGTTTTTAATGATCAGAATGTAGTGGAAGCAATTGGGAAAGAGCTATTAATACCAGGGTGGGGTGTGAACACAACTGATTTTTGCTCTTGGGCTGGCATTAGTTGCAGCTCAAACAATTCAATGGTAGAAAGACTTGATCTTTCTGGTTTTAGATTACAAGGTAATGTGACTCTAATATCTGAGCTCAAAGCACTGAAATGGCTAGACCTTTCTCATAATAATTTCCAAGGTTCAATTCCATTATCATTTGGGAATTTGTCTATGCTTCAGTATCTTGATTTGTCTTTTAATAAGTTTGAAAACTCAATTCCTAGTGAATTAGGTAAGCTTAGAAACCTTAAGGCATTGAACATTTCAAACAATTGGCTCACTGGACTTGTACCTAATGAGCTTAAGGGGTTGGAAAATTTGCAAGATTTTCAAATATCTACCAATAGTTTAAATGGTTCTATTCCATTTTGGGTTGGTAATTTGACCAATCTTAAGGTTCTTGCAGCTTATGAGAATGAGTTTAGTGGTGATATTCCATTTAACTTAGGCGTAAACTCGGAGCTTTCTTTGTTGAACTTGCATTCAAATCAGCTTCAAGGTACTATTCCTGAGAGCATTTGTGCTAAAGGGAATCTTAAATTTCTGGTTTTGACTCAGAATAAGTTGAATGGAACTATTCCTGAGTCTATTGGGAATTGTAAAGGACTTTCAAGTATTAGGATTGGGAATAACAAGTTGATCGGTGGCGTCCCTAAAGCAATTGGGAATATCAGTAGTCTTACTTATTTTGAAGCAGATAGTAACAGTTTGTCTGGTGAAATTGTCTCAGAGTTTGCCAAATGCTCTAATCTTACACTGCTTAATTTAGCGTCGAATGAGTTTTATGGAACTATTCCTCCTGAGTTTGGTGAGCTCAACAATCTTCAAGAATTGATTGTTTCTGGTAATAACCTCTATGGTGAGATTCCAACTTCAGTTCTTAAGTGCAAGAATCTCAATAAGCTTGACTTGAGCAACAACAAGTTCAATGGCACGATACCAGCGGATATATGCAATACCTCAAGATTGCAATATTTGCTGTTGGGGGAGAACTTAATTAGAGGGGAGATACCTCATGAGATAGGGAACTGTGTAAAATTGCTTGAGTTGCAAATGGGGAATAATGAACTTATTGGAAGTATCCCTTCTGAGATTGGTCATATGAAGAACTTGCAGATTTCACTGAATTTGAGTCATAATCATCTCCATGGTCAATTGCCTCAGGATTTAGGAAAACTTGACAAGTTGGTTTCTTTGGATGTTTCTGATAATCAGCTATCCGGGAATATTCCAGCGGCGTTGAAGGGCATGCAGAGTTTGATAGAGGTTAATTTTTCAAGCAATCGATTCACTGGACCAATACCTACTTTTGCACCATTTCAGAAAAGTCCTAATTCAAGCTTTCTTGGAAACAAAGGGCTCTGTGGTGATCCCTTGAGTGGTGGTTGTGGAGATCTAAATGGTTATAACCACAGCATTTACGGTCACAAGGTTTCTTACCGAATCGTTTTGGCTGTTATTGGTTCTGGTTTGGCAGTTTTTGTATCTGTTACAGTGGTTGTTTTGCTGTTCATGATGAGGGAAAATCAAGAGAAAGCAGCTGCCAAGGAAGCTGGAATTACCATTGAGGAAACTTCTAGCAAACCAGTTATACTAGCGGGAAATGTCTTCGTTGACAATCTAAAGCAAGCAATTGATTTTGATGCAGTTGTAAAAGCAGTCATGAAAGACTCAAATAAGATTAGTGTTGGTACTTTCAGCACCGTCTATAGAGCAGACATGCCTTCCGGGATGATTTTGTCGGTTAAGAAACTAAAGTCTATGGACAGAACTATAATTCATCACCAGAGTAAGATGATCAGAGAGCTTGAAAAGCTTAGTAAGCTCGTTCATGATAACCTAGCCAGGCCTATCGGGTTTGGAATCTATGAAGACGCTGTTCTTCTGTTGCATCAATATTATGCCAACGGGACGTTGGCTCAATATCTTCATAACTCTAGCCAGGAACCTGAATATAAACCGGACTGGCCAACAAGACTTGCCATCGCCGTTGGAGTTGCAGAAGGATTGGCATTCCTCCATCATGTGGCCATCATCCATCTTGACATTTCTTCGGGGAACGTGCTTCTTGATTCTAATTTCAGGCCTTTGGTTAGTGAAGTTGAAATATCTAGGCTTCTGGATCCATCTAGAGGGACTGCAAGTATCAGTGCTGTTGCCGGCTCATTTGGATATATTCCCCCAGGTATTCTATTATTCAAACACATACTTATCGTTCTCTTTTTTTCGTTTATAGAGATTGTATATTTGGTATTGACTAGTTTTCTCTCTCTGAACAGAGTATGCATATACAATGCAAGTAACAGCTCCTGGAAACGTTTATAGTTATGGGGTTGTTTTGCTCGAGATCCTTACCACTCGATTACCTGTTGATGACGATTTTGGTGAAGGAATAGATTTGGTTAAATGGGTACATGGTGCACCTACGAGGGGGGAAACACCGGAACAGATACTCGATGCAAGGCTTAGCACCATTTCTTTTTCTTGGAGAAAGGAAATGTTAGCAGCGTTAAAGGTTGCGTTGCTGTGCACTGACGTGACACCAGCAAAACGACCAAAGATGAAGAAGGTGGTAGAAATGCTGCAAGAAATCACAGAAAGCTAAATGAAGTTTGCATCATCAATGTCTGTCTTGATTTCGTTCCTTCATATGAATGCTTCCGTGAAAATGCTAGTGTACGACATACTTAGTCGAGGGGACAAAATGGTCGAACTCTATATACTGGTCGGGGGCAGCTGTTTATTGTGTCTTACCATTTTGTACTGGGGCTTCAATCATATGATCAAGAGTTCTTTTTCTCCAAAACATGTAAATGTTGGTGAAACAGATCAACATCTTTCCTTTTCCTGTCCTCTTTTCTGGTAAATTGCTTCCAAATTAAATATAGATTCAATCATAGTTAAAGTATCTATTCAACATGTGACTCACTTTCTATTTTGTTCCTTTAATATTAAGAGACAAGTGACTCACTCTATAAGACCTATAACTGCTATTGCTTCTAGCTGATATGTTACTGACTACGAGAACACTAGTTTGTTCTTCACCTCCTAGCAGAGACAAAAAACACTAGCTGATTTCTTCTTATCTGCCTAATCCTTGGTTGACAGAATTATCTGGTACCTGTGCTGGTGGAGGTAGTAGGTACTCGGGGTGGAATAGTGCAAACTGGCCCTACACCATGTTATAAAAGAAAGAACACTAGTTTATTCTTTATTTTAGCAAAACATCTGTTTAGTGCAAGTTTAACTTATTTTCACTATCTACTATTTTATTTTGGCATGAAGATGGTATGAGTTGAGCTTAAAAAAAGAAGTGAGGACTCATAGCTGACCCCAACTTTGTTTAGGACCGAGACGTAGTTGTTGTTTGTTGTATCTGTTGGTTCAAGTTCCAGGAGAAGGCCAAAATACTGCTACTTCCCAACCCAAGAAGCTAGATTTGACCTTTGTGGCAAAGAGTTTGCATAAGTAATCTAGCAGGTAAGAGCCCAACGCATGAAGCATGGGTTAGGCGCATGTCACAGGTTCGAACTGGTATTTAAATAGAGAAGAGTAGAGGAGCGGACCTATCATCCACTACCAATGTGCACAAAATACAACAGTGTACAAACCATGATAAGTTAATATGATTTGGTACAAACACTGATTGCGAGCCGGTATTACTAATACTAATATTTAGAAGCGAGAGTTTGAAGAGGACGAACACGACGAACACTGTTGTAATTTGCTGTACAAAATATAGTTATCTAAATTGTACTTCAATATTTGGGCCTATTCGTTGGCTTTTGCTCTTTGTGGGCCTATTGAACACGTGTAGGCTCTCCATCAAATTACACTTGTGCCACTTTCTTTACTACTGTCGAGTATATTTCTTACTCCTCAAAAGTTGAACTTTCACTGCTTCACAATTCTTTGGTGAGTTTTTCAATTTTCTTTTTTTGTTGGAAAAATTCCCTTTTCTCCTTTACTCTTTCAATATCAGATCTTTTTAATTTTTCTCTGATATGATCTAATTTTTCCATGATATGGCATGTGATGTGGTCTGATTATTAAATTTTGGGCTTTTGCATATTGTGATTTTTGCTTATGAAGCTAAGACTTCAATATCTGGAAATCAGGTTTTCACATTTTCGTTATTTATTTCACATTCTTGGGTCCTTATTTTGATTTACTTACTCATGCATGTTTCGAAATTGATACCTGGGCGCATAATTTGGAATAGTAGATAAATACACTTAATCCCAAAAGTAATTACTACTTCAAGATTCCTATAGGATTCTAATATCATGAATGAAGCTCAAATTAATTTTTCACTCATTCATAAGGGCAAAATTCCTGCTTGAAAATGGGTATCCTAATTTTCCTTTATCATATGATCTTAATTAGTTTCTTCTTCTCTCTTCCCTTTTTTTCACGTTTCGTCTCTGTTTCCTACTTCTTGCAAAAAAAAATTCTTTGGTTTCTTGCAGAATTTTGGATTTTGATAGTTTTGGTCTTTGAACTGATCTTTATGAAGAATCTTTAGAACTTTCCGGGATTTTCTGTTGTCTTTGAGTTTTTGTTTTTAATTATTATTATTTGTTGCGTTCATATCCAAATATTTATAAAAAGCCTTTCAAATATTTTAAAAGATTATTTCAGTCAAAAAAATGGTTGAAGTTTTAGATTATCTATCACTGAGAAGTATAAAGCACATGTACTATATTTGTTGCTTAATAGTTATTCTAATGGGCACCTTATGTAGATTTTGAACCTCCTTGACCACTAAACTACACTTTTAGATTGTGTTAAGGGGGTTCAAAACTTAATATATAGAGGTAAAAAACAGATTTTGCCTTATATATACAGTGTATTTTTTCGGCGAAGATGAACCCCCTTGCGCCCCCCTAAATCCGCCCATGCTAATGGGCTCTCTGTGTTGGCTGCTAATTTCTTTCTCTTTGACTATGTTAGTGTGTGTACTATGTGCCGCCCTTTATATAAGGTTATGTGCTCTGTATTTTCAACAACAACTTCTGATATGAATTCTTAACGGTCATGTCTTCTTCTTCTTTCTTTTCTTTCGTAATTTTGTCATCTTTTCTTCTCTATTTGTATATATGTATAATATAGCTTGAGCCTCTGTCTTTTGAGTTATTTTGCAATCTTTATTTGTCATTGCACTTATCTATCTGTACTCAGTTTTCTTTTGAATAATGACTAGCTAAAACTTTTACATGATGTTCCTGATTTCTGCTTACCTTGTGTTTTTCTGATATATTTTATCACTGTTACCAAGATATCATGGCGCTAATAGGCAACATCAATCAAATAATGATCGTGACACCAGATTGGAAATGTAAAGTCCAGATTGTTGACATAGGTCGAGAATGAGAAAGTGAGAAAAAAAGAAGATTTCTAAATCTTATTTTAGAAGATGAAGAGGTAATTTCATCTATCGTTCGTATAATGTAATCGAATTTTTATAATTATAAGTTAGCTGCATTTCTGACGAATATTGACACTTCATAGGAGCAATAAATTAGAGGGATCACTTGGGCAATGACATTTAATATTATGCCGACAAGCTTAAGCTCTTCCACACATACTTAATCTCCACTACAAGAGTTAAAATTTCATCCACTTTATACTTAAGACTTTCACACAAATTTTATTGTGTGCTTGATAGAAAAATTATAGTGGAACCAAAATAGTGATAGAGGTATACTAATGCCACCATCAAGCAAGTTGAATCTGGCTGATTTGTACCACATTGTTGCTGATCTTGCTATTGAAAGTGGTAACTCAGTTCTACCCAATATTAGTATGATGAAATATATGATTTTATAAAATACACGAGTCGTATTATACTTCATTATTTTCAAAACTTTCTGCTGAAATTATCTATTATGGCCCTCCAAAATATGCAGGTCGAGTTCCAAATAGGTGCCGGTAGATTATTTTCACAAACAATAAGTATACTGAAATATTTTACATTATACACCACAATTTGACTCCTCAGAATATAATATACATATATCATTATAAATAGATATATTCAATAATTTATTCATATACTCTTACATTTGTCATGAAAAAAATGGCTTCTTCTCACTTTGTGGTAGGACTTCGTAGAAGTCGAAGGAACCAAACTCCATCAGAAAATTGAGGCGAAAATCAATAACGATGAAGGATATCCAGTAATCCTTAGGAGGATTATAGGAATATCTCCTTATAATGGTACGAGTGTACTCAGTTTTCTTCCTTATATATTTTTTATAGAGAAAAAGAGAATACAATATTACACAAAGATTGTAGCATAAAGAGGTTTATCACTGCAAACTATATTCAACTTAACAATATAAAAATAGATCGCCGCTTATCCATAAGCGTTCGAGTTGATCAATTGTTATAAGATTTTTTATTGTTATTCTCAGACTAAAATATGTAAGTGTACACCAATATTGATTACCCTGTATATTGTGATGAATTCAAACAAAGACATGCTTGTAAGTTATGCATCAGACAACTTCTCGCGATCATTCGACTTCCAGAAGTCGAAGGAACCAAACTGCAACAGAAAATTGAGCCAAAAATCAATGACGATGAAGGATATCCAATAATCCATAGAAGGATTATAGGAATTTATAATGGTACGAGTGTACTCAGATTTCTTCCTTATATATTTTTTTATAGAGAAAAAGAGAATACAATATTAGACCAAGATTGTGGCATATACAGGTTTATTACTGCAAGCTATATTCAACTCAACAATACAAATAGATCCCCGCTTATCCATAAATGTTGGAGTTGATCAACTGGTATATGATTTTTATTGTTATTCTCTAACTAAAATATGTATGTGTACACCAATATTGAATACCCTGTATGTTGTGACGATAGAGCAAATTCAAACAAAGACATGCTTGCAAGTTATGCATCAGACAATTTCTCACGGTCATCCGCCCCTCTCATGATGATTCCTGCTCAACAACAAATTATCCTCATTGGAAAAATTCAGTCACAAACTTCGGTAAGTGTAGTAGATATTTAAACGTGTACAAGTTTACTTATAAAACAAAGATAAACATGTAATTTTTTGTTTGCTGACAAATTGAAAGTTTTCATGTTGAGACAGAAATTTCAATATCAAATGACATGTAGTAGTTTTTGTGTGCTTGAGTGCTTGGGCTGCAAATAAAAGTTGCGAGCGAAGGAAAGAAGAGATTTTGACTGCACCAAGTGTAAATGGACAACATTATTTCCTCGGGTATTATAGTTTTACCATACTTAGAAGTATCATTTTAGCAAATATATCATATATGTACATATATTATACCATCTTTAGTTGCATGTATATGTTCCTGATTAATTTTACTAATGGTAGTGGTTCAACAACTGCAGTAATTTTGGGTGATGTAGCTGAAAAAATGCTCGACATGACAGCAAACGATATATTTGACACAACATGTGACAGATACAAACTTAGACCAATTAATTATTTTGTATTAGTATATTTTATGTATATTCTTATTATGTAACCCACAATTTAATTATTTTTAGCATGAAAAATTCATCTATATGTACTTTTACGGTACTTTCATTTCAGCTTAGTTTACCTGGTACTTTAGATCTAAAAAATTATCTTTCACTTTTAGAAATAACTCACACACATTAACAATGTCCTAGATATGTTTTCGGACAGAATCTTCCGAATTCAATTAAGATAATCATTCTTGAAAAGTTCTGACAATGTGCATACAAGTCTATCAGTGTTGTCCTACATAGAAAAGGAACAGGTCTTTGCACCAAATATTAGCGAGAGAAGCAAAACGTAAGTCAAGACTCTAGGAACAAATGAGGTCGAAATGGAAAGAACAAATGTGATATCTGAATCTTCAAGCGCAGGGCTGAAACTAGAACCATCAACACCATAAAAAAAATTATAAAAGGTGAGTCCCATTATGTATGCGTGAGATTTTCTTCTTTCCTCTGGATTCTTAATTGATATAATTATACTATAATGCAGCTTAGAATTGCTTTTTTCTCACAAAATTGTCTTCTTTTTACTCTTATTTATGCTTGCCAACCGCAAGAAGTATCTACCTTTTTAGGATCTTTTGCCACCGGAAAAGAAATCCGTTTTGGGTTCACATATGTACGGTAAAGTCTTACACCTCTTCCCCTTCACAGTTTTGTCTATTCTGTAACTTAATCCATTGAACTTGTGAATGAAAATGGATCTTAACTTTGTTTTTGTGTTTGTTCCTGATACATTTAGTTTATTAAAAATTATCTGGAGAGAAAACTACACTCCCATTCTCATAGCTCTCTTGATGTTCTGTTACTTAATTGGTTTTGCCTAAATCCTCTTCAATAGGTTGATATTACAATTTTCAATCCTTTACATATTAGCATGTCACAAGCCGATTGAATTTATACTTCAAGTACAGAGATAGAGTGAGCAGTATCCCAAAGAATTTTAAGTATTCGCTTTTACTAATTTTACTGTCGTTCTGTATCAGCAAATGTCGTTCTATTTACTCTATTGAATGAATAGTCATACTCAATCTATTTAGTTTTAGTAATCTTAAATAAAGAGATTCAACTTTATTTTGACACACGAACCATTCGTCCATGTTAGCTGAATGTGCAACATATTGTATCTTGCTTAATAGTTCTTGCGTGATTACTCAAACAGTAACATATGCGATTATATCTATCAAAAATTTGTAACTGAAAAGAATAAAGGTTACCTTAGAAGTCAATATGTGAGTCTCTAGGTGATATATAGTGTGAAATAATTAAGTGTGCGTTTCACAAAATAGAAAGCATTACTATTATTTAATGATATTTTCTTTGTCATTAGGTTTTCTGATGTTGAATTTAGCATAATGATTTTTCTCAATTAAATTTTGCAAAATCTTATTTATAAGAACAATGTTACTATGTTGTTTTTCAATTAAGCAGATGATGGCAGGTTGAGAGCTCCAATTTCCTTAGCACGGCTAATATTATCATCCAATATATTCTTCATATCTTTTTTATACACAAAACCCTCATCCATAAGCTTCTTTGATCCCCACTTCACTTCTCTCTTTGGATCATCCAAGTACCTGTTTAATGTGAAGAAATGAAAAAAAAAAATAATCAAATTATCACCATTAGCAGAAATGATCCTTCAAATATATAAAAGTGAGCACTTTAGTCTACTTTTACAAACTTATATACACACCAATAGTGTAAAGAAAGTTTACACTATCAGTGTTGTTTCTGACTATAGCAAGGCTTAAACTGCCAGACATAGACGGGCTAGCTGGACTCTTACGTAATTGAGTATTGAAAGAGGAATCGTCTTACTTCCTGGCAAAAGCTTGAGAAGAATATATCGATACTGCCTCCTCATACTTAGAGAAGGCAGCATACAGCGGATAAGAGAAGGCGTTGGATCTTAGTCCAGCCTACTACGAGGATCTCGTATCCAACAACCTAACCTATACAAAGGGCGTCAAAGGCTGTTGACTAGGTTGGAGCTATAAAGCTTGCTATGTTAAAGTAGGTTACCATTCCATTCTCGCTATAAAATTTAACTATAACTGACTTTTAACTGACCTGACAATGTAAAAACATTTTACGTTCTAAGTGCATATTAGTTAAACTCTTGTTTTACTTATTCTATAGCCTTCAAATACCAAGCATGCACAATGAAAATTCGAGTCTCCTTTATATGTCGGTAGCATTAGTACTATTCTCGTATTTTCATACCTTATTATCTGTAGATTTCTTTTACTATATGTCGGTTCTTTCGCTTCGATTATTCTATCACCTTATCACATTATCTCGTTGTTATTACTACTTGTTATGTCTGCTTCTTTTTCTCTTTTACCTTGAGCCGGGAGTCTATCGGAAATAACCTCTCTATTTTCTTAAGGTAGGGGTAAGGTCTGCGTACACTCTACTCTCCAGTCCCATATTATGGGATTACATTGGGTTTTTGTTGTTGTTGCACAAAGAAAATTCAAGAACTACTACTACAAACAACAACAACAAACCCAGTGAAATCCCACAAGTGGGGTCTGGGGAAGGTAAAGTATTCGCAGACCTTACTCCTACCTTATGACGATAGAGAGACTGTTTCTTAAAGACGCTCGGCTCAAGAGAAGTAAAAATAAAGCAATAAACAGACAGTAGCAACAACAAAACTATTACGTCAAATGAAAGAAAGTTCAAATGAAAGATAGAGTAAGTACCTTTGGTTGACATGAAACTCTGGGAATTTTTCTTTGTAATAACTGGCAATTTCTGCAGAAGAAACGAAGGCGCTCGCGCACAAGAAACGACCATTTATAGAATTAGTTTCCATACCAAAAATGTGAGCTTCACAAACATCTTCAATATGTACAATTGGAACTTTTCCATCAACTTCTTCTATGAACTTGAGTTGGTGGTAAGAAATTTCATTACCAGTTACCACTGATAATATAGCAGCCATGCTTGTTGAAATATTTGACAATAGTGTATCTCCACCCACAAGACCACAACTTAAGCTCAAAACCTCAAAACCATTTTTGCCTAAGTTCAAGATTTCTTTCTCAGCCATTGTCTTTGCTTCCATATACTCCTATACCATTCAAAAAATGTGTGAGTATGATTCTTTTTCATAGACCAAACACGTATTCTTTTTACTTTTTTCGGGTAGTGCTGAGATTGAACTCATGACTTTTTACCTGCTGTGATACTATGTTGAAGTGTATGACCATCTCATATAAAAGTTTAACTGTTAAAGAGAGCACTTTTATACCTAATTATATTATGTCTCAACAGTTAGCCATCCAAGGGTATAGCCTAGTGGTTAATAAAGTGGGTGTACACTCTGAAAACCAGGATTCAATTCCGAGTCGGGATAGTTCAGGTTAAAACTTTGAAGAGTAAGCATCACCTGCCCCATCCAACTATGATACATCATTTCCTAAAAGTTTAACCGTTAAAGCGAGAACACTTGTTATTACTTAATTATATTATGTTTCAGCCATTAGGCGTCCAAAGGTATAGCCTAGTGGTCAATAATGTAAGTGCATACCTTGGAAACTAGGTTTCAATTCCGAGCCGGACAGTGCAGGTTAAAACTTTGAAGAGTAAGCTTCACCTGCCCCATCCAACTATGATACATCATTTCCTAAAAGTTTATCGTTAAAGCGAAAACACTTTTACTTACTTAATTATATTATGTCTCAACAATTAGGCGCCCTAGCCTACTGGTCAATGATGTAAGTGCATACCTTGGAAACTAGGGTTCATTTCCGAGCCGGACAGTGCAAGTTAAAACTTTTAAGAGTAAGCTTCACCTGCCCCACCTTATCTAATAACCCGGTGCACAAAGTATCCCGCGTTCATGCAGGATCCAGGAAAGGGCCGCACCATAAGGGGTGTGATATATACAGGTTATCCTAATGCAAACATTAGTAGCTTTTTTCACGGCTCGAACCAATGACCTATAGGTCACACAGACTGTTGCTCTAAGGCTCCCCGTCATTTCTCTAATTTTATATAGTACACAAAACTTGTTAATTTTTTTTAAACATGTTTTTAATGTTATCTTTGATTGCAATGGAAAAGGAAAGATAGTGAGAAAGAAATATTTACCCCAAGATAATCATCAGTAAAAGCAAAGTGGATATTGAGAGGTGTCCAACATGTTTCATCCATCAATTCCTTGAAACCATTATCATCATCCTTCAATGGTGAAGCAGAAAGCACAGATCCTGTATAAATAAGCCTTCTCACTGTCCCACTCTTTATACAAGCATTTCCAATATTCTTTACTGAAGCAACTGTTGCTTCTACCTTATTCTTGTACTGTTACATTCAATCCCACAAAAATAAATAACTCAGCATATTTAATATTTGACATATATATACCGTATAAATTTTCGGCTAGGGGTGTTAAATCGGTCGCCCTTCATTGAACATAGCTCCGATGAGCACTAAGGGTGGAGCCTAACCAGGGGCGGATTTAGGGGGGCGGAAGGGGGTTCACCTCAGCCCCCTTCGCCAAAAAATTACAATGTATAATATATAAGGCAAAATTTATTTTTTACCTCTATATATTATGTTTTGAATCCCCTTGACACAACCCATAATCATAGCTTAGTGGTCAAGGAGGTTCAAAATTTTTATAAGGTCATTGGTTCAATTCCCACTAGCTACAATCTATTTTAACTTTTTTTTTTCTTTTTTGAATCCCCTTAGCGGAAATCCTACCTTTACCGTTGAGCCTAACAATCAATGTAATAGGTGAGAACCATGGGGGATCAGGTACTCGGCGATGTAGTACATGTGCACAAGCTTAACCTAACTCCAGTGGCCACATACAATAAAGAATGGTCGGTTGAACACCCTTCATCGAAAAAATTATACTACTGTGTTTAAAAAACTATACTGCATATATAAATCAACAATTCCTTCCTATACATATATGTTAAATTTTGAACACTATTAGCGAAATTCCTAGGTTTGCCATTGTCTAACTCCACCATTTCAAAAAAATATAAAACGTTTATACGCTAGTGAATGGTAACAAGTATGAGGTGAAATAGTTGAGGTGCACGTATTCGAACACCATTGTTAGAATAAAGAAAATAAAAATAGATACATATATCGATAGAAAATAATTATAAGAACTTGGTAAAATTATCGAGGTGCATACAAGTTGACCCGAACACCACCGTTAGTAAAAATAAAATAAAATGGTACCTGAAATCCTTCAGAATGTAACAAGGGAGTAGCCACATGGAAAACAAATTCACAGCCTTGAATTGCTTGCTCAAACTCTTCTGGTCTATAGATATCAGCATGAAATAACTTCAATCTTTCCTCTTTCCTCTGCATTGGGGAAGCTCTTCAACAAGCCTACTTTTGATTTATCCTCTGCAAAATTATCAAAATTTTGTTATTCTTTTGTTCAATTTCAAAAGCGTTTACAACAACTAACATACTTAATATAATCTCACAAGTGTGGTCTGTGGAGAGTAGTGTATATGCAGAACTTACCATTAGGCGTGTACATAGGCCGGGTTGATTCGGATTTTTCAATTACCAAACCAAACCAATTGTCTCGTATTTTTAAATCTATAAACTAATCAAACCAATAAAAATCGGGTTTTTCAATCTCGATTTTTTCTCAAATTTTTCGGTTTTCTTGGGTTTTTCCGACAAAATCTTTATAGCATAAAATATATTATTTGCGCTCTAGTATTTCTTAGGTCCTAGTAGGATAAAATTATATAAGTTGTTATCCAATAAAATAATATAAAATAATGTGAGATGAGCCATGATTATATTAAAATACTCAACAAATCGCATAAAATAAATATTGCTAATTAATAAGCTATAACAAAAATAAACATAATGTAAAAGTAGTAAGTCATGCTAAAATAAGTACGACTAATAAGTACTAAGTATTAATTACATGACTAAATAATATTAAAAGTAAGTTATGTATTTCACTATCTAAACCAACGCAAAACAAAAAAAAATCCAATATTATTGTCCTTCCTAGTATTGATTATTTTTTTTTGTTAGCATTAGTATTGATTTGATTTTGTTTTGGGTTTTATTTGAGTTACTAACTTTTATGGGCTCTAAAATATATTTGATCATTCAAAAGTTCTAAATCCAAGTTTGAAATAATATATTAAAAGAGAAAACTATGACAAAATTTTATAAAATATTTATAAATTACATTACAATTATTATTTTTATGTATAAAATAATATTAAAACTTGTATACATGTAATATCGGGTTGGTTTGGTTTTGGTTTGACTCTTTTTAGTTATAACCAAACCAAACCAATTATGGTCGGGTTTTTTTTAACACCAAACCAAACCATAATCTAGTTTTTGTTCCTCGGTTTGACTCGGATTATCGGTTTGGTGCGAGTTGTTGGTTTACTTTGTACACCTCTAGTTGCCCTTACCTTGTGAAGGTAGAGATGTTGTTTCCAATTGACCCTCGGCTTAAAAGAGCGTTTCTTACTAGAATTTTTTTTTATCCACAAGAATTAAACTCGGGACATCTGGTTAAAGATCAAGAGCAATGATCCATTTCACCAAGAGTATAATTTATGGATAAAAATGCAAATTAAAGATTACATACCCAAGATTAACCCTGTTTAATGCAGATTCTCGCCTCATAGGCTCGTTAAAGGGGAAATCGTTTTTTACTAGAAATTTTTCTAATCGAACTTTGTACAATAATAACATACTCAGTGTGATTCCACATGTAGAGTTAGGGAAGTAGGAATTAGAATATATGCAAATCTTACCTCTACCTTGTGTGAGGTAGAGATGATATTTCTGACAGACCCTCGACTTTGAAATCGAACTCGAGGCCTCTGATTAAAATTTCAGGGATCTCGTCCATTCCACCAAGAGTACAATTCAGAGATAAAATGCAAAATAATGATTACATACCCAAGTTTCTGAGGGTAGCATGAACTTTGTATCCTTTTGCCAAAAGTTTCTTCACACAAACCAGCTTTGAAATTCTATTATTGCTCTCCTCCATTTCTAGATTCTTATTTTGCTTTTCTTCTTCTTTTTTTTCTTTCTTTCTTTGGCAAGACCAAATTTAAAGCCACATGTTTGGTCATTACATAAATATCACTTTGTACTACATGTTTGGTCCTACTTAAATTCAGTATAACGAATTTTTACATTATCGATATATTTTAATATGTCGTAGCGGATAATTTTCGTTATTTTCAAGTTATTAATCTTACCTTTTATGAAGA
Source organism: Nicotiana sylvestris (assembly GCF_000393655.2). Lineage (NCBI taxonomy): Eukaryota > Viridiplantae > Streptophyta > Magnoliopsida > Solanales > Solanaceae > Nicotiana > Nicotiana sylvestris. The sequence continues at coordinate 3,374,149 of NC_091060.1, forward strand.
GTTTAAGTTTTATGCATTGACGGTGTAAAAAACAAATAATAACAATCCAATAAAATCCTACCAATGAGGTCTGGGCATGATAGAGTGTACGCAAACCTTACCCTTACTCCGGAGGGGTCGAGACAGTGGCGGAGCTAGAATTTTCGTTAAGGGGTGTCAAAATATATAAAAGTAAATATACTACAAAATTAAGGGGAGTCAATACATAGTATATATACATTAAAAAAAATTACCTATCTACACATTGTATTTTTTCCGCGAAATGACACCCCTTCCTATAATGTGGCTCCACCATTGGGTCGAGAGGATGTTTCCGGAATGACGGTGTAAAAAAAATTCACAAAATTAATAAATTAAAAGATAACTTTGGGTAATTCGCATTAATATCATTGATTAATAGCCTAAAATAAATGATAGTAACTTGCTATGATAAATTAAATTGTACAAATAGTGTAAACAATTAATTATATTGTAAATATATTATATATATGATTTGTTTTATGAATGATTACCTGTAATTATTTTTTAAATAACTTGATGCTAATTTATGTGAACGAGTAAAATTCATTCTTTTTGGAAGAAGCCTTTGTTGGAGAAATACATGTTGTGGTTCTCTTTATTTGTAAAAGTGTATTGTTGTACGTATTCACTAGTAATATATGTTGTCTTTCTGACCAAAAAAAAAAAAAAGATAAAATGGTCCAACTTTTATTGTTTTTCTATTTTTTTCATTTTTTTTCCGACTCCTTGTGATTTTTTTTCTTTTTACAGGTAGGAATCTTATTTTAGTTAAACTCATTCATTTTAGAAAAGAGGAGTGAGTTCGAGTCACCCCAAGAGCAAGGTGACAGTTCTTGATGGGAAGGATGCTGAGGGTCTATTTGGAAACAGCCTCTCTACCCATGATAGGGGTAAGGTCTGCGTACACACTACCCTCCTCAGACCCCACTAGTGGGATTATACTGGGTTATTGTTGTTGTCATTCATTTTAGAAAAAGCTTTTTTTTTTAGAAGTACAGGTCGTTGTTTTTTAAGCCGAGGGTTTATCGGAAACAGTCTCTCTACCCTCAAAGTAGGGGTAAGGCCTGCGTACACACTATCCTCCTCAGACCCCACTCATGGAATTATACTTGGTTTGTATCAAAATCACTAAATTATTTTTGCAACAAAAATATTAGCTCAACTTTAGACATCTTAAAAGTTATACCATTTGTTCCAATTTATGTGAACATGTTTAATTGGGCACAGAACTTTAAAAACTAAAGACTTTTAAAACTTATGATCCTAAATAAGTTATAATATTTGTATAGCTATGAATAAGTTAAACTATTTTTAAATTTAGAGAGGAGTCATTCCTTTTGGAACAGACCCAAAGAAAAAGCCAAGTATATATACAACCCATTCAACTTGGCCCCATTTTTCATTTTAACACTCTATCTCAACTTTGTTCAATTTTGGCCCTCCAACTCTATTGTATATGCTCTATTTTGGAACTCCAACTCTATTTCTTATGTTCCACTTTAACACAAAACTTGAAACCAGTACAAAAAATATAGCACGTGTGTATACACAAATCTGAGGTGTAATAAATATCCAATTAAATGTTGCCACCTGATTTTTTTCATCCATGTGAAACGGGTCAATACTAAAATACCCGAAGCAAGAGAATAGCTCCAACAAAGGAGTAACCAAAGGAGCAATAGCTCCAACAAAGGATCAAAGGGGAGCGGAATAAAAAAAAACCAGCTCAATTGAGCAGAGTTGATCATATATGAAAAGGGAATACACATGGGTGTGCAAACTGAACAAAAGAATTTATTATAACATGTCAACCCTTCTTATCGGGAAAGTGAGATAAAATGACTTGGAATCGTCTGAATACAGCATCAGAGCAAATCCTTTGCTCAACACAAAAATGGTTTCAATTTCAAATGAATTCTTTTCTGGCAGAAACAAAAACAACATAACTGAACTTCCTCAATCAAGACTTAACAATATAATTCTGTCGGCTGATGGGATTCATGACGATTGGAGGACCAGCAGTGCGAGGCCATGCCTGGAATTTCTTGTCTGTTTCTTTCCACCAATCATTGTTGGCAACGGTGCTTGGAGTAGTACCTGTTTCGAGATACAACAAGTAACTGTCAGCAGAGCATAGGCAATTTCATGATCAAAGAACTAACAAAAAGGAACCAGAACTTGCCTCCAAACAATTTCCCGTCAGAAATAACAGTATCGCAAGCATATGCAACTGCAAAGGATGCGACAATAGAACCAACAATGTGCTTGGTAGCCATCTTCGAGCTCCTAAAACTGGAAGATAACCTAAAACCACCAAGAAGAGAACTAATTCTTTTCCATAAAAAACATAAGAGCATTCAGTTATATAAATAGCATCTCAAGATAGCTAGTATATGATCTTTCTAAAACCATCATGACGCTTCGGAAGCAATGATGTATAATTTAGAGATTATCTCAAGTTATACAAATTAGTATCTCAAGATACAGCGTTTGTTTAATCTTTCTGCAATCATCATGTGGTTTCCGAGGCAATGAAGTATAGCATACAGAGTTTCTCAAGATACATATGAATAATATTGAGCACTTCTAAGTTCTATGTGATTCAGTAGCCTACCGTATGATGTACCATTTGAATCTCTAAAAAAATGTACATACAGCTGCAAACTTCAAACCTTCAAACTAAAACTATTTTATTTGGTCTTACCCTAACAAAATGTTTGTTCAGAAATGCAAGGCGCAGGGTAGTGTGAAGGAAAATAAGCTGTTGAATTACAAGCCTTAGAAAAAGCATATATCCTTCGGGTCAAGATACTCGGTACAAGTGAAAGTTGACATCTATTTCCTCTTTCTACCAGACTTTTCTACCAGACCTTTGGGATGGGCTGAAAATATTAACATGAGTATGTTGTATCTTTCCCATTTTAGTTTCTGAAGGGGGGGGGGGGGTTCCACTAAAACATATCATAAATCAATTCTAGAATAAAGAACAGAACTCATCGCCATCACTAAATTAGGTCACGTCTGCAAGCCATTAGCAATTAACTGGAGTACCACATGAAAGAGGGGGAAAAGAAAAAAGGATAAAGAAGATAATAAGAAACATATGCACAGACCAAAGTGTCTTCAAATTTTTCCCCAAATACACCAATGATATGCTGCAAGAACTTCCAGGAGTTCATAGCTCTTCATATGGTATTTCAAGATATACCATCAATAGAATTCGACCATTCTTTGGGAGGCTTTATATCGTTTTGTTTTTGTTATAAGGTTCATTTTCAATATCAAATCTGAGTGTTTACGCCTATACACGCGACACAACTAGATCAACAGTTCCTTCCAAATCAATATCTTAATCCATCTTAAAATTCTGCAAATGCTCCTATAAATATATGTTCTGCAAACAAAATATACTATTCAAGATATGATAGGATTAAAGGGTGCTACAAATTTTGGCTAATTCAAACATGTAATGGTGAAGCTTCTTTTTGAACAACACAAATATCTACATCAAATCATGAAGATATCAGAAAAAGAAGCGACTAGCTTCTATTAACACTATTCCATTTCCTCAAATCAAGGAGACAATCACTTCCATAATATTCTGTTCATAAAATCGCTTTGGTATGAAAACCGTTAATCCAATCTTCCCTATACACATCATTGTATACATTTGTCTTTCATCCATGTTTACATCAATCAGTCAATACGGAACAAAACAAACGATGAACCATTAACCCTAACTATTCAAATCCCACGGAAAACATTAAAACTAATGAAATCAATCACACTGAGCCCTTCAGGATGCATTAACCTATACCATAAAATCAGAGGCGGATCTATGAGTAGAACTTTAAGGGTTCAAATTCGAAATTCTACCACATCCCATCTAATTTACTGTTTATATTTATTTATGATTTTTTAAAACAAATTACAAGGTCTAAGCCAAAGCTACGGGGTTCAAATGAACTCGTAGCTTATTCATTAGATCTGCCTCTACATAAAACATGCATGCCAGGAATCAAGCTCAGCTACGATATAAACCAAACAAACGATGACCCAATAAGCCAAACCATTCAAATCACACAAATAATGGGTTAAAAATTAACCAATTCAATCATTCAACCGTGGCTTCAATATCAATAAAACAAGTTAACCAATTAATCAAAACCGTATAACCGCAGGTAAAAAATGTTATTTTGTCTCTAATAAGCATTAAATCAGATACCCTAAATGTAAAATTCATCTCAAGCAGTAACAAACATGGTGGCACAAGATTTTCCATAAATCTACACGTATTAGAGAGGGAAAAAAGTAATGAGGTGGGGGTGGGGGGGGTGGGGGTGGGTGGGTGCTTACCGTGAAGTGATGAAGAGCGAGAGATTGGGGAATCGAGAAGATCGGAGAGGTATGAAAAAATTTCTTCTACGCTGAAATGTCTTGGAGCTGTACTTTTGAGAAGGTCTTTTGTAGCTTCAAAAACGGCATCGTTTTGACGTTTGTTTTGTAATGTCGCGTCGTTTTATACTTGGTGGCGCTATCGTTTTAGAATAGAGATCAACCATGTAAGAAATGGATTCCGAAATCAGGTTTTGGGCCTAGGCCCAGATTTTATTTTCTTAGTTTTTTGTTTATTTTGTTTTTTCAGGGAGAAATTCAAAAATAGCCAAAAATTTACAAGTGGTCATTCAAATATAGACACAGTTTCAAAAGTAATTGAAATTTAGCTACTTTTCATGTAAAGATAAATCTGAACGAAAACACAGTTTAAAATCCGGAAAATACTCCAGCATAATATACTGTAATTCCAATATAATATACTGGAACTCCAGTATAATTATACTGGAGTTCCAATGCAATATACTGGACTTCCAGCTTAAAATACTGGAGTTCCGGTATATTATACCGGTCCAGCATAATATGCTGGAAGTTCATACACAGGTGCTCCAATCTTCAGTATATTATGATAGAACTTTTCGCGTGTTGGAGTTTCAGCATGTACACCGATCTCCAGTATATTATGCTAGAACTTTTCATGTTGTAGCAAAATAATGATTATTTTTCAATAACTTTGCAAACACTGGCTATTTTTGAATGGCCAGTCCGAAAACTAGCTAGTCCGTGCTATTTTTACGTGTTTTCAATATATGTGTGTCTAATTTTAAAAAGGGGAAAAAGGCCAAATATATCCTTTTACTTTTGTATATTGTTTATATTTAATCTCCGTTATATTATACGAACAAATTTATCCCTATCATTATATTATTCGGCAAAATTTACCCCTTTCATTAGTAAACATTTAAAAATTACCCCTCAATCTGTCATGTGACCTAGAATCTCCCACATAATTTTAATTAAGTCTTTTATTCTTCTTCTTGATTTACTTTTTTCGAAATAATTGGCAATTTACCTGCTTTCTTAATTGAAAAAAAAATAAGAGAAAGAAATATTAAAATAATACAATAGTTAGTAAACAAAGTATAGTAAATTAAAGAAATTAAATTACGCAACTTGTCTAAATTTCAAAAATATTTACAGTAATCCAACTTTAATGAATTCGTTGCACCAAAGGTATGGAGACTTTGCAAGTATTAATGATAGAAATTGAAGTTCATTGGAGATTTTACGTACATTGTTGAATTTAACGTTGTTTTAATGAAGTGCTTATGCATTGTGCACTCTTAATTTAGTCGATCGAACTCTACACTAATCAAACAATAACAAAATATATTCGAATATACATATACATACATGATGAGTAACTACATATAATACAATAAATAGATCTACTGAATTCTACGATGTGTATATGGTTGAAAAATAATTGATTTTTAAAAACAATTCAAAACCTATTACCATAAGAAGAGATGTGAGTGCACTGATAATTAAAAATATCCATGAATAATTTATATAGTTGTCACGACCCCAAATACCCCGGGCGTGATTGTTACGCCCCACAATATTACGTCGATATTACGCCCCGCGGTATTATATTACGATGATGCTACGCTTCCCCATATTAAATTACGACGATTTTTTACCCTGTAGTATTGTACGTTGAATTTGTCGTAAAGTCATTGACATTAGTCCTAGGAAAAAGATTATTTGGAGATTATAAGGATTATGCTACTTTAAACAAATGATGAGTAAATTTGTGATGGTGAGAGGGGAAGTAAGTCAACGAAAATGAATTTTTCGTCCAAGTTTGGCATATTGGGATAAAATACGGGCCGAGCGTTAATACCCGATATTTATGGATTAGTGTCATACAAGGTACCACATGACCATGATAGTAAGGTGTATAAGGCATGTTAAAAGCAAGTGGTATTTTAAGTAAGTTGAGATAATTCTTAATTATGCGGATAATTGATTAATTACCGGATAATGAGACATTACCTAATTAATTGGGGATATATTGAATAAGTATTAAATAGCATGACATGGCAGCACCCCATCACTCTTTAATGACTCATAAAAAAGATTGGGAGGTGGCACGCTTAAAGGATTTATGTGTGACACCAAATCCTTAAAATGTGGGCTTTATCTAATCACTTAAAAAGTTGCATCCAAGAACATTTCAATAGAAAGGACATTCTGATCCAAGGAAGATATCATGTTAATGCATTTTCCAAACAACAACTCAATATTGACTTCCTAATCCAAGGAACAGATCGTTAATTTATTTTCCAAAATAAAGCAACATTGTTGCAAAGCTCTTAAGGAAATATTTTCGACCAAAATTTTCTTTGCATAGCAACGTGATTGCTTCGAGCTTTTCATATGACTTGTTCCGTAATTTGTCGCAATTAACGTGTATTAGAGGATTATCAAGAGAATCGACTCAAGTATGTTAAGGTTATCCCTTCTTTCTTTTGGCATGATCTATACGATACAAACGAAACGAGCAAATGCACAAATTCCATAAATGACTCTATTCATAGAAGTATTAGAGATATCTATGTTCTTGAATTTCCATGTGTCATAATATTTTATCATTTGTTCATGGGACTCAGAAAAATACGAAAATTAAAGAGAGTACTTTATGATATTACTCAAAGGCAAAATGGTCTTATGACATTCCGAAAGATTTTATTAACGTACTTTTCATGCATTGCATTCATGTACATTGACCCATAACCAGATGGCGTTATATACGCGTATATATGTATATATATATGGGATATGGGAAAAGTTATAGCGTTATATACGCACCACCACCTGATCAGCTGGTATACGTTGATAATTTTGTCCACAGTGGCCGAGATGATATGATGGGATCCCCTTAGAAGCTGATAATGTTATGAAACATGTACCTATGCATGACATGACATTCATACTCGTATGCATGACACTATAACTATTTCATGATTTACAAAGTTCTCCAGACTTACAGGTGGAGTCATTTACTCTATGTGTCCTCCATGTCTGTATGTAGTTATTTATGTGCCTTACATACTCAGTACATTATTCGTACTGACATCCCTTTTGCTTGGGGACGCTGCGTTTCATGCCTATAGGTTCCAATAGACAGGTCGAGAGTCCTCCAAGTAGGCTACCAGCTCAGCGGAAGATGTTGGTGCACTATTTGCTTCGGAGTTACTTGATTGGTTAGTATGATTTAGATGTGTATTGTTTGGTATAGTGGGACTCTGTTCCGACCTTTATGAAAATTATGTATCTTTAGAGGCTTGTAGACAGATGTCATGTACGTAAAAGATTGTATGGCCTTGTTGACTCATGTTCAGTACATGAGTGACTATTTTGGTCTTATAGGCCTGTACTTCATATGTATAAATTTTTATTCCCTCATACTTTACTCCGGTTCATTTACCTATGATAGAATGATATGAAAGATACGCTACATTGGTACTCGGTTGAGTAAGGTACCGGTGCCCGTCGCGGCTCATCGATTTGGGTCATGACAAAAGTGGTATCAGAGCAGTTCTGTCCTAGGTAGTCTACAAGCCGTGTCTAGTAGAGTCTTGTTTATGGGTGTGTTGTGCACCACACTTATAAGTAGGAGGCTACAGGGTATTTAGGACTGTCACTCTTTCTTCTTACTCTAGATCGTGTGGTAGAGCTCAGTTGTAAGAATTCAAATTCCTAACCTCTATCTTATTCATAATACGGCGATGCCTACATCCAGAAAGATTGGTGATAAGAGATTGAATGTGGATATGGAAGAGTCAAGTCTGAGGAACTCGATTTTTCATGATGCTTATGATAAGTAAATGTAAGGTCTTTAGTAGATCATGTTCATACTAAGACGTATAAACCTCTTGATAAGGAGCCTTAAGGCAAGAATATCTATCCATCTTTATGGGGAAAGACAATGAGAGATTCATAAGATAAATATAAGTTTCAACAAGAAAAAGGATCAAGATGAAGAAGGGTACGAAGCGCCCAGTTAATGAAGGTTAACAGAATTTACAACTCAGGCAGAAGAATATAAGCGTTTTGAATTACCTTCAACAGTAATGGAGGTATGTACAATTGGCCACACCGATCTCAGTTATGCCCTATAAAATCTAAAATATATGGTTTAAGAGAAAGACGGGATATCAGAATCTGACTGGGGTTGGAGTAACCCAAAATGGTGGATTGTTTGTATTAGTTGACGTTTCCGAAGGATATTGCAAAAGTTTTAATATATCTCCTTGTGAGACATCCAGATGGTGCACTCTAAAATAGTACAACTAGATATGAGTACTACAAACATAGGCACTGAAAGCCTTGAAGGGATAAATATTACCTAAGTGTGGATCACGTCCCTAGTAGAGCGAGAACGTTAAGCAATCCGAAGACCTAGTGGATGGAGCAAGGGGAGGAAAAAAAATCAAAAGAACATCTTGTTGAAGTTTTCAGAACAAAATGATAGACAGAAATGTTAGCAGGGAAATAAGAAGAGAGTTAATGAAGCATTATGAGTAAAATGTGATACATGGATGACAACGGTAGATCAAAAAGATGGCAGTATTACAGAGTCTATAGTCAAGTGAAAGAAAAATGAGAGGTGAAAAGCCTTGAGAGAACAAAGGAATATAGGCCCTAAAGTCATTTCCTCATCTCAAGAAATAAGTTCGCAACGCTAACGTGATTACCAAAAGAAGAAGTTAGACCCTAGAGTAATAGAAAGCTGTATGGACTGGTGAAAAAGATAAACTAAACATGAATTAGGGACTAAATACTTTGATGATGGTCGACATCATGAGGACTTCATATTGCATTTCAGCGATAATGGAATGGACTGCAAAGGAAGATTCATGAGAAATTCAGAGAATGGTCACTCAGGAAGACGCTTTCCTAAAGCAAACAATATGAGCAAAGTTAAGCTTAAGGGACTGTATATGGCAGTTACACTAAGCTTCACCCTCGTGAGTAAGGAATTTTGTTATCCTTGGTGCAGAAGGATTACCGCAGGGCAAGTAAAGGTCATCGATGGTGTGAAATAATGCCAAAGATGAAGAGGTAAAACATCTATAGATAGGTCGTCGTAGCTCCAACTCATAGTACCCCCTAAAGGGGGGAATATGGAGTGATAATGACATTAAGTCAGAGTTAAGTGGTTTTAGTAATTCTGGAATGGTAAAAGAAGAATGCGATAAAAATGAGAAAGGGATGAGGTTGCAGTTATTCAAAGCCTATAGATATGCTACGATTCCAGAACATTATGAGAACACAACGTCAAGGAAAGGAAGTAAGGGTTCCTGCCTGGGATGTTATTAGTAAAAAAAGGAGCCTGTATGAAAGGCAAGATAAGACAAAGGAAATAAACCTAGAAAGATTATACAGAACATTGATATGAGGATGGGCCAACGAGTAGTTGGCATTTGATTTAGGAAGAGCCTAGTTATGACTAAACATGAGGTTACAGACGAATTAGCAGATCATGCACGATAAACATGGTAAAATCCAATATAGTGAATTCAGCCTCACAGTAATGTCATTGTAATACTTGAGAAATATTCAGATAAGAGTTAGGGGTAGTTAAAGGTACCATATGAGAATAAAAGAGAGTGCCACTAGGAAGACAGTAAAAGTACTAGTTTAGAGGAAACCCTACAAGCACAAGGGCGTGGGGATAAGTAACTACAAATAATTGTAGGCAAGGAAGGACATCAAAAGGTTCGTAATAAGCTCACAGCTTTACAAGAGTCAGATGGTCCTCCCTAAACACTACAATGAAAGACTAGCTGGGAAAGTAAGGAAGAAGGCTTCAACATAAGCTCAATGACCTAAGAAGGGAATGATCTTATAACAACAGTCTCACAATAACATTGTATGCACTCCATAAGAAAATGGCACCTACAGTGGATAATGAACGGGAAGTAAAATCAGAAGTGATATCCAACATATGAGTTGTATGGAATTCCAATATATGTGGGCACAAAGATAAGCTAAGTATGCACACGAAAGGGGGAAGAAAGGCCAGGAAAAGTAAAAGCTTACATTTAAAGAAAGCTGAGGAGGAACAACAGGAACTAGTCGATCAATGGTCCGGAGTTAGGTTATGGACGCACTTAAGAGTTTGCAGTTTTATACATGCAGCATATACAACCGTGGAAGATTCTGGTATAAGTCAAGAGAAATAATTGAGCCCAGGTCATAGATCTAATTGTTAAAGGATTATATCATGGATATTCCATAGCACCCATAAAAGGCTGATCAGAAGGAGGAGGAAACTAAAGGGTTACATCAACGAAGTAAATCAGCAATCTGATTATTGGACCCAGAAAATTATAGAAATCGTGATTGAGCACATTATAGGGTCGCTCTTAATATCAAAGGTACAAGAGGGATAGTACAACAACCATATTCTATAACGACCCTACGATAAAGTCGGTTAGAAAAGTGCCAGCCTCATGACAAGTCAGTACGAAGCTCCCACTGGGTTGTGTATGCACCGGAGGTGAAAGTATTATAGTAGAGCTTAAAGTTATAGACGTAAATTATACCTAGGTGAAAGGGAGGTCATGGAAGAGATAGAAGATACGATGCGAGATTTTAAGGTAAAGTAAAGATGAACAACGTACGAGATACTCAAAGGTAGAAGATCGTGAATAGTCCATACTTCGTATAAAAGGCTAGAGTCGCAGGGATTCAGTATCTAGGAATAATAGTGGCATCGTCACTAGCATATCTTCCAGCCTATGGTCTAGGTATCGAAAAGCCTGACTAAGAGAGTAAAGAAGAGTTAGAGACGATGTGATGTCTCGCTTGATGTTCCAAAATGACATAAGGAAATCTATGATGGAAGCAAGTTGAAAGGTAGCAAGAAATATAAATAGATATGTGTAGGTCGCAAGCTATTGTATGGTGAAGCGACAAGGTTCTAGAAGATAGGAGTAAGGATAAGAACGAGCAAGTGAGAAGGTAACGAAAATGGATAAGTCCTCAGGATTAAGCCTATGAAAACTAGAAGAACAGATGGTTCTCTAAGTTATACAAAGTTCACTATAGCCTAAATGAACTCAAAAGAGCCTAAGACTAATAGCATTTAGAAGAGATGTAATGCTACCCTGATAATAGAATGAGGATGTAATTGTGATAGATAAAGAATGACGTTTGGGCCTTCGATTGAGTAATATATGACAAAGAAAAGAAAGGGATCTCATGAATTGGACATGATTAAAATACCCACGTAAGGTGAATCACATTGGGATGTTGTGAAATACGGTTATGCAAGCATAATATCGTATCACCCAGGTGGATCAGAAAAATCACTTCAAGTATTCCATGATGCAAGTAATATAAGCCCTAGTGGCAATATATTAAGTAAGAAATTTCAAGTTATCAATGGTTGGATGTAGATCAACATTGAGGTGAATAAACAATGGATGGGTAAAAATTGCAAAGTACGAGATGAGTTTGGGCCATCAGTCTTAAGATGAATAGTAATGAAGAACGTTAGAGGATTTAGCATTATGCATATAGGATAAGCAACAAGAGTAACCTGGAGTTCGGTTAGCAGACCTCGGTATCGATAAATTGAAGTAAGAATTTTGGTCTAATATGGCCTACTTAAATGTAGTAAAGCTAATGAAGCCCAGAGGGACAACTTGACATAAGTTTGTATTTGTTCACAAAGTGAAGCCTAGAGATTGGCTAAAAGCTGGGAGAGAAGAGAAGAGTTAGGCACTCATACAAAGTTAGAATCGTAAAGGATGCATGATAGAAGGTAGGAACAGTTACAAGATTAGAAGGATTCTGACTACAAGTCGTGGTGTAAGAAAGAGGCTAAAAGGGGTGAATGCCCTGGCCTTTGGGATTCAATCACAGAACAGTTGCCTAGATAGCAAGACGAGTATTAAAGTATTTGTAAGACCTATGGGTTATGAGAATGAGAAGTGCATCAGTCAACATTCGAGGACGAGTGTTCCAAAGGGGGGAATGATGTTGCGCCCCGCAATATTACGTCGATATTATGTCCCACGGTATTATATTACGATGATGCTACACTTCGCCATATTAAATTACGACGATGTTGCACCCTGTAGTATTGTACGTTGAATTTTCGTAAGGTAATTGACATTAGTCGAAGGAAAAAGATTATTTGGAGATTATAATGATTATGCTATTTTAAACAAATGATGGGTAAATTCGTGATGGTGAGAGGGGAAGTAAGTCAATGAAAATGAATTTTTCGTCCAAGTTTGGCATATAGGGATAAAATACAAGCCGAGCGTTAATATCCGATATTTATAGACTATTGTCATACAAGGTACCACATGACCATGATAGTAAGGTGTACAAGGCATGTTAAAAGCAAGTGATATTTTAAGTAAGTTGAGATAATTCTTAATTATGCGGGTAATTAATTAATTACCAGATAACGGGACATTACCTAATTAATTGGAGATATATTGGATAAGCATTAAATAGCATGACATGGCAGCACCCCCATCACTCTTTAATGACTAATAAAGAAGATTGGGAGGTGGCATACTTAAAGGATTTATGTGTGACACCAAATTCTTGAAATGTGGGCTTTATCTAATCTCTTAAAAAGTTGCATCCAAGAACGTTTCAATAGAAAGGACATTCTGATCCAAGGAAGATATCATGTTAATGCATTTTCCAAACAACAACTCAATATTGACTTCCTAATCCAAGGAACAACTCGTTAATTCATTTTCCAAAATAAAGCAACATTATTGCAAAGTTCTTAAGGAAATGTTTTCGGCCAAAATTTTCTTTACATAGCAACGTGATTGCTTCGAGCTTTTCATACGACTAGTTCCATATTTTGTCTTAATTAAAGTGTATTAGAGGATTATCAAGAGAATCGACTCAGGTATGTTAAGGCTATCCCTTCTTTCTTTTGACATGATCTATACGATACAAACGAAACGAGCAAATGCACAAATTCCATAAATGACTCTATTCATAGAAGTATTAGAGATATCTATGTTCTTGAATTTCTATGTGTCATAATATTTTATCATTTGTTCAAGGGTCTCAGAAAAATACGAAAGTTGAAGAGAGTACTTTATGATATTACTCAAAGGCAAAATGGTCTTATGACATTCCGAAAGATTTTATTAACGTACTTTTCGTGCATTGCATTCATGTACATTGACCCATAACCAGATGACATTATATACGCATATATATATATATATATATATATATATATATATATATATATATATATATATATATATATATATATATATATATATATATATATATGGGATATGAGAAAGCAACCTCCACTGGGTGGTTGTGACAAGAGGGGTTACTCTAATGGTAAGCAACCTCCACTTCCAACCAAGAGGTTGTGAGTTCGAGTCTTCCCAATAGCAAGGTGGGAAGTTCTTGGAGGGAAGTATGCCGGGGGTCTATTTGGAAACAGCCTCTCTACCCCAGGGTAGGGGTAAGGTCTGCGTACATACTACCCTCCCCAGACCCCACTAAGTGGGATTATACTGGGTGGTTGTTGTTCTTGTTATATGGGATATGAGAAAGTTTATGGCGTTATATACGCACCACCACCTGATCAACTGGTATACGTTGATGATTTTGTCCACAGTGGCCGAGATGATATGATGGGATGCCCTCAGAAGCTGATGATGTCATGAAATATGTACCTATGCACGACATGACATTTATACGCGTATGCATGACACTATAACTATTTCATGATTTACAAAGTCATCCAGACTTATAGGTGGAGTCATTTACTCTATATGTCCTCCATGTCTGTATGTAGTTATTTATGTGCCTTACATACTCGGTACATTATTCGTATTGACGTCCCTTTTGCTTGGGGACGCTACGTTTCATACCTGCAGGTTCCAATAGACAGGTCGAGAGCCCTTCAAGTAGGCTACCAGCTCAGCGGAAGATGTTGGTGCGCTCCATTTGCTTCGGAGTTGCTTGATTGGTTAGTATGATTTAGACGTGTATTGTTTGGTATAGTGGGACTCTGTTCCGACCTTTATGAAAATTATGTATTCTTAGAGGCTTGTAGATAGATGTCATGTACATAAAAGATTGTATGGCCTTGTCGGCTCATGTTTAATACACAAGTGACTAATTTGGTCTTATAGGCCCGTACTTCATATGTATAAGTTTTTATTCCCTCATACTTTACTCCGATTCATTTACCTATGATAGAATGATATGAAAGATAAGTTACATTGGTACTCGGTTGAGTAAGGTACCGGGTGCCCATCGCGGCTCATCGGTTTGGGTCGTGACAGTGCTTATCACAGTACTAGACCAGTCGAAACAACACGAACAATATAGAAAATCTTTTGAAAAATTCACTTTTTTAAACAGATTAAGTCTCAAATCTTTCATTTTCAGAATATCAAAAGAAAAACGTAGAAATGAGCACGTAAATACATCAACACAACCCGAATCTGGTGTCACTAGTCATGAGCCTCTAAGTACAACTCAACACTATCTACTTAATACAAATAAGTCTAAAATACAAAGTACTAGGATAAGAAGGAGAAAAGCAGGGCTGCGAACGCCGTGCAACTACTTTGCTAACTCCGGAATTACGCAGAAGCTGCTGAAAGCTCTCACTCTGATGCCCTGACACCTAGATCTGCACACAAAGTGCATGGAGTAACGTGAGTACGCCAACTCAGTAATTAAAAAAAGTAAATAAAGGTTGAGTGCAGTGACGAGCATTTAAAAGCATATGCATGTTTTATCAAGAATCTCAACAGAAATATCAAGTCAAAATATGTAGTTCAATAACCAAATATCTCGTAAAAACTTCAATTTCAATGAAAATCTTTTACGACATTTAATCAACATTTTTCAATAGAGACTCAATATAAAAGAAGAGTGAAAACAGGAATCTCATAAACAAGCCTCGCAGGCAAAGTATCACTCATAAGTATAGCCCCTAGGGCAAGCCTCTCAGTCACTCGTGACTCAGCTCTCGTCTATCAGTACTCTCTCTCAGCACTCCCGCTCAGTAGATATCTCATAATAATAACCCTCTGTGGCGTGCAGCCTGATCCATATGTATATAGTCGATTGCGCTCACTGGGGGTGTGCAGACTCCGGAGGGGCTCCTTCAGCCCAAGCGTTATATCGATGCGGCGTGCAGCCCGATCCATAAGTATCAATATCGCTGCAGCGTGCAGCCCGATATATATATATATATATATATATATTGATGCAGCGTGCAGCCCGATCCATACATATGTATAATCCTCACCGTCAGGTCCTCGACCTCTCTCTCTTAGTCATTAACCTCACAACCACTCAGACATGAAATCGGGGAACTCAGCCCAAACAGATTCCATATATTTGAAAATAGAGTAATGAAACTGAATCAACAATAAATAGATAAAAATCATGACAGAGGATATGCTTTCAAATCAAAACAGTGTGAGGAAAGTAGTAATATACCCCTAAGGATCTAAACAGTTCGGCACAAGGCCCCAAACATGGCTTTCAGCCCAAGTTAACAGGTTCATTCTAAAACACATAGATATCACATAAAGTTTATCAAAATATGCAACTCTACAGTCGCCACGGGACGGACCAAGTCTCAATCCCCATGGGTGCACGCCCACATGTCCGTCACCTAGCATATGCATCACCTCATTTATCAAAACAGTACGAATATTCGGGGTTTCATACAAGTCTAGATTTACAATCGTTACCTCAAACCGGACAAAACTCTAGCCCGCGATGCCCTTGCCTCTCGAATCGGCCTCCTTCGAATCTAACCAAAATCAGAACCATAACATCATTATATGCTAAGGGAACAAAGCCCACGCGAAAATAGTCAAAATTATATCAAAAATCCCGAAATTGGTCAAACCCGACCCCCGGGCCCATGTCACGGAATCCTATAAAAATCACATCAACAGAATCCTTATTCTCTCACGAGTCCATACATACCAAGAACATTGAAATCGGACCTCAAATGACTACTCAAATCCCCAATTTTCACCTCTCCAATCTCAAGCTCTAACTTCCCAATTTTTCACTCTAAATCTCATAAATTTCATGCTTAAATAATTAAAAATTATTATAGAATCATGTTTTAGGTCCAAGAAACTCACCTCAATAAAACACCCCTTGATTCACTATTCAAAATCTCCCAAAAGCTTCAATCCCGGATAAAAATGGTGAAAGACAACCCAAAATTCGTGAAGGGGAACTTATATACTTCCTGGCTCAGGGATTTCACACCTGCGGCCCTTTTTCAGCTTCTGCGGTCTAACCAACCGCATCTACAGTTTCCACTTAATGCACTGGGACCGCACTTGTGCCTCAATATCCGCACCTGCGGTCTCACAGGTGCGTTCAACATTCCGCACCTGCGGCTTCTGGATTTCTTGCTCATGGCCGCATCTGCGACTTCTCTAACGCTTCTGCGATCTCGCACCTGCGGTCCCCAATCCGCAGGTGCGGTTATGACAGGAACTCAGCAGCTTCAGCTGCAAATTTTAACTTCCAACTTCCCGATAACCATCCGAAAACACCCCGAGGCACCGGGGACCTCAACAAAAGTACGAACAAGTCATATACCACTATTCAAGCTTATACCAATCTTCGTAACACTCAAAACAACATCGAATCATCAAAACACCCTTGGATTCAAGCCTAAGGTTTCCAAAACTTCTGAATTCCGCAAAATCGATCAAAAAATCTATCAAACCACATCCGAATGACCTGAAATTTTGCACACACGTCACAAATGACACAACGGACCTACTCAAATTTTCGGAATTCCATTCCGACTCCGATATCAAAATTCCGCTACCAACCGGAAAGCGCCAAAATTCCAATTTCACCAATTCAAGCCTAAATCTACCACATACCTCCAAAATTCATTCCGATCACGCTCCTAAGTCCCAAATCACCTCACGAAGCTATCCGAATCATAAAAACCAAATTCTGAGATCGTTTACTCACAAGTCAACTTCCGGTTGACTTTTCCAACTAAATGGCCAACTTAAGAGACTAAGTGTCTCATTTCTCTACAAAAACCACTCCGAACACAGAACAACCAACACGATGATATGAAATACAGCTGAACAACATATAAAGAAGCAGAAATGGGGAAAACGGAGCGATAACTCATGAAACGACCGGTCGGGTCGTTACAATAGCCTAATACCTTTAGTATTCACATCAATATTAATTTCTGAAAGTAGTGGAGTGCAAGAAGAACAACAAGTGATTTAAATAAATAGAAATTGTAAGATTTTTGGACTATCCAACAGATCAAGGTGTAATTTTTAAAAGTTTGCTAATGGTAGATATAAATTTGGCTGGATAGTATAACGAAGATTAAATATAGACAACATCCAAAAGTAGAGGAGTATATTAAGCCCTTTTCCCTTTAAAAAGCGTCATTTCTATATTTAATAGCTTTTACTTCGAACATTCCAATTTTACCTACAATGACACTCCTTTTATAGGAATGACATGATATGATACGTTCAAGATCACAAAATTCAAGCTTACTTTTAATATGTTATACACCTTTAGTTTAAGTCTTTAAGACCACAAAATTCTTAAATTTCGTGCCCAATTAAACTAAGACACATAAATCAGGTCTGCAGAGTAACGAATTAAAGCATGAAAAGAATTTCCAATCATCGATTGTAATGTTATTCATGATTGCACCTCATTGATGATTATACATGGCTGGCAGACTTTACTCCCACTAGATTTTTATTTTATGTAACAGAGTATAAAAACACATGTCATGTATTTATTGAATTGATGTAAATATCTATTTATTTATTTTTTATTCCTCTTTATTGGAGTTAATGTTTCTTTGATGACTCGAGCTCATGACCCTGAGGTTGTGGTGTACAAAAGTACACTATAACAGTTCATATCTCATAACATATCCTCAGTCTCAAACAAAGTTGGATCGACAATATCTATTTATTTATTTTTTATTCCTCTTTATTGGAGTTAATGTTTCTTTGATGACTCGAGCTCATGACCCTGAGGTTGTGGTGTACAAAAGTACACTATAACAGTTCATATCTCATAACATATCCTCAGTCTCAAACAAAGTTGGATCGACAATATGAATCCTCACTTCTTTCTGTAAACTCAACTCATATCACCAAAATAAAATAAGAGTAGATAACATAAATAAAAGAAAATTTGAATAAACCAAAGTGTTTTTTCCATTTCAAATAGCAGTTTCTGCATACCAGAGGGGGGAGCATAGCTCCATCTGAAATCACTAAAAAGAGAACAGGAAAAGTTACATTTGATCTTATACACGGTAAATGGCATTGGTTAGGACAGCAAAACCTAACATCTAAGCCATAACTCTTCAAATCCTTAGAGAGGAATATCTGCAATACGCGCCTCCTCTCCACCTCCAGTATAGTAATATATCACCTCATAATAGAATAAAGAACAAAAGAATGAACAACTTTGATGTGTATGAGTTACAAACTATGTTATCTACAGCCCTGGCGCCGACTTCCTTTCTGTGCCGGGTGTTGCATGAGGATCTTCTGATTCTCAGTAGCAGAAAGCGCTCTGTATTAGGCTTTAGCCGTACAAAGTCACCCTGCCATCAGGATTCAGGAGGGGAGTTATCTCAACCTTTTCTGTTCGATCTGACTCCACGCTATCTACCATCCTGCAGCTTTCAAAAAATTGTCATATGGACTTGATGCTGGTAGTCTGAACATCTCCGGATTACTTTGACATTGAGCTCCACAATGCCAATCGACAGTTCCGGATGATGGTTTTTGAGAAACATTGGCCACTTTCTGATCTACGAGTTGGTTTTTAGCCTGCCCCCATAAAGTATAGTGAAGAGTAAGTTTAAGATCAAAGTGGATCAAAATGTGATTTAGCAACAGTTATCGGAGTATAACTTGAACCTTATAAATGAGATTACAGCATGTAAGCAAGTCTAGAAATGCAAGAAGCTGGATTATACTACAACAACAATAATAGACCCAGTCTAATCCCACAAGTGGGGTCTGGGGAAGGCAGTGTGTACGCAGACGTACCCCTACCCGGTAACGTTGAGAAGATGTTTCCGGTACGGCTCAAGAGAAGGTGAAGAAGAGAAAGAAGAAGAAGAAGAAGAAGAAGAAGAAGAAAAAGAAAGGAGAAGATGAAAAGGGAGAAGTAGCACCAAACAGTAACAACAGGAAAATATGATAGCTCAAGCGAACGAAACAACCGGGTGTAAATAAAGCTCTAAGAATATGAAAATACAAAAAATGTAACATGATAATAGAGTCATAAACTAGCAGTAGAACATTCAAAAAATTGCAAGAACCTGGAGATATGTTTTAAATAAAGTAAGTATGAGGAGAATTTAAATAATATGATAAATACATAAATTTGGTTATACCATGCTAATCGAATTTCTAATTGTTAAAGAGTATAAGTTAACTTGTAAAAACAGTCCTAAATATCAATAATAAATGAAACTCATTTCAGAATGGTCATGCAAGATTTGAACTGCTGGAGTTATCATGCAAAGCAGGAAAATTGTAGTGCTACATCTACTGTAAGTTCGTTTTAAAGATATAACCCAGCTATCCGTTTTGCCAAAGTAGGACAGAAACGGAAAAGCAAATGAATAACGGAATGGGGGGAAAGGAGAAAAAAGAAACGGTTAGTTTATAGAAACCAAAGAAAACCAAAAAAAAAAATACTACTACTGCTGAGACCTGGTTCTCAACCTGGTTATCGGAAGAGCTTTCTTTGTCCTGTTCACTGGAATTCTGTGATATTCTGATCAGTGCACTATCTTGTCTATGTTGGCTATTCAACAAATTGTACATCCTTTGTTGTTTTCCCGTTAAAAGTGCCTCACAATGATGAGTCATTTCTTTGTAAGAAAAATCAGGTTCATTGCTCAAAGATATTCTCCCTACTTGATGTGCCGTCTCCAAAACCTTCATTTGGTGCAGACAAAGTTAATTTTAGATGATCAGATCAAAATAGAAAACTAAAAAATATCGGCCAAAGGATTAAGTGGTACTCCACAAATATTTGTCAAGACAAGACGAACTAAAGAGCCATCAGATGAGGTTGGTTTTTCTCATAAGCACAGAAAGGAGGCATGAGAATATGCAAGTTCACTAGAGGTGAGAAATGCAGAATAGCCACATGCACACAAAGAAAAGAAATCCATTTCACGAGTACAGCTAGATGTAAAGCTTTTTGTCAGAGATCATAGTGCAGAAGCAATAGGTTAGACAAATTGTTATTACTCCCTCCGTTTCAATTTATGTGATACACTTTTCTTATTAGTCCATCTAAAAAAGAATGATATATTTCTATATTTGGAAACAATTTAACTTTAAACTTTTCATTTTACCTTTAATGAGAAGATATTATAACCACACAAATGTATAGCCACACAAACACAAAGCTTTTATCCTTTAAGCTTTTAAGACCACAAGTTTCAAAAGTCTTTTTTTCTTTCTTTTTTCCTTAAACTCCATGCTGAGACATACATCCCTTAAATTAAAATGCAGGGAGTGTTATTATTGTATAATATGGGTCTAAGATGAGATTAAATGGAGTGGCATGGACTGAGAAGATATCCCCTGCTTGCTTGGACTGAGACATAGTAGTTGTTTTTGTATAAATAATAGGTTAAATAAACATTATATTCGAAAGCCACTTACAGATTCTAAAAGTTGATTGACACTCAACAGATTGGGAATTTCCATGGCGTATTGTTCATTCTGTTTGGAACTGCTTTGAGACAAATCAGGACCATCATCGTCTAATATTGAGGACAGCTGCACAACAGTAGAAAGAATGATTAAATAAAGAAAATGAGGATATAAGAGTATCCCGGAATAAATTTTGCCCTCCAGATACTTACATCAACTGAATTAGACTGCTGAACTCTATGTTGAGCATCAGCGAAAAACTGAGACCCCAAGGAATCCGAATCATCCGGTGAAAATTCCTTAAGCAACTCTTCCCTTGTAGCTGACACTTCAAACTACGTACCAAAATAAATTATATTAGGGATCAAGGCTTAACCAGGGAACTGCTATATGGTTGTGAAAATTAGCAGCGAAATATTTACATCTGGTAGATTAGATAAGCTCTTCAGGATTAAAGAAACCAAGGATTCCGTTGATTGTTCTTCGGTGATATTTATTTGCGAGAGACATTTCTGAGCAGAACTATCATCTTCTTTGGATCCATATATAACTTTTCCATAACCAGAACTTGAATCAGCAGCTTGTAGTTTGCAATCTTCAACCAAATGTAAAAATGGATCAACCTGAAAAATGAAACGAAAAATTCCTAGTACTATAATAATACTGAAAAGGAACAATAAATTATATTAAAAAGTAGTTTTCATCAGTTCAGCTGCTAGTAGGAACCAGGCTGACATTCAATAGAAAGAACAAAGACCAACCGTGTTATCTGAAAGTGTAGCCTTGACACAGGGAATGAGAGAAGGTATATTATATGCCTTCGATGAGAAAAGAATCATTGATGTCGCCAACACAAACAGAGATCTTTTACGTGATGGTGGTAGTGACCCTGAAAAAAAAATCATATGAACTTTGACCTAAAGATCCTTGAAATAAAAAAAAATGTAGAAGGAAGCATGCAAGAGGGAAACAAAAACTCAACACAGATAAGCTGAACCATTTTCCCAATAAGGAAGGATCATAGTGTTCCTAGAGCTCCAATGAGACAATTACTTACCACCTCCTCTCAGTATAATGGAGGAATGAACTAAAGGGAAAGAAAAATCTTAAGCAGTTTCACACCACAGAGAGCATATATGATGTGGCAGTTTTACCTCCTTCAATGAGTGCGATATTTCTTAACGAAAATGCAAGCTGAAAACTTTGCACTAGAGCTTCACGGTATGAGTGCTGCACAAGTACATAAAGATAATTTCAATTAAGAGACTGTAGGAGAGGATATGCCGATGCATATCAACACATGTTTGTTCACGCTTAAGTTCGTTTAGCGATTTAACATAACAAAGAAAATTGCCTCATCCAATTACCTTTGCTCTAGAAAATAGCAAGACCAGGCTAAATGTGTGAGAAATGGCTTCATAATTCTCAGGCATATTTGCAGGAGAAATGGATTGTACCCATAGTGAGGAGAGCAGGAGTACGATTTGGTGGCTGCTGAGTCTTAGAGAAATAGGACCCTGAGGATCATGAGGAAAATAATTGTCACTACTTGGTAAAGTCAAATGAAGCAGAATCAAATACCGTTACTACATTGTATAGCTTCCAATCCCAAATTTAAAGATGTTCTATATAACAGTTATATCAGCAATGCTATGTCAGAATGAATGGCTGAGTCCAATGTCCAACATATCCACTATATGCATGTTCTAAATATACGGATGTTAAGATGGATACACGATTAGAAAAGATTAGAAAATCGTGAAATGTGAATGAATGTTTGACTTCTGATGCCCAACATATCCACTATATGAGTGTCGTAATACACAGCTATTATGATGAATGCACAATTAGAAAAGATCTACCCCTCTGGGGTAGGGGTAAGGTCTGCGTACACTCTACCCTCCCCAGACCCCACTGGTGGGATTTTACTGGGTTGTTGTTGTTGTTGTTGTTGTTGCACAATTAGAAAAGATTAGAAATGATTACATTTGATAGAAGGTACAAGTAGCACTACGGAGACCTCCAAATACAACGATATGTTGGTGAATAAAAGGTGTTAAAAGGTGAGGAGGTAGACCTAAAATAATATATTCCTCCATCCCAGTTTATGTGAACCTGTTTCCTTCCTCGTCAGTTTCGAAAAGAATGACCCCTTTCTAAACTTGGGAACAATTTTAATTTCCATTTTACCCTTAATGACAAGCTTCTATAGCAACACAAATGTTAAGGCATGTTTAAGATGACAAATTTCAGAAGTCTAATAGCCATACAAATGTTATGGCATGGTTAGGACCACAACAACAACAAACAACAACGACCAAGTGAAATCCCACTAGTGGCATGGTTAGGACCATAAGTTTCAAAAATCTTCCTTTCTTTCTAAAACTTCGTGCATGGTCAAATAGTTCAGATAAATTGAAACAGGGGAGAAGTATATAGAAATTGTCTCAAAAGACATAGGATTTCTCGAAAATCATGCAGACTAAGCAAAGTACATAATATGATAGAAGCAAAAGATTCACATAAAAATATACCAACTAATTAGGATTAAGGGTTCGCCATGTTGGTACACGTACCAGGTCAATGTTTTGCCAGGAGTCTTCTTAATTTTTTCGTAGACTTAAGGAATCTAGGAGTAACAAGTGTATATAATACTAAGATGGTGAAGATGGTTACAGAACCTACCGCTTCCTTACTTGGTTTGTTTGTACTCTCTCCAACAGGTGCAGGAGAGCCTATCGTGTTATATACCCCGCTATATGTTGATTTTATTCGGTTGAGCATCCCACTGTTGTTATCTTTCTGTTCCGTCTCAAGAGTAATATTCTCCGTCGAAGAAGTCCTCTGGTCCCTCAGCTTTCCAAAAAGAGCTGCTGAAGAAGAGAAGACAGAAACAGTTCTAGAGAGTGCTCTTGAAAAATCTGTTGCCTTCTTTAGGTGGGTTTCCTCCGGTACTTTCTGAGGAGAAACAGAAGATGGAACAAGGACAACAGAAAAGATTCGATGAGCTCCAACTCGTGTTTCATGATCAGGGTGGACCATTGCAGGGAGTAACTGATGAAATAAAGCCTCTGGGAATGCCTAGATATATAAAGAAAAGTCAGATTCTTAACTCAATATCCATCGGGAAAAGCTATGAAATAGAATAACAGTCTAGTAAATTCAAATGTCAATCAGCCTTACTTTGTTTTGATATGACAAATTTGGCATAGAAGCTATGATTTGAGAAGCACGGTAAACAGCAGCAATAGTAGTTCTTGCTATCACTTTGATACTCGAGATGTTCTCTAACATTACTGCCATCACATCAAGAATAGGGCCTGCATCTCCAACCTAATAGTCAAGGAAATAAAGAATCACGACTTCCAAATACCCATCAATAACAACAAGTTTGGTTAACACAGCTTCCAACCAATTTAGGTAGAATGCAACTTATTTGATATTCAAATCCAGTGACAGATTAACTGCACCTTATTTGATAACTCCACAAGGCACTCGTCCACTGCTTCCTGGAAACTTCGGTTCCACTTTATTAACTCGGCTCCCAGCTTTGCGTCATCAAGAGTATAATGTATACTTTTCCGTAAGTGCCTCATGATATCAGTCACTGCACTGACTAGAGCCATGGAATGATGAATTTTCGTGGTTTGAGCAAGCGAAGTCACCACCTGAACAATGTCAAGCTGCATTTCAGGTTGTTTAAGAACATTCTTGTGATCTAGGTGCTTGACTAATATTGACAGCAGAAGATGTGCGTTCTCTCCTGCATAAGTGAATAGGTGAACAAGAAATTCAAAAAAGTTAGAGAAAAAACCATTATGAATGTTATCAACAAGGAAAATATACAACAACAACAACTATGCCTCAATCCCAAACAAAGTTGGGTTAGCGATATGAATCCTCACATCTTTCTTTAAGCTCAACTCATATTATCATCATGCCAAAATAAAATAAGAGTAGTAGTGAAAATAAGTTAAATACATATAATGATAGCAATAATGATATTAAGAAATAGCAATAACATTAAAAGTTCTCCCACAAATTTAAAGCCTAATCCTTACTAGTAAGTGTCACCTATATGGATCTTTTTCTCTACAAGGAAAATACAATACTAGTAAAAGTAGGAAAACTTTGAAGAACCAAAGGTAATAAATATTTGAAACGAAAGACAATAAAGAGAAAATGAGAGTGCCAAAGAATAAAAAGAAGATAAACTGAAGGGCAACTTCTCACTCTCTTTTTTTCACATTTGATAGGTAAAGCTAAGGAGTAACTACAAACCTGAAGCATCCATCGTGTACTGCATATCCTTTAGAATAGGTAAAGCAATTCCAGTTTCAGTAGGCCATAAATTGTCGTCATCAAAGTAGCGGAATAAAGATTCCAAAACTCGCCGTGTGGTTGTAGCCTCCTTACCTAGTTTGGCAATGTTGTGCAGGCAAACCTTGGACCAAAATGATGGGTTTTCTGCGTCCTCCCTGTCACGGAAAATTAATATGCACTTAGGACACCGCACACAGAAAAAGAAAAAATTCCACCTGAAATTCAATGTAAAATATTAACTTTGAAATATTAAGTTCCCCTTTCTCATTCACAATCATTCTCCACGAGGGAACCTTCACAATGACATCTGGGGAAGGAGAAATGTGGCCCTCATGTTTGCGAACTTCTTCCACCCACCTGTTCTGATTTGAGTCTTGAGTTTCCTTTCTTGGCCTTGGATAATTTTCCAACACTACTGAAACAATCTAATAGATAGGATAAATATATTAATAGAAGCAATAGAAACGTCCGGGAAAATAAGATGAACACAGAGTTTAAGCTACTGCAATAAAGTAGTGCCAAAATACACTACTGAGAAATACAAAAGATCTATTTCAGGGTAATATCTCGCAAGCGATACAAGTTCTGACATGTAACCACTTCATCACATATTCCAGAGATCAAAAGATTTAAGCTAGCAATTTTTAGATTTGACAATAAGAAAATAAGGTGGAAAGAATCTGCTTACATTGTCAAACTCGGCTGAAACATGGGAATATTCACCCATGAACCAAACCTGCGACACAGTTAAGTTCTTGTAAGAACAACAATGTAACAACTAACTCCAGGATCTACATTTGACTGCAGGTATCAATTAGTCATGGTGTTATACCAATAATCATAGTAGTTACTGGTATAGAATTCAATTGAAAACAGAATCAGGACTTTGAGAATACAAGCCATACACTCAACCGATGTAGGATTCTACCTATTCTTCGATTTAATTATTTAAGAGTTCCATGCTATAATTATTTTTGTTCACTTCAGCAATAATTTTCAAACAAAACTGTGCAGCCTATTCATGGTAATAACCATTAAACAGTACAACGATGTCTTTCGCAGAAAATGCTAAGAAGCAAACAAGAAGAGAAGTCCATTAAAGTCTTAAGAGTACTCTGTAATGTCTTAGTCTACATTTCAACTTCTGTATTTGTTGATGATATGATTTTGACTTAATTTTTTTGGAACTGACGAAAAACAAACTTTTATATCGTTTGTATTTAATGGAAACCAATTGCTTCCACAGTATGTATCAAAAGCACACAGTGAATAGACTAAATAGTTGGTAAAATCTACATGAACTCTGTACCATTGCAGAAAGTGCTTTCAGGCCAACTGTGCGGAGATGTTTTGCATTTTCCTCCTCTCCTATTTGCTGTGCCAGTTGACACAGTTTTGGAATAAAACCATCTAAATGAAACATGTAAGTACCATCTTTCTGCATAAAACAATAAAGTCAAGGTATAAGACATTGCAAATTTATAAGATATCATTGATGCATAAAGATGAACAATAAATAACACACTGTAGTCTGAACGACCCAGTCTAAAGTTGAGGACAACCCCAAAGCACCAACCTGATTATTTACAAAATCAAATAGTGCTTCACATCCGACTATCAGCATGTCATTCTCTCGCGACTGATCTAGGAGAGTTTGTATGATGCTGAGCAGACTATTTGCAAAAAGTGGCCTGACAGAAAATGATGAGATGAAAATTAGAAATGCATCTGTTTCTGGCCAACACCAAAATATATATATATATATATATATATATATATATATATATATATATATATATATATATACTGAAGAAGACCAATTTATACTTTTTTAAGCAACAGAAACTTACATGTGTTCCTTGCATGAAACAACCAACTTTTTGTATATACACATAACAACCTTTGCTGACCGAAAATTCTCATTTCTCAATTCCTTATAACACCTCTCCTCAAGTGACTTTGTTATCTGTTCAGCAGGTCCAAGAAAGGTTAATGACAAAATGTAATAGAAAATACTGACTTTAAGCATGAAGCAAAAGAGAAGATTTCTTCTAAACAGGGAACTATGAATGAGGTGGTTTCCTAGATTTTTTCAGTTTACCAAAATATGAATTTCATTAACAGACAAAGAAACTGCAGAGTTGAATAAAGTTATCCTGCAGATGAGAAAGCAAAATAATATTTTACAAACTTTCAGGAAGTTTCTCATGGATTGTTTTAGAGGGCTCATAATTTTCATGAACACCGCAAATGAATATACCTTTGGAATGCGAAAAGGATTTTTTGCAGCATATTCACAAAGTTTTCCAATCTTCCTATCATTCGGTTCTTCCTCCTGCAAAGTGAATGCACAAATGTCATATACGTATGTTTGTAGCACAGAAAGACAGCAAGTTTATCGGTTGTCAAATGGTCAAATACCACTCTTTCTGGATATTACTCCGTACCTCATACAAATGCACTGCTGAATGTAGCTTAAAATCATTTTTACTCAAAAAACTTATGCCAACAGTGTAAACTAAAGGTAAAAATAAGCTCGACAATTTTAAATGACATCAATTTCAAGCACAGCAATTCTTCAAATCTAATGCACTTTAATGTTATTGACGGGCTAAGCTTCTGTATTGTAGTAGCAAGGTATAACAATTTCAGTAACAGGTTGTTTACATGTTAGTATGGTTAAACTTGAGCTGCATCTAATCTATCATTCCTTATGGCAGATATAGCTGATGCTTCACAACCAATTAGTACAGAAATTTCTTATATCATGCAGAAGTTCAAATAATAAAATCCTGATTCAGCTTTCTTGGATCAGCATGAACAATCATACATATTCTGCATATATGCACATGTGCGACGTCGTAGACAATAGACTAACCAACTTCCACCAAATTCATATATTGTGAGGCTTCCCTAAAAATCAGCAAGACCAAAATCGGATATGGCCGCTCTATGAAAACCTAGAATTTTTACTTACAGTTCTCCGCATGGACAATGTAAAGGTGGGGGAGTTAATCCCATGACATCTTTAACTAAACTTTCACAGACTCATAAGCAGAGCTCAGGTTACTAATGAACACCACATGAAGAGTGCACAAAAGTTCAAATGCTCTATTGCTACAGAGAGAAACTTATATATAGATTCCAAAAACTGATTCAGGGAATTTAACACATAAAGAGTAACTAAGCAGAAGATGGTAGTTGCTTATATTCACTATACAATCCTTGACTAACCTGAGAACGAGGGAAAATGTCTGAGATCAACTTCTTATACCTCTTAACAGGCTGCCTTGATCTCGTACGCATCGCAGGGCAGAAGAAACAAAGATTGCCACATGCTGGCAAGACTTGCCTTGAAATCACACCAGAGACGCCGTTCATTCTTACTAAAGTTTGAATCACAAATTTGCTTTTTTTTCCCCACTCAATTGAGTTAGCTCACAAAGGTAAATGCTTTCTTTCCCTCCCTAACCTCTAACAACTCCAATATTCCTAAAACCTCAAAAATCAGAAAGGGAAAGAAAACAACTCAGGAGCTTGTGAGTACTCCTCCTTTAGTCCTGGTTTACAGCCTACAAATGTAAAATTCAAAAACCATTTTACATCAATATCTCATTAAACCATCACATATCAACAATCTATAATGGCAATTTCATCAGAAGTGTATCTCAATTCTCTCAACTAATCAAGATCATAAACCAACCTTTTCATTCATGGGGTTCTAGAAAACTAGATAAATTAAGCAAAAGGGTGTCTGGCAATTTGAAAAAGATCAACTTTTTAGACCAAATTGAGGTTCAAGAAAACTAGACAAATTAAGTAAAAGAGTATATGTAAATTTTTAAAAGATCAAAATTTTTTTTAAAAACCAAAACGGGGTTCAAGAAAACTAGAAAACTAGACAAATTAAGCAAAATGGTACATGAAAATTTTAAAAAGATCAAAAAATTTTAAACCAAAATGGGGTTCAAGAAAACTAAAAAACTAGATAAATTAAGCAAAAGGGCATATAAAAATTCAAAAAAGATCAAATTTTTCCAGATGAATTTGATGATCTGCTTATCAAAGATTTGTACAACACCAATTACCCTAATACATGCACAAGACATTTATATGAATTATACAGGTGGAGTCATATATATATGTATGTACATTTATATATATATACCTTCAAATGAATGCCTGTAAAGTACAATTCTGATGAAAAAATTAAAGCTTTACAACAATGCAGTGGATCTCCTGCATTTCTTCCCTTTCTTCGACAACCCTTTCTCCAAATAATTTGACTCTCTCTCTCCTCTCTTCTCTCTCCTCTATACACACAATTTACAAAAATTTCTTGAAAATAATTTAGAAAAAAAATGATTCTAAATTTGAATGGGGCTGGCCGGACACTAATTAATAATTGGAAATATTAATACACACACGCAGTAAATGTATAAATATATTTATAGAAATGGAAACGCGAAATGATGGAATATTTGACTTACTGACATGGGGATTTTCTTATGCTTCCAATTTGGCAATTTTTTACAGCTTCACCATTTGCAATTTTTGAGAAAGTTAAGGATGAATAGTTTATTTATTTATTTATTTATTTATTTATTTATTTATGATTATTTGCAGAAGAATTCAGAAAAGACAGTTGACCGTTAAACGGCTTTTTTTTTGTAAATGGACGTATTGTCTTTTGAGTCCCTAGATCTTTTTTATATACTACTAAAGGATCGTTTGGTACGCGGAATAAGGTGGTATAAGATGTGAGATTAAATTTATATCGTATTTGGTTGGCGGTATAAACTGAGACTTAATTCGGGATATCCCATGGTATCCTATGTTATTTCATTAAACTTGTTATTATTCTATCCCATCTCTCGTATGGTATAAATTAGTAATCCTGGTATAATTTAGTCTGTGCACCAAGCGACCCCTTAATATATCGTGTGTATTAGAATTTAACTTATATACAATGATAATATAAAAAAATTTAGGTCACTTCTATCTATTGTAGATTATATTTAAATTATTAGGTCAATTTTAGTTGTTGAAAAATTTTGCACCGTTAGGTCAATTTTTACCTACGGACTATTGTAAAGGAAAAAGAATAGCCTAGTGCACAAAATATCCCGCATTTATACAGGATTCGAGGAAGGACCGCATCCTATGGGGGTATAATGTAGGCAGTCTACCCTGATGCAAGCATAAATGGCTGATTACATAGCTTGAACCCGTGACCTATAAGTCACACAAAGACAACTTTACCGTTGCTCCAAAGCTCCCCTTCGACTACTATAAAGGTATTTATCTAATTTCACTTTTTATGGAGTTACCTTTAGACTTTTTTGGTAAAGCATTATTATAATATTTATCTATTTAATATATATATATATATATATCTTTGAAAGGCTTAATACTAAAAACTCTTTAAATTTTGGTTAAATTTGCAACTTGCAGACTTAAATTATGTGGGGTTTCTATTACATTTGAACTACAATATTGGTGTTTATTACAAATTGAGCCACCAAATGTGACCATTAACTATCACAATAAATGTTCTAATCTTGACATGTTTTTTCTTATTTTGTTGGCTTCCTCCTCCTAACCAAGTCATGATATGTGTCTCAACATTGGTCAGTAAGAGATCAATATTTAAATTATCTTATATTTTCAAAAAAGGAAAAAAAATTGTATTTACAGCCATTCATTTCTTTCTCTGGTCTAATTACTAAATCTGTTTAAGCTTTAAAAATGAAATTATTAAAAAAAAAATCGTACTTATTTATGCTCATTGTTAGTTTATTGGCTCTTTCACTCTTCTATAACTTAAGCAGGTGTCATGGTTATAAAAAATATCAAGTGAAATAGTGAATGGTTTTTTTAAATGAAATTTCAAGAAAATATTGTCCTCTTCCATTTGAAACATATTATTGGCCCGTGCCTTATATTATTGATTGTGTTTTTGTTTTTAATTTTTAGTTTTGTCTTCTTAACGTTCTTTTCTGGCCAAATTTCATAGAAATCTTGAAATATTCTACCCTTCATCTACGTGCATATAATTTTAGCTAGCGTTTGGACATAAATTTAACTGAAACTTGAAAAAAATGAGTTTTTGAATATAAGATGAAAAATGATTTTTGAAAGTTGAAATTGTGTTTGGACATGCATTTTACTTGAAAAGAATTTGAAGTTTTGTGAGTAGATAACTTCAAAAACTACTCGAGCTGTTTTTTGGGATTTGAAGTTTTTTTTTTTCATTCAAAATCTGCTAAAAAATGGTTAAAATTTATAAACAAA
Organism: Nicotiana sylvestris; assembly: GCF_000393655.2. Lineage (NCBI taxonomy): Eukaryota > Viridiplantae > Streptophyta > Magnoliopsida > Solanales > Solanaceae > Nicotiana > Nicotiana sylvestris. Next base: position 3,405,888 of record NC_091060.1, read on the forward strand.
CAGATATTTGAAAATAAAATTTGAAAAAAACTCCGAAATTTTATGGCCAAACGGGAACTTAATCATAATCGGTAGTATTAACTAGTTGGCAAACATATGATAGAATGACACCCATAAGTATGTTATTTTATTTATTCTTTTAACTTGAGAATATAAGTTTAGAAAAATCTTATATATACGTAAAAAATAAGTATAATTAGTGTTTAAATAATGAATCTGTCATTAGCTATTATTTGTAAGGAGAAAGGAAAAGAAAAAGGGGGCCTAAGTATAAGTACTAGCTATAATGTAATGATAGTAGTAGTAAGAATGACACATGAATGATAATTGCTAATCATGAATCTAAATGGATAACTTGCCTTGTAAGAAGGAGTTGGACTAGCAAAAACATTATTATGTTGTCTATAAAAGGTAAATCACTTTTGATTTTTGTAACATAAATAAATAAGAACTTTTGTAGTTTTTTTTAAAATCTTACGCAGCGCAAATTCAAATTAATCGTGGCTTTAATGCGAGAGCGGACACAACGTGAAAAAAAAGATTATTGACACATGCAAAAGCGTTAAGGTTTTGAGAGATCAAATAGTTTTGCTTAGGGTTTTCAAGAAAATACAAAGTAATAATAACAACAATAATAAACTCAATGTAATATTACGAGTAGGGTATGGGGAAGGTAGTATGTACACAGACCTTACATCTATCTTGAGAAAGTAGAGAGGTTGTTTCCGATAAACCCTCAGCTAAAAAAAAAAGAAAAATTAAATTAAATCGACTAAAAATTCTACATGTATTTAATGGGCATTTGGATATAAGAATTGTAAAATTCCAAAAAAAAAAGTGAAAAAAAATTTCAAGTAAAAATGGTATTTGAAAATTAGAGTTGTGTTTGGACATGAATATAATTTTGGGTTGTTTTTGAAGTTTTGTAAGTGATCTGAGTGAAAATTTTGAAATACAGTCTTTTTGGAGGTTTTCAAATTTTCGAAAAATTTCAATCATCTTCAAGTGAATATTGGAAATTTTTATGGCCAAATATTGATTTCGAAAAACAGTGAAGATTTTTCGAAAAAAAAAAGAGATTTTTTTTAATGTCCAAACGGGCTCTTAGTTTGGTTAGACTTGAAAGCTTATATGAGTGTGAAATTGTTACTAGATTAATAAAAAGGAATAATTATCATGAAGACAATTTGTCAAATGAGTATTTCAATAGATTATAAGTTCGCCCATTTGTTTAATACTTTAATCCTTGTTAAGCATATATTAACTTAGGGAGTACTTTATCTGTGAACTCCAATAGATTTTGAATGGATTCCATTTGCATTCCATGTTTTAAAAATAAAAATAAAAATCAAAAAAATTGCTTCCTTTATATACCAATTGGATATGTGTAATGAAACACAAGATAGTGAAATACAATAGGAAAATCCACTTTGTAAAAGAATCAGTATCATGTTCACAAGAAAATTTAGTGTAACAACAACAACAACCCAGTATAAACCCACTTAGTGGGGTCTGGAGAGGGTAGTGTTTTACCCCTACCCTGGGTAGAGAGGCTGTTTCCAAATAGACCCTCGGCATCCTTCCCTCCAAGAACTTCCCACCTTGCTCTTGGGTAGACTCGAACTCACAACCTCTTGGTTGGAAGTGGAGGTTGCTTACCATCAGAACATCCCCTCTTCACGAGAAAATTTAGTGTAAGAATAAATAGACTTGTTGTTTATGAAAAAGAATTAACAAGAAAAAGGTATTATGTACTTTTGCTTCTTTACATGTACCTCCATCTCTAAGCCTTAGAAGTTCCTTTATGTTCCCTTTCAACATGTTCCACAAGGGCCACAGGATCTCGAAAACCTTTACTACACCTCGGGCAGACATCGACTGTCAAGTTCATGACACCGTTCTTTTCGTGGATTTTTTGCACGTGATCGATGAGAGCTTTGATGGTAGAAAATCTTAGATGACATTGTGGGCATTGCTCTACTTGACTGCTGGTGTTCGCACCACTGTGGCTGGTGAAACGGCTGCTTTGGCCCGTCTGTTGTGTTGTACTAAATTCGCTGCTCAACTTTTCCTTTACAGATGACACTACCTTGAATAGGCTCGTGGTCCATCTTGAGGACGACGTGGACTGAGGTTTCTTGGGCTCTTCTTTACTTCCATTCAGAAAGTTCATGAACGGGAAAGCAGGTTCTGGTTTCTTAGGTCCGGGGCAGTTGTGATCAGGTCCAAACCGGTGCTTCAAACAATGATCGACAGTACAATCCCGACATTTGATTGTGTTGGAGAAAGTCAAGAGCTCTCTGCAGCGTGGTACAGGACACTTCTTTTTCTTTGTGGCTTTTTCGTAGTTTGAGGGATCACACTCGGTGTTCACATGTGATCCCCAAGTTATGTTGGGGTCTTCATCAGGAATAAGGCGTACGCCTTTGGCACAGAGCGGGCAAATGACCACTGTGACATTATTCTTATTAGCTGTTGGACATTCGTGTCTATTATAGCTCCGATGTTCTAGACAAAACACCTGCAAGGAGTTATTTGTATGTTAACACATCTTCAGCATCCGAGATCGGAGTTTACAATCAATGATCAAGTTATGGTAATATTAAAGTCATAGATTTCCAAATGAACCAACAAAACAAAGAAGAGAAAAATACAACAGCAACTGAGCCCCTGAAGAAAACTATGCAAGGCAAGACAGGAGAAAGTCTTTTTGATCCCTTCAGTGCTGGTTCTCTTTCCAAACTTGTACTCAATATGGTATCCATATTTTTGTTCCGAAACATAAAAGATTATAAATAAAAAACAAAGAAAGATATAAATGGAAAAATAGGACGAGGAAGCAGGACAACACATACTTTTGCGATGCGGAAATGGCCCTCATATAGACAAAGCTGAGTCCATCATACTGAATATCATCTACTTGCATTTTGCCCCTAAAAGATTCAAAACTTATGATACTCACCCAAAATTACTCACCCAAAATCCACCAAAACAAACTCTATAGACAAATTTTATTCAAAGCCAGTACAACATAGGGTGTCAGAGAGGGAAAAACACTAACTCTTAAATGATACTAGTGGGCTTCAGAATATTTACACATCAGGAAGAAGTGAGGACTTATTTTCTCACTTTTGGAAAGCTAAAAGTGAATGAAACATCAATTGCATTGACATGAACACAACCACATACATCGATACAAGATATATCCACCGTAAAATTAAAAAAATTGTAAACTTCATGTTTTCATTTACTGTTACATACTATATTGCTAAATCTATCCCGCCACTAAATTCAAGTATACAAAGCAGTATCTTCCAATACGGATAGAGGAATTGGAGGCTTGAATGAGAAAACGAAGATAAAGGTTGACTAAATTTTAAGACATATGCACATGTATAATTGAATCATAATTTGCCATTTAAAGCAATAACTTCCAAAGAGAGAGTTGCTATAACAGAAGCAGTATATAGAGCTTAAAACCAGTACATACAAGTGGGAACTTTAAAATGAAAGAAAATGTAGATTCCGTTCTATGCTTCATCTGTCTAGCCTATCTACAGCCACTACGGGCTACTCAAGTTTAGATTTTTAAATACAGACTTGAAATCAAACCAGATCAGGCAAGAGAATAAAGATAGTCTTTACAGAAGAAATCAAAGAAATGCTTTCTCTTCATGATCATAAAGCAACTGAACCAATTTTCACCTAAAAAGAAGTTATTACTCAACTGAAATAATTTTCACCTAAAAGTAGAGAGAATAACTCCTGAAATCTCCATTGCAAAAGCCACATTAGAAGTTTGGGAACACTTCACTTTAAAATTCAGAATAAATACAGACACAGAGGTAAAAGTTTAATCAACCATTGAAGCACGTCAACTACTGGTACTCCAAGATGCACATTACACGAGAGTAATCGTGGAAATACTAAGATCAACTGTCTGATATTCTAAACCTCGTCCTCTATTGTTGTATCATACTAACAATTGAGCATAAGCTTATATAGAATAACTGATTTAATTTTTTTCTTTCCTTCTTATATTTTGATATGGTAAAGCCCAACCCGCAAACTCTCCTATTCAGGAGTCTCAAATATGGTCATTTTCCACTTCGCTACTCGATTCTCAACCTTATAGTTGGAGGTGGAGGGTGCTAACTGCTGTTAAAATTTCAATATCTGATTACCTCATGTTTTATCTTTAACTGTTTCAATAGCTGCCTAATTAATTGCTACAAAAATCCTCATCAATATAGCAGATTGTGCCATAAGTTGACTCCTAGGCTTTCAATGGAAGGAGGAACGGTGTTATCAAAGGCGAAAAGCGCAAAAAAGCTCTAAGGTCCATCAGGGCTTTAAGTGCAAATCGCAAAGAAAGCGTGAGTTTTAATGAAGAAAGGCGCAAATGGAAAAAAATATAAATATTCATGTATAATGATTAATAATTATAAGCATGAATAATTGATTTTTTTACAATAAAGTAAAATATTAATTGTTTAGGTCTGCAAAATGTTAGGGGATTCAACTCTAAAAATGACTTTCCAAACATTTATCAAATAGCAAGCAGACCTGATTCAACTGTCTATCAGAATAGAGCAGACAATTCTTGGTTTCCAATCCTCAGAAGAAATGTGCAAGACTGGGAACTGGATGAATTACTTAGCCTTCTGGACCAATTGGAGAAATGCATGGTCAATGAGCAGCTTCCAGATAAACTCATATGGGGAGCAAGTACTAAAGGAATATACACAGTGAAAGCAGGATACCTACATAATATTAGCCAAAATGAAATGGTGGACAATTGGCCTTGGAAGCTCATCTGGAAAACAAAATTACCCCCAAAGTTATATGTCATAGCTGGACTGCATTGAAGGAAGCGTGCCTCACTCAAGATAATCTTTGCGAAAGGAGTATTCCCATAGTTAATAGATGCTACATGTGCCAGCAGGATTTTGAAACAAACAGACATCTATTTTTGCATTGTCCAGTTGCTACGGATATTTGGAATATGTTCCTTTCAGTTTTAGGACTCAACTGGGTGATGCCAGAGAGTACTAAAGATGCTTATAGTAGCTGGAGTCGATGGAAAGTTGGTAAATCCATCAGCAAGATCTGGAAAATGATTCCTGGATGTATTTTTTGGGCTATTTGGACAGAAAGGAATAGAAAATGTTTAGAGGGTTTAGCAACTCCTAATTACTCCTTGAAAACTAATTGTATAGTTTTGTTATATAGCTGGAGTAACCTCTCCCCTATTAGCTCCCCCGAATTATTTTTGGATTTTGTTAGCTCCCTAACACTAGCATAGGACCATCTGTACAGAGCTAACATATCATCTTTTGTATTAGCACCTGGACAGTGCTCTTTTGCATCTTCTTGATGCTTTTTATAATATCTCTTACTTCATCAAAAAAAATTAATTGTTTAGGTCTGCCTCTTCATGATTACGCTCATTGGCGAGGAAAAGTATGTCTTAGAGCGTTGATGACAACACTAAAGCGTCCGCTAAGCGAGGCAAAGCGCTCAACATGTTTTGAGCCTCGCTTTAGCGCTTAAGCGCGCCTTTGACAACACTGAGGAGGAAAAGCACAAAATGCTCAACATTGAACAGAAATTCCTTCACATTTCCTTCAACCCAATTTCTCCCACAATACAAATCTTCAGCAATTTTTTGTCCTCCTCCCACCCCCACCACAACCAAGCAACTATACAACAACTACGCCTACAAAAAGATTGTAACTTTGATTAAAACCCAAATAAAAAAACTCAAAAAGACAAAGATTTCAACACAAAATTGACAAAAGGCAGTAAATCATGTATAAAACGAAAATGTCACAAATGGTACAGAGAGAAAAGATTGAAACTTTAATAAAACCCAGATCGAAAAACATAAAAAGTAAATGTATTTCAGCTCAAAATTGACAAAAAGACAGTCAGATCATATACTACAAAAGAAAAATGGAACAAATGGCACAACTGTACCAAAAAAAAAAAAGTAACTCAAATGACCACACCTAACAGCTCAAACTAAAAATAGCTGACAGATGTATAATATGTATATAATCATATGTAATTAAAGTATAAACTATGTATACCGACTGGCTATTTGTGTAAGGATCCTTTAAAAAATGGCACAAATTTTTATAAAGAGAAGAAAGGAGAGGGTGGTTACCTTGTGACAGCAATCGCAGGTGAAAGGCAAGAAATCGATGAGCCGGCAATCCTCAACAGAGCAATGTTTTCCCAGATTTGGGAATACCGGCGTTCCCATTTAATTGTGATTAAACCTTTTTTTATGCCCAAAATAAGGAGAGAAAAAATTAAAAGAGGCGAAAATCTCTCAAATTGATAAATTGTTAATTTTTTTATATCGCTGGAAATGAGGTTTCTTTTGAAGATCTCTGTGGAGACAGTCGGAAAGACGACGGTGGAATGTTTGAGAAAAGTTCAACGTTGTCTGTCCTAAACTGCCTGCAAATGCGCGACTTTTCTCTTCTTTTTTTGGTTTGGGTGTTGTGGGGGGGGGGGGGGGGGGTTGAAGAGGAAAAATAGAGTTGGAAGAGGGTGGTAAATGTTGAAAATATTAATTAATTAAAATTTAACGATAAATAAATTTATTAAAATTTAACGATAAATAATGCTGATTAGGATGTATTAATAATGATGATATTAGTTATGTTTGCATTAGTTATATAGAGATTATTTCTTATGCATTGTTTGGTGTGATGTATTAAAAATTAAAATACATTGCATAATTTTTAAGAAATTTAATTGTTTACAAAAATGTCCTCCATATTCTTTAATTTAAGGGACTTTAAGGATAATTTTGTCTTTAACCATGCTAATGCATGCATTAATAGCCTTTGTATAGCTAATGCCATGATTTTCTATGCATTAGCCATCTATATAAATATATAAATCAGGGAATTGGCCAGCTGATGTGGCATTTCTATATGGCCAGCTTTCATATTTCTTTTTTGTTGGTTTTTTGAGATTTTTTTCTAATTCTAATACAAAAAATCATTTACTACCTAGAACTAATAAGGAAACTGATGAGGCTTATGGATGAGGAGATTTCAATTATGGAATATACAAAAAAGTGTAATTACTATTTTGTTACGAAGAGAATTCAGTTATGAAATATAGAAAGAGAGAAATTAATTAATTAACTTGTAACTAAAGTGTACATTATTTGTATGTGCCACCATGTGGCAATTCACAATATGAAATGTAATAGTGACGGGCTACGTCATCCCATCAGTTGCCTTGCATGTTCTTTCTTATTTATTTGTTTATTTATTTATTTACTGATTGTGCTAACAAAGAAAGTAATAAAGAGTTGTATTAGTGGTAATGAAGAGGGATAAAAGAACAGTGGAGAGTCACAATAAATAGTAACGGCCTTGCTTTTTTTGCTCATATAAACCCCTTTACTTTGCTGCCTCAACAATGCGAAGCATATGCAGATTAGGTCATCAAAGGTATTTATCTTTTCTTTATTTTATATTTTCCTTTTTCACCTAAATTATCATTTACCTAAGTTTCAGAAGCCCTAATGTCTCTAAAGTTATAACTATTCAACTTTTTCCCTTCTATAATTATTTATTTACTTCTTTTAATATGCATTTGTTAAAATAAATAACTACAGAGATGACTCCTCTTTATTATCAAAGTCTTTTTTTTTTTTCAATATCTTTTGGGAAGAAAATGGAACCGAAGAGCTACCAAGGAGAGTATGTAAAACTATGTTAGATCTTCTAGCTTATCATTTTAGTCAAATATTTGCGAGGATTGAATATCCGAACATCATTAGATTTTATGCTCTTGATTGTTGTTAAATATCGACATCATTTTCTATCAATAATGTTTATTAGTCATATATGATATTAAAAATATATGTTGCTTCAAATGCAGGGAGTTTGTGCTTCTCAAGCTGAAGGAACAAATATTGACGGGCGCAAATATGATAACTACCAGATACAAAGTCACGGCCAATTAAAACTTCTCCATAAATAATCCACATAAGCAATGCAGAAGAAATTCAAAGGTCCATTTGAGAGGCGAAATGGTTGGCATTTGATGCAAAAAGATGAACTTGTTATGAATAATCGTTTGATATATTTTTTCTGTGGCATGTTATGAATAATTGACTTGTATGTAAATTAAAACAAAGACTTGAATAGATGATTCTTTTGGGTTTATTATGATGAATTTACTTGATACTTATTTAGTAGTATTAATTTACCTTTAGTATAGTATGCATTTTAAGTTTGAATCATATATACACATAAAGAGGAATCTTAAAGATGATTTTACTTGGCCATATGTGAATTTAAACAGAAGATATTTTTCTTTAAATTTTTTTTATGTGTGTGTTTGTCATGATGGTCATCTGTGTGATATTTTTTCCTGACATTTTATAGAAGCTGAATTTTGGACACATTATGGACCTTGGAAGCTTATTTTATGTGTCCTACTATCTTAGATTTGTGAGGGATTAGGCATCGAAATTAGTAAATAAGATTGTAAAAACTTATCCTTAATCAAACTGTCTCCTGATTTTATCAATATCAATGCAAATATTGTCTTGCTTCATCGGACTCTAAAAGGCCTTTGCCAAGAGACAACAGTAGTAATGACTGAAAAGAAGTATATCACGGCTGTATTAAAGAGATTTTGAAGAAAATTTCACGCAATAATTTAAATGAGTTATTATGTCAACAAGATGCAATTCTTTTTGTTAATAACCGCGCGAAGCGCGAAGCGTTACACTAGTACATAGGATAATACTAAATAGAGTGTATAACTAATATTTGTATTAGTTATACATAGTTTGAAAAAGTATACCAAACAAAGAATTACTAATACACAAAGCTAATGCATGCATTATTTTCTCTAACACAATTGTGTTGGCATATTTTTTATCCATTGTTTGGTTTGATGTAGTGCACTTCTAAAAATATTATTTGTTTATAAAAATACCCTCAAAACTAGTCCACCACTCTATATTTTTTTAAAAAATATTATGTTAAGGAATGTTTTTATATGAAAAATATTTTTAAAAAAATATGTGATTTGCCTACCTATATTATAGTATAGAATGGGATAGTTATTTATTAAAAAAATTTCTAAGTATTTATTTATTTACCAGGGATATAATTTTATTTCTCACCTATTTGGATTATTTCAAACTTGCATTAATATAATAGCATATTTTAATTAAGCGTAAATTTTGAAGGACAATTTTGTCTTTAACTAAGCTAATGCATGCATTAAAACCCATTGCATTGTTAATACCATAATTTTCTATGTGTTAGTTATGCATAAGATAATACTAATAAGGTGTATAACTAATGCATAGGTTCAAAATATGTACCAAGCAAGATATTATTAATACAAAGCTAATGCATGCATTATTTTATCTAATGCATCCTACCAAACGACCCCTCAATGTTGTATGTCTTAAGAGCTTTGTTTGGATGGTTGTTAACTATTGTATTGTATTGCATTGTTACTTTAAATACAATATTTGTTTTGATTGTTACTTAAATTATTTTATATAGTATCATTACATTCGTCGTTACGCAACGCCAAAAAGTATCACTTTACATAATGACTGATTTGGTGTAGTCGCTCGTTATCTTATCTTTTCCTCTTATCTCTCCCTTCGTTATTATTAAATAAATTTATTTTATATTTACCTGATATTTTTATATAATAATTCTACCCGTAAATTATTCTTTATAATATTACAAGTTTATTCTATATATTTCTGACACATAATATTATGAAATTACAGTAAACAATACCATCTATTCAAATATTATATCATCAAATGATGTACAATAACTATTTTCGGGGTTAATGGATAAGTTGACACTTTGTGTAGTTGACTTTCTCTTTCTTGATTCAACACCAGTAATGGCTAACACAACAAATTTAAACTGTATATATGAATATACGATACAAAATGGGTTAGAGAGAGAGTCCCACTTCTCTCTAACTTAACCTAAGTCTCTTCTCTTGCATTTTCCTATCCCTTCGCCCCTACACTATTCTCCCTGCACCAGAACTCCCCATATGCACACCACCAAGCCCACAGATCGGAGCAACAATGAATCCCTGCTAACTTCCACTTCTAAGATACGACCCAGACACTAACCAGAAGGCAAGGAAATGGTGACAATACAACTTCAGAAGTTCCATACCAGCAGAACCCAAGAATCATCATGGGAACAGAAGAGTGTTCCTTCTTGAACAAACTTACCTGCAATACCTCAAGCCAACAGGACATGAACCACATTCTGGTCCAAAGTAACGTGGGTTCCCTTGACCCCTCATATGAGAGCGAAAATCTCTTTGCCTCGGATGAGGTGGACAACATCCTTGAGTCGGATAATTTCATCACTATCACTTCCAGTGATAAGGAGAGAATGTACAAAAACTGGTCAAATGCCTTTATTATAAAAAATTTTGGAAGAAGAGTAGGATACTTATTCCTTCAAGGGAAACTCCAGGCCATATGGAAACCTTCATAACAAATATTGCTAATAGATCTTGGAAATGACTACTACTTAGTTAAATTTAACAAAAGAGAGAACTATGACAAAGCCTTGCATGAGGGACCATGGTTCATAGGAAACCAATACCTCACAATAAGGAAATGAGAGCCCAGATTCGTGGCCTCAGAAGCCTCCCTAACTTACTCGGTGATTTGGGCTAGGCTCCCAGAACTCCCTACGGTGTTTTATGACTTCAATATTCAAAGATAGGAAACAAGCTAGGACAACTAATTCGCATAGACGCATGTACTTTATCGGCACTAAGAGGGAAATATGCTAGGGTTTGTATTCTAGTCTCAATAGAGAAACCCCTAAAAACCATGTTATACTAGGCAAACATTACCAAAAAATAGAGTACGAGGGATTTAAAATACTATGTACAAACTGTGGGAAACTAGGACGTGTACTTAGAAGTTGCCCTAACCAACCTAAGGCGGAGGACCAAAACAAAAACAACCAAGACATTAACACACAAGAAATCTACTCCCTAACTAAAGAAATTGAGCAATGGACGGTAGTATCTCACCATAAAAAATAGGAAGGAGAGAAGGAGGTGTTGGAAGCCATAACAAACAAAAACCAACCCAACCCAACCCCAAAACCAGTACCCAAAACAAAAACCATGGAGTTGGGAAAACGACGACAAGCTTTTAGAATCCTAAAAACCACGGGAAAATGGCAGCAACCAAGTAACACCATCATCGAACATGGAGGGCAATGAAATGCCATAGAACCAATGCAAAGACCAGCTGGACACTAAGGCATCCTTAGTTAAAGCCCACACAACACCCACTTGATAAACAACAAGGCCTTGACACCCTCAATACACAAGTCGGCGCCCATTTAATGCACAACAGAGACATCATAGCAAGTACCTCCCAAGGGAACTACCCAACCAGCCCGAATAACCAAAGCCCCCCCACAAAAACCAACAGACAAAAACAACAATAGCATCTCGCTAGGCAACAAGAACCAAAACTAATTAGGCTTGTTAATGAACAATTTACCAAGACACATTAATACCATTAAAGAACCTACAACCTCGTTTATTAACTCCATAGCATGCCACAATAAATTTGAAACCTTTATGACACAATCCAATAATGAACCCCCCTTTGCCCAGAACACCACACCGGTCAACTCAACCAAAGCACAAGATATGGGCGTTATGGAGATCGAACATGACCCTAACAATACGGCAACCCTAAGGAATATCCAATCACCATTAAATGCACCCTTGGAAAATATACCTAGTCTATCACAAACGGTACAAGAAACCTTAGACATGACAACCAATCAATTCATCATTAATGAGCAAGATTTGATAATGGAAGATCCTAAGACCCTAAACCTAGCTACACCCAAGAACAGGACCACTCCCCACAATTTAAACAAGCCAAAACCTTGCATGAGCCATAACACTACCCCAGGAAATACTGAGTTAACCAAAAGTAAAAATGCCAAGGCTCCCTATGAACAATCACCACAGGAGATACTTCAGGGCAATGAGAAATGTGTGGATAAGGGAGCAACATCAATCTCCCATCCCAATGAAAACTACCCCTCCCATGCAAATGAATCAAACCCACATCGTGTTCACAACCCCTCCACTCCCACCGAACCATGTTCCTGAATCATGGTTGAAATATGGCCTCATGGGACATGCACTGAGCATGAACCTCCAACTCAATGGCCAAAACATAACAATCCAAAATAGAAAATCCAAGCTACCTGGCACAAATAATAACGGGGGGGGGGGGCTCCTAATTGGAATGGATAATCAAACACCACCAACATACCCCCCTTTCAACCCAGTGAGCTCCAACCCCTGGAACTCCCAGAACCAGTACCCCCATACTACACCAAACTCAACCAACTTGAACCTCCCACTCTTCCATAATCTGAGCCAAACACCAAACCCAAACCCTTTCTACTACAATGGGAACCCTCCCCAGACCCAAACAACAGTCCCTATGACGCGGGAAAACCAAGCATGGCAGTTTCCATAGCAGGCAACAACTCAACAGGAGAATCCAGTATTGACTCCCAACCCGATCCCCCTCAACAACAACAACAATGCTCAGATGGAGCACAACAATCAGAATAACTCAACCCAATAGATGGAAAAGGAGGACGAAGAGGACGGAATATCAACAACAACAACAAGAGTGGAATATGGAATGCTAAGAAACCCAAAAACACTAGCGTTCAAGGAAAGAAGAGAAAAAAGGTTCATCTTACGTTGCCCACAGGAATTGAGGAAATTCTCCTTGAACATCAGAATGTTATCAGCACCAACCCTATTCAAATACGGGGTGGTGATGGTTCCAACCATGTACACCCACTTCTGGGACAATGCTGCTCAAATGACCCAGCCAGGAACAGAACACACAGAGCTTGAACCACAGTCAGGGGGAGAGCTCGTACATGAGGAATAACTCCATGATTATCATCATCTAGAGCTGCAAGGTGTTGATGCCCAATTTTTCCTTTTTTTCAATATGTAGAATACTTTTAAAATAGCCTATATATGCATATATAAGCATGTCCAAGTATTTTGTTATTTTTTCCATAATTTTTGAGATTTTTAAATTGATTTATTTTCCCTTTTTATCCATAAAATCCCAGTAATTATTTTTAAAATTATTATTATTATTATTATTTGATAATTCATCTATTGGATTTTTATATTTATGCCAAAAATATGGCTAAAATAATTTTAGCATATTTTTTACAATTTCATTTAGTATTATTTAAAGCTAAATGCACATAATTGCAATATTAGCCATTTTAAGGTTTAATCGTGTTTTATATTCATAAAAATGGGATCCTGTATTTTTAAAATTGTTAATTGTGTGTTATAAATTATTTTAGCCTTTTAAATTAATTTTTAGAAGTTATTTACTATTTTTTATAAATTAAAAGGGAAAATGGATATTTAATTTATAGCCAAAATTAGCTTTAAAATCTAGCCCAAAATGAATCCCCAATTTCCTAGCCTAATTTCAATTTAAACCCGACCCTAACCCTTTAAACCTAACCCAACCCCGGATCCCTACCTACCCCATTTAATCTAGGTCGTTGATCATTCAGATCAACGACCACCATTTCACCTACCTAAAATAAACCCAAACGACCCCCTTAACCTACTTCATTTCCACCAACCCAACGCCCTTGAATCCCTTTCCTCTCAAACTCTCTCTGAAACCTAAAGCCAACCCTAGCCACCACCACCCAAATTAACCCTAATCTCCTTCGATTCTCACCCAATCTATGGACTCTCATGGTTGTTTGAGACGTGTACTTGTCTCCTATGTCCCCTGGTTGCTTGATTTTGTGATTTTATAGATAGATCTCAAGGAGATCTAGTCCAGTCTTGGCTCAACTTCTATCTATGGTCTTTTCCCGGCCATCCATGGCCGATCGAGTCAGATCCATGGCTTTTTCGGCTAGATCGGTAACTTTTCAAAGTCTTTTTCATCTTTCTGGGTTCTCCGAAACCCTAACTATAAAGGCTTTCCGATTTTCTTTCAGATCTGTCTTAGATCTGTGTATGTTATGAACCTCTTAAGTGTTTTCCTTAAGGGTTTTCCGATTTTTCAAAGCGACTTTTCGTTTTCAACAATTAGGGTTTTTCTTAAACTCTTTTAAAAGGTCTCTTATCTGATTTTCAGTATTGTTTTATGATTTTACTATGTTCAAACGATTTGTTTATGCTTTTCTTCTACCTGATTCAACATGTTGAAAACCCTAAATATCTTTGGTTTTATTCGGGGTCCCGGAACTGTCTTTGTTTTATTTGTATACTTGTTCCGACTAAGTTCTTTGAGTTTAGATCCTTCTCTTTGTTTAACTTGACTGATTCTGAGTTCCTACCTTTTTAACTCAACTTTGTTAAAACCCTAGTTTTTTGAAATTTTCCTCACTTGTTACTGAGAGTTTTTAAAAGATCTCCTTTACCTATTGCTATGTGCTAGACCGTTTTCTTCATTTTTTGGTTCTATGTGACTACTTGACTTTGTTGACTACTATGCTTCGAGTAGGTTCCTTTACTACTGAGCCCTAGCCTACTCCTATTACTGTTGTATGTTTGTGTGCATCTAGTTGTTTCTTTTGTCAATACGGTTTGCCTTGCATGTTCATTCTTCTCTATTTATATGGCAAAGTGCAGAATCACGATTCTTTCTTGATTGATCTTGATTTCCTCAAGTTACGACTGATTGCAAATATTTTCTTATAAACTCTTGGTTTCACTCGTTTTGTTTAAATTGATGGATTCACTTCCTTTGCTGTGATGGTTTACCCCTGTTGAATCCTTTCCCAAAATTAAGTATATTTTGTACTTAGACTCAATTATTTACTCTATACTTTTACTATCCCCTATATGGTTAGAAATCAATCTTTGTCAAATTTATTTTCTTTTCTTAATTACCCCTATTAGTAACCGTTTGAGCAGTAATTCCTTGATTAAAGGGAATACTTGTATTAATTGATTCTGACTGTGATTACTTCCATATTTGTGTCAAACCTTTCCTTGTTACCTTATTTTTCTACTCGTTTTAAAAGCTATAAATACCTTAATGCTTTAATTAACAAGACACGAACAACTGAGTTCAAAAATACACACTTACACATTCAAACTCTCTTTCTTTCTCTACTACTTGTGCTACTGCCTTGTCTAGCCGACTGAAATCCAAGGCTAGACTTTGGAACTCTGATTGCTTCACTTTTTCTGCACTTTAATCCTTCAACTGGTATGTTCCTAGTTTAAATTCTGAAACCCAAACCTATGTGTTCCCTTGTTGTCAATCACTGTCTATTTCTAGCTTAATGGCTCATGCTGCTGAGTTGTATTGTTTGTTTACTGCTTTACTCGACATGCTTAAAATTTTGCCCTTCTTTAAATGTGATCAGCATATTTACTCGTTCCAATTTATGTCCTTCAACTAGCATGTCTATAATGTACCTAATCCATGACTAATTATGTGTTTCTGATTTGGGTCCTCTATGTCCCCAACTCATATTCCCTGTTTGTAACTACTGAAGCATGTAATTCTCTCTGAATTGGTTCTCTGTGTGTTGCTGTTGCTCCTACCCCCTTTCCCTTTCAAAAAAACTATTTTATTATGCAATTCTTCTGTTGTTTTACAAACTCTCTTCAAATATGTTGTTTCTAAAACTATTTTCCAACTCAACTCCTTTGAGTCTATGTTCAGCACTCTCATATGCATTCTTAGATCATTAGGTTCTGCCCCTCTTGTGTGAGCCTTGCTTTGGGACCCTTGAGCTCCCTCTGAACCTGGACACATAAGGGCTGGCATTGCACTTACTCTTGGTTATACAATCTGGGTGTGAGCATTGCCCGGGATCCTTTGAGGTCCTTAGGAAACTCTGACACGCCCAGGTATGAGAATGGCTTTGGATCAGTATTGACATTGAAGTGGTTTATTACATAACTCAAAGAGGAAGTCAAGATCAGGCTTCCTATGGTTGTAACTTCTTATTTTTTGCATTTTTCTCATGTAATTCAACCACGTGGTTTGTAATAATTTGTAAACAATTATGGGGTTGGCTAGTGAAAAGGGATGGAAAAATATGCATGATATATAGTTGTTAAAGGGTAGAAAACATGTTATTATGTTTATATTCCAAGTTGTGCAATAGAAATCATGTTTAGCATTATGCATTAGAAATCATGCTCTTAGGATTCATGTTTCCTGCTTCCGCATCTCATTCATTAATCCATGCTTCGTGTCCATCACTTAGAAATCCTGCCTCTAGGATGAATAAATAAAAAAAAACTGTTACTCAAGAAGTTGTTCCTTAATAATTCTGCAATTCTTTCATTTAGCAACTATGCCTTAGGAACTCTGTCATCTGCATGTGCATATTAGAAAACATGTTCTAGGATCCTGTTTGCATTTTGTTTAAAAGCGCCTAGTTAATTACTGACTCATGAAAAGGTAGTAAGGTACTAGTTTTACATTGCGAAGTTTCTGAATAACTGGTAATAATCTCTACAACTAAAACAGTATGTTTTAGGTAATAATAAGCTCTAAATTGTCTCAACAATTCTGAATAATTACTGAATACTACTTACGCCTAGGCAAGCCTTAAGTAATTATAAAAACTGGAACTACCTCTGTTTAATTCTAGACTGTTACAACCAGCAGGCAGGCCTGATTCGGACTTCTTTTCTAAGTTATATAATGAATCTGGTTCTAACTTAAACACCCTGCTTTAGGATTTTAAAATTCAGACCTTAACTGTGTATAAGTCGTGCTGTCTAAGTGCACTGTTTGCGGAGGTATAACTGAGCCTTCTATCTACTTATATGTTTTCCCCTAATTGCGGTCTTATATGTTTTTGTGTTTCGCTTTAGCATTTTTACCTTTAAATCTAAGGGTCTGCCTAGAACCTCCTTCTTATAGGAATAAGAGTCCTAAAATTCCTCCGGGACTGATAGGAAGGGATGGGTAACAACATGCAATAGGGGTCGAGACCAACCCTCGCTTAATTACCTTCACGGGGCGGGAAAGGGTAGATATAGATATGATGACCCGTGCGCTAATACCACATGTATCCTCTCTTCTGAGGAGTGTCATACCAGGTATTGCATTGATGTGATCCATATTACAAACAACCTAGGACACCCTTTTATTTTTTTATAAGTACGCTTAGATTGTATCCCTTTTTTTTTCAAAACCTTCCTTTCAATAATAGTTTTCAAACACTTGTGTATTTAAACTTAAACCCCCTATTACTTGAGCCTTACTTGTTTATTTGCTAATTGCACAAATTCACAAAAACTGTCTGGCCGGAAACTACACTAGTGGATCTTGAGGGGTGCCTATCACCTTCCCCTTAGGATAATTTCAAGCCCTTACCTTATCTCTAGTTATCAAGCATAGTTAGAAATGAATCATGTAGGTGCCCTAAACACCTTACAAATCATTAGGTGGCAACTCTTCAAAAAATGCAAACCCCATTCCCAAAAGGAATGAGTCATTACACCCCATGAATGTCGAAACCCAGACTCCTCTCCGCGGAGGAAAAAAAGGGGGCGCGACAGCATGGCGGCTCTGCTGGGGATTTTTAGGCTATTACCATTTTAGATTGTTCTTGTGAATTTGTACCTCCCTATGTGCAATTACTTGTTTAATTTCTTTAGCATTTACTTTATTCTTCAAAAGCAAAACTGACACATCTTTTTGTTTCCTTCCTTTAACTGCTTTAAATTATGAAACTGCTATATTTATTGCTTTCTTAACGTGCAAATACATGTCAACATGCTTTTAATTATTGCATAATCATGTTCAATATCATACTCCACTCATGCCAAACAAATACTATAGCAACGCTAGTAGTGGTTGCGTTCTTCCTATATCATTATCCCCTAAATTTGGAAAGGCATATTTGCGGTAAAACTAGTCGATCAACGGTGCATTCGACGGTTCCGTACCTTCCCCCTTGAGTTGTTTGCTCAAGGGTACCAGTCTAAAATCCCATAGAAACTTTACTCTGTTAAATTATGCATGCATCATGGTCAAACCTAGTCAGATCAGTTATGTTGTCCATATAATGATCCTTATGATAGCCTTGTCCAAAAGTCCACTGGGTTTCTCTAAACCCAAATGGACATCATCACGTTCTATGCATATTTGGAGAACTAAATCCTTCGTGTTAATTGTTGATATTAATAGTCGAGTCTGGTGGGGGTAAGGGCCTAACCTTGTTTATATTGTAGAAAAATGAGGCACGAGATCCCCATTTTCAGTATGATTAGCACGCCCCCACTCTTGCTAGACTAGTGGAGGAGTCTTACGTCAAATGACCAAATCAATGAGTGTAAAGAGAGGGCCGCCAAAGCTAGCAAAAAGTTGGAATATAGTTTGTTGGAATTGGAAGGAAAAGTGGGGAAGAGAGTCACCGACTACCAGAACACTGAGGGAAACGAAGGAGAATACCTGGCAAAGGCATTTTTGCTGGTAAACCTACGTGAACTGGAGGATTTGATCAACGAGAGCATTCAACATGAGGAAGGTCCTTCTAGGACCAAATAGATAGGAATTTACTTTTTCGCCTTATAAATGTAATAAGGCCAATGGCCATTAGTGACTTTATTCCTTGCCTATTTAGTATCGTTTTGGGATTCGTCTATCTTTATCAATAAAATGAGGCATTTATCATTCTAAGTTCTCCAAATCAATTTGTTGCTAGGCCTACCTCGGGCACAAAGAGGTTCCCAAATTAGGACACGCTTTACATTCTCGTACTATGTGTTTAAATATTGCAATACTTTTTTATAATCCTCACTAACTTGATTACCTTTTGTTTTATTTTTTTTTATTTATTCCCTTCCCCAAAGGTTAGTTTGTGAAATCTAACATCATCATTTTATTTCACAAGGCCTTTCCGTGCAGGCTGTGAGCAGAGGGGCACATCTTAATAATTGGACCATCAGGACAACCAAAGCCCGACAAGCCTCAGACATTACTATTACTTATCTTGATGAACCAATGACTGTGACATACAATGAGACAATACAACAAATGGACATTGATTCAGAGGAAGATGACATACCTGATGAGATTATCAAAGAAGTTGAGAACTTTGAGAACAGACCTAAGTCCAACCTGGACAAGACCGAAATTGTCAACCTAGGAGATGCAGAAAACGTCAAGGAAACACGAATCAGCATTCACCTATCGCCATCAGAAAAGAAAGAATACACAAAATTTCTAAAGGAGTATAAGGACATATTCGCCTGGTCATATGATGACATGACTGGTTTGAGTACGTCTATTGTGGCTCACAAACTGCCAACCAATCCAACGTGTCCACTGGTAAAGCAAAAGCTCAGAAAGTTCAAGCCTGATATGAGTCTGAAAATCAAGGAAGAAGTCACCAAGCAGGTCAAAAGTTAAGGTTCTCAGGGTAGTAAAATACCCCGACATGGTTAGCCAACATTGTGCTAGTGCCAAAAAAGGATGGGAAGGTCAGAGTCTGTGTCGACTACCGGGATCTCAACCGGGCCAGTCCGAAAGATGACTTCCCTTTGCCGAATATACACATCCTAATTGACAATTACGCCAAGGATGAGCTATAATCATTCGTAGATTGCTTCGCTGGTTATCATCAGATCTGGATGGATGAGGAAGATGCTGAGAAAACGGCTTTCATTACGCCATGGGGAGTGTACTATTACAAGATGATGTCATTCGGCCTAAAGAATGCAGGGGCCACCTACATGAGGGCCATGCCTACCATTTTTCATAATATGATACACAAGGAGATAGAGGTATATGTGGATGATGTTATTATCAAATCCAAGAAGGTCACCGACCACATGGAAGATCTGAGGAAGTTCTTCAATATACTAAGGAGGTACAACCTGAAACTAAACCCCACAAAGTATGCATTAGGGGTTCCTTCTGGAAAATTGCTTGGGTTTATTGTGAGCCGCCACATAAGAGTCAAAGCCATTCAAGAACTACCACATCCAAAGAACAAGAAGGATGTGATGAGTTTCCTAGGAAGGCTTAACTATATTAGTCAATTCATAGCACAGCCTACAGTTATCTGTGAGCCAATCTTTAAGATGTTGAAGAAGGACGTCGCTACCAAATGGACCAATGACTGCCAAAAGGCCTTCGACAGAGTCAAGGAGTACATGTCAACACCACCAATCTTAGTCCCGCCCGAGCCAGGTAGACCCTTACTACTCTACCTTGCAGTGTTAGGTGGAGCTTTCGGCTGCGTTCTCGGGTAGCATGAAGAAACGGGAAGGAAGGAACAAGCCATTTATTATCTCAGTAAGAAGTTCACCCCGTACGAGGCTCGGTATTCTCTATTGGAACGCACCAGTTGTGCCCTGACTTGGGTATCTCAGAAGCTAAGACATTACTTCTGTGCCTATACTACATATCTCATATCAAGGATAGATCCTTTGAAGTACATCTTTCAGAAGCCCATGCCCACCGGCAAGCTAGCCAAGTGACAAATCCTGTTAAGCGAGTTCGACATTATTTACGTAACTCATAAAGAGGTCAAGGGATAGGCACTGGCAGACCACTTTGCTGAAAACCACGTGGATGGAGGATATGAACCCCTAAAAACGTATTTTCCTGATGAAGAGGTATCATTCATAGGAGAAGACATTGCAAAATCCTATGACGGTTGGAGAATGTTCTTCGATGGAGCAACAAACTTCAAAGGAGTTGGCATAGGAGCAGTCCTAGTATCAGAAACCGGTCAGCATTATCCAGTGTCTGCCAAACTCAGGTTCCCCTGCACCAACAATGTGGCCGAGTATGAAGCTTGCATCTTAGGGCTCAAAATGGCCATTGGCATAAACGTTCAAGAGCTGCTAGTGATTAGAGATTCGGACTTACTTAAACATCAGGTATGAGAATAATGGGCAACCAAGAACTCCAAGATGCTCCCGTATTTGCATCATGTACAGAAATTGAGAAAGAGGTTCACAAAGACGGAATTCCAGCATGTTCCTAGAATCCAGAATGAGTTCGCCGATGCATTGGCTACCCTATCATCTATGATACAACATCCCAACAAGAATTTCATTGATCCCATTCTAGTGAAAATCCATAATCAGCCAGCTTATTGTGCCCATGTTGAAGAAGAAGTAGACGGAAAGCCTTGATTTCATGATATCAAGGAATATTTGGCAAAATGAGAGTACCCGGAGCTTTCTAATCCTACTCAGAAACACACACTTCGGAGGTTGTCCAACAACTTCTTTCACAGCGAAGGAAACCTGTATAGGAGGACTCCCAATTTAGGATTATTAAGATGTGTCGACGCAAAGGAAACATCCAAGCTGCTAGAGGAAATTCATGCTGGGACTTGCGGTCCACATATGAAAGGTTTTGTCTTAGCAAAGAAGATACTCCGTGTTGGTTACTTTTGGATGACTATGGAAACGGACTGCATCCAGTATGTCCGGAAATGCCATCGATGTCAGATACATGTAAACATGATAAAGGTACCTCCAAGCGAGCTTAACACAACAAGCTCACCATGGCCGTTCGCCGCCTAGGGGATGGATATTATTGGACCAATCGAGCCTGCTGCTTCCAACGGACACAGGTTTATCCTGGTAGCCATAGACTATTTCACCAAATGGGTCGAAGCAGCCTCTTACAAAGTAGTGACTAAGAAAATCATGGTAGACTTTGTCCTCGACCGCATTGTTTGTCAATTCGGGATTCCAGAGTCAATCATTACTGATAACGTCTCCAACCTCAACAACGACTTGATGAAATCTATGTGCAAAACTTTCCAGATCAAACACAAGAATTCCACAGCCTACAGGCCTTAGATAAATGGAACTATAGAAACCGCCAACAAGAATATCAAGAAGATATTGAGGAAAATGATAGAGAAGCATAAGCAGTGGCACGAGAAGTTATCATTTGCTATACTGGGTATCGCACCACAGTCCATACATCAACCCGGGCAACCCCCTATATGCTGGTTTACGGTACAGAGGTTGTCATTCTCGCTGAGGTATAAATTCTTTCCTTAAGGATCATACAAGAAGCTGAGCTCGATGACGCAGAATGGGTAAAAAGTCATCATGAGCAACTAGCCCTTATAGATGAAAAGAGAATGAACGCAGTTTTCCATGGTCAACTCTATCAGAACAGAAAGTCCAGAGCCTTCAACAAAAGAGTCAAACCAAGACAGTTCACACCGGGGCAGTTGGTGTTAAAGAAAATTTTTCCGCATTAAGATGAAGCCAAGGGGAAGTTCTCTCCCAACTGGCAGGGTCCATACATGGTTCACAGGGTTTTAATAGGAGGAGTCCTCATACTTGCAGAAATGGACGGAGAAGTCTGGCCGAAGCCGATCAATTCAGATGCAGTCAAGCGTTACTATGTGTAATCTTTATGCTTTCCTTATATGATGTAATTGAACTACACCTGAACTGATTCTCTTTTAAGAGGGGATACATAGGTAGCCCTATGGGTTCGGCCACAATTCAATAAAAATTTTATTCCCCCCCCCCCCCCCGCAATTGGAAACTAGGGCAGAATTTTGAGGAGGACCCTCAAAATTCCGAAGTAATTTCAGTCAATCATCGCATGAGCAACAGTCAAAAACGTCAACCCATCAAACTGGGGCAGAATTTTAAGGGGGGCCCTCAAAATTCTGTAGCTGGAGGGGTTGCAATGTCCCGAGCTATGCTGCAGTTGTTGGTTCATCTAAAAAATTATTTTAATTATACACTTATGTCATATCTTTATAAAATCATGCATGATTACTATTGAAACTGCTTTGTTTAGCAGTGCTACCCCAATGATATAGACGATATCACCGAATCAAAGCCGAGAAAGTCAAGCAAAGCCAGCGGGGATACAAACTAACCTCCCCCTTACAAAACTCACGATTTTTCTTTGGATGCATGCACTTGGATTGCGAAATCATTAAACATATTGTACGCCCATAAGTACGACTCTCCGAACCGTTGCACTTGCCAACATTTGCTATCAGTACACACCAGTGATGTCCCGTATGTCACAATACTCCTAGTAATCACAATGCTGCAGTCTGCTATCAGCTAAGAAAACTCTACTATCATTCGTTATTTTATTTTTCTTGCATAAGGCTACTATTCTGCCTTCTGAGACTAAATGTTGTCTTCATCTGCATTTGTATTGTATAAGGCTATCATTCTGCCTTCCGAGACTAAACGTTGTCTCCATCCGCATCTGCATAAGGCTACCATTCTGCCTTCCGAGATTAAGCTCTACCTCCATCTGCATCTGCATTGCATAAGGCTATCATTCTGCCTTCCAACTTGCATAAGGCTACCATTCTGCCTTCCGAGGTTAAGCTCTACCTCCATCTGCATATGCATTGCATAAGGCTACTATTCTGCCTTCTAACTTGCATAAGGCTACCATTCTACCTTCCGAGGATAAGCTATACCTCCATCTGCATCTGCATTGCATAAGGTTACTATTCTACCTTCTAATCTACATAAGGCTACCATTCTGACTTCCGAGGTTAAGCTTTACCTCCATATGCATCTGCATTCGCATCTTTGCA
Source organism: Nicotiana sylvestris (assembly GCF_000393655.2). Lineage (NCBI taxonomy): Eukaryota > Viridiplantae > Streptophyta > Magnoliopsida > Solanales > Solanaceae > Nicotiana > Nicotiana sylvestris. The sequence continues at coordinate 3,429,521 of NC_091060.1, forward strand.
TAAGGCTACTTTCTGCCTTTTGAGGCTAAGCTCTGCCTCCAATTGTCTTTGAAACTAAGCACTATCTCAAGCATCATTTATCTCGCTTTTCTTACGGGCTAAGCTCTGCCCTTCAATTCGCAAGACTAAGCTCTATCTTGTCCGCATCATGCTACTACATCTTTCATGGGCTGAAATATCGTCAATTCATCCAAAGGCATCATTATTCAAATGCGTCATGGTTCGGAGGCATCATCCTCATAGCCCGAGAACATCATTTCATGGCCTGCGAATCCCTTATCATACGCTTCATGGCCCAGGACATCATGGTCTAAGGACATCATCCTCATCGTCCGAAGATAACATTCATGGTCCAACGGAAATTTGCATCATGTTTAAATTTACGCACAACATATGCTTGTATTGCTTAGTTGCAGGTAAAACGGCAAGCAACGACCATCCCGGCAGGAGCAATTTTGCTCCAGTTCCCTCAGCCATATCAAACCTTAATCATTCCTGTAAACCTATCACTCACCCGGCTCTAGATATTGTGTCCGTTCTTAAAAGTCTCCATCGTCATACTCCGCCGAAGGATCCTGAACTACATACGGCCTGATTCCTGTAAAACCAGGGATATGTAGGCAACTCAGAAGCCAGTGTGCGGCCTAAATCTTCTTCAAACCATTTCGCTCAGTCAAAATTGGCCATCATATCTTCACCCGACAACTCTTTCATCCTTCCCGGGTAAAGAGGGGCAGCTGTTGATACCCAAATTTTTCCTATATATTTTTAATATGCAGAATACTTTCAAAATAGCCTATATATACATATATATATATATACATATATATATGTATATATATACATATATATATGTATATATATACATATATACTTTGGGACCCTTGAGCTCCCTCTGAACCTGGACACATAAGGGCTGGCTCTTCCACACTGCACTTACTCTTGGTTATGCAATCTGGGTGTGAGCGCTGCCCGGGATCCCTTGAGGTCCTTAGGGAACTCTGACATGCCCAGGTATGAGAATGGCTTTGGAACAGTATTAACATTTGAAGTGATTTATTACATAACTCAGAGAGGAAGTCAAGATCAGGCTTCCTATGGTTGTAACTTCTTATTTTTTGCATTTTTCTCATATTATTCAACCACATGGTTTGTAATAATTTGTAAACAATTATGGGGTTGGCTAGTGAAAAGGGATGAAAAAATATGCATGCTATATAGTTGTTAAACGGTAGAAAACATGTTATTATGTTTATATTCCAAGTTGTGCAATAGAAATCATGTTTAGGATTCATACAATACATTAGAAATCATGCTCTTAAGATTCATGTTTCCTGCTATGAGCACGTGATTTTTGCTTCATACGAATTACTCCAAAATAATTCCCAAAATTAGGTCTTGTCTTTAATTATGTGTGATTTTCCTGATTGTTTGCATATATTTGTGGGCATGTTTAATTTTATTAATGCATTAAAAATACAAAAATATAGCATTGGCATTTAAGATTTGATTTTACATTTTTTGGAATTAATTAATAATTAGGTGTTTTACAAAAATTAAAATTTAAAAAAAATAATAACATATTTTTGTAATTTTAGTCAAATTGTGTGATTTTCATTTAATTTGGCATTTAATTACTTGTGATGATTATTAGTTAGAATTAATTTGTATTTTTAAGTTAATTTGGTGTTTCATAATTTAATTAGGATTTTAGTTTTAATTTTTTTTGAAAGAAAAAGAAGAAAAGAAAAGAAAAAGAGTTAATAAAAGAGAGGAAATTTGGGCCAAAAGATCCCCAAGCCCAAACAAAACCCGTTCAAACCCACCCCAAACCAGCCCAGACCCGTCTGCCATACCCGATCCACCCCTACCAGAACCAAACGACATCGTTTGGACACGTTTTGATCAGGGCCATCAATTTCATTTGATCGAACGGCCCCAAAGCTTTGCCCGTTACCCGACCCCGACCCATTTCATCGGAGACCGATCCGGTCTTTAAATCACTCAAACGACGTCGTTCCAATTAGTCAGATGATCCAAGCCGTTGATATCGTTTGATCGAATGGCCTGGATCCAATTTCACCCCAGTATATATTTGACCAAATAGACCCCACCCCCCTCATAACCCCCCATCTCATCTTCCTCACCCAAACCCTAGAGACCAACCACCACCATTCCCCACCGCCTTCCGGTGGCGGCGCCAGCTCCAATCACTCGCAAAAATACACCCAGAACCCCCTCGATCCCCGCTTCCCGGATCCGTAACCCTTTACCTTCGAACATGCCTGAATCCCTTCGAATATCGATTCAAAAGGATGAACCCTAGCGCCGCCCTAACTTTCTCCGGTGGCGGCGTCGACTCCAATCCCTCCCAAATTAACACCACACAACCTCCACAACCCCCTTAGGCCCAATATATCATTAGTTTCCCTCGAATATATCCAGAACTCCTCGAATATCGAATCTGAGTTCGAGCCTTAGAACCTTAAAATTCCGACCAGTGCATGAAAGATCGTTTGGTTGGATTTCTGGGCTTATTCAAACTTGTTTCATCACAAAATAATAACGCTCATTTTTTCTGCATCAGGAACAAACGTTTGGTATTATTTTGGGCTGATTCAGAGTGCCAAATCCAAGTTCAAGCCTATCCAATGAGTTCTTTCCTAGTTTTTGTTTATTTTCATTAGTGTTATTCTAATATTCGTCTTCCTCGTCTCTTTTTCTTTTTCCGATCAATTTCATTTGAAATTCGATCAGTTCTTTGGTGTGAATTATTTCTGTTCACTGTTGTTTCTTTAAGATTTGGGTTTATAGATTTGTTTCGTATAATTAGGATATCAGCTTGTTGTAAGACTGTGAAATTGTATCTCGTTAATCACTCAGTCAAAATAATTAGGATTAGTTCAATAAGTTTGGTATTAAGTTCTTGTTTAATTGTGTCAATAAGAACTGATTAATATAAGTAATTCAAGGGTTTACCTACTTAAGAAGTTTCTAGTGGATAGTAGGGTTAGGATTGCACTAATGGATTAAATAATTAAGGGGATAATTGAGTGGACAATAGAATGGAGGATTAAAGAAATGAAAAGTTAAGTTGGTAGTGGAAAATGCACTAATTGAATGCCCATTTAAGGGAGATAAAAATCAGAAAAGAAGGGCGGAGAGAGCGGTATACACTCGATATACACTCTGGATACACTGGATATACAGGGGCAGAATTCATTTTGGAGAGAATAAAAAATGATAGAACCAAATTTTCTGAAATATTGAGAGCGGGAGAACACCAGAGAGAGTTCAAAGCTAGAGAGAAAACAAATAGAGATTTCCGGCCTATTTTTCTTCTCCATTTTTACTGGTTTTCTCCGTGTTGCTGGGATTTCTGGATTGAGGTGTTGAAGCTACTGTGTTGGGCTTTCTGCTGTTGTATTTTGCTGTTTGTTGTTGCTGATTGATTACTTTGCCTCTGTATAGTTGTTGTTGTCCTTTATATCCTGTGTTACTTTTATTGTTGTACTCATTTATACTGCTCTGTTCTATATTGTTGAACTTTATATTTTATTTAACCTCAGTAGGGCCCTGACCTTCCTCGTTACTACCCGACCGAGGTTAGGCTTGGCACTTACTGAGTACCGCTATGGTGTAGTCATGCCCTTTATGCGCATGTTTTTCATGTGCAGATACGGGTACTTCGAATTAGACTTACCATCCTTGAGGCGAGGCAACCTTTCGGAGACTTCGAGGTATATTTTCCGCGTCCGCAGACCGAGGAGTCTCTCTCCCTTCTCTCTTGTAGTTACAGCCCTTCTGTGTTTACTTTGTTTTAGACTATTATGGAGTTAGAGCACTATGTAGTTTCCTTAGCTTGTGATTCATGGGTTTCCGGGTTTTGGGCATGTGCATTAGCTTTTTGATAGTTAAATATTGTGTATGTCGGGCGGCACTTTTAAACGTTGTTTTATTACTCTATTTCTATTTTAAATTATTTTCTTTCGCGAATTTGTTTATCTTCCGCATTTTAGGCTTACCTAGTCGTAGAGACTAGGTGCCATCACGATGGTTCACGGAGGGGCGAACCGGGATCGCGACAAGTTTGTATTAGAGCTCTAGGTTCATAGGAGTCATGGATCACAAGCCGGTTTATTAGAGTCTCGTTGATCGGTATGGAGACGTCTGTACTTATCTACGAGAGGCTATGTAACTGTTAGAAAAATTCCACTTCCTTTGATTTCTTTGTCGTGCGAGATTTTGACATCACAATTCTAAACTTTTGTATTTTATTCTCTCACAGATGGTGAGGACACATGCTACCCGAGATGATCAGGCACCTGTGCCCCTACTGTAGCCATCAGAGGCCGGGGTAGAGTCCAAGGATGCGCACGTGGTGCAGCCAGAGCACCTACGCGAGCTACCGCCGAGGTACCACCAACAGTTCCAGCTGGAGTCCAGGCACCTGATACGCCTACTTCTACTACTACTCCAGCTCTTCAGGAGACTCTAGCATAGATCATGAGCATGTACACCACTTTGGCTCAGGCAGGGTTGCTTCCCCTTACTGCAGCTACGTCTCAGGCCGGGGGAGGAGCACAGACTCCCACCTCCCGCACTCCTGAGTAGCGAGTGCATGTTGAGCAGGTCCTTGAGATTATTCCCGTATAGCCTGCAGTCCGAGATCAGCCCGAGGATAGGGCAACAGCTTCCGAAGATAAGCAACTAAGGCTTGAGAGGTTCAAGAAGTACAAGCCTCCTGTATTTAGCGGTCTAGCATCTGATGCTATGGTATTTCTAAATGAGTGTTACCGCATTCTCCGTACCATGGGTATATCAGGATCGAGCAGTGTTTGCTTCATTCCTTTCCAGCTTCGAGGGGTCGCCTATGAGTGGTTGAGCACTTATGAGTTAGACAGTCCGTATGAGGCTGCTTCACTGACTTGGACTCAGTTTTCAGATCTCGTGTTTCCGGAAAAAGAGGGGCGGATGTGAGCACGTGATTTTTGCCCTATGAGAATTACTCCTAGAAATTCAAAATAAAACAATTTTCCTTTGTGTGCAATTTTGAGAATTTTTCGTGGCGTTTTTGGTTAATTGTCTGTATTCGGCCGGGCATGTTTATTTTTGTTTTGATTAATGAAAAATACAGAAAAATTACATGTTGCATATGCATTTAGGATTTAATTTTTACAGATAGGATTAATTAAGCATACCAGGTACGTGTCCTGAAACTCGATGTATGTAAATATCCAGTTGAAAATGAATTAAGTGGAGGCCTATTGTTGTTGAAGTGGAGGCCTATTGTTGATTTACTGCTTTTATTATACTGTAATAACCGTACTGATGGACTGTTAATTATAAGTTTGTGCATTTCAACCGTTAAGTGTGTGTTAGATATTTAGAAATGCATATGAGTTTAGTTGAGTATTCGTTGTAATAATTCCATGTTGGACTAACAGAATAGTTTCTATTATTCGCTCGGGTAAGCCAGGTCTAGAGCAAATAAATCTAGGTTTTAAACCTAGTATAACAAGACCTCATGCAGGATCCCTAGTAGGAGCGCTTGCTTGCACCATGTGCATTTTGACTTTGGGGACTCAACACAGGGGTTGAGTCCGTCTAGAACAGGTGCACCCGAAATAACAGACCATCTTGATGCATCCTATGTGCTACATGTTGCATTTATTCAAGGGTAAAAAGGTCATTTGGCGGACCAATGATAGTTGAGGGCAAATGAAAAAGAAAAAAAAGGAAAAAAAAAAAGAAAAAAGAGAGGCTGAAGTATGAGGATGAAGCGAGTAGGGCTCAATTATATTTTTGATACATTTTATTAAGGAAAAAAAAGAGCATGGAAACTTCAAAAGATTTTGCACTTTTTATCATTTTTCAAAAAAAAAAATCAAAAAAAAGAGGAAAAAGAAAATCTAAAAAAATGATTTTCCATGTTTCATCATTTTTCAAGAAAAAACAAAAAAAAAATTATTTTCTCTAAATTAGTTGTTTTTTTTTAATTCTTGCCCGTATACAATGTGCCCGAACTACGCATACCTGATTCTCGTCTTTCGGGGCGTGATACGTAGACAACCCACATAGGGTCCGGTCTTCCTAGTAAATCTTAGGTTCTTGGCTTTGCAGGGTCATAGCCAAATTGTGCACTTCTAGCCACCTTTTGGTCAAATAAGCCATTTTGCAAAAATAGCCTCAATCATGTCTTGCATGTGTCTTAGGGAATATTATTGTCTCACATAGTGCTAGTTTAAGTTTTCTCATACAGGTGTGGATCTACTTACTGGATTTTGAGCATGACAGATATCCCAGGATCATTGCATTCAGGAGCTGCTCGAGGAACCATTTTATGTTTTTGAGTCAATTGTTTTTGTTTTGTTTTCCAGTCTTGTATAGTAGTATTTAGTCTTTTAGGTGATGTTAGAGTTTGTAATAGTCAGGTTAAGTTTGCCGAGTCTTTTGTTATTGTATTTCTTATTTTGTATGTGAAAATGTGTTATAAGTCGAAAATCCAGAAAAAAAAGAAGAAATTTTGCATTTTTGTTATAAGAAATAAAACAAAATTCTCCTTTGAGATTGTTTTTCCTTTAGGCAATTAATATCTATGACTTAAAATAAATTGTTTTTATATTTCCTCTACTATATTAGGACCAAAATTCAAAAAAAGAGAATTTTCTTTTAGTACTTCTTTAAAATCCTTCTTTAAGGTATTAATTCCAAAATCCAAAAAGATTTTCTTTTGAGGTGTTTCTTGAGGAAATTAGTGAAAAATGAGAAAATATTCTTTTTATTTTCATTAGAACTTTAGGATATTGTACATAGAAAAAAAAACATACTTTATCCTTTGTTTATCATTAGAAATTCTTCTTTAGGCAATCAAAATTGAAATCCAAAAAATATTTTGTTTTATCTTTTTCATTGATCAGAATATCAAATGAAAATTCTAAATATTTTTTTTGTGGTTCACTCTTTAGATTTTCTTCCTAAAAAAAAAGGGAATCAAAAAATATCTTTCTCTTCTAGAGTTTTTCCTTAATAGAGTATTTGTTTCAAAGAAAAGAAAAAAATCCGTTAAGCTTGAGTTTAAAATAGGTTATAGAACATTAAGTTTAGAAAATTCAAAAAAAAAAGATTTGCTTCATTTATTTCTCTTTTCTCAGCAGAGTAGTCATTAAGGTAAAAAGAAAAGAAAAAGTAAAAGAAATAGAGAACGTCAGTTTGTTTCCTTTATTCTCGATCTTCCAGAACTACACAAAGATATGATTCATGTGAGGTCATGATACGTAGGCAACCTACATAGGGTTCGATCGAATCACTTTTTTTACGGTTAAAATAAAGGAAAAAGGGAAACGGAAAAAGAGAGAAAAAAAAGGTGAAGTCATGGGATGTGAGAAATGAGAAGGAAGAAAAAGAGCGATAATCAGAAAGAAAAAGGGGAAGGAAAATGAGCGAGCTAAGAAGTACCAGAAAAACAAAGAAAAGAGAGGTTGAAATGAACAAAATGGGATGATGCCACCCTGACCTTTGTACCCTCGAACTCATTTTAGAACCGATAACTGTGGCTAGGTGCATTGCACATGAAGTGAGATTATCTTATGTTAAATGCCCTAACGCTAACGTGATGGTTTCCTTTTGTTATATTCATAGCAGAAGGGTGGTTGGTTTGTGGTTTTTAAAGTGGTAACTCTTCTCCACAACACAAAGTCAAAAGGCAATGGCAGACAACAACAGAACTGAGTTGGTTGATACCGATGCCCGAAAGCAGTTGGTTGAACAGGATAAGGGGTTGGTTGAAGAGGTGAGGATGTTAAGACAACACATGATGGACATGTATTAGGCCTGGATGACTGGGAGGGCACCACCCCCGCCACCAACTAGCTTCCTAAATGCTACCCTTACCCAAACACCGGTCATAGTGCCAGATGATCCCCAATACTCTCCAGATTCACCCGCTTACCATGGCTTTCCCAACCACCCTAGTAGATCCGTCACTCATCTTCCAATTACCTTTCCTAAAAATTGCCCTCCTGTCTTTTCCACCATCCCCAACAATGAGCACCCACTCAAAGCTCACGATGCCCGATATTACCCCTCAGAGGTTGCCTACAAAGTTCCCAACTCATACAAACAGAGCCCTCGGGATAAGTTGCATGTTGAAAATGAAAGGTTCACAGGAAGAGAAAGGAAAGAGGGGATACCCAAGAGGCTGAAAGGCATAGAACGATCCTCGAAGAACAAACAAGGAAGGGAAGATCAGGGCAGCATGTCCTACAAAGAACTGTTTGTGTCCCCTGACGTTCGCCTGCCCGCGGGATTTAAAGTGCCAAAGTTTAACTTGTATGATGGGTGTGAAGATCCAGTAGCCCATTTGAGGGATTATTGCAGTAAAATAAGAAGTGTTGGCGAGAAAGATGATTTGTTGATGGCGTACTTCAGTGAGAGCCTGACTGGGGCAACTTTGGAATGGCATAATCGTCAAGATGTTGGTAATTGGCCTACATTGGGTGACATGGCTCAAGATTTTGTTCGATACTTTCAATACAGATCGGGCGTTACCCTAGAACGCTCCTCCCTATCCAGAATGGAAAAGAAGCAGGAGGAAAGCTTTAGAGAATTTGGACTCACATGGAGGGAGCAGGTTGCTCAAGTCAATACCCCGATTGGTGAAGAAGAAATGGTTGAGCTTTTCCTACAAGCCCAGGGGCCCACCTACTTCAGTCATTTGATCCCGGCCTTGGGAAAGCCTTTCAAAGATGTGTTAAAAATGGGGGAGCTAGTAGAAGAGGGAATCAAGTCAGGCAAAATCATGAGTTGTTCGAAAGACATTCAAAACATCCCAGTAAGCTTGGGTGGAAGAAAGAGAAATAGAAAAGATGATCCGATGGGCTTTCCCGATCAACACTTCCAGCTTCGACATCGTCCCTGGGGATATCCTGACGCACCAGAAGATCCTCCCCAATGCCACTTCTCTCCATGGAACTCCCAAAATCGTACATCGCTCTCTCAGTACCCAGCTCCACGAAATGCCTATCCACCCACACGAGCCTACCGAAAACCCCCTGGATTAGGTTTCCGGCCCAATCAAGCATTTAAGAATGAGAAGTTGCTTAAAAAAGAAAAGGCTTTCACCCCATTGGGAGTGTCATACGCCAGTTTGTTCCAAAAGTTGAAGCATTGGACATGTTGAAGCCGATCCAGATAAAAATGCCAAACCCTCTGTCAAAGAAGTTGGATCTTTCTCAAAGGTGCGCATATTGCTCAGATGCCCCGGGGCATGACATAGAGAAGTATTGGAATATTAAGAAAGCAATTCAAAATCTTATTGATGCAGGTGACATTGTCGTGCAAAATCCAGATGTAGCAGACACTAGCCAAAGTCCATCACCCGTGCATAATGAGACACATATGGTGGGTATGATTTGTCTTGAAAAGGAATATAAGAATTCTTCTAAGGTCCTCGGAGGTCCACGTGCTATGAAACTTTCAACGCTATCAGAGGTTGATCCTAAGAACGAGTAGGCAAAAGGAACCCAAAAGCAATTTGTTAAGAACAATGTGATGAAGACTTGTGAAGGTCCTAGTATTGTTGATGCAAAAGTCAGTGGCTAAGATATTGAGTTTGGTGATTGGAAAGATGCTCCATCTCTTGGCTAACCAGGTAGGAGTCTTGGTGGTTTATTTTGTTGTCATTTCTGTTGTCCGGGTTACTTCAAAGTTGTAATCCGGATATTGTCGTGTGATTCAAACCCTTCTATCCTTTTATTTTGTCTAGTTCCTTTAGTTGTAGGTTCTCATTAAGTGTTATCTAGGTTTGTTCTTGGGTTGTACCCCAGTATATTTTGCTTGTTTTGTTGTTCAAACCCTTTCACCGTCTGTCTAATACAATTATTTGTTTTTTACTATTTCTAATCATTTTTGTTTAGTTCTCTTCTCCTTTTATAGTTCTTTTCAGCTGGTCCTAGTGATATGACATGCACACATAATTCTCAGCCTAATCTTTAAAAGTCAGTTTAGTCAGGAAACAATGAAACAATTTTGAAGATGATAGTGACATTTGAGGGAAATAAGTAAAGGCATTGTGAGATCACTTCAAGCTCAAATTGTGTGAAACTGGGGCATATAGAACATAAAGAAACCCTATTGAAACGCAACATGCCGCATCAGGGTGTAGATAACGACAAGTTTGACCCAAATTTGTAGGGGATCATTCGTGGTAATGCAAGTGAGAGTGTTGTCCAATGGTGCTTTGTATGTAACAAATGTAGAAAGCGAATATGTGGATATGGTTATCAAGTCTGGCGCAATCAAAAGATGTTACGAATGCTTTCCTTGGTTTGTTTAATTGTGTTGTTTGTACTTGGCATATTTTGGAGATTGGAATGATGAAGGTATTTTGTTCTGCTATCTAAACATTTTATCCTTCGTTACCCCTTTGAGCCTTATTTATTTTTCTTTCATACCCCTTTTTCGGAATCGGTAGTAAAGATCAGAAATGCAAGCGTGAAAGATAAATAAAGGAAAAAGAAGAAGGAAAGGAAAAAAAAGGAAGAAAAATAAAGAAAAAAAGAAAAAAAAACAAAATAACAAAAAGAGAAAAAAAAAGAAGAGAAAAGGAAGAAAAAGGAAAGAGAATCACAACAACAAAGTAATTTCTATGACATGAACTACGTTCGACCTGATTCCTTTTAAGGATACGTAGGCAGCCTCATGGTTCGGTCCCATCAAAATAAAAATCCAAAAGTCCCCAAGCAAAGAAACTGGGGCAGAAGTTGTGTTTGCTGTAAGAAATCTGATTCCAAAAGTTGTAATTTTAAACCCATGTTGAACTATTTTGAGCCTTTGATACCCTTTATTTCTAACCCCATCCAAAATCCCACATTACAGTCCAAAGAAATACCTTCCGATCAGTCTTCGAGAGATGCCAAGTCAAGCAAATAGAGGTGATTCATATCAGGGTAACACTCTGGTCCAAGTAGGAAAAGTAATGAAAATGAGAGAGTCTTATCGGTGAAAACCCTTATAGGCACCGTAAGGCGATGGGAGTTGAGAGAAATAAAAATGAGAGAGTCTTATTGGTGAAAACCTTCACGGGCACCTTGAGGCAACGAAAGTTGAGAGAAAGAATCAAATGAGAGAGATTTGATGGTGAAAATCCTTTGGGCACTACAAGTCGAATAAGGATTGTAAATCAGATTGGATAATCAGAGCATTGAAGCCCAGTTTCACGGCTTAGAGGGTACAACAATAGTTGAACATCAGATTTGTTTGACAGAATAGGACACGGGTGCATGTCATGGTCGTTAGAGTTGGTATCCAATCGGATAGGTTTCCCATTTGTAGTTTTCTTGTTAGGAATCATCTCTTTCCTTTGTCCTTTACTCTGTTTCTTTTGTCGTGTTTACTTCCTTTTTCTGAGTCTGTTTGGTCAAAACAAGTGAGAAGTGACTTCAAAATTTTCCACCAGCTTTCCAAGTGCACAAAATGAGATATGGCTAGCACATCAAAGCATCATAAGTCAGGAAAGAACAACAAGCGCACTGAACTGGTAACAATCAACTTGCTTTGGGATCCTTGTGAAATACAAAGCTTTGGTACATATCAATCCCTAGACGATGCAACAAATAGAGGGTGTTAGGTGAACGGATCAAATGTATCTTCTGTGGTAAGATTGACAAAAGTGGTTAACCAGTGGCAAGCGAGGTCTTCCAAGCAGAAATCAAAGTTATCATGGCAAACGAGGGAGCAGTAGACCTCAAGGCCAGGGCCAGTGGTTTAAGTCAAGGAAGAACAGAATATACACTGAGTTGGTAACAATCAACATGCGTTGGGATCCATGTGAAATACAAGGGACAAAAAAAAGGGTGGTAAACCAGTGACAAGCAAGATCTTCCAAGAAAAAATCAAAGTTATCATGGCAAGCGAGGGAGCAGTAGACCTCAAGGCCAGGGCCAGTGGTTTAAGTCAAGGAAGAACAACATATACACTGAGTTGGTAACAATCAACATACGTTGGGATCCATGTGAAATACAAGGGACAAAAAAAGGTGGTAAACCAGTGACAAAAAAGATCTTCCATGCAAAAATCAAAGCTATCATGGCAAGCAATGGAGCAATAGACCTCAAGACCAAGGCCAGTGATTTAAATCAGGAAAGAACAATGTGTGCATTGAAGTTGGTAATAATCAATATACCGTGGGGATCATATGAAACACAAAGGTTTGGTAGATGCCGGTTCATGAGCAATACAACAGATAGAAGGTATTGGGTCTGAACGGATCAGAGGTATTTTCTGTGATAAGGGTGACAGAGAAAGTGGTCAGTCAATAAACAGGCAAGGTCTTTCAAGTTGAAACCAAAGTTATCATGGGAAGTGAAAGAGCAATCGCCTTCAAAGTCAATGCCACAAAGCAACCATCATATTTATAAACTCACAAGTTTTTTTTTTTGTTTGAAACAGGGACAAAAATTATGTCCAAATCAAAGCTTGGAAGTTTGAATTTTTTTTCAAATGTCATGCCCAAATTTTGTCAGCACAAGGGCGGTTTGAGAAGGGGAAAGGAAAATTTGTTCGATCTATAGGAACCCTCCATGAGGAAAAGCATGGTTCAGAGGCAAGGAATTTTGTTCGTTCTGCAGAGATCCTCTAGAAAGAAAGCATGGCTCAGGTAAGTTCATTCTCGGATCTTCAGGACCCTCCTGGATAATGGGATTTAGTTTTAAGTGTTGAGGACCCTCCTGGATAATGGGATTTAGTTCTAAGAACTTCATAGAAAATAAGATTTAGCGTAAGTTTTACCTTTAGGAAATAGGATTTAGCTTTGAAGTTGTCACTCTTAAGGTGAGATTTAATTTGAAATTCTCAGGACCCTCCTGGAAAATGGGACCTAGTTTAAAATTTAAAACAATCATGAGTAGCAGGATCTAGTATAAATGTACCCCCAAAAGAATATAAGTTGGCTTTAAAGCTTTTATTGCTAGGATAGGATTTAATTTGAAGTTTTCAGGACCCTCCTGGAAAATGAGACCTAGGTTAAACCCTAAAACAATCATAAGTAGTAAATATAGGACAAATATGCACCAAAAGGAATATAAGTTGATTTCAAAGTTCGCATAAGAGTTGTCAGGACCCTCCTGGATAATGGAACATAGTTTAAAACTGGCTTAGATAACAAGATTTAGCAGAAATCATACCTTTAAAAGATATAGCTTAGATTTAAAATTGTTGTTTAGTTAAGAGTTGTCAGGACCCCCCGGATAATGGGACCTAGCTTTCAAATTCTTAGTAATATTTGGTAATATGCTTCAGTTTAACATTCACGGATGCGCCAAGCTACCAAACTGGGGCAGAAAATTTTCTTTTGTTTTGGCTATTTTTGTTAAAATCAGGCATCCACCTGGAGAACAAGGAACAACAGTTAAAGTATCAGCAATTAGGCGTCCACCTGGAGAAAAAGGAGCAACAATTCAAGTTTCAGCAATCAGGTGCCCACCTGGAGAACAAGGCAGTACAATTCGAGTTTCCGCTTTCAAGTTCTTACTGATGTTTGGTAACATGATTTAGTTTACACTCATATATATACCCAACTACCAAACTGGGGCAGAAATTTTCTTTGCTTTTGTCTATTTTGTTGAAATCAGGAGCCCACCTAGAGAACAAGGGAATACAGTTCAAGTTTCAGCAATCAGGAGCCCACCTGGAGAACAAGGGAATACAGCTCAAGTTTCAGCAATCAGGAGCCCACCTGGAGAACAAGGGAATACAGTTTAAGTTTCAGCAATTAGGAGCCCGCCTGGAGAACAAGGGAATACATTTCGAGTCTTAGCAATCAGGAGCCCACCTGGAGAACAAAGGAATACAATTCAAATTTCAAGTAGTCAAGAGCCCGCCTGGAGAACGAAGGGAAGAAGCAATTCAAATTTCAAATAATCAGGAGCCCGCCTGGAGAACAGAGGAAAGGAAACAATAGTCAAAGGAAGATATTTAAAGGGTCAGCGATCAGGTGCCCACCTGGAGAAGAAGGGAAGGCATTTCAAAGAATACCATTCAAGTCAGCCACAAAGGAACTTATGAGGAAGATACAAGTCAACAAGGCAACATCAGTCACAAGATCAAGTTTGGAAATAAACCTTTGTAAAGCATAAATTATAGCCTAGTCTAGCTTCTTCATTTTTGTCATGGTGTAACAAGGAGGTCAGTAGGCAGTATCAGCAGCAGAAACAACAGTAACAGTAAAACCGCAGCTTCATGGTAGACCCAGCTACCAAACTTCCCGAACTACATTGACCTGATTCCTTTATAGCCAAGGATATGTAGGAAACCTTTGAAGCAGAGGTTCGGTCAAATCTTTCAAAAAATGCTTCCCACGGAGTGTTCAAACAGGCAAAAATTGCTCTTATCCGCTCACTTTATCTTTGCACGAAAACTCTTCGTGTTTCCGGACAAAGAGGGGCAGTTGTGAGCACGTGATTTTTGCCTCTTACGAATTACTCCAAAATAATTCCCAAAATTAGGTCTTGTCTTTAATTATGTGTGATTTTCCTGATTGTTTGCATATATTTGTGGGCATGTTTAATTTTATTAATGCATTAAAAATACAAAAATACAGCATTGACATTTAAGATTTGATTTTACATTTTTTGGAATTAATTAATAATTAGGTGTTTTACAAAAATGAAAATTCAAAAAAAATAATAACATATTTTTGCAATTTTAGTCAAATTGTGTGATTTTCTTTTAATTTGGCATTTAATTATTTATGATGATTATTAGTTAGAATTAATTAGTATTTTTAAGTTAATTTGGTGTTTTATAATTTAATTAGGATTTTAGTTTTAATTATTTTTTGAAAGAAAAAGAAGAAAAGAAAAGAAAAAGAGTTAATAAAAGAGAGGAAATTTGGGCCAAAAGATCCCCAAGCCCAAACAAAACCCGTCTAAACCCACCCCAAACCAGCCTAGACCCGTCTGCCATACCCGGTCCACCCCTACCAGAACCAAATGACGTCGTTTGGACACATTTTGATCTGGGCCATCAATTTCATTTGATCGAATGGCCCCAAAGCTTTGCCCGTTATCCGACCCCGACCCATTTCATCTGAGACCGATCCCGTCTTTAAATCACTCAAACGACGTCATTCCAATTAGTCAGATGATCCAAGCCGTTGATCTCGTTTGATCGAACGGCCAGGATCCAATTTCACCCCAGTATATATTTGACCAAACAGACCCCACCCATCTCATCTTCCTCACCCAAACCCTAGAGACCAGCCGCCACAATTCCCCACCGCCTTCCGGTGGCGGCACTAACTCTAATCACTCCTAAAAATACACCCCAGAACCCCATCGATCCCCTCTTCCCGGATCCGTAACCCTTTACCTTTGAACATGCTTGAATCCCTTCGAATATCGATTCAAAAGGATGAACCCTAGCGCCGCCCTAACTTTCTCCGGTGGCGGCGCCGACTCCAATACCTCCCAAATTAACACCACACAACCTCCACAACCCCCTTAGGCCCAATATATCATTAATTTCCCTCGAATGTATCCAGAACTCCTCGAATATCGAATCTGAGTTCGAGCCTTAGAACCTTAAAATTCCGACCAGTGTATGAAAGATCGTTTGGTTGGATTTCTGGGCTTATTCAAACTTGTTTCATCACAAAATAATAACGCTCGTTTGTTCTGCATCAGGAACAAACGTTTGGTATTATTTTGGGCTGATTCAGAGTGCCAAATCCAAGTTCGAGCCTATCCAGTGAGTTCTTTCATAGTTTTTGTTTATTTTCATTAGTGTTATTCTAATATTCGTCTTCCTCGTCTCTTTTTCTTTTTTTTGGTCAATTTCATTTGAAATTCGATCAGTTCTTTGGTGTGAATTATTTCTGTTCACTGTTGTTTCTTTAAGATTTGGGTTTATAGATTTGTTTCGTATAATTAGGATATCAGCTTGTTGTAAGACTGTGAAATTGTATCTCGTTAATCACTCAGTCAAAATAATTAGGATTAGTTCAATAAGTTTGGTATTAAGTTCTTGTTTAATTGTGTCAATAAGAACTGATTAATATAAGTAATCAAGGGTTTACCTACTTAAGAAGTTTCTAGTGGATAGTAGGGTTAGGATTGCACTAATGGATTAAATAATTAAGTGGATAATTGAGTGGACAATGGAGTGGAGGATTAAAGAAATTAAAAGTTAAGTTGGTAGTAGAAAATGCACTAATTGAATGCCCATTTAAGGGAGCTGAAAATCAGAAAAGAAGGGCAGAGAGCGCGGTATACACTCGATATACACTCTGGATACACTGGATATACAGGGGCAGAATTTATTTTGGAGAGAATAAAAAAAGATAGAACCAAAGTTTCTAAAATATTGAGAGCGGAAGAACACCAGAGAGAGTTCAAAGCTAGAAAGAGAAAATAAAGAGAGATTTTCGAACTATTTTTTTTCTCCATTTTTACTGGTTTCCCCATGTTGCTGGGATTTCTGGATTGAGGTGTTGAAGCTACTATGTTGGGCTTTCTGCTGCTGTATTTTGCTGTTTGCTGTTGCTGATTGCTTACCCTATTTTTCTGTTCTACATACCAGGTACATGTCCTGAAACTTGACGTATGTAAATATCCAATTGAAAATGAATGAAGTGGAGGCCTATTGTTGTTGAAGTGGAGGCCTATTGTTGATTTACTACTTTCATTGTACTGTAATAACCGTACTGATGGACTGTTAATTATAAGTTTATGCATTTGAACCGTTAAGTGTGTGTTAGATATTTAGAAATGCATATGAGTTTAGTTGAGTATTCGTTGTAATAATTCCATGCTGGACTAACAGAATAGTTTCTATTAGTTTAGTTAATTTTCAGTTTTCCTAGATCTGTATAGATGGTATTTTCAAGCTGTGATTAATTAGGCTGTAGACTGTTAAAGTAGTGTGATACTTCTTCTGATCATGAGAGCTTTATATTTAGTAGTGATGATGTGAGTTAATCTATAATTCTGAGTTTGAGTGGTTGTGTGTGGGTTCGAAATCAGAAAGTTAAAAGTAGATATGAGATATGTAATTCGTAAGGTTAATTTAGGCAATCCATTTTCGTCCAGCATCCTTAATTCTCGAGTTTCAATTCTCATATGTGGTCACGTTAGTGTTTAATCAAAGTTCATGAGTCAGCATTTTAATAAAAATGAGTCATAGTAGGGAATTTGAAATTTGAACTAGTATGCACCATGTTTGAAATTGTGATCATAGGCAGTTTACGTGGGTCATGAAATCTGAAATCAGTTGCTTTCCAACTCATGTTTAATATTGCATTGAATTTATTTTACTGGCTAGTTAATTTTAGTAGTAGATTCATCAGATTTGTGTTCTTAATTAAATTGAAATTCCATTTAGTGTAAAAGACAGGGCTTAACAGGCTAGTCCCTAAACGTTTGGGCCTCAGGATAACGACCCAGGCCAGTTTTGGCCCCTTTCTCATTTAGGCCTGGGCCAAGGTCTGTTTTGGCCGATTTTATGGTGTATATCTGGTTTTAAATTCCCTCTGCTGGGCTCACATTGGAGCCCAATGGTCGGATGTTGGTGCAAAAAAATATTGCTTAGTTTGCATCAGTCTAGTAACAAATTAATTAGGGCATTTTTTTTTATTTTAGAAACAAATTAAGTAGAAAACTATAGATTGCTCTAGGTTTGCACTTTAAAATAATAAAACGGGATGCGCCTCGCTAAACAAAACGCATAAATTGCGGTCCCTCGATAATTGTATTTATTAAAATACTTAGATTTCGGGACGGGCCGTTTAGCAAATTTCACGGCCTTCCCCAAAATAATAATGCGTTAGTCTCTTTAGGCGCGTATTTTAATAACATTACCTCCCTAAACTCGGGTGCGCATTTATGTGACCCAAATCCAAATCTCAACGATGTTAAAGTATGTCCAAAAACCACGGGTGCATTTATGTGACGTGGTTCAAGACTTGTTTTAATGACGTTGCAATTTTCTTTAAAAATAAATAGAAGTGGTTAAGGTTAAAATTTGCACATAGGTTCATAATTGTTAAAATCAGATAATTTAAGCCAAATATAACAGCTGAGCGACCGTGCTAGAACCATGGAACTCGGGAATGCCTAACACTTTCTCCCGGGTTAACAGAATTCCTTACTCAGATTTCTGGTTCGCGGACTGTAATACAGAGTCAATCTTTTCCTCAATTCGGGATTCAACCGGTGATTTGGGACACCATAAATCTCCCAAGTGGCGACTCTAAATCTTTAATAATAAATCTCATTTCGATTGTCCTTTAATTGAAAAAACTCCCTTATGCCCTTGCGGGTGTAGGTAAAAAAGAGGTGTGACACCTGCTTCCGCATCTCATTCATTAATCCACGCTTCGTGTTCGTCACTTAGAAATCCTGCTTCTCGGGAATGAATAAAAAAAACTGTTACTCATGAAGTTGTTCCTTAATAATTCTGCAATTCTTTCATTTAGCAACCATGCCTTAGGAATTCTGTCATATGTATGTGCATATTAGAAAACATGTTCTAGGATCCTGTTTGCATTTTGTTTAAAAGTCTCTAGTTAATTACTGACTCATGAAAAGGTAGTAAGGTAATAGTTTTACATTGCGAAGTTTCTGAATAACTGGTAATAATCTCTACAACTAAACAGCATGTTTTAGGTAATAATAAGCTCTAATTGTCTCAGCAATTCTGAATAACTACTGAATACTACTTATGACTAGGCAAGCCTTAGGTAATTATAAAAACTTGAACTGCCTCTATTTAATTCTAGACTGCTACAACTAGCAGGCATGCCTGATTCAGACTTCTTTTATGAGTTATATAATGAATTTGGTTCTAACTTAAACACCCTGCTTTAGGATTTTAAAATTTAGACCTTAACTGTATATAAGTCGTGCTGTCTAAGTGCACTGTTTGCGGAGGTATAACTGAGCCTCCTATTTGCTTATATGTTTCCCCTTAATTGTGGTCTTATATGTTTTTGTATGTCGCTTTAGCATTTTTACCTTTAAACCTGAGGGTCTGCCTAGAACCTCCTTCTTATAGGAATATGAGTCCTAAAATTCCTCCGGGACTGATAGCAAGGGACGGGTAACAACATGCAATAGGGGTCGAGACCAACCCTCGCTTTAATTACCTTCACGGGGCGGGAAAGGGTAGATATGGATATGATGATCGGTGCGCTAATACCACGTGTATCCCCTTTTCTGAGGAGTGTCATACCGGGTATTGCATTGATGTGATCCATATTACAAACAAACCTAGGACACCCTTTTATTTTTTTATAAGTACGCTTAGATTGTAACTTTTTTTCAAAACCTTCCTTTCAATAATTGTTTTCAAACACTTGTGTATTTAAACTTAAACCCCCCTATTACTTGAGCCTTACTTTTTTATTTTCTAATTGCATAAATTCACAAAAATTGTCTGGCCGGGAACCATACTAGTGGATCTTGAGGGGTGCCTAACACCTTCCCCTTAGGATAATTTTAAGCCTTACCCTATCTCTAGTTATCAAGCATAGTTAGAAATGAACCATGTAGGTGCCCTAAGCACCTTAAAAATCATTAGGTGGCGACTCTTCAAAAAATGCAAACCCCATTCCCAAAAGGAATGAGTCATTACACCCCATGAATGTCGAAACCCGGACTCCTCTCTGCGAAGGGAAAAAAGGGGGCGCGACATAGGGGAGCAGGAAACACTGACTTTCGTAGGGCCTTTAGGTCCATGCTGGATTACAACAGGCCAGTTCTGGTGGCACTGCTGGAAACACGAATGGAGGAACACCATACACTCAGGAGTGATTTTGGCTTCGACAACCTAATTCAGGTGGCTGCACAACGCAACTGAGGAGGTATTGCAATCATGTAGAAAAATGGAGACATTATTGTTGATCAAATTGGCTCCACAGATCAGGAGGTTCACGCCATGATAAAGGTACCTAATAACCCTAAACCATGGCTTATCTCTATTATTTACGCTAGCAGTCTTTTAGAAGAAAGACTAATATTATGGGAAAACCTAAAAACAGTCGCACATAATTTTAAAGGACCTTGGCTTGTTACAGGTGACTTCAACGAAGTCACTAGAGCTTCAGAAAAATTTGGAGGCCTACCGGTTAACAATAGAAGAATCACGGAATTCCTCAACTGCCTTGGTCACTGTGGGTTAATAGACCTAGGGTTTAAATTCACATGGACAAATAAAAGGTAAAAAATGAACTCCCTAATTATGGAAAGACTAGATAGATGCGTAGCAAACCTGGAATGGATCAATATATTTCAAGAAGCTCACGTCACACACCTAACACACACTTATTCAAATCACTGCTCCCTAAGACTAGACCTTACAAAGAACTTTGGTAGAAGTGGGACCATTTTTAGAATTGAATCCATGTGGACATCCCACCCCACTTTTAAGCCCCTGGTTAAAGAAACTTGGAATAATAAAGAAAATATTACCAATGCTGTTAAAAATTTCACGGAAAAAGTAACGGACTGGAACAAAAATACTTTTGGCAACATCTTTAAAAAAAGGGAAGTCATGGTTAGATTAGATGGTATCCAAAGATCATGTAATTATCCTAACAGCCAGTTCCTGATTGACCTAGAAACGAACCTATTGGAAGAATATAAGAATATCCCCAGATTAGAAGAAGATTTCTGGAAACTTAAATCCAGAGTCCAGTGGATCCAAGAGGGGGATGCAAATATAAAATTTTTTCACACTACTACCATGCATAGAAGAAGTAAAAATAGGATCCTAATCCTCAAAGACGAAGGGGGGAATTGGTATTATAACCCCAAAGATATTAATGAGCTTATTATTAAAAACTTCCTTGACCTCTACGCAACAAAGCAAGAGATGTCCTATAAGAAAAATACATATATGTCCTACTACGCTACTATTAAAGAGTCACAAGAATGTGACCTATGCCTAACCCCTAATGAGAAAGAGATTAAGCAAGCACTCAACTCATTCAAACCTTTTAAAGCGCCGGGGTCGGATGGCCTGCATCCCTTTTTCTATCAAAAATATTGGAACGAGACGAAAAATCAACTCATAGACTTCATCATTAGTACCTTTAAAAATAGAAAAATGATAGGAACTATGAACAAAACCTATATATGCCTCATCCCTAAGTGCCAAAATGCTGAGACAATTAAATAGTATAGACCCATTAACCTGTGTAGCACAACCTATAAGGTTGTCACAAAAATCATAGTAAATAGGATCAAGCCTCTTCTTTCCAATATCATCCACCCTACTCAAACTAGTTTTATAAAAGGGAGAAGAGCTTCCGACAATGCTATCATCGTTCAAGAAGTCCCAAACCACTTCAAAAGTACAAAAGGTAAAAAAGCCAAAATGTGATTAAAATAGACCTAGAAAAAGCGTTTGACAAATTAGAGTGGTCCTTCGTTAGGTTCTCGCTTAAATCTTTAAACTTTCCTAATAACCTAATAAACATCATTATGTCCTGCATCTCTACCACCTCGACCTCTATCCTTATTAACGGCTCATGCACTGACTACTTCACACCCTCTAGAGGCATAAGGCAAGGGGGACCTTATCCCCATACCTCTTTATTATCTGCATGGAAATTCTCTCGAGGCTTATTAACCACGAGATCGACTGCTGCTGGTGGGACCCTATTAAAATATCCGCCAAGAGACCTCCCATATCCCACCTTTTCTTCGCGGATGACCTAGTGTTAATGATGGATGCCAATCAGAAAAGCTGCAACTCCCTTATTGATACCCTGAACAAATTTTGCAATATATCAGAACAAACTATTAATTTCAATAAATCTAGAATCCTTTTTTCTAACAATACTCCTCAGGACATTAAAAATCACATTAGCCAGAGCCTGGCTATGAAGCAAGCAACCAACTTTGGCAAATATCTGGGATTTCCTATGATAAATCACAGGATAACCAGCAAAGATTTTCAATTCATTATGGACATGCTCAACAATAGGCTGCAAAGATGGAAAACGAATTTCCTTAACATGACGGGTAGAACCACTTTGATAAAAACCACCCTAACAGCCATTCCCAACCACGTCGTGCAAATCTATGGTCTCCCAAAAATCACTACCAATAAGATTGATGTTATTCAAAGGAACTTCCAGTGGGAAAGCACAAACGAAAAGAAAAAATGCCACCTTATTAAATGGGATATAGTTACCAAAACAAAAAAGAAGGGAGGATTGGGGTAATATAAATCCCAGTGGAAAAATTCCTCCTATAAAGCAACATTGGCTTGGAGATATTCTAAAGATAAAAAATCACTATGGCTCAGGTCCTCCATAACAAATATGATACAAAGAACAAATTGACTAACAGAACTTATAAAAAAGAGAGGGGTTCTCATATATGGAAGAATATAGCAGAAGGGACAGAAATTTGTAACAAATGGTTGCAATGGATAATAGGGGATGAGAAAGCCATTAACATATGGGATGATAAATGGATAAATAATGTTGAACCCCTGAGGAGCCTCATTCAGGGGCCACTAACGAGGAATGAGGCAAATCTCACCCTTTCTTCTATCATAGCTAATGGTGCCATAAATTTGAATACCATTTCATTTGATCTGCCTAACGATATAAAGCAAAAAGTTCACAACACTTATATTAAGCAGGGTCGTCCATCTAGGGATAAGCCCAGCTGGAACACTCTAAATCATAACTCCTTCTCCACCAAAGCAGCGTATGAGCTCGTCGCCCACCCCCAAGAACACACGGAAAACAACTCAGACTTTGGACGGATATGGAAAGTCCCAACAATCAATAAGATAAAATCCTTCCTTTGGCTTGTAGCCCATAACAGGCTTCCCACCACCCTCATGCTTTTCAAAAGACACATGAGCGATACGGGTATGTGTAGTATTTGTCACAAAGAGAGGGAGGACATAGAGTACATCTTCTTTAAATGTACGTACTCCAAGTATATATGGGAAGAAATTAATTACAATCATAACTTCCAACACTTGACACCAATACTTATACCATTCCTTCATGGCTAAAGAAATAAATTAACTCCAAAGGCATGTTTAATGATCTCATTAGCTGGAGGGAGGCCCTTCCTTTCATTCTCTGGCACTTATGGTTAGCTAGGAACGAATTTCTCTTCAATAAGAATAACAACACCCACGCTAGCGAACCACATCATCAGTAAAGCAATAGAGGTCAAATTCGTGGCAGAAACCATCCACACTAAACCAGACAAACGCATTTCCTTCATCAAATGGGAGCCCCTCAATCCAAATTTTATCAAACTCAACATAGACGGTTCCTGCATGGGAAACCCAGGAAAGGGGGGGCAGATTGGGGGAGTATTCAGAGACAACAATGCCAACTGGATCCTTGGGTTCAACATGGCCATATCTCATGCCACTAATATCTACATGGAAGCTCTAGCCTTACTTCATGGACTAAAATTGGCCAATGAGGAAAGAATGCAACGCTTACCCATCGAATCGGACTGTAAAGAATTAACTAAATTGATGAATAGCAATGACGGATATTATCAAACTTTTGTTGATGATTGCAAAGGGCTATTTGTCATGAACCATATTTAAGTTAGGGTATGTTGGTCTTTTAATATAACAAAAAAAATAATACAAGAAAAGAAAACAAAAAGAAAGAAAGAAAACCTAATCAATTTAAAATAAGGGCAAAAGCCCACGTGAACCAAAAGAAAGGAAAGGGAATTGGGGGAAGGGAAAGCAGCGCTGCTGCTGCAACAAAAGCAAAAAAAATGTAGAGAAGGGAAAAGGGAAGAAGAAGAAGAATAAGAAGAAGAAGAAGAAGAAGAAGAAAAAGAAAGAGGTTGGAACCAAACTTTAAAAAATAGGTAATATAATATTCTTATATTTTTTTTTGGTAATTAACTTCTTTTGTATTAATCACCAAAGATCAGTCTTTACAAATCCATAGTCTAGCATAATACTCAGCTGACTATCTCATCATCAAATATTCTATTGGATTACAAGCTAGCTAAACTAAGTTACTCTACTATCAAAAATTGCTGCATTTATTTTCTAGCTCTAGGAACTACTCTAACATTACATATATAAGCTATTTCTCTTGCTAAAACTTCACTGCTACGATATCTCTACTCAAAAATACGTGTATTCCTTTTCATCCATAATGCATATGAAGCTTCAGTAACCACCAATCTAAAAATGCTGGCCCTACTTGACTTCCCTTTGGCTTTGTTGATGATCTATTGAAGATGTTGATCCCAGTTATGATTATTCACTTGATATTCTTGAATCCACCTTATTACTTGTTTCCACAACATTGATATATATGAGCATAACAAAAATATGTGATCTCTTGTCTCCATATGTCCTTGGCATAGAACACATTATTGGTTAATGTTCAATCCCCAGTTAATTAACCTGTCCTTGATAGGTAATCTTCCTTGTAGCAGTAACCATAAGTTGAAGACAACCTTTGGTCGAGCAGAATTCTGAAATAGCAGACTCTTCCAACTTACTCTTGGTAGGTCTCCTAGTAGCTGTAAGTATATCTGTATGAGAGTGCCAATGTGATCATTTGAACTTTGAGCTTGTTGCAGATTATCTCTTGAAGCAATTATCCTTCTGACTATCCAACTAGCCTGCTTAGTAATTGACTTGTCCTTCAGTTGTTGTTGTTTAACATAGTAGGCATTAATCCATCTGATCCATAGTTTGTCTTCTTTATGAGCTAAATCTCAGCACACTTTTGCAATTGCTGCCTTGTTCCACAGAAGTAGGTTGATAAGATTCAGGCCACCAGCAGATTTAGGAGTACACATTCTCTCCCAAGACACATATGCTTTCTTAGTGATAGTGTTGCTGCCAGACCATATATAGCTTCTGCATATAGCCTCAATCATCTTCAGCACTTTAACTGGTAGGATAAATAACTGAGCCAAGTATGCTTGGATGCCAAAAATAACATATTGAACTAGTTGCACTCGACCATCATATGATAGCTTCTTAGCAGTCCATGAGGAGATCTTGGCTGTGATTCTATCAATTAAAGGTTGCCATTGGATCAAAGCAATTTTCTTAGTGGACAAAGAAATGCCTAGATATTTGAATGGTAGCTCTCCTTGTACAAATCCAAGATGATCTAGAATCTATTTCTTCACTTCCTAGGTTAGCATGTAGTCCTGAACTCTCAGAGAATTGAGAGAAATACTGGTACATAGCAACTATGGAAGGTAGGTCTCCTCTTGCAAATAGAAGGAGGTCATCAGCAAAGCTCATATGAGTTATGCCCAGCGTTTTGCACCTGGGATGGTATTGGAATTTGGTCTCTTTTCCCAGCTCAACAAGTGATCTACTCAAATATTCCATTACAATTGCAAATAAGAAAGGAGAGATAGGATCTCCTTGTCTAAGTCCCTTAGCAGCCTCAAAAGGTTCAGTAGATTCTCCATTTATAAGAACAGTATAGCTAACTATTTTGATACACTCCATAATCCATTTAATGAATCTGGCAGGGAAGCCAATCTCCTCTATCACCTGTTGTAGAAAAATCCATTCTACTGAGTCATATGCTTTCTGAAGATCAATTTTAATCATGCATCTAGGAGATATATGGGCTCTAGTATAGGATTTGACTAACTCATGATCCAGGATTACATTATCAACTATCTTTCTGCCAGGAACAAAACCAGCTTGGGCTTCACATATTATACTTGGCACGACCTTTTGTAGTCTGGCAGCTAAGATTTTGGATATCATTTTGTACAACACTGAACAACAAGCAATTGGTCTGTATTCCTTGACTGTGGTGGGTTTAGGAACTTTAGGTACTAGAGTAATGGTGGAACAATTCACTGGTATATACATATTGGCAGTTAAAAAGAACTCCTTAATAACTTTTGATGATGATACTCCAGGCCTTCTTGAAAAAAACAGCATTATAACCATCAATCTCTAGAGCTTTATCATCTCCAATGGCTTTAAGACTCTCCAAAATTTCTCGACCAGTTACTTCTGCACATAGTTCCATTTTTGTTGCTGAGATAGAATAGGACCATTAGACATATATAATCTATTTATGGCAGGAAGTGATTTAGCTGCTGAGCCCATGAGTGTCTTGTAGAATCCCAGAATCTCCCTTTTTATAGCTGCATGATCAGTCACCTTGTCTCCCAGACCATTTGTAATTTCTGTAATCTGTTTTCTCTATGATCTTTATTTCATGACTGCAGTAAAATATTTGGTGTTAGAATCACCTAGTTGGATCCATTTTGCTCTTGCTTTCTACTGCAACACATTTTCTTCAATTAGAGACCACTTCTCAAGGTTGAGTAATGTCTCTTTTTCCTTTTGTAGTAAGCCATCAGAATAGATACTTGTAAGTTGCTCTTGTATTTCTTTCAGTTCCAATCTAGCCTTTTCCATCCTCTGAGTAATGCCCTTGAAATCCTTAGCATTCAAAGCCTTTAGAGGAGCTTTCAATGCTTTAAGCTTAGTCCATATTGTTTTCAGAGAACCAAAATTATTTGAAGAGTTCCAGGTAGATGCCACAATCTGATGGAAATCCTCATGAGTAGCCCAAACATTAAAGAACCTAAAAGGGACCCTTCCTTTCCAAGAAGAAGCTGCTAGAGTCAATACCATTGGGTTATGATCAGAAATTTGAGGTAGGTCATATATTGTCTCCACATGGCTCCAAGTCATCATCCACTCATAGTTGCCAAAAACTCTGTCTAACCTGCTACATATCCTATCAGCTCTAGGTTGTTTATTTGTTCAAGTATAGTACTCTCCTTTCCAAGGCAATTCTGTTAGTCCTGCTTGCTGAAGAAAGTAGCCAAATTCTTGAATCTCTGAGTAACTAACAGGATTACAAGATAGTCTGTCATTAGGATATAAAAATGCATTAAAATCCCCTGCAACTAACCATGGACTTGTGATACTTGTTGAAAATTCTCCCATAGTGATCTTCTTTGCTCTATCCCATTAAAACCATAAACAACAGTGAGATAACAATCTATATCCCCCTTATACTTCTTACTAGACAATGAATCATTTGAGGATCATCATTGAGTCTAGTAACAGTAAGATGATTAGTATCCCATAGTAACCATTTCCTACCATTCCTAGCTTCATTATAATTAGCTAGCATACCCCATCCAGGAACAAGAAACTTTGAAATTCTTTGAGCATTATCTTCTTTTACCTTAGTTTCCACTAATCCTACTAACTTTATTTTATTGCATCTAATATACTCCCTAACTTCCTTCTGTTTATACCTTTTATTTACACCTCTAATATTCCAGAATAACCACTTCATTGTTGATTGCTTGTTCCACCTCTATCCCCAACTGGCACTTCATATTTGCTTTGGACACTGCTTCAAATCTATTTCTCACAGGAATAAGGGAAAGGGGAGGAAAATTAATTAGGTTCAATTCTGGGCCTTGGACTGCTTTTCCTTTATCTTCATGCCTTTCAACATCTCGAATCATACTTGGTAGATCATAGCTTTCCTTAGAACTCTGTACATCAGTTACCTTGTTAACAGTAACTTGTTGTGATTCAGTTGGGGCTGTTTGTATTGGGGACTTGGTTCTCCATTCCTGTGTAATTTTAGTTTTCTTCAGTTGGTTAGGTTGTTGTGCAATAGGTCTCACTTGGCTTGAGCACCTGTGTCCTACTACTTGATACTTCTTACAATAAGCAGGTTTCCAATCCTAAGTAACACTTTGCAAAAATTTCTTCCCACTTGGATCCATCACCCACACTTCACTTGGTAGTTCTTTGGTAACATTAATCTCAATAAGCATCCGAGCATAGGAGATTCAAGTTTGCTTGGTTGTGCACTCATCTGCAAAAATAGGTCTCCCAAACACATTGGCTATCCTGCTCAATGACCTCACTCCCAAACAAGACATAGGTAGCTTAGGAAATTTAACCCATAGTGGAATAACAGTAGGAAACTCCTCAGTAAAATCAAAATCAGGGGTTCACGGCTTTAGAATTGTAGGTCTATTAGCTATGGAATAAGGTCCAACACATAGAATTTCATGAGCATCTTCCATAGTTTTGAATCTGATTATGTAGTAGCCTTCATCGTGATAGAATAGATCTGGTTCTGGGACATGCGACCAATGTAAGTTGATGTATCTCTTCATCGCATTATACCCGGGCCCTTCTCCTAAGATATAAGCAATCAAAGTACATTTCCATTTTTTCTCTTCCTCTTCCACCTCTAATTTGTCTAATTGAACCATAGGTTGTCCATCTACAATTAGCGGTGGGGTATAAGATAGTGACATACCATTTGTAGCAAATCTGTTCTTTTGAAAAAGTGTTACCCATGTATGTTTAGGTTCTTCTGGTTTTTTGCTTGTTACCACTGGTTCCACTGGTTCTTTTGCTGAGTTGACTTGAATCTGCGCTGGATTTTGCATAGTTACTGTTTCATTGGTTGAAACTTTCACCAGATCTGGTATTGATCAAATTGGTGCTGGAGATGCCAGATCCAGCTTCTTAGAGTATATAAATTAAATAATTTGAGTAATATAGCGAGATTGACTAATATAATTAGAAACAAGAAAAGATTAAGTAATATTTCCCTTAACTCATAACACTTTGTGGAAGAATCATGGATACCTGTAGAATACTTTGTAATGAAGATTTATTTTTTAAAAATAAATCAAATTTTTTATATCTTTGTATGTAGTAATATGAATTAAATATGGGAACATACATAGAAACAAAGGCAATTTGTTGAAGGCATTCTTTTTAATTCAAAGGATAAACTTTCTTACTTCACTTGCTTAAGATTATCTTCTAGGTGTATATAATTTTGTTAGGTAAGAAAGAAAGTATTGTCGATAGTGATCCTATATGATTTAGATATATACACATAATTGGCATAATTTGGGTAAAAGAAAATTGAAAAATAAATAAATATACGAGTAAGTTGGAATTGATAGATTATAGACTAGTTAAATTACTCATAGCATGGATAAATATAATTCAGCAAATTGATGGTATAACATAAAATGCTGAGGATTTGAAAGCTAAATTTAGCTATGAATTAGATTAAACAAAGAAATTAACACAAGATCGATATTGATGTGAATATAGATTGATTGAAGAAAGCCGTACAGATTGCTCGAGGCGATGAGTTTAGTATTTTGACACGAGTACTGTGAGTAGTAATCTTACCACAATTTGTGTTTTCATAACCTGCATGGTTTATACGTTATTTTCAAAATAAAATATGTTACTGAATGTTTGAAATTGCATATGGGACAAGTCCTTAACTTGATATGGTACTGAAAAATTTACTGGAGATGTTTACCGTTATTTAAAATGTTCTTACTGTTACTAGACATATTTTACTGTTACTTGAGATATGGTTACCATTACCAAAATGGATTTACATGATTTGATAAGAATTGATATGCCCTTTATGATTTTGAAAATGCTTTCTTATAAATATTTACTGGTTACAAGAAAAAGTATAAATGGGAGGAGACTTTGAAGGATCCCGTAGCTAAAGACGGGTTCGTTAGACTTGGTGCACCTTGTATTTATCGATTACCGAGTACAGTTATAGCCCTCGCTAGTGGGAAGGTAGAACTAGCATACAGTTACAGTTTTTCTCTCGAGTAGGGACCTATAGTTATATTTGACTCCTTTTGCGAAGGGGTCCCCACAGTGATACAGATTAGATGATCCTTTTTTGGAAGCCTCCCAATATAAAGATTTGCTATGACACAGTATTTATAAAGTTTATTACTGAATTGTTAAATTGATTTTGTTACGGGAAATACATGATGAGACTGATTGTTATATACCATTTTAAAAAGAGCATTTAATTTTTTGATTATCATACAAGCATGTTTTCTGACTTGTCCCCTATTAAAAATGGGTGTGGTTAAGTATTATTACTCACTGAGCTAGCGACTCACTCCCCGCTATTATTTTTTTCTGAGGCAGCAATAGACGCATGCGAGGATTCCGTTAATTAGAGTATACGAGTTGAAAGTTCCTGGTGAGCCTCGCACTTGTTCGCGTGGGCGAAGAGTTTATTTATTTGTTATCATCTTTTCCTTTTGAACTCTTAGAGTCACTCCATAGTCATTTTTATTAGTGTCATGAGTATTCATTCATTGTTAGATCCATGACTAGTATTAGATTCTCTTATAGTATTTTGGAGATGAATTTAAGATTTTTGTGTTGCAAATTATTGATTAATAGAGGTGAATAATTGTTTGATTAGTTAATGAAGATTATGAGATATTTTGGTTGATATAGGTTGGTTCTGTTGTTGAATTGTGAGAGAGGTTAAATTTTTGGATAGTCCTAAAATAGAGGAAACTCTGTTCGATTTCTGAAAAATATCGATGATGCTTACTTGGGGGCACTTGCTCCTAAGCGCCGGTTATGATCCTTAATTGGGTCGTGACAAAGTTGGTATCAGAGCCCTAAGTTATTCTTGTGACTAATGGAACATACGTCGGTAGTAGAATCTCAATTATGGTTATGTAGCCGGCCATTCTCATAATCGTGATTCTGCGAGAGTGTGATAGGATGTGTCTTGTCTTTATTTCTTATTCCTTCGTACGTGTATGGTGATTAGGGTCAGATAACTGAATCTATCATTACTTATCCTATTCGTGTATGGCTCGAACCAGTTTCCCTATAATAGAATTTGGCTAGAGGTTCAAACTTCAAAGACGTCAAATTTCGCCAATGGACATGCAGCCATCTCCAAGCAAAGAAATTCTACATAAGTAGCATACAAGACCAGTAAAAGGTTCATTGTGCCGTATGAGGTGCTTTCTGATAAGATACGTAACAGGGTTCATTTCGGAAATTTATACCAGTCCACTACTATAGCGATAGAGGAGTGCTATCACAAAAAGAAAGAGATCTTTATGGATATAATAGATAAACATGAGAAGAATGAGCAAAAGAATAGGGGCTCTAAAGTCCTCATGCACCTAGAAGATTATGGGGAACAACAAAATATTCTTAATAAAGTTCCTAAAGTTGAAACTACTAAGTTTACTATTTCTGACAGTTCAAAGGATCCTTAAAGGTTTTAGTAGAATACTTACCACGTTATTAGCTATAGTATATTTCATAAAGATGTCTATGGAACAGACAACTTTTAGACTAGAAAATATGGCGAATACATGAAATGCTACTGTACTCTTAGAGATGCCAACAAGAGCAACACAACTAATTTAGGAATAATTTCACTAAAGTGTTTATAGATCATTTCCTTCTTGACAGTTTGTGACGTAAACTAGCCTGCTAGATCATTTAAGAAATTGATTTAGACGTTGGATATACTTACATATAACACCAAACTTTCTCAGCTGGATACGCAAGCAACATCTTATGTTTAGAGGCTTGTTGAAAGGTTGGTTAATTGTTTAAATAAGATAGTAACTGCATATATGAAGACTTGAACCTCTCCTTTAGCAGTTGCATTTACCAGAAAGATTGAAAATATGGACATGATAAGTGTGCAAGGACTCACATAAGAAGATCGAGATTAGAATATCTTTTAGTATGGATTTTAATATGAGTCAAAGATCTAAAAATCAAAAATATTTTGAGATATTAAGCGATCCTTTTTGGATTGCCACATCTGTAAAAAAAAATTGTAGTAGTTAGACATGTATTTAAGACTTTTAAGATTCAAGTTAAGAGAAGGATACCCTATCTAGCCAAATTGTACTTGACCTTGTTAATTTTGACTTGCTTATAAGTGTGATTGGTTATTATCTTATTACATTATCTTTTATTATGATGTGAAGGTAGTTAGATTGACATATCTAGCAAAACTAATTGTAAAAAAAAAAGAATCATTTCTTAGTGATAGTCGAGGTTATATCATTTACGCAGGCTCTACAATTATTGAATAAGAGTGGTTAGGGTCTCGTAAATTTGGTAAAGAGATCCAAGAGACGTGAAAATTAGGTTGAAAAAAATAAAAGTATCATAGTGAGAGATTTTCTAATGTATCTGAGGATTTATAAGGACTACCTCCAATATGAGAAATAAACTTCGGTATTGATTTGACACCTAACGCGTAAACCATATCATATGGCACCAATGAAGTTGAGAGAGCTAATGAACAATTGCGAGACCTAATGGATACAAGTTTTATCATATCGAGTTTTGAGCCATGGGGTACACTAATATTGTTTGGAAAAAAAGGGATGAGTCTTTAAGAATGTAGGCCAACTATAAATAATTAAATAATATAACAATACAGAACAAATATCCATTGTCTTGTATAGATAACTTGTTTGATCAGTTACAATAAGCCATTGATCTTTAGTTTGTTTATCATCAGCTTAGAATAAGAAAGAAAGATATTTCGATGTTTGCCTCTAGTACTCGGTACAAACATTATGAGTTATCTATGATGTCCTTTAGATTGGCCAATGCTCCAATTGCATTAATGTATATAATGAATATGGTGTTCAAAGTTGTTTTTGGAAAAATAGTTCATAGTTTTTACTTACTATATTCTGGTATATTCTCGTACCCAGGAAGAGCACGAGAATTACTTGAAAAATATGTCAAAGACGCTATAGGAAAATCAATTTTTTTCCAAGTTCTTTGGACTCAATGGTATTCATAGGGCACATGGTATCTAAGAATGAAAAAATGATAGATTCTAAGAAGATAGAAACAATTCATAAATGGCCGAGACTCATTTCTCCTACAAAGATTACTTTTGGCTTGACAGGCTACTATAGGCATTTGTGTAGAATTTCTCTAAAATAGCACCACCACTCACCAAGTTAACATAGAAAATCGCTAAATTTTAGTGAATGTAGAAATGTACAACGAGAAAGCATATTTGACAATCGCACTAATGTTAGCCTTATTCCAATAGTCTCTAGAGGATTCACAATGTTATGTGATACTTCGAGGGTAGGATTGAGACACTTTCTCATGCAAAATAGTCGCGTGATAGCCTATGCTCTAAGGAAATTAAAGAAGCTCAAGTCGTATTATGGCATTCATGATTTGGAGATGGTCATAGTGGTATTTCCTTTTATGATTTAGAGACACTATTTGTACCAAGAAACCTATGAGATTTATACCTAGCACAAGAGCCTGAAGTACATTTAAAACCAACAGACATATAAATATTTAGCAATGCTGATGGAAGGAACTACTGAAGATATAATTTTACTGTTTTGTATTGTTTGGGAAAGATAAATATTATAGCTTATGCAAAAAAAAGTATGGGTGATTTGGCGCATATAGCTTCTGTAGAGATACTTCTGGATGAAGATATGCATAGACTAGAGGGTACACGTATTAGATTCAATGTGAAAGAAAAAAAATCAAAGACATTATTGGATGTTGGTCAAGCCCGATGTAGAGTATATAAAGGCTAGCCAATACGAGGATGAACGACTGTTTAATTACCGAGATTAGCTTCTAGCTGGTAAAAGCAAGGATATGACTGTTAATAGTGAGGGTATTCTCCGACTAGGTAATTATTGTGTGAGCAAACATATATGGATTGAGACAAGTTATTCGTGATGGAGCGCACAACTCTAGATACACTGTATATATCAGGTCTATAAGATGCACCATGACTATAAAAAAATTGATTGGTTGGAAAAGAAAGAAAAATAAATTCGTTAACTTTGTTTCTAACTATTTGGCATGTTAGTATGTTAAGGCAAGCACTTGCGACTCACAGACCCACTAAAACAACTCAAGATTGTGAAGTGGAAATACAATAGAACAATACATTATATGACTAAATTACTCAAACCATTAGAGGTATGATTATATATGGGAAAGTTGTAAATTGGCTTACCAAGTAGGCACATTTCTTGCTAGTCAAAACCTCTTATAGTGAGGTAAAATATGCATAGATATACATGAACAAAAAATTATCTGACTCAATAGAGCTCTATTATCCATCAATTCTAATAGAGGATCACATTCACTTCACGATTTGAAAACTTTTTCAAGAAATATTGGGTACACGAGTAGATCTTAGTACTAGTTTTATTGCACGCAAACGCAAAGTCCGAATGTGTTATACGGATTTTGGAGGATATGTTGAGAGATTGTATTCTTGAGTTTGGAGGTAGTTGGGACGCTTATCTACCTTTAGCTGAATTTGCTTACAACAATAGCTTCCAGTCCAGTATTCAGATGTCATCATACAAAGCAGTATATGGTAGAAGATGTCGTTCTCCTATCGAAAGGTTTGAAGCTGGTGAGACAAACTTATTGGGACCCGACTTAGTACAAGAAGTTATTGACAAGGTCTAATTGATTAGACCGCAATTGCTCACTGTTTAAATAGACAAAAATCTTATGCGGATAAGAGAAGAAGAGACTTAATGTTCATAATTGGAGACAGAGTGTTCATACAGGTATCTCCTATGAAGGGCGTGATGCGATTCGGAAAAGAGGTAAGTTGAGCCCGAGGTTTATAGGTCAGTATGAAATACTTGACCAAGTGGGAGCTGTGGCATATAATTTGGAACTTCCTCCTTAGTTATCTTATATTCACCTAGTGTTTCATGTCCCCATGCCAAAAGAAAAATGTATATCAGACTCCTCTCAAGTGCTTGAAGCACCTACTATACCACTCGACGAGAAGTTAACTTACAAGGAGGAGCTGATGGTTATTGTCGATAGACAAGTGAGGAAGTTACGATCAAAAGAAATTGTGGTTGTTGAAGTTTTGTGGAGGAATCACACCATTGAAGAGGCTACTTGGAAAGTGGAAGATGATATATAAGTCAAGTATTCTCATTTATTTCGGTCTACAGGTACATACTTGAGTTAAATTCGGGGACCGAATTTTATAAAGTGGGTAGGATGTCATGACCCATATTTAAGTTAGGGTATGTTGGTCTTTTAACATAACAAAAAAAATAATACAAGAAAAGAAAACAAAAAGAAAGAAAGAAAACCTAATTAATTTAAAATAAGGGCAAAAGCCTACTTAAACCAAAAGAAAGAAAAGGGAATTGGGGGAAAGGGAAAGCAGTGCTGCTGCAGCAGCAGAAACAAAAAAAAACGTAGAGAAGGGAAGAAGAAGAAGAAGAAGAAGAAAAAAGAGGTTGGAATCTAACTTTGGAAAATAGGTAATATAATATTCTTATATTTTATTTTACTAATATGAGAGTATATAAATTAAATAATTTGAGTAATATAGTGAGATTGACTAATATAATTAGAAACAAGAAAAGATTAAGTAATATTTCCCTTAACTCATAGCACTTTGTGGAAGAATCACGGGTACCTGTAGAATACTTTGTAATGAAGATTTATTTTTTTAAAACAAATCAAATTCTTTATATCTTTGTATGTAGTAATATGAATTAAATATGGGAACATACATAGAAACAAATGCAATTTGTTGAACGTATTTTTTTTAATTCAAAGGATAAACTTTCTTACTTCACTTGCTTAAGATTATCTTTTAGGTGTATATAATTTTGTTAGGTAAGAAAGAAAGTATTGTCGATAGTGATCCTATATGATTTAGATATATACACATAATTGGCATAATTTGGGTAAAAGGAAATTGAAAAATAAATAAATATACGAGTAAGTTGGAATTGATAGATTATAGACTAGTTAAATTACTCATAACATGGATAAATATAATTCAGCAAATTGATGGTATAACATAAAAAAGCCGAGGATTTGGAAGCTAAATTTAGCTATGAATTAGCTTAAACAAAGAAATTAACACAAGATCGATATTGATGTGATTATAGATTGATTGAAGAAAGCCGTACAGATCGCTCAAGGTGACGAGTTTAGTATTTCGACACGAGTACTATGAGTAGTAATCTTACCACAATTTGTGTTTTCATAACCTGCATGGTTTATACGTTATTTTGAAAATAAAATATGTTACTGAATGTTTAAAATTGCATGTGGGACAAGTGTCACACCTCCTTTTTCCGCCCCCGCGAGGGTACAAGGAGTTTTTTCCAATTAAAGGACAATCGAAACGGGATTTGTTTGTTTATTTCAGAGTCGCCACTTGGGAGATTTAGGGTATCCCAAGTCACCAATTTAATCCCGAATCGAGGAAAAGAATGACTCTGTATTACAGTCTGCGAACCAAAAATCTGGATAAGGAATTCTGCTAACCCGGGAGAAGGTGTTAGGCATTCCCGAGTTCCGTGGTTCTAGCACGGTCACTCAACTGTCATATTCGGCTTGTTTATCTGATTTTATACATGTTTAACCTATGTGCGAATTTTAACTTTTAACCGCTTTTGTCATTATTATTATTTTTTTATCAAGAATTGCAACATCATGGAAATACATCTCGAACCACGTCACATCAATGCACCCGTGGTTGTTGGCACATTTCCACTCCGTTGAGATTTGGATTTGGGTCACATAAATGTGCACCCGAGTTTAAGAAAATTAAATTATTAAAGTCGCGCCTAAAGAGTCTAGCGCGTTATTATCTTTGGAAAAGGAAGTGAAATTCACTAAACAGTCCATCCCAAATTCTAACTATTTATTATGACCAATTAGTGAGGGCCCCGCAATTTACATTTTTTTATTTGGCGAGGCTCGTCTCATTATTTTTAAAAGGATAAACCTATAGTGACTACATTTTTTCTATTAAGTTCGTTTTCTAAAATAAATGAAGAAAAGGTCCTACTTTATTTACATACTTTCGAGTTATTATAGTCAAGTTTCGAAAATGAGTCGTTTAAAGAGTTTACATGAACAACGGATATAATGTTCTATATATAGACAGTAAAAGAAAGAAAAGACTACATTAAACTACAACTTCATATCTTTCTCATTTTTGCATTCATGCTTCGAGTGGCTTACAAGATGAACCAGTGTATCAGTTTGTGTACCTGGTATTTGGAAAGCAAGGAAAGAAGATGAAGATCAGTAGAAGTAGC
Source organism: Nicotiana sylvestris (assembly GCF_000393655.2). Classification (NCBI taxonomy): domain Eukaryota; kingdom Viridiplantae; phylum Streptophyta; class Magnoliopsida; order Solanales; family Solanaceae; genus Nicotiana; species Nicotiana sylvestris. The sequence continues at coordinate 3,466,447 of NC_091060.1, forward strand.
AGTAGTGTAAATACACAGCAACAACAGCAACCCAGCAGCAATTCGGCCCAGATTCAAGGCCCAGAAAACTTTGAAGAAAAACCGAACAACTCAATAGAACAAACCCAAAAGTATGTAAACAAACTAAACAGCAACAACCCACGCGTGTATTAAAACCCGAAACTAAACTCGTTTCTCACTTTGTTTTTGTTTTCTCTTTTTAAACTCTATCACACTCTCTTCCGATTTTCAGAATGTATTCCTCTCTCAAAAATGTTCTCTCCCTAAAATCCCCTAAAAAAATTCCTCTCTTTCTAAAAATTCTTCTCCCAAAAATCTCCTTCACTCTATGTATATATAATAACCAAACAGACCTTCCCTCCTTTGAAAAACTTCACTTAACCCGACCAAAATCCCAAAAAAAATCTGCCCATTTTCAACAAAATCCCACTAAGGAATGCTTTTCCTTATTTTATTCCTTAAATCAAGGCATGATATATGGGCTTGTCCTCCACTAACCTTAAACTAATATATAAACTCTTGTTTTATTAGTGCTTGACTAACAGACCACTAAATTAGTCAATTCTGCCCATTTTCCCTTCCCAAAATACCCCTGTAATCCTACTGTTATTACTGCCCTCCTAACACAAACATTATTGTATTACAACTTTTAAAATCTGCTTACCTTTTAACAAAGATTTAAAATTAAAACTGATTTCAAATGTACCCAAACTTATTTCTGATTACTGAAGGACTAAAGCTGAGTTCTTATTGAAACAACTGAACTGAAATTAAATCAAAACCAAACTAACACAACGCAGAACTCAACAGAATCATTGAAGCTGAAATTGAAACTTGAATCAATATGCACATGAATGAAGGTAATGTGAATGCAGGTTCATTGTCAGCTTAATGACAATGTCCTGAAACTAAAACTGACATATGCACATGAATACAAACATCAGGAATGCAAGTTCATTCCTGAAATCAAATGGCCCTGGATCAAATATACACAACAACATTTGACGAACTTGCTGATTTAACAAACAAGAGTGAATTAATTGTCGAAACTAATTAATGGACATGCTTATAACAACTGATACCAAACAATCAGACCCCAGACAATTTAGGCAAACAGGTTATTTCCATCAGCATTAACAGGAACAAGAATTTATAATAAGACAACTAATCGACGAACTTAATCGAGTCGATTACACACATTGTAAACAATTACAACAAACAGAAACAATTCTATAATTTGATCGATAAACGGGTATAGTGGATATGAGACAGAATCAAGTAAAAAAGTAGGAAATTTATACAGATTACTAAAACAGGCAATAATACACACATAGGGTACAAAAGAAAAATAGGGAAAATACCTCTGAATCTTCAAAATTATACGGACCCAGGCTCAAAGTCAGACCTAAGCATTTTGAGGTCGAACAGACTCTAATTGAAGTGTTCTCAACTGAGAACACCTCGATTAAAGTCTATTAGGCCCCAACCCTTCAATTAATTTGGTCAGATTCCATAATTGGAATTTTAGGGTTCCGTTTTTTTTCAGATTTAGGGCTCGAACATTTCTGGGTAGATTCGAAGGGAATCAAGGGTGGTTTAGGGGTAAAGGAGGCCTGGGGGTCACCTGGTATGAATTTGAAAAGGATCTGGGCAGTTCCTGTTTGGCTCGAATCTTCAAATGAAGATTCGAGCAGTTCTAGGAATATTCGACCTAAGCCATTACCGGATCTATGACGAGGGTAGTCGGGATAAGCTAGGGTGTTGATTTGGAAGCCATCAGAGAAAGTTAGGTTTTCAGACCAAACTTTGATCGAAGATTCGAGATGTTGGGGTCTGATTCGAGGTAAGCTATGATGATAGTTGGAACAGGGAGGTTGAGAGGAGTTAAGGGTGTTAAAATGGAGTCATTTGGACCACCGGAACCGCCGTGAGGCGATTTCCGGTGGGTGGTTGACGGTGGTTAACGGTAGGGTTCATCTGGTCTCTGAAGGAGACAATGAACAGGAAAGGGGGGAGTGTTTGGTTTGGGGGGTGGGGTATGGTTTAGGACTTATATACGGGGTGGGGTGGATGGATCCTGGCCGTTGGATCAATTGAGATCAATGGCTTGGATTAATTCACTTAAACAAACAGTGTCGTTTGGTCTCTTTGAGAGACTGGGTTCACCGGGTAAAAGTGAACGGGGTTGTGGGATTGGGTTTGGTCCAAGCTCTGGGGGCCATTGGATCAAAGAAGATGGGCGGCTCAGATTGAGCACTTGAAACGGTGTCGTTTCAAACCAAACCAGGGCTGCACTGAACCGTTTGATTTGTTCGATCAACGGCTCAGATTGAAGGATGACGAAACGGGGTAGTTTTATCATCCTACTACGTCGTTTTGTTTGCTTTTGAGACCAGCTGGTTTGGATTGGGTCAAGGATGAGTTTTGGGCCTGAATTTCTCCTGGCCCAGTCCGAATTTCCTTACTACTTTATCCATTTTCCCTTTTTTCTTTAATTACAAAAATTAAACAAAAAAAATCCTAAATAAATCGTAAGAAATAAAAATAAAATTTCACACATACTGTTTAACCTATAATAATTAATACACAAGTTAAACATTAAATAAAATAAACCAAAGACAAGAAACACATATTTATATTTTTTGTGATTTTTTTTAAACCAAATTATGGTTAATTAATTTCTAAATGCATTTTTGTATTTTATCCTTTTATATAAACTAATGATTAATTAATTGTAGAAATGCAACATTAATTCCTAAATGCATATGTACCTATATTACTATTTTTCTGTATTTTTTCTTAATTAGAATAAAATGCACATGCACAGACGAAATGTCACGAAAATTCAAAAATTGCATGCAAAGAAAAATTATTTGTGATTTCTTTTGGAGTAGTTCTTGCGAGGCAAAAATCACGTGCTCACAGCTGCCCCTCTTTGTCCGAAAATACGAAGAGTTTTCGTACAAAGATAAAGTGAGCGGATACGAGCGATTTTTGCCTGTTTGACTATTCCGTGTGAAGCATTTTTTGAAAGATTTGACCGAACCTTGCTTCAAAGGTTTCCTACATATCCCTGGCTAAAAGGGAATCGGGTCAATGTAGTTCGGAAAGTTTTGGTAGCTGGGACTACCATGGGATTGCTGTTACTGTTGTTGCTTGCTATTGCTACTGTTTCCCGATCTCCTTATTACACTGTGTCAAAAGAAAATAAGAAGCTAGACTAAGCTAGGAATTACGAAATCTTATCTGTCTTCCCTTTGCTCTGGTTGCCTCACTCTTGTCGGCTTGTGTTTTCCCTGGTGCTTTTCTTTCGAAAACTGCTGGGGACGACATTGGCCTTTTGCCTTTTTGAGCATAAGCTTTATTATTCCATTCTGTCTGCTGAGGACAACTGCTTCCTATGTTAAAGCTTGTTATGCTGGGGATCTTCGTTGTATTCCTCCTGATTACTGATTTCTGTTTGGATCTGGAAATATGTTCCTCTGTTCTGCAGGCGGGCTCCTAACTTCGACTTTTTCCTCAAAATTCTAACACCTCCATTATCCAGGCGGGCTCCTGACTTCAATAATTTCTTAAATTCTACCACCTCTATTCTCCAGGAGGGCTCCTGACTTCAACAACTGCTTAAATTTTCAGCCTCCATTCTCCAGGTGGGCTCCTGACCTCAACAACAACTTAAATGTAACACCTCCATTCTCCAGGTGGGCTCCTGACTTCAGCAACTTTCTTAAAATAATTCAGCCTCCATTCTCCAGGCGGGCTCCTGACTTCAACAACTTCTTAAAATAATTCAGCCTCCATTCTCCAGGCGGGCTCCTGACTTTAATAACTTCTAAAATTTATCACCTCCGTTCTCCAGGCGGGCTCCTGACTTCTTTAACTTAAAATATAACAACCTCCATTCTACAGGCGGGCTCCTGACTTCAACAACTTTTTAAATTTTAACACCTCCATTCTACAGGCGGGTTCCTGACTTCTTCAACTGCTTCCTTCAAAACTGGTGTTTTATCCCTCTGAAAATTGCTGGCGATAACACCGTTATTTTATTTCACCAATATGTCATGTTCCTTCCTCAATGACTATTTCCTTTAAAGCTGGTGCTTTCGCTTCCCTGAAACCTGCCGGGAATAACACTGCTGGGGAATTATCTTCCTCCCTTTAATAATGGTGGGGATGATACTAATTATCTTGTTTTTTCCAAGATTGTTTTTCTCTTAAAACTTGTTTATCCCTTCTCGTATACTGCTGGGGATTTTCCTTTCTTCAACACTTGTGTTATCCTCTCTCTTTCCCAAATGACTATCTGGTTTTAAGAAAATTTTCGTAATGAGAGAAAATTTTCTGCCCCAGTTTGATGATCTTCTCTATGACCCTGTCTTCCTGCGGTCAATAATATTTCTTTTCCCTGTTTCAAATCAAAGAAAAATTCATTAGTTTAAAATGGGGGCGACTGGTCGTGCCACTTCTGCTGAGGATGGTTTTTCCCTTTTCCTTTCCCTGCATTGCTATAAAACTTGCTGGGGAGAATATTGATTGCTGGGGCTGATATTCCCGCTGGGGATGGTTGTCATTTCTCTTCCTTCCCCACTCCGTGTCGTTCGACCATTGCGGAGCTTGGTCGAGAATCTGCCGGAGTTGTTCCTGTATCTTGCAAATCTGCTGAGGACCATCTTGGAATTCGATCCGTAATTTCCCTTGGAAATTTGGGCCTCTTAGGATCTAGACCCATTCATCATTTGGTCTTGGCGACAAACTACTTTTCGCTTTATCGCCTTATCTTTGGTTTGTCCTTTTCGCATTTCGCCTTGCACCATTTTGGCAATTGGTAGTAAACTCTGAAAATCCTTTTCACAAATAAACTACTGGGGAAATAAAATCTTTTAAACTAAAAAAAACGAAAGAGTGATAATGTTAAAGATAGAAAAAGAAGTCTTTCTGAACAAAAGCTGGGGAAAAAGAAAAGAACAGAACTTATCTGAATGATATAACCAATCCCAACGATCATGTCGTGCATTCCGGATTGATCAACCTAGTCTGTTTGTATCAATAAATCTTTCGGATGGCCTCATCTTGCTGGGGATAAATAAATACTCAACTTTTGACAAAGGTGGACCTTCTCCGCCAATCTCGCCTTGTCGCCTCATAGTGCCCTTCGAGGGGTTTTCACTAATAAGACTCTCTCATTTCTCTCAACTCCCGTCGCCTCATGGTGCCTGTGAAGGTTTCCACCAACAAGACTCTCTCATTTTATTTTTTAGTTGGGGATTGGAGCGTTTGTCGATTTGACGCTCTTTGTTGGGGATTCTTTCGGCTATCAATTCTTTTCCCGTTTATGATCCTCTTCTCTGCTCTGCGGGATTAGAGTGTTGTTTCCGACTTCCACGTGCATGAACTTGGTACTTCTCGGATACTGATCGGGAGGTCTTTTTTTTTGGACATCAATAGGGACTTTTGTGTGGAGTTAAAAGAAAAGGCTATAAAAAAAGCTCAAAATAATTTTGACGGGTAAAATATTACAACTCTTGGAATCCAACTTTCTTTCCCAAAATTATAAACACAGCTTTTGCCCCAGTTTTCTTGCTTGGGGATTCTTATTTTTTGTTACACTATGACCGAGCCGTGAGGCGCCTACGTATCCTTCTTTGAGGAATCAGGTCAAACGTAGTTCCCACTTTCTTTGTTTTTCTTGTGATTTTCTTTTGTCTTTGCTATTGTTTTTCTCCTTTTTTATCTTTTATTTTAATTACTGACTCCAAAAGAGGGATATGAAAGAATAAATAAGGCTCAAAAGGATAAGCAAAGGTTAAGGTGTTTGGATAGAAGAAAGAATTGCCTCCGTTATTTCATTCTCCGATAAATGCCAACCACAAACAAATGACAATTACAATCAAAAGAGATCATACATAATATCTTTTAACTGCGTCGGAATTGATAGCCATGTTGACGCATTTCCCTTCGATATTTGTTAAACATAAAGCGCCATTGGACAACACTCTAGTTACAATGAATGTTCCTTGCCAATTCGGGGCGAACTTGCCCTTTGCTTCTGCTTGGTGTGGCAGGATTCGTTTCAACACTTATTGCCCCACTTCAAATTTTCTGGGGCGCACCCTCTTGTTGTAGACTCTTGCCATTCTCCTTTGATATAACTGGCCATGACACACATCTGCCAATCTCTTTTCATCAATCAAGCTCAACTATTCCAAACGGGTGTTGACCCACTCATCATCATCAATCTCAGCCTCGGCGACAATCCGAAGGGATGGAATTTCCACTTCCGCCGGTATTACTGCTTCAGTTCCATATACCAACAAATAAGGGGTTGCACCTACTGAAGTCCGGACGGTAGTGCGATAACCCAACAATGCAAATGGTAATTTTTCATGCCATTGCCTGGATCCTTCTACCATCTTCCTCAGTATCTTCTTGATGTTCTTGTTGGCCGTTTCAACAGCTCCATTTGCCTTGGGATGATAAGGTGTGGAATTACGGTGTGTAATCTTAACTGTTCACATACTTCTCTCATCAAATTGCTGTTAAGATTAGCACCATTGTCCGTGATTATCACTTTCGGGATCCCAAATCTACAGATGATATGGGAATGGACAAAATCCACTACTGACTTCTTGGTTACTGACTTGAAAGTTTTGGCTTCAACCCACTTAGTAAAATAGTCGATGGCCACCAGAATGAACCTGTGACCGTTCGAAGCTGCCGGCTCAATAGGCCCAATGACATCCATGCCCCATGCCACAAATGGCCATGGTGCTGACATTGTGTGCAATTCCGTTGGTGGAGAATGAATCAGATCTCCGTGTATCTGACACTGATGGCATTTTCGTACGAAACTGATACAATCATGCTCCATAGTGAGCCAATAATATCCCGCTCGCAGAATCTTCTTTGCCAACACATATCCGCTCATATGGGGCCCACAGACTCCAGCATGTACCTCTGTCATCACTATCGTGGCTTGACCTGCATCAATACATCTCAGCAATCCCAGATCTGGGGTTCTTTTGTACAACATTCCTCCACTGAGGAAGAAACCATTTGACAATCGCCGAATGGCTCTTTTTTGATCTCCGGTGGCCTGCTCCGGGTATATCCCCATCCTGAGGTACTCTTTGACGTCATAAAACCATGGCTCGCCATCCACTTCTTCCTCTATCATGTTGCAATAGGCATGCTGATCACGAACCTGGATGTGCAACGGGTCAACATGAATTTTGTCTGGGTGATGCAACATTGATGCTAAAGTGGCCAATGCATCGGCAACCTCATTGTGAACTCTTGGGATGTGTCTGAACTCCACTGATCGAAATCGCTTGCTCAAATCGTGCAAACATTGTCGATATGGTATGAGCTTCAAATCCCGTATTTCCCATTCACCCTGAATTTGATGCACCAGGAGGTACGAGTCCCCTAAGACCAAAACGTCCTGGACATCCATGTCTGCCGCTAATCGCAAACCCAAAATGCATGCCTCATACTCAGCCATGTTGTTAGTACAATAGAAGCGTAGTTGAGCTGTAACAGGATAATGATGTCCTGTTTCAGAAATAAGCACTGCTCCTATTCCAACTCTCTTCGCATTCGCGGCTCCATCAAAGAAAAGATTCCAACCTGGTTCCTTAGATAAGTTCAACTCATCTATATTCATTACTTCCTCGTCAGGAAAATACGTCCTCAACGGCTCGTATTTTTCATCAACAGGATTCTCAGCCAAGTGATCTGCCAACGCTTGGGCCTTCATGGTTGTCCTCGTCACATAGACGATGTCAAACTCCGTGAGTAATATTTGCCATTTTGCTAACCTTCCTGTGGGCATAAGCTTCTGGAAAATATACTTTAACGGATCCAACAGGGAAATGAGATAAGTAGTATATGAGGATAAATAATGTTTCAACTTCTGGGTCACCCAGGTTAGGGCGCAGCATGTCTTCTCGAGTTGAGTGTACTTAACCTCATATACTATAAACTTCTTGCTGAGATAATAGATGGCTTTCTCTTTTCTTCCTATAATGCCGTGTTACACCAACACGCAACCAAAAGAATTCTCCAAGACCGTTAGATAAAGAATTAATGGTCTTCCCGGCTCAGGGGGAACCAATACAGGTGGATTTGATAAATATTCTTTGATCTGGTCGAATGCCTCCTGGCATTCCGTCGTCCATCCTATTGCAGCATCCTTCTTCAACAGTCGAAAAATGTGTTCACAGGTTGCTGTGAGTTGAGCAATAAATCTGCTGATATAATTCAACCTTCCCAACAGACTCATTACTTCTGTCTTATTCTTCGGCGGTGGCAACTCTTGGATAGATTTGATCTTTGATGGATCCAGTTCAATACCTCGCCGACTGACGATGAATCCCAAAAGCTTCCCAGATGGAACACCAAATGCACATTTAGCCGGGTTGAGCTTAATATCATACCTTCGAAGTCTTTGAAAGAACTTCCTTAGGTCTGCTACGTGGTCTTCCTGATGCTTGGACTTTATGATTACATCGTCTACGTACACTTCGATTTCTTTGTGGATCATGTCATGAAACACAGTGGTCATTGCTCTCATGTACGTTGCCCCAGCATTCTTCAAACCAAATGGCATTACCCGGTAGCAATAAGTTCCCCACGGCGTAATGAAGGCTGTCTTTTTCGCATCTTCTTCATCCATCAGAATCTGATGATACCCAGCATAGCAATCCACAAAAGATCCGATCTCACGTCTGGCACAATTGTCGATCAAGATATGGATGTTGGGTAAAGGAAAGTTGTCTTTAGGGCTTGCCCTATTCAGATTGCGGTAATTGACACACACCCTGATCTTTCCATCTTTCTTTGGTACCGGCACCACATTAGCCAACCAATCAGGATATCGAGTGACACGAATAACCTTTGCTTGCAGCTGCTTGGTTACTTCTTCTTTAATCTTCACACTCATATCCATTTTGAACTTCCTCAATTTTTGCTTGACGGGAGGGCATGCCGGGTCAGTGGTCAATTTATGAACCACTAAATCTGTGCTTAACCGCGGCATGTCATCATATGACCATGCAAAAACGTCTTTGAACTCAATAAGTGTTTTGATCAGTTCCTCCCTGATATTTGGTGCGATGTGGATGCTTATTTTAGTTTCTCTGATATCGCCGACATCCCCTAAATTGATGGCTTCTGTATCATTTAAGTTGGGTTTGTATTTTCCTTCAAACTGGCTCAACTCCCTATTTATCTCCTCGAATGCTTCATCCTCGTCGTATTCTGATTCATTATCATAATCGACCTCTTGCATGGTTAATTTGGAATCAGATTGATCTTTTAGACTAGGTTGAAGATCCGTTGTGCATGCCATATCATTAGAACCAGTATGAAAAGAACTGTTCAGAAAAAGAAACGAAAGAAACAAAATTAAAATAATAAAAAATAATAAAGAAGAAACTTTTCATTTTATTGAATCAAGGTTTCACACTGTATTTGATATAATAAAAGGAAATCTGGATTACAACCCTGGAATAATCCAGAAAACAGAAAAGGAAAATCAGAATCAACTACCAAGACTCCCTCCAAATAGGAAGAGGAGTAGCTGTCCAATTGTTGACCTTGACTTTGGGACCCACAAACTGTATGTCTGCCTTACTAGAGCCCTCTCCAGCTTCTATCATGTTGACGTCGGCAAACACTCTTCTGAAGCTTTCATTCAAATCTCCGTTCGACCCCATCAGAGGTCCAAGAACTTCCGGGACTGGCAGCTTTCTGCATCCTGCTTTGACAAATGATCTCGACAGGCGTGGGACTGGTTTAGGAAGGACCCAAACTCTTTTCTTCAACTTGCGGGCTCGCTTCACATCCGCTGCGGTAGGCTTGAATCCTAACCCAAAAGTTTCCAGGTTCTTGGGCAAAGAAACTGGCTGTATCATTCCCTGCAAATCAACCCCCAGGCCTTTCCCTGGTACAAACCCATTATTCAACATTTCTGCTGCTATCATGAAGGCTGCAACTGTGATTCTGGGAAGTGGGAGGCCCTCGCCCTCAAGAATTTTGTCTACCGAGACTGCATCAAAAACTTGATAAACCCACGGGCCCTTATCATCGTCGGTTTCTATGAAGGGCACAATAGCATCACTGATGGCATGTGTGCCATCATCCCCGTGTATCACAATTTCTTGTCTATCCCATTCAAATTTGACCACTTGATGCAGTGTAGAAGGTACTGCCTTAGCTGCATGGATCCATGGTCGCCCCAACAAAAGATTGTACGACACTGCCACATCTATTACTTAAAATTCCATGGTGAACTCGACTGGGCCAATGGTTAGTTACAGTACGATATCACCTACTGTGTTAATGCCGCCCCTATCAAAACCTCAGACACAGACACTGTTCTGGTGGATCCTGTCATCAGCAACCTTTAGCTTGTTGAGAGTGGCCAGAGGACAGATATTAGCACTTGACCCGTTATCAATTAATGCTCGAGTGACCACCGATTCTTCGCATTTTACCGTCAGATAGAGTGCTTTGTTGTGCTCAGTACCTTCTACCGGTAACTTATCATCAGAGAATGTCACTCGGTTTACTTCAAAGATCTTGTGTGCTACCTTCTCCAAATGGTTCACTGAGAGTTTGTCCGGGATATAGGCCTCGTTCAGAATCTTCATTAAGGCCTGACAGTGATCGCTTGAATGGATTAACAATGATAGCAATGAAATCTGGGTTGGGGTCTTTCTCAATTGCTCTATAATTGAGTAATCCTGCGCCTTCATCTTCTTCAAAAATTCCTCTGCCTCTTCCTCTGTTACAGGTTTCTTTATTGTTTCAGGATTAACCCTTCTCAACTCTGTGGGAGCAAAACACCTTCCCGATCGAGTTAACCCTTGTGCCTCGCATATGTCTTCTACAACCTCCTTCCCCTTATGCGTTACCGTCACTTGACTGTAGCTCCACGGCACAGCCTTTTCACTTGTTATTGGCAACTGTATGACCGGCTTGATAACAACTGGTCCCACATGGACCCCTTTTACTACCAACCTTGGTTTGTTTGCTACTCCCTACAACACTGCTTTGACTGACTCCGGCCTTTTCGCAGTAATAGATGGCCCTTTCCCTGCTATCACAAAGGGCTTGTCATATACTTTTCCCGACTGTACCACCGCCTTTCCACTGGTTGACTCTTCATTAGTACTGGCGCAAATCATTATTACCGTTTGTGAGGGTGTTTTTGGTTTCCCTCCCTCGTGCACTAATTCGATCATGTGGGCTTCATGGTGCACCGGTAATGGATTTTCATTGATGTTGAGGGGCCCTGGTGCCTGAACCTCGATCCTATTTGTGTCAATAAGATCTTGTATAGCAGTCTTTAGCTTCTAACATTTCTCAGTATCGTGCCCGGGAGCACCCGAACAATATTCACAGCTCACTGAATGGTCCAGATTTTTGGGAAGGGGATTTGGCAATTTGGTTTCAACAGGACTTAGTAGGCCTATCTGCTTCAACTTGTGAAACATAGTAGTATAGTTTTCTCCCAACAGAGTGAATGTTCTTGGCTTCTGTATCCTTTCGTTTCGAAAAGCCTGATTCCCGCAGAAGCCTGGCCCTGAAGGATTCCTGTAGGCCCTCGGTGGTGGATATGTGCTTTGTGGAGGTGGATATGTATGTTGGGGAGCCGGTACACACCATTGCGGACGAACCAGAGGCTGGGTATAAGTTTGGGCGTGATGTATGGAAAAATGTTGTTCTTGTGGTGGGTAGTAGGGTTGTGGAGGGTTGTATGGATTGTGTGGGTAGTTTAGATGATGGGGTTTGGGTTGGTAATGAGGGGAAGGGCCTTTAGATCTGGACCAATTTCCCGCCTCTACTGTTGTGACCTCCTCTCTCCTTTTCTTTCCCAGCGCACCTCCCGTGCCGCTCTGAATGGCCTGAGTTGTTGCCTTAATCGCCGAGTAACTCAAGATCTTATTGGACTTAAGTCCCTCTTCTATCATGCTTCCCATTTTCACCACTTCATTGAAGGATTTTCCAACTGACGTCACCAAGTGACCGAAGTAAGTCGGCTCTAGAGTTTGTAGAAAGTAATCTACCATTTCTCCTTCTCTCATTGGAGGATCAACTCTGGCTGCCTGCTCTCTCCATCGGAACCCAAATTCCCTGAAGCTCTCTCCGGGTTTCTTCTCAAACTTTAGCAATGTGAGACGGTCTGGGACTATCTCAAGGTTGTATTGGAAGTGTCCTGCGAAAGCCTGTGCCAAGTCATCCCAAGTGTACCACCTGCTCGGATCTTGTCTTGTATACCACTACAGTGCCGACCCGCTCAAACTCTGGCCAAAGTAAGCTATCAGCAGCTCATCTTTCCCCCCTGCTCCCCTCATTTTGCTACAAAAACCCCGTAGATGTGCCATAGGATCGCCATGCCCTTCGTATAAATCGAACTTGGGAATTTTGAACCCTGCTGGTAATTGAACGTCAGGAAAAAGGCATAGATCCTTGTAGGCCACGCTGACCTGGTTGCCTAACCCGTGTATGTTCCTGAAGGACTGCTCCAGGCTTTTAAATTTTTGCATCACCTCGTCCTGCTCTGGGCTCTTAGCCGGTTTTTCAATCTCCGCCGGGACCTCAAAATGGGGATTATAGGTATGTGGCTCGGGTGCTTTGAATGTGAGTTCAGGGGGTAATATTGTGTGTCGTGAGCCTGAAATAGTGGCTCACTGGATGATCTATGCAATGGGGATGGGGGAGGTGCCACAAAGACGGGAACATTTAGTGGAGGAGGGTTTTGACTGGGTGGTGGAGCTTGGGGATCATAAGCCTCTCTTCCCTGATAGTAGTGATGGCTTGGGAAACTCGTTGAAGGACCGGGAGAGGGATATTCTGACGTGTGTCCTGGTTGGAGAGTAGGAGTAATAGGTAGTTCCTGCCCCTTTTGGGCTCTAGCCAAGGCTATCTGCATTTCATTCATTTCCAGCCTCATTTTTTCCATTTTTTCCATCGCCTCCTTCAGCATCTGATGTGCCGTCTTTTCCGACTCAACACTGTTGTCTGATCCAGTCATGCTTTCTGGTATAGGACCTTTCGATCTTGTTTGATAATGGTACGGTGCCAGTACGCTCTAACAACTAACTGGTATTGATTTGGAAAAACAACAAACTTGTTAGTGTTAGAGTCTTAACAGATATTGTAATTGCACGTTGGGGGGATGCAATGCTCTTAGGCAGTTAATCATTTCTAACATGCTTTTGCTCTAACCGCATGCATTAGGGCTCCAACCCTGAACTGAGCATTTTTACCTTATGGCAATATTAGGGATCCAATCCCGAAGTTGCATTTTATGGTCCAATCCCTTCATCAGCTTTGTAAACTTCCCGGCAACTAACTCACGAAATTTTCCTAGTAGAACTGGGGCAGAAAATTTCGTTCGTTTGTTTTTTCCCGCAGGTCTGACCTCTAGACACATGGATGGAGACGACCCACAAGATGAGTCTCAACTCAGAATAAAAGAAGAAAAAGACAAAAAGAAGATGTGCCGAGATATTCGGAAAGGCGAAGGGCGGATCGTTCAAAGGTTTGATCAAGGTCCCGAATTCTACCAACCCCGTCTTACTCAGTGTCGCAGAAATAAATAGGCAACTACAACTTGCAAGCATCAAGATTCAGATTGGAGTCTACAAGCAGAATCGGCTAAGACCCAAGATCAAGTCGCCAAAGGATCATAGATAGGAATCTTGTAACTAGCGGTTGACATGCATACGTAGTTAGTACAGTTTCAATTTTTCTTTGTTTGTAATAAGGGAGTCGGTAAGCAGCAACAGCAGTAACGACGAGAATTGCAGTCCCATGGTAGTCCCAGCTACCAAAGCTTCCCGAACTACATTGACCTGATTCCTGTTTAGCCCAGGATATGTAGGAAATCTTTGAAGCAAAGATTCGGTCAGATCTTTCAAAACATGCTTCACACGGAGTAGTCCAATAGGCAAAAATCGCTCATATCCGCTCACTTTATCTTTGCACGAAAACTCTTCGTGTTTCCGAACAAAGAGGGGCAGCTGTGAGCGCGTGATTTTTGTTTTACGCGACAATCACTCCAAAAGAAACAAAAATAATAGCAATCGGTCTTGCTGTACAATTTTTGGATTTTTACGTGGTATGTTGTTAATTATTTATGATTTTTGCCCATTTTATTTTTTATTAAAACAAAATACAAAAAACAATGTGTCGTGTGTAGGAAAATCGTAAAAAATATGCGTCTTTTATTCTATTTTTTGTTGTCATTAAGTGATTTTATTTTAATTAAATGTCAATATGAGTGATAATTGTTGTTTTGAGTATTAATTAATATTGGTATGATTTTATTAGGAATTTTATTAAGTTGTAAGAAGGAAAACATTGGATTTGGGCCATAATTTCAAATGAAATCAGGCCCAAACTCATACAAATGACCCAGTCCAACCAGGCTTTCTGCGAGATGCCCCAAACGACGTCGTATAGGCATCATCCTTTTGAGCCATTGATTGATTCAGGGGAACGGTCCAGATCAGACCAATTCTTTACCCAAACGACGCCGTATAAGGCCGTCTAATCTCAGCCGTTCAAGCCGGGCTGATCTAACAGCCCTCGTTCCATATCCTTTACCCGTTATCAAACCCGACCCAATGAAACCCAGCCTAATCCACCCCAGTATGAAAGCAAACGACATCGTTTCACTTAAACCTCCAGATCCAGGCCGTTGATCTCGATTGATCTAACGGCTGAGATCAGGCCATCCACCCCATATATTATCTTTCCACCCGTACCCCACCACCTATCCAAATACCCCTCCTTCGTCCTTATCCCTTCCAACAGACCCAACCCCGGAACCCTAGAGCCGCCCCCCTTTCCCCTCACCAAAAACCCGGCGACATGGACGCCGGTGACCCCCACCTTAACACCCTAGGACCACCTTGACACCCTGAACATAGATCTGCAAACCATTGATCTCGAACCTTCCCCCATCGTCTCGAATCTTCATTTGAAGATTCAAGCAGAACCTCGACTTACACAGATGTACCCCAGCTTCACACTAGACAGTCCCCGGACCTCCCTCATGACCAAACCATGCTTGGTTTGGTCCGAATCTAACCATGGAAACCCAAATCCCAAATCTACCATCTATGAACCCCAGAAACCCCAAGCTTGGTCTGTGTCCGTTTGAGCTAAAGTGATTAGGGTCTAATGGACCTTAATCGAAGTGTTCTCAGCTGAGAACACTTCGATTAAAGTCCGTTCAACCCTAAGAAGGGTCTGTTCAAACACGAGCTGATTTTTCTGATTTTTTCTTTCAAAGATTTTAAGGTAAGTTTGTTTTCTTTTCTTTATTTCAGTTCGTGTGTTTGTTAAAGGTCTGTTTGTATGGCCAAACGTCTTGTTTAATTTGTGTTTTGAATTTTACCAACTGTTTTTGCACACTTTGGCTGGACCTCTGTATTTGGTCAAATGTTTCCTCATTCACCGATAATGTATGTGTATGTAAACTTCATAATCGACTGAATTGAAATTGTTTGAGTAATCAATCCCCAAGTTAATCTTTATTTTGACAGTGCAATCTGAACCCTTGGTGCAATACTGTTTGATTCTAATCCATGGCTTTGATTGTATATGTTGTAATTAGTATAGTCGATTCGATACGTGTCGTCAAATAGTTTAGCTGTTTGAATGATAACAATTCGATCTGTTTCACTGCTGAAGTCCTACTTAAATCAAATTAGGAATTGAGTATAACTACTAATAGTTGTTGTATTTGAATCAGAAATTTAAGGGTCTGGTCTGTAACTGCAGTCTGAATTGGAGGGCATGTGCACTTGTGCACAACATGTGCATAAAGGCCTTTGTTAAGATTAAAATAGTTTGACAGCATATGCTGTCAGATTATATTCTGCTGCCCATATCCTGCTTAAGTTTAGAAATAATAAACCTCACTTAAAAGGTAAGTCTGCCAGGGGAATATCATGGGAGTTTGTTTATATTTAAATAGTAAGTGGAAACTGAAAGAGGACAGACCACATGGGAGGGGTTTCTGGTTGTTTAACAAGCTGTGAATAGCTTGAATTTAGGATATAAAAGGGAGAAGAACTTCCATTAGGACGGGCACTGGATTTTTGAGCAACTCAGATAGATTTCGAGATTGGAAATTGGCACTGGATTTTGAAAAGAAAAGAGATAGTGAGAGGGATATCACAGAGAGGCATATACAGACACATAAACAAGAGAGAAAAACATACAAATATCAGAAACTGTTTCTTCCTACTGTTGTTTGGGTTTCATTTGTTCAACCTGTTCAATCAATCCTGATTTCTTCCAAGTCTCGACTAAGTCTATTGTTTGGGTAGCATTGTTTGTTCTCCTGGACTTGGTTTTGTCTTGAAGCATTGTGTCTACTGCACTGGGTGTTGCTGTTTGTGTTGTTACTACTTGTTCTATCGGCTATAGTTGCACTTTGTTCTGGGATTTGTCCCTTTGTTGTCTGCTGTTACTGTTGCTGCATTTGTTGCCATTGTTACTCTGCTGACTTCCCTTCTTCTTCAACTGTAAACACTTCTAGGTACACAACTTCTGAAACCATGTGTTGTTGAAAGCTTGAAGTTTTGAAGCAGAAATAAAGAAACGAATGTTGTTTACTTCACGATGCTTATGTTCAAAATATAGCCATAGTTTAAATGATAAGTTGGCCTGCATTTGTTTAACTTCAAACTGCAATTGCTCTGTATGAATTAACATACATTCTGATTTGAGATGAACTATTAGATAGCATTTGTTTGTTAGATCAGACGTGTTTTAATGCATATAACCATTGGGTTTTGTTTTAGTTATGACATTATAACATAGAATCATGGCAAGCTTCTGTATGTGTTTGGTCTAGACCTCTGAACTGTCAAATCTGTTGTATTTGATTCCATTTGACTTCAGGATGAATGTACCCCAAACAATTCTCATGTGGTTACGTTAACAGTTCGGCCATGTACGCCAACTCCCTTGTTAGATTACTTGTTCCGATATAGGCTCGATATGGGTTTCGATATAGATTCACTATTTCGAAATAATGAGACGACTTTTTGAGGAAAACTAATAGGCATTTTTGAGTTTAATTAGTAGTAGTTTTCCTAATAAAACAGTCGATTCCATTAATCAAAGCCCAAATAAGCTAGTTTTAAAATTCAAATTTGAAGGTCGTTTAATGTAAGTTTAGTATATGTTATTAGTTTGTTTGCCATCTCCCTTAGCCAATTAACAAGCGTATTCACTCGTTGAAGACAAGTCATGAGGTAACTCTCATAAACAACCAATCACGTAATAAAACAAAAAATTCGGATTCGGCAAACATATTAAAGATTTAGTATGTAGTTGTTTAAACAAGTAAATTTGGTATCCTCTTCCCTTTATTTTTTAGAGACAAACGTAATAGAAAAATATAGTCACTATAGGTTTATCCTTTAAATAAAATTGAGACGAGCCTCGACAAACAAAAATGAACAAGCTGCGGGGCCCTCTAAATGTATATACTAAAATACTTAGAATTCGGGACAGGCCGTTTAGCGAATTTTACGGCCTTCCCAAAATAACGGTACGTTAGTTTCTCTAGGTGCGACTTAATTAAATTACATTCTTAAATTCGGGTGCACATTGATGTGGCCCAAATCCAAATCTCAACAGAGTCTAAATGTGTCGACGACCACGGGTGCATTGATTGTGACGTGGTTCGAGATGCATTTTCACGACGTTGCAATCCTATAAAAAATAAAAATGACAATAATAAAAGCGGTTTAAACTTAATAAAAGCACATAAGTCACAACATATATTTAAATCAGATATTTAGCCATTATAACAATTTAAGCGACCGTGCTAGAACCACGGGATTCGAGGGTGCCTAACACCTTCCCTCGGGTCAAAAGAATTCCTTACTTAGAATTTCTGGTTCGCAGACTTCATTTGGAAAAGTCGAAAAATTTCCTCGATTTTGGGATTCAAGATAAACCGGTGACTTGGGACACCAAAAGCCAAACCGTTCCCAAGTGGCGACTCTGAATTAAATAAATAATCCCATTTCAAATATAGTCACTTAAATTGGAAAAACTCCCTCGCGCAGTTACCCTTCGGGGCGGGGCGCGAAAAAGGAGGTGTGACAGCTCTGGCGACTCTGCTGGGGAAATTATACCCAGAACCTCCGGTTCAGGGTTCAAGAATTCGAGCTTAGAATAATTGTTATATTTGGCTTTATTATCTGATATTTATTACATGTTTTGACATAACGTGCTGCAATGTTTGTTTTTTACTGCTTTGATATTATCTGAACTGTATATAAACTGTGCCGAACCCTTCTCTCTTCACCTCCGGGGAGAAGCTCGCTGGTCGAGGCTCCCTATTCTGTTAGTGTCGATACCTGAAATAAGAAAGAGGACGGATAAGTTACAAAGCCGGACGGCCTTTTGGTTCCCGGTAAGTTGCCCCTCCTCGACTCGAGTTGTCCGCTCGGGTACACAGTCTAGAACATCTACCCAGGTTATAAACATAGTATAACGAAACCTCATGCCGGATCCCTAGTAGGAACGTTTATCTGCATCATGTTGCATTTGACATAGGGGACTCAACACAAGGGTTGGGTCCGTCTAGGACAGGCAACCTGGAATGAAAACACCATCCCGCTGCATCCCATTTGTTTTGCGCATCTATTTGCTTCAGATCCGCATGTCGACCGGTTTCCGAAAAATTTTCAAAAAAAAAAGAGAATAGCGGGGTAGGGAGATAATTACTTATTATTTTGAAAAAAAAAACCAATGTCCAAGTAATGTCAAAACCTCACCGGAATTTTCTTTTAAAAAATATATATATATATATATAAAAATGAAAAAACAAAGCTTGTCTTTCAGTTTGACTATTCCTTTTAATCACTTTCAAAATCCAAAATACATATAAATAAAACAAAAATCAAAAAAAAAAAATTTGTTTCATTTGTAGTACCTCTTTAAAAGATTTTCGAAACTTCAAAAAAATGAAAAAAAAGGAAGTTTAAAATGTATAAGTATTTCCTTGGTCTCTTTTCAAAAATAAATACTATAATAAAAAAATATATATAACAAAATTCCAAAAAAAAAGAGTTATTCTTCTTTTCTTTAAAGGATTTTATTTTTGTTTCCCCTATTTTGATCCGACCGAACTACGCTGGTTTGATTCTCACACGGTGTGAGATACGTATGCAACTCTCATCGGGTCCAACCTCCCGTTTTGCAAAAAAAAAAATCTTTAAAAAAAAAGATCTAGATAATTTTAATTTTTGAGTCTAATAAAAGTTTTTTTTAATCACCCTAAATAAATGTGCAGGATGAGCACGATACAAAACGAACCTTTTTCAATGATGACCAAGATCCCTTTTGAGTTGCGATTATGGTGGAACGACTTAGGCAAGGAGGGGCAAGGCAAAGTGAGGAAATATCTGAAAAATCTCCCGGATTTACTAGACATTCAGCCTCGGGGCGATATTATCAGATCATTGGTCACTTACTGGGATTCGGCGCACAATGTATTTCATTTCTCAGACTTCGAGCTCACCCCGACTTTGGAAGAAATAGCGGGATACATTGGGGGTGATGAAGCTCCGTTAAGGTTCAAATACTTGATTGCACCTAGGGCCGTCACGGTACACCGGTTTCTGGATTTTCTGAAAATACCCCGAACATTTCACCATCCAGATCTTGCCAAAGGTTTCTGCAGTCTCCACCTCATGTATGCTAGATACGGTCACGAGGGCGGGTTCAATAAGCTGGATTTCAAACTGTGTAGTAAAGGCAACCGACAAAAGTGGGACGAACACAGGCTGTTAGCTTTTATGACGGCCTTCTTGGGTCTTATAGTGTTCCCAAGGAAGGACGGAAACATCGATCTAAAAATAACTGGGGTCGTCAGTACTTTGCTTACCCAAGATAAAAGTACTCTGGCGCCTATGATTATGGCTGACATTTTCCGGGCTCTCACTGCTTGTCGAGCCAGGGGCGACTTTTTCGAAGGATGTAACCTACTGTTGCAAATATGGATGACCGATCATTTATGCCACCGCTCCCCGCTCTTGGGTTACGGTTCGCCCGAAAAAACTTGTATTGGAGAATTCTACACTAGAATCAAAGGTTTCAATCTACCTGAGAGCGTCACATCATGGACCTCATTTTTCCGAACTCTCACTGCTAGCCAAATCCAGTGGACGCTCGGATGGTCTCCTATTGAGGAAATCATATACATGCCGGCAACCAGGCCCCACTTTCTGTTGATGGGACTTAAAAGCATCCAACCCTACGCACCATATCGGGTTTTGAGGCAACTTGGGAGATATCAAGTGGTGCCGAAAGATGAAGATCTGAGTACCCAAGTGATTGAAATCAGTCCAGACGGTCGTTTCCCCGAAGAAGAAGTTCGCCAAATCTGGAGTGAGTGCCAACATCTGACAGCAAGAACTTGTGTGATGGATATAGCAAAAGGGGAAGTTGCCCCAGGGTATCACGCTTGGTTCAGAGGCGACCTGTCTTGCGAAAGACCAGCTAAGAGACCGCATCTCAAAGATTTTGTAGAATCGTCCCAAGGGCAATGGAACTGGTTAGCAAAAGAAAAGGGGTATCGGGCAGAGATCGGTGATTTGAAGCTACAAATTGACAGTCTGAAATTCAATAACAGCATACAAATCGCGGCGGATCGAAGCGAAAAGAATAAATTGGTCCAAGAGAATGAAGAACTTAAGGCCCAAATCCAAAAATTGAGATTGTCTCTTGATGAACAGCCCAGAAGTCGATCAGACCAGCAGTTGATTAAGGGTTTAAAAAGAGAAGTCGCGGAATGGCGAGATGGTTTAGAAGAATCGGGAAAGATTATGGCAAAGCACAAGGCACAGTGGGGAATAAGAGTAGAGAAGCATCGCCGATACTTGAACCAATTGAAACGCGACCACGAGAAAACTGTTGCCAAAATGAAGAGAGAGATGGCTATACTTGAGATCAAAGCAGCTAATCAGGCCAAGGATTTCCAAATTGAGAGCAGATACTGGTACGACTTGTTAGCCCAAATGAAGTTAGAAGTACGGCGACTGAAGAATCAGCATATACAGGATTCTCAGGTATTCAAGATGTGTAGCGATCAGATAAAACGCCTACTCATAGAGAAGAAGCAAACCAGAGATAGGATCAAGGCCATTGCCCATGCCATCACCAGACGATGTCTACGATGTGAGAACATGACCAGCGTTACCGTCCTCTCGGCAGTGATGAGTTATGTCAAGCAGACCATGCATGAGCTGGAGCATCTTGAGAAGGATCTCACACCTAGGACCGCGGTGAGGACGAATGATGCCCCGCGGGCACCAATTTTCAAAACCATAATGTACTCATAAGTCGAGTCTGTATCTTAGCATCTTCTGCCTGTTTTTCCCATCAGTTTGTTTTAGTCTATGTTGAGTCTAGGTTTATTTTCAAAGTTTGCTCTTTCTTTGCAAAATGTAGTTTGTAATAGACCGTTTCAACAATAAAAGGTGTGTTTCTTTTACGCTCATTTGTGTTTTTGAACTACGTAATGATCTGATTCACGTGGCATCGTGATACGTAGGCAATCCTCATCGGATCCGGTCGCGGTTTAACCAAAGAGAAAAATTGAAAAAAAAAGGGGAAAAATAATAAAAGCCTAAAAGAATGCCGGAATGACACATGCTTTCGTCCCAAACATGTAGGAATCCATTTAACTGTATAGGTGCATCATGCCCCAACGTGAGATTGCTTATCTGTTATTTGATTCGAATTAACCATTCGTATGTCATTGAGTTTCCTCCAGGTTTTGGAAAAGGTGGTTGGTTTGGTGAAAGTCTGGCCTCGCACCCGTATTTCACGAGATCGAAAGGGAGTGTTCAATTACCTATTGTTAAGACAGGAGGCAGTGCTCACACTTACTTCACAAGGTCAAAAGGAAGTGTAGAAATGTCTTCAGAGATTCCGTTGCCAACAATCCCTGTTTCCGAGGAAAGTTCTATCTCAGCCGTCCCCACGCCCGAATCCGCAACTGCGGAGGAAAATAGAATCTTGCAGCTTCGCATGCTCGAAATGCTTGATGACTGGAATAATGGAAAAGAGCCACCAAGCATCGTCCCTAGATTCCCTGAGTTATTCTCCAGGACAAGCGGGACTTCTAATGTCCCCATAAGTTATCCTGCTACCCCATTCGGATACCCAACCATTTCAGCCTTCTCTGCGGGATCGCCCTCTGAGTCTCATCCTCGAGTGTCAACGACGGATGTAAACACCAATATCTTTACTGCACCACCTTGCTCGATCACGGCACAACCTGCTGTATACAAGCCGACTTTTGACTCGTCCTCGTTTACATTCCAAGCCCCATCTTTCTCGATGGAACCAACTAGGTTCGCTACCAGCACTAATCCTCCACAGCCTCAGTGCGAGCTTGCACCTGGGCAGGATCAGAACCCCAGAATTGCGGAACAAAATGAGATGGCCAAAAGAATGAGAAGCCTTGAACAGAGTTTGAAGAATATGCAAGGTTTGAGCGGACAGAAAAGCGTCTCTTACGCCGACCTATGCATGTTCCCTCACGTACACCTACCAGTGGGTTTCAAGACCCCAAAGTTTGAGAAGTACGACGGGCACGGTGACCCCATTGCTCACCTAAAGAAATATTGCAACCAATTAAGGGGAGCCGGCGGAAAAGAGGAATTGCTAATGGCATATTTCGGGGAAAGTCTGGTAGGAATAGCCTCGGAATGGTACATGGACCAGGACATGTCCCGATGGCATGTCTGGGATGATCTCGCTAGAGATTTTGTGAGACAATTCCAGTATAACATCGACATCGCACCAGACCGAAATTCTCTGTCGAACTTGAAAAAGAAACCTTCAGAAAGCTTCAGAGAGTATGCTATTAAGTGGCGCGAGCAGGCGTCGAGGGTGAAGCCTCCCATGGATGAAGTGGAAATGGTCACTACCTTTCTCCAGGCTCAAGAGTCTGACTATTTCCAAAACATGATGTCAGCCATGGGAAAGCCGTTTGCAGAAGCAATTAAGATTGGAGAGATGGTGGAGAATGGTCTGAAAACAGGTAGGATTTTGAGTCAAGCAGCCATAAGGGCGACCTCCCAAGCCGTCCAAAGCGGGTCCGGAGGAATGGCAAGAGGGAAGAAAAAGGAAGAAACGGCCATGGCAGCCTCAGGAACAAGGGAATATCGTAATCCCCGACCCCGTTTTCCGGAAAGAACCCCACAACACTACTACCCCCACTCAAATCTGGCATATGCTCATCAACCCTATATGGTCATGAATGCCCAGCCTTATGTCCATCTGTCGCAACAAGCCAACCGAGGCCAAGCTCCACCTCCCAGAAATCAGCCTCCTTACCGCAACCACTATAACCCACAACCTCCGCAGAATAACTTCCGCCCTTAGGAGCCGCCTAGAAAGCGGACTTTCACGCCCATCGGTAAACCATACTCTACTTTGTTCCCGAAGCTAGTCCAGTTGGGCTTCCTGCAACCAGTCCCTCAAACAAGGCAAAACCCGACGTCACCTTCTTACAAAGCTGGAGTCAGATGCGCCTATCATTCAGGGGCCGAGGGGCACGATACAAATGACTGTTGGTCGTTGAAAAGAGTGGTCGAGAATTTGATAGAGCAAGGGAAAATAGTGCTAAGGGACGAGGAGGTCCCAAATGTGACTAACAATCCATTACCTGCTCATAATAACGGACCGCTGATCGGGATGATTTGCGAAGACAAAGAATTTGACCCTGCTTTGAAAGCTATAATCGCCATTGTCGACGCAGAGAAAAAGCCTGAAACAGCCCAGAAACCAGAAAAAAGGGAAAAGGCCAATACTGCAAAGCGTGAGCCTGAAAAGAAGGTGGAGAAAAAAGCGGTACCGGTAAAGGATGGAGTTCTTTACATTCCACGAGGTCGAGCAGAGAAGCCGCAGAACTTCGAGGTCAAAAAGGCAAAACCTATGTACGTACCAAAAGGGGCATATGTGGTCCGGGGGATGATTCAACCACCTCGGCTAAATGAGCCAGTGGTTATCGGACGCGTGCCACAAAAGCCGATGACAAACCCGTCCACAGTACCATGGAACTATCAGAGGACGTGGTAATATACAAAGGTAAAGAAGTCACAGGGGAACTTCCAGAAGGTACTCTCATTGGAAGGTATTCAAACACCCAAGAGCTGAACAACGCCACACGGAGACGCTTCCCACCAAAGAAGCCTATAAGCGTTGAAGAAGCAGAAGTTTTCTTCCAACAAATGAAAATGCCAGACTACGAAGTGGTAGACCAACTACGCCAATGCCCCGAGCAAATGTCCATGCTATCGTTATTGATGAGGTCGGCCGAGCACCAAAAGATCTTGCTCAAGACTTTGAATGAAGCATACGTACCAGTTGAAACCTCAGTTGAACAACTGGAACGGATGACGAAGAGGTTCTTCGCCATTAACCAGATCTCTTTCAACAAGAATGACTTACCTCCAGAGGGAGCAGCTCACAACAAAGCCCTGCATCTAACAGTTAAATGCGAAGACTACTATATCAAGAGGGTGATGTTGGACGGAGGTTCAGGTGTCGACATTTGCCCGCTCTCCACGCTACAAAGAATGGAAATTGGGACCGGAAGAATCCGACCCAATAATGTCTGCGTAAGGGCTTTCGACGGCATCAAGAGAGATACCATGGGGGAAATAGACCTGTTGTTGGTCATAGGACCAGTCGAGTTTGAAGTAACCTTCCAGGTGCTCGACATGGATACATCCTACAATTTTCTCCTCGGCAGACCTTGGATCCATACGGCAGGAGCTGTGCCTTCCACTCTTCACCAGATGGTGAAGTTTGAGTACGAAGACCGAGAGATCGTGGTCCATGGAGAAGACGAGCATGATATTTATCGGGACCCATCCATCCCATATCTTGAACCAAGAGAGGGGAGCGAACACACGGTCTATCAAGCTTTCGAGATTGTACTAGCAGAGCGGCATGAAGAGGGAATACCTTGCCCCCAGCCTTTCTTGTCTAACGCCTCGGTTATGGTGGCCAAAGAGATGATCCGACACGGATTTAGGCCAGGGAAAGGGCTTGGACGAACCCTGCAGGGAATAACAGAACCCGTCACCTTACCGACCACCAAGAAACCTTTTGGACTAGGTTTCAAACCCACTCCAGGAGATGAAGAGTGGGCAAAGAAAAGGAAAAATGAGGGTTGGAAGTTACCTCGACCATTGCCGGATTTATATGAAACTTTCATCAGGCCAAGGTACACCGAAGAAGAAGACGATGAGGTCTTCACGGCTGAGGAAATCGAGGAGATATGTGGGGCAATGAGAGAAATGCTCTACGAGACTCACATGGTTCAACCAGGTGAAGGCACAAGCACTACTGAGATATTGTACGTGGGGCCGAATGCCAAACTTCGAAACTGGGAGGCCACGCCATTCCCGACTAGACGGAAGTCCGGGTAGACCTGTCCTGCCACCTTTCCTGTGTCACAAGTTATCTCCAGGACATAACTTGAACGTTTTCTTCCTTTCAATTGTTGTTTTGAATTCCTAAGTTGTAAACAATGTTGTCTTCCAACTTCCCAAAGAAAATGAAAAAAAATCATCATTGCTTTCCCATTTTTTTTTTCTTTTGTTCTGATTTTTTGTTATTTTTCCTTTTATCTTTCCTTTCAGTTATAATAATGCGGCTTTAAATATGACATGCTTGCGGACTTCACGCCCAGATCACAACGAGCTATTTAACTGTGAATTAATGAACCCAGAACCAGAATATGAT
This sequence comes from Nicotiana sylvestris, assembly GCF_000393655.2. Lineage (NCBI taxonomy): Eukaryota > Viridiplantae > Streptophyta > Magnoliopsida > Solanales > Solanaceae > Nicotiana > Nicotiana sylvestris. The sequence goes on from NC_091060.1 coordinate 3,492,256, forward strand.
GAAGAAGAAGCTTTTAGGGAAATAAACCGAGAGTTGGAACATTTTGAGAATAAACCTAAGCCAAATCTGAATGACACCGAACCGGTTAATTTAGGAACTCCTGAAGAAATCCGGGAGACCAAAATAAGCATTCACACGGACAAGAAAACGCGAGATGCGATAATTCAACTTCTTTTTGAATTTAAAGACGTGTTTGCTTGGTCATACGATGACATGCCGGGATTAGGTGTTGATCTAGTGGTTCATAAATTGCCAATTCATCCTGATTGTCCTCCAGTTCAACAAAAGCAACGAAAGTTCAAAACTGAGGTCAGTGACAAGATTAAAGAGGAGATCACCAAACAACTGAAAATGGGAGTGATTCGGGTAGTCCAGTATACAACATGGTTGGCAAATGTGGTTCCAGTACCGAAAAAGGACGGGAAAACTCGGGTATGTGTAGATTACCGAGATTTGAATAGAGCAAGTCCCAAAGATAATTTCCCACTGCCCAACATCCACATCCTCGTTGATAATTGCGCCAAACACGAGATACAGTCTTTCGTAGATTGTTACGCTGGGTATCATCAGGTATTGATGGATGAAGAGGACGCCGAGAAAACTGCCTTCACCACGCCTTGGGGCACCTACTGTTATCGGGTCATGCCATTTGGTCTGAAGAATGCTGGGGCTACTTACATGAGGGCCATGACTGCCATTTTTCATGACATGATGCATCAGGAAATAGAGGTGTACGTGGACGACGTGATAGTCAAGTCCAGGACGCAGGATAATCACATCCAAGACTTGAGGAAGTTCTTCGAGAGACTAAGGAAGTATGACTTGAAGCTGAACCCAGCCAAATGTGCTTTCGGAGTTCCGTCGGGCAAACTTTTGGGCTTCATCGTAAGCAGGAGAGGTATCGAACTAGATCCAACTAAGATAAAATCTATCAGAGATCTACCTCCCCCGAGAACGAAGAAAGACGTGATGAGTTTGTTGGGCAGGTTGAACTACATCAATCGATTTATTGCCCAGCTGACAAGCACGGGTGAGCCCATATTCAAGCTGTTAAGGAAAGATGCGGCGATCAAATGGACAGCTGAGTGTCAAGAAGCCTTTGATAAAGTCAAAGAATTACCTTTCGAATCCCCCAGTTTTGGTCCCTCCAGAGCCAGGGAGACCGCTGTTCTTGTATCTGACAGTCTTGGAAAACTCTTTCGGTTGCGTCCTCGGGCAACATGACATAACCAGAAAGAAGGAGCAAGCAATCTACTACTTGAGCAAGAAATTTACTGGCTATGAGGCCAAGTACACTCTGCTGGAAAGAACATGTTGCGCTCTGACATGGGTTGCTCAAAAACTGAGACAATATCTTCAAACTCACACTACCTTCCTCATAAGCAGGTTGGATCCTTTGAAGTATATATTTCAGAAACCAATGCCTACTGGAAGACTGGCTAAGTGGCAAATCTTGCTTACTGAATTCAACATAGTCTATGTTACTCGCACGGCAATAAAAGCCCAGGCGCTAGCAGATCACTTGGCCGAAAATCCGGCCGATGAGGAATACCAGCCATTGAGTACCTACTTTCCAGATGAAGAAGTAAACACCGTAGAAGTGGTCTCGGAGGACGCTCATGTTTGGAAGTTGTTCTTTGATGGAGCTGTAAACGCCAAAGGTGTAGGGATTGGGGAAATTTTGATCTCGCCCTCCGGTCAGCATTATCTAGCCACAGCTAGACTGCGTTTCTTTTGCACAAACAACACAGCTGAGTATGAAGCCTGCATCATGGGCATGCATATGGCGATCGATCAGGATGTCGAAGACTTACTGATCATGGGAGATTCTGACCTGATTATCCGGCAAGCCCAAGGTGAATGGGAAACTCGGGATGTCAAGCTTATCCCTTACCGACAGCACGTGGAGGACCTCGGCAAGCGTTTTAAAACAATAGAGTTCAGGTATATCCCGAGGTGTCACAATGAACTAGCGGATACACTTGCTACTCTGGCTTCAATGCTACCCTACCCGGGCAACGCCCACGTCGATCCTTTGGAAATCCAAATCAGGGAAAGACACGGTTACTGCAACATAATCGAGGCAGGATCAGATACGCAGCTTTGGTACCATGACATCAGGAGGTTCTTGAAGACACAAGAATACCCTGAGCATGCTACTGGAGATCAAAAGAGAACCATTAGGCGGCATGCAAGTGGTTTGTTTCTGAGCGGTGAATTGTTGTACAAGAGGACCCCGGACCTCAACCTACTAAGATGTGTCGACGCCGAGGAGGCGAGAAAGATCATGCACGAAGTACACGCAGGTGTGTGCGGACCTCACATGAACGGGTATGTCTTAGCGAAGAAAATCCTTCGAGCAGGTTATTACTGGATGACCATGGAAAAGGACTGCTTTAGCTTCGTTCGGAAGTGTCATCAGTGTCAGGTGCACGGTGATTTGATTCATGCACCTCCCACGGAACTGCATCCCATGTCTGCACCTTGGTCATTTGTTGCATGGGGCATGGACGTCATTGGACCAATCGAGCCAAAGGCTTCAAATGGACACAGATTTATACTGGTTGCCATCGACTACTTCACAAAATGGGTAGAGGCTATCACTCTCAAGTCGGTCACTAAAAAAGTTGTAGTGGATTTTGTACACTCAAATCTTATCTGTCGTTTCGGTATTCCTGCGACTATCATTACAGATAACGCAGCAAACTTGAACAGTCACTTGATAGGAGATGTATGCGAGCAATTCAAAATAACGCATAGGAATTCTACTCCTTATCGGCCAAAGGCCAATGGCGCTGTAGAAGCGGCGAACAAAAAACATCAAGAAGATTTTGAGGAAAACGATCCAAAGTTCCCGACAGTGGCATGAGCAGTTACCATTTGCATTGTTGGGATATCGCACTACGGTACGCACGTCAGTAGGAGAAACTCCTTATCTTTTGGTTTATGGGACCGAGGCTGTGATACCAGCAGAAGTAGAAATCCCTTCGCTTCGAACCATTGTTGAAGCAGAAATCGAGGACAGCAAATGGGTTAAGACTCGATTGGAGCAGTTGACTTTGATTGATGAAAAACGAATGGCCGCGGTTTGTCACGGACAGTTGTACCAACGAAGAATGGCCCGCGCTTACAACAAGAAAGTCTGACCCAGGAATTTCGAAGTAGGTCAGCTGGTACTGAGGCGTATTCTGCCACATCACCAGGAAGCAAAAGGAAATTTGCTCCAAATTGGAAAGGCCCATACATCATCAGGAAAATATTGCCGAGATGAGCATTGTACCTAGGTGACATTGAAGGAAATGATCCCGAAACAGCAATAAATGCAAACGCGGTCAAAAGATACTATGTCTGAGTGACGTCCCAGCGGTCCTGACACATTTGAAATGCTGAAGGTTTTGTTCCCACTATCAACTCTCTCTACAGGCCTTTGAGCCGGTTACAAAAAAAAAAAAAAAAAAAAAGAAGAAAGAAAAAAAATAAACAAAAACAAACAAAACAAAACATTGATCGAGTCCTGAACTACGTTTGACTTGATTCCGAAAGGATACGTAGGCAGCCTCTCCCTGAGGTTCAGTCACACCACCAATAAAATCCCATTTACCCTGAAATTGAAACCGGGGCACGTCAAGCGGTTTAGAAGTTAGTATCATCTACCTCTCTTTACCAAGCACAAGCCTTCAGATCAATTACCAAAGATAGCGGGAAGCAAAGAATCGTCACGAATGGAGGCCGGCACACTCTAAATTAAGAGAGATAAAATGAGAGAGTCTCGTCGGTGAAAACCTTCGGGCACCGCGAGGCGACGGGAGTAGAGAAACCAAAATGAGAGAGCTTGTTTAGTAAAAACTCGCAAAGAGTGCTATCAAGCGATGACAGGAAGAGAAATGAGAGAGGTCAGCCAGCGAAAACCCGCAAAGGGCGCTGTTGGCCGAAAGAATGACTCCACCCAAGGAGGTCTCGGCAAAAGTTCCACCAGTTTGGGATGACAGATTCGTTTTGGTTCGGGGAAACGCAAGTTCATTGAAGGTCAGGCGTCCAGTCCAAAGAGCATGTCATGTCCATTTAAAGCCAGCATTGTCTTCCTCAGATAAGTCTTTCTCGTCCCGAAAGGGACACTCCTTTTCTGAAATTTGCTTTCTCCTTTCTTTGTTTTTCTTCGAATCCCTTTCATGTTTAACCCCAAGTTCCAGATATACCGGAAAGGATAGGTGGCAGGTTTGGTTTCACGGAATTCCGTTTCATGAAGGAAAACACCTCATTTCATTGGTACGTTTGTCCAAACCTGATGAATCATGATGTTTGACTGCGTTCAAAGTAAAGAGGAAAGAGAGAAATTTCCCCAGCAAGTCCGCCTCGTACAAATCCCAACAGGGTTTCCCTTTGTACAAATCTGCACAAAGAATCCACTGCGTAAATATTCCCCAAAGAGTCTGCCCCAACGAAATCCACACAGATTTTCTCTCTTGTACAGATCCCCACAAGGTCTTCCCTTTGTTAATAAAAAAAAGAGGATTTCCCCAGCAAATCCCCAGCGAGTCCCTTTGTAAAAATTCCCCAGCGAGCTTACCCCAACAAATCCTGGAAAGTCCATTTTGAAACAAATCCCCAGCATGTTCCCGTTGTAAAAAAATCCACACAAAGAATCCACTTCGTAAATATTCCCCCACAGAGCTTCCCTTTGTACAAATTCCCACAGAGTATCCCCAATAAAATCCCCGTTGAGAATCCCCAAGCAAAACGGGACACAAAAAGGGGAGCATTACAAGGCAAATCATCACGGAATTTGGAAATACAAGCCTGAGCAGTCCAAAAGGGTTTCGCCATTTGAATCCAATCAATGGCAGGATTTCTCAACAGAAATAAGGACGCAACAAAGCAACGGGAACAATCAAGGTCACCGAACCAACCGCCATTTCCGAACTAACAATTGTTCTTTGTTCGAGAAGTTGAAACAAGTGTAATCCAAGACAACCATGCAAAAAGCAGGTGTCACCCAACGAAGAAGGTACATGAGTACAAGAAACAGTTTGGCAATAAGGAATTCACTCGAAAGGTAAGTTTCCAAGAGATTCCCTTTTATCTTCTACTAAAACAAGAAAATTCAAAAAAAGAGGTCAGTTAGTATCCTCGAACTTTTTCCATTCAGTCAGCATTAGGGTTTTAAACCCTAAACTGAACTTTTCCATTTAGTCAGCATTAGGGTTTTAAACCCTAAACTGAACTTTTTCCATTTAGTCAGCATTAGGGTTTTAAACCCTAAACTGAACTTTTCCATTTAGTCAGCATTAGGGTTTTAAACCCTAAACTGAACTTTTTCCATTTAGTCAGCATTAGGGTTTTAAACCCTAAACTGAACTTTTTCCTTTAGTCAGCATTAGGGTTTTAAACCCTAAACTGAACTTTTTCCATTCAGTCAGCATTAGGGTTTTAAACCCTAAACTGAACTCTTTCCAGCCAGTCAGTATTAGGGTTTTAAACCCTAAACTGAACTTTCCCTTTAGTCAGCATTAGGGTTTTAAACCCTAAACTGAACTCTTTCCTTTACTCAGCATTAGGGTTTTAAACCCTAAACTGAACTTTTTCCATTTAGTCAGCATTAGGGTTTTAAACCCTAAACTGAACTTTTTCCGTTTAGTCAGCATTAGGGTTTTAAACCCTAAACTGAACTTTTTCCATTCAGTCAGCATTAGGGTTTTAAACCCTTAAACTGAACTCTTTCCAGCCAGTCAGTATTAGGGTTTTAAACCCTAAACTGGACTCTTTCCTTTAGTCAGCATTAGGGTTTTAAACCCTAAACTGAACGTTTTCCATTCAGTCAGCATTAGGGTTTTAAACCCTAAACTGAACTTTTCCCTTTAATCAGGATTAGGGTTTTAAACCCTAAACTGAACTCTTCCCTTTAGTCAGTGTTAGGGTTTTAAACCCTAAACTGAACTCTTTCCTTCAGTCAGTATTAGGGTTTTAAACCCTAAATTGAACTTTTTCCATTCAGTCAGCATTAGGGTTTTAAACCCTAAACTGAACTCTTTCCTTCAGTCAGTATTAGGGTTTTAAACCCTAAACTGAACTCTTTCCTTCAGTCAGTATTAGGGTTTTAAACCCTAAACTGAACTTTTTCCATTCAGTCAGCATTAGGGTTTTAAACCCTAAACTGAACTCTTTCCAGCCAGTAAGTATTAGGGTTTTAAACCCTAAACTGAACTTTCCCTTTAGTCAGCATTAGGGTTTTAAAACCTAAACTGAACTTTTTCCTTCAAACAGTATTAGGGTTTTAAACCCTAAACTGAACTCTTTCCTTCAGTCAGTATTAGGGTTTTAAAACCCTAAACTGAACTTTTTCCATTCAGTCAGCATTAGGGTTTTAAACCCTAAACTGAACTCTTTCCAGCCAGTCAGTATTAGGGTTTTAAACCATAAACTGAACTTTTTCCATTCAGTCAGTATTAGGGTTTTAAACCCTAAACTGAACTCTTTCCAGCCAGTCAGTATTAGGGTTTTAAACCCTAAACTGAACTTTCCCTTGAGTCAGCATTAGGGTTTTAAACCCTAAACTAAACTCTTTCCTTCAGTCAGCATTAGGGTTTTAAACCCTAAACTGAACTCTTTCCTTCAGTCAGCATTAGGGTTTTAAACCCTAAACTGAACTTTTTCCATTCAGTCAGCATTAGGGTTTTAAACCCTAAACTGAACTCTTTCCTTTAGTCAGCATTAGGGTTTTAAACCCTAAACTGAACTTTTTCCATTCAGTCAGCATTAGGGTTTTAAATCCTAAACTGAACTCTTTCCTTTAGTCAGCATTAGGGTTTTAAACCCTAAACTGAACTTTTTCCATTCAGTCAGCATTAGGGTTTTAAACCCTAAACTGAACTTTTTTCCATTCAGTCAGTATTAGGGTTTTAAACCCTAAACTGAACTTTTTCTTTAGCCAACATTTGGGTTTTAAACCCTGAACTGAACTTTTCTAGTTAGTTAGCATTAGGGTTTTAAACCCTAAACTGAACTTTTTCCAGTCAGTCAGTATTAGGTTTTTAAACCCTAAACTGAACTTTTCCATTCAGTCAGTATTAGGGCCCCAACCCTAAACTGAACTTTTCCCCAGTTAGTCAGTATTAGGGTTTCAACTCTAAACTGAACTTCTCCCCAGCTAGTCAGTATTAGGGCTCCAACCCTGAACTGAGCATTTTTACCTTATGGCAATATTAGGGATCCAATCCCGAAGTTGCATTTTATGGTCCAATCCCTTCATCAGCTTTGTAAACTTCCCGGCAACTAACTCACGAAATTTTCCTAGTAGAACTGGGGCAGAAAATTTCGTTCGTTTGTTTTTCCCCGCAGGTCTGACCTCGAGACACATGGATGGAGACGACCCACAAGATGAGTCTCAACTCAGAATAAAAGAAGAAAAAGACAAAAAGAAGATGTGCCGAGATATTCGGAAAGGCGAAGGGCGGATCGTTCAAAGGTTTAATCAAGGTCCCGAATTCTACCAACCCCGTCTTACTCAGTGTCGCAGAAATAAATAGGCGACTACAACTTGCAAGCATCAAGATTCAGATTGGAGTCTACAAGGAGAATCAGCTAAGACCCAAGATCAAGTCGCCAAAGGATCATAGATAGGAATCTTGTAACTAGCGGTTGACATGCATACGTAGTTAGTATAGTTTCAATTTTCCTTTGTTTGTAATAAGGGAGTCGGTAAGCAGCAACAGCAGCGGCAACAGCAGTAACGGCGAGAATTGCAGTCCCATGGTAGTCCCAGCTACCAAAGCTTCCCGAACTACATTGACCTGATTCCTGTTTAGCCCAGGATATGTAGGAAATCTTTGAAGCAAAGATTCGGTCAGATCTTTCAAAACATGCTTCACACGGAGTAGTCCAATAGGCAAAAATCGCTCATATCCGCTCACTTTATCTTTGCACGAAAACTCTTCGTGTTTCCGAACAAAGAGGGGCAGCTGTGAGCACGTGATTTTTGTTTTACGCGACAATCACTCCAAAAGAAATAAAAATAATAGCAATCGGTCTTGCTGTACAATTTTTGGATTTTTACGTGGTATGTTGTTAATTATTTATGATTTTTGCCCATTTTATTTTTTATTAAAACAAAATACAAAAAAAAATGTGTCGTGTGTAGGAAAATCGTAAAAAATATGCGTCTTTTATTCTATTTTTTGTTGTCATTAAGTGATTTTATTTTAATTAAATGTCAATGTGAGTGATAATTGTTGTTTTGAGTATTAATTAATATTGGTATGATTTTATTAGGAATTTTATTAAGTTGTAAGAAGGAAAACATTGGATTTGGGCCATAATTTCAAATGAAATCAGGCCCAAACTCATACAAATGACCCAGTCCAACCAGGCTTTCTGCGAGATGCCCCAAACGACGCCGTATAGGCGTCATCCTTTTGAGCCGTTGATTGATTCAGGGGATCGGTCCAGATCAGACCAATCCTTTACCCAAACGACGCCGTATAAGGCCGTCTAATCTCAGTCGTTCAAGCTGGGCTGATCTAACAGCCCTCGTTCCATCTCCTTTACCCGTTATCAGACCCGACCCAATGAAACCCAGCCTAATCCACCCCAGTATGAAAGCAAACGACATCGTTTCACTTAAACCTCCAGATCCAGGCCGTTGATCTCGATTGATCTAACGGCTGAGATCAGGCCATCCACCCCATATATAAGCTTTCCACCCGTACCCCACCCCCTATCCAAATACCCCTCCTTCGTCCTCATCCCTTCCAACAGACCCAACCCCGGAACCCTAGAGCTGCCCCCCTTTCCCCTCACCAGAAACCCGGCGGCATGGACGTCGGTGACCCCCACCTTAACACCCTAGGACCACCTTGACACCCTGAATATAGATCTGCAAACCATTGATCTCGAACCTTCCCCCATCGTCTCGAATCTTCATTTGAAGATTCGAGCAGAACCTAGACTTACACCGATGTACCCCAGCTTCACACCAGACAGTCCCCGGACCTCCCTCGTGACCAAACCATGCTTGGTTTGGTCCGAATCTAACCATGGAAACCCAAATCCCAAATCTACCATCTATGAACCCCAGAAACCCCAAGCCTGGTCTGTGTCCGTTTGAGCTAAAGTGATTAGGGTCTAATGGACCTTAATCGAAGTGTTCTCAGCTGAGAACACTTCGATTAAAGTCCGTTCAACCCTAAAAAGGGTCTGTTCAAACACGAGCTGATTTTTTTGATTTTTTCTTTCAAAGATTTTAAGGTAAGTTTGTTTTCTTTTCTTTATTTCAGTTCGTGTGTTTGTTAAAGGTCTGTTCGTATGGCCAAACGTCTTGTTTAATTTGTGTTTTGAATTTTACCAACTGTTTTTGCACACCTTGCCTGGACCTCTGTATTTGGTCAAATGGTTCCTCATTCACCGATAATGTGTGTGTATGTAAACTGCATAATCGACTGAATTGAAATTGTTTGAGTAATCAATCCCCAAGTTAATCTCTGTTTTGACAGTGCAATCTGAACCCTTGGTGCAATACTGTTTGATTCCAATCCTTGGCTTTGATTGTATATGTTGTAATTAGTATAGTCGATTCGATACGTGTCGTCAAATAGTTCAGCTGTTTGAATGATAACAATACGATCTGTTTCACTACTGAAGTCCTACTTAAATCAAATTAGGAATTGAGTATAACTACTAATAGTTGTTGTATTTGAATCAGAAATTTAAGGGTCTGGTCTGTAACTGCAGTCTGAATTGGAGGGCATGTGCACTTGTGCACAACATGTGCATAAAGGCCTTTGTTAAGATTAAAATAGTTTGACCTCGCGGTCCCGGGCTTCGTGGTCCTGGGCTCTGGCGGTCCCGGGCCTGGCGATCCCGGTCTTCGTGGGCTCAATGGGTGGAACCGGCCCGTGACGGGCCTAAGCCCACATGGTCCTGTGCTTAACGGGCCGGGCTCGTGGGCTTCGCGGGCCTAGCGGGGTTTTTTTTTTTAAGACAATTTCTTGTAGTATCATGGCTATATTAAAAATATATATGTAGTATATATGTATATCTAATTATTAAAGTGCTTGACGAAAAAGAAAATAACAAAACAATAGTAAAACACTAAATTGTCATGCATAATATATTTTCTTGTAGTATATTATATTGTATCTTATGTATATATATTCTCTTATATATTTTCTTGTAGTATATATATTGTATCTTATGTATATATATTCGCATAATATATTGTATCTTATGTATATATATTGTATCTTATGTATATATGTTCGCATAATATATTTTCTTGTAGTATATATATTGTATATTATGTATATATTGTAGCATAATATATTTTCTTGTAGTATATTATATTGTATCTTATGTATATATATTCTCTTATATATTTTCTTGTAGTATATATATTGTATCTTATGTATATATTGTAGCTTATAAATATATTTTCTTGTATAGACAAAGAAATATTGCGAAAAGAAGCTCATGGGTAGAAGCAATAAATTTTATTACCAAAAAATGGCATATCTTTCTTAGTCATCCTTCCCCCAATGGAATGAGCACAACAAGGTACTAATACCACCATTAGAAGGAAAAAAAACTAAGGAAGATGTGCCAAAATACAAGTTACATATTATTCTATGTATTATCTCTAACAAATCTCATAAATCCTTCAAGGTTCGGAGGAGGTTGCGTTGGTGGTGGTGGAAAAGAAGCTTGTTCATCACCACTTCCGGGCGAAGCCGAATCCTCCGCAAGTTCCGCTATCATTTCTTCATAAGCTTCATCTATCGCCGGTTGTGCTTCTGCAATTCCAAAGTTTCTTCTTTCCGAGCGGATCCAATCTCTAAACAATACTGATTTTTCCAAGCTATCCCTCATAGACGCTCTATGATCACCTATTTGCAGTCTTGCTTGACTGAAAGCGCTCTCTGATGCAACAGTTGAAGCTTGAATTGATAAAATATCCCGAGCCATCCTTGCAAGAACAGGAAAATGTTTTTCCCTTGCCTTCCACCATTCCAAAAGATCAAAAGAGCCGTCTGGATTCTCCTTTTCAAGTCCCTGAGACAAATAAACTTGAAGCTCATTTAGATGTGAAGTTTCATCATAATTTTCACCTTGAGACCCCCTGAACTCCGTCCAAGATTTAAGAGCTTTTAAGCCCGCAACTCTTTTAGAGGATTGTGAGCTAGACGAAGTAGGGGTTGGAATAGTTGGCCTAGCATGCTCTAAGGCAAGTTGATAAGCATTATAAACTGTTTGAGCGTTAATCTTAATTGAAGCTTTTGCATCTGCAAGTGTCGCAATTTCCTCATTTGAAAGATCTAAAGCCTTATAAATATTTGAATACCAAAAATGAGGACCTCCCAATTTCATTGTAGGATTTAGCATTGCAGCAAGACCATAAATAGGAGGGATAGGAAAAAAATATTTTTTAAACTTTTGTTTCATTTCATTTATAGCAAGTTCATAAATATCCCCACCCTCACTAAATTCAACAAACAAATCAGATAGTGCTGCAATATAAACTAAACAGTTTGAAATAGTAGGATAATATTGCCCAGAAAATGCATTTGTAGCAATTTGAAAATGTTCTAAAAAATCTAAAAGAATTTTAACATTAGTCCAATCTTGAGTGGTAAGCATTTCATCATCATCCTCACCACCTACCCGAGAATTAAACGTTGCATTAATTGGGTTTCTATATTCATATGCTACTACTAAACTTTCGTACATACAATTCCATCTAGTCGGGCAAGGTTTAGGAACCTTTCTTTCTCTAAGGCCATATTCATCACATTTTTTAAAATACTCTCTAAGTCTACTTCTACGGTTTGAATAAAAAAGCCAATTAAGAGCCATTCTAACCTTTTCAATTTCTATGTTTAATATTCGCATACCATCACCGACAATTAAATGATAAATATGACAAATACATCTAACATGGAAAATATTAGTAAATGCAGGATTTAGTGTTGTTGTAAGCATGCCTATAGCACTGGTGTTACTAGAAGCATTATCCATTGAAATTGCCATTATTTTATCGCTAAAGCAAAAATATCTACAAATATCTGCAACAGTGTTAGCTATAAACTTACCTGTGTGACGCGAATTAATTATTCTATATGCAATTATGCGTTTTTGCATTATCCATTCCTCATCTATCCAATGACTTGTAACCAGTTAGATAATCACAATCATTACCACTTCTACCAATATCAGTAGTAATAGAAATCCGATTAGGTATATGAGTAAATAAATACCGCAAATATTGTTCATATTCATGTTTGAATTTATAAATATCACTCTTAACTGTTGCGCGAGGCCAACCTTTATAAGTAGGATTAAACACTCTTCTAATATAATGAACCCAATTAGGATTAGAAGCAAAAGTATAAGGTAAGCACATAACAGTAATCATCTTTGCTAATTCTTCACGATCTCTATTTGGATCGTAATATAAAATACCTCCGGTGACAGTGTTAATTCCTGGTTGAACTAGATTTGAACCTGTACTAGGGTTAACCGCAGAATCTACACTTGTCCCCTCTAGCTGCGCTTTCATTTGAAAAAATCTAGCCTTATCTCTAGGGTGTGTTTTTATGTGTCTAGTCAAACTACCTGTGCCGCTACGGTCTCCAGTATATTTATGCGACATTAATTTCCCACAAGTTTTACACTTAGCCTTATTTTGTTCTCTTACTTGAGTAAAAAAATTCCAAACTAATGATGTTTCTAGGCGTTTAGCAGGTTCTCTATTAAAAGTAGGAGTTTCTACAGGTGGGTCGACCGGTGCATCACTTGGGTTATTAAGAGGACTAGTAGGTGTATCATCTAAATCCGGTGCTTGGGTTTCATCATCATCCTCATTTTCCTCATTATTTTCTAAGATGGTTTCATTAGGATAAAGAGCATTCATAATTTCATCATCTAATCTATCACCTGGTGCAACATTATGATAAAATTCACTATCGGTAAATTGAAAACAAGGGTGATCACTATCAAGAATTACGGAAGGAGGAGGACGTCTAGGTTGGCGACTACTTTCAACTTGCTTATCTTTTCTAGGTCGGGGAGCCGGGGGAAGGGTAGTTGGTTGGCCACTACTTTCACCGGTTTTATCTTTTCCTTTACCAAACATTTTTTTCAAAGTAAATGCCATATTAATTATAATTATGCAAACTAAACCACACAAAAATATATTCTAAAAACGTAAGAGTTGAAACGAGTTTACCGGATTGCCGAACAACTTCTTGAAAATTGAAAATCGTTGAACACTTGAAAACTTCAATTCAACAACTTCACAATTTTTCACGAAATTTCAACAATAAATTAAGTAATTGTAGTAGAGAGATTGAGAGATATTGAGAGATATTGATGAATTGGTGAATAAAAATGAAAGAATGAGGGGGTATTTATAGTTGAGAAATGGGAAAAAGTGTAATTATATAAAGTTTGGGGTTAAAATAAAGTTTGGGGGCCAAATGGCCATTTTTTAAACTTAAAAACGGTCATATTTTCAGCCCAAACGGCTAGATTTTAAATATGGCCGTTGGAGAATTTTAAATATTTTTTTTTTTTTAAAAAAAATAGCCGTTGGGCCCGCCTGCCGGTCCCGGGCTAAACGGTCCCGGGCTCGTGGGCTCAACCTTGAAGACCAGCCCGTGACGGGCTCAGGAGGATGACCAAGACCGGCCCACCCAGGACCGGCCCACCCAGGACCGGCCCACCAGGCCCACCAGGCCCGTTAGGACCGCGGTCCCGGTCTGGTCCGGTTCAGGCCCGGCCCACCGAGCAGCCCTATGCACTTGTGCACAACTTGTGCATAAAGGCCTTTGTTAAGATTAAAATAGTTTGACAGCATATGCTGTCAGATTATATTTTGCTGCCCATATCCTGCTTTAGTTTAGAAATAATAAACCTCACTTAAAAGGTAAGTCTGCCAGGGGAATATCATGGGAGTTTGTTTATATTTAAATAGTAAGTGGAAACTGAAAGAGGACAGACCACATGGGAGGGGTTTCTGGTTGTTTAACAAGCTGTGAATAGCTTGAATTTAGGATATAAAAGGGAGAAGAACTTCCATTAGGACGGGCACTGGATTTTTGAGCAACTCAGACAGATTTCGAGACTGGAAATTGGCACTGGATTTTGAAAAGAACAGAGATAGTGAGAGGGATATCACAGAGAGGCATATACAGACACATAAACAAGAGAGAAAAACATACAAAAATCATAAACTGTTTCTTCCTACTGTTGTTTGGGCTTCATTTGTTCAACCTGTTCAATCAATCCTGATTTCTTCCAAGTCTCGACTAAGTCTATTGTTTGGGTAGCATTGTTTGTTCTCCTGGACTTGGTTTTGTCTTGAAGCATTGTGTCTACTGCACTGGGTGTTGTTGTTTGTGTTGTTACTACTTGTTCTATCGGCTATAGTTGCACTTTGTTCTGGGATTTGTCCCTTTGTTGTCTGCTGTTACTGCTGCTGCATTTGTTGCCATTGTTACTCTGCTGACTTCCCTTCTTCTTCAACTGTAAACACTTCCAGGTACACAACTTCTGAAACCATGTGTTGTTGAAAGCTTGAAGTTTTGAAGCAGAAATAAAGAAACGAATGTTGTTTACTTCACGATGCTTATGTTCAAAATATAGCCATAGTTTAAATGATAAGTTGGCCTACATTTGTTTAACTTCAAACTTCAATTGCTCTGTATGAATTAACATACATTCTGATTTGAGATGAACTATTAGATATCATTTGTTTGTTAGATCAGACGTGTTTTAATGCATATAACCATTGGGTTTTGTTTTAGTTATGACATTATAACATAGAATCATGGCAAGCATCTGTATGTGTTTGGTCTAGACCTCTGAACTGTCAAATCTGTTGTATTTGATTCCGTTTGATTTCAGGATGAATGTACCCCAAACAATTCTCATGTGGTTACGTTAACAGTTCGGCCATGTACGCCAACTCCCTTGTTAGATTACTTGTTCCGATATAGGCTCGATATGGGTTTCGATATAGATTCACTATTTCGAAATAATGAGACGACTTTTTGAGGAAAACTAATAGGCATTTTTGAGTTTAATTAGTAGTAGTTTTCCTAATAAAACAGCCGATTCCATTAATCAAAGCCCAAATAAGCTAGTTTTAAAATTCAAATTTGAAGGTCGTTTAATGTAAGTTTAGTATATGTTATTAGTTTGTTTGCCATCTCCCTTAGCCAATTAACAAGCGTATTCACTCGTTGAAGACAAGTCATGAGGTAACTCTCATAAACAACCAATCACGTAATAAAACAAAAAATTCGGATTCGGCAAACATATTAAAGATTTAGTATGTAGTTGTTTAAACAAGTAAATTTGGTATCCTCTTCCCTTTATTTTTTAGAGACAAACGTAATAGAAAAATATAGTCACTATAGGTTTATCCTTTAAATAAAATTGAGACGAGCCTCGACAAACAAAAATGAACAAGCTGCGGGGCCCTCTAAATGTATATACTAAAATACTTAGAATTCGGGACAGGCCGTTTAGCGAATTTTACGGCCTTCCCAAAATAACAGTACGTTAGTTGCTCTAGGTGCGACTTAATTAAATTACATTCTTAAATTCGGGTACACATTGATGTGGCCCAAATCCAAATCTCAACGGAGTCAAAATGTGTCGACGACCACGGGTGCATTGATTGTGACGTGGTTCGAGATGCATTTTCACGACGTTGCAATTCTATAAAAATAAATGATAATAATAAAAGCGGTTTAAACTTAATAAAAGCACATAAGTCACAACATGTATTTAAATCAGATATTTAGCCATTATAACAATTTAAGCGACCGTGCTAGAACCACGGGATTCGAGGGTGCCTAACACCTTCCCTCGGATCAACAGAATTCCTTACTTAGAATTTCTGGTTCGCAGACTTCATTTGGAAAAGTCGAAAAATTTCCTCGATTTTGGGATTCAAGATAAACCGGTGACTTGGGACACCAAAAGCCAAACCTTTCCCAAGTGGCGACTCTGAATTAAATAAATAATCCCATTTCGAATATTGTCACTTAAATTGGAAAAACTCCCTCGCGCAGTTACCCTTCGGGGCGGGGCGCGAAAAAGGAGGTGTGACACAAGCTGTTTTGGTATTTTTTAGCCCCTCAATTTGCTGTTTTAACTTGCCAATCTCGACCCGATATTCCTTCTCTTTTGCTAGCCAACCCCATTGTGCTTGCGATGATTCTGCAAAGTCTTGGACGTGAGCTCTCTTAGTTGGTCTCTGGTGCTCAAGCTCTCTTCTGTACCATGTGAGGTATTTTGGCAATACTTCGCCTTTGGCCCGGTCTTGTACATGACTATTTATTTTCAGGGTTTGACATTCATTCCAGATTCTCCGAACGACTGCTTCAGGGAACTGCCCACCAGGCCCGATTTCGATTACTTGGCCACTGAGATCCTCTTCCTTCGGGACTATTTGGTATCGCCCCAACTGTCTCAACACTCTGTATGGTGCGTAAGGCTGGATACTTTGGAGGCCCATCAACAATAAATGAGATTCGGTGGCTGACATGTGTACGACTTCATCTATGGGTAGCCACCCAAATGCCCATTCTATCTGGTTTGCTGAGACTGAACGCAACAAAGTGACCCATTCGGCGACCCCTTCTGGCAGGCTAAACCCATTGACCCTTGTGGAAAACTCTTCTATACAAGTCTTTTGTGACGACTCATATTTCAGGAACTGAGGGCGATGACATAGGTGTTCTATCATCCACATTTGCAGTAATACATTGTAACCCTCAAAGAAACCTCCTCCGGTTTTGCAAATAGTGAGAGCGCGGAAGATGTCTGCTATAATCATTGGCGCCAGAGTGCTGTTGTTCTGCTTGAGCAAAGTGCTGACGACCCCAGCGACTTGTATGTTGATTTTCGTGTCTTTTCTAGGGAATACCAGAAGGCCCAGAAAGGCTACCATGAAAGCAATACACCTATGTTCTTCCCATTTCAACTGATTTTCCCCGCTGCAGATCTTTCCCTCAGGATTGTTGAACCCTCCAAAATGACCGTATCTGTCGTACAAGAATGCAAAACTACAAAAACCTTCAGATAATTCTGGGTTGTGTATAACTCTGCGGATCTTCACGGTGTCTAGAAATTTGTGTATGGTCACGGTCCTTGGTGCAATAAGATAGTGCTCTCTCATAGGGACTTTGGGACTCCCGATGTACCCTGCCAGTTCTTCCAGTGTTGGTGTGAGCTCAAAGTCTGAGAAATGACATACATTGTGTGCTGGGTCCCAGAATGAGATTAGTGCCCTTATAATGTCCCCTCTCGGAACAATGTCCAGTAGCCCAACAAAGTTTCCTAAGTACATCTTGACTGTATCTCGCCCTGATTCTTCTAAGTCGTTCCACCACATGCGTAAGCCTAAAGGGATCCCATTTACCATGGCCTCAGATGAATTCCTACTCGTGCTCATTCTGCACATTTATTAAGGGATTTAGACAAAGCAAAATCTTTATTTGACTCATAACTAATTTTCTTATTTTTCCTAATTTTGAGGAAAAGAAAAATTGATTCTTTAAATACGGCCTTTTTATTTATTTTTGGCATTTTTTGTAGATAAATAAACAAATAAAAAATCATTTTAAAAACAAAACGTTTTTTCATGGTAATACAAACTATTGTTTTTTTTTTTCCTAAAATAGGCAATTAATTCTCTACACTATTACTTCGTCCAGGTAATACCAACTATTTTTTTTCTAAAATAGGCAATTAATTCTCTACACTGTTACTTCGTTCAGGTAATACAAACTATTTTTGTTTTCTAAAATAGGCAATTAATTCTCTACACTATTACTTCGTCCCTTTTTTTTCAATTTTCAATATCTCTGATTTTCTAAAGCCGGTCAGCATGCAAGTCTAAAGCAAATAAATGCATAAAGCAAACAGGATGCAGCAGGATGGTCTTTACATTTCAGGTTGCTAGTCCTAGACGGACTCAACCCCTGTGTTGAGTCCCCTAAGTCAGATGCAACGTGATGCAAATAAGCGTTTTCCTACTAGGGATCCGGCATGAAGTCATGTTTTACTAAGTTTCAAACTGGGCTTTGTTCTAGACCTGGCTTACCCGAGCGGACAACTCGAGTCGAGAAGGGGGCTACGTACCGGGGACCCGCGGGGTCATCCGGCTTTGTAACTTATCCGAGCCTCTTTCTTATTTCGGGTATTGACACTAACAGAATAGGGAGTCTCGACTAGCGAGCTTCTCCCCGGAGGTAAGAAGAGAAGGGTTTCGGCACAGTTTATATACAGTTCACATAATATCAAAACGGTAAAGACAATCAATTAGCACATTAGGCATGTATCATGTAACAAAATAAGATAAAACCAAATATAACAATTCATCTAAGCTCGAATTTCTAACCCTGAACCAGTGGTTCTGGATCATATTCCCCAGCAGAGTCGCCAGAGCTGTCACACCTCCTTTTTCCGCCGCCGCGAGGGTACAAGGAGTTTTTTCCAATTAAAGGACAATCGAAACGGGATTTGTTTGTTTATTTCAGAGTCGCCACTTGGGAGATTTAGGGTGTCCCAAGTCACCAATTTAATCCCGAATCGAGGAAAAGAATGACTCTGTATTACAGTCTGCGAACCAAAAATCCGGATAAGGAATTATGTTACCCCGGGAGAAGGTGTTAGGCATTCCCGAGTTTTGTAGTTCTAGCACGGTCGCTCAACTGTCATATTCGGCTTGTTTATCTGATTTTATACATGTTTAACCTATGTGCGAATTTTAACTTTTAACCGCTTTTGTCATTATTATTATTTTTTTATCAAGAATTGCAACATCATGGAAATACATCTCGAACCACATCACATCAATGCACCCGTGGTTGTTGGCACATTTCCACTCCGTTGAGATTTGGATTTGGGTCACATAAATGTGCACCCGAGTTTAAGAAAATTAAATTATTAAAGTCGCGCCTAAAGAGTCTAGTGCGTTATTATCTTTGGAAAAGGAAGTGAAATTCACTAAACAGTCCATCCCAAATTCTAACTATTTATTATGACCAATTAGTGAGGGCCCCGCAATTTGCATTTTTTTATTTGGCGAGGCTCGTCTCATTATTTTTAAAAGGATAAACCTATAGTGACTACATTTTTTCTATTAAGTTCGTTTTCTAAAATAAATGAAGAAAATGTCCTACTTTATTTACATACTTTCGAGTTATTATAGTCAAGTTTCGAAAATGAGTCGTTTAAAGAGTTTACATGGACAACGGATATAATGTTCTATATACAGACAGGAAAAGAAAGAAAAGACTACATTAAACTACAACTTCATATCTTTCTCATTTTTGCATTCATGTTTCGAGTGGCTTACAAGATGAACTAGTGTATCAGCTTGTGTACCTGGTATTTGGAAAGCAAGGAAAGAAGATGAAGATCAGTAGAAGCAGCAGTAGTGTAAATACACAGCAACAACAGCAACCCAGCAGCAATTCGGCCCAGATTCAAGGCCCAGAAAACTTTGAAGAAAAACCGAACAACTCAATAGAACAAACCCAAAAGTATGTAAACAAACTAAACAGCAACAACCCACGCGTGTATTAAAACCCAAAACTAAACTCGTTTCTCACTTTATTTTTGTTTTCTCTTTTTAAACTCTATCACACTCTCTTCCGATTTTCAGAATGTATTCCTCTCTCAAAAATGTTCTCTCCCCAAAATCCCCTAAAAAAATTCCTCTCTTTCTAAAAATTCTTCTCCCAAAAATCTCCTTCACTCTATGTATATATAATAACCAAACAGACCTTCCCTCCTTTGAAAAACTTCACTTAACCCGACCAAAATCCCAAAAAAAATCTGCCCATTTTCAACAAAATCCCACTAAGGAATGTTTTTCCTTATTTTATTCCTTAAATCAAGGCATGATATATGGGCTTGTCCTCCACTAACCTTAAACTAATATATAAACTCTTGTTTTATTAGTGCTTGACTAACGGACCACTAAATTAGTCAATTCTGCCCATTTTCCCTTCCCAAAATACCCCTGCAATCCTACTGTTATTACTGCCCTCCTAACACAAACATTATTGTATTACAACTTTTAAAATCTGCTTACCTTTTAACAAAGATTTAAAATTAAAACTGATTTCAAATGTACCCAAACTTATTTCTGATTACTGAAGGACTAAAGCTGAGTTCTTATTGAAACAACTGAACTGAAATTAAATCAAAACCAAACTAACACAACACAGAACTCAACAGAATCATTGAAGCTGAAATTGAAACTTGAATCAATATGCACATGAATGAAGGTAATGTGAATGCAGGTTCATTGTCAGCTTAATGACAATGTCCTGAAACAAAAACTGACATATGCACATGAATACAAACATCAGGAATGCAAGTTCATTCCTGAAATCAAATGGCCCTGGATCAAATATACACAACAACATTTGACGAACTTGCTGATTTAACAAACAAGAGTGAATTAACTGTCGAAACTAATTAATGGACATGCTTATAACAACTGATACCAAACAATCAGACCCCAGACAATTTAGGCAAACAGGTTGTTTCCATCAGCATTAACAGGAACAAGAATTTATAATAAGACAACTAATCGACGAACTTAATCGAGTCGATTACACACATTGTAAACAATTACAACAAACAGAAACAATGCTATAATTTGATCGAATAAACGGGGTATAGTGGATATGAGACAGAATCAAGTAAAAAAGTAGGAAAATTATACAGATTACTAAAACAGGCAATAATACACACATAGGGTACAAAAGAAAAATAGGGAAAATACCTCTGAATCTTCAAAATTATACGGACCCAGGCTCAAAGTCAGGCCTAAGCATTTTGAGGTCGAACAGACTCTAATTGAAGTGTTCTCAACTGAGAACACCTCGATTAAAGTCTATTAGGCCCCAACCCTTCAATTAATTTGGTCAGATTCCATAATTGGAATTTTAGGGTTCCGTTTTTTTCAGATTTAGGGCTCGAACATTTCTGGGCAGATTCGAAGGGAATCAAGGGTGGTTTAGGGGTAAAGGAGGCCTGGGGGTCACCTGGTATGAATTTGAAAAGGATCTGGGCAATTCTTGTTTGGCTCGAATCTTCAAATGAAGATTCGAGCAGTTCTAGGAAGATTCGACCTAAGCCATTACCGGATCTATGACGAGGGTAGTCGGGATAAGCTAGGGTGTTGATTTGGAAGCCATCAGAGAAAGTTAGGTTTTCAGACCAAACTTTGATCGAAGATTCGAGATGTTGGGGTCTGATTCGAGGTAAGCTATGATGATAGTTGGAATGGGGAGGTTGAGAGGAGTTAAGGGTGTTAAAATGGAGTCATTTGGACCACCGAAACCGCCGTGAGGCGATTTCCGGTGGGTGGTTGACGGTGGGGTTCATCTGGTCTCTGAAGGAGACAATGAACAGAAAAGGGGGGTGTTTGGTTTGGGGGGTGGGGTATGGTTTAGGACTTATATACGGGGTGGGGTGGATGGATCCTGGCCGTTGGATCAATTGAGATCAATGGCCTGGATTAATTCACTTAAACAAACGGTGTCGTTTGGTCTCTTTGAGAGACTGGGTTCACCGGGTAAAAGTGAACGGGGTTGTGAGATCGGGTTTGGTCCAAGCTCTGGAGGCCATTGGATCAAAGAAGATGGGCGGCTCAGATTGAGCACTTGAAACGGTGTCGTTTCAAACCAAACCAGGGCTGCACTGAACCGTTTGATTTGTTCGATCAACGGCTCAGATTGAAGGATGACGAAACGGGGTAGTTTTATCATCCTACTACGTCGTTTTGTTTGCTTTTGAGACCAGCTGGTTTGGATTGGGTCAGGGATGAGTTTTGGGCCTGAATTTCTCCTGGCCCAGTCCGAATTTCCTTACTACTTTATCCATTTTCCCTTTTTTCTTTAATTACAAAAATTAAACAAAAAAAAATCCTAAATAATCGTAAGAAATAAAAATAAAATTTCACACATACTGTTTAACCTATAATAATTAATACACAAGTTAAACATTAAATAAAATAAACCAAAGACAAGAAACACATATTTATATTTTTTGTGATTTTTTTTTTAAACCAAATTATGGTTAATTAATTTCTAAATGTATTTTTGTATTTTATCCTTTTATATAAACTAATGATTAATTAATTGTAAAAATGCAACATTAATTCCTAAATGCACATGTACCTATATTACTATTTCTCTGTATTTTTCCTTAATTAGAATAAAATGCACATGCACAGACGAAATGTCACGAAAATTCAAAAATTGCATGCAAAGAAAAATTATTTGTGATTTCTTTTGGAGTAGTTCTTGCGAGGCAAAAATCACGTGCTCACAACAAGTCCTTTACTTGATATGGTACTGAAAATTTTACTGGAGATGTTTACCGTTATTTAAAATGTCCTCATTGTTACTAGACATGTTTTACTGTTACTTGAGATATGGTTACCATTACCGAAATGGATTTACATGATTTGATAAGAATTGATATGCCCTTTATGATTTTGAAAATGCTTTCTTATGAATATTTACTGGTTACAAGAAAAAAGTATAAATAGGAGGAGACTTTGAAGGATTCCGTAGCTAACGACGGGTTCGTTAGACCTGGTGCACCTTGTATTTACTGATTATCGAGTACAATTATAGCCATCGCTAGTGGGAAGGTAGCATACAGTTACAGTTTTTCTCTCGAGTAGGGACCTATAGTTATATTTGACTCCTTTTGCGAAGGGGTCCCCACAGTGATACAGATTACATGATCCTTTTCTAGAAGCCTCCCAATATAAAGATTTGCTATGACACGGTATTTACAGAGTTTATTACTAAATTATTAAATTGATTTTGTTCCAGGAAATACATGATGAGACTGATTGTTATTACCGTTTTAAAAAGGGCATTTAATTTTGTGATTATTATACAAACATGTTTTCTGACTTGTCCCTATTAAAAACGGTTGTGGTTAAGTATTATTACTCACTGGGCTAGCGACTCACTCCCCACTATTATTTTTTTTCAGAGGCAGCAATAGACGCATGTGAGGATTCCGTTAATTAGAGTATACGAGTTGATAGTTCCTGGTGAGCCCCGCATTTGTTCGCGTGGGCGAAGAGTTTATTTATTTGTTATCGTCTTTTCCTTTTGAACTCTTAGAGTCGCTCCATAGTCATTTTTATTAGTGTCATGAGTATTCATTCGTTGTTAGACCCATGACTAGTATTAGATTCTCTTATAGTATTTTGGAGATGAATTTAAGATTTTTGTATTGCAAATTATTGATTAATAGTGGTGAAAAACTGTTTGATTAGTTGATGAAGATTATGAGATATTTTGGTTGATATAGGTTGGTTCTGTTGTTAAATTATGAGACAAGTTAAATTTTTGGATAGTCCTAAAATAGAAGAAACTCTGTCCGATTTTCTGAAAAATATCGATGAGGCTTACTTGGGGGCACTTGCTCCTAAGCGCCGGTCATGATCCTAAATTGGGTCGTGACACTATTACAGGAGATGGAGGATCCATCGCTGAAGCACATCTTTAGGGAGGCAAATGAACTAGCAGACAAGCTGGCTAAGAAAGGGAGCAGCTCTGATGTTTTTGGGGATTTAAACTTGTTTTATTATCCGCCTTCTTTTGTTGTATCTTCTTTTGAAAGAGACAAAGCAGGCACCATATCGCCGAGACTTGTCCATATTTGTAATTGCTTAATTATTAATGTATGTCTTTCATTACCAAAAAAAAAAAAAAAAAGACACTCTGTGTAGTTGCACGGATTTTAAATTTTCCACATCACAAATAGTCATCAATTTCCAGTAAAAACAACCCTTCAATTTTGATTATTTTCAGCCCCTGCGCAAATATATAGCACGCATATTGTATACACGGCCCTACGATTTAATTATTTTTTTAATCCTTTTCTTGCAATTAGGGGTGTTCATGATTTGGTTTGGATCGGTTTTTCCCTAAAAAGAAACCAAACCAAGTAAGTCGGTTTTTCAAATATTAGAACCAAACCAAACCAATTAAGTCGATTTTTTCTCGATTCGGTTTATGTCGTTTTTGGATTTTTCCGGTTATTTGTCGGTTTTTTCTTAAATATAAGACATACACTACCAAACACATATTTCGGCGACCACATTTTTAACGTAACACTATCAAATCAATTGCCCTTTGAGAAATCTATTATTTACCAAGATATATTGATGATAATTGAATCAAATAGTGATGAATAATTTAAGAACTCAATTAAAAATATATTATTTTTAACATGAATAGATTCTTACACTTAACAAAAGAAAACTACCAATCAAACTAGAATGTAAAGGTAAAGAACTGTACTAAAAGTGCGAACGATTAACATATACTATAAAATTTTTGAAACTTTGTATAAAAGTATACATATATATAGGTGTAATAATGAATTTAAAATAGTTACTCCTATATTCGGTTTGGTTCGGTTTTTTTTTTTTTTTTAAAATCAAAACCAAATCAAATTTGATCGATTTTTAAATTTCAAAACCAAAACCAAACCAAACCAAAAAGTATTAATTTTTTGATCGGTTTTTCGGATTTTTATGAACACCCCTACTTGCAATATCAATAGGTCAGGATTGATGTTCATTTATTTGCAGTCATACCTCCCTTTTTGATTATTTACAGTCATATCCCCGTGCAAACATATAGTGGGGGTTTGGACGCAAGAATCGTAAAATTTCAAATAAGTGAAAAAAAATTTCAAGTAAAAATGATATTTGAAAATTATAGTTGTGTTTGGACATGAATATAATTTTGGGTTGTTTTTGAAGTTTTGTGAGTGATCTGAGTGAATATTTTGAAAAATAACTTTTTGGAGTTTTTCAAATTTTCGAAAAATTCCAGAATTCATCTTCAAGTGAAAATTGGAAATTATATGGTCAAATACTAATTTCGGAAAAAAGTGAAAAAAAAAATCGAAAAAAGTGAAAAAATTCTTATGTCCAAACGAGCTCATAGTAGGTCTTTTTTGATTATTTACCGTGATACCCCTGTGCAAACATATAGGTCGCATGTACAACCAGCGACGATTGTTAAATCCTTTACTATTTCTTTTTTTTTTTTTTTTGCAATATCAATAGGTCAGCATAGATGGGTCCCGCAAATTCCATTTATTTATAGTCATAACTCATATTATTACTAACTTTAACCCCTCGTTACATAAAACTTAATAGTTTAACTGAAAGTCTATATTGTTTGGTCAAACAAGTGTATGTATTTAGTATTTTGAAGAGAATCAACAAAAATAGCTCTGCCTTAAACCTACAAAGCGTTCAAATCTGATAATCTCAAACCAAAGATAGACAAAGATGAAATACTTGAGAAAACATAGAGCACCATGAAAATCATTTTTATAATAGTGGTGTTAGGACACGTTTACGCGCGCATACCTTGACTATCCGGTAGTATTTGTTACCTCCCACTAGCATCGATATCAAGTCACTTGTACAATATGTTTATTTTTTATTCTATATCAACAACAAAAAAAATCAGTGTAATCATACAAGTGGGATCTGTGGAGAATAATGTATGCGCAACCTTATCGCTTTGAACACCATTTGCCTCTAGGCTACCCCTCTCAATTGCATCAAGGGCGTTCAAGATTTAATATATATGTAAAAAAGTAATATTTGACCTATATATATATAGTATAATTTTCCAGCGAAGGTTATTCAACTGATCACTCTTCAGCCACTGTAGCTCCCCTTATTTGATTGTATTCTTTAAGATTACATATAGAGACAACAACAATAATAAATCCAATAAATTTTCACAAGTAGGGTCTCGAAAGGGTAATGTGTACGCAGTACCCCTACCTTAGGAGTGCAAAGGGGTTGTTTCCGATAGACCCCTCGGCTAAATAGAAAATAAATAAAAAACAGTGGCAAAAAATAGTAACAACAGTAAGATATTAAGAAAACCGAAGCGAAAGATAGCAATCAACAATATGTGGTGATAGCAATCTACGAATAAGACGGATACCATACTAGCACTAATATTACCCGATAAAGAAAAGAAAAACGTTCGACTACGTACTAGCCTTCTACTCTAATCCTCGATCATCACACCCTTCTATCAAGGGTCATGTAATTGGTAAACCTTGTGGTCGCTACTGTGTTAAAACAGAAATTAGAAAAAAACTATTAGAAGAAACTGTAAAAAAATAAGTAAACTATAAGAAATATTCCGAGTCCACAATTTCCTTGTGCGTCCTTAAGGAATTTTAACCCCCTCACAAGTTGTCAAGGTAATGGATTAAATCCTCCCATGATGAAACAAAATAAGCCTTCCTGTAACAGTGGCAATACAAACTGCAGGATACCAACGAACTCAAAGAACAGAGCAAAATCACACTTACGAATTTGAAAGAGAAACTGCGAAGTAGAATGCAGGATTTTCAGAAGGAAGTTCTGTATTTTTCAGTGTGTGAAAATGAAGCCATGCCTTGGAAATTTATAGGCAATTGTCGGAAGAGGTGTGATATTTGTTCATAGTGTGAACAAATATTTGAAAGGAAGAGGTGTCTATTCAAAAGGGAAAACCAACGTTCAACATTTTGGATTTCAGTTAATTCCGTTAATTAACTCACTGGCCCTTAATTAATTCTTAAATAATTAATCAAATAAACTTTGTCAAAAAATTAATCTCATCGATCGAATGTGAACAGATATTTGAAAGGAAGAGGTGTTTGTTCAAAAGGGAAAACCAACGTTCAGCATTTTGGATTTCAGTTAATTATCTGACTGGCCCTTAATTAATTCTTAAATAATTAATTAAATAAACTTTGTCAAAAAATTAATCTCATCGATCATTTTCCAAATCCAACTCCAAATCCAAGCCGAGCGACAACGACGGCGCGAGACTTCATTCTCTTCAACTTCTTTTAAGAGCTCTAAGAAGTGATCCTATATATATACACACAAGTGTAGTTGTCCCTCACCAATGAGGGACAAAGTTCATTTGACAAAGCTCACTTGATTCAAATTATCCAAAATTTTCATTTTCCTCCATTTTATTTCCCACCATTTCCCAATTCACACTTCTAGTCTTTAAAGCCCAATGGCTTAAAGTCCAACAAACCCCAGCTGCGGAGATAACACATTGAGACAAAACAAAAAATTTCATTTCCATGACTCTAATTGTCAAAGTTTCTGACATTGCCTCTGTTACATATGTAATCTTTGCTAAACTCAAATCATAAAGAGGTAACATATAGCTGTGTATGTTTGGACTTCTTGTTGTGCGCGTGTGTGTGTGAAAACTGTTGTTTCATTAGTAGGCCTTGGTTGGTTCTGTGGTCAGTCCAAATCCAAAAGGGAAAAGAGGGTCATAATGTGAATCACCAACATTCATAGGGAGTTGATCAACAGTCTTGAACCAAGTCCTAGCAAGTTTACCAGTGAAACCATAGTCACCAAATAAGACATCAGCTACACCTTGCCCTTCTGTTCCTGGTAACCAAGCTGCAACAAGTGCATCCACTTGAGCTAGGTATGGTTGAATCACGACTGGCCGGCCCGTGAGGAGCACGACCACGCATTTCACCGTGGCACATACCGTAGTCATGGTGTCCGGACCAGGTGCGGGGATTGTTAAGTTTAGGGTGTCACCAGAGCCTTCCGCGTATGGTGTCTCGCCCACCACGACAATGGCGTAGGAGAAGTTGTTGGGCTTGATGAATTCAGCATCTGGATTTTCCTTGAACACAACTTTTGTTTCTGGATCAACTGTATTCTCTATGGCTGAGAGGATTGTAGTACCTAGTAAAAAAAAAAGTGACTAATTGATTAGTGCACAATAGAGTTATGGACTTGTTCAATAAATTTTGAAAACTGCAGTAGAGTCAAAATAGGTTAAGCAATGGGTCGTAGTCGGACCCGTCCAACTCAAACTCGGACATATAACACTTATGGTTAAAAAAAGATTGATATTCCAAGTTTTTCATTTTTTCTTTTTTAGTAGGGGAACCGTGTGACTATAGATCATGGGTTCGAGTCGTCAACCACTTACTGAAAGCTTGTGTCAAGGAAGGCTGCCTTTATTGCAACCCAATGGGATGCGGCCTTTCCTCAAATCGGGCATGAACATAAATGCTTCGTGCATCGAACTTCTCTCTTTTTTGGGAGAGGGTGGGAGTGGTCTACGTACCGAAACTGATAACTTTCGAGATTATGCAAGATTATATACAAAAGATCATTTTTTGGCTCTCTCTTTAGCCCTATATCTCTTATCCCTAAGAGGTTTTCCTCTACTAGTAGGTTTTTTCCGGAAAACTCTATTTATTCTGGTGTGGATGAAAGGCAGGCCTATAATTCTTGGATTTAATAGGACTCTTTACAAGCGTCCAAAGGATGAACGAGATGAACGTTTGTTGTCCCAACCATTCTTTTAGTCCCAATCCCGCAAAGGAAAGGGCTGACTTAGAACAAAGTTTTCGTGTTGTTGATTCCTAGGTGTAATGCTTCTTCCCATATGCTGCTTATTAGTGCTAGTAGAGTAGGATTGGCCCATAATACAGAAACTTTAGGCGTAACCTTTCGCTTAATACTAGAATCGAGAATCGAAACATTGTTTGAGCAGACAAGGTAATAAGTTGAGGGATAAAGAAATGTACCAATTGTTGTATTTCCACTTAGTCCTTGCCATGTAATAGTCCATCCACCACATTGATAGCCCATATTATTAGCATGGATTCCTGCAACTAATATACTTGATGCCTTCTTTGGAAGTGGTAAAACTGGTTCATCTGCATTTGCACCATTCTTTAATAAAACAAGTGATCTTCTCACTGCTTCTCTAGCCAATTCTCTATGCTCCTGCAATATTGTAACACAACAAGTTGAATCAAGATATCATTTTTTTCTAATTTTATAGTAACTTGTTATTTCGTTTATCTCTAAACGTTGAACTCACCGCGCTACCTAGATATTTCACCATACTATAATCAGCTAGAGGGTTCTCAAAAAGTCCCATTTGAAACTTCACTCTAAGAATTCTCTTAACTGCATCGTCGATTCGGCTCATTGAAACAAAGTTGTTCTTCACTAAATAGGTTAGACCATCAATGAACTCTGTTGTGTTGTAAGGCAACATTACCTGCAATATACAACAAGGAAAGAGCAATAATTAGCTCTTTATAGGTCATGTAAATCGAGTCGAAACACATTCTTGAGGTTCTAGAATCACGTGACAGTATGAGGCAGATCCAGAATTTAAACAATCATAAATATATGTTTTGATTCGAACATTATAGCACAAATTATGTAATGAAAAGAGGAAAATGACCTTGCATTTTTTAAATAAATTGATGATTAGTAACTAACCATGTCAATGCCAGCATTGACACCTTCAAGAATGGAATATGTATAGTTTGCATGCCAAGGATAAGTAAGCTTGTCAATTCCTGCCCAATCTGAAATAACAAAGCCCTGAAACAAATTCCATAACATTCACAATATTAGTTTGAAATCCCCGTCCTGTTGCATCATATGTTGCTCGAATCCTTCAAAAATATCGTTGTACCCATGTCAGATCCGTCAAAGCACCTATGTCAGATTCTCCAAAAAATTTGGAGGATCCGACTCAAGTGCGACAACATCTTTCGAGGATCCGAGCAACATAGATTGCATCTACTGAGCACTACAATGTTGCTCAGATCCTCCAAAAATATTACCGCAACGAGTCAAATCCTTCCAACTAAATACTTTTTCAGACGATCTGACGTAAGTGCTATAATATTTTTGGAGGATTTGAGCAATATAGACTACATCTACTGAGCACTATAATGTTGCTCAGATTCTCCAAAAATATTATTGCACCGAATCGAATCCTTCAAACTAAATACATTTTCGGAGGATCTGACGCAAGTGCAACAATATTTTTGGAGGATTCAAACAAAATAAATGGTATCGATTGAACACTAAGGGCATCCCGGTGCACTAAGCTCCCGCTATGCGTGGAGTCTGGGGAAGAGCCGGACCATAAGGGTCTATTGTGCACAGTCTTACCCTACATTTCTGCAAGAGGTTGGCTCCACGGCTTGAACCTATCTATTGAACACTACAAAGCCAAAATTTGAAGAGAGAATTGGGGAATTTACTCTGAAACGAAGTGTGCCTTTAAGAAAACCAGTGACCATTTCTCTATTACCATGCATTCTGAGACCATTCCAACTTGAATAAGAAACCATAACAGTAGCAACACCCTTGATAATTGAATTATAGTAACCTGCCATATGGATACTAAGCAAACCATGTCTATCAATTATTGTGTTGTTCTCATTTATGCCTTTTACTGTCCCACCATCACCTACATAATGCTTGGCACAAGCAGCCACCTTTTGCCTGTACAAAAACCAATAGTGAGTCAACGAACTATGCGAGGATATTCAACATATATAATGTTGGATATTCAACAAAAACCAAAGGTGTTCAAAACTCTTCGCCAGTGAACTATGCAAGGATATTCAACAACAAACAACCACAACAACAACCCAGTATAATCCCACTTAGTGGGGTCTAGGGAGGGTAGTGTGTACGCAGACCTTACCCCTACCCTGAGGTAGAGAGGTTGTTTCCAAATAGACCCCCGGCATCCTTCCCTCCAAGAACTTCCCACCTTGCTCTTGGGGAGACTCGAACTTACAACCTCTTGGTTGGAAGTGGAGGTTGCTTAGCATCAGAGCAAGGTGGTAGTATATATTCAACATATATAATTTGATTAATAACAAGTAACATTTTACCTATAATTTGATTAATAACAAGCAACATTTAACCTATACACAATACAATCTTTCGGAGAAGGGTGTCGTACGCAGCAATTTTTATAAGTGCCGGCTCTCTCAAATATTTACAAAAAAATGTACTAGTTGAGGTTTGAACCTTTGACCTCTTAGCGCAAAATCAAGCACATAACCAACCCATCAAGAGACGTTTTTTTGTTAAATAATGTCATTTTTTTCTATTTATCCGTTTTCTGACAGTCTTAATACATATACTTGGTAAAAATTTCCAACGAAGCGGTGTCGCGTGACACTGCTTCGCTAAAGGTGCATCCGCCCCTGTTGGCCACACATAACTTCGCCCCTAAACATGACATAGTCAGAATTTCTACACTTAAACTTTGGAGAAGGCATATTACCTCCTATCTTTGTAATTTCACGTATGGTTGACGAACTTTATCCATTATAAAAGAAAAGTTAAAAAATTATCTCTTGTCGCATCAAAGTAAGTGAATTTTATTTACTATTAACAATAAAATCACCAAACTTTACTATGATAACAATTATAACAGTAAAGTCATTAGACTTTACCCCTTGTAGTACAAATATACTATCAAAGTGAATGTATATATATATATATATATATATATATATATATAGTGAGTAAATTTTTGTGACTTTACTGTTTTAATAGTTGAAGTTTAATTACTATAACGTGACAAAATATACTGTTGTGATTTTACTTTTGAAGCAGGTAAAGTTTAGTGTCTATACGTGAAATTCATCTGCATATACATATACATATACACATATACCTATACAATATTTCTACTGAAATTTACGGGGTTCGATCAAGGATACACATAGGTGTCTGCCTCTGTTCACCGTGCAACACGTCATGTCATAAAAAACACTTGAAAAACACCATACCCACACCACACCCACATCCTACAACTAAATAATTGTTTACTTTCTAACATCAATTATATACATTATATATTATTTATTTATATTATATATATTTATGTAAAATTGAAGAATAATGTATTAGGTAGAAATCTTGTGCTTTTGATATAACACGTCACCAAATTAAATTGTTTAAGGTTGAATATTTAATTATTATTTTTACCTTGTTTTTGTTTTTCTTTTTTGTTGGTTTCTAATAAGTGGAAAAGGTGGTCCATGTTGGTAGGTCCATTGGCATGCTACAAAATCCCATACGAGAAAGATGCTTTTGTTTTGTGTCATAATTCAAATGATAGACTTTAATCCTCAACGGGACCAAAATAAAATGCTGTACCTTGTTTTATTTCAATTCTTGTCTTTTTCTTATTGGCTTTTTAAAATTATCACATGGATCACAAAAATTCTGTATCCTACCAA
The DNA here is from genome assembly GCF_000393655.2 of Nicotiana sylvestris. Classification (NCBI taxonomy): domain Eukaryota; kingdom Viridiplantae; phylum Streptophyta; class Magnoliopsida; order Solanales; family Solanaceae; genus Nicotiana; species Nicotiana sylvestris. Next base: position 3,524,404 of record NC_091060.1, read on the forward strand.
ATAACTCCAAATCACATGCCAACTTAAAAATCAATTATGCCACTTTTTCCAACTTTTCTTCACACAAATGATTAATTAAATTTATTATTTATTTTTTTAGTTAGTATAAATAAATTGCGCACTAATTATACACTATTATATAAAAATTACACACACACATTAGTATAAAAATTCGCCGGGCTCTTTTTCTTTTAGTTTAAGCGACTAGTTGAACAATTATTTAGGTTAATTCTTTAAACAATAATCGCTAAAGGAATTTATTTTTGTTAAAGAAAAGGGTTATTCTTAAATCCGCCCATCGGTTGCTCACATTGTCAGTACTGAATTTAAATAAATGAGAGTTGGAGAGTTGAGTAGACTGATAACCAATGTAAAACTAGTTAATTTATAATAAATTTTTACAATATAAATATAAAAAAATATGATTAATTATTATTCATATAGTCAACTTTAACTATTTTGGAACTTTTTTTTTATTGTATAGAAAAAAAGGTTATTCTTGCATGTTGCCAAATCCTAAGATATCAAATCAAACTGACAAAATCTCCACCTCTTTCAACCAAAGAAAAAATAAAGACAAGAAATCCATTTAAGTCAAAGAAAAAGCGCGTCTTAGCTATCAATATATGCATGTGAGTTTCAGAATATGATTGAATTCAAGATTATGACTTATGATAATCCATGTGAGTTAGGCCAAAATATCTTTCTGAAATCAACATCACGATTTATAAACTCAATAAATCATTTTTTGCTAAGGTAAATTTAATAATTAAATAGTACTCCCTTGGTTACAATTTATGTAAATCTGTTTGATTGGATACGGAGTTTAAGAAAAAATAAAAGTTTTTTGAATTTGTGGTCATAAACAAGTCAAAATGGGGGCCAGAATATTTGTGTGGTTATAAAAGCTTCTCATTAAGGGTAGAATTGAAAGTTTAAGCTAAATTGTTTTCAAATTTAGAAAGGGGTTATTCTTTTTGGAACGGACCAAAAAGAAAATAAGTTCACCGGAACGGAAGGGGTAGACACTACATGACCAAAAGTGAACTAGTTCTTTTTGTGTTCTTTAATGACATATAATTTCAACATTAAACAAAGATAGATCAAGAACTTATAGAATAGCTAGTCATTAGTCTAAAAAAGTACACTTAATTATGTGCGCTTACGATAGGTTAAATTGTACTAATACAGTCAAATATCTCTATAACAACATTCTTATATAACAACAATTCACTATAAAAGTAAGTTTTTTTCGGAATTCGATCTATTATGTTATGTTATAATAGATGTCTCTATAACAACACTTCACAATAACATCAAAAACCTATCGAAACAGACGTGACTGCTATAGAGAGGTTGTAATAGAAAAGTTTCAGTATATTATCAGTGAATATAAATTAAATCCGAAAGGAGAAAAACTTACTTGTTAGCAACAAAAGGGACTCCTAATCTACCATTAGAAGGAACATCTCCTTGTAAACCAGGAACCATTTCACTCATTGCCCTAACAATGTTTGGATCTTCACTATAGCTCTCATAACATCTACCCCATCTTGGATCTCTGCAAACCTGATCAAGAATTCAAATTAATATATAAAAAGATTTACCTTATATACACTAATAATATAATACTTGGAGTCTCCGTGTGACCTATAGGTCACACGTTCAAGCCGTATAACCAGTCATTGATGCTTGCATCAGAGTATGCTATATACATTACATCTCCTTGGGGTGCGGCCCTTTCCCGAACCTTGCGTGAACGCGAGATGCTTCATGCATCGGGCTGTCTTTGTACACTGATAATGTAAGAATATTTTACATAAGTGTACCTTAACCTATGATGGTAGGTAACTTATCATTACCAAGTTACTAATTAATGTTTATTAAAAATCTACTTACAATAAGTGACCTGATCTTATAAATATGCATTACCGCAAGACAAGGTGCAAAAACATAAGGAATTCCAGTTGCTCTAGCTTCTAATGCAGTTGCAGCTCCAATCTTCTTGATCAATTGAGGATCCCTATTAATCAAAAGAAAGTATATCCAAGATTGAAAAACTCAACAAAGCAATCAAAAAAGTGATGAACTATCTCAAGAAAGGTTAATCCAAAGGTAGCTTATTACAAACATAAAAAAAACTGACATAAAGTATATTGTCATTATGGAATTTTTCCACCCCTAATTAGAGGTGTCGGGATAGAAGGACAATCCGGTTCACAAGGCATTTCGCGTTCATGCAAGGAAGCGTCGCATCCCAAGAGATGTGATGTAGACAACCAACTCATCAGTGGCGGAGGCAAGATTTCCGCTAAGGGGGTTTAAAAGAGAAAAAAAGTTTTAAAAAAATTATGGCTAGTGGAAATTGAACCGATAACTTTACAAAGGTTTTGAACCCCTTGGCCACTAATCTATGCTTTTGGGCTATGTCAAGGGGGTTCAAAAAATAATAGATAGAGATAAAAAAATAGATTTTAATTTATATATACTGTGTAATTTTTCGGCGTAGGGGGTTCGTGAACCCCCTTCTGCCCCATAAATCCGCCCCTGACTTCCACGTCTCGAACCCGTGACCTATAGGTCACACGAAAATAACTTTACCATTGCTCCAAGGCTTCCTTTTAGAGGTGTCAGGGATGAAACTCTAAAAAAAAAGTTCTTGGTAGGGGGCGCTCGTCCTTTAATGGGTCATACGCAGCGCAGAATCTGAATTGGTCGGACCAATGAATACTGAACACCAAATGGTTTAAAAAATTTGACATAAAGTATATTGTCTCAAGTTACCTGGTTACTCCAAGACCAACATTGTGAGGAAAAATGGTAGCTTTATAAACATTATTGTTGCCATGAACTGCATCAATCCCATAAATCATCGGAATCCCAAGACGAGTTGATAATGAACCCTTTTGAAAACCATTTATCATATCAATCCAATTTTCTGCTGATGCTTCTTTCTTTGGCACACTTCCTCCTCCACTCAATACACTCCCTGCTCATCAAAAATTACCAAGAAATCAAATTAAGTTCACACATATACGACAACTCACACAATAAAATGTTGAAAAATGGACACTTAATGTTCACAGTGACGGATTCAGGATTTATAATCAGCAATAAATTCTAAAAAAAGGGTAGTCAAGAAATTAGTGGTGCACGAAGCATCCCGCATTCACGCAGGGTACAGGGAAGGATCGCATCCTAAGGGGCGAATTAAGAATTTAGAATCAGCAATGAATTATGTAAAAAAAGGGCAGTCCGATGCACGAAGCATCACGCATTCATGTAGGGTCCGGAGAAAGACCGCATCCCAAGGAGGTATGATGTAGACAGTCTACCCTAATGCAAGCATTCGTGGCTGATTACTCGACTCAAACATATGACCTTAGATCATACGGAGACAACTTTACCAAAATCAGCGGCGAATTATGTTCTTTATATAGTCACTGATAAAGCCACATTCGCTTTAGGGGTTCAACTGAATTCCCTTCATCGAAAAATTATACTGTGTATATAAGTAAACTTACAGGACAAAAAAAAATTGAAATATGGGCACTACTATTTATAGTGGCAGATTCAGAATTTAAAGTTAGCGGGTTCCGTCGCATTTACCTATATAATACTTCTTCATGGCCTCAGGAGTAGCAACTGTACGATCAATTTGTATCATTTGGCCAATTTTTTCCTCCAAAGTCATTCTGCTCATTAAATCTTTGATTCTTCTGCCTAATGGCTTGTTTGGATCTTTGTATTTCATGTACTCTGCTTTTGTTAATATCATCCAACAAAAAAACACTAGAATTCTCATCAAAAATCCCATTTTTATCCTCTGCATTTCTCCTTCAAGAAAACATAATAAAAAAAATGAATGAAATTCAGATACATAGAACTGAAAAACAGAGCAAAACTCACTGTTTTCTGGGTATATTTTTGGCAGAAAATGATAAAATATGTAAATATGGAAGAAAAAAAAGAGCTTACTGAAATTATTATGAAGCCTCCAGAGCTTATTTGCTTTCTTCTTCTGGTTGATTTTTTGAAGATAGAATTTGGTGGGTTTTTTTAGTTGGGGGAAATTTTTGGACTGTTTAATTGAATGGAAGGCTTAGGGAGAAAAGCATGGTAGGGGACTATATAGGAGTTAGCTATTGTTTTATTTTCTTGGCAAGTTTATATTGTAAAAATTGCACGGGCGCATTTAACCTATATTCAATTTTTTTAAAAGTTTTAATTTTGTATTCATTTTTTAAATAACTTCAGCTCTCTTTCTCCTCCTCCTTCTACTCCTTTGTTTTCTTCTTCTTTTCTTCTGCTGCTGTTGGTACTGCTATGAAACTTCAGTTCATAGGTTACAGTTTTCACCTGAGCTTGATGATTTAGTTTCAGTCCAAATTTGGAAGTTTATATATAACTATAGATTAGAATTTCAATGTGATTTTTAACTATATATTAGATTATATTACTTGAAATCATATGAAGTTCATTCATATCTGATGGTTTTATGGGGAAATCCTCACAAACATGTGTTGAGTTTTCGGAGTACTTCACGATTTTGTCCTCATATTCAACTTATGGTAAGATTGTTGACGTATCTTGAGAGCATGGGTTGTGCAGCTAAAACGTGCTGAAGTTCAGCAAATATAGAACAAAACTTCTGCTGAAGTTCAGCAAATAGAGAACAAAACTTCAGCTACTAGAATGCTTAAGTTCAGCAATTACAAACAAAAACTTCAGCAAATAGAGAAAAAAAACTCTAGCTACTAGAATGCTTAAGTTCAACAATTACAAACAAAAACTTCAGCAAACACTTTGTTCAACAATTTGTTACTTTAGGCCCGTTTACTAGAATGCTGAAGTTTGCACGATTCCCTTTGCTACTTCAGGCCGGTATGCCTGAAGTTACGCGAAAAGTGGGTACGCTTGCAATTTTTTTTGCAAAGCGGGTATAAGTTAAAACGTGACCCAAAAAGCGGGTATAGATGCAAATGCGCCGTTTATATTTAACCGATTAGTAAAAAATAATCACATCTGCTAGTTAATATATACTGATTGTATATATACATATTATACATCAATATACAAAAAATATGTATTTTGCCGACTATTATTTTTTGAAAACGGCTATACAGTACAGTTTTTCCTTTTTTTCATTTGGTATCCGATATACTTTTTTAGGTCCCACCTAATACAGATTGTGTCATTTAAAGCAAAGTGGCAGAGCCAAATGTATTCGAGAGATATCGGTTAGGGATGTCAACCGACATCCCTTCGTCAAAAAATTAAGTACTTGTCTAACTAGGTAATTTTTTTTAATGCATATGTTATGCATTAATACACGTTGACTTCTAATTTTTTTATATTTTGACCCCCTTGGTGATCCCTTCATTAACGAAGAACGTGATCCCTACTAAATTTTTTTCATTCTCAAAGGTTGAACTCGGAATCTTTAATTAGAGGTAAAGAAATCATATCCATTCCACCACGATTTTGATGGCTTTTTTGGAGTTGGTTTCACTTAATTAATTTTGTTTTTTTCTAATTTCTTGTCTTGGTAATTAATCGTCATCCCTTTCTCACTGCTGTACTATTCTGATGTTGGTTTCTATTCCAGAGGAGAGGGAATATTACTATTTTAAAGTACAAAAAATGACAATGAAGTGACTACAAAGTTTAAAAACTTTTCGTCACTTATACTTTTTACTTTTCAATTTGTTCTATAGATTTTTTAATTATTTTGTTCTTTTCGGATATTATTGTCTCGTGTAATGAGCCGAAGGTTTTCCGGAAATAACTTTTACCCTCGGGTAGAGGTAAGGTCTGCGTAAACTTTATCCTCCTCGGACCCCTCTAGTGGAATTCTACTGAGTTGTTGTTGTTGTTCTATAGGTTTTGTCATTTTCCACTACCTAACTATTGGGGTAAATATGTAACTTAACAAAAAAAAGTTAATAGAAATAAAATAATGCAAACTTTAAAAAATTTAATGCGATAAATAGTTTTGAATTTAGTGAATATTAAATTATATCAGTGTTCCTATTGAGTTTTTCTTTACTTCTATATTAACTAGGCAAAAAGGCAAAAAAAAAAAAAAGGAGCAAATCACATGATATTTCATTGGTGTAGGCCATGTATATTGTGTATATAGTATAATTTTTTCTTGATATTTTCAATTGTATAGCACCGTTATTTTGTCTACACTAATGAGAACAAAGAATTAAGACAGGTTGTCTAATTAAATATATATAATAAACAACCAAAAAAAAAGAATATTAATTCTAGACAATATATAACCAAACAACGAAATACATGTGACGATGGCTGTCATGACAATTGTTCACGAAAATTTATTGTTTGTTACTTTGAATTTGGCCTTGTTACTAGCTGTAGTTATAGGTACAATCAATATTTTCATGTTTTGTATGTTTTTATAAATTTTCTTTAATGGTGATGTTTGGTCCAACTTATGACATTTCAATTATTTTCTGAAAGATAAGATTTATGCAATTAAGAGAAAAATAAAAAGAATACATTCTGAAGCCAAATGCTCTTGGACGGGCAATTGAATAGGCGGGATAAATACATCGATTTCCCCTTCTTTATAATGAATGGAGTTTGAGGTCATGTGAACCCAGGGGCGAAGTTATGTGAGGTCAATGGTGGTCAACTGAACATCTTCGCCGATTAATTATACTATATAAAGGGTAAAATATTGGCAAAGTACCTTAAAAATCCCTAAACTTGCAACGGATTATCAGTTACAACCTTAAACTATTCGTAGTCTTAATTACCCCCCTCAACTTAGCCTTTTGAGAGTCATTACCTCTCTGAATGCTGATGTGGCAAAGAGTGTGGGTGCACTCGCTGCCACGTGGATTTTTCCGGTATATGTGACATTTTTTTTGAAAAATAAAATATATTTTTACCTTTTTCAGTATGTTACTTCTTTAGATAATTTTTTTCGAATACAATTTATAACAAAACTTAGATAGAACTACATTATTTAGGCTAAATTTCTTTATTTGGCTAAAAATAATAAAGTTTTAGTTAATCTTTTTTTGAATTTGACCTGAAAATAAAGATTTATACAATTGAAATAAATAGTCAAGGCATCTAAAAAGTTATAGAAAATACATAGTTTGAAATTAATTATTTTGGCTAATTTTTTATATAGCTCTAATTTATGGTGCTCTAAAAATATATTTTTTTTTTTACAGATTTTACCTGAAAATATAAAAATACACAGTTGAAATAAATAGTCATTGCATCAAAAGAAGAAATAAAAAGAGTGTACAATTTCTTCAACTATGCATTTTTATTTCTTCAACCGTGTACAATTTCTTCAACTATAAAAAGAGTGTACTTTTTTTATTTCTTTTTTTTGATACAATGGCTATTTATTTCAACTGTGTATTTTTATTTTTCCAAGTAAAGTCTGTAAAAAAAAAATATTTTTAAAGCACCATAATTTAGAGGTATATAAAAAATTATAACCAAAATAATTAATTTCAAACTATTTATTTTTTATAACTTTTTAGATGACCTTGACTATTTAATTCAATTGTATAAAACTTTATTTTCAGGTCAAATTCAAAAAAAGATTACCTAAAACTTTATTACTTTTAGCCAAATAAAAAAATTTAGCCTAAATAATGTAGTTCTATCCAAGTTTATCATAAATTGTATTCGAAAAAAATTATCTAAAGAAGTAGCATACTTAAAAAGGTAAAAATAAATTTTATTTTTCAAAAAAAAAAATGCCACATATACAGGAAAAATCCACGTGGCAGGCGAGTGCACCCACAATCTTTGCCACATCAGCATCCACTGGGGTAATGACTCTTAAAAGGCCAAGTTGAGGGGGTAATTAAGACCACAAGTAGTTTAAGGCTGTAACTAATAATTTGTGTCAAGTTTAGGGAGGTTTTAAGGTATTTTGCCTAAAATATTTTGTTATTGCTACAAAATAGACTTTGAACACCCTTGCACAGCCTCCAGCTTGAATACCTTTATTGAATTTTCTAACTTCACCACGGTGTGAACCTCGCGATTCGATATAATTGACATGTATAATTCTTTCTCCTTTTTTTGTTAGCGACTTTCTCTCATCAAATTCTTGTTTTATTTGCCTTAGAACATCACAATGGAGAATTTTTTTAATTTCATATAAATATTTTTTTAATGATGAATCGATCATTCGATATTTTTTCTTTGTGACAGAGTATAGAAAATCTCAGAAATATCTAAAATATGTGGTGTTCTATTATACTTTTTGTATGAAATAAGGCATAAATAGACAATTTCGAAGATAAGCTTGATATAAACATTAAGTTATTTTTGGAAAATGATAATGTTCGGTCCAACTTGGTCAATTCATGAGTAAGTGAATGGACCAAATAAGCAATCATGGAACTATTTGGTCCCAAGAGTTTTTGGCCTAGAACTTGCACTAGCTAGACTTTTGTTGTTGGTCCCCTACCCACCCTCCACAACTTTGATAAATCAAATTTGGTTTGAACATTATTACAACCAAAATATCTATGATTATCCATATTGTTTGTCCAAAGTAAATCCTTACATTTTAAGAAATAGTAGAAACTTGCTATATTTATTAGATACAATATGGTTAAAGTTTTCTAATATATTTTTCTTAGAAATCTTGTTTCTAATATACAATATGCAGTGTCCATTGTAAAATAGTTGTGCCGCCCATGATGAAGGAAGGGTTGACAAAGGCGAGTTAAAAAGAATGATTGACAAAAGCGAGTTAAAAAGAAGGATCGACAAACTTCTAGGCTGATAAATTTCTAAAGAAAGGGCGCACATGACACTTTAGGCGACCCCCGCTAGAATAAGGAGAGGACTGTGAACAATTTTATAAGTCATATTACAAGTTCATATGCTACGTACATCTTTGGACTCGATAATGTCGTAAGCCAAGGTATAAACTCGTAAGATCTATTAGACCAAAGCGGACAATACATGTCATGAGTTCGGGCCGTAACAATGGTACAACATATCATGAGAACTTACATTAATTTGTTATTGTTATACTCCCTCTGTTTCTAGTTAAACGACACTGTCTTTATTGATTTGTTCCAAAAAGAATGACACATTTTTATATTTAAAAATAACTTACAACTTTAAACTTTTCATTTTCCCTCTTTACCTTTAATAATTTTTTTTATAGGCATACAAATATCATGGTCCCACAAAGTTTTTGCTCATTAAGCTTTTAAGACCACGTATTTCAAAAGTCTTTTTTTTTTCCTTAAAATTTGTACCAAGTCAAACTACATTATCTAAATTGATACGGAGAGAGTAGTTAATTTGTTTTTCCGATAATATGTTGCTTCACAAATTTTTAACATAAAATGCAATACACAAAAAATAAAGAATAAAAGAGGGAGATTAAAAAAAAAAAACATGTGGGGTTAAAAATCCCAACTTTGATACGAGCAATCACTTCGGTCTATGGAGTAAAAAGTTCAAACAAGAAGGAACTTTTTGGTACATTCTCATATCACTCAAAAATTTAGGAGAATAATATTAAATATTTTATTTATCTCAATAATTTTTATCTGAGTAGAATTGTTCTGTGTATTTCATTTTATATTACTCATATTTTTATTTCTTTAAATGCAAATCGTGATCATGTGATAGGCACATGTGTCCATTTTTTAGTACAAAGAACAATATAAAAAGGAAAGAGCAATATATTAGTGAAGTAAAAAGAAAAAGACTTTGATTTTTCGTGAGAGAATATGGTGAACAAGAAATCAGATTTTCCCTAATGTGAGGATCCAAGATCTCATGGTCATCAATTATGTAATTAATTTCCCATCTATACTTACTTTTAAAAAATTCAGATTTTTGAATTTAATACTGATTTTGGGAGAGGGAGGAGTTAATATATTAATTTAATTATGAGTATAATAATGTAATCAATTTATTGTCCAGTTGTTCTTTTTAATCTATGATCTAAAGATTCTTGCTAAGCAAACTAAAAATCTTATGAGAAAATGCTAAACACAATCTTAAGTTTTGAAAGTTATTGTAAACACTAGAGCACAATCTAATATTTTAAGTGCAAATTGAAAATTATATGAACAAATATTAGAGCCGAATCTAAATATTTTAAGTGTAGCCAATGGGACAATCAAGGAGCAACACTTGTTAAACTTAAACTTTTGCACATGGGGCCAGTGGGGAAAGATCTTTACACAAATAACCGGCCATAATAATTGTTTACTTTTTCTAGCCATATACATAAATTATGCATAATTATACACATATAATATAGTATAAATTATGCACCGATTATTTTTAGTTTAAGTGTTTCGATGGGCGGCTATTTGGGTTAAATTTTCAAGACCATTTACTTTGAGGGGCTATTTGTGTACCTCACACCCCCCCCCCAAAAAAAAGGGGGGGGGGGGGGATTTAAAAATAGCCAGATTTACAACTGTCATTCAAAAATAGCCCAGTTTCAAAAGTAATCGAAATTTAGCCGCTTTTCATGTAAAGATAAATTCAAGCGAAAACACTGTTCAAAACCCAGAAAATACGCCCGTATATTATACTAGAGTTCCAGCATAAGTATGCTTGAACTCCAGCATATTATACGGGAGTTCCAAGATAACTATGCTGGAACTCCAGCATAATATGTTGGAGTTCCAGCATAAGTACACTAGAACTCCAGCATAATATATTGGAGTTTCAGCAAGTATAAATGTCCAGTATAATATACTGGAGTTTGGAGCACCGGTGCTCCAGTCTCCCGTATATTATACAGGAGTCAGCAAAGTATACCGGTCCAGCATAATATGCTGGAGTTCGTACACAGATGCACCGAACTCCCGTATATTATGCGGGACCGGTCTTTGTTGCAGCAAAATAGTGGCTATTTTTCATTGACTTCGTAAATGGTGGCTATTTTTGAATGACCAGTCCGAAAACTGGCTATACCGTACTATTTTAACCAAAAAAAAGTGTCATATTACTCTTATTTTTTGTGTAATGGGCCTCTCTTAAGTATGGGCCTTAAAGAAGACTGAAACCCAAGTTTTTAAGTTGTCCTTCTACTTCGAAAGCCACCCAAAAAGAAAAGAAAAATACAAATAGATCTTTTCATGGAAATTTTTTTAACAATCCATTTTTCCTTAAAGTAAGATTTTTTTCTCCAGATAAATAGTTATGCAAATCCAGTGGCATAATTTCTGGCAGATTGCAGTCCAAAAAGGAATATTTGAACATAAAAATAAAATATTATTAGGGGGTAGGCTATGCTTTTGTTTGACGGAAAGTATATTGTTCTTTTTAGCTCATTGGATACTATAGAAAAAAAAAATTAATAATAAAGATAGAATTATCAGAAATTTCTCCCCTATAGTTATATTGGTATATAATATTTTTTTTTATTTGTTTGCATAGGAGGCTTGTTTTGAGACTTGCCCGAAATGTGGGTAAACAGTCGTCTTCGCATTAAGTGTTTACACCAAATCAAGTAATATAGTCATAAATTATGGTGCATGCGATATATAATTGGCTTAAATTCGAGATTTCTTATTCTTAAATTTCTTCATAGTAATCTGTCATTCTTTTTTATTTAATATGACGGTGAAAAACCAACAATGCAAATATGTTTACAAAGTCAAGAGTCACTCATCTGAGTCAACGAATTCGAATTTCACTATGCCAATTCAACCAATTAATTTTTAATACAAAATTATCAACAAGACATTTGGTACTTCGTAGGGGGCCTCACGAGTTGTCGCTAGCGTTATCGGTTGTTTTGAACAAAGATCGGTCACACTACTAGTTGTTTGGAACGCTAAGGCCGAAAGGCAGGCGGTCGGGAACACTAAAGGCATTTGCTCTGGATGCTAGGGGTTGTTGCTCATGCAAGCGAAAGAGTGTTTTGGAGCACTAAGGCCGACTAGTGGTTGCTTCGCTCGACAAAACTGAAACCTTTCTAACCTAGGTAAGCTAAGAAAATAACAATTTTTGAACTTTCACTACTTAGGAAAATTAAATAAAACAAAAGCAATAAAGAAGTTGTCTAAAGTTTGAATTAAAACAAGGACGTTTCTGTTCAGATTTCATATTACTTGTTGTGTATAAGATTATCAACCATCTGTTCCAAGACAAATGTTATACAGAAAATCAGCAATGCTGCAGATAATTTTATGGAAATGTCACTATATATATGGATATATATAATAATAGTGTTAATAGGACTGGTTCAGGTGAAAATGTTACATCACATCAAATTTATTACAAGTTGTCAAAATAGCCAACTGGGTTAAGGATGACATATACCCTATGTATAAATTATATTATTTTTAAACCAAAAAGAAAAATTAAAAATTGCTAAAAACAGAAAATGTCTAAATGTATCCCTGTAATTTAATATCCTTAGGTTGGAACTTTGTTAGGAATTAAGGGCAAAAATGTAACTTTCCTAATGTCGAGAGTGATATTAGATTAAATGTCTAATACGACGGCAACAACAATAACAACAACCTAGTGTAATTCCACAATTTGGGTCAGGGGGAAGGGATAGAATGTACGCAGTCTTACCCCTACCTTGAAGGGAATAGAAGCTGTTTCCGATAGACCATCGACTAAAGAAATTAAATGTCTAATAGAGGACAAGATTATTTAATTTTAATGTTACACAAGCAAATTTAACCCTATTAAAGATAATAGGGAAATTACTAAAGACAGAAAGTAAAAAAATTTCTACAAAATAAAAAAAAAAAAAAATAGTATATATAATAGTGAAACTATTCAATCAAAATCTTGGGGGTCTCACATCATTTTCAAAGGCAAACATGTGATACCAATGAAGACAAAAATTCCACCCCCTCTACCCCTCTCCCCATAAAAAGAACTTTTGGGAGTAGCCACATAAAGAAATATATTATTAATTATTATTCATCACTGACATTATAACAGTACCCTTTTTCACTTGTATTATAAATAATAAAATAAAAAACACTATAGTGTATCAATTGGACTGCAATGACATTTTTGGACTTTAAAAATGTGTATTACTATAAATTCAGAATCAATACACTACTTTTCTTGAGCCGAAAGTCTATCCAGAGGAGGAGTCAGGATTTAGAATTTATGGGTTCAATATTATAAGTCTTTTAAGTTACTGTGCTCTAAATTAACAATTTGTACATAATTCAATAATTTTTTATAGACAGAAACAGAGTTCGGACAAAAGTTACTGGGTTCAGCCGAAACCATATCCGAAGGGCTGGCTCCGTTTCTGAGTATATCGAAAACAACATCTCTACATTTACAAGGTAGGGGTAAGATCTGCGTATACACTATCCTCCCCAAATCCCGCTTGTTGAACCACACAGAATATGTCGTTATTATTGTTGTTGAAAATTGAATTTTTACACCCAAAAAAGACCAAAACCAACCTTAAATTGATTACCAAAGTGGAAAAAAATGTTCAATACACAACTAAAAAGTTTAGAAATTATAGCATTAAAGAAGATCCCAAAGTCCTCAAAATAAGGTTAAAAGTGGTGGCCTTTTAAAGTGGGTACTTGGATCTAGGCCATAATAAAATCCAGTCATACTATAAATTCAAAATTAATTTCAATTTAGATAGTCTGAAATTTTCTAATATATAATTTCAATTTAGATAGTCTAAAATTTTCTATTATATTAACCTAAATGAAGAAAATCCTAAACTTTGCAACTAAACTGTAAATATTCCTACTCCTATTATGTTGTAGACACCTATTGAAATTTTTTACATTTTCTATTAATGACATTTCTTATACCATATTAATTATTATTTCAAAATTGTACATGAAAATCCAAAATTTCTTGTAAAAAAACTAATACTTCCTCTGTTCACTCTTACTTGTCCATAATGAACTTTGCACGCCCTTTAATAAAAATAATAAATGAAGTGCATATTTTACCATAGTACCATACTAATGATAGTATTTTGAGAAGTCGTAGAAAATAATTTATGAAATGAGTAATTAATGATAAAGGTAAAATATATGGTCTTCTCTTGATTTGCTAAAATTGACAAGTAAACATAAAATATATTTTTTGTATAGTAGACAAGTAAAAGTAAATGGAATTAGTATAAACATAGTTACTTAAAAGTATGGAACTGCTCTGTGTCATGCATAGGGCTGTGCACGGATCGGATTTAGCACATTTCGGTTTCGAATTTCGGATTTCGGATTCTAGAAAATACAATCCGAATCCGATCCTAATTAAAGTTTAGATCGGATCGGATTTTAAAGTGTGGATCGGATCGGATTTCAGATCGTATCATTATGCATCAAAGTTGCTAACTAATATGTATATTTTCTTTGTAAAAGAGGCAATACATTAAGAAAAATTCATGTTTATGCAATTATGAGAGTACTATGGTGCCAATATAGCTAAATCTAGCAATTGTAAACGTAATAACTTGGAGGAAGATGTAAAAGAAGTATTGACTATCCGAAATTAAAGTGTAGTATTTATACATTGCCTAATAATTTCGAATTTCGGATCGGATTAAAATATATCAATCCAAATCCGATCCGAAATTTTAATAAACACAATCCGAAATCCAAAATCCAAAATTGAATGAATCGGTTTGGATTTCGAATATCCGATCTGAATGAACAGCCCTAATCATGCAGCTAAAAATCTGTACTTGTTTTTGACATTAAGCAGAATTATATTATATATTCCATTGCATACATTATAATTGTATTTAAACAAGGGTAACAAAGATATTATCCTAATCATAACTTTCAAAAAGACAAAAAGAAAAGGTGCATATGTTCAGGGCCCACTAAACTGTTTGAGGGCAACATATTTTCAAAAATGAATCCTAATTTCTGATCTCTTCAGCTTTATAACAACACAGCAAGTCACCCTTCATTATTATTATTTTGCCCCATTGGGGGCAGTCGGGATCTTGGAGCCACGGTAAAATAATTTTCATATGACTTATACGTCATGGGTTTTAGCCGTAAAGTAACGATAAAGTTATTTTTATGTAATCTATAAGTGACGGGTTCGAGCTGTGGAAGTAACCACTAATACTTGCATTAAGTTATACTGTCTACATCGCATCCCTTACGATACAAATCTTCCTCGGACCCCGCGCGAATACGGAGTACTTTATGCACCAAATGAAATTCTTTTAGGAGCCACTCTTGCGTGATGTATTATTCCTATGCCTTATTTCATGTGACATTATTATTTTAAAACGGCTTAAAAAATGATATATTTATCTTTCTGGAAAGTAATTTATACTTAATGACATAATTTATTGGAACTAATTTAATACATAAGTTCATTTTTTTTAATCTCCTAGTTAGGCAGTCACTAGGATTCAACTGATTAGGCAATATCTTAGGTCTAAACGGGATGTAAAAAATAAAAAGATTCGTCACAACATTCATTTAAAAGAATAACTTCAATACTTTGAATATATTTAACTTACACATATATATAAAAAAATCTTACAATTTATTTCTGAAACTCTATGACTATTTCAACTTTCACCCACAAATTTTTACTATCTACTGTCAAATAAAGTTACTTCCGTATGACCTATAAGTCACGAATTCAAGCAGTGGAAGCAGTCACTAATGCTAATATTATGATAGACCATCTACATCACACTCTTTGAGGATGACCCTTCCCCCAATCCTACATGAACGTGGGGTGCTTTGCGGACCGAACTGCCCTTTTTTATTAAAAAAACTATATGCTAGCTTTAGTGTTTTACTATATCTCAACTTATACCCACATGAAGGGGAATCTTGGAATAACGGTCATATATTCCATGTGACCTATAAGTTACGGGTTTGATGTGACATCAGAGTAAGCTACCTATATCACATACCTTGGGATGTGGCCCTTCCTCGAACCTGCGTGAACACAACATACTTCGTACACCGGTCTGTCCTTTTAACTTTCACCCACAAATTTTACTATTTACCATCAGCCAACCATAAAAAGAGTTTTTCTTTTTCCAACTCAACCCTCTCTAACACTCTAATAAACTCTCCAAAGTATTATCCAAGACTCCTCTCAAACTCATTTTCACACTCTCTTTCAACCCTTGTCATCAATTTTCACCTCACCTTAAAAAGCTTCAATTTGTCATAGTTTCAAAAACTAAATTTTTTTCAATGGAGAATGAGAAAGAGCTGCCACCATTAGTGGAAGCGCCGCCGGTGGCGGTGGTAATGGTGGAAGAAAACCACTCAACACATACATCTATAGAAACACTGTTAGTTGTATTAGCAGTAATAACAATACTTGGTGTTATTGCTGGTATAATTGCTAGGTTATGTGGTGGTAGACATTTTAGTGGTTCAGGTGAAGATGATATTGAAGGTTGGGTTGAGAGGAAATGCAGAAGTTGTATTGATGGTGGTGTTTCAACCGCTCCGCCGCCACCTCCGCCGCCACAAGAAGAAGCTAAACCACCAGCAGCAGCAGCAGAAGCTACTTCTACAACAGCAACAGAAGAAGCAAAGAAGTAAGAGAGAAATAGAAAATTGTTGTAGTAATATAATTCCATTTTAGGGTAGCTATAACTAGTAACTATTCTTGAGGCTTCTCTCTTTTGTATTATTCTTTTCTTTTTTTTTTAATTTTTTTTTTCAAACTTTGATATTTTAATCGGCTTGTGTGCATCTCGACTATTCTTATTTGTTATCTTGATAAAGTATAAATATCCATAACTTTGTTCCCCAAATCTTAAACAGATAGAAAAAATCATCTATCATTTTTTTCTCAATTTTTATTTTTATTTTTAAATTATGTTTGGTTTGTGTTTTGAGGGGTGGTAAGGTAGGAGGTTTCTAACCAGGTAGATTAAAGTTGTTGACTATAAATTTCTTTTTTCTTTCCCTCCCTACAAATTTCAATTTTTTTTTGTTTTTGTTTTTTTGTTTAAGGATTGTATTGTCTACTGAAAGGGTTTATGATATTTAGTGTTAGTAGGAATAATATTCATTTTTTTTTCTTTAATTGATATACTAGTAGTTTTTATACCTTTTTGTCTTGTTTATTTCATAGTAATGTTTTTCAAACATATGTATACCTATGGCATTTAGAACTTACAATTTTCTAATGAAACTGCATCCATTAATGAAGTGTTGATTTAGTTTTGATACGAAAGCAAGTTCATTATATAAATTTATGACTGAGAAAGATCATTGTTTATATCACTTCAATTGAGAAAAATGTGAGAATTAATTCAAAAAGATTTATACTATGAGATTATTTGAAGAAAAATACTCATAAATCAAGTGAAATAAGCTAAAGCAAATATTATTCAAAACAGACAAATCTTATGCTCCGCATCAAAAAATATTATGTTCAGGTGAACCCGGTGTTACAAGGCTAAATTTGCCGCTGATTTTTACTTGTTGTCGCAGATAACCTGGCTTACATTCAAAATAACAAATGCCACATTTTATTAAGAAATGTTTATAGATAACCTGATAATGCGAAAATTATATGATGTATATATTTCAATCTTTTCTGGATAATGGTGTAACTTTAACCAAAAAGTTACCTCTTAATGATGAAAACTCCTTTAATGTCTGGCAAAATCCAACCGTTAGATAACTAAATGTAATTATTCTTTTTGCATACAAATTTTGCTACTTTAACCCTTTATGTCTCTTTTATCAAAGATTCTTGAGACAACCGTTGCATATAATCTGAGCCATTTCAACTAAAAATAAATTTGTAGGACAAAGCATAGGGACACTAATGGCACTTTATTGTCCTTTTGATGGATCCCATGACATCTAAAGTAGGGACTAATCATCAAATTCCATAGAATATGCCAATGAATCTGCTTCTCTAGAGAGAGAGGGTGAGGGAGAGGGGTAGGGAGAGTTTTGGGGGGGGGGGGGGGGAGATCAATAAGTCTTCAATCCATTTCCTAGTTGCCGATTAAGCTAATAAAGACCTATGTTGCTTAGACTCTGCAAAAATGTAGCCGTATGCATGTCCGATCCTCTAAAAGTAGTGTATTTTTGGAGGATCCAACACGAGTACAACAACATTTTTGAAGAGTCGGCACAACATAGATAAAGACTAAAAAAGACCAATCACTTGCTTATTTGTCAGCTTGGGTTTCGCGTGGCTAAAAGTCAACCAAAAAAAGAGCTCAAACTCTTTTTTCTTGTTAGTTACTTGAATATCCATTCATCAATTCATTATTTAAGCATTACAACAAATTCTTAAACAAAATATCATAGTAAGACGGGGTTAAATCAAGCGACATGGACAATAAGGATTCAAATAGTCGATTTTAGTTCCCTCTTGAGCTCAGAGACCTGATCAATTTGCTGACCTAATACGAAAGCAAACTACAAACCACCACAACTCCATTCGGCCCCAGTCATCCTATATATTAGCTTGACTTTACCCTCACAGGTTTTTGATATCCTGCCAATTCATTTCAATAACACGTACATAAAACTACAAAAAACAGAAGGATACCGGGGGGGAAATGATAAGTCGAAGATATGGAATATACCAGGCTCAGGAGGCGGCAATCCCTGTTACATTGAAAGTACTAATGCAGATAATTCTTTCTACGGAAGAAAAATATATAAAGGCGTCATTCTACTATTACAAACCAGTTTGATTTCAGAACGATGGAAATATAACAATTGCGCTAATAGTTCAAGGCTGGTGTTGAGAAGTTTACAAATTGGATTAGCCCTTTGAAGGCTAATAAAACAACCTATGGGAACAAAAGTGTGGAGAACAAGAGGATTTACTTGATAAATAGGAAGAGTGAGAGATGCGACAACTGTTAATATAACACAACTAAATATTTATTCATAATATGTGGGGACGAGTTCCTCAGCAAGAATTAAATTCAGTCGAAATGCCCGCGACTATATGACCATATGATAAGCTACAGATGCAACCCTCACAAATATATCATGCCGTAACAAGTCAAATTCTGATAGTACATCACATGTTCACTTTAAGTTAAATCATTACCAAGATACTGAAGTGAAGCTCTCCTGATAACTTTCTACTACTTTTTGACAGTTATTTAAGGGTTGTAACTATTGCTGCCACAGCATGCTTGCTTTTACTTTCCAACTTATTATACCAAGTTGCATAGGAATGATTTCTTTGATAGATTTAGTATTTTCAATTCTTCGTAGTTTGTTCTATGAAGTGGCTCCAATACGAGTTCTGAAGATTGAGAGTTAGAGTCTTGACTCGAGTAAAAAAAGTGTCTGTGAACATTTATTTCTAGCACTTCAGCTAGCCTTCCAGATGCATACTCATTACGAGTCTAAGAAGGAGGTGAAATAAGGTCCCATAAGGTGCGCATTACTGAAAGTAACCTAGATTATTCCCATACTTAGAACAAGGCTCATTTAAGGGGTTTATTATAATGAAGTAGCAGCTTAGATTATTCCCATACTAAGAGCAACAACAAGGTTCATGAAGTGTTTTATTCTAATCAGGCGGCAGCATGTCTTTATTGTTGACAGAGACAAGGACTAGCAGCATTACATAAGAAAAAGATTGAGGTTAAGATTATTAGCACCAAACATGACAGTTAGAAAGTATTTAGAGTCTAAAACGAGAACGACAGAGGGAAACATGAATTCGACATATATAAACAAAGGGATTTCATACCTCAAAGTGGTCTGAAAAGCTTCAGCCAATAGCTTTAGCAATAAAGGTGGAATTGCCTGTAGAAAGCAGCCACAACTTCAGCATTAACTGCATTAAATGTTTCTTAACAGCCAAAAGTCAGATACATCACAATTTAAGAAATTAATAACCAGATAATGAGAATACAAAGAGCAGGGGAGTTGGACTTCTACATACCCAACAAAAGAAAAATAGTTCCTCAAGTTCTTGATGAAGTTGGGACACTAACTTCATCAGTTAAAATGTTCTCGGCATTGGGTTATGCCTTGATAATGTTAGGGGGGTAGATGCGCAAGCAGACCTCCAGGTTTCCTGGGGGGTGGGGAGCGGCATATAGCTAAGAAGTTGGCAGAGGTAAAAAAGCATAAAACATCGTAGTGATGTTCACTCACCATTCTCATCTATAATCGCACTGACAATTTGATCAAGCATAACTATGTTCTAAAGTATAGCAAAGTTTGCTCCAAACATCTTTTAAAATTCGAGAATTCTACAGTAGGTCAACTTTTGTTCCGTTCTAAAGAGCTACTTAATTATACATAGGAGAATCAAAAGCTTTTACATACATTTAATAAGAAAGGGGATGCCAACTATGATTTTGACTATTTATGAGACATGGGAAAACACTATGGCCTACATGTATATAAATCGTAAAATTAAGCACGTACAATTTCTCCTCGACGGTATGCTACCTTGTGCACCAAAACCTGATAACACTTCAGGATTACGAGTCTCCATTCTCCACTTTGTTCAGACTTCAGATATAGCATCAGCATGCAATCTATTATTTAGATATACCAAAGATAATTCCAAAGTGGCTGCTTCTCCTCAAACATCTATGAATCTAGAATAGCAGGGCGTATCCAGACAGGTTTTACATTTGGACGGGCTCTCGTTTCAGAAGAAACTCCTTCAGATGAGCCATCATATGTGGAAGTGTTGAAGGAAACCCAAAGTCTGCCAAGTAACAAAAAACAGAATACGATAATACTGACATAACATGTTAAGAAACAGAAGCTCAAAAATAGCAGGTCAGTAACAAGACGATTTTATCAAAGATGAGTATGAAATCACTTACCAAGCAATCCTATCGTCGAGTTTTAGAAACATATCCATTTCCTGCAATAGAGCTTACTAATCGTAATCGGTAAAATAATTCAAATTAGTTTCATCTACGGTTTCGTGGATGCACTAGTAAGCTAACTTAATCTTCTAGAGTTCGAATTTATAGATACATACACCATAACAGTCAATAAAAGAACAATTTCCAGAAATTACATTATCAAAATCGTCCTAGCTTCTTCTAAAAGCAAATCTATGAATCTAGAATAGCAAGGCGTATCCAGACAGGTTTTACATTTGGAAGGGCTCTCGTTTCAGAAGAAACTCCTTCAGATGAGCCATCCGTATGTGGATGTGTTGAAGGAAACCCAAAGTCTGCCAAGTAACAAAAAACAGAAAAGGATAATACTGACATAACATGTTAAGAAACAGAAGCTCAAAAATAGCAGGTCAGTAACAAGACGATTTTATCAAAGATGAGTATGAAATCACTTACCAAGCAATCCTATCGTCGAGTTTTAGAAACATATCCATTTCCTGCAATAGAGCTTACTAATCGTAATCGGTAAAATAATTCAAATTAGTTTCATCTACGGTTTCGTGGATGCACTAGTAAGCTAACTTAATCTTCTAGAGTTCAAATTTATAGATACATACATCATAACAGTCAATAAAAGAACAATTTCCAGAAATTACATTATCAAAATCTTCCTAGCTTCTTCTAAAAGCAAATTTGGATTCAAGATTTGGTAATTAAATTGAAGCAGTTAATAAGGTTCCAAAATCTGCACACATCCACACAAATAAACAACAAATAATCATGGAACAGGATAAGAATCACTCAAAGGGTTAATCAATCTAGGGTTCTAAGGAAAAAACCAATTTCACCGACTCAAAAACAACACTGAAATCTTGAAAATCGATGAAAGTGCTCCAGCTCCAGCACCGGAGAAGTACCCGATCAATGACCCGTTCCGTTTTCCAACTCAGATGAATGGAGGTCCACTCACCAGTTGATAATATTTTCCATGCCATTAGAGGAAAATCACAAGCTTGACAAATGTCTTTTTCAAGAACGCGATATGACATTTTTTTCACAAACAGGGCATTCTTTTGTAAATGAAATGACAAAAATTTATCTAAACACCGGGAAATACTGTATTCTTTCTTTTAGAGATGGTCACATATATTTGTCAGGTTTGTGATTCTCCTTACACATAACATGAAAGATTATCATTTGATAAGACGGACAACCATTTCTAGCATCTAAGAAAGAAAAAGGAACGAGAGTGACCGATCTGGAAAAAAATAAACACATGTGTTAGGATATGAATCTTTCAACATTTATAACCAACCAGAAAGTGAGATGTGATGAAGCGTTCTCACTTAGTAATAAATGCATTTTACTACTTTTGAATAATAGAAGATTACATTAACTGAAAATAAACAAAGAAAAGATTATAATAATTATTTGGCTAAAGGGCACAGATAGTTATTGTAGACAAATACAAAAAAGTAGAGATTACAGTAATTGGTTAGCACTTCTTTTAAGTTAGAAAAATTAATCAACTTCAGACTAGGTGTTCACACTTAACAGTTTGGTTTGACTCAATTTTCCTTCTAAGAAAACATAAATTAAATTATTCCTATGCTAGGATCAAGGTTCATTTGAACAAACAACTTAATTGTTGCCCAGATGCTATTTCGTGCTGACTGCTATTCTATGAAGACACTAAAGACTGTCCAACTGTTTAACCCAAAAGGAAAGAAAGGACCTCAAACCTCAAAGAAATCTGAGGATCTTCAGCCAATAATTTTAGCCAAAAACAATGGTGGAATTACCTGTGGAGGAGGTTATTAGCTCAGAACTATCAACATTATGTCTCTAGAGGAATAAATGTCCCATAATAGCCATATGTCATATACACCCTCAATGGGATAGTCAACATAAGCGATACTATGTGAACGAACATAAGCGATATACACACACTCTCTCTCTCTCTCTACAAATAGGAAAGCATAAGCACTGCACAACTATTACTGTTCATACTAACTCTTATCCACAAAAGCTTGCAGCTATTTTGTCCGCGTGACACATTACGGTTGCAACACTTGCAAAAATTTCATGACCATTATGGTTGCAACACTTGCAAAAATTTCATGACCTAATCAAATTGCAGTAGCAGATCACGCCTTCAGATTTTAAGTTTGCACTTTGAAAATTACCAGAGTATTGAAGTTCTTTAAAAGGTCTCCTAATAACTTTCCACTAATTTCGGGCTGCTTGTTATTTCTAGTTTGTAAGCTTTCTGCCACAACATACTTGGTTTTATCTTTCCTTCCAGACATTCCACCAAATGCATGCTGGTATAGCCCTCCACCATCTCTTCTTCCTTCCCCAGCCACCTACATTGTTCCAGCACCCCAAAAGATCACAAGTAGTACTGGGCATAATCCAAGTTGTATTAACCAATGCAAGGAATAACTGCCACATACTTAGTTTTATCTTGACATACCAAGTTGCATAGAGTGACTTCTTTGAGAGTTCACTAGTTTGACTTCTTAGTAGTTGTGCAAATTGGCTCCAATATGAGTACGACAATCAAGAATTAACAGTCTTGAGTCAAGACATGTCACCAAGGTTCTATATCTAGCTCTTCAGCTTGCTTTCTAGATGCATACACACTACTAACAACAACAACATACCCGGTGCATACTCACTAATAGATGTAATAATAAAGGTAATTGCAACACATATGAAAAGAGGCTATCATATAAGTAAAATAAGGCCCATAAAGTGTGAAGAACTGAAAACAACATATTTTATTCCTATTCAAAGAGCATGGCTCATTTAAGAGATTCCTCGTTATGATGTGAAAAATCATAATTATTCACATACATGTAATATTCATAGTCAACAATGGAAGTACATAGACACAACACACAAAAAAGAAACCAAGCTTTAGAAAACAACAAAGATTAGAAGTTATAGTTGTCAGTAACAATCAGAATTATTAGGAAATACGGAGTGTCTCCGACAAGGAATTGTCAGCATAAAACAGCCCAAAGGGAAAAAAAGGCATTTCAATCTTCAAAGTGTCCGAGAAGCTCCAGCCAATAAATTTAGTAAGCACAAAGGTGCAATCACCTGTATCATCTTTATGAATAATGTTCCTTAATGTCATAAGTCTGATAATCACCAGGAAATGAGAAAATAAAGGACAGGGTAGTTCTATGCTTCCCACCAAAAGAGAAACAGTTCAGCAAGTTCTAAGGAAGTTAGGAACCTGACTTCTTTTAAAACTGTTACATTAGGTTTTGACTAGATATTTGCAGGGTCACGGGGGATAGGTGCGGAAGCTAAATTCCAGGTTCCCTGGGGGGGGGGGGAGCGGCGGGACCCGGAAAGTTAAGAAGGTGGTAGAGGTAAAACATTGCATCAGATCTAGTGAGGCAATATCATAGCAATTCTGGTATGCAATTGATGCATACGTAGATGCAATCATACTTATGTCGCTCATTTCAATCTACACATCTTATTGTCATAATAAGATTCTATAGTAGGATAAGTTTATTCCATTCTAATATCTACTTATACATAATAGTATCCATACTTCCACTGCACATATATTTAATAAGAAAAGGCACGTCAACTATAGCTTTTAATATTTCTGAGACATGAGACAAGAAATAAACTGGTAGAATCACACAATACTTCTCCCCGACAGGACGCTACATTCTGCACCATAACAGGTATAACATGTAATTAAACAAGCCGATTTCAGCAAATATGAAAAGTAATCAGTAACTAAGAAATCCTATCATGACGCTTAAGAAATGTTTCCTGCAACTGAACTAACTAATCACTTGGAATCATAAAGGATTCAAAACCTAAAAAGTTCAAACTTTAGGAAATAAATGAAACTAATCATTCTAATACTGAAGACTCGCCAAAAAGTATTGCAAAAGAAGTAAAAATGTGAAAAGTAAATTAAAAGTGAACATTAAAGCAGCCTAGTTAAATGCTTCTCATAGCAAAAGGTTACTTTATTAAAAGCAGTTAAGAAGAGATTTAGCAAGCTCTTCATGGTCTATTAGTTACACAAATTTAGGGTTCAAATTTTGGGATTTAAACTGAAGCAGCTTACTAGGGTTTCAAAAAGCTGAGACATACTCATGAAAAATCAACAAGATTTAATTCGAAGGGTTAATCAATATAGGGTTTTGAATTAAAAGAACAAATTTTTCAAAAATCATCACCGGAAACCTGAAAAACCGGCGAAAGATCGCCAGCGCCGGAAAAGTGTCCGATCAAATACTCGTTTCTTTATCCGACTCAGAGGCATGGAGATCCGGTTACCGATTGGTACCATTTTCTGTGTCATCGAAGGAGAATCACAAGCCTGACAAATATGTCACTTTCCAAAAACGGAAAGAACATGTCTTTTTTAAGAAAAAAGAACTTTATTAAGGAAATCCGGGACGCCGAAACCTATTTGTCAGATTTGTAATTCTCCTTCTGCTTAACAAGAAAATTGTATCAATTAATAAGACCGACCACCATTTCTAGCATCTAAGCAGGAAAAAGAAACAAGGATTGATCATTGAAAATTTTTCTAACATAAAAAGCATAGAATTTGATTGTTTTATTTATAATGGTTGGTTGCGTTTACAAGGTATGAATAAGATCTGTATACATCATAAAAAATCAAAATAAAAAAGAATTTAACTTTACCAAAGTATCATATAAATTGGCTCTTTTGTTTCTCCTAATGACTTTTTGTGATATTTATGGCAAAATAAAGTAAATTTTTTTAATTAAAAAAAAATAACTTTCGTAATATTTAGGTAAAATTGAGTACTTTATTATTTACAAAACGATAGTTTAATAACCTTAATGGAATAAAGTGAAAGTTGAGAAATTAATCTTCAGTTGCTAAATTTAAAAGAAATTATACCGCACTAGTTTTTCAATATGTTTATTATACACAACCAAAATAAAAATAATGCATGCATCCGGGCCGTCGGACCTGGATCGCCTAAAATTTTGCACATAAAAAATAACCTAAGGAACAATAGTCACTACCTCACCATGATCGTACTCGTTTTTATTTTATTTTAGGGTCATAAAATTAGAATTCAGTTCCCATTCCTAGATTTTCATGTATTATAGCCCACGCCTTCTGCATGGGTCTGAGCCACCGGACCCGGATCGCTTAAAATTTTATTGGCCCATCAAAAACGTCCTGAGGAACTATAGTCACCGCCTCCCCATAACCGTTACTCGTTTTTTGGCGTTTTAGAGCCATAAACTGGAATTCTACATGATTTCCAGATTTTCGTGTGCTTTACACGCCATCTGCATGGGGCCCGACCCACGGAACGCGGATCACCTAAAATTTTGCAGTCCCATAAAAATGATTTAAGGAACAATAGTCACCGCCTCACCAGGACCGTTACTTATTTTTTAGCGTTTTAGGGCCATAAAACTGAAATTCTGTACGATTCCATATTTTCATATGTTAGCCCACGCCTTCTACATAGGTCCGGGCCACTGGACCCGGATCGTCTAAAATTTTGTCGGCCCATAAAAATGTCCTAAGCAATAATAATCACTACCTCTCTATGACCGTTGCTCGTTTTTTGGCGTTATAGAGCCATAAAACTAGAATTCCGCCTGATGTCCAGATTTTCGTGTTCTATCTGCATTGACACGGGCCACCGGACCCGTATCGCCTAAAATTTTGTCGACTAATAAAAAACGACCTAAGGAATAATAGTCACCGCGTTGCCAAGACCGTTACTCATGTTTTTTGGCGTTTAGGGCCATAAAACTGGAATCCCGCCCGATTTTTAGATTTCCGTATACTATAGCCCAGCCTTCTGCATGGGCTCGGGCCACCAGACCCGGATAGACTAAAATTTTCAGATCCATAAAAAACGACCTAAGGAACAACAGTCACCGCGTCGCTAAGACTGTTACTCGTTTTTTTGGCGTTTTAGGGCCATAAAACTGGAATTGCGTCCGATTCCTAGATTTTATTGTGCTATAGCCCACGCCTTCTGCATGGGTCTGAACAACCGAACCTGGATCGCCTAAAATTTTGACTGCCCATCAATAACGACCTAAGAAATAATAATCACCTCCATGCTTCGTTAGATGATGTCGGCATGGAATTTTCACATGTGGGTTATTTCCTGCTAGCAGGTTAGCGGTCGCGTGGTGTTGACGAAGCATCTACGAAGAATTCTACTGGATATCCAGTAAAAGGTCGGATATGTAAATGTGGCTGGTAATTGGAGTGTTCATGAAAGGTTTAACAGAAGGATATCAAGAAATTTGGCGGGTTGATTGTGCAAGATCAGGTCGACGATGAAGAAAGAATCTTGGTCGTTACTCATTTTTTGGCGATTTAGGGACATAAAACTGGAACTCCACATGATTGCCAAATTTTCATGTAATGTATCCGCCGCCTCTTCATGGGCCCAGTCTACCGGACTCGGATCGCTTAAAGTTTTTTCGGCCCATTAAAAACGACCAAAGGAACAATTTTCACCACCTCGCCATGACCGTTACTCGTTTTTTGGCGTTATAGGGCCATAAAATTGGAATTCTATCGGATTCTTAGATTTTCGTGTGCTATTGCCCATTCCTTCTGCATGACCCATGCCACCGAACCCGAATAGCAAAAACTTTTGCAAGCCCATAAAAAATAACCTAAGGAACAATAGTCACCGCCTCGCCATGACCTTTACTCATTTTTTGGCATTTTACAGTCATACAACTTGAATTTCGCCCGATTTCTAGAGTTTTGGTGTTATAGCTCATGCGTTCTGCATGGTTCTAGATTTTTGGTGTTATAGCCCACACCTTCTGCATGGTCCCGGGCCACCATACCCGGATCACCTAAAATTTTGCCAATACATCAAAGACGTCCTAAGTAATAATAGTCTCTCTCTCGCCATGACCGTTACTCACATTTTTGCATTTTATGATCATAAAACTAGAATTTCTTGCAATGCCTAGATTTTCATGTGCGAATTCTGCATGGGCCCGAGCCACCGCATCCGTATCTCCTAAAAACTTTTCGGCCCATAAAGTATGACCTAAGGAACAATAGTCACCGCCTCACTATGATCGTTACTCATTTTTTGGCATTTTAAGACCATAAAGCTGGAATCCCGCCCAATTCTCAGATTTTGGTGTGCTATAACCCACGTCTTCTGCATGGGCCCGGGCCACCAGACCCTTATCGCCTAAATTTTTTCCAGCTCATCAAAAACGACCTAAGGAACAATATTGACCATCTCGCCAAGTCGTTACTCATTTTTTGGCGTTTAAGGGTTATAAAAATGGAATTCTGCCCGATTCTTAGATTTTCATGTGCTATAGCCCACAACTTTTGCATGGTCCGGGGCCACTGAATCCGTATCGCCTAAAAAATTTTCGGCCCATTAAAAACATCCTAGGAACATAGTCACCGCATTTCCATGACTATTACTCATTTTAGCATTCTAGCGCCATAAAACTGGAATTTTGCCCGATTTCCAGATTTTCGTGTTTTATAATCCACGCCTTCAGCATGGGCCCTGGCCACCAGAACTGGATCATCCAAAATTTTGTCGGACCATAAAAAACGACCTAAGGAACAATAGTCACCACCTCGCCATGACCGTTACTCGATTTTTGGCATTTTAGGGCAATAAAACTGGAATTTCGCCTGACGTCCAAATTTTTATGTGCTATAGCCCACACATTCTGAATGGGCACGGGCCACCGGATCCGTATCGCCTAAAATTTTGCTGTCCCGTAAAAAATAACCTAAAGAATAATAGTCATCGTCTCGCCATCACCGTTACTAGTTTTTTTGGCGTTTTAGGGCCATAAAATTGGAATCTCGCCCGTTTCCTAGATTTTTGCATGCTATAGCCCTCACCTTCTACAGGGCTCGGGCCACCGAACCCGGATTGCCTAAACTTTTTCTGGTCCATAAAAATGACGTAAGGAACAATAATCACCACCCCGCCATGATCGTTACTCGGATTTTGCATTTTAGGACCATAAAATTGAAATTCCGCTTGATTTCCAGATTTTCGTGTGCTATAGCCTACGCTTTCTGCAAGGGCCAAGGACACCGGACCTGGGTCGCGTAAAAATTTGCCGACCCATAAAAAATGACCTAAGGAACAATAGTCACCACCTCGCCGAGACCGTTACTCGTTTTTGGCGTATTAGGGCCATAAAACTGGAATTGCGCCCGATTCCCAGATTTTAGTGTTCTATAGCCCACGCCTTCTGCATGGGCTCGGGCCACTGGACTCGTACCGCCTAATATTTTGTCGGCCCTTCAAAAACGACCTAAGGAACAATAGTCACCGCCTCGCCATGACTGTTACTTGTTTTTTGGCATTTTAGGACCATAAAACTAGAATTCGCCCGATTTCTAGATTTTCGTATGCTATAGCCCATACCTTCTGCATGGGCCCGAGCTACCGGACCCGGATCACCTAAAATTTTTATAGTCCATCAAAAATGACTTGTGGAACAATAGTCACCACCTCACTATGGTCGTTACTCGGATTTTGGCATTTTAGAGTAATAAAACCGGAATTCCGCCCAATTCTCAAATTTTTATGTGCTATAACCCACGCCTTCTGCAGGCCCGGGTCACCAGACCCAGATCGCATAAAAATTTTCCAGCCTATCAAAAACGACCTAAGGAACAATATTCACCATCTCGCCAAGACCGTTACTCGTTTTTTGGCGTTTTAGGACCGTAAAACTGGAATTGCGCCCGATTCCCAAATTTTAGTGAATTATAGCCCAGCCTTCTGCATGGGCTCGGGCCACTGGACCTGGATCATCTAAAAATAATTTGGCCCATAAAAAATGACCGAAGGAACAATAGTCGCTGCCTCGCTATGATCGTTATTCGTTTTTTGGCTTTTTAGGGCCATAAAACTTGAATTTCGCGTGATTCCCAGATTTTCGTCTGCTATAGCCTACGCCTTCTATTTAGTCCCGGGCCACCAGACCTGGATCGCCTAAAATTTTGTTGGCACAACAAAAATTTCCTAAGTAAATATAATCACTGTCTCTCCATGACCGTTACTCGTTTTTGGCGTATTAGGGCCATAAAACTAGAATCCTGCCATATTTTCAGATTTTCGTGTGCTATAGCCCACACCTTCTGCATGGGCATGGGCCACCGAACCTGTATTACCTAATATTTTGCTGGCCCATTAATAACGTCCTTAGGAACAATAGTCACCGCATCGCCATGATCATTACTCATTTTTTGGCGTTTTAGGGATATAAAACTAGAATTTTGCCCGATTCGCAGATTTTCGTGTGCTATAGCCTCCGCCTTTTGCAAGGGCATGGGCAACCGCACCCGGATCGACTAAAATTTTGTCGGCATATCGGAGAGGTAGAGGAAGACCTAAGAAGTATTGGGGAGATGTGATCAGACATGACATGGCGCGACTTAGGATTACTGAGGACATGGCCCTTGATAGGGAATTATGGAGGTCGAGCATTAAGGTTGTAGGTTAGGGGAGAGTGTGAATATTTCTACAGCACAATAGAGGGAGACTATCCAGTTAGGAGTTAAACTAGGAATGTCATTGGTCGTCTATTGATGCAGGTTTTACCTTCTAGTTGTACTATACCAGCCATCTATTTCGTATTTCGTATTTCGTATTTCGTATTTCGTATTTCGTATTTCGTATTCTGTATTTCATATTTCATATCTCTTATATATTGTTGTTATTTTTATTACGCATTTTTATGGTACTAATATATCATCTCATATTGCTTTTTTGAGCCGAAGGTCTTCTGGAAACAGCCTCTCTACCCTTCGGGGTAGGGGTAAGGTCTGCGTACATATTACCCTCCCCAGACCCCACTTGTGGGATTATACTAGGTCGTTGTTGTTGTTGTTGTATTTAAAATGACCTAAGGAACAATAGTCACCACCTCGCCATGTCCGTTACCAATATTTTGGCGTTTTAGGGCTATAAAACTAGAATCCTTCGCGATTCCTAGATTTTCATGTGCAATAGCCCATGCCTGCTACATGGTCCCGAGCCACCAGACACGGATCACCTAAAAGTTTGCCAGCCCATCAAAAGCAACCTGAGGGATAATAGTCACCACCTCGCTATGACTGTTACTCGCTTTTGGCTTTTTAGGGCCATAAAACTTAAATTCTGCATGATTCCCAAATATTCATATGCTATAGGTCATACCTTCTGCACGGGCCCGGGCCACAGGACTGGATCGCCTAAAATTTTGCGGCCAATCAGAAACGTTTTAAGGAACAATAGTCATCGCCTCCCCATGACCGTTACTTGTTTTTTTAGTTTTAGGGCCATAAAATTAGAATTTTGCCCGATTCCTAAATTTACGTGTGCTATAGTCCACTCCTTCTGCATGGGTCCGACCCACCGGACGCGGATCACCTAAATTTTTTTCAGCCCATCAAAAATGACCTAGAACAATAGTCATCTCATCGCCATGATCGTTACTCGTTTTTGGCATATTATGGCCATAAAACTAAAATTCTGCCATATTTTCATATTTTCGTGTGCTATAGCCCACGCCTTCTGCATGGGCCCAGGCCACCAGACCCGTATCGCCTGATATTTGTCCAGTCTCACCATGACCATTACTCATTTTTGGCGTATTAGGGCCATAAAACTAGAATTCTGCCATATTTTTAGATTTTCGTGTGCTATAACCCACACCTTCTGCATGGGCCCCAGGCCACCGAACCCGGATTACCTAATATTTTGCTGGCCCATTGATAACGTCCTTAGGAACAATAGTCATCGCCTCTCCATGATCATTACTCATTTTTTGGCATTTTAGGGACATAAAACTAGAATTCCGCCCGATTTCCAGATTTTCGTATGTTATAGCCCATGCCTTCTACATGGGCACGGGCCACCGCACTCGTATCGGCTAAAATTTTGTCGGCATATCAAAATTGACCTAAGTAACAATAGCCACCGCCTCGCCATATCGGGCACTCGTTTTTGGCTGTTTTGGGCCATAAAACTGGAATCTTTCGAGATTTCAAAATTTTCGTGTGTTATAGCCCAAGCTTTCTACGTTGCACGCACGCCCCTAAGCACGCAGCCAACCCATGAACTTCTTTTCCGACTTGACTTGTCGGTCAGCTATCGCGTCCACACGAGTGCCCAAATCATTCATGGAGGTGCGTAGACTAGCCACCTCCTTCTCCAATGTGGTGTGCAGGGACACTCTGGCAGTTCCTGAAGAGGACGCTGCTCGTGACAGTGCTGCAGCTGTTGCGCTAGGCGCATGGGCCTGCGCTTCGCCCTCCACATCCATTTGATCTTCCTCTTCCTCCTCCGATGCATCAGAACCACTCTCATCCTCTCCACCTGCCGCTACTGTTGGGGCTGCCCCCGAGGTGTTTGCCAGGCCGGATCTTGTGGATTTTTCTTACCAGCCTGTCCACACGAGTATTTTCAGGTACTTGCACTTTCCTGCAAAGCTTAGTCACCAAGGATGGGAAAAAGAACCCATACAGGCGTTGGGGGCATCGGATAAACATCTCATCGTGGATCACTTTGGCCACGTCGAAGGGAAGACCCTTGATGAAACACCAAATCAATGCAGCCCGGGGTCCATTCACCTCCGTAGTATTTTTGGAGGGAAATAAGGCGACAATTAATCACATACAACCAGCTCTTCACCTCTGGAGTTAAGACAGAGGAGTGGAACTTCTCTCCATGTTCCAACCACTCTACCATTTTTCCTGGTACGCAAATGTCATCAAAGAAACTCTCCCACTTGGCATCGGTTGGATTTCGCCCACATTCATAAAAGTCAGTATTCCCAGGCAGAGGGTCGGGCAATTGATATGCTATGTGTATCGCCTCAATGGAGGCATCCACTGCCTTGCGGCACACTGTGACCACATGGTGGACATGCTCTGGTAGATTAGCATAGAATTCGCGTACAACCATTACATTAGCCTCCCCTGGCTCGTCAATGAAGGCCTGCAAACCCCGCTTCATCAACTCATTGTACATGTGGGGGTATCGTTCCTTGACCTTTTTGATGTCAATGCCCCTCTCCGGAATTGGCTTCTTGGCTGCCTTCTCTATAAAACGGGTACGCAAATGTCATCAAAGAAACTCTCCCACTTGGCATCAGTTGGATTTCGCCCATATTCATAAAAGTCAGTATTCCCAGGCAGAGGGTCGGGCAATTGATATGCTATGTGTATCGCCTCAATGGAGGCATCCACCGCCTTGCGGCGCACTGTGACCACATGGTGGACATGCTCTGGTAGATTAGCATAGAATTCGCGTACAACCATTACATTAGCCTCCCCTGGCTTGTCAATGAAGGCCTGCAAACCCCGCTTCATCAACTTATTGTACATGTGGGGGCATCGTTCCTTGACCTTTTTTATGTCAATGCCCCTCTCCGGAATTGGCTTCTTGGCTGCCTTCTCTGTAAAACGAGTCTGAGCCTCAGGGGAGACAAATTTGTTGCTGTCATAGGGACGTGCAGGAGCTGCCCTTCAGCAGCTTGAGGATGGACCCGTGGCTTGGCGCTTTTTCGATGGTGACATAATACCTGCAAAATGTGGACACATTAGCTCAACCCAACAAAATTAGTGTGACTTAATGTGGTTACTCAGACTTCACACGCAAAATTGGTCACAAATACATAATCGTGCTCATTGAGGCCTTTCTACAAACACCTTGTAGGCATTAGGCTCTCACAACTCTTTTCTAAGTGTCGTGCAACAAGGTCCCCCCCATTAAATCTCATCCAGAACCCAACTCAAGTGCTACCCATCCCACACTTACAACAAACTAACCCCAAAACATATTTCACCAAGTTTGAACACCAAATCTCGAAACACATCTACACTAATGGCATAAGATACAACATAAAAAAAATCTGAAAGTAGAGAGAGAAAAAGAAAGAAAACTACAACTAGGGCTCATACCTTGTTGAAAATCGTGAGAGAGGGGGATGGGGTCAGGGGTGCTGGAATTTGGTGTTTTTGAAGGAGTTGGGAGAGTTTGGAAGAGGGGATTTGGGTTTTGTTTAATAGAAGGGGGGGGGGATAATTGTGTCTAAAGAAAATAACCAATTAAACTACAAAAATAAAAAAAATAAAAATAAAAACTAAAACTAAAAGAAAAACAAAACGCCTGAAAAGTTCTAGGCAGAATGGTCCGCCCAGGCGCGTGAACTTGTGCGCGAAGTTTTGGAGCTCGCGCATTTCTTCGTGCGGTGCTGTTGAGTTCTAGGCAGAATGGTTCGCCCAGGCGCGCGAACTTGTGCGCGAAGTGGGCGCGAAGTCGCGCTCCTGGGCGTTTATTTTTGCATTTATTTTCACCTGGTTTGCTCCTAGTTGATAGTCCTTTCACCCGCCCTTCGTCGCCTGCATTTGTTATTAAGTTAAAGCTCAAACTCAAACTTTGCGCACAAGTTCGCGCGCCTGCCACGACGTTGTAACCGACATGCCACGACGTTAAATAAGGTAGTGTTTGAGTTTGAGCTTTAACTTACTAACAAATGCAGGCGACGAAGGGCAGGTGAAAGGACCATCAACTAGGAGAAAACTAGGTGAAAATAAATGCAAAATAAACACGTAGGAGCGCGACTTCGTGCCCACTTCGCGCGCCTGGGTGAACCATTCTGCCTGGAACTCAACAGCATCGCGCGAAGAAACACGCGAGCTCCAAAACTTTGCGCACAAGTTCGCGCGCCTGGGCGGACCATTCTGCCTAGAACTTTTCAGGCGTTTTGTTTTTCTTTTTGTAGTTTAATTGGTTATTTGTTTTAGACACAATTACACCCCCCCCCCCTTTCTATTAATCAAAACCCAAATCCCCTCTTCCAAGCTCTCCCAACTCCTTCAAAAACACCAAATTCCAGCACCCCTGCCCCCATCCCCCTCTCTCACAATTTTCAACAAGGTAGGAGCCTTAGTTGTAGTTTTCTTTCTTTTTCTCTTTCTACTTTCAGATTTTTTTATGCTGCATCGTATGCCATTAGTGTAGATGTGTTTTGTGATTTGGTGTTCAAACTTGGTGAAATATGTTTTGGGGTTAGTTTGTTGTAAGTGTGGGGTGGGTAGCACTTGAGTTGGGTTCTGGATGAGATTTTATGGGGAGCCCTTGTTGCACGACACTTAGAAAAGAGTTGTGAGAGCCTAATGCCCACAAGGTGTTTGTGGAAATGCCTCAATGAGCATGATTATGTATTTGTGACCAATTTTGCATGTGAAGTCTGAGTAACCACATTAAGTCACACTAATTTTGTTGGGCTGAGCTAATGTGTCCACATTTTGCAGTTATTATGGCACCATCGAAAAAGCTCCAAGCCACGGGTCCATCCTCAAGCCGCCAAAGGGCAGCTGCTGCACGTCTATATGACAACAACAAATTTGTCTCCCCTGAGGCTCAGACCCGTTTTACAGAGAAGGCTGCCAAGAAGCCAATCCCGGAGAGGGGCATTAACATCAAAAAGGTCAAGGAATGATGCCCCCACATGTATAATGAGTTGATGGAGCGGGGTTTGCAGGCCTTCATTGACGAGCCAGGGGAGGCTAATGTAATAGTTGTACGTGAATTCTATGTTAATCTACCAGAGCATGTCCACCATGTGGTCACAGTGCACCGCAAGGCGGTGGATGCCTCCATTGAGGCGATACACATAGCATATCAATTGTCCGACCCTCTGCCTAGGAATACTAACTTTTATGAATATTGGCGAAATCCAACCGATGCCAAGTGGGAGCGTTTCTTTGATGACATTTGCATACCAAGAAAAATAGTAGAGTGGCTGGAATATGGAGAGAAGTTCCACTCCTCCGTCTTAACTCCAAAGGCGAAGAGCTGGCTGTATGTGATTAACAGTCGCCTCATTCCCTCCAAAAATACTACGGAGGTGAATGGACCCCGGGCTGCATTGATTTGGTGTTTCATCAAGGGTCTTCCCTTCGACATGGCCAAAGTGATCCACGACGAGATGTTTATCCGATGCCCCCAACGCCTGTATGGGTTCTTTTTCCCATCCTTGGTGACTAAGCTTTGCAAGAAAGTGCAGGTACCTGAAAATACTCGTGTGGACGGGCTGGTAAGAAAAAGCCACAAGATCCGGCCTGGCAAGAACACCTCGGGGGCAGCCCCAGTAGCAGCGGTAGGTGGAGAGAATGAGAGTGGTTCTGATGCATCAGAGGAGGAAAAGGAAGAGCAAATGGATGTGGAGGGCGAAGCGCAGGCCCATGCGCCCATCGCAACAGCTGCAGCACTGTCACGAGCAGCGTCCTCTTCAGGAACTGCCAGAGTGTCCCTGCACACCACATTGGAGTAGGAGGTGGCTGGTCTACGCACCTCCATGAATGATTTGGGCACTCGTGTGGACGCGATAGCTGACCGACAAGTCAAGCCGGAAAAGAAGTTCATGGGTTGGCTGCGAGCTTTGGGGCGTGCGTGCAACGTGAACCCCGAAACCGTTTTCGATCAAGAGTGAAGCTTCAGGGAAGTCTCTTTACCTCACTACTCTTTTAAATTTTAAGCCATGGGGACATGTCTTCTTTTTAAGTGTGGGGTGAGGGATTCCTTCATTGTATGTTGTATGTAGTTGTACAAATTGCCGGGTTGTTTTGTTTATTTCATGTTTACTTGATAGTTTTTGTTAAGCAGGAGTAGTTTTTTTTTGTTAATTTAGATAAATGGCTCGGCCCGACGACGGATCCCTTTCGACGGGGTTCTTGAGGGACTGAGTCGAGAAAAAAAGAAAAAAAATGAAAAAATTGTAGGCTCTTCCTGATGACGGATCTTTTGAACAAGGACAGAGGCATTAGATTTATGCTCGCCCCCAAATCGCAAAGAGCACGACCCATATCAATATTGCCAATGCGCACAGGAATCGTGAAGCTGCCAGGATCATTAAGCTTTTGAGGGAGCTTATTTTGGATCCTTGAAGTGCACTCCTCAGTAAGTGTCACTGTCTCAAATTCAGTTAATCTTCTCTTGTGAGCCACTATATCTTTTATGTATTTAGCATACTTTGGAATTTCACGGAGCACATCAACAAGTGGGATATTCAATTGAACCTGGCTCAACATAGAGAGGAATTTTGTGAACATGTGATCATCATTCTTTTTCTGCAATCTCTGGGGAAAAGGTGGTGGTGGTCTTGGGGCCTCCACTGGCTCTGAAATTTCAGCAGTATTCTTTAGCTCTTGAGTCACTTTAGGGATCAACTCTCCCTCAGGTATGGGCTTGTCTTTCTTTTTCTTTGGCACTTCCTCTAGCTCCCTCCCATTTCTAAGTGTAACTGCATTCACTTGAGGGTTCTTTTCTGTATCACTGGGGAGGGCGCCTACAGGTCTAGTGTTTTGATTTGTTGCTAACTGCCCCATTTGCCTTTCAAGATTTCTGAAGTCGGTCCTGAGTTACTGATTGTCAATCAACAACTTCTTTAGCAAATCATTGGTACTTTCTTCCATTTGTTGGGGTGGTCTCTGAGGCTGATTGAAATTCCCTTAGGGTCTATGCTGATTCTGATTCTGCTGATTTCCACCCCATGAGAAGTTGGGATGATTCCTCCAATTTGGATTGTAAGAATTCCCTTACTGTGCATGCTGATTCGGTGGACCTCTGTTCTGTTGCCCCACATAATAGATGGATTCTGGATTCGTGGGGCACATATCACTTATATGACTGTCGCCACAGAGTTTGCAGCAAATAGTCATTTGTTGTATGTGTTGCATTGTCTTTAGTTGCTGCATTGTCATCCTAGTCATCTGATTGGCCAGCTTTGCAATATCAGCTCTCATGGCTGACACTTCGTCTAACTCAAGTAACCCAGTTGATTTTTGCTTAACTGCCTTTCGTGAATCACCCTCACCTTGCCAGTTATTATCATTAGCAATTGGATTTCACTGTACGGTCTGGCCATGCAACTACCCCCACAAGCTGAATCAAGATTCATCTTTGAAGCATCATCTAACCCATCTACAAAAGTGTGACCCAATACCTCGTCCGTTTGGCAATGATGAGGACAGTCTCTGAGCATCTTCTTCTACCTTTCCCATGCTTGACGCAGTGTCTCGCCAGCTCGTTGTTCAAACCCAAGAATTTGACTCCTCAATAACTTTGTTTTCTTAGTGGGGAAAAACTTGATTAAGAACTACCTCTCCAGATCATCCCAAGTGCGGATTTAATTTGCTGGCTCTTTATTCAACCGCTCCTTAACTTCCCCAATCAGTGAAAAGGGGAAAAGTGTCAGCCTGACATAGTCCTTGGAAATGTTCGGATAGTTGTAGGTATCCATAATTTCCAAGAAATTCTGAATGTGCCTCTGCGGGTCTTCATGAGGTAAACCCACAAACAACCCTGTGGATTAGATCAGCTGCACCATGTATTGTTTCAGCTCAAAGTTCCCAATGATGTCAGGCTTCACAGTAGCTTGAGTCATATTAGCCAGACTGGTCCTTGCGGTTTCAATCACCGCGTATTCCTCATTACCTGCCATCTCAATTGGCTGTGGTTGAACTACGATGTCCAACTCTCTTTCAATTCTGGTTCTAGCGTCCACCTCCCTCCTCAATCTTTGAAGTGTTCGTTCAATTTCGGGATCGAGAGGAAGGAGATTGTTTGTGCTTCTACTTCTTCGCATTCAATAGAAACTCCTGTATTAGCACAAACAAAGTGAACTGAGAGTTAAAACTCGAATAATAAATAATAAAAGCTCAATTCAGTCAAGTAGCTAATTTCTAAGTCCCCGGCAACGACACCAAAAACTTGTTGTGACCTAAAACACTCACGCAAGTGCACGTGATCGTCAAGTAATAGAGTAGTGAGTAGAGTATCGTTCCCACGAAGACTTATGATCAACTGTTGACTGATTCAAACCCAATTTCTATATCTACCCAAGAGATTATTCACAAAAGAGAGATGTAATTATTTTACTACTTAAACTATAAAGAATTAATCTAACTAAAGCAAGTAACCAAACGAATAGCAATTTCGAGTAACAAACAGTAGGAGAGGATATTCCAGGGTCACGGGCATAGTTAACAATCGTGTTGTGTTCTTGGCTTCGAATGACTAATCAATTTATCTGGGTTATTGATTGACAGGGTTGATATTACTTATAAGAATCTGTCGAGTTCTTACTCGCCTATTCAAGTCTACTCAATGCCTATATGTCTATGGAATTAAGATTAACAAGAACGCATTTACAATTCCTGTATTTCAACCAAGCAAGGCAATTGGGTATATGTCTATCCCAATTGCGAATCTGTTCCCCGAGACCCGGGTTCAAGAACTTGCTCTATTTAATTCTATATGCAATCTAAAGTTCCCACTTTCGAGTTCAACTAAAGATTCGTAGATAGTATTTCACTGTTAGCTACTCAGCAAAATAATTGAACGCAGAATTAAATAAACAACCCAATATGATAAACCCACTTTGTCAAATTAAACTCCAAACAACAATATTCATGTTTTACCCATGACCCCAGAACAATGGGTCTTAGCCACTCATACTAGTGTTCATCCCAAATAAGTTCAATTTCATCACAAAATAGCAAAAACAAGAGAAGAAAAGAAGAACTTGATGGTCAAAACTCCTTCTTGCCTCTTGCCTCTCTATTTCTTGCACTAAACTATGAAAACCCTTGATGATTTAACCTTGGGCGAGCTTGACTTTATATCGGTTAAGTGGGTTTCTCTCCAGATTTCCAATTTTATCGATAAATAACGTTTTTCCGAACCGGACACGCGCGAGCTCGCGCATAACTTCGCGCGTTCTTCGTGCATGATTCTGCCTCGGCCTTTCTTACATGCGAACTCCTGCGCGCCTTCGCGCGTTTCTTCGCACACCTGGAGCTTGATTTCGTCCATTTTTTCATCTCGTCCTTGCGCGCACTCAACTCCGAGGGGTTGTTCTTGCTCATAAATCATTCCAATATTCTTTTGAAAGTATCATACA
The DNA here is from genome assembly GCF_000393655.2 of Nicotiana sylvestris. Classification (NCBI taxonomy): domain Eukaryota; kingdom Viridiplantae; phylum Streptophyta; class Magnoliopsida; order Solanales; family Solanaceae; genus Nicotiana; species Nicotiana sylvestris. The sequence goes on from NC_091060.1 coordinate 3,564,170, forward strand.
GGCTCCTCGTCCTGCAATGTATACATATCACAATTAAAGCCTATTTTTCATCAATTAACCATAATATGCCATTGGAATATAATCAAGCGGAAGCATAAACAATAGCTAAATCACCTAGATTTCGCCTATTATCACCACACTAGTTTGCCAATATGTTATTATACACAACCAAAATAAAAATAATGCATGCATTTGGGCTATCGGATCTGGATCGCCTAAAATTTTGCCCATAAAAAAATGATCTAAGGAACAATTGTCACCACCTCACCATGTCCGTTACTCCTTTTTTAAGGTCATAAAACTGGAATTTCGACTGATTCCCAGATTTTCGTGTACTATAGCCCATCATTTCTTCATGGGTCACCGGACCCGAATCGTTTAAAAGTTTGTCGGCCCATCAAAACATCCTAAGGAACAATAGTCACCGCCTCCATATGACCCTAACTTGTTTTTTGATCTTTTAGGGCTATAAAACTGGAATTCCGCCTAATTTCAACATTTTCGTGTGCTTATAGCACACGCCTTCTGCATGAGACTCGAGCCACGTAACCCAAATCGCCAAAAATTTTGCAGCCCCATAAAAATGACCTAAGAAATAATAGTCACCGCCTCGCGAGGACCGTCACTCATTTTTTGACGTTTTAGAGTCACATAACTAAAATTCTACCTGATTCCCATATTTTCGTGTGCTATAGCTCACGCCTACTGCATGGGCCCGGGCCATTGGACTCGATTGTCTAGAACTTTGCCGGCCCATAAAAAGCATCCTAAGGAACAATAGTCATCGCCTTGCCATGACCGTTACTCATTTTTTGGCATTTTAGGACCATAAAATTAGAATTCAGCCCGATTCTCATATTTTCGTGTGCTATAGCCCACGCCTTCTTTATGGGCTAGGGCCACTGGACCTAGATCGCCTAAAATTTTGCCTGCCTGTTAAAAACGTCTTAAGCAACAATAGTCACCGCCTCGCCATGAGACAACGCCTTCTAGATGGGCCCGGAGCATTGGACCCGGATTGCCTAAAATTTTGCAACCTCATAAAAAATGACCAAATGAACAATAATCACCGTCTAGCCAGGACCGTTACTCATTTTTTGGCATTTTAGGGCCAAAACTGAAATTTCATCCGATTTCCAGATTTTCGTACGTTATTGCCTATGCCTTCTGCATGGGACTGGGCTACCAGATCTGGATCGTCTATAAATTTTCCAAGAAATCAAAAACAACCTAAGAACAATAGTCACCACCTTGTCATGGCTGTTACTCATTTTTTGGCGTTTTAGGGCCATAAAACTGAAATTTTGCTCCATGCACATATTTTCGTGTGCTATAGCCCACACCTTCTGCATGGGCCCGGTCTACCGACTCGTATCGCCTAAAACATTTTCGGCCCAAAAAATGACCTAAGGAACAAAAGTCACCACCTCGCCATGACCGTTACTCGGTTTTTGGTGTTTTAGGACCATAAAATTAGAATTTAGCCCGATTCTCATATTTTCATGTGCTATAGCCCACGCCTTATCTATGGGCTCGGGCCACTGGACCCAGATTGCCTAAAATTTTGCCTACCTATTAAAAATGTCCTAAGCAACAATAATCACCGCCTCGTCATGACCGTTACTCGTTTTTTGGCGTTTTAGGGCCATAAAACTGAAATTCCGCCAGATTCCCAAAATTTCGTGTGTTATAGTCCACACCTTCTGCATGGGCCCGGGCCACTAGACGATGATCGCCTAAAAATTTTCCGGCCCATCAGAAACAACCTAAGGAATAATAGTCACTCCTCGCCACGACCGTTACTAGTTTTTTGGCATTTTAGGGCCATAAAACTGAAATTCCGCCCAATGCCCATATTTTTGTGTGTTATAGCCCACGCCTTTTGCATGGGCCTAGGCCATTAGACTTGTATCGCTTAAAATTTTTCCGATCCATAAAAAACGACCTAAGGAAAAAAAGTCACTGCCTCGCCATGACCGTTACTCATTTTTTGGCGTTTCAGGGCCATAAAATTGGAATCCTGCTCGATTCCTAGCCCACGCCTTTACATGGGCCCGGGCCACCTAACCTGGATCCCCTAAAAGTTTTCAGCCTATAAGAAACGACCTAAGGAGCAATAGTTATCATCTCGCCATGACAGTTAATTGTTTTTTGGTATTTTAGGACCATAAAACTAGAATTTCGCCCGATTCCTAGATTTTCGTTTGTTATAACCCATGCCTTCTGCGCGGGCCCGGGATCGGGACCGGATCGCCTAAAATTCTGTCGACCCATGAAAAATAATCTAAGGAAAAATAGTTATAGCTTCGCCATGACTGTTAGTCTTTTTGGAGTTTTAGGACCACAAAACTGGAATTCCGTCCGATTCCCAGATTATCTTCTGTTATAGTCTACCCTTCTGCATGGAGTCGGGCCACCGGACCTGCATCATCTAAAATTTATCAAATCCTAAGGAACAATAGTTTCCGCCTTGCTATGAACATTACTTATTTTTGGCATTTTAGGGCCATAATATTGGAATTGCGCCCGATTCCCATATTTTAGTGTGTTATATCCCACTCCTTCTGCTTGGGCCCGGACAACCGGACCCGGATCGCCTAAAATTTTATCGAACCATCAATAACGACCTAAGGAACAATATTCACTACCTCGCCATGACTATTACTCATTTTTTGGCATTTTAGGGCAATGAAACTTGAATTCAGCTCGATTCCTAGATTTTTGTGTGCTTATAGCCCATGCATTCTGCATGGCCCAGGCCACTGGACCTAGATCGCCTAAAATTTTGTCGGCCTTCAAAAAGGTCCTAGGGAATAATAGTCACCGCCTCGCCATCACCATTAATCATTTTTTGATATTTTAGGGCCATAAAATTGGAATTTCGTATGATTCACAGATTTTCGTATGTTATAGCCCCCACCTTCTGTGTGGGCGCGATCCACATGACTCGGATCGCTTAAAATTTTATCAGACCATCAAAAACAACCTATGGAATAACAATCACCGTCTCTCCATGATTGTTACTCATTTATTTTGGATTTTAGGGCCATAAAACTAGAATTTCGCTCGATTCTTAGATTTTCTGGTGCTATAGCCCATGCCTTCTGCATGGGCCCGGGCCACCAGACCCGGATTGCCTAAAAATTTTCCGGCCCATCTAAACGTCTTAATGAACAATATGCACTATTTCGCCATGACCGTTACTTCTTATTTAGCGTTTTAGGGCCATAAAACTAGAATTTCGCCTGATTCTCAAATTATCGTGTGCTATAGCCCACGCCTACTGCATGGGCTTGAGCCACCAGACCCGGATCTCCTAAAACTTTGCCGACCCATCAAAAACGTCCCAAGGAAAAATATTCACCGCCTCGCCATTATCATTACTCGTTTTTTGGCATTTTAGGGCCATAAAATTAGAATTCTGTTTGATTGCCAGATTTCGTGTGCTATTGCTCACGCCTTCTACATGGGCCTGGGCTATCGGACCTAGGTCGCTTAAAATTTTTTTGGCCCATAAAAAATGACCTAATGAACAATAGTCATCGCCTAGCCATGACTGTTACTCAGTTTTTGGCGTTTTAGGGCCATTAACTTGGAATTTCGCCTTATTCCAAGATATTCATGTGTTATTGCCCAAGCCTTCCGCATATGCCCGGGCCACATGACACGGTACGCCTAAAAATTTTCCAACCCATCAAAACGTCCTTAAGAACAATATTCACCGCCTCGCTAATAACTGTTACTCGTCTTTTGGCGTTTTAGGGCCATAAAATTGAAATTTTGCCTGATTTCCAAATTATCTTGTTCTATAGCCTACGGCTTCTACATGAGCCCGAGCCACTGGACCCGAATCGTCTAACATTTTGTCGGTCCATTAAAAACATCCTAAGTAACAATAGTCACTACTTCGCCATGACCCTTACTCGTTTTTAGCGTTTTAGGGCCATAAAACTAGAATTTCTCACGATTCTCATATTTTCGTGTGCATAGCCCACACCTTCTACATGGGCTCGAGCCACCGGACCTGGATCACCTAAAATTTTGCTAGCCCCACAAAAATGACCTAAGGAATAATATTCAATGCCTCACCATGACTGTTACTCATTTTTTGGCGTTTTAGGGCCTCGCCATGTTATATCCCACGCTTTCTGCATGGACCCGAGCAAAGGGACTCGGATCGTCTAAAAACTCTCCGGCCCATCGATAATGTCCTACGGGACAATATTCACCGCCTCGCCACAACCGTTACTTTGGTGTTTTAGGGCCATAAAACTAGAATTCTGCCCGATTACCAGATTTTTGTGTGGTATAGTCCACGCCTTTTGCATGGGCTCAAGCCGCCAGACCTATTGTGACGACCCGGTCGTTCGTCTTAAGAATTTATGCCCTGATCCCCTATTAACTGCTTTCCCTAAGTTTATTTTTGCTATTTCGATTTGCCAGGATGTTCGGTTTTGAGTTTCGGAGAGCTTTGGGACACTTAGTCCCTAAATGAGAGCTTAAGTGTTGGAAAGTTGACCGTAGTCGGAACAGTATGAAGACGGACTTGAAATGGAAATCCAATGGTTCAGTTAGCTCTATTGGGTGATTTCGGATTTAGGGGCATGTTCGAATTTTGTTTTGGAGGTCTGTAGCTAATTTAGGCTTTAAATGCCGAAGGTCGAATTTTGAAGTTTCCGGTTCGATAGTGAGATTTTGATCCGAGGGTCGGAATGGAATTCCGGAAGTTGGAATAGCTCCGTAGTGTTGAATGTGACGTGTGTGCAAAATTTCAGGTCATTCGGACGAGATTTGATAGACGTTTTGATCGAAAGCGTATTTTTAGAGTTTTTGGAATCTTAGACTTGAATCCGATGAAAAATAGGTGTTTCGATGTTGTTTTGAGCGTTCCGAAGGTTGGAACAAGTTTGAATTAAGTTACAAGATATGTTGGTAGGTTTGGTTGAGGTCCTGGGGGCCTCGGGATGATTTCGGATGGTTGACGGAAGGATTTTGGGACTTTGGAGTTGCAGCTTCAGCTATTCTTCTGTCATAACCGCACATGCAATTGTGGGACCACAGGTGCGAAGCTGCAGAAGCGGCAGATCTACCGCAAAAGCGAAAAAGGAGGAAAGGTAGCAGGGACCGCAGAAGTAGGGTCTTCACCGCAGAAGTGGCCTCGCATCTGCGAAAGGATAGCCGCAGATGCATAAAGATGGGCCTTAAGTGAAAAGTCGCAAATGTGATCATTGTTTCGCAAATACGGGACAGCAGATGCGGAAACAACTGGGCAGAAATATGAAATTTAAAGGGTTTAGTTTCAAAAGTTGGAAATTCGATTTGGAGCTCGGGAGAGGGCGATTTTGAGAGGAAATTGAAGAGGAGATCATTGGGTAACGATTCTTTAACCCTTTCTGGTTATATTCCATCAATCTATAGTTAGTTTCATCATTTAATTTCGGATTGGAGATGAAAATTGGGGAAATGTTGGAAGAAAGTTCTTAGACCTAGAATTCGACTTTTGATTGGGAATTTGACCTTGGATTTGGATAATTTTGGTATGCGTGAACTCGTGAGAGCGTGAGGATTCTGAAAATAGAAATTTTACCCAATTTCGAGATGTGAGTCCGAGGGGCATTTTGGTCATCTTACCTAATTTCGCATATTAGCTTAGAATTTCTTTGTAGAATCAGTTACTTGAAGTGTTATTTACATTATGCAATTGAATTGAATAGATTTGGGCCATTTGGAGTCGGGTACTTGTGGTAAAAGCGTAATTTCGGGTAGATTTTGAGCCGGTTCGAGGTAAGTGACATATCTAACCTTGTGTGGGGGACCTTCCCCTTAGGATTGGTATATTTGGTAATTGAAATACCTTGTACGTGAGGTGACGAGTGCGTACTTGTGCTAATTGTTGGAAATCCAGTTTTCTTTAAGTAATTTTTAGTATGTTTCCTTTCCTGTTTATATTACTTGCACTTTAAGCCTGTTGTTAGCTTAGGAAAGCATGCCTAAGTAATTTAATTGCCTTATTTGCTCAAACTGTTTTACCTGAATTCTATGCAGCATGCTAGACTAGAATTACCTATTTACCTTAATATGAAACTGACATTTGCTGAATATATTTCTATGTTGCTGCTGGGTATTTACATTTAGGGACTACGGAATGAGATTCCGGTAGATCCCTGGCGCACTATGAATTGGACTACGGGACGACACCCGAGAGATCCACTGGACATTTACATTTGGGGGCTACAGGATGGTATCCTGGTAGATCCCTGGTTGCTATCTCTGTGTTTAGCCGTGTTCCTTCGGTGATTATTTTGCCTCTGTTCTAGTTGTTGTTGATCTTTCTATTCTATGTTATTTCTTACTGTTGCACGTAGTTATACTATCTTGTTCTACATTGTTATACTTTATATTTTATTTAACCTCAGTAGGGCCCTGACCTTCCGCGTCACTACCTGACCGAGGTTAGGCTTGGCACTTACTGAGTACCGTTGTGGTGTACTCATGCCCCTTCTGCATATGTTTTTTATGTGCAGACCCAGGTACTTTCACTCAGTCTTATCATCCTTGAGGCGAGGCGCTTCTGTAGAGACTTCGAGGTATATCTGCCACGTCCGCAGACCGAGGAGTCCTTTTCTATCCTTCTGTAATAGTATAGCCCTTCAGTACTTCCCTTTTGTTAGACATTTCTGGAGTTAGAGCTTCTTATATATCTCTTAGCTTGTGATTCATGGGTTTCCGGGTTTTGGGAGAGACATATATTAGATTTGAGAGTTATATTTTGTATGCCGAGTGGCACTTTTAAATGCTGTTTTGTTATATTATTTCTGTTTTAAATTGTATTCTTCTACAAATTGGTTTCTCTTCCACGTTTTAGGCTTACCTATTCGTAGAGACTAGGTGCCATTACGATGGTTTACAGAGGGCGAATCGGGGTCGTGACAAGTTGGTATTAGAGCTCTAGGTTCATAGGAGTCATGGATCACAAGCCGGTTTATTAGAGTCTCGCTGATCAGTATGGAGACGTTTGTACTTATCTACGAGAGGCTATGCAGCCGTTAGGAAAGTTTCACTTCATTTGATTTCTTTGTCGTGCGAGATTTTTGACATCATAAATCCTAAACTTCTGTCTTCTATTCTCTCATAGATGGTGAGGACACGTGCTACCTGGGATGATCAGGCACTCGCGCCCTCTATTGCAGCCGTTAGAGGCCGAGGTCGGGGTAGAGGCCGAGGACGCCCACGTGGTGCAGCTAGAGAACCTGCGCGAGTTGCCGCCGAGGTACCACCAGCAGTTCCAGCCGGAGTTCAGGCATCGGATGCGCCTACTGCTACTACTGATCCAGCACTTCAGGAGACATTAGCACAGTTCATGAGCATGTTTGGTACGTTAGTTCAAGCGGGGTTGATTCAGGTTGTACCAACTACTTCACAGAATGGGAAGGGACCCAGACTTCCGCCACCCCCACTCCAAAGCAGCGAGTTCTCATTAGTCGGGTTCCGAGCGTCATAGCGACACAGCTTGTGATCCCAGTTCAGTGGGTGGTGAGGACCTCTTGCCGAATAAAGGCCAGGTGGGTCCAGGAGAGAGAGGATAGACGAGGTTAGGAGATAGAGTATAGGGAAGTGAGGAGACCTCGTAGACTGGAGAGATTTACTGGTCCTTATTTTGGAGGAAGAGTACGACATAGTAGAGGTTTTGTGGGTCAGCCAGCTCAGTTTGCATCTTAGATTTCATATAGTATTTCAGGTGTTTAGGGGTCTTGGAGTACCCGTACCATACAATTTCCACTGCCACATCAGCCACGAGGTTGCTTTGAGTGTGGTGACATACGCCATGTGGTGAGGTATTGCCCTAGACTTGGGAGGAGTGCACCTTCACAGACTTCTCAGCCACAGCATGCCCCGTAGAGTTCTCAGGCCATGGTTACAGCACCAGTTGCTACCCCACCTGCTCAGCCAACTAGAGGGGAAGGCTAGGCCAGATACTATGCCTTTCCTGCCCATACCAAGGCCGTTGCCTCTGATTCTGTCGTCACATGTATTATACTGGTTTGTTACAGAGATGCATCGGTTCTATTCGATCCAGGCTCTACTTATTCTTATGTGTCTTCTTATTTTGCTCCGCATTTGGGTGTATCTCGGGACTCTTTGAGTTCCCCTATTTATGTTTCTACTCCTTGAAAAAGATTCTCTTATTGTGGACCGCATCTATCGGTCGTGTTTGGTTGCTCTTATTGGTTTTGAGACCAGAGCCGATTTATTGTTCCCCTTAGGATTGGTATATTTGGTAATTGAAACGCCTTGTACGTGAGGTGACGAGTGCGTACTTGTGCTAATTGTTGGAAATCCAATTTTCTTTAAGTAATTTTTAGTATGTTTCCTTTCCTATTTATATTACTTGCACTTTAATCCTGTTGTTAGCTTAGGAAAGGATGCCTAAGTAATTTAATTGTCTTATTTGCTCAAACTGTTTTACCTGAATTCTATGCAGCATGCTAGACTAGAATTACCTATTTACCTTAATATGAAACTGACATTTGCTGAATATATTTCTATGTTGTTGCTGGGTATTTACATTTAGGGACTATGGAATGAGATTCCGGTAGATCCCTGGCGCACTATGAATTGGACTACGGGACGACACCCGAGAGATCCACTGGACATTTACATTTGGGGGCTACAGGATGGTATCCTGGTAGATCCCTGGTTGCTATCTCTGTGTTTAGCCGTGTTCCTTCGGTGATTATTTTGCCTCTGTTCTAGTTGTTGTTGATCTTTCTATTCTATGTTATTTCTTACTGTTGCACGTAGTTATACTATCTTGTTCTACATTGTTATACTTTATATTTTATTTAACCTCAGTAGGGCCCTGACCTTCCGCGTCACTACCTGACCGAGGTTAGGCTTGGCACTTACTGAGTACCGTTGTGGTGTACTCATGCCCCTTCTGCATATGTTTTTTATGTGCAGACCCAGGTACTTTCACTCAGTCTTATCATCCTTGAGGCGAGGCGCTTCTGTAGAGACTTCGAGGTATATCTGCCACGTCCGCAGACCGAGGAGTCCCTTTCTATCCTTCTGTAATAGTATAGCCCTTCAGTACTTCCCTTTTGTTAGACATTTCTGGAGTTAGAGCTTCTTATATATCTCTTAGCTTGTGATTCATGGGTTTCCGGGTTTTGGGAGAGACATATATTAGATTTGAGAGTTATATTTTGTATGCCGAGTGGCACTTTTAAATGTTGTTTTATTATATTATTTCTGTTTTAAATTGTATTCTTCTACAAATTGGTTTCTCTTCCACGTTTTAGGCTTACCTATTCGTAGAGACTAGGTGCCATTATGATGGTTCACAGAGGGCGAATCGGGGTCGTGACAAGTTGGTATTAGAGCTCTAGGTTCATAGGAGTCATGGATCACAAGCCGGTTTATTAGAGTCTCGCTGATCAGTATGGAGACGTTTGTACTTATTTACGAGAGGCTATGCAGCCGTTAGGAAAATTTCACTTCATTTGATTTCTTTGTCGTGCGAGATTTTTGACATCACAAATCCTAAACTTCTGTCTTCTATTCTCTCACAGATGGTGAGGACACGTGCTACCTGGGATGATCAGGCACTCGCGCCCCCTATTGCAGCCATTAGAGGCCGAGGCCGGGGTAGAGGCCAAAGACGCCCACGTGGTGCAGCCAGAGCACCTGCGCGAGTTGCCGCCGAGGTACCACCAGCAGTTCCAGCCGGAGTTCAGGCATCGAATGCGCCTACTGCTACTACTGCTCCAGCACTTCAGGAGACATTAGAGTTCTCAGGCCATGGTTACAGCACCAGTTGCTACCCCACCTGCTCAGCCAACTAGAGGGGAAGGCTAGGCCAGATACTATGCCTTTCTTGCCCGTACCAAGGCCGTTGCCTCTGATTCTGTCGTCACATGTATTATACTGGTTTGTTACAGAGATGCATCGGTTCTATTCGATCCAGGCTCCACTTATTCTTATGTGTCTTCTTATTTTGCTCCGCATTTGGGTGTATCTCGGGACTCTTTGAGTTCCCCTATTTATGTTTCTACTCCTATGGGAGATTCTCTTATTGTGGACCGCATCTATCGGTCGTGTTTGGTTGCTCTTAGTGGTTTTGAGACCAGAGCCGATTTATTGTTCCCCTTAGCATGGTAGATTTTGATATTATCTTGGGCATGGACTGGTTGTCGCCCCATTATGCTATTCTTGATTGTCACGCCAAAACCGTGACGCTAGCTATGTCAGGTGTACTACATGTTGAGTGGAGAGGTACTTTATATCACACTCCCAGTAGAGTTATTTCTTTTCTTAAAGCTCAGCGTATGGTTGAGAAGGGGTGTGACGCATATCTAGCTTATGTGAGAGATGTCAGTATTAATACCCCTTTAGTTGATTCAGTTCCAGTAGTACGGGATTTTTCCGACGTGTTTCCAGCTGATCTTCCGAGCATGCCGCCTGATATAGATATTGATTTTGGTATTGATCTATTGCCGGGCGCTCAGCCCATTTCTATTCCTCCGTATCGTATGGCTCCTCCTGAGTTGAAGGAGTTAAAGGATCAGTTACAGGAATTTCTTGATAAAGGTTTTATTCGGCCCGGTGTATCACCTTGGGGTGCTCCGGTCTTGTTTGTGAAGAAAAAGGATGGTTCTATGCGTATGTGTATGGATTATCGCCAGTTGAACAAGGTTACATTGAAGAACCGTTATCCTTTGCCTCGTATTGATGATCTGTTTGACCAACTTCAGGGCGCACGAGTATTTTCTAAGATTGATTTGCGCTCAGGTTACCATCAGTTGAAGATTCGGGAGCCAGATATCCCAAAGACTGCTTTCAGGACTCGGTATGGTCATTACGAGTTCCTTGTCATGTCATTTGGGCTGACCAATGCCCCAGTAGCTTTTATGCACTTGATGCACAATGTGTTCCGGTCGTATCTTGACTCGTTCGTCATTGTCTTTATTGATGATATTCTAGTGTATTCCCGGAGTCGGGAAGATCATGAGCAGCACATGAGGACTATGCTTCAGATTCTAAGAGAGTAGAAGTTATATGCTAAGTTCACGAAATGTGAGTTTTGGTTGGATTCAGTAGCGTTCTTAGGCTACGTGGTATCGAGTGAGGGTATTCAGTTAGATCCGAAAAAGATAGAGGTCGTGCAGAGTTGGCCCAGACCATCCTCAGCTACCGAGATCCGTAGTTTCCTTGGCCTGGTGGGTTACTACCGTCGTTTTGTGGAGGGGTTTTCATCGATTGCAGCCCCTATGACCAGGTTGACCCAGAAGGGTTCTCCATTTCAGTGGAAGGAGGAGTGTGAGGCGAGCTTTTAGAAGCTCAAGACAGCTTTGACTACAGCCCCAATTTTGATATTGTCTACAGGTTCAGAGTCATACAGTCTATTGTGATGCCTCGAGGATTGGCCTCGGAGTGGTGTTGATGCAGGACGGTGGGGTAATTGCCTACGCGTCCAGACAATTGAAGACACATGAGAAGAACTACCTTGTTCACGACCTTGAGTTAGCTATCATTGTTCATGCCCTAAAGATTTGGTGTCATTATTTATACGGGGTTTCCTGTGAGATTTATACTGACCATCGGAGCTTGCAGCACATGTTCAAGCAAAAAGATCTAAATTTGCTCTAGAGAAGGTGGTTAGAGTTGTTGAAGGACTATGACATCACTATTTTGTATTACCCAGGCAAGTCCAATGTGGTGGCCGATGCTTTAAGTCGTCGGGCAGAGATTTTGGCTTATTTACCAGCATCGGAGAGGCCTATGGCGATAGATGTTCAGGCCTTAGCCAGCCAGTTTGGAGATTGGATCTTTCGGAGCCCAGTCGGGTTCTAGCTTGAGTGGTTTCTCGGTCTTCCTTATTTGATCGTATCATGGAGCGGCAGTATGATGACCCTTATTTACTTGTCCTCAAGGACAAGGTTCAGCAAGGTGATGCCAGAGATGTGACTATTGGTGATGATGGGGTATTAAGGATGCAGGGTGGGATTTGTGTACCCAATGTTGATGGTCTGCGAGAGTTGATTCTAGAGGAGGCCCATATCTCACGGTATTCCATTCATCTGGCTGCCGCGAAGATGTATCAGGATTTGAGGCAGCACTACTGGTGGAGATGGATGAAGAATGATATAGTTAGATTTGTAGCTCGGTGCCTCAACTGTCAGCAGGTGAAGTATGAGCACCAGAGACCGGGTGGGTTGCTTCAGCAGATAGAGATTCCGGAGTGGAAGTGGGAGCGGATCACCATGGACTTTGTAGTTGGGCTCCCATGGACTTTGAGGAAGTTTTATGCTATTTGGGTGATTGTGGATCGGCTGACCAAGTCTGCCCATTTCATTCCTGTGTGTACTACTTATTCTTCGGAGCGGTTAGCGGAGATTTATATCCGAGAGATTGTTCGTCTATATGGCATTCCAGTGTCTATCATTTTAGATAGAGGTACTCAGTTCACATCACGGTTCTGGAGGGCCGTTCAACATAAGTTGGGTACTCAGGTGGAGTTGAGTACGACATTTCACCCTCAGACGGACGGAAAGTCCGAGAACACTATTCAGATTCTTGAGGATATGATCCGTGCGTGTGTGCCATTGGCGGAGTTTGCTTACAACAACAGCTATCAGTCCAGCATTCACATGGCACCGTATAAGGCTTTATATAGTAGGCGGTGTAGATCCCCGGTGGTTTGGTTTGAGCTGGGTGAGGCTAGACTATTGGGAACAGACTTGGTTTAGGATGCTTTAGAGAAGGTTAAGGTGATTCAGGATAGACTCCGTACAGCCTAGTCCAGACAGAAGAGTTACGCGGACCGGAAGATTTGTGTTGTTTCCTATATGGTTGGAGAGCGGGTTCTGCTTTGGGTTTCGCCTATGAAGGGCGTTATGAGATTTGGGAAGAAGGGAAAGTTGAGTCTGAGGTTTATTGGCCCTTTTGAGATATTGAGGCATGTTGGGAAAGTTGCTTATGAGCTTGCTTTACCTCCCAGCTTGGCAGGAGTTCATCCGGTATTTCATGTTTCGATGCTCCAGAGGTATCACGGTAATCCGTCGCACGTGTTGAATTTCGGTTCAGTCTAGTTGGACAAGGATCTATTCTATGTTGAAGAGCTAGTGGCAATATTGGACAGGCAGGTTAGAAAGCTGAGATCAAAGAACATTGCATCAGTAAAGGTTCAGTGGCGGGGCCAGCTAGTCGAGGAGGCGACTTGGGAGACCGAGCAGGATATATGCAGCTGTTACCCTCATCTTTTCACTACTTCAGGTATGTCTCTATGCTCGTTCGAGGACGAACGAATGTTTAAGTGTAGGAGGATGTGACGACCCGGCCGGTCGTCTTAAGAATTTATGCCCCAATCACCCATTAACTGCTTTCCCCAAGTTTATTTCTGTTATTTTGATTTACCGGGATGTTCGATTTTGAGTTTCGGAGAGTTTTGCGACACTTAGTACCTAAATGAGAGCTTAAGTGTTAGAAAGTTGACGTAGTCGAAACAGTGTAAAGATGGCCTCGGAATGGAAATCCAATGGTTCTGTTAGCTCTGTTGGGTGATTTCGGGCTTAGGGGCGTGTTCGGATTGTATTTTGGAGGTCCGTAGCTAATTTAGGCTTGAAATGCCGAAAGGTCGAATTTTGAAGTTTCCGGTTCGATAGTGAGATTTTGATTCGAGGATCAGAATGAAATTCTGGAAGTTAGAGTAGCTCCGTAGTGTTGATTATGATGTGTGTGCAAAATTTCAGGTCATTCGGACGAGGTTTGATAGACTTTTTGATCGAAAGCGTATTTTTAGAGTTTTTGGTATTCTTAGGCTTGAATCCAATGGAAAATAGGTGTTTCGATATTGTTTTGAGCGTTCCGAAGGTTGGAACAAGTTTGAATGAAGTTACAAGATATGTTGGTAGGTTTGGTTGAGGTCCCGGGGGCCTCGAGATGATTTCGGATGGTTGACGAAAGGATTTTGGGACTTTGGAGTTGCAGCTTCAGCGGTTCTTCTGTCATAACCGCACCTACGAGTGTAGGACCACAGGTGCGGAGCTGCAGAAGCGGCGGATCTACCGCAGAAGCGGAAAAGGAGAAAAGGTAGCAGGGACCGCAGAAGGGGGTCTTCACCGCAGAAGCGGCCCCGCATCTGCGAAAGGATAGCCACAGATGCAGAAAGCTGGGCCTTAAGTGAAAAGTCGCAAATGCGACCATTGTTCCGCAAATGCGGGACCGTAGATGCGGAAACAGCTGGGCAAAAATATGAAATTTCGAGGGTTTAGTTTCAAAAGTTGAAAATTCGATTTGGAGCTCGAGTAAGGGCGATTTTGAGAGGAAATTGAAGAGGAGATCATTGGGTAACGATTCTTTAACTCTTTCTAGTTATATTCCATCAATCTATAGTTAGTTTCATCATTTAATTTTGGATTGGAGATGAAAATTGGGAAAATGTTGGAAGAAAGTTCTTAGGCCTAGAATTTAACTTTTGATTAGGAATTTGACCTTGGATTTGGATGATTTTGGTATGCGTGAACTTGTGAGAGCATGAGGATTCTGAAAATATAAATTTTACCCGATTTCGAGATGTGAGCCCGAGGGGCGTTTTGGTTATTTTACCTAATTTCGCATATTAGCTTAGAATTTCTTTGTAGAATCAGTTACTTGAAGTGTTATTTACATTATGCAATTGAATTGAATAGATTTGGGCCATTTGGAGTCGGGTACTCATGGCAAAAACGTGATTTCGGGTTAATTTTGAGCCGGTTCGAGGTAAGTGGCTTGTCTAACCTTGTGTGGGGGACCTTCTCCTTAGGATTGGTATATCTGGTAATTGAAATGCCTTGTATGTGAGGTGACGAGTGCGTACTTGTGCTAATTGTTGGAAATCTAGTTTTCTTTAAGTAATTTCTAGCATGTTCCCTTTCCTATTTATATTGCTTGCACTTTAAGCCTGTTGTTAGCTTAGGAAAGCATGCCTAATTGATTTAATTGTCTTATTTGCTCAAACTGTTTTACCTGAATTCTGTGCAGCATGCTAGACTAGAATTACCTATTTACCTTAATATGAAACTGACATTTGCTAAATATATTTCTATGTTGCTGCTGGGTATTTACATTTGGGGACTACGGAACGGGATTCCGGTAGATCCCCGGCGTACTATAAGTTGGACTATGGGACGACACCCGGGAGATCCACTAGACATTTACATTTGGGGGCTACAGGACAGTATCCTGGTAGATCCCTAGTTGTTATCTCTGTGTTGAGTCGTGTTCCTTCGGTGATTATTTTGCCTCTGTTCTAATTGTTGTTGATCTTTTTATTCTATGTTATTTCTTACTGTTGCACTTAGTTATACTTTCTTGTTCTACACTGTTATACTTTGTATTTTATTTAACCTCAGTAGGGCCCTGACCTTTCTCGTCACTACCCGACCGAGGTTAGGCTTGGCACTTACTGAGTACCGATGTGGTGTACTCATGCCCCTTCTGCGCATGTTTTTCATGTGCAGATCCAGGTACTTTCACTCAGTCTTATCATCCTTGAGGCGAGGCGCTTCTGTAGAGACTTCGAGGTATATCTGCCGCATCCGCAGACCGAGGAGTCCCTTTCTATTTTTCTGTAATAGTATAGCCCTTCAGTACTTCCATTTTGTTAGACATTTCTGGAGTTAGAGCTTCTTATGTATCTCTTAGCTTGTGATTCATGGTTTCCGGGTTTTGGGAGAGACATATATTAGATTTGAGAGTTATATTTTGTATGTTGAGCGGCACTTTTAAATGCAGTTTTATTATAGTATTTCTATTTTAAATTGTATTCTTCTGCAAATTGGTTTATCTTCCGCATTTTAGGCTTACCTAGTCGTAGAGACTAGGTGTCGTCACGATGGTTCACGGAGGGCGAACCGGGGTCGTGAAACCCGGATCGCCTAAAATTTCGCCGGCCTATCAAATACAACCCAAGGAACAGTATTTCACCACTTCACCTTGACCGTTACTCTTTTTTTGTGTTTTAGGACCATAAAATTGAAATTTCACCCGATTCCTAGATTTTCTTATGCTATAGCCCACGCTTTCTGCATGGGCCTGGGCTACTAGACCAGGATCTCCTAAAATTTTGATGGCACTTCAAAACGTCCTAATGAACAATAGTCACTGACTCACTATGACCATCACTCATTATTTTGGGTTTTAGGGTCATAAAACTGGAATTCCGCCCGATTCCTAAATATTCGTGTGCTATAGCTCACACTTTCTGCATGGGCCCAGACCACCAGACCTGGATCGCCTAAAATTTTGTCGGCTCATCAAAAGCAACCTAAGGGACAATAGTCACCACCTCGCTAAGACCATTACTCATTTTTTGGCTTTTTAGGGTAGTAAAACATGAATTTTGCCCGATTCCTAGATATTCGTGTGCTATAGCCCATGCCTTCTACATGGGCCCAGGCCACAGGACTCGGATCGCCTAAAATTTTACTGCTCCATCAGAAACGTCCTAAGGAACAATAGTCACCGCCTCGCCATGATCGTTACTCATTTTTGGAGTTTTAGGGCCATAAAGTTAGAATTTCGCCCGATTCCTAGATTTACGTGTGCTATAGCCCAAGTTTTGCATGGGCCCAAGACACCGGACGCGGATCACCTAATTTTTTTCAGCCCACCAAAAACGTCTTAAGGAACAATAGTCATCTCCTCGCCATGACCGCTACTTGTTTCTTGCGTTTTAGTGCCATAAAACTAGAATTTCACTCGATTCTCACATTTTTTGTATGCTATTGCCCACACTTTCTTCCCGGGCCCGCGCCAGCGGACCCGAATTGACTAAAATTTTGCCAGGCCCATAAAAACTTAGTTAAGGAACAATAGTCACCGCGTCGCTATGACTGTTACTCATTTTTGGCCTATTAAGGCCATAAAACTAGAATTCCGCCATATTTGTATATTTTTATGTGCTATAGCCCACATCTTCTGCATGGGCCTGGACGACCGGACTCGGATCGTCTAATATTTTGCCAGCTCATCGATATCCGAAGGAACAATATTCATCTCCTTGCCATGATCATTATTCATTTTTGGCGTTTTAGGGATAGAAAACTAGAATTCCGCCCGATTCCCAGATTTTGGTGTGCTATAGCCCACACAATCTATATGGACACGGGCCACCGCACCCGTATCCGTTAAAATTTTGCCGTTATATCAAAAACGACCTAAGAAATAATAGTCACTGCCTCGCCATGTCAGTTACTCGTTTTTTGGAATTTTGGCACCATAAAACTAGAATCTTGCGATTTCCAAATTTTCATGTGTTATAGCCCAAACCTTCTGCATGGGTCTGGCCATGGACCAGGATCGCCTAAAAAATTTCCAACCCATCAAAAACGACCTAAGGAGTAATTGTCACCGTCTCTCCATGACCATTACTCATTTTTGGTATTTTAGGGCCATAAAACTGAACTTCAGCCAAATTCGCAAATTTTCGTATACATAGCATATGCCTTCTGCATGGGCGCAGGCCACTGGTCCCAAATTGCCTAAATTTTTTTCATCTGATTAAAAACGTCCTAAGGAACGATAGTCACCGCCTCGCCATGACCATTACTAATTTTTTGGCGTTTTAGGGCCATAAAACTAGTATTCCGCCTAATTCCAAGATTTTCGTGTGCTATAGCCTACACCTTTTTCATGGGCCTAAGACACCGGACCTGAATCGCCTAAAATTTTGTCTGCCCATCAAAAAGGTCCTAAGGAACAATATTTACTGTCTCGCCATGACCGTTACTCGTATTGACGCTCTAGGGCAATAAAATTAGAATTCTTCCTGATTGCCAGATTTTCGTGTATTGTAGCCCCCGCCTTCTATATGGGTCCGGTCCACCAGACACGGATCGCTAAAATTTTGCCGCCCCATCAGAAATGACCTAAGGAACAATAGTCACCGTCTCGCCATGAACGTTACTGATTTTTAGCATTTTAGGGCCATAAATTTGGATTTCTGCCTAATTTTCAGATTTTTGTGTGCTATTGCCCACGCCTTTTGCATGGGCTCAGGTCACCAGACTCTATAGCAAAAAAATTTGTCGTCTCATTAAAAACGTCCTAAGGACCGATAGTCACCACCTCACCATGATCGTTACTCATTTTTTGGTGTTTTAGGGCCATAAAACTAGAATTCCGCCGAATTCCCAGATTTCCGTATGCTATAGCCCACACCTTTTATGTGGGCCCAGGACACCGTACCTGGATCGCCTAAAATTTTATCGGCCCATCAAAAACGTCCTAAGGAATAATATTCACCACCTCGCTATGACCGTTACTCGTTTTGGCATTTTAGGGCCGTAAAATTAGAATTCTGCCTGATTGCTAGATTTTCGTGTGTTGTAGCCCACACCTTCTGCATGGGCCCGGTCCACTAGACACAGATCGCTTAAATTTTTGTCGCCCCATCAGAAATGACGTAAGGAACAATAGTCACCGCCTCGCCATGACTGTTACTCATTTTTGGCTTTTTATGGGAATTTCGCCCGATTCCCAAATTTTTGTGTGCTATTGTCCATGCCTTTTGCATGGGCCTGGCCACCGGACCAGGATAGCAATTTTTTTTGCAAGCCCATCAATACGACCTAAGGAAAATTGTCACTGCCTTGCTATGATCGTTACTCATTTTTTGGATTTTTAGGGTCATAAAACTTGAATTCCGCCGATTCTTAGATTTTCGTCTGCTATAGCCCACGCCTTCTGTGTGGTCCCGGGCCACCAGACTCAGATCGCCTAAAATTTCGTCGACCCAACAAAAAATTCCTAAGTAAATATACTCACTGCCTCGCGATGATCGCTACTCGATTTTTTGCGTTTTAGGTCCATAAAACTAGAATTCTGTCCGATTTCCAAATTTTCGTGCACTATAGCCCACTGCTTCTTCATGGGCCTAGGCCACTAGACCCGGATCGCCTACAATTTTGTCGGCCCATCTAAATGTCATATTGAACAATAGTTACTACCTCTCTATGACCTTTAGTTGTTTTTTGGCGTTTTAGTGTCCTTAAACTTGAATTCCGCTAGATCTCGTGTGTTATAACTGACGCCTTCTGCATGGGCCCGGCCACAGGCCAAGGATCGCCTAAAATTTTGTCGGTCCATCAAAAAATACCTAAGGAAAATATTCATAGCACATGCCTTCTTTTTGGCGTTTTAGGGCCATAAAATTAGAATTCTGCCCGATTTTCCGATTTTCTTGTATTATAGCACATGCCTTCTGCATGGGCCCGGGCCATCGGACCAGGATCATTTTTGCCAACCCATAAAAAATGACCAAAGGAACAACGTTCACCACTTCGCCATGATCTCTACTCGTTCTTCGACGCTTAAGAGCCATAAAATTGGAATTCCGCCAGATTCCTAGATTTTCTTGTGCTATACACACGCCTTCTGCATGAGCCTAGGCCACCGGACCTGAATCGCCTAAAATTTTGGCGGCCCATCTAAAATTTCCTAACGAACAATGGTCACCGCCTTGCCATGACCATTACTCATTTTTTTGCATTTTAGGGCCATAAAACTATAATTTCGCTTGATTCCCTAATTTTCGTATGCTATAGTCCATGCCTTCTGCATGGGCCCAGGCCACAGGACTCGGATTGCCTAAAATTTTGACAGCCCATCAAAAACATCCTAAGAAAATTGGAATTTCGCGTGATCCCTAGATTTTCATGTGCTATAGCCCACACTTCTCCATGGGCCTGGGCCACCGGACCCGGATCGCCTAAAAGTTTTTTGTCGTCCCATAAAAAATATCCTAAGGAAAAATAGTCACTGTCTCGCCACGACCATTACTCGCTTTTTGGCGTTTTAGGGGTAGAAAATAGGAATTTCGCCCGATTCATAGATTTTAGTGTTCTATAGCCCACGCCTTCTGCATCGGCCTGGGTCACCGAACCCGGATCGCCAAAAATATTTTCGGCCCATTAAGATGATCTAAGGAACAATAGTCACCCCCTCGCTATGACCGTTACTCATTTTTTGATGTTTTGGGGTTATAAAACTGGAATTCCGCCCAATTTCCAAATTTTCGTATGCTATTACCCACGCCTTTTGCATGGGCCCGGGCCACCGGACTTGGATCGCCTAAAATTTTCTTGGCCCATCAAAAACGATCAGAAGAACAATATTAATCGCTTCGCCACGACCGTTACTCATTTTTGGCATTTTAGTGCCATAAAACTATATTTTCCCCAGATTCCTCTATTTTCGTGTGCTAGAGCTCGCGCCTTCTGCATGGGCTCGGGCCACCGAACCTAGATCTCAAACAATGTTTTCGACCCATCAAAAATTACCTAAGGAATAATAGTCACTTCCTCTCCATGACTGTTACTCATTTTTTTGGCCTTTTTAGGGTCATAAAACTAGAATTCTGCCTAATTCCCATATTTTGGTGTGCTATAGTCCACGCCTTCCGCAATGGCCTAGGCCACAGGACCCGGATCACCTAAAATTTTCCGACCATAAAAAACATCCTAACAAATAGTAGTCACCGCCTCGCCATGGCCGTTACTCATTTTTTTGCGTTTTAGGGTCATAAAATTGGAACTCTGTCCGATTCTCAAATTTTTGTGTGCTATAGCTCATGCCTTTTGCATGGGCTTGAGCCTTCGGACTCAGATCGCCTATGATTTTGTCGACCCATAAAAATGACGTAAGGAAAAATAGTCATCGCCTCGCCACGACCGTTACTCGTCTTTTGGCATCTTAGTGCCATAAAACTGAAATTCCGACTGATTCCCAGATTTTTGTGTGATATCTCACGCCTTCTACATGGGCCAGTGCCACCAGATAGGGATAGCCTAAAATTTTGTGGCCAATCAAAAACGAGCTAAGGAACAATAATCACTGCCTCGCCATGACCATTTCTCATTTTTTGGTGATTTAGGGCCATAAAACTGAAATTCCGCCCAATTTCCTAATTTTTGTGTGCTATAGCCAACTCCTTCTGCATGAGCCCGTATCGTCTAAAATTTCGTCGGCCCATAAGAAATGATATAAGGAACAATAGTCACCGCCTCGTCATGACCATTACTCTTTTTTGGCGTTTAGGGAAAAAACTGAAATTCCGCCAGATTCCCATATTTTCGTGTTTTATAACCCATGCTTTCTGCATGGGCCCGGGCCACCGGACTCGGATCGCCTAAAATTTTTGCATCTCATTAAAAACGTCTTAAGGAACGATACCTCGGCATAACTGTTACTTGTTTTTTGGGGATTTAAGTCCATAAAACTGAAATTCCGTCCAATTCCTAGATTTTTGTGTGCTATAGCCCACATCTTCTGCATTGACCCAGGACACCGGACCTGGATCGCCTAAAATTTTGCTGGCCTATCAAAAATGTCCTAAGCAACAATATTTACTGCCCCGTCATGACCATTACTCGTTTTGGCATTTTGGGGCCATAAAATCAAAATTTTGCCCGATTACCAGATTTTCGTGTGTTGTTGCCCAAGCCTTCTGCATGGGTCCGGTCCACCAGATACGGATTGCCTAAAATTTCGCCGACCTATCAGAAGCGACCTAAGGAACAATAGTCATCGCATCGCTATGACCGTTACTCATTTTTTTGGCATTTAGGACCATAAAACTGAAATTCCGCTCGATTCCCTGATTTTTGTGTGCTATTGCCCATGCCTTTTTCATGGGCCCGGGCCACCGGACCCAGATAGATAAAATTTTTGCAAGCCCATCAATATGACCTAAGGTACAATTTTAACCGGCTCGCCATAACCGTTACTCGTTTTTCATTTTTTAGGGCCATGAAACTTGAATTTCGCCCAATTCCCAAATTTTCGTGCGCTATAGCACACGACTTCTGTGTGGTTTTGGGCCACCAGACCTTAACCGCCTAAAATTTTGCCGGCCCAACAAAAACGTCCTAAGTAATAATAGTCATTGCATCGTCATGTTCGTTACTCATTTATTGGCGTTTTAGGTCCATAAAACTGGAATTCCGTCCGATTCCTAGTTTTTCATATGTTATAGCCCACGCCTTCTTCATGGGCCCAAGCCATAGGACCCGGATTGCCTAAAATTTGCCGCCCTATCTAAACGTCCTAATGAACAATAGTGACTACCTTGCCATGAACATTACTCATTTTTTGGCACTATAGGGTCTTAAAACGAGAATTCCGCCCGATTCCCAAATTTTCGTGTGCTATACGCCTACGCCTTCTGCATGGGCTCGGGCCACCGACCAAGGATCGCCTAAACTTTTGCTGGCCCATCAAAAACGACCTAAGGAACAATAGTCACCGTCTTGCCATGACCGTTACTCATGTTTTAGTATTTAAGGGCCATAAAACTTGAATTCCATCCAATTCCCAAATTTTGGTGTGCTATAGCCCATGCCATCTGCATGGGCCTGGCCATTGAACCCGAATCGCCTAAAATTTGGTCGGCCTATCAAAAATGGCTTAAGGAAAAATAGTCATAGTCTCACCATGACCGTTACTTGTTTTTGGCATTTTAGGGCAATAAAACTAGAATTTCGCCCAATTTTCAAATTTTTGTGTACTATAGCCCACGCCTTCTGCATGGGTTCGTGCCATCGGACTTGGATCACCTAAATTTTTGCCAACCCATCAAAAATGACCTAAGGAACAACAGTCACCATCTCGCCATGACTGTTATTCGTTCTTTAAAGCTTTAGGGCCATATAACTGAAATTTTGCCTGATTCCTAATTTTCATGTGCTATAGACCACGCCTTTTGAATGGGCTTGACCCGCATCGCCTAATAATTTATCGGCCCATCAAAAACGTCTTAAGAAGCAATAGTCACTACCTAGCCATGACCATCACTCATTTTTGGCATTTTAGGGCCGGAAAACTGGAATTTTGCTAGATTCCTAGATTTTCGTATGTTATAGCCCAGCCATCTTCATGGGCCCAGGAAAGCGGACCCGGATCGTCTAAAATATCTTCTACCCATAAATAACGACCTAAGGAACAATAGTCACCACCTCGTCACGATCATTACTCTTTTTTGGCATTTTAGAACCATCAAACTGGAATTTCGCTCGATACTTAAATTTTCGTGTGCTATCACCCACACCTTCTGCATAGGCCCAAGCCACCGCACCCGGATTGCCTAAACTTTTGTTGACAATCAAAAACTACCTAAGGAACAATCGTCACCACTTCGCCATGATCATTAGCCAATTTTTTACGTTTTAGGAACAGGAATTCCATTCGATTCCAGATTTTTATGTGCCAAAAATCTGTATCTCCACATTTTAGAATCTGTACGCTTTTTGCATGGGCCCGCGCCACCGGACCTGTATCTCCTAAAATTTACCGGCTGATAAATAACATCCTAGGGAACAATAGTCACCGGAGAGCCATCACCTTTACTTGCTTTTGGCGTTTTAGGGCCATAAAATTGAAATTCCGCCCGATTTCCAGATTTACAGGTGCTATAGTCCACGCCTTCTACATGGGCCCGGATCACCTAAAACTTTGTCAGGCCATCAAAAACGACCTAAGGAATAATAGTCAACGTTTCCCTATGACCGTTACTCGTTTTTTGGCATTTTAGGGCCCTAAACTGGAATTCCACTTGACTCATAGATTTTCATATGCTAAAGCACAAGCCTTCTACATGGTTCAAGATCATCGGACCCGGATAGCCTAAAATTTTGCCGGCCCGTCACAAACGTGCTAAGTAACAACTACCATCTCGTCATGACCGTTACTCATTTTTTGGCGTTTTATGGCAATAAAATTGAAATTTTACCCGATTCCCAGATTTCGTGTACTATAGCCCACACATTGTGCATAGACCTGGGCCAATGGACCCGACCGCCTATAATTTTTTCGGTTCATAAAAACAGCATAAGGAACAATAGTCACCGCCTCGCAATGACTATTACTCGTTTTTTGGGCATTTTAGAGCCATAAAACTGAAATTTCGCCCGATTGCAAACTTTTTCGTGTGCTATAACCCAAGTCTTCTGCATGGGCCTGGGCCAATGGACCCGACCTCCTATAATTTTTTCGATTCATAAAAACGGCCTAAGGAACAATAGTCACCGCCTCGCAATGACCGTTACTCGTTTTTTGGGCATTTTAGAGCCATAAAACTGAAATTTCGCCCGATTGCAAACTTTTTCGTGTGCTATAGCCCAAGTCTTCTGCATGGGCCCGGGCCACTAGATCCGGATCGCCTAAAATTTTATCAGCCCATAAAAATATCCTAATGAACAATAGTCACCACCTCGCCATGACCGTTACTCATTTTTTGGTATTTTAGAACAATAAAATTGGAATTCCGCCCTATTCCTTGTCTTTAGTGTGCTATAGCCCACGCTTTCGGCATGAGCCCAAGCCACGGAACCCGGATCACCTAAAATTTTGCCGGCTCATCAAAATGACCTAAGGAACAATAGTCACCGCCTCGCCGTAACCGATACTCATTTTTTGCATTTGAGGGCAATAAAACTAGAATCCCGCCCAATTTCCAGATTTTCATGTGTTATAGCCTACGCCTTCTGCATGGGCCTGGGCCACCGGACCCAGATCGCCTAACATTTTGTCGTACAATAAAAAATGTACCAAGTAAAGATAGTAACCACCTCGCCATGATGTTGCTCGTTTTTGGCGTTTTAGGGCCATAAAACTAAAATTCTGCCCGATTTCTAGATTTTCGTGTGCTATAACCCATGCCTTCTGCATGGGCCCGGGCTGCCGGACTTGGATCACCTAAAATTTTGCTGGCCCATCAAAGATGACATAAGGAAAAATAGTCACCGCCTCGCCATAATCGTTTCTCATTTTTTGGCATTTTAGGTGCATAAAACTGGAATTCCACCAGTTCCCAGATTTTCATGTGTTATATCGCCTGCACCTTCTGCATGGGCTCAGGCCATTGAACGCAGATCGTCTTAAATTTTGTCGGCACATCAAAAAAACTTAAGGAACAATTGACACCACCTCGCCATACCACTACTCATTTTTGGTGTTTTAGGGTTATAAAACTGGAATTCTGCCCAGTTCCTAAATTTTTGTGTGCAATATATCCCACACCGTCTGCATGGTCCCAGGCCACCAGACAAGGGTCCCCTAAAATTTTGTCGGCCCATAAAAAACGACCTTAGTAACAATAGTCACCGCCTCACCATGATCGTTACTCGTTTTTTGGTGTTTATGGCCATAAAAATTGGAATTTCGCCTGATTCCCAAATTTTTCGGTGCTATAGCCCACGCCTTCTACATGGTCTCGGGCCACCAGATTGCCTATAATTTTGCTGGCACATAAAAAACAACCAAAGAAATAATAGTCACCGCCTCGCAATGACCATTACGCGTTCTTTGACATTTTAGAGCCATAGAACCGGAATTGCGTCTCTTCCTAGATTTTCATGTGCTGCCTTTTGCATGGGCCCAGGCCACCGGACCCGGATTGCCTAAAATTTTACAGGCCCATAAATAACGTCCTAGGGAACACTAACCACCGCTTCACCATGACCGTTACTAATTTTTTTGGCGTTTTACAGCCATAAAACTAGAATTCCGCCTGACTGCTAGATTTTCGTATGCTTTAACCAATGTCTTCTGCATGGGCCTAGGTCACTGGACCCGAATAGCCTAAATTTTTGCCGGCCCAAAAAAAATATCCTAAGGAATAATAGTCACCGCCTTGTCATGACCGTTACTTGCTTTTTGGTATTTTAAGACCATAAAACTGGAATTCCGCCCGATTCCTTATTTTTAGTGTGCTATAGCCCACGCCTTCGGCATGGGCCCGAGCCAGCAGTACCGGATCGCCTAAAATTTTTGTCGGCCCATCAAAATCACCTAAGGAATAATAGTCACCGCCTCGCCATAACTGATACTCGTTTTTGGCGTTTGAGGGCCATAAAACTGGAATTCCACCCAATTTCTGGATTTTTGTGTGATATAGCTCAGCCCTTCTGCATGGGCCCTAGCCACCGGACCATGATCGCCTAACATTTTGTTGTACCATCAAGAACTTACTAATGAACAATAGTCACAACCTCGTCATAGTCGTTACTCATTTTTGACGTTTTAGGGCCAAAAAACCGCAGTTCCGCCCAAATTCTAATTTTTTGTGTGATATAGCCCACGCCTTTTGCATGGGCAGGGGCCACCAGGCCCGGATTGACTAAAATTTTACCAGCTCATCAAAGATGACCTAAGGAAAATAGTTGCCGCCTTACCATAACTGTTACTTATTTTTTGGCGTTTTAAGGTCATAAAACTGGAATTGCGTCACTTCTCAGATTTTCGTGTGCTACATCACCCGAGCCTTCTGCATTGGCCCGGGCCATCGAACTCGGATCGTTTAAAATTTTGTCGGTCCATAAAAAATGACCTAAGGAACAAGAGTCACAGCCTTGCCATAACCCTTACTCATTTTTTGTGTTTTGGGGTCATAAAACTTGAATTTCGTACGGTTTTCAGATTTTTGTGTGCTATATAGCCCACGCCTTCTGCATGGTCCGGGGCAACCGGACAAGGATCCCCTAAAATATTTTCGGCCCATAAAAATGACCTAAGTAACAATAGTCACCGTCTCACCATGACAGTTACTTATTTTTTGGCGTTTTAGGGCCACAAAATTGGAATTCCGCCCTATTCCCAAATTTTCGTGTGCTATAGCCCATGCTTTCTACATGGGTCCAGGTTACAAGGCCCGGATCACCTAAAATTTTACCGGCCCATCAAAAACGACCTAAGGAACAATAACTACTACTTCACCATGACTGTTACTCGTTTTTTGGCTTTTTAGGGCCATAACACTAGAATACCGCTCGATTCCCATCTTTTCATAGTCCACGCCTTCTGCATGGGCCCGGGCCACCGGACCTGGATCTCCTAAATTTTGTCAACCCATAAAAAACGACCTATGGGATAATAATCTCTGCCTTACCATGACCATTACTCCTTTTTTGGTGTTTTAGGGCCATAAACTAGAATTCACCCGCCTCCCAGCTTTTCATGTGTTATGCCCACGCTTTTGCATGTGTCCGGGCCATCGGACCCGGATCACTTAACATTTTGTTGGCCAATCAAAAACGTTCTAAGGAACAATAGTCACCGCCCCGCCATGACCGTTGCTCGTTTTTTGGCGTTTTAAAGCCGTAAAACTGAAATTCCGCCCGATTCCCAAATTTTCGTGTGCTATTGCCCGGACCTTCTACATGAGCCCAGGCTATTCACCCGAATCGAACCCATTATATTTTTGAAATTTAGAGTTCATATATTAGTAAATTTTATGCTTCACATCGAAAATATTAAGTTCATATGACCCTTGTACTACAAGCCTAGATCTCCCTCTGATCTTTACTTGTTGTAGCAGATATGGCTTACATATAAAATTATAAATCCTACATTTTAAAGAGATTTGCCTATAAATATTCTTTGGATAACCTGACAGTTGTAAAAGTTAATTAACTATGCATATATTTAAACTCTTATGAATAATTGTGAAACTTTTACCATAAAGTTACCTCTTAATGATGAAAACTCCTTTTATGTCTGGTAGAATCCAACCGTTGGTTCACCTATAGTAATTATTCTCTTTGCTTACAAATTTAGCTACTTTAACCCTTTTTGGCACTCTTTCATCAAAGGCTTTTGAGACAACAACCGTTGCCTATAACCTGAACTTTTTCAACTAAAAATAAATTTGTAGGACAAAGCATAGGGACACTAATGGCACTTTATTGCCTTTTGATGGATCCCATGACATCCAAAGTAGGGACTACTCATAAAATTCCATAGAATATGCCAATGATGGAAGGGGGGGGGGAGGTCTTCACTTCATTACTTGAATATCCAATCTTCAACTCATTATTTAAGCATTACAACAAATTCTTGAACATAATATCAGAGTAAGACGGGGTTAAATCAAGCGACATGGACAATAAGGATTCAAATGGTCGATTTTAGTCTCCTCTTGAGCTCAGAGACCCAATTAATTTGTTGACCTAATATGAAAGCAAACTACAAACCACACAAACCATCATTCACTAACACGTACATAAAACTACAAAAAAAAGAAGGATACCTGGGGGGAAATGATAAGTCGAAGACATGGAATATATCAGGCTCAGGAGGCGGCAATCCCTGTAGCATTGAAAGTACCAAAGAAAGTAGAAACAAGAAAATTTCCAATGGCATGCAGTATTACATGAGCACTAAACTGAACTCCTTTACTAATGGAGATAATTCTTTCTACGGAAGGAAAATATGTAAAGGCGTCATTCTACTATTACCAACCAGCTTGATTTCAGGACGATGGAATATAACAACTGCACTAATAGTTCAAGGCTGGTGTTGAGAAGTTTACGAATTGGATCTGCCCTTTGAAGGCCAATACCAACCTATGGGAACAAAAGTGTGGAGAACAAGCAGATTTACTTGACAAATAGGAAGAGTGAGAGACACGACAACTGTTAATATGACACAACTAAATATTTATTCATAATATGCGGGGAACGAGTTCCTCAGCAAGAATTAAATTAAGTTGAAATGCATGCGACTATATGACCATATGATACACTATATACAGATGCAACCTTCAAAATATATCATGCCCCAACAAATTCTGATATAAATCACATGTTCAGACTTTAAGTTAGATCATTACCAAGATATTGAAGCTCTCCTATAGCTTTCCAATACTTTTTAGACAGTTATTTCAGGTTTGTAACAATTGCTGCCGCAGCATGCTTGCTTTTACTTTCCAACTTATTATACCAAGTTGCATAGGAATGATTTCTTTGATTGATTTAGTATTTTCAATTCTTCGTAGTTTGTTCTACGAAGTGGCTCCAATAAGAGTTCTGAGAATTAAGAGTTACACTCTTGACTCTTGAGTAGAAAAAGTGTCACTGAACATTTATTTCTAGCACTCCAGCTAGTCTTCCAGATGCATACTCATTAGCTTATTAATAAATGTAATAATAATTTTACATTACACACTGAGAGGGTCTAAAAAGTAGGTGAAATAAGGTGTGCATTACTGAAAGCAACCTAGATTATTCCCATACTAAGAGAAACAAGGTTCATTTAAGAGTTTTATTGTACTGAAGTAGCAATAGATCATTCCTATACTAAGAGCAACAAGGTTCATTTAAGTGTTTTATCCTAATGAGGCAACGGCATGTCTTTATTGTTGGAACAAGGGCTAGCACCATTTAGAGTCTAAAACGAGAATTACAGAGGGAAACACAAATTCGAAACAAAGGGATTTCATACCTCAAAGTGGTCTGAAAAGCTTCAGCCATTAGCTTTAGCAATAAAGGTGGAATTACCTGTAGAATGGGGATAAAACTCCAGCATTAACTGCAGTAAATGTTTCTTAACAGCCAAAAGTTAGATACATCGCAGTTTAAGAAATTAACAACCAGATAATGAGAATACGAAGAGCGGGGGAGTTGGACTTCTCCATACCCAACAAAAGAAAATAGTTCCTCAAAGTTCTTAATGACCTTGGGAAACTAACTTCATCAGCTAAAACTTAAAAGGGTCTTGACATTAGGCCATGTCTTGATAATGTTAGGGGGCAGACATACAAGCAGACCTCCAGTTTTTTTTTTTTTTGGGTTGGGTTGGGTTGGGGGGGGGGGAGGGGGGATGGATATAGCTAAAATGTTGGTAGAGGTAAAAATGCATAAAACATTGTAGTGATGTTCAGTCACCATTCTCTCATCTACAAATCGTACTGACAATTCGATCAAGCATAACTATGTTCTAAAGAATAGCAAAGTCTGCTCCAAACATCTTTTAGAACTCAAAGAATTCTACAGTAGGTCAACTTTGTTCTGTTCTAAAGAGATACTTATACATAAGAGTACCAAAAGCTTCTATACACATTTACTATGAAAAGGGATGCCGACTATGATTTTAACTATTTATGAGACGTGGGAGAACACTATGGCCTAAACATATATAAATTGTAAAATTTAGTACGTAGAATTTCTCCTCGACAGTATGCTACCTTGTGCACCAAAACCTGATAACACTTCAAGATTACCAGTCTCCATTCTCCACTTTGTTCAGATATATCATCATAATGCAATCTATTCCTTACATATACCAAAAAAATTGCAAAGTGGCCGCTTGTCCTCAAACATTTATGAATCTAGAATATAGCAGGACGTATCCAGACAGGTTTTACATTTGGATGGGATCTCATTTCAAGAAAAACTCCTTCGATTGCTCCATCCGTATGTGAAGGTGTTGAAGGAAACCCAAAGTCTGCCAAGTAAAAAAAAACAGATATACTGACATAAACATGTTAAGAAACAGAAGCTCAAAAATAGCAGGTCAGTAACAAGACGATTTTATCAAAGATGAGTATGAAATCATTTACCAAGCAATCCTATCGTCGAGTTTTAGAAACATATCCTTTTCCTGCAATAGAGCTTACTAATCGTAATCGGTAAAATAATTCAAATTAGTTTCATATATGGTTTCGTGGATGCACTAATAAGCTAACTTAATCTTCTAGAGTTCGAATTTATAGATACATACATCATAATAGTCAATAAATGAACAATTTCCAGAAATTACATTATCAAAATCTTCCTAGCTTCTTCTAAAAGCAATTTTGGATTCAAGATTTGGTAATTAAATTGAAGCAGTTAACAAGGTTCCAAAATCTGCACAAATCCACACAAAAAAAACAAGAAATAATCATGGAAAAGGATAAGAATCACTCAAAGGGTTAATCAATTTAGGGTTCTAAGGAAAAAAACAATTTCACCAACTCAAAAACATCACTGAAATCTTGAAAATCGGTGAAAGTGCTCCAGCCCCAGCGCTGGAGAAGTACCCGATCAATGACCCGTTCCGTTTTCCAACTCAAATGAATGGAGGTCCACTCGCTAGTTGATAATATTTTCCATGCCATTAGAGGAAAATCACAAGCCTGACAAATGTGTCTTTTTCAAGAAAGCGATATGACATTTTTTTCACATACAGGGCATTCTTTTGTAAATGAAATGACAAAAATTTATCTAAACATCAGGAAATACTGTATTCTTTCTTTAGAGATGATCACACATATTTGTCAGGTTTGTGATTCTCCTTACATATAACATGAAAGATTATCATTTGATGAGACGGAGGACCATTTCTAGCATCTAAGAAAGAAAAAGGAACGAGATTGACCGATCTGAAAAAAACTAAACACATGTGTTAGGATATGAATCTTTCACCATTTATAACCAACCAAAAAGTGAGATGTGATGAAGCGTTCTCACTTAGTAATAAATGCATTTTACTACTTTTGAATAATAGAAGATCACATTAATTGAAGATACACAAAGAGAAGATTACAATAATTATTTGGTTAGAGGGCACAAATAGTTATTGCAGACAAATACAAAAAAGTAGAGATTACAGTAATTGGTTGGCACTTCTTTTAAGTTAGAAAAATTAAACAACTTCAGACAAGGTGTTCACACTTAACAGTTTGGTTTGACTCAATTTTACTTACAAACAACAACAACAAACCCAGTATAATCCCACATAGTGGGGTCTGGGGAGGGTAGTGTGTACGCAGACCTTACCCCTATCTCGTGGAGATAGAAAGGCTGTTTTCAATAGACCCTCGGCTCAGTGAAGCATAAGCACAACAATAATGAAAAGAAAACAGGCAGAAACAATAATGAGGAGCCATGGAAAAGAAGCATTGAAAACAACAAGATAGTAAGATAACCAAATCGAAAGCAACACCAGGCAATAATAGAAACCTATGACTAAAAACAAGACGAGAGTATGTCCTAATGCTACTAGTGAGACCAAGAAAAACCACTCGGCCACCTAACCTTCTACCCTAATCCTTGACCTCCATACCTTTCTATCAAGGGTCATGTCCTCGGTAATCTGAAGCATCGCCATGTCTTGCCAATTTTACTTACAAAGAAAACATAAATTAAATTATTCCTATGCTAGGAGCAAGGTTCATTTGATAGTTTTATCATAATGAACCAATACCTTAATTGTTGCCCAGGCATCTAATGCTATTTCACACTGACTACTATTCTATGAAGACTCTAAAGACTCCAATTATTTAACCCAAAAGGAAAGAAAGGACTTCAAACCTCAAAAGTAATTTGAGGATCTTCAGCCTATAATTTCAGCAAAAAAAATGGTGGAATTACCTGTGGAGGAAGTTATTAGCTCAGAACTATTAAAATTATGTCTCTGGAGGAATTGTTTTTGATAAGATAACTATGTCTCTACTCTCTAGAGGAATAAATGTCCCGTAATAGCCATATGCCATAAACACCTTCAACGGAACAGTCTAGAAGTCGAAGAGAAGAGTAATGACCTGGGGAACCAAGGCTCGAATCTCAACATAGGCGATACTATGTGAATTCTTCCTCTCCCCCACTCTCTCTACAAATAGGATTGCATAAGCACTAAGTAACTATTACTGTTCATTGCTAACTCTTATCCACAACATTCTAGGAACGAGTCCCTCAACAACAATGTTAGTCGAAAAGCTTGCAGCTATTTTGTCCACGTGACACGTTACGGTTGCGACACTTGCAAAAATTTCATGACCTAATCAAATTGCAGTAGCAGATCACACCTTCAGATTTTAAGTTTGAGCTTTGAACATTACCAGAGTATTGAAGTTCTTTAAAAGGTATCCTAATAACTTTCCACTAATTTCTGGCTGCTTGTTATTTCTTGTCTGTAAGCTTTCTGCCACAACATGCTTGGTTTTATGTTCCATCTTGTCATACCAAGTTGCATAGAGTGAATTCTTTGACAGTTCACTAGTTTGATTTCTTAGTAGTTCTGCTATGTGGCTCCAGTATGAGTACGACAATCAAGAATTAACAGTCTTGAGTCAAGACATGTCACCAAGGTTCTAATTCTAGCCGTTCAACTTGCTTTTAAGATGCATCCTCACTATTAGATGTAATAAAAAAGAATACATCCGAAAGAGGCTAACATATAAGTAAAATAAGGCCCATAAAGTGTGAAGAACTGAGAACACCATAAATTATTCCTATTCAAAGAGCATGGCTCATTTAAGAGATTCCTCGTTATGATGTGAAAAATCGTAATTGTTCACAGACATGTAATATTTATAGTCAACAATGGAAGTGAATCGACACAGACAAAAAAAACAAGCTTTAGGAAACAACAAAGATTAGAGGTTATGGTTGTCAGTATCAATCAGAATAATTTGAAAATATGTAGTGTCTCGGACAAAGAATTGTCAGCATGAAAAACCCAACCCAAAATGGAAAAAAAGGCATTTCAATCTTCAAAGTATCCGAGAGCTCCAGCCAACAAATTTAGTAAGCACAAAGGTACCAATCACCTGTATCATCTTTATGAATAATGTTCCTTAATGCCATAAGTCTGCTAAATCACGCTTAATATCATACACAATCACCAGGAAATGAGAAAATAAAGGACAATGCTTCCCAACAAAAGAGAAACAGCTCAGCAAGTTCTAAGGAAGTCAAGAACCTAACTTCATCTAAAACTGCTACATTAGGTTCCAACTAGATATTTGCAGGGTCTCAAGGGATAGGTGCCGAAGCCAAATTCCAGGCTCCCCGAAGGTGGTAGAGATAAAATGTTGCATCAGATCTAGTGAGGCAATAATAGTGTTATCAAAGGCGCGCTTAAGCCCTAAAGCGAGGCTCAAAACATGTTAAGCGCTTCGCCTCGCTTAGCGGGCGCTTTAGTGTTGTCATCAAGGCTCCAAGGCATACTTTTCCTTGCCAACGAGCATAATCCTGAAAAGGTGACACTAAACAATTGATATTTTACTTTTGTCATAAATTTTCTTCAATTTCTTTGATCATATATTTAGTATGTATGCTTATACATTTTAGTCTTGGACTGCACATATATATTTGTCGTTTTTCTCCATTTGCGCCTTTCTTCATTAAAGCCCACACTTGCGCTTTGCACTTAAAGCCCCAACAGACCTTAGAGTTTTTTTGCGCTTTTCGCCTTTGATAACACTGGGTAATATCATAGCAATTCCATTAGGCAATTGATGCATAACATAGACATATCCATGCTTTTGTCACTCATTTTCATCTACATATCTTATTTTCATAATTAGATCAAGCATAACTATGTTCCACAATAGGATAAGTTTATTCCATTCTAAATAGCTACTTATACATAACAATATTCAAACTTCAACACATAATTAATAAGAAAAGGCACGACAACTTTAGCTTTGACTATTTCTGACACATGAGAGCACACTATCGCCATAACTTATTGACAAGAAATAAATGGTAGAATTTAGCACAAAATACTTCTCCTTCAGGATGCAACATTCTGCACCATAACAGGTTTCACAGGTAATTAAACAAGCTGATTTCAGCAAATATGGAAAGTAATCAGCAACTAAGAAATCCTATCATGAAGCTTTAATAATCTTTCACTTTCCTGCAACTGAACTAACTCATAACGCATTTGAAAATAAAAAAGTTCAAAACTTTAGGAAATGGATGAAACTAATCATTAGAAGGCTGAAGAAATCACCAGTAAGCTATAGCAGAAAAGAAGTAAAAATGTGAAAACCTAATTAAAACTTAACACTAAAGAAGCCCTAGTTCACTGCTTCTCATAGCACAACGTTATTTACTTTATTACAAAAATCAGAAATGCTTGTTAAACTCAACAGCACACAGAAAAAAACTAAATTTTGAAGGAAAAATTTATCAGCCAATTTAGTTTCTACTTAAAGGAAAAAAAATTAGTCCAATCAATTAAGAACAGATTTAGCAACATGCTCATAATGGTCTATTAGCTAATTAAGAAAAAATTAGGGTTCAAATTTTGGGATTTAAACTGAAGCAGCTTACTAGGGTTTCAAAAAGCGGAGATATACTCACGAAAAATTAATAAGATTTAATTCGAAGGGTTAATCAATTTAGGGTTTTGAATAAAAATAACATTTTTTTTCAAAAATCATCACCGGAAACCTGAAAAAACGGCGAAAGATCGCCGGCGCCGGAAAAGTGTCCGATCAAATACTCGTTTCTTTGTCCGACTCAGACGCATGGAGATCCGGTTACCGATTGGTACCATTTTCTGTGTCATGGAAGGAGAATCACAAGCCTGACAAATATGTCACTTTCCAAAAACGGAACCAAGAAGGAAAGAACATGTCTTTTTTAAGAAAGAAGAAATTTATTAAAGGAAACCCGCGATACCGAAACCTAATTGCAAGACTTATAATTCTCCTTCTACATAACAAGAAAATTATATCATTTGATAAGACGGACCACCATATCTCAGCATCTAAGCAGGAAAAAGAAATAAGGATTGATCATTAAAAAAAATTCTAACATAAAAGGGATAGAATTTGATTGTTCTATTTATAACGGTAGCTGGATGAGATATGTACTAAGCTCTAGAAAGTCCAAGTAATAAATGAGTATTTCTATTCTTAAAAAGTGCTATGATAAAAATTAAAATATGATGCATGTGTACTCTTCCTTCATGATTTTTCTCTCAAATGTTTAATGACATATTTAATGACATATTTTCTGTGTTGAATGACATATATCATGACATATTTTCTTCATTTTTCATGCCTATATAAAGGTCTTGTAATAGATAGGAAAATACACACAATTGAAGAAGAAAATCTCTTCCTTTCTCTCTATCTCTATTTCTTGTTCATGTTTTACTAAATTATCTTTATTTTTTGTTCATGTTTTACTAAATTGTTTTTATTTCATAACACGTTATCAGCACGAGTCTCTAACCAATTGTATATATATCTACAAAAAATTTACTACATCCGGAAAGATTGCAATTAGAAGCCATACATATCATCTCTTGTTTGATGTAAAGAGAAACTACATATGGTAAGTAATGAAACGTAAGAAGGTATGATTATCTTATAATTGTCATTCCTCTAATATCTCGTATGCACACAAATTCGTACTACACATGTATTGCATAAGCACATATCCATATTACATCTTTTATCACATGAATGGAATGAAATTTTTGAAGTTCTATATGTGAAAATCATAGTAGCAGTTAATTGTTGATATGATGCATGTCATAGTAACCAAGGATATTTTATATAAATTGTCTTATGCATATTTGTGTGTTAACTATCTTAAATCTGTCGTGCCGCTTTTAACATTTTCTTTAACTTGGATGAATATTTTTTTTCCTTTTGAATTTTTACACTTGCATATAATACCAAAAAAAAGGAATAAAAAATAAAATAAAATTGGTCATACTGATTAAAAGCATAAATCATCTTGAAGAAAACAAGAAATACTTCACATCTTTATCTAGGTTGATTAATTATTTCTTTGAAATTTGGAAAACAAACCAGCTATTGAGAAAGTATACTTCATAATTTATGGTCGTATCATTTGAAAGCAAACAATGATTAGTATAACTACTAGAAGAGGTATTTTTGAGTATCCATGACCTACTTGATGCTTGCTACTGACTTACCATTTTTAAGTATTTTATATGAATGATGCACAAGCTACAACTGGTAAGTTGTTACCTATAATGTCATTTTTCAAGTAATATAAATGTTGAATGTATTAGTACTATATATGTGTTGTTACCTATATGGTGTACTTTTGATAAATTTATTCACTAATTACTTGGTTGAATTGAGTGAATGAAAGTCATGGCGTTAAATCAAATCCAATAGGTAGGGTATACCCTAAAAACAATAATATTTTTTAGAGAGACTCAATAAATATTATGACAATGATTTTATAATCCATTTAAACTCTAATAGAATTTAGAAAAAATATTCTGACTAAAAACTGTT
Organism: Nicotiana sylvestris; assembly: GCF_000393655.2. Lineage (NCBI taxonomy): Eukaryota > Viridiplantae > Streptophyta > Magnoliopsida > Solanales > Solanaceae > Nicotiana > Nicotiana sylvestris. Next base: position 3,600,981 of record NC_091060.1, read on the forward strand.
GTATTTCATATAGATGCTACAAATAATTAATAAAGCTTTACGCTGATTTGAAATTTGTACACTTATTTAAGAAAGCAAATTTGATTTGCTAAGTTGCAAATTAGTTGTGTATAACTTTCTTGGCATGTGATTGAAATTAAGGCTTGATAATGAATCTCAATATTGTTTAGCCTATTATGCCATTGATTGAGGGTAAGACATCGGGATGCTCCATAATGATAAGAGTTGGGTTTGAGTCCCAATTTATTATGGCCTAACATGTCTTTATATTGGTAAGACATTGGGTTTGAATCCCACTATACCATATTGATGATATAATGATGACTAAAAATAATATATTTTTCATTAAAGGCATGAAGATTGTCCCACTTGATTTGCTCCATTCTTAAAGTGAATGTGGTAGCAGTGCATAATAAATTTAAGTGAAGACAAGTGGTTGAACAACGAACGTGGGCAATCCAAAGATTAAAATAATAACAATCATCATTATGATTATAAAAGGAGAACAATAAGGGTTCTCAAAATAGTCCTTCAAAATGTGAAGGCAATGTTTACCATCAAATTGGTATGAAAATAATAAAGCACGTCGCTGATTATGATCCATTCCTTGAAGAGAATGTGACTTGTGATAAGCATTGAGAATGCAAACCCATTCCTAAAGTTGAATGTGGTAATATGTGATAAAAGCAATGAATAAAGACATGCAATTCATGATTATATGAATACCACACAACTCACTTCTAAAGGAGGTTTGAGTGAAATAAAGAGAATAAATATTATTATGTGGTTACATGAATATGTCATTTGTCACGTACATGTGATACGCCAAAAGTTATTTTGTCATGCCTTATAAACAGTTATTAAAGGCAAAATTAAAGCAAGAAATGAGTTTGCTTATGATGATTTTGACCATGACAATTTATTATGATATAATTTTCTCCTTGAAGGAGACATTTACCATATGAATGGTATGATAAAAGATCTTGTAGTACAAAAGTTGTTAAGAGCTTCGAAAAAATTAATTTGTTATTACCCGGATGAATAAAATTATTCATGACATTGATATTATAAAGTCTCAAAAGAAACTTTTTGAGTTTCAAATGTATAAGTCAAAGTGGTTGGCATATTTATAAATGAAAGAAAGATTGAATATCTTCATATTTCTATAATCGTACCGGGTAACTATGAAAGGTTACCAGATCTTCTTTCTATTTGTACTACACAAATATAAGCATGATGCTGGAATCATATGCCATAAGTAAACTAGAGGTTTACTAAAACAAATATTAATTGGCATGACCGGTTGACCATCTCGGTTCAATTATGATGCGAAAAAATTAATTGAGAATTACATTGGCATATGTTGAAGTAATAAAAGTTTCATCAAGAATTCTCTTGCGCTGCTTATTCTCATGATATACCAGTTAAAGGTTGGGATTGAATCCCTTGATTTCTGAAAGGAATAAAAGGTGATATATATATGGGCACAGTCACCTACCATGTAGACCGTTTACTATTATATGATTTTAATAGATCTATTCTATGGTCACATGTGCATTTGTTATCAACTTGCAATTTGGTTTTTGCAAGATTGTTTGCTCAAGTTATTAGAGCACAATTCCAGAATATAAATTATGATGATTTATCTTAATAATACTGGTTTAAATCCAAGTTGGTTTAGCAGAAATTGTATGCCTCCAATTATAGCTAAATCATTGGTTATGAGAACAAGACTCCCCAAAATAAAATTTGGTATGAGATGTATTATTTAATATACAGCAGCACTTGTACGCATCTAGCCAAGTTATAAAAATTTCTCCCTATCACAATAGGTTCAGGGTCAGGAACCAAATAATTTCTATATAGAAATATGGATGTGCTATATGATTTAATTATGCCACCAAAATGCACAAAGATGAGTTTCTAAAGATGGTTGGCAAATGTGTTGGTGATCCCAACATTAGGGGGAGAAAATGGATAGCTGAGAAAGTGATACGTGAAATGAATTAGTATGAATACATATAGATCCTCGTACAAGAAAATATGAACTTGAAGTTCAAGTGATAATTAATTTATAAATTATTACCAGACGCATTAAAGCTAAATGTCATATTTCAGCTGCTAATGCTCCAAATAGAATAAATTTCACGAGGGACAGAGTCGATGGCACGCATGAAGCGTAACAGACCAATCGGTTCCAAAGATAAAACTCCTTGAAGTAGGAGAGGGGCAAATATTCAAAATGGTCATAATAAGGAGGCAAGTGCCCTAGAAGAGCACCACGACATAACACTTCACAAGACCTCACGGGAGAGGCTCAGGTACCTGAAAATAATGAAATAAAGAGATCTCAATAAGTTATGTCTTTATTGGATAATAATGGAATCGACATAAAATGATCGTCGACGATATTGTTAATATAATGTAGCGCTCAATATTATTAATATTAACGAGGATCTTGAGATCAAATTTGTCATGAAATTTGGACGAATAAAAGATTGGCCAAATAAAAAATTCTTAACAAAATTGACTTCACTTGAAAAATGTGAAGTTGGACGGATAGTCCAACACCTGAAAGTATAAAGTCAATTGAGGTATAAATGTATTCTTGTGCGAAAGGTTCAAGTCAATAGACATAAAGACGACTTGTGGCACAAGAAAATTAGTAAATATTCTCACATTGATTATATGGAGACATGTTCTCTTATAGTGGATATAGTCACTTCAGGTTTTAATCTGACAATATATGAAAAACTTGATATGTGTATAGTGAAAATCATTGAAAGATTTAAATTGTCTTGGAGAATATTAAGTTTTTCCAAGAAATTTATTAAATAAAGCTTCAAAAATTCTTATACGAATTGAAACAATTAGGGCGCATGTGGTATAATCGCTCGAGAGAGTACTTGTTGAAAGAAGGGTACAAGAATAATTCAACTTGTCCTTATGTCCTTATAAAAGGATGTGGATTTGAATTTGTTATAATCGCCATGTATGATGATTCAAATATCATTAGAACTCCCGGAGAGTTTCCTAAAGCAGTAGACTGTTTAAAGAAAGAATTTGAAATGAAAGATCTTAGAAAGACAAAATTTATCTTGGTCTACAAATTGAGTGTATAAAAGATGAAATTTTTATCAATCAATCAACATACATTGAAAAGATTTTAAAGTGATTTTATATGGATAAAGCACATCCATTTAGTACCCCGATGGTTGTGAGATCACTCGATATAAATAAAGATCCATTCCGACCTCATAAAAATAATGAAGGACTTGTTGGTCCTGAAGTACCATATCTTAGTGCAATTGATGCACTAATGTATCTTGCTAACACTACAAGGCGTGACATAACATTTTCAGTTAATGTCTAAGCAAGATATAGCTCTGCTCCTACAAGGAGACATTGGAGTGAAATCAAACACAAATTGTGTTATCTAAAGGGACTACCAATGCGGGCTTATTTTATGGCAATGATTGCAATTCCGATCTTGTTGGTTATGCCGATGTAGAGTATTTATCTGATACACACAATGCTCGATCTCAAACATGCTATGTGTTTACATGTGGAGGCACTATCATATCTTGGCGATCAACTAAGCAATCAATCGTGGCTACTTCTTCTAATCATGCTGAGATAATTGCTATTCATGAAGCAAGTCGAGAATGTATTTGGTTGAGGTCTATAATATATATTATCCGAGACAAATATGGTTTGGAATGTGACAAACTACCCATAATTTTGTATGAAGACAATGCAACATGCATAGCCCAATTGAAGGGATGATTCATAAAAGGAGATAAGACAAAGCACATTTTACCAAAGTTATTTTTCACACATGATCTTCAAAAGAATTGTGATATTAATGTGCAACGGATCCGTTCAAGTGATAATATGGCTGATTTGTTCACCAAATATCTACCGACATCAACCTTCAAGAAACTAGTGTACAAGATTGGGATACGAAATCTCAACGATGTGAACTGATGATCTCATCAGGGGGAGTTAATACGCGTTGTACTCTTTCTCCCTTACAAGGTTTTGTACCATTGGGTTTTCCTTGCAAGGTTTTTAACAAGGCAACCAAAAGGCGTATTTCTAAATATGTGTACTCTTTTTCCTTCATTAGGATTTTTTTCCACAGGGTTTTTCCTAATAAGGTTTTAACGAGGCACATTATTTATGGACATCTAAGGGGATAAAAATCAAAATATGGTGGATGTCTACTCTTCCTCCATGATCTTTCTCTCAAATGGTTAATGACATATTCAATGACATATTTTCTATGTTCAATGACATATTTCATGACATATTTTCTTCGCTTTTCATGCTTATATAAAGGCCTTGTAATAGATAGGAAAATACACACAATTGAAGAAGAAAATCTCTTCCTTTCTCTCTATCTCTATTTCTTGTTCATGTTTTACTAAATTATCTTTATTTCTTGTTCATGTTTTACTAAATTGCTTTTATTTCATAACAAAAAGTACATTCTTATATTAGCTAGTCGTATTAATTGTTAGGCCAAATACATATGCAGCTCATTCAACTTGGCACTATTTTTCATTTTGGCACTCTATCTCTACCTTGTTCCAGTTTAGCCGTCCAACTCTATTTCTTATGTTCCACTTTAATGCAAAAGTTGAAACCAGTACAAAAAATATAGTGTGCCTGTATACACAAATCTGAGGTATAATAAATATCCAATTAAATGTAGTCACCTGGTTTTTTTATCCATGTCAAACGGGTCAATACTAAAATACCTGAACCCGACCTTATTTTTTCATCCACTGTAGCCCCATCTTCATTCTCTAAGTTCCAAAGCTTTCATCTGCTGATTTCGTACCTGGCCCGTTTAGATGAAATAAACTCACAAAAAATATGATCAGGTTCAGGTATTTTTATATTGACCCGTTTGATATGGATGAAAAAACTAGGTGACAATATTTAATTTACACCTCAGATTTGTGTATACACTCGCGCTATATTTTTTGCACTGGTTTCAGCTTTTGTGTTAAAGTGAAACATAAGAAATAGAGTTGTAAGGTCAAAATGGAACATATAAAATAGAGTTGGAGGGCCAAAATGGAACAAGGTAGAAACAGAATGCCAAAATGAATGGTGCCAAGTTGAATGGGCTGCATATGTATTTGGCCTAATTGTTATGTTCAGTCGGTTGAGTTTCTCTACCTTCATAAAGTATGAGTAAGGTCTGTATATATAATACATTCCCAACTTCACCAGAGTACCATAAAAAATCACAAAAAAAATAATTCAACTTTACCAAATTGTCTCTTTTGTTTTTCCTAATGACTTTTTGTGATATTTATGCCAAAATAAAGTAGATTCTTTTAATTACAAAAATAGTAACTTTCGTAATATTTAGGTAAAATTCAGCACTTTTTTATTTACGAAAGATAGTTTAATAACCTTAGTGGAATAAAGTGAAAGTTGAGTGACTATTCATGAAATTAATCTTCAGTTGGTAAATTTAAAAGAAATTGTACCACACTAGTTTTTCAATATGTTTATTATACATAACTAAAAAAAATAATGCATGCATCCGGGTCATCGGACTCGGATCGCCTAAAAGTTTGCCCATAAAAATGACCTAAGGAACGATAGTCACCGCCTCACCATGACCGTTATTTTTTTTAGGGCCATAAAACTGGAATTCCGTCCAATTCTCAAATTTTTGTGTATTATAGCCCACGCCTTCTGCATGACCCCGGGCCACAGGACCCAGACGGTTAAAATTTTTCCAGTCCATCAAAAACGTTCTGAGGAATAATGGTCACTGCCTTCCCATGACCGTTACTCGTTTTTTGATGTTTTAGAGCCATAAAACTGAAATTCTGCATGATTTTCAGATTTTCATATGCTTTACCACGCCTTCTGCACGGGGCCCGAGCCACGGAACTTGGATCGCCTAAAAAATTTTAACTGCATAAAAATGACATATGGAATAATAGTCACCGCCTCGCCAGGACCGCTACTCATTTTTTTGGCATTTTAGGGCCACAAAACTAAAATTTTGCACGATTTTCATATTTTCGTATGCTATAGCCCACGCCTTCTGCATAGGACCGGGCCACTGGATCCCGATCATCTAAAATTTTGCCGGCCCATAAAAAGCATCCTAAAGAACAATAGTCACCGCCTCGTCATGACTGTTACTCGTTTGTTGGCGTTTTAGGGCCATAAAACTAGAATTCCGCCCAATGTCCAGATTTTTTTGTGCAATAGTCCACGCCTTCTACATGGACACGGGCCACCGGACCCGTATCGCCTAAAATGTTGCCGACCAGTCAAAAACGACCAAAGGAATAATAGTCACCGCGTCGCCATGACCATTACTCATTTTTTGGCATTTAGGGCCATTAAACTGGAATTGCGCTTGATTCCTAGATTTTCATATGCTATAGCTCACGCCTTCTACATTGGCCCAGGCCACCAGACCCGAATTGCCTAAAAAATTTCTGGTCCATCAAAAATGACCTAAGGAACAATAGTAACCACCTCGCCCTGACCGTTACTTGGATTTTGGTGTTGTAGGGCCATAAAACTGAAATTCTGTCCGATTCCTAGACCCACGCTTTCTGCATGGGCCCGGGCTACCGAACCCGAATCGCGTAAAATTTTGCCAACCCATAAAAAACTTTCTAAAAAACAATAGTCACCGCCTTGCCAAGATCGTTACTTGCTTTTTTGGCATTTTAGGGCCATAAAACTGGAATTGCGCCCGATTACCAGATTAATGTGCTATAGCCCACGCCTTCTACATGGGTCTAAACAACCGTACTTGGATCTCCTATAATTTTGCCGGCCCATCAATAACGACCTAAAGAACAATAATTACCACCTCGCTATGACCGTTACTCATTTTTTGCATTTTAGGGACATAAAACTGGAATTCCGCACGATTGCCAAATTTTCGTGTGTTATAGCCATCGCCTTCTGCATGGGCCCGGTCTACCAGACTCGGATCGCCTAAAATTTTGCCGGCCCATCAGAAATAACCTAAGGAACAACTTTCACCTCCTCACCATCATTACTCATTTTTGGCGTTTTAGGACCATAAAATTGGAATTCCGCCCGATTCCCAGATTTTCATATGCTATTGCCCACACCTTCTGCATGGGTCCGTGCCACCAAACTTGAATAGCAAAAAATTTTGCAAGCCCATTAAAAATAACCTAAGGAACAATAGTCACCGACTCGCCATGACCGTTACTCATATTTTGATATTTTACAGCCATAAAACTTGAATTCCGCGTATTTCCTAGATTTTTGGTGTTATAGCCCATGCCTTCTGTATGGTCTGGGGCTACCAAAGACGAATCGCCTAAAATTTTGCGAACATATCAAAGACGTCTTAAGTAACAATAGTCACCGCCTCGTCATGACCGTTACTTGCATTTTGGCGTTTTATGACCATAAAACTAGAATTTCGCGTAATACATAGATTTTCGTGTGCGCCTTCTGCATGGACCCGGGCCACTAGACCTGTATCGCCTAAAAAATTTTGGACCCATCAAAAATGACCTAAGGAACAATAGTCACCACCTCGTCATGGCCGTTACTCATATTTTGGCATTTTAGGGCCATAAAACTAGAGTCCCGCCCAATTCTCAGATTTTTATGTGCTATAATCCACACCTTTTGCATGGGCTCGGGCCACTAGACCCTTATCGCCTAAAATTTTTCCAGCCCATCAAAAACGACCTAGGGAACGATATTTACCACTCTCCAAGACCGTTATTCGTTTTTTGGTGTTTTAGAGCCATAAAAATAGAATTCTGCCCGATTCTTAGATTTTCATTTGCTATAGCCCAAAAGTTTTGCATGATCCTGGGCCACCGGACCCGGATCGCCTAACATCCTAGGAACAATAGTCACTGCATTGCCATGACCGATACTCGTTTTGTATTTTAGGGCCATAAAATTAGAATTTTGTCCAATTTTTATATTTTCATGTGCTATAACTCACGCCTTCTACATGGGCCCGGGCCACCAGAATCGGATCTAAAATTTTGTCGGACCATTAAAAATGATCTATGGAATAATAGTCACCACCTCGCCATGACCGTTATTGATTTTTGGTATTTTAGGGCGATAAAACTGGAATTCTGCCCGATGTCTAGATTTTCATATGCTATAGATCACGTCTTCTGTATGGGCACGGGCCACCGGACCCGTATCGCCTAAAATTTTGCCGGTCCGCAAAAAGCGACCTAAAGAACAATAATCACCGCCTCGCTATGACCATTACTTGTTTTTTGGCATTTTAGGGCCATAAAACTGGAATCCCGCTCGATTTCAAATTTTTGCATGCTATAGCCCACGCCTTCTGCATCGGCCTGACTCTCCGAACCCGAATCTCCAAAAATTTTACCGACCCATCAAAAATGACCTAAGGAACAATATTTACTGCTTTGCCATGACCTTTACTCACTTTTGGCGTTTTAGGATGATAAAATTGGAATTCTGTCTGATTCCTAAATTTTCGTGTATTATTGTCCACGCCTTTTGCATGGGCCGGGGCCACCGGACTTGGATCGCCTAAAATTTTCTCGGCCCATCAAAAATGACCTAAAGAATAGTATTAATCGGCTCGCCATGACCTTTACTCATTTTTTCGCGTTTTAGGGTCATAAAACTAGAATTTCGCTCGATTCCCATATTTTCGTGTGCTATAGCCCACGCCTTCTCATGGGCCCGGGCCACCGGACTCGTATTTGCTAAAATTTTCTGGCCCTTCAAAATGACCTAAGGAACAATAGTCACCGCCTCACCATGATCGTTACCCGTTTTTTGGCGTTTTAGCGCCATAAAATTGGAATTCTGTCTGATTTCTAGATTTTCGTATGCTGCAACCCACATCTTCTGCATGGGCCTGATCGACCAGTCCCGGATCTCTTTTTTTCGGTCCATCAAAAACGACCTATGGAAAAATAGTCACCACCTCGCTATGACCATTACTCGGATTTTGGCATTTTAGGGCAATAAAACTGGAATCCCGCCCAATTCTCAGATTTTTGTGTGCTATGCCCACATCTTCTGCAGGCCTGGGCCATCAGACCCTGATCGCCTAAAAATATTTCACGCTATAAAAAACGACCTAAGGAACAATATCCACCGTCTCGCCAAGACTGTTACTCATTTTTTGGCATTTTAGGGTCATAAAACTGGAATTGCACCTGATTCCTAGATTTTAGTGTGTTATAGCCCACGCCTTCTGCATAGGCCCGGGCCACCGGACCTGGATTGCCTAGTGTTTTTTTCGGCCCATCAAAAATGACCTAAGGAACAATAGTCACTGCCTCGCTATGACTGTTACTCGTGTTTTGGCTTTTTAGGGCCCTTAAACTTGAATTCCGCCTGATTCCTAGATTTTCGTTTGCTATATCCCACGCCTTCTATGTAGTCCCGAGCCACCAGATCCGGATAGTCTAAAATTTTGTCGGCCCAACGAAAATGTCCTAAGTAAATATAGTCACGGTCTCGCCATGACCGTTACTCGTTTTTGGCGTATTGGGGCCATAAAACTAGAGTTTTGCCATATTTTAGATTTTTGTGTGCTATAGCCCACACCTTCTGCATGGGCCCGGGCCACCAGACCCGGATCACCTAATATTTTGCTGGCCCATCAACAACGTCCTTAGTAACAATAGTCACCGCCTCGCAATGATCATTACTCATATTTTGGCATTTTAGGGACATAAAACTAGAATTTCGCCCGATTCCCAGATTTTCATATGACACGTCTTCTGCAAGGGAATGTGCCACTGCACCCGTATCAGCTAAAATTTTGCTGGCATATCAAAAATGACCTAAGGAACAATAGTCACCACCTAGCCATGTCCATTACTCATTTTTTGGCATTTTAGGGCCATAAAACTAGAACCTTTCGCGATTCCCATATTTTCGTGTGCAATAGCCTAAGCCTTTTTCATGGGCCCGGGCCACCAGACCCGGATCACCTAAAATTTTGACGATATATCAAAGGCGACCTAAGGGACAATAGTCACCACCTCGCCATGACCGTTACTCGTTTTCGGCTTTTTAGGGCCATAAAACTTAAATTCCGTGTGATTTCCAAATATTCGTGTGCTATAGCCCATGCCTTCTACATGGGTCCAGGCCATAGGACTCAGATCGCCTAAAATTTTGTCGGCGCATCAGACACGTTCTAAGGAACAATAGTCATCACCTCGTTATGATAGTTACTTTTTTTGAGTTTTAGGGCCAAAACATTAGAATTTTGCTCGATTCCGTGATTTATGTGTGTTATTGCCCATATCTTCTGGATAGGCCCGGGCCATCGGACGTGGATCACCTAAATATTATTCAGCCCATCAAAACGACCTAAGGAACAATATTCTCCTCCTCACCATGACCGTTACTCATATTTAGTATTTTAGGGCCATAAAACTGGAATTTTGCCCGATTCCAAGATTTTCGTATGCTATAGCTCGCGCCTTGTTCATGGGCCCTCGTCATCGGACCTGGATCGCTAAAAAAAATTTACCCATAAAAAACGTCCTAAGAAACAATAGTCACCACCTCGTCATGACCGTTACTCAGGTTTTTTATGTTTTATGATCATAAAACTGAAAATCCACCCGATTCCCTCATTTTCGTGTGCTATAGCCCATGTCTTCTGCATGGGGCGGGCCACTGGACCTGATTCACCTAAAATTTTGTTGGACCATCAAAAACATCCTAAGGAACAATAGTCACTATCTCGCAATGACCGTTACTCACTTTTTGGTGTTTTAGGGCTAGCAAACTGGAATTTCTCCTGATTCCTAAATTTTCATGTGCTATAGTCCACACCTTCTGCTTGGGCCGGGGCCGCTGGACCCGGATCACCAAAATTTTTGCCGGTCCATTAAAGATGATCTAAGGAACAATAATCACTGCCTTGCCATGACTGTTACTCGTTTTTTGGCGTTTTAGGGTTATAAAACTAGTATTCCACTAGATTCCTAGATTTTTGTGTGTTGTTGCCCACGTCTTCTGCATGGGCCCGGGCCAGTAGACCCGGATTGCCTAAAAAATTTTCGGCCCATCAAAAATATCCCAAATAACAGTATTAACCGCCTCGCCATGACCATTACTCATTTTTGGCATTTTAAGGCTATAAAATTGAAAATCCGCCCGATTCCCAAATTTTTATGTGCTATCTACATGATCCTAGGCCACCGGACTCAGATCGCCTATGATTTTGTCTGACCATAAAAAATGACCTTAAGAACAATAGTCATTGCCTCGCCATGACCGTTACTCGTCTTTTGGCGTCTTAGTGTCATAAAACTGAAATTCCGCATGATTCTCAGATTTTTGTCTGTTATATCCCATGCCTTTTATATGGGCCCGGGCCACCAGATACGGATCGACTAAACTTTTGCTGGCCAATCAAAAATGAGCTAAGAAACAATAGTCACCGCCGCGCCATAACTATTACTCATTTCTTGGTGTTTTAGGGCCATAAAACTGGAATTCGGCTCGATTCCCTAATTTTTGTGTGCTATAGCCCATGCCTTATGCATGAGCCTAGGCAAGCGAACCCGTATCGTCAAAAATTTTGTTGGCCCAAAAAAATGATACAAGGAATAATAGTCACTGTCTCGTCATGACCGTTACTCTTTTTTCGGTATTTTAGGGACATAAAACTGGAATTCCGCCAGATTACCATATTTTCATGCGCTATAGCCCATGCTTTCTGCACGGTCCCGGATCACCAGACTTGGATCGCCTAAAATTTTTCTGTCCCATTAAAAATGTTCTAAGGAACGATAGTCACCTTCTTACCATGATCGTTACTCGTTTTTTGGGGGTTTTAGGGTCATAAAACTGGAATTCTGCTAATTCCTAGATTTTATTGTGCTATAGCCCACACATTCTGCATGAGCCCAAGACATCGAACTTGGATCGCCTAAAATTTTTCCAACCCATAAAAAATATCCTAAGGAACAATATTCACCTCCTCGCCACGACTGTTACTCGTTTTGGCGTTTTAGGGCTATAAAACTGAAATTCTGTCTGATTTTTGTGTGTTGTTGCCCACGCCTTCTGCATTGGGCCGGTTGATAAGTGAGAATTTTGACTACTTATTTGCGCCTTTTGACTTTCGTTTTAGTGCAAAAATGTTTAAAGGTATTCCCAAAAACTGATGAAATGTGCTTAAATGCAGGAGTATTGGAAAAAGAGCCACAAAGATGAAATCCAACTCAAAAAGGAGTAATGTGAACTCAAGGACAAAAAGCAGGCAAACGGCTAGTGTGCGGACCGCGGAATTCCTTCTGCGGCCGCAGAATGCAAAAGGTAATCCAACAGAGCCCAAAAGCAATATGCGGACTGCACAATTATTGTGCGGCTGCAAAAGCTATTTTGGAGTTCAAGTTTAGAGAAGTCCAAGTTCAAACATCAAGTATATGCGGACCGTACATTTATTGTGCGGCCGCAGAAGTCAGCCATACGGCCACACTCAGATTTGTACAGTCCGCAGAAAGGGCACGTGTAGCCGCACCAGGAAATGTGCGGACCGTAGAATACTCCAAGCGCGGCTGAATCCCAGAATTATGTGTCCGCAAACCAAGCTCCTGCCAAGATTGAAGAAGAAGTACAGACCACATATGGAATTGTGCGGCCACAAAACCTACGAAAGGGTAATTTTGTCCGAAACTTTTAACTGTGTATAAATATACTTCTTTCATGAAATTATGTCAAATTTTGAATACCTGAAAGTTTGTAGCCATTTTTCTTTACTCTTTAGGGAAACGTTATCATATCTTGTTGGTTTCACTTTGGATTTTTTTCTATTTATCATTCAATATGAGTTTAATCATCTTTTCTACTTTATTTTCTTCATCACCCACTATGAGTAGCTAAACTCTAGCTAGGGTTGTGACCCAACTCTAGTGTGGGTACCTAATAGGTTTTTGATTTAGGGCTTGTTTATGGTTGGGTGTTTATTATTTAGCCTTGTTCTTGCTTTTAATTGTACAATTAATGGTTGCAAATATTTGTTCAAGCCTATTTGACTTGGTCTCTTCTTGAGAAAGAGAGACTTACTCTAGGAAAATAAGACTATCAAGAATTTGGGATGAACTCAAGATATTGATAGTCCCAATTAAAGGGTTGAACCTAGAGATAGTAAAATCCGACTTGAGCAATTTATCAATTGTTTTGTTCAATACCCATTTGGACTTGAGAAAGTCAAATTGGACAAAATCACTCTCTTACCGAGAGGTATTGAGTGGGTACTTATGTGTTGATTACTATAATACACCCCGACCAATGAAACACATTCTAAAACCCACAACCCGTTAGGCAAACACCTAGGTGGAAGTCACAGCCCTAGACCTTTTACATATATGAAAAACAACAACAAAAACATATTCTCTAGTTTCGTATTTTACATTTGCAAACTGTAACATAATTTAGAAGTAGAATCAAAATAAAGTTTGTGGAAGTGCAACTTAGACACTTTACGCGCTTAGTCCAAATATATACCACTAATCCCATCTATGCTCCCTGTGGATTCGATCCCGACTCCTAGTTGGGTAATTATTATTGCAATCGACCGCTTTACGACCCCAATTTGAGGTGTGACTTAGGCGAGATCAATTTTTAGTGCTGTTGTCTGGGAGCTAAAATGGATCTAACTATATATTTGGTTTTGTGTGTGATTTGTCTTCCTTTCCTTCCGTGTTATAATCTTTTTGTGAAACAATTATAGGTGATACAATGGCGCTCAACAACAATGATCCTATTGGAAACATGCCACTAGGGGATGACGGGGATGATGACCAAGTTGAAAAGGTTCCTCTTGAACCTCAAGCAAGTAGACAAGGTCGTCCGCCTCAAGATAACGTTCCCGTTCCTCCCCCTCCTCCACCAAGAGCGGCTCTACATCGGGTGTTGCCGAATGAAGGGTATGCAAGTTCCATGGTCCCACCCCGCATTGGGGCGGACAACTTTCAAATCACAAATGTTATGCTCACCTTGTTAGAGCAACGTGGATTCTTCACCGGGGCTTCGAATCAAAATGCGTACAAACACTTGAAGGGGTTTGTGGACACTTGCTGGGGGAGTAAACAGACAAACATCTCCAATGATGCTTTATGGTTGAGGCTATTTCCTTTCTCTCTACGGGGAAGGCCTTGGATTGGTTAGAGAGGTTGCCAAATCATTATATCCATACATAAGATGAATTGGCCGAGAAATTTATTTCCAAGTTCTTTTCTCTCAGGCATATGGCGACTCTTAGGGATGAGATTTTAGCTTTCAAACAAGAAACCAATGAGCCTTTACATGAGATATGGGGGAGGTACCGAACTATGGTGGAAGAGTTCCAAAACAATGACATAACGGAGGCTATGATTCAACAAACTTTCTATAGGGTGGTTAATACTACTGTCACACCTCCTTTTTCACTACACCCCCGGGTAAGGGTGTATAATGGAGTTTTTTCCAACTTAAAGTGATAATCAAAACAGAATTATTTTATTTAAAATTCAGAGTCGCCACTTCGGATAATTTATGGTGTCCCAAGTCAGCGGTTCAAATCCCGAATCGAGGAAAGATTGACTCTGTTCTATAGTCCGCGAACACAGAAATCCAGGTAAGGAATTCTGTTAACCCTGGAGAAGGTGTTAGGCATTCCCGAATTCTGTGATTCTAGCACGGTCGCTCAACTGTTTTTTATTGGCCTAATTATCTGATTTTAAAAATACTTTTAAGCTTATGTGCATTTTACTTCAAACCACTTTTAATTATTTTAAGGAGGTCAGCGTCATCTAAAACACGTCTTTGGACCATGCCACATGAAATGCACCCACAGTCCGAGACACATTTTATTTAACGTTGTTAAAAGTTGGATTTGGATCACATGAAATGCACACCCGAATTTAGGAAGATAATTTTAAATTACGCGCCTAGAGCAACTATGCATTTTCAACTTTGCGAGGGCCATGGAAGTTCAACTAAATGGCGCGCCTCGATTTCTAAGGATTCAAGTATTAATTAAATGAGGGCCATGCATTTTGAGATTTTGTTTGGCACGGCACACCTCAAATTTATTAAAGAAAAACATTCAACCAAGCTATTGGAAAATTCACAGCACATGATAAACAACGCATAACTTAAAAACCAAATGACCAAATATGATAAACAGCACATGCAGCCAATTAACAGAATGAAACTTCATCACATTCTGCCCAAACAACACAGCCACGTATCCGCGATTTATCAGAGAATTGACGATGGTTTACGCGCTCAAGCAACACAACCACACATCTGAATGTTCATACACACAATATGTTTGAAATATCATCAAGATTTATTAGATTCATACAGCTCCAATTGATTAGACCCAATTCAATTCAACAATTTCTCATTTCTGCTAAATCAGTCCTTAGTTTGAGCCTTTTATCACATTGCAACATAGTTGAGTGATTTCAGGTTGCAGTCAATTGAGCTGCATTTGATTAGCAATGGTGAAGGACACTTCAAAAAGCCTTTCATTTGCAAAATTAGCTCGTTGTTCCAGGTGTTAGAATTGCAATTTGTCACTACTGGGAATCAACTTCACATTTAAAGCAGGTAAAAGGAAAGACGACAGAATCATGAGCTCAGTTCGACATAAACTCGTGTAATACTAGCAAACCAGTCAAGTGAACTCAGAAATCAATAAACCAAATGATATATTCAGGACCCAAATCATACAAATCTGAGACTATGAATTGAAATAGATACCGAGCTAGCGAGATGGGATATCAACCACATAGAGATGAGTTATTATTGGCTCAATTTACTACAGAAATTGAGCTAATAAACCAACGGGTAGGCTTGAAACAGGCAGAAATACATTTGGTACAAACATACAGGAAGAACAGCTTGGCATTCCAGTGAAATCAAACACGAATCAATATGATTGATTAACTCTCCATGCTGCCAAAAGGAGAGTTCAAACAGATGAATGCAGTGAACCTCATCTCAGACATTACTACATGCCATATGACTCAAATTTACCAGTCGATGAAATGGGACATAGATTCACCCTATGATGTTATAATAGCCATGAGTCCAAACAGGTTTAGAATCTACTTTAATACTCGCAGAAGTTAACAGAAGAAAACAAGGCAAAAACCAACAACCAAATTAAGACAACAACTAAAAGGAAATCAGTATTTTGGAACTGAGATGATCCAATAGTAGAAGTGTACAACTGAAGCTATCAAGCCAAGGCACCAAATTCCATGTTTCAACGACCATTTCGGGGTCCTAATTCACAAAACTCAACCTACATGCAACAAGAATCAGAGAGATCTAATATGGATCATGTTCAGACAATGGGATTAAGCTTTAAGTCAAGAGCACAAGACATGGATAGAGTTAATATCATTTCAAATCATGAAGACTTTAATTAATCTAACAATATATTACCACACAAACGCACTGGATAAAATAATCAAGCGTTATAGAATGAAAAATAGAAACATTCAATCTTTTTCATATAGCAAAGTCACTCCGGATTTTCGAGTTTTACGCTAGTGACAGAGAATCATCAGGATGCCAATTCTAATACAAAATATATGAGAACGAGATGAACCTATCAAAGTTTCTAATTGATCTTTCAGTAAATTACAGCAATCGAGATGAAATGAATCGGATGAATCCGCAACAAAGAACTCAATCAGGACCTCTAAACAAAAACGGAAAACATCAACTTTTGAACTAGAACAGCAGCTTCGATAACGACGAGCTCGTTTAAATCAACTCCGCTTTGAACAAAAACCAGAGAAGGAAAACAGAACCCCTTTTTTTGGAAATTTTCTGATTTCTGAAGCAAACTATGAACAAGCGAAAAACTCGAATTTTTTTAGAATTTTTAAAATAGAGAAGAGGACAGAATAACAAATAAAAAAAAAAATCAGAACTCGATCCTCAATCTTTTATCTCTGTTCTAATATCAGAAATCAAAGAGCAATGAAAGAAGAAATCTCCCTCAAAATCCCTTTTCAAAAAAAAAATCCCCCTTTTTTTAGAAGAGCAACCTCACCTTATATAGACCCTTTAGATTTTCTAGAACCTTCTCCACACACCCCTCCGAAATTCTTTGCAATCTCTTTCTATGAACGATTTTTGGGACAGATGGAGGGCAATGATAGATTTTCATCCATCCATGACCCCCATTTATACAGCAAATCGATCGGGAGGCTAAACAATGCGCAAAAAAAATCTGAAAGGAATCTTCTATTGTCAGAAACTGTTACATTATGTGGCAAGAAGAAGGATGGGGGAGCGCGTGGGGTGAGTTAGGATTCACTCGCCATGGAACTTGATCGATATAGGATCTAATTTGATGAGGAAGGCGAGTGAACAGTCGCCGCATTTGAGGGCTTGGGGATTTAGAGTTCTGAGTCTCTCTTGTTTGTTAAGGTTTGAGAACGGGTCGGGTTCCAGGGCAAACGGGCGGGTAAATGAGATATTTTGGACTGGGCGGGTGATAATACTACTTGGGCTCAGCCCTGATTTGGGCTTGACTGAAATCCCCAACCCAATTAAACTACCCCCTTCTCAATTTCGTTTTCCTTTTCTTTTTCCCTTTAAAAATCTTTTTTAATCCCTCTTTTTCCCTTTTTTAAAGACAAAACAAAAATAAAGTAAAACCTAATTTAATTCCTAACCCAAATTATCCTACCAAATTAAATTAATTAACTCTAACTGATAATTAACACAATTAATTAAAACCCAAATTAAAGGAAAAACTACCAAAATTCAAGACTAAAATTAAAAAGTATAAAAATAGGCTATTTTTTGTGATTTTTCTATTTTTGTAAAACAACTAAATTACTAATTAATTCCTAAAAATGTAAAGTTAACTCCTAAATGCAAATGCAACATATTGTTTTTGTATTTTTCATCAATTAAATAAGACAAACATGCACAGACAATATGCGAACAATAACAGAAAATGCCACAAAAATCCACAAAATTGCAAACAATGAAAAGATTATTTTTGTTTTGAATTTGTGGGAGTACTTCATATAAGGCAAAAATCACGTGCTCACAGCTGCCCCTCTTTGTTCGGAAACATGGAGAGTTTTCGTGCAAAGATAAAGTGAGCGTATACGAGCGATTTTTTGCCCGTTTGAAAACTCTGTGGAAAACATTTTTTGAAAGATTTGACCGCACCCTGCTTCCAAGATTGCCTACATATTCTTGGTTATAAAAGAATCAGGTCAGTATAGTTCGGGGAGTTTTGGTAGCTGGGACTACCATGAAGCTGTGATTTCACTATTGCTGCTGCTGCAACTACTGCTTACTAAACTCCTTATTATACCATGACAACATAAAAGAAGCTAGAATAGACTATGATCTATGAATTACAAAAGCCCTATCTATATCTTCAAACTTAATCTTGTGATTTTTGTTGCCTTGTTGACGTGTATTCTCCTGGTGAAATCCCTTTGTTGCCAATTTGAATTGTAATCCGAGATGCTTTTCCTCTTCTTCAGGTGGATGCCTGATTGGCAAAACTTGAATTGTATTCCCGTGCTCTCCAGGTGGGCTCCTGACTGCTGAACTTGAATTGTATTCCCGTACTCTCCAGGTGGGCGCCTGACTGCTGAACTTGAATTGTATTCCCGTGCTCTTTAGGTGGGCGCCTGACCGCTGAACTTGAATTGTATTCTCGTGCTCTCCAGGTGGGCGCCTGACCGCTGAACTTGAATTGTATTCTCGTGCTCTCCAGGTGGGCGCCTGACTGCTTAACTTGAATTGTATTTCCGTGCTCTCCAGGTGGGCGCCTGACTGCTGAACTTGAATTATATTCCCGTGCTCTCCAGGTGGGCGCCTGATTGCTGAGCTTGAATTGTATTCCCGTGCTCTCCAGGTCGGCGCCTGACTGCTAAACTTGAATTGTATTCCCGTGCTCTCCAGGTGGGCGCCTGACTGCTGAACTTGAATTGTATTCCCGTGCTCTCCAGGTGGGCGCCTGACTGCTGAACTTGAATTGTATTCCCGTGCTCTCCAGGTGGGCGCCTGACTGCTGAACTTGAATTGTATTCTCCCTGTTCTCCAAGTGGGTACCTGATTTCAACAAAATAGACAAACAAAGGAAATTTTCTGCCCCGTTTTGGTAGCTGGGCACATATGTGAGTGTTAAACTGAATCATGTTATCCAATATTTCTAAGAATTTGAAAGCTAGGTCCCATTATCCAAGAGGGTCCTAACAACTCCTATTTAAATGACAATTTTAAAGCTAAATTACGTCTTCTGAAAGTATATCTTATGCTAAGTCTTGTTATCCAAACAAGTTTTAAAACTACATCCCATTATCCAAGAGGGTCCTGAAAGTCAAAAATCAAGTATTATCCTAAGAGTGACAATTTTTACAGCTGAATTACACTACCCTACAGCAGAGCCTACGCTAAATCTTGTTATCTAAAGGAAGTCTCAAAGCTAAGTCCCATTATCCAGGAGGTCCTGAAATTTACGGTCAAACCTGTCTGGTGCTTGCCTTTCCTTACGGAGGGTTTCTCCGAAACAAACGAAATTTTCTGCCCTTGTTTCAAATCAAAGAAAAATATTGTCAGTTTAAAAATGTGGTGGTTGGTTTGTGGCATTGACTTTGAGGGTGATTACTCCTTTACTTCCCATGATCACTTTGATTTCCACTCAAAGATCTTGTTTGTTTATTGACTAACCACTTCCTCTGTCATCTTTATCATAGAAAATACCTCTTCTCCGTTCAGACCCAATACCCTCTATTTGTTGCATTGCTCATAAACCGACATTTACCAAACCCTTGTGTTTCACATGAATCTCAAAGCACGACAATTGCCGCCCACTCATCGCGCATGTTGTTCTTTCTTGACTCAAACCACTGGCCATGGCCTTGAGGTCTGTTGCTCCTTCACTTGCCACGATAACTTTGATTTCTACTCGGAAGACCTCGCTTGTCACTGATTAAACACCTTTTGTCAATCTTACCACAGAAAATACCTTTGATCCGTTCACCAAACACCCTCCATCTTGTTGCATTGTTCATGAATTGATATGTACCAAACTCTCGTGTTTCACCGAAAATACCTTTGATTCGTTCACCTAACACTCTCCATCTGTCGCATTGTTCCTGAATTAATATGTACCAAACCTTCATGTTTCACCGAAAATACCTTTGATCCGTTCACCTAACACCCTCCATCTGTTGCATTGTTCCTGAATTGATATGTACCAAACCTTTGTATTTCACAAGGGTCCCAAAGCATGTTGCTTGTTACCAGCTCAGTGCACTTGTTGTTCCTTCCTGACTTATGATACTGTGATGTGCTAGCCAGATCCCGTTTTGTGCAATTGAAAAATTGGTGGCAAATTTTGAAATCATTTCTCACTTGTTATAACCAAACAGACTCGGGAAGATGAGGTAAACAAGACAAAAGGAAACAGAGTAAATGACAAAAGAAAGGGATGATTCCTAACAAGAAAGCTACAAAGTAGAAACCTATCAGATGTGGATACCAACTCTAATGACCATGACATGCACCTATGGATATTCTGTCAAGCAAGTCTGATGTTCAACTCCTGTTCAAAACCGTGAAACTGGGCTTCAATGCTCCGATTACCCAATCTGATTCCCAATCCCTATTCGACTTGTAGTGCCCGAAGGTTTTCACCATTAAGCCTCTCTCATTTTGTTCTTTCTGTCAACTTACAATTGCCTCAAGGTGCTCGTGAAGGTTCTCACCAATAAGACTCTCTCATTTTTGATTTCTCTCAGCTTTCATCGCCTTACGGTGCCCGTGAGGGTTTTCACCAATAAGACTCTCTCATTTTTCATTTTCCTCATTTGGACCGGAATGTTGCCCCTGATATGATTCACCTCTACTTGCTTGCCTCAGCATCTCTCGAAGACTGATCGGAAGGTCTTTCTCTGGACCGTAATGTGGGCCTTTGGATGGGGTTAGAAAGAAAGGGTATCAAAAGGCTCAAAACGAACTCAACCGGGTTCGAAGTTACAACTTTTGGAACCAGATTTTCTCACAACAACCGCAATTTCTGCCCCAGTTTCTTTGCTTGGGGACTTTTGGATTTTTATTTTGATGGGACTGAACCGCGAGGCTGCCTACGTATCCTTAAAAGGAATCAGGTCGAACGTAGTTCATGACATAGGAATTGCTTTGTTTGTTGTGATTTTCTTTTCTTTTTCTTTCTCTTCTTTTCTTCTTTTTGTTTTTCTTTTTGTTGTTTTTACTCTCTTTTATTTTTTTTCCTTTTCATTCTTTTATTTCTCTTTTCATTCTTTTCTTTCTCTTTTTCTCTTTGTCCTTTACTTACATTTTGCACTTGCATTTCTGAACTTTACCACTGATTCCAAAAGAGGGGTATGAAAAAGAAATAAATAAGGCTCAAAAAGGTAACAAAGGATAAAGTGTTTAGATAGCAGAACAAAATGCCTTCGTCATACCAATCTTCAAAACATGCCAAGTACAAACAAACACAACTTAACCAAAGAAATCATACATAATATCTTTTGACCGCATCAAAATTGATAGTCATTTCTACATAATTGCCTTCTACATCTGTTAAATAAAAAGCACCATTGGACAACACTCTCACTCTCATTATCACGAACGGCCCCCTGCAAATTTGGGGCGAACTTGCCTTTAGCTTCGACCCGATGCGGCAGGATGCATTTCAATAGGGTTTCTTTATGTTCTATCTGCCTCAGTTTCACACAATTCGGGCTTGAAGTGATCTCAAAATGTCTTTGCTTATTTCCCCTCACATGCCCCTACATCTTCAAAATTGCTTCATTGTTTCATGACTAAATTGACTTTTAAAACCAGGCTGAGAATTATGCGTGCATGTCATGTCACTAGAGTCAACAGGAAAAGAACTATAAAAGAAAAGAGAACTAAACCAAAATGACTAGCAATTACAGAAAACAGAAAATTGCATTAGACAGCTGGTGAAAGGATTTGAACAACAAAACAAGCAAACTAAACTGGGGTTACAAACCTAGAACAAACATAGACAACACTAAACGAGCTACTACGACTAAATAACTAGGCAAAATAAAAGGATAGAAGGGTTTGAGTCACAAGACAATATCCGGATTACAACCCTAGAAATAATCCGGACAACAGAAATGACAACAAAATAAACCACCAAAACTCCTCCCTGGCTAACCAAGAAAAGAGCGTCTTTCCAATCACCAAACTTAGCATCTTAGCCACTGACTTCTGCATCAACAATACTAGGACCTTCACAAGTCTCTATCACATTGTTCTTAACAAATTGCTTTTGGGTTCCCTGTGCCTGCTCATTCTTAAGATCAACCTCTGATAGCGCAGAAAGCTTCGTAGCGCGTGGACCTCCGAGGATCTCAAAAGAATTCTCATATTCCTTTTCAAAATAAATCATACCCACCATATTGTCTCATTACGCACAGGCGGTGGCCCTTGGCTAGTGTCTGCTGCATCTGGATTTTGCACGACAATGTCACCTGCATCAATAAGCTTCTGAATTGCTTTCTTCAGATGCCAACACTTCTCTATATCATGCCCTGGGGCATCTGAGCAATATGCACACCTTTGAGAAAAATCAAACTTCTTTGGAAGAGGGTTTGACATTTTTATCTGAATCGGCTTCAACATATCCAATTTCCTTAGCCCCTGGAACAGACTGACATATGACTCTCCCAGTGGAGTGAAGGTTTTCTTTCTCTACAACCTCTCGTTCTTAAATGCTTGATTAGGCCGGAAACCTAATCCAGGAGGGTTTCGGTAGGCTCGTGGGGGCGAGTAAGACATTTGGGGAAGTAGTATGGGCCATCGCGGGCCTTGTGGGTGTGGAGCATATGGTGGTGCATTGTGGACAGGGTACTGGGAAAGTGATGTACGACTTTGGGAGTTTTGTAGAGAGAAGTAGCATTGGGGAGGGTCATCTGGTGCACAAGGATATTCACGGGGACGATGTCGAGGTTGGAAGTGTTGAGCAGGAAGGCCCATCGGATCATCTTTTCTATTTCTCTTTCTTCCACCCAAACTTACTAGGATGTTCTGAATGTCCTTCGTAGTATCTTTCAATGCCGAATAACTCATGATTTTGCCTGACTTGATTCCCTCTTCTACCATCTCCCCCATTTTTAACACATCATTGAAAGGCTTACCCAAGGCCGGGATCAAATGACTGAAGCAGGTGGGCCCCTAGGCTTGTAGGAAAAGCTCAACCATTTCTTTTTCACCAATCGGGGTACTGAATTGAGCAGCTTGCTCCCTCCATCTGAGCCCAAACTCCCTAAAGCTTTCCTCCGGCCTCTTTTCCATTTTAGATAGGGAGGAACGGTCTGGGGTAACACCTGATCTGTATTGAAAGCACCGAACAAAATCTTGAGCCATATCATCCAATGTAAGCCACTTACCAACATCTTGACGATTATGCCATTCCAAAGCTGCCCCAGTCAAGCTCTCACTGAAATACGCCATCAACAAATCATGTTTCTCGCCAACACTTCTCATTTCACTGCAGTAATCCCTCAAATGGGCTACCGGATCTCTACACCTATCATACAAGTTAAACTTTGGCACTTTAAACCCCGCAGGCAGACGATCATCGGGGGACATAAACAATTCTTTGTAAGACATGCTACCCTGGTCTCCCATTCCTTGCTTGTTCTTTAAGGACTGTTCTATGCCTTTCAGCCTCCTGGGTATCCCATCTCGCCCTTTTCTTCTTGTAAACTTTTCATTTTCAACATGAGGCTCATCCCGCGGGCCCTGCTTGTATGAGTTGGGAACCTTGTGGGCAACCTCTGAGGGGTAATATTGGGCATCGTGAGCTTTGAGTGGGTGTTCATTGTTGGGGATGGTGGATAAGACAGGAGGGCAATTTTCGGGAAAGGTAATTGGAAGATAAGTGATTGAGTTACTAGGGTGGTTGGGAAAGCCATGATAAGCGGGTGGATCTGGAGAGTATGGGGGATCATCTGGCACTGTAACCGATGTTTAGGTAAGGGTAGCATTTATGAAGCTAGGAGGTGGCGGGGGTGGTGCCTTCCCAGTCATCCAAACATGATACATGTACGTCATGTGTTGTCTTAACATCCTTACCTCATCAGCCAAACCAGTGTCTCGTTCAACCAACTGCTTTCGGGCACCAGTATCAACCAACCCAATTTTGAAGCAGGTTGGGCGTCTGCTTGATCCCAAGCCACCGAAACCGGATCGCCTAAATTTTTTATAGCCCATCAAAAACGTCATAAGTAACAATACTCACCGCCTCGCCATGACAATTACTCGTTTTTTTAAAACAAGAATTCCGCCCTGATTCCCAGACTTTCGTATGCTATAGCCCACGCCTTCTCCAGGGGCCCAGGGCATCGGACTCAGATCGCCTAAAACTTTTTGCTGGCCCATCAAAAACATTCTAAGTAACAATAGTCAACACATCGTCACGTCCGTTACACGTTTTTTGACATTTTAGGGCTATAAAACTGGAATTCTGCCCCAATTTCCAATATTTCGTGTGCTATAACCTTACCTTCTGCATGGGCTCAGGTCGCCGGACCCAGATCGCTTTAAATTTTGTCGGCCCATCAAAAATGATATAAGGAACAAAAGTTATCGCTTCGCCATGACCGTTAAACTTTTGTTTGGCGTTTAAGGGCCATAAAACTGAAAGTCCGCCTGATGTCCAGATTTTAGTGTGCTACAGCCCACGCCTTATGCATGGGCCCAAGCCACACAAATTCGGATCGCCTAAAATTTTACCAGTCGATCAAAAACGACCTAAAGAACAATAGTCACCGCCTTGCCATGAGCATTACTCATTTTTGGCATTTTAGGGCTATGAAACTGGAATTTCGCCCCATTCCCAGATTTTCGCCTTGCCTACGCCTTCTGCATGAGCCACCAGACCCTAATCGCCTAAAATTTTGTCGGCCAGTAAAAAATGATCTAAGAAAAAATAATCACCGCCACGCCATGACTGTTACCTATCTTTTGGTATTTTAGGGACATAAAACTGAAATTCCACTCAATTCCCACATTTTGTCGGCCCATCAAAAACCTCATAAGTAACAATAGTCACCACCTCGCCATGACCATTACTTCGTTTTTTAGGTTTAGGACCATAAAACTAGAGTTCTGCCCGATTCCAAAAAATTTGTATGTTATAGCCCACCCTTTTGCATCTGCCCGGGCCACAGGAGACGGATCGCCTAAAATTTCGCTGGCCCATCAAAAACGTCCTAAGTAACAATAGTCACCGCCTCGCTATGATGGTTACTCGTTTTTGCCATTTTAGGGCCATAAAACTAGAATTTCACTGGATTTTCAAATTTTCGTATGGTATAGCCTACGCCTTCTCCATGGGCCTGGGCCATTGGACTCGGATCGCCTAAAATTTTGCTAGCCCATAAAAAATGTACTAAGTAACAATCATCACTGCCTCGCCATGACCATTACTCGTTTTTTGGCATTTTAAAGCCATAAAACATGAATTCCGCCCTAATTCTCATATTTTCGTGTGTTATAGCCTCCATCTTCTACATGAGCCTAGGCCAGCGAACTCGGATCGCCTTAAATTTTGCTGGTCCATCCAAAACGACCTAAGGAACAATATTCACCGCCTCGCCATGACCGTTACTCGTTTTATGGCGTTTTAGGACCATAGAACTGAAATTCCTCCCGATCGCTAGAATTTTTTATTCTTTAGCCCATGCCTTTTGCTTGGGCCTAGGTTATCGAACTCGTATTAGCTTAAATTTTTCCAGCCCATCAAAAACTTCCTAAGTAATATTAGTTACCGCCTCGACATGACGGTTATTCGTTTTTTGGCGCTTTAGGGCCATAAAACAAGAATTCTGCCCTGATTCCCAGATTTTCATGTGATGTAGCTCACGCCTTCTGCTAAGGGCCCAGACCACGGGACCCAGATCGCCTAAAAGTTTGTCGGCGCATCAAAAACATCCTAGGGAACAATAGTTACCGTCTCACCACCATTAATTATTTTTTGGCGTTTTGGAGCCACAAAATTGGAATTCCACCTTATTCCTAGATTTTTGTGTGCATAGCTCACGCCTTCTACATGACTATTACTCGTTTTTTGACGTTTTAGGGCCATAACACTAGAATACCGCCCGATTCCCAGCTTTTCGTGTGCTTAGCTCGCGCCTTTTGCATGGGCCTGGGCCACTAGACTCGGATCGCCTAAATTTTGTCAGCCCATAAAAAATGACCTATGGAATAATAGTCAGCGCATCACCATGACCATTACTCCATTTTTGGTGTTTTAGGGCCATAAACTAGAATTTCTCCCGATTCTCAAATTTTTATGTGCTATAGCCCACGCCTTCTGCATGGACCCGGGCCATCGGACCCGAATTGCTTAACATTTTACTGGCCCATCAAAAACGTCCTAAGGAACAATAGTCACCGCCTCACCATGACCGTTTTTGGTGTTTTAGGGCCGTAAAGCTGGAATTCCAACCGATTCCCAGATTTTCGTGTATCATAACCCACACCTTCTACATGGGCCCGGGCCATTCACCCAGATCGAACCCATTGTATTTTTGAAACTTAAAGTTCATATAATAGTAAACTTTTATACATAAATTTTATGATTTGCATAAAAAATATTAGGTTCAGATGACCTTGTACTATAAGGCTAGATCTCCCTCTAATCTTTACTTGTTAAGCTGATAATCTGTGTACATTCAAATTTATAAATCCTACATTTTAAGGAGATTTGCCTATAGATATTCTTTGGATAACCTGACACTATAAAAATTATTTAACTATGCACATATTTTAAACTCTTATGAATAATTGTGTAACTTTTACCATAAAGTTACATCCTAATGATAGAAAACTCCCTTTATGTCTGGTAGAATCCAACCTTTGGTTCACCTATAGTAATTGTTCTCTTTGCTTACAAATTTTGCTACTTTAACCCTTTTTGGCACTCTTTCATCAAAGGTTTTTGAGACAACAACCGTTGCCTATAATCTGAGCCTTTTCAACTAAAAATAAATTTAAGGACAAAGCATAGGGGCTCTAATGGCACTTTATTGTCCTTTTGATGGAGATCCCATGACATCCAAAGTAGGGATTAATCATCAAATTCCACAGAATATGCCAAGGATTCTGGTTCTCTTTTAATTCTCTGTTTAGGCTACTTTTCTTGTTATGTTTTGAATATTCTAGTTGAATTAAAAAGTGTAGAGAGGGAGGGAGGGTTGGCTTCAGTATCCAATTTTCAACTCATTAGTAAAGCATTACAACAAATTCTTGAACATAATATCAGAGTAAGACGGGGTTAAATCAAGAGACATGGACAATAAGGATTCAAATAGTCGACTTTACTCGCCTCTTGAGCTCAGAGACCTTATCAATTTGCTGACCTAATATGAAAGCAAACTACAAACTATCCAAACCACCACAACTCCATTTGGCCACAGTCATCCTATCAGCTTGACTTTGCCCTCACAGGTTTTCGATACCCTGCCAATTCGTTTCAATAACACGTACATAAAACTAAAAAAAAACAGAAGGATACCTGAGGGGAAATGATAAGTCAAAGACATGGAATATACCAGGCTCAAGAGGCGGCAATCCCTGTTGGAAAGTACCAAAGAAAGTCAGAAACAAGAAAATTTCCGAGGGCATGCAGTATTACATGAGCACTAAACTGAACTCCTTTCCTAATGCAGATAATTCTTTCTACACAAGGAAAATATATAAAGGCGTCATTCTACTATTACAAACCAGCTTGATTTCAGAACGATGGAAATATAACAACTGCACTAATAGTTCAAGGCTGGTGTTGAGAAGTTTACAAATTGGATTAGCCCTTTGAAGGCTAATAAAACAACCTATGGGAACAAAAGTCTGGAGAACAAGCGGCTTTACTTGATAAATAGGAAGAGTGAGAGACGTGACAACTGTTAATATAACACAACTAAATATTTATTCATAATATGTGGGGAACGAGTTCCTCAGCAAGAATTAAATTCAGTCGAAATGCCCGCGACTATATGACCATATGATAAGCTACACATGCAACCCTCACAAATATATCATGCCGTAACAAGTTAAATTCTGATAGTACATCACATGTTCATACTTTAAGTTAAATCATTACCAAGATACTGAAGTGAAGCTCTCCTGATAACTTTTTACTACTTTTTGACAGTTATTCAAGGGTTGTAACTATTGCTCCCACAGCACGCTTGCTTTTACTTTCCAACTCATTATACCAAGTTGCATAGGAATGATTTCTTTGATAGATTTAGTATTTTCAATTCTTCGTAGTTTGTTCTACGAAGTGGCTCCAATACGAGTTCCAAGGATTGAGAGTTACAGTCTTGACTCGAGTAGAAAAAGTGTCTATGAACATTTATTTTTAGCACTTCAGCTAGCCTTCCAGATGCATACTCATTACGAGTCTAAGAAGGAGGTGAAATAAGGTCCCATAAGGTGTGCATTACTGAAAGTAACCTAGATTATTCCCATACTTAGAACAAGGCTCATTTAAGAGTTTTATCATAACGAGGCGGCGACATGTCTTTATTGTTGACAGAGACGAGGACTAGCAGCATTACACAAGAAAAAGATTGAGGTTATTAAGATTATTAGCACCAAACATGACAGAAAGTATTTAGAGTCTAAAACGAGAACGACAGACGGAAACATGAATTCGACATATATAAACAAAGGGATTTCATACCTCAAAGTGGTCCGAAAAGCTTCAGCCAATAGCTTTAGCAATAAAGGTGGAATTGCCTGTAGAAAGCAGCTACAACTTCAGCATTAACTGCATTAAATGTTTCTTAACAGCCAAAAGTCAGATGCATCACAATTTAAGAAATTAATAACCAGATAATGAGAACAGAAAGAGCAGGGGAGTTGGACTTCTACATACCCAACAAAAGAAAAATAGTTCCTCAAGTTCTTAATGAAGTTGGGACACTAACTTCATCAGCTAAAAGGTTCTCGGCATTAGGTTATGTCTTGATAATGTTAGGGAGATAGATGCCCAAGCAGACCTCCAGGTTTCCGGGGGGTGGGTGGGGTGGGTGGGGAGCGGCATATAGCTAAGAAGTTGGCAGAGGTAAAAAAGCATAAAACATCGTAGTGATGTTCACTCACCATTCTCATCTATAATCGCACTGACAATTTGATCAAGCATAACTATGTTCTAGAGTATAGCAAAGTTTGCTCCAAACATCTTTTAAAATTCGAGAATTCTACAGTAGGTCAACTTTGTTCGGTTCTAAAGAGCTACTTAACTATACATAGGAGAATCAAAAGTTTTACATACATTTAATAAGAAAGGGGATGCCAACTATGATTTTGACTATTTATGAGACATGGGAGAACACTATGGCCTACATGTATATAAATCGTAAAATTAAGTACGTAAAATTTCTCCTCGACGGTATGCTACCTTGTGCACCAAAACCCGATAACACTTCAGGATTACGAGTCTCCATTCTCCACTTTGTTCAAACTTCAGATGTATCATCAGCATGCAATCTATTACTTAGATATACCAAAGATAATTCCAAAGCGGCTGCTTCTCCTCAAACATTAATGAATCTAGAATAGCAGGCATGCAATCTATTACTTAGATATACCAAAGATAATTCCAAAGTGGCTGCTTCTCCTCAAACATTAATGAATCTAGAATAGCAGGGCGTATCCAGACAGGTTTTACATTTGGACGGGTTCTCGTTTCAGAAGGAACTCCTTGCCATCCGTATGTGGAAGTGTTGAAGGAAACCCAAAGTCTGCCAAGTAACAAAAAACAGAATAGGATAATACTGACATAACATGTTAAGAAACAGAAGCTCAAAAATAGCAGGTCAGTAACAAGACGATTTTATCAAAGATGAGTATGAAATCACTTACCAAGCAATCCTATCGTCGAGTTTTAGAAACATATCCATTTCCTGCAATAGAGGTTACTAATCGTAATCGGTAAAATAATTCAAATTAGTTTCATCTACGATTTCGTGGATGCACTAGTAAGCTAACTTAATCTTCTAGAGTTCGAATTTATAGATACATACACCATAACAGTCAATAAAAGAACAATTTCCAGAAATTACATTATCAAAATCTTCCCAACTTCTTCTAAAAGCAAATTTGGATTCAAGATTTGGTAATTAAATTGAAGCAGTTACTAAGGTTCCAAAATCTGCACACATCCACACAAAAAAACAAGAAATAATCATGGAACAGGATAAGAATCACTCAAAGGGTTAATCAATCTAGGGTTCTAAGGAAAAACCCAATTTCACCGACTCAAAAACATCACTGAAATCTTGAAAATCGGTGAAAGTGCTCCAGCTCCAGCGCCGGAGAAGTACCCGATCAATGACCCGTTCCGTTTTCCAACTCACATGAATGGAGGTCCACTCACCAGTTGATAATATTTTCCATGCCATTAGAGGAAAATCACAAGCTTGACAAATGTCTTTTTCAAGAACGCGATATGACATTTTTTTCACAAACAGAGCATTCTTTTGTATGAAATGACAAAAATTTATCTAAACACCGGGAAATACTGTATTCTTTCTTTTAGAGATGGTCACACATATTCGTCAGGTTTGTGATTCTCCTTACACATAACATGAAAGATTATCATTTGATAAGACGGACAACCATTTCTAGCATCTAAGAAAGAAAAAGGAACGAGATTGACCGATCTGGAAAAAACTAAACACGTGTTAGGATATGAATCTTTCAACATTTATAACCAACCAGAAAGTGAGATGTGATGAAGTGTTCTCACTTAGTAATAAATGCATTTTACTACTTTTGAATAATAGAAGATTACATTAACTGAAAATAAACAACGAGAAGATTATAATAATTATTTGGCTAAAGGGCACAGATAGTTATTGCAAACAAATACAAAAAAGTAGAGATTACAGTAATTGGTTAGCACTTCTTTTAAGTTAGAAAAATTAATCAACTTCAAACTAGGTGTTCACACTAAACAGTTTGGTTTGACTCAATTTTCCTTCTAAGAAAACATAAATTAAATTATTCCTATGCTAGGATCAAGGTTCATTTGAACCAACAACTTAATTGTTGCCCAGGCATCTAATGCTATTTCGTGCTGACTGTTATTCTACAAAGACATTAAAGACTGTCCAATTGTTTAACCCAAAAGGAATGAAAGGACTTCAAACCTCAAAGAAATCTGAGGATCTTCAGCCAATAATTTTAGCCAAAAACAATGGTGGAATTACCCGTGGAGGAGGCTATTAGCTCAGAACTATCAACATTATGTCTCTAGAGGAATAAATGTCCCATAATAGCCATATGTCATATACACCCTCAATGGGATAGTCAACATAAGCGATACTATGTGAACCCTCTCTCTCTCTACAAATAGGAAAGCATAAGCACTGCGCAACTATTACTGTTCATACTAACTCTTATCCACAACATTCTAGGAACGAGTCCCTCAACAACAATGTTAGTTGAAAAGCTTGCAGCTATTTTGTCCGCGTGACACATTACGGTTGCAACACTTGCAAAAATTTCATGACCATTACGGTTGCAACACTTGCAAAAATTTCATGACCTAATCAAATTGCAGTAGCAGATCACGCCTTCAGATTTTAAGTTTGCACTTTGAAAATTACCAGAGTATTGAAGTTCTTTAAAAGGTCTCCTAATAACTTTCCACTAATTTCGGGCTGCTTGTTATTTCTAGTTTGTAAGCTTTCTGCCACAACATACTTGGTTTTATCTTTCCTTCCAGACATTCCACCAAATGCATGCTGGTATAGCCCTCCACCATCTCTTCTTCCTTCCCCAGCCACCTACATTGTTCCAGCACCTCAAAAGATCACAAGTAGTACTGGGCATAATCCAAGTTGTATTCACCAATGCAAGGAATAACTGTCACATACTTAGTTTTATCTTGACGTACCAAGTTGCATAGAGTGACTTCTTTGAGAGTTCACTAGTTTGACTTCTTAGTAGTTGTGCAAATTGGCTCCAGTACGAGTACGACAATCAAGAATTAACAGTCTTGAGTCAAGACATGTCACCAAGGTTCTATATCTAGCTCTTCAGCTTGCTTTCTAGATGCATACACACTAACAACAACAACAACAACAACAACAACAACAACAACATACCCGGTGCATACTCACTAATAGATGTAATAAAAAAGGTAATTGCAACGCATATGAAAAGAGGCTATCATATAAGTAAAATAAGGCCCATAAAGTGTGAAGAACTGAAAACAACATATTTTATCCCTATTCAAAGAGCATGGCTCATTTAAGAGATTCCTCGTTATGATGTGAAAAATCATAATTATTCAAAGACATGTAATATTCATAGTCAACAATGGAAGTACATAGACACAGACACAAAAGAAACCAAGCTTTAGAAAACAACAATGATTAGAAGTTATAGTTGTCAGTACGAATCAGAATAATTAGAAAATATGGAGTGTCTCCAATAAGGAATTGTCAGCATAAAAAACCCCAACCCAAAAGGGGAAAAAAGGCATTTCAATCTTCAAAGTGTCCGAGAAGCTCCAGAAAATAAATTTAGTCAGCACAAAGGTGTAATCACCTGTATCATCATTATGAATAATGCTCCTTACTGCCATAAGTCTGATAATCACCAGGAAATGAGAAAATAAAGGACAGGGTAGTTCTATGCTTCCCACCAAAAGAGAAACACTTCAGCAAGTTCTAAGGAAGTTAGGAACTTGACTTCTTTTGAAACTGTTACATTAGGTTTTGACTAGATATTTGCAGGGTCACAGGGGATAGGTGCCGAAGCCAAATTCCATGTCCCCCCCGGGGGGGGGGAGTTAAGAAAGTGGTAGAGGTAAAACATTACATCAGATCTAGTGAGGCAATATCATAGCAATTCTGGCATGCAATTGATGCATACGTAGATGCAATCATACTTCTGGCGCTCATTTTCATCTACACATCTTATTTTCATAGTAAGATTCTATAGTAGGATAAATTTATTCCATTCTAAATATCTACTTATACATAAGAGTATCCATACTTCAACATATATCTAATAAGAAAAGGCATGTCAACTATAGCTTTTACTATTTCTAAGACATGAGAGCACACTATCGCCTTAACGTATTGACAAGAAATAAACTGGTAGAATCACACAATACTTCTCCCCGACAGGACGCTACATTCTGCACCATAACAGGTATAACAGGTAATTAACCAAGCCGATTTCAGCAAATATGAAAAGTAATCAGTAACTAAGAAATCCTATCATGAAACTTTAATAACCTTTCACTCTCCTGCAACAGAACTTGATAATCCCTTGGAATCATAACGGAATTCAAGTTCAAAACTTTGGGAAATGGATGAAACTAATCATTACAGGATTGAAGAAAGCACCAATAAGCTATAGCAAAAAAGAAGTAAAAATGTGAAAACTTAACTAAAAGTGAACACTAAAGAAGCCCTAGTTAAATGCTTCTCACAGCTCAAAGTTATTTACTTTATTGTTAAAATCAGAAATGCTTATTAAACTCAACAGCACACAGGAAAAAACTAAATTTTGAAGGAAAAATTTATCAGCAAATTTAGTTTTACTTAAAAGAGAAAAATTAGTCCGATCAATTAAGAACAGACTTAGCAACATGCTCTTGATGGTCTATTAGTTACAGCAATTTAGGGTTCAAATTTGGGGATTTAAACTGAAGCAGCTTACTAGGGTTTCAAAAAGCTGAAACCTACTCACAAAAAATCAACAAGATTTAATTCGAAGGGATAATCAATTTAGGGTTTTGAATAAAAAGAACAGCTTTTTTAAAAAGCATCACCGGAATCCTGAAAAAACCGGCGAAAGATCGCCGGCGCCGGAGAAGGATCCGATCAAATACTTGTTTCTTTATCCGACTCAGAAACATGGAGATCCAATTACCGATTGGTACTATTTTCTATGCCATCAAAGGAGAATCACAAGCCTGACAAATATGTCACTTTCCAAAAACGGAAAGAACATGTCTCTTTCTAAGAAAGAAGAACTTTATTATAGGAAATTGGTGTATTTGTTAGATTTGTAATTCTCCTTCGACAAGAAAATTGTATCATTGGATAAGACGAACCACCATTTCTAGCATCTAAGGAAGAAAAAGAAACAAGGATTGATCATTAAAAAAAATTCTAACATAAAATGGATAGAATTTGATTGTTCTACTTATAATGGTTCAGTTATATAGAGAATTGTGATAGGTGGATGAGATATGTATTAAACTCTAGAAAGTACAATTAATAAATGAATAGTGATATTAATTATTATGTTCAGTTAATTACGTTTCTCTACCTTCTTAAACTACGAGTAAGATCTATATATATACACTATCTTATATCAGCTAGTGGTATTAATTATTATGTTCGGTCGATTACGTTTCTCTACCTTCATAAGCTATGAGTAAGATCTATATATACACTATCTTTCCCAAATTACACCTATGAGAATATACTGAATATGTTACGTTTCCCCAGACCCCACTTGTAGGATTATACTGGGTCGTTGTTGTTGTTGTTATTGTTGCTCGATCATTTGCCTTGATTTCACATATTATCATTCAACTTTCCCTTTAGTTTATTAAACTAAAATAGCTATACTATTTTTGTAACATAAAAATC
This sequence comes from Nicotiana sylvestris, assembly GCF_000393655.2. Classification (NCBI taxonomy): domain Eukaryota; kingdom Viridiplantae; phylum Streptophyta; class Magnoliopsida; order Solanales; family Solanaceae; genus Nicotiana; species Nicotiana sylvestris. Next base: position 3,635,669 of record NC_091060.1, read on the forward strand.
ACTCGATTTAGCTTAATTACTCCCTGTGTTTCAATTTAGATGAGCTAGTTTGACGTGGCACAAAGTTTAAGGAAAAAAGATTTTTGAAATATGTGGTCCCAAAAACTTGAGTGGTAAAAGCTTTGTGGGGCCATGAGTTTCGTGCGGCTACAAAAGTTTCTCATTAAGGGTAAAATGGGTAAAATAAAAAATTTAAAGTTGAATTGTTTCCAAATATATAAATGTATCGGTCTTTTTGGAACGGGCTAATAAGAAAAGTGTGTAATTTAAATTGAAACCGATAGAGTACAAAAAATCACTAAATTATTTTTTATAACAAAATAATCATTCAACCTTTTCTAAGAATCATAGCCAATCACAAAAATAGTAATTCAACTTTACCAAAGTATCATCTAAATGTCTCTATTGTTTTCTCCTAGTGACTTTTTGTGATATTTACGCCTAAATAAAGTTGATTTTTTATTAGAAAAAACAGTAACTTTCGTAATTTTAGGTAAAGTTGAGTACTTTTTTATTTACAAAGGATAATTTAATAACCTTAATATAATAAAGTAAAAGTTGAGTAACTATATATAAAATTAACCTTCAGTCGATTAATTTAAAAGAAATTGTACCACAATAGTTTTTCAATATGTTTATTATACATAATCAAAATCAAAATAATGCATGCATCCGGGTGAACGAGCCCGAATCGCCTAAAATTTTGCCGGTCCACATGACCGTTCCTCATTTTTGGCGTTTTTGGGCCACAAAATTAGAATTTCGCCCGATTTTCGGATTTTTGTATGTTATAGCCTATGTCATATGCATGCATCTGGACGACCAGACCCGAATCGCCTAAAATTTTGCCAGTCAATCAAAAATGACCTAAGGAACAATAGTGTCACGACCCCAAACTGACCCGGTCGTGATGGCGCCTATTATGAAATTAGGCCAGCCAACTCATTTCCAAAACAAAACCGCATTTTCATTTAAGACTTAAGAAAAACTATTTTTCAACAGAAATCCGATAAAGATATAAAATCAAGTTTAACAAAGCGGAAAAATACAAACCCGACCTTGGGTGTCACTAAGTCATGAGCAAAACACTACAATTGTCGTAGTAAACAAGACTACATAGTCTGAGAATATCCAACAAATACACTAAGAGGAAGATAAGGAAGGAGAAGGCCGAACTGCGATCGCCAGGAAGCTACCTCGCTATCTTCAAGGAAAATCCACAACTGAAATGATTAGCAACCGCTACCGTGGCCCGAGATACCTGGATCTGCACACAAGGTGTAGGGATAACGTGAGTACATCAACTCAGTAAGTAACAAGTCCAAACTATGGACTGATAGGTAGTGACGAACCAAACCTCAACAGGTAATACAATTAAACTGTGCAGAAAAATAGACATGCTTGCTGTTCAAGTAAAACTCAGCAGTAAATAAATACAGTCTGAGTAGTACGGAGTATAAAGCTCAGGAATCTCTAAGTACCTATGCACAGATAGCATGATCAATGTTCCGTATGTCTCCACTCAGAAGTGCTCAACCACTCGGTATTATATATGGCCATCCGGCCCAGGGAAGATCCATCCCGGAATATATACACATCACTGACCATAGTCATCCAGTCCCAAGGAAGGCCATTCCAGCCCTATGGAGAAGATCCATCTCTAGGTATCAATACTTCAGACAAAGTCCATGTCCAAGGAAGATCCATCCCTCGATATCATTAATTACGCTCCCTGGGGGTGTAAAGAATCCGGAGGAGCTCCTCTTAGCCCAAGCGCTATAACAAGCCAACGAAGGCATGTTCAATATCTCGCTGCGGTGTGCAGCCCGATCCCATATTGTCACTCAATATCAGCTCTCGACCTCACTCAGTCATCACTCTCCAGTCTCACACACACGGGCTCAAAATGTCATGATACTATCCCGAACAATGATATGACGTGCCAAATAACAATAATCGAGACTGAGCCATAATATAATATGCATAAATAGGACTGAATACAGAATATCAATGGAACTAATGACATGACAACAAGAAACGACCTTTCGGGTCTCAACAGTACTGGCGTAAAGCCCTAACATGATAATTAGCATGATTTAAAGCTCATTAACTTAATCACATAGTTACAATACAGATATTAGCAAGAAAGAGTCACTAAGGGGTGTCATGGAATGATCCCAGCCGCGATTCTCACGTTTCACGCCCACACACCCATCACTTGGCATTTCCGTCACCTCAATAGTAATCATAGAACATACAGTTCGGGGTTTCGAACCCTCAGAACCAAGTTTGGAATCGTTACTTACCTCAAGTCAAGCTAAACTCTAGCCCGCGACATCCTTGCCTCTCAATTCGGCCTCCAAATGCCCCAAATCTAACCAAAATCAGAACCATAACATCAATATATGCTAAGGGAATAAAGCCCACGCGAAAATAATCAAATTACATCAAAAATCCCGAAATTGATCAAACCCGACTCTCGGGCCCACGTCTCAGAATCTAATAAAAATACATCAATAGAATCCTTATCCTCCCATGAGTCTATACATACGAAGAACATCAAAATCGGACCTCAAATGGCCCCTTAAATCACCACTCAAAGCTCTCTAAAACTCAAGCTCTAGTCTACCAATTTCTTCTAGAATTTCCCCATTAATTTCATGATTATACCATGGAATAATTATCACAAACATAAAATTCAAGGTCCAAGTAGCTTACCTCACTGAAAACACTTAACTTCCTCCTTGAAATCGAAGTCTCCAGGCTCCAACTCGGCCAAAAATTGTGGATAAAAAACTGAAATTCGCGAAGTGAGGTATATATAGCTTCTGCCCAGCGATTTTTGCACCTGCGGGACTGCTTTTGCGCTCCATCCAACCGCTTCTGCGGTTTTCACTTAAACTCCCTTAACCGCATCTGCGACTTCCTACCCACACCTGCGGTCACGCATATGCGTTCCTTCCTCCGCACATGTAGCTCCTGCCCTTTTCACTTGTGGATGCATCTGCGGCTGCTTCCTCACTCCTGCGGACGTCGCACCTGCGGTCCCTTAATCGCAGGTGCTTACAGAACCAGCAACTTCAGCTGCATCTTCCAATTTCCAAACTTTCCGATAATCATTCGAAATCATCTCGAGGCCCCCGGGACCTCATCCAAAAATATGAACAAGTCACATATCACTATTCAAGCTTATTTCGAACTTCGGAACACTTAAAACAACATCGAAATACTAAATCACCCTCAGATTCAAGCTTAAGGATTCTAAGACTTCCGAATTTCACAACCGATCCAAAAACCTATCAAACCTCGTCCGAATGACCTTAAATTTTGCACACAATTCACAAATGACACAACTGACCTACTCCAATTTCTAGAATTCCATTCCGATCCTGATATCAAAATTTCCACTACCAACCAGAAAATGCCAAAATTCCAATTTCGCTAATTCAAGCCTAAATCTACCACGGACCTTCAAAACACATTCCGAACATGCTCTTAAGTCCCAAATCACCTAACGAAGCTATCCGAACCATAAAAACCAAATTTCGAGATCGTTTACTCACAAGCCAATTTCTGGTTGACTTTTTCAACTAAATGATCAACTCAAGAGACTAAGTGTCTCATAGCACTCCAAAACGACTCCAAACCCGAACCAACCAACACGATACAATGAAATGTAGCTGAACACCACATAAGAAAGCATAAATGGGGGAAACAGAGCGGTAACTCATGAAACGACCGGCCGGGTCGTTACAAATAGTCATCGCTTATCCATGACCGTTCCTCATTGTTTTGGCATTTTAGGACCATAGAACTGGAATGCCGCCCGATTCCTAGATTTTCGTATGCTATAGCCCACGCCATCTGCATGCATCCGGGTGACCGGACCCGAATCACCTAAAATTTTGCAAGCCTATAAAAAACGACCTATGCAACATAGTCATCGCTTCGCCATGACTGTTCCTCATTTGTTTTAGGGTTTTAAGGCCATAAAACTAGAATTCTATCGGATTCCCAGATTTTTGTGTGATATAGCCCAAATCTTCTACATGGGCCCGGGCCACCAGACCCGGATCGACTAAAACTTTGTCGACCCATCAAAAACGTCCTAGGAATAATAATCACCACCTTGACATGACCATTACTCATTTTTAGCATTTTAGGGCTATAAAACTAGAATTCTGCCCGAATTTCAAATTTTCGAGTGCAATAGCACACGCCTTCTACATGCATCCAAGCGATCAGACCCGAATCGCCTAAAAAATTTTTGGCCCATCAAAAATGACCTAAGGAACAATAGTCATCGCTTCGCCAAGAACGTTCCTCGTTTTTTGTCAGATTAGGGTCATAAAACTAAAATTATTCCCGATTTCCAGATTTTTGTGTGCTATATAGCCAACGCCATCTGCATGTATCCGGACGACCAAACCCGAATCACCTAAAATATTGTTGGCCTATAAAAAATGTCCTAAACAACAATAGCCATCACTTCGCCATAACCATTCATCTTTTTTTGGCATTTTAAGGCCATAAAACTGAAATTCAGTCCCATTCCCAGATTTTCATGTGCTATAGCCCACACCATCTGCATGTATCCGAACGACCGGATTTGAATCGCCTAAAATTTTGCCAGCCCATAAAAAGTGACCTAAGGAACAATAATCATTGCTTAGCCATGACCATTCCTCGTTTTTTGGTGTTTTAGGGCAATAAAACTAGAATTCTGCCTGATTCCCAAATTTTTGTGTGCCATAGCCCACTCCATCTGCATGCATCCAAGCGACAGGACCCGTATAGCCTAAATTTTTCCGGCCCATAAAAAACGATCTAAGGAAAAATATCATTGCTTTGCCATGATTGTTCATCGTTTCTTGGAGTTTTAGGGCCATAAAACTGGAATTCCGTCTGAATCCTTGATTTTCGTGTGTTATAGCCCACGCCATATGCATGCATCCAAGCGACCTGGACCCGAATTGCCTAAAATTTTGCTAGCCCATCAAAAACCACCTAAGGAATAATAGTCACTGCCTCGCCATGATCGTTACTCATTTTTTTGGCATTTTAAGGCCATAAAACTGAAATTTTGTCCGATTTTTATTTTTTTCGTGTGCTATGGCCCATGCCTGCATAGACCCGACCACCGAACCCGGATCGCCTAAAATTTTGCCGGCCCATAAAAATTGTCCTAAGGAATAATAGTTACCATCTCGCCATGACCATTACTCTCTTTTTAGCGTTTTAGGGCCATAAATCTGTAATTTTGCCCAATTCCTAAATTTTCGTGTGCTATAGCCCACACCTTCTGCATGGGCCCGAGCCACAAGACCCGAATCGCCTAAAATTTGTCTAGCCCATCAAAAATTTCTTAAAGAACCATAGTCACCACTTGGCCATGACCGTTTCTCAATTTTATGCATTTTAGGGCAACAAAATTAGAATTTCGCCCGATTCAAAGATTCTCGCGTGCTATAGCTCACGCTGCATGCATCCGGGCGGTCGTACCTGAATCGTCTAAAATTTCACCGGCCTATAAAAAGCGACATAACGAATAATAATTTTTGGCGTTTTAGGGCTATAAAACTGAAATTCCGCCCTATTCCCATATTTTTGTGTGTTATAGCCAGCTACATCTGCATGGTCCCTGGCGACTAGACCTGGATCGCCTAATATTTTGCAGGCCCATCAAAAACGATCTAAGGAACAATGGTTAGTGCTTCGCTATGATTGTTCCTCTTTTTCGGCATTTTAGGGACATAAAACTGGAATTGCGCCCGATTCTTTTATTATCGTGTGTTATAGCCATGCTATCTGCATGGGCCTGAGCGACCTGACCCGGATTCCCTAAAATTTTGTCGACCCATCAAAAATTACCTAAGAAATAATAGCCATCGCCTCGCCATGACCGTTCCTTATTTTTTGTCATTCTAGGGCCATAAAATTGGAATTCAGCCCGATTCACATATTTTCGTGTGTTATAGCCCACGCCTTATGCATGCATCCAGGTTGGACCTGGATTGCCTAAAATTTTGTCAAGACATAAAAAACAACCTTAGTAACAATAGTCACTACCTCGCCATGATCGTTACTCATTTTTTGGCGTTTTAGGTCCATAAAACTAGAATTCTGCCCGATTTTCATATTTTCGTGTGCTATAGCCCATGCCTTCTACATGGGCCCGGCCACCGGACACGGATTGCCTAAAATTTTGTTGGCCCATCAAAATTGTCCTAATGAATAATAGTCACCGTCTCGCCATGACCGTTACTCATGTTTTGGCGTTTTAGGGCCATAAATCTGTAATTTCGCCTGATTCCAAGATTTTCGTTTGCTATAGTCCATGCCTTCTGCATGGGCCCAGGCAACCAGACCCAGATCGCCTAAAAATTTTCTGGCCCATCAAAAACTTCCCAAGGAACAATAGTCACTGCTTCACTATGACTGTTTCTCAATTTTATGCATTTTAGGGCGATAAAATTAGAATTTTGCCCGATTCAATGATTCTCGTATGCTAGCTCACGCCATCTGCATGCATCCGGGCAACCGTACCCGAATCGTCTAAAATTTTACCGGCCTATAAAAAGCGGCATAAGAAACAATAATCATCGCTTCGCCATGGACGTTCCTCGTTTTTTGGCGTTTTAGGGCCATAAAACTGGAATTCCACCAGATTCTCAAATTTTTGTATGTTATAGCCAACGACATGTGCATGTGCCCAGGCGACCAAACCTGGATCGCTTAAAATATTACAGGCTTATAAAAAATGACCTAAGGAACAATGATCAGTGCCTCGCCTTGATTGTTCCTCTTGTTTTGGCGTTTTAGGGCCATAAAACTAGAACTGCACCCGATTCCCAAATTATCGTGTGTCATAGCCATGCTATCTGCATGTGCCCGGGGTGCTATAGCCCACGCCTTCTGCATGGACTCGGGCTGCCAAATACAAATCGCCCAAATTTTGTCGGCCCATCAAAAATGACCAAAGGAACAATAATCACCGCCTCGCCATGACCGTTACTTATTTTTTAATATTTTAGGGTTATAAAATTGGAATTCCGCCCCATTCCCAGATAGTCTTGTGCTATATCCCTTGCATGGGCCCGAGCTACCAGACCCGGATCACTTAAAATTATGCCTGCCCTTATAAAATGACCTAAGGAACAATACCGCCTCACCATGACGTTACTCAGTTTTTAGCATTTTAGGACCATAAACTGGAAATCTGCCCAATTCCCATATTTTTATGTGCTACAGCCCTCGCCTTCTGTATGTGCCCGAGCCACCAGATCTAGATCACCTAAAAAATTTTTAGCCCATCAATAACATCCTAAGTAACAATAAACAATGACTCGCCATTATCGTTACTCGTTTTTGTTGGTATTTTAGGGTCGTAAAACAAGAATTCTGCACGATTCCTAGATTTTTGTGTGATGTCCACGTCTTGTGCATGGGCCTAGAAAACAATACCTAGATCGCCTAAAATTTTGCCGGCTTATCAAAAATGTCCTAAGGAACAATAGTCACCGCCTCGCCATGACCGTTACTCATTTTTTGGTATTTTAGGGCTAAAAACTTGCAATTTCGTTCGATACCCAAATTTTTGTGTGCTATGACCCACGCCTTCCACATGAGCTCGGGCCACCAGATCCAGACCGTCTAAAATTTTGTCGGCCCATCAATAACGTCCTAAGGAATAATAGTCACTGCCTCACCATGACCGTTACTCGTTTTTTAGCATTTTAGGGACATAAAACTTGAATTCTGTCCAATTTCTAGATTTTCGTGTAATGTAAGCCCACGCCTTCTGCATGGGCCTGGATCATCGCATCCGAATCGCCTAAAATTTTACCGGCCTATCTAAAACGTCCTAAGGGCCATAAAACTAGAATTATGCCCGATTCCTAGATTTTTGTGTGCTACAGCCCACGACTTCTACATGGGCCTGGGCTACCAGACCCGGATCGCCTATGTATGGGTCGCAATCTGACCATATGAGGATCGACGCAAAAAGGAATGGCGAGGGGTCGATTAAGCCATGGTTGTATCCATAAGGCACCATAACGATGGGTATCTCGGCCATGGCCGAGGTCGAACCATCAGAAGGCCCGTATGGCGAAGTATATGTCGTGGCATTTAGGGGGAACGACCTAAAGTATAATCGGCAGGTTAGGATACTTTGGCTAAGGACTGTTGGATAAAGGGAATACTTACTATATATACACTATGTAAGAGAAAAAAGAAGGGGGACTTTTGGCTTCTTCTAAAAGAAGAGAGAAGAACGAGAGAATGTTTCTTAGTAAAAACAAGAGAAAGTTTAGAACTTGGCTTCTAACCTTTGTAATCATCGTTATGGAATCAATAAAGATAGATCCCGTATCAATTAATGGTATTCCTTCTCTTTCTTCTTTATTCTTACATTACGGAATAGTAACATCAAGAATGTAAGCATGCCGTTTACATTTGATGCCTTTTTTAATCTTAAAGAGTTTGTGAGCTTTATTATATCCTATTTTCTTGCTCAATATTCTTTGATCTGGAGTTAATTATCTTTTCCTAGGATTATCCTCTATTTTCTTATTTAATTAGTTTACAAAAAGGTTTAGCGCTTTTTTGGTAAAATAATTTGGCGCCGTCTGTGGGGATTTTCTAGCCAAGATCTTAGTTCCCTCTAGATCTAAAGTTAGCCAGAGTTTCACTTCCCGGTTGTCGTAGCCTCACCCTCTAAATATAAACACCAACTTGAGAAAGTTGTAGGCAAGCTTTTGAAGTAACCAAATCAACCAGGGTCAGATCTTTGCATGAAATCGAAACCATGTTTGATATCTATACAAAATCCACGATATATACCGATCTATACTTCCACCTTTTAGGAAGGGACAATAGCCTATTGTGTGATTATTTGAAATAATCGGCTTGTCCTGCCTTATTTTGTACCCGTATGAATGGAGTGTAATTTATGTATTGAGTATAACTTGTGTTTCCCTTATTTTGTGCACATCAGATGGGATCGGGCCGGGACTCGAGCTCGAGATCCCAATAGGAATAGTAAGTTCAACCCATAAGAAGCCAAGATGCGACTAACGGCAAAGTCAAACACGAGGTTACCAAATTTGAAGCTGCCATTCGAGTACGGGATAAAACGAGTCGTCCTGCAGCACCCCTCTCCCCTCGCCAGCCTATCAGATCAAGGTAACAGGCAATTTCGTTTGAGTTTAACTTATTATTTTTCTTTTTTGGAGTGGTATAGGAATACGAGAATTCTCCCAGGTGCGCGAACAAGGAACAAACACTACTGAACACATCGGGAAAATATTCCGCACCATGCCATCCCGCAGGCAACGGTCGAGAAAAACCCTCCACACCATACCATATTACAAATAATAGACAAACGGATCAGAACAAGCCAGCATTATTAAGAAAATCTCCACGACCTGGGACTAAGCGGTGAGCCCATGGAACGTACAGTCTCTCTAACACAGGCAGAACATGAACTCAAAAAGCTTGCACATATATTCTCCATGACAATCCTACGCCAATTCAGTCGACTAAATACTATGAATCACGTCCGAACTTCATTTGAATTAATCAAGTCTTAGGGTGCCCATAAGCCCAAGCAATAAGTTCATCGCTCGTCCCATCAACGACCTCTCCATGCCGAGCAATGAAGGGACTAGATAAACTGGACTCCACCGATGCATACACACTATGCAACAAGGCATAATATTCTCCAATGAAAGAAAGAGCAAATAAACTGGGACTCATCCTGACGCACGCATAAATGATACAACAATGAGTGACATTCTCCAATATAATCCAAGCCGCGTGCGATATTCTTACCACTCCACCAAGCCAGCACATCGCCAAGCAAAAGTTAAATTCGATTTTGTTCGAATTAACAAGTCCAGGTTCGACCTCGTCGAACTCATAACGGGTCATAATTCGACCTCGCTTGAATTCAAACCCTTACGGCCCCCGGCCATCGCCAAGTGAAAGTTAAATTCGATTTCGTTCGAATTAACAAGTCAAGGTTCGACTTCGTCGAACTCATAACGGGTCATAATTCGACCTCGCTCGCATTCACACCCTTACGTCCCCCGGCCATCGCCAAGCGAAAATTAAATTCGATTTCGCTCGAATTTACAAGTCAAAACTGATTTCGCCCAAGTTGGCAAATCTGAATTCGACCTTGCTCGAATATACAAGTCAAAACTGATTTCGCCCAAGTCGGTAAGTTTGATTTTGACACCGCTTGAATTTACAAGTCAAAACTGACTTTGCCCGAGTTGGAAAATCAGAAGTCAACCTCACTCGAATTTACAGATCAAAAGTGACTTCATTTGAACTAACAAAATGAGATCTGATCTCGTTCGAATCAAGCAAACTAAATTCGACCTCATTCGAATTCCCAAATAAAAATCAGGGACTCGTCACGGGGAAATTCGAAGATCTTTTTCAAAAAAAAGAGAAGAGAAAGAAAGTCAAAAGATATGTAACCAAAGGCAAAACGACTATTTTATTCAGAAGATGTACATGTGCAACAGTTGCGCCTTACGAAAGGCCAAAAGCGGGCCCCCAAGAAAAAGATGAAAACAAACAACAACAAAAGAACCAACAAAAAAAGTCTAAGTGCAAAAGCTGCAAAAAAAATTTCACTCGGCATCGTCTCCATCGCCGTTCTCCCCAGCATCGTCATCATTAAAAGGAAGTCCATATTCAATCTCAGCACCATCACTGGCCTCTGGTGTCGCAGGGTCATAACCACAGGCAAGACGAGCCTCGCATGCCTTTACTCGCGCATCTTCAAAAGCGGCCTCAGGAACACTCCTCGCCTCCCACAAGCCCTTATATATATATCTCGTTAGGCCTCGGCATGAACCCACAGCTCGTACAAGCGGGGGGGGGGATAGCAGCAGGGGTAGATTCTTGAGGGTGAGCTTGAGCCAACAGCTGCGCCTTCTCAGCCTCGAGAGTCATAACTCGATCTCCCAGGCTTGAAACATCCCAATCAAGTTCACTGATCCGCTCCTCGAGTTGTGTCTCCCTCAGTGTGCTCGTCGCCCTCTCAGCTTCTTGCTTAGACCTGAGGATGCGGATAGTGTCTTCCAGTGCCGCCGCCCTCGCCAAAGTTACCACTCGATCCCCCTCGGTTCTCTCCAACTCGGCCACCTTTTTTTCTAGCTCAGCCACTTTCTCCGTCCATTTTGCACTTAGATTGTCGACTCTGGTAGCATTTTTCTCAAGCTCAGCTCGCAAAGACAACACCTTCGCCTGAAGATCCTCACACTCCTTTGCAACCCCTTTGCCTACCTCGAGCTCCTCGTCTTTGGAACTGAGTAACTCCTCGAGCTCGATGCATCTGCGGATAGACCGCATCAGTTCTTCGTCTCTTTTCTCCAACTCCTCCCTAAAAGATTGAGTATTACCGCCCACCCTAAGTTGCGCATGACACCTATTGCGATACCGGTGATACTTTGCGGCCATTTTCAGAAAGACTTTGGCCCTTGACTTAGTCCTACGAGCACTCTCTATCTCCAGTATGTAAGTCTAAAAAAAAGAGGGGAGGAATCAGCGAAAGCAAAATGGCACAAAACAAAGAAAATGGCAAAAGGAAACTCACCCTCAAGTCCATCCCGGCCACACCACGTGACAAAGCGGAATCATTGATCTCTTGAAGAGACTCACTTTCGGCGGCGGAGCACATAAGGTCAAATTGAGTCACCAACTCTACCGTGTCCTCCAACAGGTTAAAATTCGATGGAATCTCGAGCACATGAGAAGGACCTTCTGCCCTCACATCGACCATGGTAAAGCCTTCCTCGAACATCCTCATGTCCTCAGGATCGATGTCGGAATCAGATTCGTAATCATCAACCACCACGCCCTTCAACCTGTCATTAGCTGAAGATGGGGTGTGGCCTTGCTGAGACGATAATGGACCGCTCGAAACAATTGCGGCGGCCCCCGAAATCTGTCCCCCTGCCACGGTGGTCTCTTTTTTACGACCTAAATAGGCATCACCTCCGCACCCCGGCCAGTATCACCGCCAGCTTCAGATACCGCCAAAGTAGGGTCGCCTCTCGAGGACGTCTCAACCAAAGATTCCCTCTTTGACAACCTCTACCTCTTTGACGGTGCCTCTTTGCCACTGTTGCGGGAAGGTTCGTCCGTTGAACGGACTATGGGAACCGGAATGTCTAACCGAGGAGCAACCTCCAAATGAACGGGTTTAGTTGCTGACGCGGTTTGCCGAACAACCAGACTTTGGATGCCCTCATCCACAGTTGCCCTTGGAGAAGGCCGGGCAGAGGAAGCCTGCTTACGGAAAGCGAGAAGGAGCCCTCACCCTTCTCACTCCTCTCCGACCTACCAATGACAAGAGATTTAACCAAACAAAGATAAGATAAAAGAAATTACGGAGCAAAGAACAAAACGACAAAGACCGCAACGAGCCGACTCACCAGTAGGAGGCTTGCGCCCAAACCTCTCATGGAAAGGTGCCCATTCACGAATCCCCATTGTATGGGGGAAAATCGCGTCCACCCACCCGCGAATATTAGCAACTAGCGGAGGAGGTACTCTCTTGGCTGCAAAAACAAAATCAAACGCTCGACGAGGTCATTAAAGGGAGACGACCGACAACCATATTAAGAAAAAATGTATAAAGTAAAAAGAAAGAAAGACCTACGGGCGAAATTCCACGTCTCAGGAAACCCCGCCAGGTTTGACACCACGTGCTCTGTTCGGACGTAGAAAAAGTTCTCCTAAAAGCGGCGATTTGCCTTATCATCCATCTTCACCACCAAGCCCTTGGTTCCCCGGTGACACATGTAAATCATCGAGCCCCTAAGAAAATGGGGGGGCGAAGAGGTGAAGCATATGTTGTAAAGAAATTCCTCGGTCGGCCAGCTCCGCGTACTTGATGAGCATAAGGAAGAGCTTGTACACGTACGGAGAGAGTTGAGTCAGGCACACCTCATAGAAGCGGCAGAAGTGCACCGCCAAGGAGGGAAGGGGAAGTGTGTATCTGATGACAAATGGATACGCATAAAACGCGCAATAGCCCGTACGGTGTATATGCACTATGTCCTGATCCGCCAGAACCAGTTCAATATGATCAGTGATCCCTATTTGGCTTTGAATGTCGTGAGTACCGCAATATCCATCGTAGAAAAAATGGGTCCTGGCTCATCCCCTGTAGGGCTGTTGAAGTCAGTCCTCGCTTGGGGAACCACCTTATCCACCATTGGAAGACCATCGTCCTCTGCCATTTCCACTCCCTCTTCGAGTATGGGTATATAGTTTTTTGGCACCGGAGCATCAATGACTCTATCAGGGTTGGAAGATGCACTAGCCATCTTTTTTTGATTTCAAGAATCGGGAATAGTGAAGGAAAAATATAAAGGCCACAAGAATTTTTTACAGAGAGGGAAATATGAGAAACTGAAGGAGAAGAAGAAAAGCTGCGAAAATCTTTCTTGAGCGATTAGGAAGCACACCATTCAAATGAAAGATTTTTCCCTATTTATAGGGGTATAAGTACCCTAATCGGGAAAGCCAAACGCTGCCATTTTAAAAATGGAAAGGGCACGGGAAACGATGCAATACATAGAAAACGTGCGCCATAATGACACATGATGAGCTTTAATGTCATTCTGAACTAACGTGATGGTCTGATACAACTCCCGAAATGTCACATCGCTACCTCGCTATGAGGTACTCGCCCATTGCCTAAGGTGCTTAGATTTCTCACAAGTGTTCTTATCGATAAAGTTCGCCCATCGAACTTGCCCAAAGACGACCTCAATAGGCGGAGGGACTAACTGTATGCGTCGAAATCTGAACATACGAGGATCGGCGCAAAAAGGAATGGCGAGAGGTCGATTAAGCCGTGGTTGTATCCATAAGGCACCATAACGACGGGTATCTTGGCCATGACCGAGGTCAAACCATCAGCAGGCCAGTATGGCGAAGTATATGGCATGGCATTTAGGAAGGACAACCTAAAGTATAATCGGAAGGTTAGGGTACTCTGGCTAAGGACCGTTGGAGTTTGTGAGCTTAATTGTGGAGTTAGGGTACTCTGGCATTTAATCTTAAAGAGTTTGTGAGCTTAATTATATCCTATTTTCTTGCTCAATATTCTTTAATCTGGAGTTAATTATCTTTGGCTCGGATTATCCTCTATTTTCTTATTTAATTAGTTTACAAAAAGGTTTAGCAATTTTTTGGTAAAACAGCCTAAATTTTGTCGATCCATAAAAAATGACCTAAGGAACAATACTCACCGCCTCGCCATGACCGTTATTTATTTTTGGTGTTTTAGGATCATAAAACTGGAATTCTGCCCTATTCCCAGTTTTTCGTGTGCTATAGCCCACGCCTTCTGCATGGGCCAGGGCTACCAGACCCGGATCGCCTAAAAAAAATTTGACTCATAAAAAAAAACCTAAGGAACAACAGTCACCGCCTCGCCATAACGTTACTCATTTTTTGGCGTTTTTGTGCCATAAAACTGGAATTCCGCCTGGTTCCTAGATTTTCGTGTGCTATATCTCACGCCTTTTGCATGGCCTAGACCACCGGACCCGAATTTCCTAATATTTTGTCGGCCCATCAAAAACAACCTAAGGAATAATAGTTACCACTTCGCCTTGACCATTACTAATTTTTTGGCATTTGAGGGCCATAAAATTGAAATTTTGCCCGATTCTCAGATGTTTGTGTGTCTTTAGCCCACGTCTTCTGCATAGGCCCAGGACATCGGATCCGGATCGCCTAAAATTTTGTTGGCCAATAAAAAATAACCTCAGGAACAATATTCATCCCCTCGCCATAAGCGTTACTCGATTTTTGGCGTTTTAGGGCCATAAAATTGGAATTTCGTCCGATTTCTAGATTTTCATATGCTATAGCCTATACCTTCTACATGGGCCCGGGACACCGGACCTGAATTGCATAAAATTTTGCGAATCCATCAAAAATGATGTAAGGAACAATAGGCACCGCCTTGTTTTAGGGCCATAAAACTAGAATTTCACCCGATTCCTAGATTTTTGTATGCTATAGCCAACACCTTTTGCATGGGTTCGGGCTATTAGACCCGGATCGCCTAAAGTTTTTCAACCCAAAAAAATGACCTAAGGAACAATAGTCACCGCCTTGCCATGAATGTTACTCGTTTTTTAGCGTTTTAGGGCCATAAAACTGGAATTCCAACCGATTCCTAGATTTTCATGTGCTATAGCCCACGCCTTCTACATGGGACCGAGCCACAAGACTCGGATCGCCTAAAGTTTTCCGTCCCACCAAAAATGTCTTAAGGGACAATAGTCACCGCCTTGCTATGAATGTTACTCATTATTTTGGCATTTTGAGGTTATAAATTTAGAATTCCGCCCGATTCTATATTTTTGTTGTCATGCCCCGAACCTGGGGAGGCGTGGATGGCACCTAGTGCCGCACTGGCCCGAGCGAACCACTCCGTAACTTATTTGTTTTTCTTCTGTAACTATCATGGGCCAACATGTTCACAACTCATAATTAATAACTATAAGTGGAAAACACTGTATCACTGAACCATTTTTCTTAAAACATAAATACATATGGGCCGTCAAGGCCTGTGACATACTGTACAAAATGAACTTCTGTCTACAAAGCCTCTAAGATTATTTAACATCAAATGGGACAGGGTATCGACCTACCTATAAGTCTAAAGCAAAACTCTGACATGATGGCTCATAGACGCGACTGCACTCTAAATGAGGTGGAGTCTTACCGATCCTTCGCTGAATGCTAACCTCGTCTACTATGAGGGTTCATCAAATTGATTACTTATACCTGTAGGCATGAATGCAACGTCCACAACAAAAGGATGTCAGTACAAATAATGTGCCGAGTATGTAAGGCATGTCAATCAATATATAAAGGACATGAAAGAAACATGGAGTACATGACTCAACCTGTAAGTTTGGATAACTCTATATATCATTTAATACTTATAGTGTCATGCATATGCATATGAATGCCATGTCGTGCATAGGTACATGTGTTCATAACATCATCAAGCCTCTGAGGGCATCCCATCATATCATCTCAGCCATTATGGGCAAAATTATCAATGTATACCGGCTGATCAGGTGGTGGTGCGTATATAACGCCATAACCTTTCCCGTATTCCATATACATATATATACATATATATACACATATATAACGCCGTCTGATCATGAGTAAATGCACATATATAAATGCATGCAATATATAATGAAGTAAGTCAATATGGTCTCTTGGAATGTTATGAGACCCATGAACAGACAATATGGTAGTAGGACATATGGGAAATCAGGAACATAGGCAACCTTAATACTTCTAAGAATAGAATCATTTCTGAAACTTGTGTGCGTGCTCGTCTCATTGTATCATATGGATCATGCCAAAAAGGAAAGAAAGAATAACCTTAACATACCTGAGCAGGACAAGAATCATCTCGTTTAAGCTCAAATATATTGTATTTGAAGTGTCCTTCAAATAGTGCTACGAATACTAACTAGTTTAAGGAAAAACAAAAGATTTAATTAGTGCGCATATGAAATATGTTATGTCCCATGGCACATGAAGAATCGACTTGAAAAAAACATATAACAAAACATCAATAATCCACTAACAATCCTTATTTATGTTTTCATGTCACTTATGTATCAATGAGTGATATTCTTAGATAACTCTATTTACATTCTTTAACTCTTTCATCTAAAGAGATAACAAATATTTTACAAATATTTTACTTAATGCCTTGTTTCTCCTACTCACGGAGTATAGTCATAAGTACATGATATAAAACAGTGTTTCTGGTTGATACCGCAAACCATAGCCAACACTAGCCTAATTTTTCCATTTAAATGTTAGCAAAATTTTCTATAAAGTTCAATTTTGTAACTCATACAGATGTTAGCAAATATTTTGTGCAATTAAACACAGCTTAAATTACTATGAATACATACCACAGCAGTGACATCGTGCAAAACATGGGTAATAGCCCATTCACCATATTTCTCATTCTCTTTAGTTAATTATCATCTCTTCACACTTAATTAGAATTCTTCGAATTTGAAACCCAGTTCTCGTTACAGCTCCTCAGTCCCAAATCTCACGTAAAGTCAAGCAGTGCATGCTACAAATACCTCATAAACACATGAAATTTACGTCCATTTGCCCTTTCTTTATCTCAGTAAAGTGACATGTGAATCTGGGTATAAAAAGATTGAAATTTGAGTTTTTGGGAGTTGAAATCGAGAGAGAATGGCTTTAGGCTTCGTGTTTAGAATGGCCAGAATCATTTCTTACGTGTAAAAAAATGGCTTAAGATTTGTCCATGTGCCTACTAGTTGGCTTATCTAAAGGAAAGTCATTCAAGTGTTACTCTATTTATTGCCACGTGGAGGGGATTTTTAATCATTATCCAAACTTATTAGTTAATTAGGTAATGTCTCGTTACCCGATAATTAACCAATTACTCGTAAAATTAAGAATTTTCTCGACTTACATAAAATACTACTATTTAATAATTTATGGTACCATATAAAATAAATATATACACTATTATTTCATTATAATATCCATGTAAAAGTACATATATTTTCTCAACTTATAATTTTCCTAATCTCATAAAAAAAGTACAAATTTTCGTATGCTTAATTCTTAAAATGGTAAAAAGATAACCTTCTTTTCTTGTGAAAAAAAATAATTCATATCTTTATAATAAAGAAAATCTCATAAACTTTCTCATAGTATGTGTATAATTTAAAACATATTCGAAAGTAGTAATATTAATAACTATATAAAATCATATTTTTCAAACTATATTTCGTTTTCTTTACAAAAAAAAAGTTTCACTCTAAAATACCATATCAAATATATATAACGATGTCAATATTGTTAAACTTACGGGGTGTAACATTCGTGTGCTTATTGCCTACGCTTTCTGTATGGGTCCCGGTCCACTGGACCCGGATATCCTAAAATATATGTCGGCCCATCAAAAATGACCTAAGGAATAATAGTCATTCCCTCACCATAATCGTTACTCAGTTTTTGGCATTTTAGGACCATAAAACTAGCATTCTTTCCCAGATGTTTGGGTGCTATTATAGCCCACCCACCATATCTAAATTGCTTAAAATTTTGCAGGCCCATCAAAATTGTCCTAAGGAATAATAGTCATTGTCTCGCCATGGACGTTACTCATTTTCTAGCATTTTAAGGCTATAAAATTGGAATTCTGCTGTCTGATTCTCAGATTTTCGTATGTTATAGCCTACGCCTTCGGCATGGGCCCAAGCCGCAGGACCCGTTTGCCTAAAATATTGTTGGCCTATCAAAAACGTCCTAAGGAACAAAAGTCACCGCCTCACCATGACCATTACTTATTTTTTTTTTGCGTTTTAGGGTCATAAAACTTGAATTGGCCCGACTCCTAGATTTTCGTGTGCTATAGCTCACGCCTTCGGTATGGGTCCGGTGGATTTTCGTGTGCTATGGCCTACGTCTTCTACATGGGCCCGGACAACGTAACCGGATCACCTAAAATTTTGCCGGCCCAACAAAAACATTTTAAGGAACAATATTTACCGCATTGCCCCATTCGTCACTCGTTTTTTGGCGCTTTAAGGCCATAAAATTAGAATTCCGCCTAAACCCCAGATTTTCATCTACTATAACTCATGCCTTATGCATGGTCCCGGGCCACCAAATCGGAATCGCCTAAAATTTAGCCGACCCACTAAAAATGATCTAAGAAACAATAGTCATAGCCTTGCTATGATCACTACTCATTTTTTTTAGGTTTAAGAATGTTTCAGATTACCAACATAATGAAGTCAAAGGTTAAAGAGACCTAAAATTGAAGTAAAGCAAATAGAATTGCACACATGAACAACTAGAAAACACATTAAACTACAATCTCCAGAAGTGAAAACATATACAAATGACACGTAAATAGGAATGAAGTGACAAAAGTCCAGCAACTCACCAGTTAAGCGAAAAAACAAGAAAGAACAAAGTCCACAGTATTATGAATATCAACGAAGAGCAAGAACCCAGAATTTCTGGCATTAGCTTCCAGCCGGCCAAGAACTAGAATATAGAACAAGAGTATTTAGAGAACAAAAAGCAGTAACCTCAGTTTTTTTAGCAAATCTCTTAAAGATTTCAGTTTGTCTTAAAGGGGAATGGGGAAGGGTTTATATAGTAGTAGAAGTTAAACACCCAAACAAGGAAAATCATCAATCAAACACGAGAAAGGAAAGAATATATTAGAATCGATTTTAGGTCATAAACAAGGGGGTGCAGTAAATCAACAGGGAATAACAAATAATACTAAAAAATAAAAGAGTACAGAAGATCAAATAGAGAATACGGAAAATATAGTACCAAAAGTCATTTAGCATCGGATTTAGGGCAAAATAAGGTAGAAAATAAGGAGACATGGCAGATTAAACAGAAATACGAAAAGAAAATAGTCAAACACGGAAAAGGAAGAGTATCAATCAAGAATCAGTAAGAAATAAGGGAAAATCTCAAACCCTAGCTGAGACTGACGCCCTGAATCGGACCAAAATGCAAGGACCGTTCAATATAACATGTATAGAGACGAAAGATCGTCTAGATCTTCACAGAATCAAAGTAAATCGGTCTGTTCTTGAGAGGTAGTTCTTGCCAAAAATAGGGCAAGAACTAAGTGATGCCAGAAACATACGTATAATGATAAAGTATCACAAAATATGTAAGTAGATCATGGATTGATTCCATGTTTGAGCCGGAATAGGAGAGGATTAGGGATTATGGCGGCTAGGGGTTGACAGAGAGAAGGGGAGTTTGAGAGAGTTCAAGGGCAGTGGGTGAAGGGGCAAATGGGTTAGGTTTTTGGGTGAAAGGGGGTAATTAAAAGGGGTTAGTTTGTTAGGAGTCATTGATCTCTTGAGATCAACGGCCAAGATGATATGAGGGAGCTGGGCGGGTTGTATAAATGGGTTACCGATTGGGTTACAAAATAAAAGGATTTATTTTGGGCCTGGGTAATTGGCTAGTGTATGGGGTAATTGGGCTGGGTTATTAGGTCCGAATTTGATTAGGAATTTAGGCTAGTTTTTAACTACCCAATATTTAGCAAGAAATAATTTACAAAAATAATTAATAAATAGCAAAATATTATTTGTGCACTAAAATAATTAAAAATAATAACTTGACATTGTAAAAATATAAGAAATTATTTTGGCATAAATAATGTAATTATTCTTGTATATAGGCTATTATTTGCAAAAATGTGCAATTAGCCTAAAAATGCAAATGTAATTATAAAAAAATAAATTAAATATTTAAAAACATGCATGTTGGTGTAAATAATAAGTTTGGATCATAAAAATAATTTGAAGGATAATTATTGAATATTTATACAATAAAAGACAGAAAGAAATTAATTTAGGGCTTCCAAAAATCATGGAAAATTATGTAAAATGCTTGTATATGTTTATAAAGTAAATGATGATGCAAATATACTATTTTGAAAGTATATATATACAATTAAAAAATATGAGGAAAAAATTGGGTATCAAAACGAGGGACCGGACCCGGATCGCTTAAAATTATGATGGCCCATTAAAAACGATATTAGGAACAGTAGTCATCGCCTTGCCATGACCGTTCTTCATTTTTATGCATTTTAGGGCCATAAAACATAAATTTCGCCCGATTCTTCGATTTTCTATATAGCACATGCCAACTATGTGGAACCGGACAATCAGACTTGGATCGCCTAAATTTTTGCCGGCCCATCAAAAATTACCTAAGGAACAATAGTCATCACCTCGCTCTTCAACCTGTCATTAGCTGAAGAGGGGGTGTGGCCTTGCTGAGACGATAATGGACCGCTCGAAACAATTGCGGCGGCCCCCGAAATCTGTCCCCCTGCCACGGTGGTCTCTTTTTTACGACCTAAATAGGCATCACCTCCGCACCCCGGCCAGTATCACCGCCAGCTTCAGATACCGCCAAAGTAGGGTCGCCTCTCGAGGACGTCTCAACCAAAGATTCCCTCTTTGACAACCTCTACCTCTTTGACGGTGCCTCTTTGCCACTGTTGCGGGAAGGTTCGTCCGTTGAACGGACTATGGGAACCGGAATGTCTAACCGAGGAGCAACCTCCAAATGAACGGGTTTAGTTGCTGACGCGGTTTGCCGAACAACCAGACTTTGGATGCCCTCATCCACAGTTGCCCTTGGAGCAGGCCGGGCAGAGGAAGCCTGCTTACGGAAAGCGAGCAGGAGCCCTCACCCTTCTCACTCCTCTCCGACCTACCAATGACAAGAGATTTAACCAAACAAAGATAAGATAAAAGAAATTACGGAGCAAAGAACAAAACGACAAAGACCGCAACGAGCCGACTCACCAGTAGGAGGCTTGCGCCCAAACCTCTCATGGAAAGGTGCCCATTCACGAATCCCCATTGTATGGGGGAAAATCGCGTCCACCCACCCGCGAATATTAGCAACTAGCGGAGGAGGTACTCTCTTGGCTGCAAAAACAAAATCAAACGCTCGACGAGGTCATTAAAGGGAGACGACCGACAACCATATTAAGAAAAAATGTATAAAGTAAAAAGAAAGAAAGACCTACGGGCGAAATTCCACGTCTCAGGAAACCCCGCCAGGTTTGACACCACGTGCTCTGTTCGGACGTAGAAAAAGTTCTCCTAAAAGCGGCGATTTGCCTTATCATCCATCTTCACCACCAAGCCCTTGGTTCCCCGGTGACACATGTAAATCATCGAGCCCCTAAGAAAATGGGGGGGCGAAGAGGTGAAGCATATGTTGTAAAGAAATTCCTCGGTCGGCCAGCTCCGCGTACTTGATGAGCATAAGGAAGAGCTTGTACACGTACGGAGAGAGTTGAGTCAGGCACACCTCATAGAAGCGGCAGAAGTGCACCGCCAAGGAGGGAAGGGGAAGTGTGTATCTGATGACAAATGGATACGCATAAAACGCGCAATAGCCCGTACGGTGTATATGCACTATGTCCTGATCCGCCAGAACCAGTTCAATATGATCAGTGATCCCTATTTGGCTTTGAACGTCGTGAGTACCGCAATATCCATCGTAGAAAAAATGGGTCCTGGCTCATCCCCTGTAGGGCTGTTGAAGTCAGTCCTCGCTTGGGGAACCACCTTATCCACCATTGGAAGACCATCGTCCTCTGCCATTTCCACTCCCTCTTCGAGTATGGGTATATAGTTTTTTGGCACCGGAGCATCAATGACTCTATCAGGGTTGGAAGATGCACTAGCCATCTTTTTTTGATTTCAAGAATCGGGAATAGTGAAGGAAAAATATAAAGGCCACAAGAATTTTTTACAGAGAGGGAAATATGAGAAACTGAAGGAGAAGAAGAAAAGCTGCGAAAATCTTTCTTGAGCGATTAGGAAGCACACCATTCAAATGAAAGTTTTTTCCCTATTTATAGGGGTATAAGTACCCTAAGCGGGAAAGCCAAACGCTGCCATTTTAAAAATGGAAAGGGCACGGGAAACGATGCGATACATAGAAAACGTGCGCCATAATGACACATGATGAGCTTTAATGTCATTCTGAACTAACGTGATGGTCTGATACAACTCCCGAAATGTCACATCGCTACCTCGCTATGAGGTACTCGCCCATTGCCTAAGGTGCTTAGATTTCTCACAAGTGTTCTTATCGATAAAGTTCGCCCATCGAACTTGCCCAAAGACGACCTCAATAGGCGGAGGGACTAACTGTATGCGTCGAAATCTGAACATACGAGGATCGGCGCAAAAAGGAATGGCGAGAGGTCGATTAAGCCGTGGTTGTATCCATAAGGCACCATAACGACGGGTATCTTGGCCATGACCGAGGTCAAACCATCAGCAGGCCAGTATGGCGAAGTATATGGCATGGCATTTAGGAAGGACAACCTAAAGTATAATCGGAAGGTTAGGGTACTCTGGCTAAGGACCGTTGGAGTTTGTGAGCTTAATTGTGGAGTTAGGGTACTCTGGCATTTAATCTTAAAGAGTTTGTGAGCTTAGTTATATCCTATTTTCTTGCTCAATATTCTTTAATCTGGAGTTAATTATCTTTGGCTCGGATTATCCTCTATTTTCTTATTTAATTAGTTTACAAAAAGGTTTAGCAATTTTTTGGTAAAACAGCCTAAATTTTGTCGATCCATAAAAAATGACCTAAGGAACAATACTCACCGCCTCGCCATGACCGTTATTTATTTTTGGTGTTTTAGGATCATAAAACTGGAATTCTGCCCTATTCCCAGTTTTTCGTGTGCTATAGCCCACGCCTTCTGCATGGGCCAGGGCTACCAGACCCGGATCGCCTAAAAAAAATTTGACTCATAAAAAAAAACCTAAGGAACAACAGTCACCGCCTCGCCATAACGTTACTCATTTTTGGCGTTTTTGTGCCATAAAACTGGAATTCCGCCTGGTTCCTAGATTTTCGTGTGCTATATCTCACGCCTTTTGCATGGCCTAGACCACCGGACCCGAATTTCCTAATATTTTGTCGTCCCATCAAAAACAACCTAAGGAATAATAGTTACCACTTCGCCTTGACCATTACTAATTTTTTGGCATTTGAGGGCCATAAAATTGAAATTTTGCCCGATTCTCAGATGTTTGTGTGTCTTTAGCCCACGTCTTCTGCATAGGCCCAGGACATCGGATCCGGATCGCCTAAAATTTTGTTGGCCAATAAAAAATAACCTCAGGAACAATATTCATCCCCTCGCCATAAGCGTTACTCGATTTTTGGCGTTTTAGGGCCATAAAATTGGAATTTCGTCCGATTTCTAGATTTTCATATGCTATAGCCTATACCTTCTACATGGGCCCGGGACACCGGACCTGAATTGCATAAAATTTTGCGAATCCATCAAAAATGATGTAAGGAACAATAGGCACCGCCTTGTTTTAGGGCCATAAAACTAGAATTTCACCCGATTCCTAGATTTTTGTATGCTATAGCCAACACCTTTTGCATGGGTTCGGGCTATTAGACCCGGATCGCCTAAAGTTTTTCAACCCAAAAAAATGACCTAAGGAACAATAGTCACCGCCTTGCCATGAATGTTACTCGTTTTTTAGCGTTTTAGGGCCATAAAACTGGAATTCCAACCGATTCCTAGATTTTCATGTGCTATAGCCCACGCCTTCTACATGGGACCGAGCCACAAGACTCGGATCGCCTAAAGTTTTCCGTCCCACCAAAAATGTCTTAAGGGACAATAGTCACCGCCTTGCTATGAATGTTACTCATTTTTTTGGCATTTTGAGGTTATAAATTTAGAATTCCGCCCGATTCCATATTTTTGTTGTCATGCCCCGAACCTGGGGAGGCGTGGATGGCACCTAGTGCCGCACTGGCCCGAGCGAACCACTCCGTAACTTATTTGTTTTTCTTCTGTAACTATCATGGGCCAACATGTTCACAACTCATAATTAATAACTATAAGTGGAAAACACTGTATCACTGAACCATTTTTCTTAAAACATAAATACATATGGGCCGTCAAGGCCTGTGACATACTGTACAAAATGAACTTCTGTCTACAAAGCCTCTAAGATTATTTAACATCAAATGGGACAAGGTATCGACCTACCTATAAGTCTAAAGCAAAACTCTGACATGATGGCTCATAGACGCGACTGCACTCTAAATGAGGTGGAGTCTTACCGATCCTTCGCTGAATGCTAACCTCGTCTACTATGAGGGTTCATCAAATTGATTACTTATACCTGTAGGCATGAATGCAACGTCCACAACAAAAGGATGTCAGTACAAATAATGTGCCGAGTATGTAAGGCATGTCAATCAATATATAAAGGACATGAAAGAAACATGGAGTACATGACTCAACCTGTAAGTTTGGATAACTCTATATATCATTTAATACTTATAGTGTCATGCATATGCATATGAATGCCATGTCGTGCATAAGTACATGTGTTCATAACATCATCAAGCCTCTGAGGGCATCCCATCATATCATC
This sequence comes from Nicotiana sylvestris, assembly GCF_000393655.2. NCBI lineage: Eukaryota > Viridiplantae > Streptophyta > Magnoliopsida > Solanales > Solanaceae > Nicotiana > Nicotiana sylvestris. The sequence continues at coordinate 3,660,742 of NC_091060.1, forward strand.
TCAGCCATTATGGGCAAAATTATCAATGTATACCGGCTGATCAGGTGGTGGTGCGTATATAACGCCATAACCTTTCCCGTATTCCATATACATATATATACATATATATACGCATATATAACGCCGTCTGATCATGAGTAAATGCACATATATAAATGCATGCAATATATAATGAAGTAAGTCAATATGGTCTCTTGGAATGTTATGAGACCCATGAACAGACAATATGGTAGTAGGACATATGGGAAATCAGGAACATAGGCAACCTTAATACTTCTAAGAATAGAATCATTTCTGAAACTTGTGTGCGTGCTCGTCTCATTGTATCATATGGATCATGCCAAAAAGGAAAGAAAGAATAACCTTAACATACCTGAGCAGGACAAGAATCATCTCGTTTAAGCTCAAATATATTGTATTTGAAGTGTCCTTCAAATAGTGCTACGAATACTAACTAGTTTAAGGAAAAACAAAAGATTTAATTAGTGCGCATATGAAATATGTTATGTCCCATGGCACATGAAGAATCGACTTGAAAAAAACATATAACAAAACATCAATAATCCACTAACAATCCTTATTTATGTTTTCATGTCACTTATGTATCAATGAGTGATATTCTTAGATAACTCTATTTACATTCTTTAACTCTTTCATCTAAAGAGATAACAAATATTTTACAAATATTTTACTTAATGCCTTGTTTCTCCTACTCACGGAGTATAGTCATAAGTACATGATATAAAACAGTGTTTCTGGTTGATACCGCAAACCATAGCCAACACTAGCCTAATTTTTCCATTTAAATGTTAGCAAAATTTTCTATAAAGTTCAATTTTGTAACTCATACAGATGTTAGCAAATATTTTGTGCAATTAAACACAGCTTAAATTACTATGAATACATACCACAGCAGTGACATCGTGCAAAACATGGGTAATAGCCCATTCACCATATTTCTCATTCTCTTTAGTTAATTATCATCTCTTCACACTTAATTAGAATTCTTCGAATTTGAAACCCAGTTCTCGTTACAGCTCCTCAGTCCCAAATCTCACGTAAAGTCAAGCAGTGCATGCTACAAATACCTCATAAACACATGAAATTTACGTCCATTTGCCCTTTCTTTATCTCAGTAAAGTGACATGTGAATCTGGGTATAAAAAGATTGAAATTTGAGTTTTTGGGAGTTGAAATCGAGAGAGAATGGCTTTAGGCTTCGTGTTTAGAATGGCCAGAATCATTTCTTACGTGTAAAAAAATGGCTTAAGATTTGTCCATGTGCCTACTAGTTGGCTTATCTAAAGGAAAGTCATTCAAGTGTTACTCTATTTATTGCCACGTGGAGGGGATTTTTAATCATTATCCAAACTTATTAGTTAATTAGGTAATGTCTCGTTACCCGATAATTAACCAATTACTCGTAAAATTAAGAATTTTCTCGACTTACATAAAATACTACTATTTAATAATTTATGGTACCATATAAAATAAATATATACACTATTATTTCATTATAATATCCATGTAAAAGTACATATATTTTCTCAACTTATAATTTTCCTAATCTCATAAAAAAAGTACAAATTTTCGTATGCTTAATTCTTAAAATGGTAAAAAGATAACCTTCTTTTCTTGTGAAAAAAAATAATTCATATCTTTATAATAAAGAAAATCTCATAAACTTTCTCATAGTATGTGTATAATTTAAAACATATTCGAAAGTAGTAATATTAATAACTATATAAAATCATATTTTTCAAACTATATTTCGTTTTCTTTACAAAAAAAAAGTTTCACTCTAAAATACCATATCAAATATATATAACGATGTCAATATTGTTAAACTTACGGGGTGTAACATTCGTGTGCTTATTGCCTACGCTTTCTGTATGGGTCCCGGTCCACTGGACCCGGATATCCTAAAATATATGTCGGCCCATCAAAAATGACCTAAGGAATAATAGTCATTCCCTCACCATAATCGTTACTCAGTTTTTGGCATTTTAGGACCATAAAACTAGCATTCTTTCCCAGATGTTTGGGTGCTATTATAGCCCACCCACCATATCTAAATTGCTTAAAATTTTGCAGGCCCATCAAAATTGTCCTAAGGAATAATAGTCATTGTCTCGCCATGGACGTTACTCATTTTCTAGCATTTTAAGGCTATAAAATTGGAATTCTGCTGTCTGATTCTCAGATTTTCGTATGTTATAGCCTACGCCTTCGGCATGGGCCCAAGCCGCAGGACCCGTTTGCCTAAAATATTGTTGGCCTATCAAAAACGTCCTAAGGAACAAAAGTCACCGCCTCACCATGACCATTACTTATTTTTTTTTTGCGTTTTAGGGTCATAAAACTTGAATTGGCCCGACTCCTAGATTTTCGTGTGCTATAGCTCACGCCTTCGGTATGGGTCCGGTGGATTTTCGTGTGCTATGGCCTACGTCTTCTACATGGGCCCGGACAACGTAACCGGATCACCTAAAATTTTGCCGGCCCAACAAAAACATTTTAAGGAACAATATTTACCGCATTGCCCCATTCGTCACTCGTTTTTTGGCGCTTTAAGGCCATAAAATTAGAATTCCGCCTAAACCCCAGATTTTCATCTACTATAACTCATGCCTTATGCATGGTCCCGGGCCACCAAATCGGAATCGCCTAAAATTTAGCCGACCCACTAAAAATGATCTAAGAAACAATAGTCATAGCCTTGCTATGATCACTACTCATTTTTTTTAGGTTTAAGAATGTTTCAGATTACCAACATAATGAAGTCAAAGGTTAAAGAGACCTAAAATTGAAGTAAAGCAAATAGAATTGCACACATGAACAACTAGAAAACACATTAAACTACAATCTCCAGAAGTGAAAACATATACAAATGACACGTAAATAGGAATGAAGTGACAAAAGTCCAGCAACTCACCAGTTAAGCGAAAAAACAAGAAAGAACAAAGTCCACAGTATTATGAATATCAACGAAGAGCAAGAACCCAGAATTTCTGGCATTAGCTTCCAGCCGGCCAAGAACTAGAATATAGAACAAGAGTATTTAGAGAACAAAAAGCAGTAACCTCAGTTTTTTTAGCAAATCTCTTAAAGATTTCAGTTTGTCTTAAAGGGGAATGGGGAAGGGTTTATATAGTAGTAGAAGTTAAACACCCAAACAAGGAAAATCATCAATCAAACACGAGAAAGGAAAGAATATATTAGAATCGATTTTAGGTCATAAACAAGGGGGTGCAGTAAATCAACAGGGAATAACAAATAATACTAAAAAATAAAAGAGTACAGAAGATCAAATAGAGAATACGGAAAATATAGTACCAAAAGTCATTTAGCATCGGATTTAGGGCAAAATAAGGTAGAAAATAAGGAGACATGGCAGATTAAACAGAAATACGAAAAGAAAATAGTCAAACACGGAAAAGGAAGAGTATCAATCAAGAATCAGTAAGAAATAAGGGAAAATCTCAAACCCTAGCTGAGACTGACGCCCTGAATCGGACCAAAATGCAAGGACCGTTCAATATAACATGTATAGAGACGAAAGATCGTCTAGATCTTCACAGAATCAAAGTAAATCGGTCTGTTCTTGAGAGGTAGTTCTTGCCAAAAATAGGGCAAGAACTAAGTGATGCCAGAAACATACGTATAATGATAAAGTATCACAAAATATGTAAGTAGATCATGGATTGATTCCATGTTTGAGCCGGAATAGGAGAGGATTAGGGATTATGGCGGCTAGGGGTTGACAGAGAGAAGGGGAGTTTGAGAGAGTTCAAGGGCAGTGGGTGAAGGGGCAAATGGGTTAGGTTTTTGGGTGAAAGGGGGTAATTAAAAGGGGTTAGTTTGTTAGGAGCCATTGATCTCTTGAGATCAACGGCCAAGATGATATGAGGGAGCTGGGCGGGTTGTATAAATGGGTTACCGATTGGGTTACAAAATAAAAGGATTTATTTTGGGCCTGGGTAATTGGCTAGTGTATGGGGTAATTGGGCTGGGTTATTAGGTCCGAATTTGATTAGGAATTTAGGCTAGTTTTTAACTACCCAATATTTAGCAAGAAATAATTTACAAAAATAATTAATAAATAGCAAAATATTATTTGTGCACTAAAATAATTAAAAATAATAACTTGACATTGTAAAAATATAAGAAATTATTTTGGCATAAATAATGTAATTATTCTTGTATATAGGCTATTATTTGCAAAAATGTGCAATTAGCCTAAAAATGCAAATGTAATTATAAAAAAATAAATTAAATATTTAAAAACATGCATGTTGGTGTAAATAATAAGTTTGGATCATAAAAATAATTTGAAGGATAATTATTGAATATTTATACAATAAAAGACAGAAAGAAATTAATTTAGGGCTTCCAAAAATCATGGAAAATTATGTAAAATGCTTGTATATGTTTATAAAGTAAATGATGATGCAAATATACTATTTTGAAAGTATATATATACAATTAAAAAATATGAGGAAAAAATTGGGTATCAAAACGAGGGACCGGACCCGGATCGCTTAAAATTATGATGGCCCATTAAAAACGATATTAGGAACAATAGTCATCGCCTTGCCATGACCGTTCTTCATTTTTATGCATTTTAGGGCCATAAAACATAAATTTCGCCCGATTCTTCGATTTTCTATATAGCACATGCCAACTATGTGGAACCGGACAATCAGACTTGGATCGCCTAAATTTTTGCCGGCCCATCAAAAATTACCTAAGGAACAATAGTCATCACCTCGCCAAGATTGTTCCACATTTTTCGGCAATATAGGGCCATAAAACTAGAATTCCGCCCGATTTCCAGATTTTCATATGACATAGCCCACGCCATCTGCATGGACCTGGGCGACCGTACACGGATCACCTAAAATTTTGTCGGCTAATTAAAAATGGCCCAGGAACAATATTCACCGCCTCGCCATGACTGTTACTCGCGTTTTGGTATTTGAGGGCTACAAAATTAGAATTTCGCCCGATTCCCAGATTTTCGTGTGCCATAGCCCACACCATCTACATGAGCTTGGACGATTGGACTTGGATTGCCTAAAATTTGTCTAGCACATAAAAGACGACCTAAGGAACAACATTTATCGCCTCGCCATGACTGGTCCTTGTTTCTTGGCGTTTTAGGGCCATAAAATTGAAATTCTGCCTGATTCTCAAATTTTCGTATGCTATAGCCCACACCATTTGTATGGGCCTGGGCGACTAGATCAGGATCGCCTAAAATATTGTTGGCTTATCAAAAACAACCTAAGGAACAATACTCATCGCCTTTCCACGACCGTTACTCATATTTTAGCGTTTTAGGGCCATAAAACTGAAATTCCGCTTGATTTCCTGATTTTTGTGTGTTATAGCCCACGCCATCTGTATGGGCCTCAGCGCCCGGAGCTGTATCTCCTAAAAATATTTCAGCCCATCAAAAACGTCCTAAGGAACAATAGGCATCGCCTCTCCATAACTGTTTCTCATTTTTTCAGCGTTTATGGCCATAAAACTGGAATTTCGCCCGATTCCCAGATTTTTTTATGCTATAGCCCACACCATCTGCATGGCCCCCGACGATCGGACCAGGATCGCCTAAAAATTTTTTCGCCCATCTAAAACGAGCTAATGAACAATAATCATCGCCTTGCTATGACCGTTACTGTCAGGACCCTAAACCCAGACCCGGTCATGATGGCACCTCTCGTGAAGACAAGGCCAACCGACACAACACCCAATTCATTTTAAGCAATTAAAATTACACAATTTAGGTCATTAACATGATTAAATCCCAAAGAAAACAGTGAAACAATACAATTTGCGGAATAAACACAGTCTGAAATCGGGGTGTCACCAGTCATGAGCATCTAACATAAGTCTAAGAGTATAAAAGAGTTTATACAATCTATTACATAACTAGGACAAGGGAAATAAAATAGGAGGGAGAAACACTGGGCTGCGAACGCCGAACAACTACCTAGTGGACTCCGAATAGCCTGCTGAGCAATCAAACCTCACTAGCGGGATCTGAAGCTCCTGAATCTGCATACAGGGTGCAGGGAGTAAAGTGAGTACTCCAACTCAGTAAGTAATAACGATAAATGAAGACTGAGCGATAAGAAATCACGTAAAAGCACAACAACATGCTATAAAGAAGCAGAGTAAAACCAAATAAACGCAACAAAACAGTGCAATCTTATAAAAACCCTTGGTTCAGAATAAGCTTCTTTAAAATACCTTTCAACAATTAAACAAGTAAATGAAAAGCAGCTAGAAAAGATAAACATATAAAATTCTCCCCTCGGGCACAATATGAACTGAATCAGCCCCTCGGGCAATAACATGGAACAACACCAGCCCCTCGGGCTATATCTCATATCACAATGGGTATCCGCGCTCACTGGGGGTGTACAGACTCCGGAAGGGACCCCTTACGGCCCAAGCGCAATATCAAGCCATCTCGTGGTATAATCAATAGGCTCTCAACCTTATATCGAGCCACCTTGTGGCGTACAACTCAGTATCTCGGCCTCATAATCATAATCAGTACAACACTGCTGTGGCGTGCAACCCGATTCCATAATAATCCTCACAACACAGGCCATCGGCCCTACTCAGTCAGGAATTTCTAAAAGCCACTTGAGCACAGTAAAATATGATGCTCAGTCTAAAATATCATTTAAAGTGTTAAAAACAGAGTAAACATGGCTGAGTTATGAAAATAGTATAATATAGCATGATTGAGTACAGATATAAAATCAAAATAGTAAGGAAATAGCAGTAAAAATCCCCTAAGGGTCCAAATAGTTGGCACGAGGCCCAAATATGGCATGCAGCCCAAAACATGATGATAGCAAACAGTTTTCAATCAAATACGCGGTAAAACAGTCATTTGGGATGGACTAAGTCACAATCCCTAAAGGTACATGACCCCACGCTCGTCATCTAGCGTGTGTGTCACCTCAATATAGTACAACGATGTGAAATCCGGGGTTTCTTACCCTCAGGACAACATTTACAATCATTACTCATCTCTATCCGGTCCAAACTCTAGCCCACGATGCCTTTGCCTCTCGAATCGGCCTCTGGATGCTCCAAATCTAACCAAAATTAGTGCAAAACCATCAAAATATGCTAAGGGAACAAAGCCCACTCGAAAGTAATCAAATTACAACACAAATCCCGAAATTGGCCAAACCCGACCCCCGGGCCCACATCTCGGATTCCGATAAAAATTACATCAATAGACTCCTTATCACTCCCCGAGTTCATTCATTCAAAATCACCAAAGTCCAACTACAAATGATCCCTCAAATCCCTAATTATAGGTCTCCAATTACAAGCCCTAGTTCTTCAATATTCGGCTTGAATTCCATGATTAATTAGGTAGAAAACATATTAGGATTGAGTATAAAGTCCATAAATCTTACCTCCAAGTGGCTCTTCAATCCCCTTCAAAAAGCTTCAAAATCGCCCAAAAATGAAGAAATTTTGGCTAAAAATCGCGGAAATGGCCTTTTTAAACATTCTGCCAGCTATTAAATTTCCTTCACTGCGATCGTAGAAACAGCCTCGCGATTGCGAAGCACAAATGCTGACTGCCCCACTTAACCTTACGCGATCGCGAAGCAATAACACTCAGACCCACGCGATCGCAACAAGACTCATGCGAATGCGAAGGTATACCACACAGACCAACGCGATCGCAACCAACTCCACGCGATCGCGTAGAGCACTCTGCCTTAGCCCAACTAAGCCTACACGATCGCAACCCCTTATACGCGATCGCGAAGAACAAAAGGTCTGCAACAAACCTGAAGCAAAATCTGCAACTTCTCAACATGCAATTTCATCCGTTTAACCACCCGAAACTCACCCGAGGCCCTCGGGACCTCAACCAAACATGCCAACATATCCCATAACATCATTCAAACTTGTTCCAGCCTTTGGAATGCTCAAAACAACATCAAAACACCAAATTTGCATCGGATTCAAGCCTAAGAATTCCAAAATCTTCTAAATTCCGCTTTCGATCAAAAAGTCTATCAAACCACGTCCGAATGATCTAAAATTTTGCACACACATCTCAAATGACACAACGGACCTACTGCAACTCCCAGGATTCCATTTCGACCTCTATATCAAAATCTCACCCATCAACCGGAAAACGCCAAAATTTCAATTTCGCCAATTCAAGTCTAAACCTACTCCGTACCTCTAAAACACATTTCAATCATGCTCATAAGTCCGAAATCACCCCTCGAAGCTATCCGAACCATCAAAACTCACATCCGATCCCTTTAACACATAAGTCAATGTCCAGTTGACTTTTGCAACTTAAGCTCACTCAAAAGAGACTAAGTGTCTCAAACCTAACCAAAACTTCTCCGAACCTAAGCCAACTTATCTGGTAACACAAAATACAGCTGAATAAGGCAATAAGAAGCAAAAATGAGGGAAACGAAGCGGTAACTCATGAAAAAACCGGCCGGGTCGTTACATCCTCCCCTTCTTAAACAAACGTTCGTCCTTGAACGAGTCAAGAAATATACCTGAAGCCTCAAATAGGTGAGGATATCTGCTCAGCATCTCCCGCTCGATTTCTCAGGTAGCCTCCTCCACTGGCCGACCTCTCCACTGTACTTTCACTGAAGCTATATCCTTTGATCTCAACTTTCGAACCTGACGCTCCAAAATAGCTACTGGCTCCACACCATAAATCAAATCATACTCTAACTGAACCGTGCTGAAATCTAGAACATGAGACGGATCCCTAATATACTTTTGGAGCATAGAAACATGAAATACCGGATGCACACTCAACAAACTAGGTGGCAAAGCAAGCTTATAAGCCACCCCCAATCCTCCGAAGCACCTCAAAAGGCCCAATGAACCGAGGACTCAATTTACCCTTCTTCCCAAATCTCATAACACCCTTCATGGGTGAAACCTTCAACAGAACCTTCTCACAAACCATGTAGGATATATCCCGAACCTTCCTGTCAGCATAACTCTTTTGTGTCGACTGCGCTATACGAAGCCTTTCCTGAATTACCTTCACCTTTTCTAAAGCAACCTGCACCAAGTCTGTTCCCAATATCCTAGCCTCACTCGGCTCAAACCAACCAACTAGAGATCATACAAAGCCTCATATGGAGCCATCTGAATACTCGACTGGTAGCTGTTGTTGTAAGCAAACTCTGCGAGCGGAAGAAACTGATCCCATGACCCTCCGAAATCATTGACACAAGCACGTAACATGCCCTCCAATATCTGAATAGTGCGCTCGGACTGCCTGTCCGTCCGAGAGTGAAAAGTTGTGCTCAACTCAACTTGAGTACCCAACTCTCGCTGCATAGACCTCCAAAACTACGAAGTAAACTGGGTGCCCCTATCTGAAATGATGGAAACTGGGACACCATGTAAACAAAAGATCTCCCGGATATAGATCTCTTCCAACTGCTCTGAAGAATAGGTAGTACACATAGGAATGAAGTGCGCAGACTTAGTCAGCCAATCCACAATCACCCAAATAGCATAGAACTTCTTCAAAGTCCGTGGGAGCCCAACAACAAAGTCCATGGTGATCCGCTCCCACTTCCACTCTGGAATATCTATCTGCTGAAGCAAGCCACCCGGTCTCTGATGCTCATATTTCACCTGTTGACAATTGAGACACCAAGCTACAAATCCCACAATATCCTTCTTCATTATCCTCCACCAATAATGCTGTCTCAGATCCTAATACATCTTTGCGGCACCCGGATGAATGGAATATCATGAGCTATGGGCCTCATCCAGAATCAACTCCCGAAGCCCATCTATATTGGGCATACATATTCGGCCCTGCATCCTCAACACCCCATCATCACCAATAGTCACATCTCTGGCATCATCGTGATGAACTCTGTCCTTAAGGACAAGCAAATGAGGATCATCATATTGGCGCTCTCTGATGCGATCATATAAGGAAGACCGAGAAATCACACAAGCCAATACCCGACTAGGATCCGAAATATCTAACCTCACGAACCGATTGGCCAAGGCCTGAACATGAACTGCAAGAGGTCTCTCCCCAATTGGAATATATGCCAAACTCCCCATACTCACCGCCTTCCTACTCAAGGCATCGACCACCACATTGGCCTTCCCTGGATGATACAATATAGTAATATCATAATCCTTCAGCAACTACAACCACCTTCGCTGCCTCAAATTGAGATCTTTCTGCTTGAACAAGTATTGGAGGCTACGATGATTAGTAAACACCTCACAAGACATACCATACAAATAATGCCTCCAAATTTTCAACGCGTGAACAATGGTAGCCAACTCTAAATCATGAACATGGTAGTTCTTCTCATGGGGCTTCAACTGACGAGAAGCATAACCAATGACTCTACCCTCCTACATCAATACACACCTAATACCAACTTTTGAAGCATCACAATACATGGTATATGAACCTGAAGCTGATGGCAAAACTAACACTGGAGCTGTGGTCAAAGTAGTCTAGAGCTTTTGAAAGCTCTCCTCACACTCATCCGACCACCTGAATAGAGCACCCTTTTGAGTCAACTTGGTCAAGGGCGATGCGATAGATGAGAATCCCCAAACAAACCAGTGGTAATAACCCGCCAAACCAAGAAAACTGCGAATATCTATGGCTAAGAACGGTCTGGGCCAACTCTAAACCGCCTCTATCTTCTTCATATTAACCCGAATACCCTCGCTGGACACCACATGCCCCAAGAAAGCCACTGAACTGAGCCAAAACTCACACTTGGAGAACTTTGCATAAAGCTTCTCATTCCTCAATATCTGCAACACAACTCTCAAATGCTCTGCGTGCTTCTCCTGACTACGCGAGTACACCAGAATATCATCAATGAAAACTATGACAAACGAGTCAAGATAAGGCCAAAACACGCTGTCATCAAATGCATAAATGTTGCTGGGGCATTGGTTAGCCCAAAAAACATCACCAAGAACTCATAATGGCCATATCGGGTACTGAAAACCGTCTTAAGAATATCTGAGTCCTGATCTTCAACTGGTGATCACCTGAACGGAGATCAATCTTGGATAACACTCTCGCTCCCTAAAGCTGGTCGAATAAATCATCAATGCGAGGCAAAGGATACTTGTTCTTGATTGTTACTTTATTCAACTGCCTATAATCAATACACATCCTCATAGAACCATCCTTCTTCTTCACAAATAGAACAGATGTACCCCAAGGTGACACACTAGGCAAAATGAACCCCTTATCAAGGAGTTCCTGAAGCTGCTCCTTTAACACCTTCAACTCCGCTGGTGCCATACGATACGGTGGAATAGAGATAGGCTGAGTGCCCGGTACCAGATCAATACCAAAATCAATATACCTGTCCGATGGCATGCCTGACAGGTTTGCAGGAAACGCATCGGGAAAATCCTTCACAACTAGAAGAGAATTAATACTGGGAGTCTCTGCACCGACATCCCTTACAAAGGCTAAATATGAAAGACAACCCTTTCTAACCATACGCTGGGCCTTAAAGAATGAAATTACCCTACTGGGAACATAATCAGTCGAACCTCGCCACTTAATCCCTGGTACACCCAGCACAGCCAATGTCACTGTCTTAGCATGACAATCCAAAATAGCACGACACAGAGATAGCCAATCCATTACCAAAATAACATCGAAATCCACTCGGGTCTCTAGACCCCCAATAGTCACCACACACGATCGGTACACACAGTCTACAACAATAGTATTGCCCACCGGAGTAGATACATGAACAGGTGAAATAAGAGACTTACGGGGCATATCCAAATAACGAGCAAAGTATAATGACACATAAGAATAAGTGGAACCGGGATCAAATAATACAGAGGCATCTCTGTGGCAAATTGAGACATTACCTGTGATCACAATGTCTGAAGCAACAACATCGGGTCTAGCTGGAAGTGCATAGAAACAGGCTTGACCGCCACCTGATCGACCTCCCCCTCTAGGGCGACCCCTAGTTGACTGACCTCTACCCCTAGCTGGGTGGGTGGGTGGTGGCGAAGTAATTGGCGCTGAAGCCGATGACTGACTCCTCTTTTGAGATAAACCCACAAGACGACGAGGACACTGCCTCCATATGTGACCCATCTCTCCACACTCATAGCAACTCTCGGGTGCTGGAGACGGGGACTGAAGGGAACCCCTAGCACCGGAATGACTAGTAGATGCACCTGGCATAGAAAAGCCCTGAACTGATGGAGCACGGGACGAACTCTGAGCTGGAAGGGCACTAATTGATGACTGGCCCTGATGAGAACTGTGAGAACCATGACCCAATGACGCACCACGATAACCTGGGCGAGTTGGCTGAGCATGCTTGAATGGACGGCCTTTGCTGTGCTGAAACTGACCTCTCGAAGGAGCACCACCATAACTACTAGATCCTTGAGGCCTCTTGGCCTCACTCTTATCTTGCTCCTAGCGACGAACTGACTCAATCTCGCGAGCAATGTCTAAAACCTCCTCAAAAGTAGCACCAGACACCCTCTCCCTGGTCATGAGAATACGAAGCTGATTTGTAAGGCCATCAACAAACCTCCTAATCCTCTCTCTATCTGTCGGAACCAACCAAATAGCATGACGAGCTAACTTTGAGAACCCCATCTCATACTGCATCACCGTCATCTCTCCCTGACGCAACCACTCGAACTGCTTATGCAGCTCCTCTCTACAAGACTACGACATATACTTCTACAAAAAGAGAACGCAGAACTGCTTCCAGGTAAGGGGTACTGCACCAACAGGCCTACGCCTCTCATAAGCCTCCTACCAAGTGAAGGCAACTCCAGAAAATTGAAAAGTAGAGAAAGCGACCCCGCTGGTCTCCAGAATACCCGTTGTGCGAAGAATCCTCAAACACTTGTCCAAGAAACCCTAGGCATCCTCGCCCTCTGCACCACTGAAAGTTGGAGGCTGAAGTCTACCAAACCTATCCAACCTGCACTGCTCTTCTTCTGGCATGGCAGGAGCTACATAGTCCTGAGCAGCTGCAATCAGCTGGGCTGGATGTGCCCCCGGTGTCTGAAGTCCCTGCACAACCTGCTCAGGTGTGAAAGCGGCGAGAGTTTGAGTGCCTCCCCCGGCCTAAGAAGTAGCTGCGGCTGTAGTAACTGAGATCGCTTGAGCTAGGCCAGTGCATACTGATAGAATCTAAGACAAGGCCTCCTGAAGACCCAGAATCACAATGGGCACAACTGGTGCCTGAGTTGGTACTGCTGGAGCGTCCACAACTGGGACCTGATCCTGTACTGGGGCGGTTGGTGGATTTGTAGGTGCTTCCCTAGCTGTTGTGCGGGCCACACCTCTGCCCCTACCGCGACCACGACCGCGTCCTCGGCCTCTAGTGGCCATAGTTGGTGGTACTGGTGGTCATCCATCCTGACCGGTAGTACGTGTCCTCACCATCTATGAGAGAATAGAATAGCAAAAGTTTAGTACTCGGATCAACAGATTCGCATGACAAGAATTTCAAGAATATGAAGTTTTTCCTAAAGGTTCGGCAGCCTCTCGAGGATAAACACAGACGTCTCTGTACCGATCCGCGATACTCTACTAAACCTGCTTATGACTCGTGAGACCTATGTAACCTAGGCTCTAATACCAACTTGTCACGACCCTAAACCCAGACCTGGTTGTGATGACGCCTCTCGTGAAGACAAGTCCAGCCGACACGACACCAAATTCATTTTAAGCAATTAAAACAACACAATTTAAGTCATTAACATGATTAAATCCCAAAGAAAACAGTGAAACAGTACAATATGTGGAATAAACACAGCCCGATATCGGGGTGTCACCAGTCATGAGCATCTAACATAAGTCTAAGAGTATGAAAGAGTTTATACAATGTATTACATAACTAGGACACGAGAAATAAAATAGGAGGGGGAAACACTGGGTTGTGAACGCCGAACAGCTACCTAGTGGACTTCAAATAACATGCTGAGCAATCAACCCTCACTGGCGGGACCTGAAGCTCTTGAATCTGCATACAGGGTGCAGGGAGTAAAGTGAGTACTCCAACTCAGTGAGTAATAAAGATAAATGAAGACTGAGCAATAAGAAATCACGTAAAAACACAACAACATGCTATAAAGAAGCAGAGTAAAACCAAATAAACGCAACAAAATAGTGCAATCTTATAAAAACCCTTGGTTCAGAATAAGCTTCTTTAAAACACCTTTTCAACAGTTAAACAAGAAAATGAAAAGCAGCTAGAAAAGATAAACACATAAAATCTGCCCCTCGGGCAAAATGTCAACAGAATCAGCCCATCAGGCAATAATATGGAACAACACCAGCCCCTCGGGCAATATCTCATATCACAATGGATACCCGTGCTCACTAGGGTGTACAGACTCCGGGAGGGGCCCCTTACGGCCTAAGTGCAATATCAAGCCATCTTGTGGCAGAATCAATAGGCTCTCGGCCTCATATCGAGCCACCTTGTGGCGTATAAATCAGGCCCTCGGCCTCATAATCATAATCAGTACAACACTGCTGCGGCGTGCAGCCTGATCCCATAATAATCATCACAATATAGGCCCTCGGCCCTACTCAGTCAAAAATCTCTAAAAGCCACTTGGTCACAGTAAAATATGATGTTCAGTCCAAAATATCATTTAAAGTGTTAAAAACAGAGTAAACATGGCTGAGTTATGAAAACAATATAATATAGCATGACTGAGTACCGATATAAAATCAAAACAATGAGGAAATAACATTAAAAATCCTTTAAGGGTCCAAATAGTTGGCACAAGGCCCAAATATGGCATGCAATCCAAAACATGATGATAGCAAACAATTTTCAATCAAATACACGGTAAAATAGTCATTCAGGATGGACTAAGTCAAAATTCCCAACTGTGCACGACCCCACGCTCGTCATCTAGCGTGTGCGTCACCTCAATATAGCACAACGATGTGAAATTCGGGGTTTCTTACCCTCGGGA
Source organism: Nicotiana sylvestris (assembly GCF_000393655.2). Taxonomy (NCBI): domain Eukaryota; kingdom Viridiplantae; phylum Streptophyta; class Magnoliopsida; order Solanales; family Solanaceae; genus Nicotiana; species Nicotiana sylvestris. The sequence goes on from NC_091060.1 coordinate 3,675,772, forward strand.
CAACATTTACAATCATTACTCATCTCTATCCAGTCCCAACTCTAGCCCGCGATGCCTTTGCCTCTTGAATTGGCCTCCGGATGCTCCAAATCTAACCAAAATTAGGGCAAAACCATAAAAATATGCTAAGGGAACAAAGCCCACTCGAAAGTAATCAAATTACAACACAAATCTCAAAATTGGCCAAACGTGACCCCCAGGCCCACGTCTCGGATTCCGATAAAAATTATATCAATAGACTCCTTATCACTCCCTCAGTTCATTCATATCAAAATCACCAAAATCCAACCACAAATGATCCCTCAAATCCCTAATTTTAGGTCTCTAATTACAAGCCCTAGTTCTTCAATATTCGGCTTAAATTCCATGATTAATTAGGCAAAAACACATTATGATTGAGTATAAAGTCCATAAATCTTAGCTCCAAGTGTTCCTCCTTGATTCACTCTTCAATCCCCTTCAAAAAGCTTCAAAATTGCCCAAAAATGGAGGAACTTGGTTTAAAAATCGCAGAAATGACCTTTTTAAACATTCTTCCCAGATATTAAATTTCCTTCACTGCGATTGCGGAAACAGCCTCGCGATCACGAAGCATAAATGATGACTGCCCCTACTTAACCTTACGCGATCGCACTAAGCTCCACGCGATCGCGAAGCAATAACACTTCGACCCACGCGATCGCAACAAGACTCACGCGAACGCTAAGGTACACTACGAAGATCAACGCGATCGCAACCAACTCCACGCGATTGCGTAGAGCACTCTGCCTCAGCCCCAACTAATCCTACACGATCACAACCCCTTATACGCGATCGCGGAGAACATAAGGTCTGCAACAGACCTGAAGCAAAATCTGCAACTTCTCAACATGCAATTTCATCCGTTTAACCATCCGAAATTCACCCGAGGCCCTTTGGACCTCAACCAAACATGCCAATGTATCTCATAACATATTAAAACTTGTTCAACCTTTTAAATGCACAAAACAACATCAAAACACCAAATTCGCATCGAATTCGAGCCTAAGAATTCCAAAATCTTCTAAATTTTGCTTTCGATCAAAAAATCTATCAAACCACGTCCGAATGACCTAAAATTTTGCACACACATCCCAAATGAAACAACGGACCTACTGTAACTCCCGGGATTCCATTCCAACCTCTATATCACAATCTCACCCATCAACCGAAAAACGCCAAAATTCCAATTTCGCCAATTCAAGCCTAAATCTACTTCGTACCTCCAAAACACATTCCAATCATGCTCTTAAGTCCCAAATCACCTCTCGAAGCTATCCGAACCATCAGAACTCACATCCGAGCCCTTTAACACATAATTTAATGTCCGATTGACTTTTCCAACTTAAGCTCACTCAAAAGAGACTAAGTGTCTCAAAGCTTACCAAAACATCTCCGAACCCGAGCCAACTAACCCGATAACACAAAATACAGATAAACAAGGCAATAAGATGCAGAAATGGGGGAAATGGAGTGGTAACTCATGAAACGACCGGCCGGGTCGTTACAGTTACTCATTTTTTGTGTTTTAGTGCCATAAAACTGGAATTCTGCACGATTCCCAGATTTTCGTATGTTATTACCCACTCCATCTTCATGGGCTTAGGAGACCAGACCCGGATCACCTAAAATTATGTCGGCCCATAAAAATGACCTAAGGAACAATAGTCATTGTCTCTCAATTATCGTTCCTTGTTTTAAGCGTATTAGGGCCATAAAACTATAATTCTATCCGATTCCCAAATTTTCGAGTGCTATAGCCCACATGGGTCCGGGCGACCGAACCCAGATAGCCTAAAATCTTACCGGCTCATAAAAAATGACCTAAGGAGCAATTGTTATTGCCTCACCATGACCGTTCCTTATTTTTTGGCATTTTAGGGCCATAAAACTAGAATTCCGCATGATATCCAGGTTTTCCTGTGCTATAGCCCATGCCATCTGCATGGGCCAGGGCGACCGACCTGGATCGCCTAAAAAAATTTTGACCCATAAAAAATGACCTAAAGAACAATAGGCATCGCCTCGCCATGACCAATCCTCCCTTTTTAGCCTTTTAGGGCTATAAAACTATAGCTCCGTTCGATTTCTATATTTTCGTGTATTATAGCCCATGCCACATGCATGGGCTCGGACGACAGGACCAAGATCACCTAAAATTTTGCAGATCCATTATAAACGACCTAAGGAACAATAACATCGCCTTACTATGACCGTCCTCGTTTTTCGACGTTTTAGCGCCATAAAATTGTAATTCCACTCGATTCCCAAATTTCAAGTGTTATAGCACACGCCATTTGCATGGTCCCGGGTGAACGGATCGCCTAAAATTTTTCTGGCCCATCAAAAATGACCTACGGAATAATAGTCATCGCCTCGCCATGGCCATTCTTAGTTTTTTTGCCTTTTAGGGCTATAAAACTATAGCTCCATCTGATTCCTAGATTTTCGTGTATTATACCCTACGCCATCTATATTTATTCGGGCTGTTGGACCCGATTTGGCTAAAAGTTTGCATGCCCATAAAAAACGACCAAAGGAAAAAATAGTCATCGATTCTCCATGACCTTTCCTCATTTTTGGGCATTTTAGGGCCACAAAATTGGAGTTATGCCCGATTCCCAGGTATCCATGTATAATAGCTCACACCATCTGCATGTATCCGAGAGACCGAACCCGAATCACCTAAAATTTTGTTGCCCATAAAAAATGACCAAAGTAACAATGGCCATTGCTTCGAAATGATCATTCGTCGTTTTTTCGCGTTTTAGGTCCATAAAACTAGAATTCCGTCCGATTCTTAGATTTTCCTATGCTATAGCCCAAGCCATCTGCATGCATCCGGGCGACCCACCCGAATCGCCTAAAATTTTATCGACCCATAAAAAACAACCTAAGAAACAATAGTCATCGCTTTGCCATGATTGTTCCTCATTTTTTGGCATCTAAGTGCCACAAAACTAGAATTTGGCCTGATTTCCAGATTTCCGTGTGCTTTATTATAGCCCACGCCATCTGTATGCATCCGGGCGACCAGACCTGATTGCCTAAAAAAATTTCAGCCCATCAAAAATGACCTAATGAACAATTGTCATCACTTCACCGTGAGTGTTCCTCATTTATTTGGTGTTATAAGGCCATAAAACTGAAATTTCGCCTGATTCCCAGATTTTCCCGAGCTATAGCCCACGCCATCTATATGCATTCGAATGACCAGACCCGAATCGCCTAAAATATTGTCAGCCTATCAAAAATGACCTAAGGAACAATAGTAATCGATTTTCTTTATCCGTTCCTTGTTGTTTTTGGAATTTTGGGGCTATAAAACTGGAATTTTGCCCGATTCTTAGATTTTCGTATGCTATAGCCCATGCCATCTGCATGTATTATACAACCGTTCGTATGACTGGACCCAAATCGCCTAAAATTTTGTTGGCCTATCAAAAATGACCTAAGGAAGAATAGCCATCGCTTTGCCATGACTATTCCTCATTTTTTGGCACTTTAGAGCCATAAAACTAAAATTTCGTATGATTTTTTTTCCAGATTTTCGTGTATTATATCTCATACCATCTACATGTATCCAGGCCGCCGGACCCGATTAGGCTATAATTTTGCAAGCCCATAAAAATGATATAAGGAATAATAGTCATCGCTTCGCCATGACCTTTCCTCGTTTTTTGGTGTTTTAAGGCCACAAAATTGGAATTATGCCCGATTCCCAAATTTTCGTGTATAATAGCCCACGTCATTTACATGCATCCGGGCGACTGAACCCGAATCGCCTAAAATTTTGTTGGCCCATCAAAAACGACCTAAGGAACAAGGTCATTGCTTCGCCATGATTGTTCGTCAAATTTTGGCGTTTTAGGGCCACAAATCTAGAATTCTGCTCGATTCCCAGATTTTCGTGTGCTATAGCCCACACCATCTGTATTCATCCGGGCAGCCGGACCTGAATCGTCTAAAATTTTAGCGGTCCATAAAAAACGACCTAAGAAATAATAGTCATCGCTTCGCTATGACTGTTCCTCATTTTTGGCGTTTAAGAGCCAATAAAATGGAATTCGGCTTGATTCCCAGATTTTTGTATGCTTTGTAGCCCACGCCACCTGCTTGTATCCAGGTGAGTGGACCCAAATGCCTAAAAATTTTCCGGCCCATAAAAATGACCTAATAAATAATAGTCTCTTCGTCGTGAACATTCCTCATGTTTTGGGGTTATAAGTCTATAAAACTGGAATTCTACTGGATTTCCAGATTTTCATATGCTATAGCCCATGCCATCTGCATGCATCCGGGTGACCAAAACAGAATCGCCTAAAATTTTGCCCGCTCATCAAAAACGATCTAAAATTTTACCGGCCCATCAAAAACGACCTAAGAAACAATGATCATCGTTTCGCCTTGACCGTTCCTCATCTTTTGGCATTTTAGGGCCACAAAACTAGAATTCTGCTCGATTCTCATATTTTCGTGTGCCTATCTGCATGCATCCAGGTGACAGTCTCGAATCGCCTAAAAAAATTTTGACGCATAAAAAATGATCTAAAGAACAATAGTCAATGTTTCGTCATGATCGTTACTCGTTTTTGGCATTTTAAGGCCAAAAAACTTGAATTCCACCTGATTCTCAAATTTTTGTGTGCTATAGCCAACACCATTTGCATGCATCCGTACGACCGGACCCGAATCGCCTCAAATTTTTCCGGCCCATTAGAAACGACTACCTAAGGAATTATTGTCATCGTTGCGACATGATCATTCATCATTTTTTGGTGTTTTAGAACGATAAAACGGGAATTCCACCTGATTTCCAAATTTACAAGTGTTATAGCCCCAGCCATCTGCATTGTTCCGGGCGACCAAACACGAATCGCCTAAAATTTTGCCGACCCATCAAAAATGACATAAGGAACAATAGTCATCTCCTTGCCATGACCATTCCTTATTTTTTGATGTTCTGGGGTCATAAAACTAAAATTTCGCATGATTCCCAAATTTTCGTGTATTATAGCCCGCACCATTTGCATAAGCCCGGGAGACCGAGCCCGAATCGCCTAAAATTTTGCTAGCCCATCAAAAATAACCTAAGGAACAATAGTCGTCGTTTTGCCATGACCGTTCCTCATTTTTGGCATTTTAGGGCAATAAAACTGGAATTTTGCCCGATTTCAAGATTTTTGTGTGCTATAGCCCACACTATCTGCATAGGCCAGGGCTGTCACGCCTCTTTTTCTGGAAAAAGCGAGTTTCGACACGTGACAACTCTTTTAAGGATGGTGTTAAAAGAGAGAGTCGCCACCTAACGGGTTTGAGGTGCGTTAGGGCACCTATTTGCAGATAACTCTAGTTTAACCAGTTTGTATCACCAAAGATCGGGTAAGGGCTCAAATTACCTCGAAGAGAAGGTGTTAGACACTCTTTGCAGTCCACAGTTGTGGGTCCCGGCCGAACTTGAATTATATGAATTAGTCAGACAAAGAAAGCAAGAAGTGTAGGAAGTTTTATTAAACACAAATAATTGATTTAAAGACCAGATTGGAGGGGAGGGGGTCCTAAATTTTTTAGCCTAAAGGATCTCCCCCTGCAACATAAATAATACTTCGTAACTCCCTCGAGATGGGGTGTTACTCGTATTATTCAGCGAGCACATACTATCATCTCCTGCTACCCGATTACTATCTTTAAATTGTTACCTAAAGAGCACTAGTTGATTCTAAACCGTGTCTTATGCGCGCATTACCCGTCCCGTACCTATGGTCCAGGAGGCGTTTGCTCAAAATGATAAAACTAGGCATCATACAAAACAAGTTGGACCACGTATAAAAAGCAATTAGGGCTTCAAGTTTGCCTCCACACTTAGACAACAAATGCAAGCAAACGAATTCTCACATTAAGCGCTAGACAGTTTCAGAATTGGTCCAAATTTAAGCCACTAAGCCCTATAGACATGGTTTCTATGTGACCTCGTGCAGACAATTTCAGATACAAGGTGCCATTTAGAGGCATGTGTTCCAAATAACTATATACTTTAGGGAATCTGATATTGCGTACTAATTGCTATAATTACAGATTATAAGTGTTTAAACGTATAAACATGATATCTAAGTGCAGTAGGTGGCAGTGATGACCATGGAATACATATAGAAATACTCAATTTGATCTAATAGGCATGCTTTCTAATAGTGGCAAAAAAACAGTGTTAAAAGTTCAATATCAACATTTAAAGGCAAGTGGGATTACCCTATATGCAGGATTTCTAATGATTAGTGATTGAAACTGATTTTTATATATACTTAGCTCCTATAGGCATGATTTCTAGATGATTATCAGTATAGAATCCTATGATCATGATATCTAATGAACATGCTGTAATTGAAAGATTGGCCATTTTATTTCCTATAGGCATGATATCTAATAAAACATATGGAGCAAAACATGTTGAACGAATTAAACACTCAGGTCCTATAGGCAGGCTATCTAACAACACGCATGAGTATAACATGTTAAACGAATTAAACAGCTATAGGCATGTTAACTAACACACAGAGTAGCAGAACATGTTAGAGCAAATTAAACACCTATAGGCAAGATTTCTACCCGTTCATGCAAAAATTAGAATAGATCCATTTCCCCAATTTTACTAACACCCCAATTGTTATTACAACATTATTACAGGCCCAATGAATGAAATAAATTACAAAGTTACAAAATACTATAGAGGGCCAAAGGCAGGCCCAAAGTGTACCCAACCAGGCCAGACCTTCAATCTCAAGTCCACATAGTTTCATAAAAGCCAAGAAGAACAGTCTTCAAAGATAAAACCTAGTAGCCAGAGTTAACCAACAGCAATTTACAGAAGCCCATTAGCTTATTCAGTAGGTGAAAATGGGACAGAATTGAGCAACTAGGACAGAGTGGCCAAAGAACCTTAGACCCTGGTGTGTTAGAGTACCCAAGGGCTTCAAGAACCCAAGGCAGTGCTCACACTAGTGAGGTTAATAAAGGATATTCATGGATAGTACAGGTTTCAGTATCAGGGGGAGAATGATCAAAGACCTAAATCCTAGTGTGTTAGAGTTCACAAGGGCCTCAAATTGATCCCGAGCAGTGCTCACACTAGGGAGGTCAATGATAGAACTTAGGTAGCCTTGGCTTTCAGCCGGCTAAGAATGAGAACTCAAAGAACCCAGGTAATAAATGAAAGAGAATAAACTAAGGTTGAGGGACAACACTGAAGGATACAAACATAATCAAGTTGAGCACATAGAGTAGATAACAAAACATGCTTAGGTTTTAAGAAAAGACTTAACAAAGTTTCAGAAGAACAAGTTCAACACCCAATGCATAGGTAGTCACACATTAATAGAACATGTTTGCAAGATTGGTGTATACAGACTCATAGTAAGAAAAAGGTTCAAATTATGCTAAGTATAGATCCTAGTGAGAATCATATTAATTAGAAACAGAATTTAGACAGGATAAGAACATGTCATTGCAATAATTATGTAAGTAAAACATGTTTAAGTGACAGGATTGATAACAAAATTAAACACCAAGGAGAGGCTAAAGTGCAAAGGTTCTAAACATAAGTAAGTTGCAACACATAGGCTAGATATGCTTGAAAAGAATCCGATTAACTCAAATTAGGTTTAGGCATGTTTCAGATTACCAACATAATGAACTCAAAGGTTAAAGAGACCTAAAACTGAAGTAAAGCAAACAGAATTGCACACATGAACAACCTAGAAAACATATTAAACTACAATCTCCAGAAGTGAAAACATATGCAAATGATAGGTAAATAGGAATGAAGTGACAAAAGTCTAGCAACTCACTAGATAAGCGAAAAAACAAGAAAGAACAAAGTACACCGCATTCTGAATATCAACGAAGAGCAAGAACCCAAAATTTCTGGTCTTGGCTTCCAGTCGGCCAAGAACCAGAATATAGAACAAGAGTATTTAGAGAACAAAGATCAGTAACCTTAGATTTTTTAGCAAATTTCTTAACGATTCCAGTCTGTCTTAAAGGGGAATGGGGAGGGGTTTATATAGTGGTAGAAGTTAAACACCCAAACAAGAAAAATCATTAATCAAACACGAGAAAGGAAAGAATATATTAGAATCGATTTTAGGGCATAAACAAGAGGGTTCAGTAAATCAACAGGGAATAACAAATAATACTAAAAAATAAAGGAGTACAGAAGATCAAACAGAGAATAAGGAAAATATAGTACCAAAAAACATTTAGCATCAGATTTAGGGCAAAATAAGGTAGAAAATAAGGAGACATGGCAGATTAAACAGAAATACAAAAAGAAAATAGTCAAACACGGAAAAGGAAGAGTATCAATCAAGAATCAGTAAGAAATAAGGGAAAATCTCAAACCCTAGTTGAGACTGACGCCCTGAATCGGACCAAAATACAAGGACTGTTCAATATAACATGTATAGAGACGAAAGATCGTCCAGATCTTCACAAAATCAAAGTAAATCAGCTCGTTGTTGAGAGGTAGTTCTTGCCAAAAATAGAGAAAGAATTAAGTGATGCCAGAAACATGCGTATAATGATAGAGTATCACAAAATAGGTAAGTTTGACCGAAATAAGAGAGGATTAGGGATTACGGCGGCTAGGGCTTGACAGAAAGAAGGGGAGTTTGAGAGAGTTCAAGATCGGCGGGTGAAGGGGAAAATGTGTTAGGGTTTTGGGTGAAAGGTGGTAATTAAAAGGGGTTAGTTTGTTAGGGGCCGTTGATCTCTTGAGATCAACGGCCAAGATGATAGGAGGGAGCTGGGCGGGTCATTTAAATGGGTTACCAGTTGGATTACAAAATAAAGGGGATTTATTTTGGGCATAGGTAATTGGGCTAGTGTATGAGGTAGTTGGGCTGGGTTATTAGGTCCAAAATTGATTAGAAATTTAGGCTAATTTTTAAATACGCAATATTTAGCAAGAAATAATTTATAAAAATAATTAATAAATAGGAAAAATATTATTTGTGCACTAAAATGATTAAAAAAAATAACTTGACATTTTAAAAATATAAAAAATTATTTTGGCATAAATAATGTAATTATACCTGTATATAGGGTATTACTTGCAAAAATATACAATTAACCTAAAAAATACAAATGTAATTATGAAAAAATAAATTAAAATATTTAAAAATATGCATGTTGGTGTAAATAATAAGTTTGGATCATAAAAATAATTTGTGTCACGACCCTAAACCCAACCCGGTCGTGATGACGCCTCTCGTGAAGACAAAACCAGCCGACTCACTTCCAATTCACTTTAAGCAATTAAAATAATAACTACTAAGTCTTTAATCAGAAATAAAATCCCAAAATAAGCATTTAAAAGTATAATTTGCGGAAATAAAAGCCAACACAATCTGACATCGGGGTGTCACCAGTCATGAGCATCTAAAACAATACTACCAGTCTGAAAGTTTACTCCACTACTAAATAACTAAATCAGAAAAGAAATAAGATAGAGGCAGGTTGCACTGGGCTGCGAATCGCCAAGCAGCTACCTAGTAAACCTCCGAAGATCTGCTGGAACTGTCAACCCTCAGTAGCAGGACCTGTAGCGCCCAAATCTGCACATAGAGGTGCAGGGAGTAAAGTGAGTACTTCCAACTCAGTGAGTAATAAGAATAAATAAAGACTGAACGATATAAAATCACGTTAAACACAACATTTAGCTATCAGAGGCATAATAAAATCAGTAACACAATTTAACAATGAAATCTCATAAAAACACCTTTTTAAGCAGTCAACAATAGATAGGAAAAATAACTAGGATTGGTAAACACATAAGAACTTCCCTTCGGGCACAATAACATCAAATCAGCCCCTCGGGCTATATCTTATGTCACAATGGGTACCCGCGCTCACTGAGGGTATGCAGACTCCTGGAGGGGACCCTTACGGCCCAAACGCAATATCAAGCCATCTCGTGGCATCATAAACAGGCTCTCGGCCTCATATCAATATCAAGCCACCTCATGACGTGCAATCTCAGGCCATCGGTCTCATTATCATAATTAGTGTATCACTGCTGCGGCGTGCAACCCGATCCAAAAGTATCCTCACAATACAGGCCCTCGACCTTACTCAATCAAAAACTCATAAGCTCTTCGGGCAATAGTAAAAATATGTAGCCCAGCTCAAAATATCTTTAAAAAATAATTTAAGGTTTCTAAAATAGATTAACATAGTTGAGTTTTTGAAAACATTGAAAGATCTGGCATGACTGAGCACAAGTATGAAATCAAACAGTGAGGAAAATATCATTAACGATCCCCTAAGGATTCAAACAGTTGGCACGAAGCCCAAATATAGCATTTAGCCCGAAGTATAATAATATCAAACAATTAGCTACCAAATATACAGAAAACTAGTCATTCGGGATGGACTATGACACAATATCCAATGGTGCACGACCTCACACTTGTCATCTAGTGTGTGCGTCACCTCAACACAGTCGACCGTTGTATAATCCGGGGTTTCATACCCTCAGGACGGCATTTAAAATCATTGCTCACCTCGAACTAGCCCGAAAAGCTACTCTGCAACACGCTTGCATCTCGAACCAACTTCCGAGTGCTCCAAATCTACCAAGTTCAGATTTTTATCATCAAATTATGCTAAACGAATGAATTCCAATTGAAAAATATTGATTTTAAACACAAAACCCGAAATCAGTCAAAACTCGACCCCCGGGCACACGACCTGGAACTGGACAAACTTTATAACAAAATGTTATTCATCATCTCACGAGTCCGTACATATAAAGAACTCGAAAATCGGAGTTCGTTTGACCCCTCAAATCATCCCTAGAAGTTCTCATAATCTCAAGCCCTAACTCCACTTTTTTCTACTAATTTTCATGAATTAAACACTGATATTTTATTCCTTAATCACAAATAATTGAGTTTTAGGGTCCAAAATCCTTACCTCAATGAAGAACAATGATTTCCTCTCTTCAAAATCGCCTCAAAGCTTTTTTCCTGTTCAAAAATGGTGTAAAGGGTTTAATGATCGCAGATGGTTTATTTAAATACTACTCACGGGTTTTACTGTTCAACCGAGTACTGTTCACCTGAGTTACTGTTTATGTTGCTGTGAAAAATGCAGCAGTTTTTCTTCTAGTCTAAATTGATCTGTTAACCTTTCGAGATCCACTCGAGGCCCTCAGAAATCTCAACAAATATACCAATACGTCCTATAACATCATTCGAACTTAGTCAAGCCTTCGAAATATCAAAAACAACATCAAAACACCAAAATCACATCAAATTCAAGCCTATAAACTTTGAAATTCCTAAATTCCACCAACGACGTCGAAACTATCCAAAACAACTCCGATTGACCTGAAATTTTGCAGACATATCCAAAATGACATTACGAACTTGTTCCAACTGTCGGAATTCCATTCTGACCCTGATAGCCTATTTTCCACTGCCGACCGAAAATCGCCAAAAATTAACTTTCGCCAATTCAAGCCTAATTCTACATTGGACATCACAAAAATATTCCGGACACACTCCTGAGTCCCAAATCACCTAAAGAAGCTATCCGAGCCATAAAATCCGCATTCCGATGTAACAGCCTAGCCCGCTAGTGATATTGTTCGCTCTGGGCCTAGGCCCTCACGGGTTTAAAATGCGTCACTAGGGTCTAAGGCTTGTTAACTTATATACCCAGCATCCCTCTTGTATTTTGCCAATGTGGGACTCTGTCTAAAGCCTGGGGTGTTACATACACCCCCTCTTATGGACTCAGCATCCTCGCTGAGGTTTGCCCCACCGCATGGGATTTGCCTAGACTCAGCATTGAGGTTTGCCCCGCCTAATCAGGATTTGCCTAAACTCAGTTGACCTTTGACCCACATCGGCATGGCTGACACAAGAGTGGCTCTGATACCATCTGTAACAGCCCAGCCTGCTAGTGATATTGTCCGCTCTAGGCCTAGGCCCTCACTGGTTTAAAATGCGTCACTAAGGTCTAAGGCTTGTTAACTTATATACCCAACATCCCTCTTGTGTTTTGCCAATGTGGGACTCTGTCTAAAGCCTGGGGTGTTACATCCGAGGTTGTTTACCAATAAGTCAACTCTCGGTTGACTTTTCTAACTCTAAAGCTACTTTTAGAGACTAAGTGTTTCAAACCTTACCAAAACCATTCTGATTCGATCCGACCAACCCGATACAACATAACACGTAAAAACAAAGCATAAAGAAGCAAAAATGGGGAAAATGGAGCGGTAACTCATGAGACGACTGGTCGGGTCGTCACATCCTCCTCAACTTAAACAAACGTTCGTCCTCAAACGAGTCAAGAAACATACTTGAAACCTCAAATAGGTGAGGATATCTGCTCTGCATCTCCTGCTCGGTCTCCCAGGTAGCCTCCTCCACGGGCTGACCTCTCCACTGTACTTTCACTGAAGCTATATCCTTTGACCTCAACTTTCGAACTTGACGCTCCAAAATAGCTGCTGGCTCCACATCATAAGTCAAGTCACCATCCAGCTGAACCGTGCTGAAATCTAGAACATGAGACGGATCCCCAATATACTTCTGGAGCATAGAAACATGAAATACCGGATGCACACTCGACAAGCTGGGTGGCAAAGCAAGCTCATAAGCCACCTCCCTAATCCTCTTAAGCACCTCGAAAGGCCCAACGAACCAAGGACTCAATTTACCCTTCTTCCCAAATCTCATAACACCCTTCATGGGTGAAATCTTCAACAGAACCTTCTCACCAACCATGTAGGACACATCCCGAACCTTCCTGTCAGCATAACTATTTTGTCTCGACTGCGCTGTACGAAGCCTCTCTTGAATCACCTTCACCTTGTTTAAACCATCCTGCACCAAGTCTGTCTCCAATAGGTTAGCCTCACCGGGCTCGAACCAACCAACTGGAGATCTACACTGTCTCCCATACAAAGCCTCATATGGAGCCATCTGAATACTCGACTGGTATCTGTTATTGTAAGCAAACTCTGCAAGTGGTAGAAACTGATCCCATGACCCTCCGAAATCAATGACATAAGCACGCAACATGTCCTCCAATATCTGAATAGTGCGCTCGGACTGCTCGTCTGTCTGAGGGTGAAAAGTTGTGCTCAACTAGACCTGAGTGCCTAACTCTCACTGCACAGACCTCCAAAACTGCGAAGTGAACTGAGTGCCTCTATCTGAAATGATGGAAACTGGGACACCATGCAACCGAACAATCTTCCGAATATAGATCTCCGCCAACCACTCTGAAGAATAGGTAGTACACACAGGAATGAAGTGCTTGGACTTGGTCAGCCGATCCACAATCACCCAAATAGCATCAAACTTCCTCAAAGTCCGTGGAATTCCAACTATAAAGTCCATAGTGATCCTCTCCCACTTCCACTCTAGAATATCCATCCGCTGAAGCAAGCCACCCGGTCTCTGATGCTCGTATTTCACCTGCTGACAATTGAGACACCGAGCTACAAATTCCACAATGTCTTTCTTCATTCTTCTCCACCAATAGTGCTGCCTTAAATCTTGATACATCCTGTAAGCACGTGATTTTTGCTTCACGGACAATTGCTCCAAAAGAAAATAAAAATAGCGGCAAAGGGCTTCGCTGTACAATTTTTCGGTCTTTCCGTGACATGTTTTGTTAATCGTTTGTGAGTCTGTCCATTTTTGCATTTAATCATTAACAAACAAAAATACAAAATATGCATGTTAGGATGATTAAACCATAATTCGGTCAGTAAAAGAAAATTCAAAATATATATATATATGTGTGCATCGCTCGTTCTAGGCTTTTAGTTAACTTACTTAAATAATTTTTGTGATAATTGTGTTAAAATGTTGCATTGTTGTTTAGTTTTAATTTCGTTATTTTGTTATTTATTATTTTTATTTTTGTTTTAAAAGAAAAAAATGAAATTAGAAAAACAAAAGAGAAGGAAATCGGTTTGGGCCAAAAATTAAACAAAATAACTGGCCCAACCAGCACTCAGGCCCAGTCCAAATCCGGTTGCCCAGACACCTCCTGAAACGACACCGTTTCAGGCCAATCCATCTCAGCCGTTCCAATCAATCCAATCCAACGGTCCAGGATCATTTTCAGCAACCCGTGTTCAAACCCGACCCAATAACCAATCCGATCCAATCCCCCACTTAAACCAAACGACCTCGTTTAATTACCAAACGACCCCGTCCCATTTCTCAACATCAGATCTAAGCCGTTGAGATCATCTGATCTAACGGCTCAGATCCGATCAACCTCACCATATATAAACCTTCCCTTACACCCCACGCCCCCTATCCGAACCCCACCCCTCACTCGTCTCCTTCCCTGAACCCTGAAACCCCCAAACCCTAGCAGCCGCCCTAGTCTCCTTCGCCATTAAAGCCGGCGGCACGAACGCCGGTGACCACCCCCTGAACACCCTAAGACCCCCTCACTCCCCTGAACACGAATCCACTAACCACGAACCTCGAATCATCTCCTATCGTCTCGAATCTGGATTTGAAGATTCGAGACAAAACTCGATCTACACCAAACCACCCCATCTTCATACCAGACACCCCCCTGACCTTCCTAGTGACCAAACCAAACTTGGTTTGGTCCGAATCTACCCACAACTCCTAAAAATCCAGATCTGGAAATCCAGAACTGGAAACACATGCACCTGGGGAACCCGGCCAGTTTTGACATAGGTTTGAGGTCTAATAGACCTTAGTCAAGGTGTTCTCATGTGAGAACACCCTGACTAAAGTTTGTTCGGCCTCAAAAGTTCGAAGTCGAGTTTGATTTGGGTCTGTTTGGTTTAAACGTTTTGGTAAGTTTTCCGTTCTTTTGTTTTATTTCCAAATAAGTTGTCAGCATATCTCTTTGTGTTTGTTTGTTATTTTGTTATTTTTCATCCAGATTTCTTTCATCTCTGTTAAAGACCTTTTATTTGGTCGTTTGTCTTCTATTTGTATTCTGAATGTACTCTGTGATGAACCTGTTCGATTAGATTGGTCGTCAAATGAATAAACTTATATAGGTCCCCAGTTATTGAACATAGAATTGTCTGATGCCCTTTAGGTCCCTAAACGTATTGTTTATGTGAGCGATCGATTATTACCTGCTATAATTAGTATAGTCGACTCGATAAATGTCGTCGATTAGTTTTCTATAACTAATGAATCGAAGGAGTTAGGATTGTCACATAACTAATTAAACTCGGACACTGGCTGGATGACCTAGTAATGTTTGAAATGGTCTGTTGGCATTATAAAAATGACTAAAAGGGTTCAGTCTAGGCAGTCCTGAGCTCGAGCTTTCATCAGTGCAAAAAATGCCCTAATGCTGCAATAGGCAGGGGCAGTAATAATCAAGGTTGACAGGGGTAATCTGGGGTGCTAAAAAGAACAGAAGTAATTAGTTTAAGTGAGCTGACAAGTAGGGTACTAACTTAGGATTAAACTAATACCAATGGGGAACAAGACACAAGGGTATGGGGGCTCAAAATGAATAAACAAATGAGCCCATAATTCTGGATTAAACAAAAACCAGGCGTGGGGAATAAAGGTAGCTGACACCAAGCATGCTTAGGATGGGCTTAAAGGGTATGGGCATTCTGCCAATTGGCAGGCAGGGCAGCTCAGCTGTAATGGTGCATTTGGCCTATAAATAGGCCATTGGACAACTAAAACAGGGGCTGAAGTTTATGGGTCTGAGGCTGGACTTTTAGCTTTCAGAAAGAAAAAAAAGGGCTGTAAAATTTTTAGTCCAAAGAGAGGTCTAGTGAGTTCAAAGAAAACTGAAAAAACACAAGTTAGCTTCCAATAAACACTGCAACCAAACACTGCCTGAAAAGTTGTATAAGAGTGCATATTGGTCAAGCTGTCTTGGCCAAGTTCTTGGTTTGCATTGGTTGAGCTGTTTCTGGTTATTCAATTGGTAGTGTTGCTGCATTGAATACTCTGTTGTTGCTGTTTGTTTCATCCTTCTTTTCTGGGTTCATTGGTTTGGTACTCGACTATTTGTTGGTCCTCTTTGTTCTGGGAAATATTGTTGGTCGTCTGAGGTTTGTGGAAAACATTTGGTTTGGTTTGTTGCTGTGCTGTTGCTGTGTATCTGCTGCTGCTGTGTTTGTGGCATACTGCCCAGCTGACCCAGCTGATCATTTCCTTCTTCTTTTGTCTCTCTATACCAGGTACATGACTAATACTCTGTCAAATGTAATTGGAAAGTTGAGCATGAATACAAAAGAAAAGACCTGAAGAGTGACTTTTATACATAAATTGTTACATTAGACATCATGTACTGTATAATGATTTTCATTTCTGTTTTGACAATGGAAGTAGCCTGTATGCCCAGTATATATCAATGTGGATTAGTTGAATGTTAGTTTATATATGTATGTTGTTAGGTGGAAATATTCCCAATATAATAGGTTGTATCTTAGACTTAGTTTAACTGTGTAGTATATTCTTTAATGTAGGCCAAGCATGAAAACTATCCCCTACTAGTTAATTTCTTTCCCTTTAATAGGCGATCCCTTTATACCACGCCAATAGAACCCAGAACGAGTTCACGGCCTCAACCTCACAAGGGTCGAGCCCAGGTCGAAGACAGACTAGACAGGCCCGCATCGAACGAGCAGTGGCCCAGGTCTGGCCAACCGCGCGTGGGCTGGATTTGGGCCCATGATTATTCGTTTGGCCGGCTGTGCACGCAACTTCGGTCCTGATTTTGAAGCATTTCCTAATTACATCACAAACAACTTGCAAGCATATAATTAATTAGGACTATCTACTGTTCCCGATTGATAGAGACGAACACGACAAGAAACGTAGTTGCTATAGGATATCCTTTAAAAAATAAGAACGAGATGAGCCTCGACGAAAATAAACAAAACACGCAGATGCGGGGCCCTTGTTAAATGTATATTATTGAAGCATTTAGTTCCCGGGACGGGTTGTTTAGCAAATCTCACAACCCTCCTAAAATAACAATACGTTAGTCTCTTTAGGATACGCTTTAATAAAACCTTACCTTCTTAAACTCGGGTGCACATTTATGTGACCCAAATCCAAATCCCAGCCGAGTCGAGATATATCAATAACCACGGGTGCATTGATGTAGCGTGGTTCGAGATATGTTTTCACGACGTTGCAAGTCCTATAAAAATAACGGTGAACGATAAAAGCGGATAAAAGATAAAATTGGCACATAGGTTCATAATTGTATTAAAAATCAGATAAATAAGCCGAATATAACAGTTGAGCGACCGTGCTAGAACCACGGAACTCGGGAATGCCTAACACCTTCTCCCGGGTTAACAGAATTCCTTATCCGGATTTCTGGTACGCAGACTGTAATATAGAGTCATTATTTTCCTCGATTCGGGATTAAAATTGGTGACTTGGGACACCCTAAATCTCCCAAGTGGCGACTCTAAAATAAATAAACTAATCCCGTTCCGATTGTCCTTTAATTGGAAAAACTCCCTTGCGCCCTCTCGGGTGCGGAAAAAGGAGGTGTGACAGCTCTGGCGACTCTGCTGGGGACATAAAACCCAGAACCAATAGTTCAGGGTTAAGAAGTCGAGCTTAGAATAATTGTTATTATTTGGCTTTATTTATTATCTGATTATTACATGTTTTTGAGACTAATGTGCTAAATGTTGCTGTTACCGCTTTGATATTATTTGAACTGTATATAAACTGTGCCGAAACCTTTCTCTTCTCACCTCCGGGGATGTGCTCACTGGTTGAGACTCCTTATTCTGTTAGTGTCATACCCTAAATAAAAGAGGTTCGGAAAGTTTCTAAGCCGGCTGGCCTTTTGGTTCCCGGAAAGGAGCTCCTTCCTCAACTCGAGTTGTCCGCTCGGGTACACTGTCTAGAACACCGACCCAGGTTTTGAACATAGAATAACGTGACTTCATGCCGGATCCCTAGTAGGAACGCTTATTTGCATCACGTTGCATATGACTTAGGGGACTCAACACAGGGGTTGGGTCCGTCTAGGACTAGCAACCTGATATGAAAAGACCATTCTGGTGCATCCCACTGTTTTCCGTGCATTTATTTGTCTCATGCCCGCATGCTGACCGGTGTTTGAATATTTGGAATATTGTGAAAAAAAGGGAAATAACGGTTAGGAATTGATTGTTTATTGTTGAAAAAAAAAAAAAAACAAATACTGTCAAAACTCTGCCAAAATTTTGAAAAGTCGTTGTTCTGCCTTTCATAATAAAAAATATATCAATAGAAATATAGAGTTGTCTTGTCATAAAAATAAAAAAAAAATCTTATTTTAAAATTTTTTTTATATAATAAAAAAAAAGTCTTGTGTGGTCTTTACTTTTATTATTTGTTACAAATATATGTATATATATATATATATATATGAAAAATTCAAAAGTTTTGCTTTATTTCAAAATGTATATATCTTTATTTATGGCAAAAGTATTTATCTTGTTAAAGGTCTAGAAAAGTCCTTTCAGGCTCCCAGTTTTTCGAAAAAAAAAAAAAAAAAAAAAAATCCAAAATATTTTCCGTTATTGACTTCTTTAGAAAGTTTTATATATATATATATGAAAATTCAAAATTCACAAAAAATCGCATATATTTTTGTTTTTAGCAGGATAAGTGTCGTTTGTTAAAATCTTGTTAATAAATGTGCAGAATGAGCACGATTCCGAATGAACCCTTTTCAATCATGAATAAAATTCCCCTCCAATTGCGGCTCTGGTGGAATGATTTGGGCAAAGAGGGGCATGACGAAATCAAGAAGTATCTGAAAGGCCTCACGAGTTTGTTGGATATCAGGCCACGAGGAGATATCATAAGGGCACTAGTCCCCCACTGGGATCCTGCGCACAATGTCTTCCGCTTCTCAGATTTCGAACTTACCCCAACTTTAGAAGAAATAGCAGGGTATATCGGCAGCACTGAGACTCCTTTGAGGCACAAATATCTGATTGCTCCAAGAGCTGTAGCAGTACACCGGTTCCTGGACTCCTTAAAGATAGTCAGAACAGTTCATAACCCTGACTTGGCAAAAGGTTTTTGCAGCACGAGTTTCATATATCAAAGATATGGTCACATAGGAGGATTCGACAAGCCAGAAAACCAGTTGTGCAGCAAAGGTAATCGCCAGAAGTGGGAAGAACATAGACGAATTGCTTTCATGATAACTTTCTTAGGACTACTAATATTCCCAAGAAAAGATGGGAATATTGACATAAAGATAGCAGGGGTCGTCAGTACGTTGCTCACACAGAGTGATAGTACGTTGGCGCCCATGATAGTATCTGATATATTCCGGGCACTCACTTCTTGCAAAGCCGGAGGAAGCTTTTTCGAGGGTTGCAATTTGTTGTTGCAAATGTGGATGATCGAACACCTATGTCACCGAGCCCAGTTTCTGAGCCATGGATCCGCTGGAAAGACCTGCATAGAGGAGTTCTATACCAGAGTTGATGAAACCTACCTACCAGAAGGAGTTGTAGCATGGACCTCATATTTCCAAACCCTCAACGCCAGTCAAATACAGTGGGCGCTAGGATGGTTACCGATCGACGAAGTCATATACATGCCAGCAGCCAGGCCCCATTTTCTTTTAATGGGACTTAAGAGCATTCAACCATACGCGCCGCATCGGGTTTTAAGGCAACTTGGGAGGTATCAGATAGTGCCGAAAGACGAGGATCTGAGCATCCAGGTAATCGAGATCAGTCCCGACGGCCAGTTTCCTGAAGCAAGGGTTCGTCAAATTTGGAGCCAATGTCAATACTTAGAAGCAAATACTTGTGTATTGAATCGAGCAAAAGGGGAAGTTTCGCCCGGGTATCAGGCCTGGTACAAAGGGGAGACATCATCTGGAAGACCGACCAAAAGACCTCACCTGCAAGAATTTGCCAAATCTTCACAAGAACAGTGGGACTGGTTGGCCAAAGAGCAAGAATATCTTGTCAAAGCAGGCAAACTGAAGCAACAAATCCAGGATATGAAGTTTGAGTGCCAATTACAGTCTGCTGCCCACAAGGGAGAAAAGAACCAGTTAATCAGAGAAAGCGAGATCCTCAAAGCTCAGATCCGGAGAATGAAAAAAGAGGCTAATAGCCAGCTAAGAAGCCAGGCAGATAAAAGATTGATAGCAGGGTTAAAAGATCAGGTTGCGGAATGCCAGGAAGATTTGGAAAAAGCCAGGGCCAGCACAGCAAAATTGCGAACCAAGTGGGCAAAGGGTGCGATGGCTCGGAGGCAGCACCTGCAACAAGTCATAAGGGAGTATGAACTGAGCATCGGGACATTAAGGGAAACGAATGCCTCTCTTCGAGAAAGGATCCTCAAGCAAACACGAAATGCCCAAGACGACAGAAGGCATTATTACGATGCAATGACCAGAATGGAAAGGCAAATGGAGATGTTCCAGGATCAGCTTGCCAACAATGCGCAAACACTGGGATTGAAGAACCAACAGATAAGGCATTTGTTCGCAGAAAGGGACAACATCCGGGGAAGGATTGATGAAATAGGGCATTACATCTACATGAAATGCTTGGCATATGAGCGAACACCTCGGAAGACCCTCCTTGTTTCCATCATGGGTTGCGTCCGCCGGATTATGAACGAATTGAAGAGCTTGCAAAGAGACCTTACACCTAGAGCCGCAAAAAGGCCGGATGATGCCTCACGGCCCCTTAAATTGGAGAATTAGTTTTGGTCAAGTCCTGTTTATTTGGCTTGGGTTGTTTTTCCATATGTTGTTTTCTTTTTCGTTAAACCGAGTTTGAAACCGTCGAGTTTGTACTATTGCTATTCCTTGCTTGATGTAATTTGTAATAGCAAAATTTTGAGAATGAATTCAATGATTTCACAAAAATTGTGTGTTTTTACTTTAAGGCAGAACTACGCCTGGTCTGATTCACGCGGGGACGTGATACGTAGGCAATCCCCATAAGATTCGACCGCTTTTAATAAATAAAGAAAAGAAAATGTAAATAAAATAGGACGCGGGGTTTCGCAGAATACTCTAAAAGAGACAAATGAACAAACCGGGATGACGCATGTGGTTTGAAGCAAAGCATGTAGAAACGGTTAACTGCCTAGGTGCATTGCATCCTCTATGTGTTATGATCAAATCTGTTAAGCTCTAACACTAACAAAGTTTGTTGTTGTCTGATAACCAGACAGTTAGTTGTTAAAGAATTCTGGCAACACATTCATACCAAACCAGATCCAAAGGACCGGTAGCAACAAGCATGACTACTTCAGAGAATAGTAATGAGGAAGAAAGGCCGATGAGCCAGTTGCTAAAAGAGGCAATGGAAAAGATTGAAAGGATGGGACTAGAGATGCATGCAATGCAGCTAGCCCTGGCCAAAACACAAAAGAGCCCTGAGACACTGGGACACGTACCGGAGTACCCTCACTCTGGCCCTTCCACAAGCCGCCCAAACCCCCTCTATCATCAGGAGAGAAGCCCTCATGATTCCCAAGCTCCACCACCCCACCAACCTCTCCCAACATCCAACATTCCCATTTTTGTGGGACCTGCATCAGCCCCTTTGCAGCGAACGACCAGTGAGCCATTGTTTCAGGCTCACGATACACAATACTATCCCCCTGAGCCTACATTCCACGCACCGGAACCACAGGTTTACAATCCCCATTTGGAAGTACCGGCAGAGGTTGAGAAGCCTGTTAAGGCCCCTGAACAGGATGAAGTGTTAAGAAAGTTCAAAAGCCTGGAGCAATCCTTCAGAAACTTGCACGGGCTGGGCAATCAAGTCAGCGTGGCATACAAAGATCTGTGCCCTTTCCCAGATGTCCAACTCCCGGCTGGGTTCAAGATGCCCAAGTTTGATTTATATGAAGGGCACGGTGATCCCATGGCACATTTGCGGGGATTCTGTAGCAAAATGAGAGGGGCAGGAGGCAAGGATGAGCTTTTGATAGCTTACTTCGGCCAAAGTCTGAGCGGATCTGCACTGGAATGGTATACCAGGCAGGATTTCAGCAGGTGGTACACGTGGGATGATCTGGCACAGGCTTTTGCAGGTCATTTCCAGTACAATCTAGAGATAGTCCCCGACCGTCTCACATTATTGAGAACTGGGAAGAAACCCGGGGAAAGTTTTCGCGAGTTCGGGTTCCGCTGGAGAGAACAAGCAGCTAGGGTCGATCCTCCCATGAGAGAGGGAGAGATGGTAGACTACTTTTTGCAGACATTGGATCCAACCTACTTTGGTCACTTGGTGACAACGGTTGGAAAATCTTTCAACGAGGTGGTCAAAATAGGGGTCATGATAGAAGAAGGTTTGAGGTCGGACAAGATCTTAAACTATTCGGCACTTAAGGCCACAACCCAGGCTATTCAAAGCGGCACGGGAGGTGCGCTAAGAAGAAAGAAAGAAGAGGTTGCCACGATCGAGGCAGGCAGTTGGCCCAGGGCTGGCAGGCCACACTACAACCAACCCAGGCCTCACAGGTCAAACTATCCATACAACCCACCACAAAATTTCTATCCACCTCGAGAACCGCATTGTTCCGTACACCAAGCCCAGATATACACTCAGCCCCCGGTTCGCCCACAATGGCGCGCACCGGCTCCCCAGAACATATATGCACCACCACAAAACACTTACCCTCCACCAAGGGCATATAGAAATCCTTCAGGGGCAGGTTTCCGGGGAAATCCAGATGCCAGAAATGACAGGTTGCGGAAGCAAAGAACCTTCACCGAACTGGGAGAAACCTACACCGCTGTGTTCCACAAGCTGCGGCAATTGGGTTTGGTTAGTCCCGTCCATACTCGGGAACCAAATCCCCCACCTCAGAATTTGGACCGTTCAATCAGTTGTGAATACTGTTCAGGGATGCTCGGGCACGATACCGAGAAGTGTTGGAAGTTAAGGCATGCCATACAGGATCTTATTGACACCAATAAGATCGAGGTCCAGACACCGGAGGCTCCTAACATCAACCAAAACCCGCTGCCAGCGCACCACGAAGCTCACATGATTGAGTTGGTGTGTGAGGGAGGTGAATTAAGAAAACCCTCACAAACAGTGATGATGATCCAAGCTGCCCCAAAAGAAGTCTTAACCAGGGGAGGAACAAATGTACAGTCGCAGGGAGAAGGTGTCAAGCCGGTAGTAATATGGGGGAAGAACCCGTCCGTCATAACAAGCAAACCCGAGCCAAGCAAATTGGTAATACCAGGGATCCTGCCCACACCGGCAGTCATGTTGAAAGGGGTATGTAGAGAACGGGTGACCATAAAGCCGGTGGTCCAACTGCCTGTGCTTGACAGCAGGGCTGTGCCCTGGAAATATGAAAAAGCAGTGGTAACGTACCAAGGAAAACAGGTGGAAGAAGTCAGTTGTGAAGCGCAAGGTTTGACTCGATCAGGTCGATGTTTTGCTCCGGCGGAGTTAAGAAAAACCAACCCAGTGGCAACCAAGAAGCCAGTGTCAGAAGAAGAGGCTGAAGACTTCCTGAGGAAGATGAAAGTACAAGACTATTCTGTGGTTGAGCAGCTGAGAAAAACACCTGCCCAGATCTCACTATTGTCATTACTCCTCCATTCCGAGGAACATCGTCGGGCCCTGTTAAAGATATTGAACGAGGCTCATGTACCCAGTGAGATTTCTGTAAACCACCTGGAAACCATTGCTAGCAAGATTTTCGAGGTGAACAGAGTGACATTCTCAGATGATGACCTGCCGGTGGAAGGTACGGAGCATAACAAAGCTCTATACCTAGCTGTCAAATGTGAAGACTCGGTGGTAACCCGAGTATTGGTGGATAACGGCTCAAGCGCCAATATTTGTCCATTGTCCACCCTGGACCAGTTAAAGATTGACCGTGGAAGAATCCGGGAGAATAGCATCTGTGTCCGAGGGTTTGACGGAAACGGAACAGCCACTGTGGGGGATGTTGTACTTGAACTAACCATTGGCCCGGTCCTGTTTACCATGGAATTCCAGGTATTGGACGCCACGGTATCTTACAACTTGCTGTTAGGACGACCCTGGATTCACGCAGCTAAAGCGGTGCCTTCCACCCTACATCAGACAGTGAAGTTCGAGTGGGAAAGACAAGAGGTCGTGTTGCACGGTGAGGATACAACATACACCATGGGCGGAATCATTGTGCCTTTCATAGAGACCAGTGATGACAAGGGTCCTTGGGTCTACCAGATTCTCGATACAGGGTCGGCCAACAAAATCTCTGAAGGAGAAATCATCCCGCACCCTAGGGTAGCTGCCGCAACAGTCATGATGGTATCGGAGATGCTGGGTAACGGATTTGTGCCGGGAAAAGGCCTGGGAGTTGAACTTCAAGGGATAGTCCAACCTGTTTCCCTTCCTAAGAATCTGGAAACCTTCGGGTTGGGGTTCAAACCAACCGCAGCAGACAGGAAGGAGGCGCGAAGAATGAAGAAGAAGGTCTGGTTTCTGCCTAAACCAGTGCCACGCCTCTCAAGGTCTTTTGTTAAAGCAAGTGCCAAGGGGTCAGCGATCCCAAAGATTCGAGGACCTTTGATCGGTGTAAATGAAGACCTGAATCAGAGTTTTGAGAGACTATTCGCAGATGTCAGTATGGTGGAAGCTGGAGAGGGTTCCAGCAGGGCAGAGATACAATTTGTGGGGCCTGAGGCCAAGACCAACAATTGGACGATTACTCCTCTCCCTGTCCGAGGGGAGTCTTGGTAGTAGGCTTTGATTAATGTTTTGTTTGTTTGTTTGTTTGATCGGATTATCCAAGGGTGTAATCCCAATTTTACTTTCGTTTTGTAAAAGTGTGAACCCTTTTTATCCTGCAAATTTAATAAAGTTCTTTTCTTTTGTCCCATTTTAATTTCTGGTTTTGTTTTCTTTCTGAACAGTTCTCTTTTTACTGGTCCTAATGACATGGCATGCACAACGGATCTTCGACCTAGTCTAATAAATCAATCTGAATCTGACTCAATGATGCAAGAGGTCGTTTGTGATAATGAATCCGAATGTGACGAAAGGGAAGCCTTCGAAGAAATAAATCGAGAACTATGCCAATTTGAAGAGAAACCCAAGCCTAACCTAAATGACACTGAGGCTGTGAACCTAGGAAACGCTGATAACATCCAAGAGACCAAAATTAGCATCCACATTGAGCCGAATGTCAAAGCAGAATTGATCGAAACTCTCAGGGAATTCAAAGATGTTTTTGCATGGTCATATGATGATATGCCTGGATTGAGCACCGATTTAGTGGTTCACAAATTGCCCACTGACCCGGCATACCCTCCGGTCAAGCAAAAACTAAGGAAATTTAAAACAGAAATGAGTGTAAAGATCAAAGAAGAGGTGATTAAGCAATTACAATCTAAGGTCATTCGGGTCACTCGGTATCCCGAGTGGCTGGCCAATGTGGTACCAGTCCCAAAGAAGGATGGAAAAATCAGGGTGTGCGTCGACTACCGCAATCTCAACAAAGCAAGTCCCAAGGACAATTTCCCGTTACCCAACATTCATATCCTGATCGATAATTGCGCTGGGCGCGAGATCGGATCCTTTGTGGATTGCTATGCGGGTTATCATCAGATCCTAATGGACGAAGAGGATGCTGAGAAGACAGCGTTTATTACGCCATGGGGAACCTACTGCTATCGGGTAATGCCGTTCGGGTTAAAGAACGCCGGGGCAACGTACATGCGAGCAATGACTGCGGTGTTTCATGACATGATACACAAGGAAATTGAGGTGTACGTCGATGATGTGATCATCAAATCTTGGCGTCAGGAGGACCATGTAGCAGACCTAAGGAGATTTTTCCAAAGACTCCGGAGGTATGATATCAAGCTTAACCCGGCCAAATGCGCATTCGGGGTTCCATCAGGGAAGTTGCTAGGATTCATCGTCAGTCGACGGGGGATTGAGTTGGACCCATCCAAAATTGAATCCATCCGAGATTTGCCACCGCCAAGGAACAAAACAGAGGTAATGAGCTTGCTGGGTAGACTCAATTATATCAGCAGGTTCATCGCTCAACTCACAGCAACTTGTGAGCCCATATTTCGGCTACTGAGAAAGGATGCTGCAGTAGGTTGGACGGCAGAGTGCCAGGAGGCTTTCGACCAAATCAAAGGGTATCTGTCTAATCCACCCGTATTGGTCCCGCCTAAGCCCGGGAAACCCCTAATCCTTTACCTGACGGTCTTGGAAAATTCATTTGGTTGTGTACTGGGGCAACATGATGACACAGGGAGGAAGGAGCAGGCCATCTACTATCTTAGCAAGAAATTCACAGTGCATGAGGTCAAGTACACTCAACTCGAGAAAACATGTTGCGCCCTGACTTGGGTAGCTCAGAAGTTGAAGCACTACCTGTCTTCATATACTACTTATCTCATATCCCGCTTGGACCCATTGAAGTATATCTTTCAGAAACCTATGCCCACGGGGAGGTTGGCAAAATGGCAAATTCTGCTCACAGAATTTGATATCATCTACGTGACAAGGACGGCCATGAAAGCCCAGGCACTGGCAGACCATTTGGCAGAAAATCCCGTTGATGAAAAATACGAGCCCTTAAGAACGTATTTTCCTGATGAAGAGGTGATGCATACGAATGAGTTGGAATTACC
The DNA here is from genome assembly GCF_000393655.2 of Nicotiana sylvestris. Lineage (NCBI taxonomy): Eukaryota > Viridiplantae > Streptophyta > Magnoliopsida > Solanales > Solanaceae > Nicotiana > Nicotiana sylvestris. The sequence goes on from NC_091060.1 coordinate 3,702,442, forward strand.
CGAGGAATCAGGTTGGAAGCTTTTCTTCGATGGAGCTGCAAACGCAAAAGGGGTTGGAATAGGGGCAGTACTCATTTCTGAAACAGGACGGCATTATCCTGTTACGGCCCAACTGCGCTTCTACTGCACTAACAATATGGCCGAATATGAGGCTTGCATTCTGGGTCTGCGCTTGGCTGCTGACATGGATGTCCAAGACGTCTTGGTCTTGGGAGACTCGGACCTCTTGGTACATCAAATTCAGGGGGAATGGGAAACACGAGATCTAAAGCTCATACCATACCGACAATGCTTGCATGATCTGAGCAAGCAATTTCGATCGGTGAAGTTCAAACACATCCCGAGAGTTCACAATGAGGTTGCAGATGCCTTAGCCACCTTAGCATCAATGCTGCACCACCCTGACAAAATGTATGTTGATCCTCTGCATATCCAAGTCCGTGATCAGCACGCCTACTGCAATACCATAGAAGAAGAAGCAGATGGCGAACCCTGGTTTCATGATATCAAGGAATACCTCAGAATGGGGATATATCCAGAACATGCCTCGGGAGACCAAAAAAGAGCCCTTCGGCGTTTGTCGAATGGTTTCTTCCTCAGTGGAGGAGTGTTGTACAAAAGAACCCCGGATTTGGGATTGTTGAGATGCGTAGATGCCAGTCAAGCAATGACGGTTATGGAAGAGGTACATGCGGGAGTTTGCGGACCACACATGAGCGGATATGTATTGGCAAGAAAGATCCTTCGAACAGGGTGTTATTGGCTCACCATGGAACGCGACTGTATCACTTTTGTGAGGAAATGCCATCAGTGCCAGATACATGGAGATTTGATTCATTCTCCGCCAACAGAGTTACATACGATGTCAGCACCTTGGCCGTTTGTGGCCTGGGGCATGGATGTCATCGGGCCCATCGAGCCAGCAGCATCCAACGGTCACAGGTTCATTCTAGTGACCATTGATTACTTCACCAAATGGGTTGAGGCTAAAACCTTCAAGTCGGTAACCAAGAAGGCAGTGGTGGACTTTATTCACTCCCATATCATCTGCAGATTTGGGATCCCAAAAGTGATCATCACGGATAACGGTGCGAATCTTAATAGCAGCTTGATGAGAGAGGTATGCCAACAATTCAAGATTACACACCGCAATTCCACCCCATATCGTCCTAAGGCAAATGGAGCAGTCGAAGCAGCCAATAAGAATATCAAGAAGATACTGCGAAAAATGGTGGAAGGGTCCAGACAGTGGCACGAGAAATTGCCCTTTGCTTTGTTGGGCTACCGCACTACCGTCCGGACTTCCATAGGCACAACTCCTTATTTGTTGGTGTATGGGACTGAGGCCGTGATACCAGCGGAGGTCGAAATTCCGTCCCTCCGAATTGTCGCTGAAGCCGGGATTGATGATGATGAATGGGTCAAAGCTCGATTGGAACAGTTGAGCCTGATAGATGAGAAAAGATTGGCAGCAGTGTGCCATGGTCAGCTGTACCAGAAGAGAATGGCAAGAACGTATAATAAAAAGGTGCGCCCCAGGAAGTTTGAAGTAGGGCAGCAGGTATTGAAGAAGATCCTCCCACATCAGGTCGAGGCGAAAGGCAAATTCGCCCCAAATTGGCAAGGGCCTTATATTGTGACCAGAGTCTTGGCCAATGGTGCCTTGTGTTTGACAGATGTCGAAGGTGGATGTGTCGACATGGCTATCAATTCAGATGCAGTCAAGAGATATTATGCGTAATTTCTTTAAATTATGGCAATTTTGGTTTATTTGTTTGTGTTTGGCGTTTGTTGAATAATGAGATGACGGAGGCAATTCTTTCTTCTATCCAAACACTTTTAACCTTCGCTTTCCCCTTTGAGCCTTGAGCAAATTCTTTCAATACCCCTCTTTTGGAATCACTAATGGGAAAGATATAAAAAAAAAAAAAAAAAAAAAGAAAAGAAAGGAAAAGAAAAGAAAAAGAAAAAGAAAAGGAAAAGAAAATGAAAAGAAAGAAAAGAAAAATCAAGGAATATAAAACCGTGGGAACTACGTTTGACCTGATTCCTCAAAGAGGATACGTAGGCGCCTCACGGCTCGGTCATAGTATGCATCATAGCAAATATAGGATGCATAATGTACATAGTGTGCACAATATAGCACAATGTGCGTAACGCACGTAACTCAACATAAGCATAAAAAATAAAATTCCCCAAGCAAGAAAACTGGGGCAGAGGTTATGTTTTAAGTTCCAACAAAGGTTAGATTCCAAAAGTTGTAGCACATCACCCTTCAAATTGTTTTCATTTTTGTAGCCTTTCTTCAATCCCACACCAAAACCAACGTCAACATCCAAAAGACCTCCCGATCAATGTTCGAGAGATGCCAAATCCGGAAAATAAGGCCGAGAATAATACACCAAGCCCCAGCAAAGAAGAGGATCGTAAGATTGGGAACGAATTGATTAGTCAAAGGAATCTCCAGAAAAGAGGGTCGTATCTACAACACCCCGATTCCTCGAAAGAAATAAAATGAGAGAGTCTCATCGGTGAAAACCTTCGCAGGCACCGAGAGGCGATGTAAGATGAGGGATATAAAATGAGAGAGTCTTATTGGTGAAAACCTTCACAGGCACCATAAGGCGCCGGGAGATGAGAGAAAAGAGAGAGTCTCATTAGTGAAAACCCCTCGAAGGGCACTATGAGGCGACGAGACAGATCAGCGAAGCTACCACATTTGCAACAAGATGAACATCCATTTATCATCCCCAGCAAGTCAGACCGTCGGACAAATTGATTGATACAAATAGACTGGGTCGGGAATCTATGGTGCACGTCATGATCACGGGGACCAATTGTGTCCTCCAGATAAGTTCTTTGGATTGTCTCCTCCCACAAAAATATTGGTTCAGAAAGTTTTTCTTTTTTTCCATATCTTTATTTCTTTTCCTAAAATGTGTCTTGAAAGGATTTTTCAAAGCTTACTACCAGAAACCAAAGGAGAATTCATCCAAATGCCGGATGATACAAACAGTCGTAAAGGCCGGTCCCAGGCAATGCAGGGATTGTGCCCGGAAATTTTGGAAGAAGTAAGCTCCAAAAGGGAGTGGTTTCGGGAGTTAGAAGCAGACCCCCACATCATGTGTTTAAAGAGAAAGAAGAAAAGGGGATAAATTGAAAACCGATCCCCAGCAGGCGAGAGACCCCCAACAGGCAACTTTGCCCGCCAACCAATTATGGGGACAAAGAGCAAGAAAAGGGGAAGAAAGGAAGACCATCCGCCAGAAAGGCACCCTCTACCACCACGATAAAAACTAATTAAATCCTTCTGTCTGCTGCAGGAAAGCAAAGGATTGACGAGAACAGCAACGCCAAGGGAGTCACCAAGACCGGGGCAGAAAATTTTCTGCCGGTTGTCGAAAATTTTCTCGGAAGAACGAGGAAGCAATTTTAATACTTTTAAGTTCTAGGTCGCCCACCAGTATAATGCGGGAATACTTTTAAGTTCTAGGTCGCCCACCAGTATAATGCGGGAATACTTTTAAGTTCTAGGTCGCCCACCAGTATAATGCGGGAATACTTTTAAGTTCTAGGTCGCCCACCAGTATAATGCGGGAATACTTTTAAGTTCTAGGTCGCCCACCAGTATAATGCGGGAATACTTTTAAGTTCTAGGTCGCCCACCAGTATAATGCGGGAATACTTTTAAGTTCTAGGTCGCCCACCAGTATAATGCGGGAATACTTTTAAGTTCTAGGTCGCCCACCAGTATAATGCGGGAATACTTTTAAGTTCTAGGTCGCCCACCAGTATAATGCGGGAATACTTTTAAGTTCTAGGTCGCCCACCAGTATAATGCGGGAATACTTTTAAGTTCTAGGTCGCCCACCAGTATAATGCGGGAATACTTTTAAGTTCTAGGTCGCCCACCAGTATAATGCGGGAATACTTTTAAGTTCTAGGTCGCCCACCAGTATAATGCGGGAATACATTTAAGTTCTAGGTCGCCCACCAGTATAATGCGGGAATACATTTAAGTTCTAGGTCGCCCACCAGTATAATGCGGGAATACTTTTAAGTTCTAGGTCGCCCACCAGTATAATGCGGGAATACTTTTAAGTTCTAGGTCGCCCACCAGTATAATGCGGGAATACTTTTAAGTTCTAGGTCGCCCACCAGTATAATGCGGGAATACTTTTAAGTTCTAGGTCGCCCACCAGTATAACGCGGGAATACTCTTAAGTTCTAGGTCGCCCACCAGTATAATGCGGGAATACATTCAGCTCTAGATTTTGGAATCAGTCGCCCCACCTGAAGACGGAAGGGTACAACAGAGATCCCCAAACGGGAAACAATGAAATCCCCAGCACCAAGAAGCAGACAACTGCAGAGGCAAGCGCGCCATTCAAAAGGAAAAAGGAACAGTTTGGGAACGTTGTAGCATGCCTAGTATAACAATTCTGATGAAAAGCCATACCACTGAAGAAACCATTGGAAGATTTAAAGAAGAAAGCCGTATCCCCAGCAAATCAAGCAAAGTGATGAGAACTGACAGTCAGAAAAGGTGAAGGACCAGCATCATCTCCAAGTTCACAAAATAAAGGCGTCAGAGGAAAACGTTAGCCGACAAGAAAGCAAGGCAACAAGAACAAGTCGAAGATGGATGAGATCTCATACTCTAGCTTAACTTCTTGTTTTTCCTTTTAGAGCAATGTAACAGGGAGATCGGTTGAGCAGTAGCATCCTACAGCAGCATGCAACAGCGCACAACAGCAGCAAGTAATACAGTCGCACGGTAGTCCCAGCTACCAAAATTTCCCGAACTACATTGACCTGATTCCTGTTCAGCCCAGGATATGTAGGAAACCCCTGAAGCAAAGGTTCGGTCAAATCTTTTTCAAAAAATGCTTCCCACGGAGTATTCGGACGGGCAAAAATCGCTCGCTTTATCTTTGCGCAAAAACCCTTCGTGTCTTCGTGCAAAGAGGGGCAGCTGTAAGCACGTGATTTTTGCTTCACGGACAATTGCTCCAAAAGAAAATAAAAATAGCGGCAAAGGGCTTCGCTGTACAATTTTTCGGTCTTTCCGTGACATGTTTTGTTAATCGTTTGTGAGTCTGTCCATTTTTGCATTTAATCATTAACAAACAAAAATACAAAATATGCATGTTAGGATGATTAAACCATAATTCGGTCAGTAAAAGAAAATTCAAAATATATATATATATGTGTGCATCGCTCGTTCTAGGCTTTTAGTTAACTTACTTAAATAATTTTTGTGATAATTGTGTTAAAATGTTGCATTGTTGTTTAGTTTTAATTTCGTTATTTTGTTATTTATTATTTTTATTTTTGTTTTAAAAGAAAAAAATGAAATTAGAAAAACAAAAGAGAAGGAAATCGGTTTGGGCCAAAAATTAAACAAAATAACTGGCCCAACCAGCACGCAGGCCCAGTCCAAATCCGGTTGCCCAGACACCTCCTGAAACGACACCGTTTCAGGCCAATCCATCTCAGCCGTTCCAATCAATCCAATCCAACGGTCCAGGATCATTTTCAGCAACCCGTGTTCAAACCCGACCCAATAACCAATCCGATCCAATCCCCCACTTAAACCAAACGACCTCGTTTAATTACCAAACGACCCCGTCCCATTTCTCAACATCAGATCTAAGCCGTTGAGATCATCTGATCTAACGGCTCAGATCCGATCAACCTCACCATATATAAACCTTCCCTTACACCCCACGCCCCCTATCCGAACCCCACCCCTCACTCGTCTCCTTCCCTGAACCCTGAAACCCCCAAACCCTAGCAGCCGCCCTAGTCTCCTTCGCCATTAAAGCCGGCGGCACGAACGCCGGTGACCACCCCCTGAACACCCTAAGACCCCCTCACTCCCCTGAACACGAATCCACTAACCACGAACCTCGAATCATCTCCTATCGTCTCGAATCTGGATTTGAAGATTCGAGACAAAACTCGATCTACACCAAACCACCCCATCTTCATACCAGACACCCCCCTGACCTTCCTAGTGACCAAACCAAACTTGGTTTGGTCCGAATCTACCCACAACTCCTAAAAATCCAGATCTGGAAATCCAGAACTGGAAACACATGCACCTGGGGAACCCGGCCAGTTTTGACATAGGTTTGAGGTCTAATAGACCTTAGTCAAGGTGTTCTCATGTGAGAACACCCTGACTAAAGTTTGTTCGGCCTCAAAAGTTCGAAGTCGAGTTTGATTTGGGTCTGTTTGGTTTAAACGTTTTGGTAAGTTTTCCGTTCTTTTGTTTTATTTCCAAATAAGTTGTCAGCATATCTCTTTGTGTTTGTTTGTTATTTTGTTATTTTTCATCCAGATTTCTTTCATCTCTGTTAAAGACCTTTTATTTGGTCGTTTGTCTTCTATTTGTATTCTGAATGTACTCTGTGATGAACCTGTTCGATTAGATTGGTCGTCAAATGAATAAACTTATATAGGTCCCCAGTTATTGAACATAGAATTGTCTGATGCCCTTTAGGTCCCTAAACGTATTGTTTATGTGAGCGATCGATTATTACCTGCTATAATTAGTATAGTCGACTCGATAAATGTCGTCGATTAGTTTTCTATAACTAATGAATCGAAGGAGTTAGGATTGTCACATAACTAATTAAACTCGGACACTGGCTGGATGACCTAGTAATGTTTGAAATGGTCTGTTGGCATTATAAAAATGACTAAAAGGGTTCAGTCTAGGCAGTCCTGAGCTCGAGCTTTCATCAGTGCAAAAAATGCCCTAATGCTGCAATAGGCAGGGGCAGTAATAATCAAGGTTGACAGGGGTAATCTGGGGTGCTAAAAAGAACAGAAGTAATTAGTTTAAGTGAGCTGACAAGTAGGGTACTAACTTAGGATTAAACTAATACCAATGGGGAACAAGACACAAGGGTATGGGGGCTCAAAATGAATAAACAAATGAGCCCATAATTCTGGATTAAACAAAAACCAGGCGTGGGGAATAAAGGTAGCTGACACCAAGCATGCTTAGGATGGGCTTAAAGGGTATGGGCATTCTGCCAATTGGCAGGCAGGGCAGCTCAGCTGTAATGGTGCATTTGGCCTATAAATAGGCCATTGGACAACTAAAACAGGGGCTGAAGTTTATGGGTCTGAGGCTGGACTTTTAGCTTTCAGAGAGAAAAAAAGGGCTGTAAAATTTTTAGTCCAAAGAGAGGTCTAGTGAGTTCAAAGAAAACTGAAAAAACACAAGTTAGCTTCCAATAAACACTGCAACCAAACACTGCCTGAAAAGTTGTATAAGAGTGCATATTGGTCAAGCTGTCTTGGCCAAGTTCTTGGTTTGCATTGGTTGAGCTGTTTCTGGTTATTCAATTGGTAGTGTTGCTGCATTGAATACTCTGTTGTTGCTGTTTGTTTCATCCTTCTTTTCTGGGTTCATTGGTTTGGTACTCGACTATTTGTTGGTCCTCTTTGTTCTGGGAAATATTGTTGGTCGTCTGAGGTTTGTGGAAAACATTTGGTTTGGTTTGTTGCTGTGCTGTTGCTGTGTATCTGCTGCTGCTGTGTTTGTGGCATACTGCCCAACTGATCATTCTTTTCTTCTTTTCGTTCTCTATACCAGGTACATGACTAATACTCTGTCAAATGTAATTGGAAAGTTGAGCATGAATACAAAAGAAAAGACCTGAAGAGTGACTTTTATGCATAAATTGTTACATTAGACATCATGTATTGTATAATGATTGTCATTTTTGTTTGGACAATAGAAACAGCCTACATACTAAGTATATCAATGTAGGTTAACGAATGCTAGCTTTGTATGTATACTGCTAAGTGAGAATACGCCCAGTGTAATAAGTTGTATTTCAAACTTAGTCTGATGGTATAGTATATTCTCTAATGTAGGCCAAATAGGAAAGCTATCCATTTTAGTTAAAGTTCTTTCTCCTTCTGCCATATTGTCCCATAAACTGATAAACTCATTTCACAAAATAAAGAATCAGTTCAGGGCCTCGACCTCATGAAGGTCGAGCCCAAATCGAAGCAAACTAAGTAGGCCCGCGTAGAACAGGCGAAGGCCCAGGTCTGGTCCATCGCGCATGGGCTGGATTTGGGCCCAGAATTGTTTGTTCGGCTGATTGCATATACAGCCCCATTTCTGAAATTTTTTTTAGCTTTTCTGAATGTCATTACAAATAGCTTGCAAGCATTTAATTAATTAGGACTATATACTGTTTTCAATTGATAAGGACAAACGCGATAAGAAACGTAGTTGCTATAGGATAACCTTTTAAAATAAGAACGAGATGAGCCTCGATAAAAATAAACACAACGTGCAAATGCGGGGCCCTTGTTAAATGTATATTGTTGGAGCATTTAGTTTCCGGGATGGGTTGCTTAGCAAATCTCACAACCCTCCCTAAATAACAACACGTTAGTCTCTTTAGGATACGCTTTAATAAAACCTTACCTTCTTAAACTCGGGTGCACATTTATGTGACCCAAATCCAAATCCCAGCCGAGTCGAGATATATCAATAACCACGGGTGCATTGATGTAGCGTGGTTCGAGATATGTTTTCACGACGTTGCAAGTCCTATAAAAATAACGGTGAACGATAAAAGCGGATAAAAGATAAAATTGGCACATAGGTTCATAATTGTATTAAAAATCAGATAAATAAGCCGAATATAACAGTTGAGCGACCGTGCTAGAACCACGGAACTCGGGAATGCCTAACACCTTCTCCCGGGTTAACAGAATTCCTTATCCGGATTTCTGGTACGCAGACTGTAATATAGAGTCATTATTTTCCTCGATTCGGGATTAAAATTGGTGACTTGGGACACCCTAAATCTCCCAAGTGGCGACTCTAAAATAAATAAACTAATCCCGTTCCGATTGTCCTTTAATTGGAAAAACTCCCTTGCGCCCTCTCGGGTGCGGAAAAAGGAGGTGTGACATACATGTTATTAATCTATCCCCTGAGGTTGCTTTGCAAAGTGATGTTCCAAGCAGAGTTTGGTATGTCAAGGATGTTTCCTATGACCACTTGAAAGTGTTTGGTGTCACACCTCCTTTTTCCGCACCAGAGAGGTGCAAGGGGAGCTTTTTCCAATTAAAGGACAATCGAAACGGGATTGGTTTAATTATTTCAGAGTCGCCACTTGGGAGATTTAGGGTGTCCCAAGTCACCGATTTTAATCCCGAATCGAGGAAATGAATGACTCTATATTACAGTCTGCGTACCAGAAATCTAGATAAGGAATTCTGTTAACCCGGAAGAAGGTGTTAGGCATTCCCGAATTCCGTGGTTCTAGCACGGTCGCTCAACTGTTATATTCGGCTGATTTATCTGATTTTAAAATACAATTATGAACCAATGTGCCAATTTTAACTTTTAACCGCTTTATTATTATTGTATTTACAAGAATGTGAACATCGCTTAAAACACGTCTTTGGACTGCGTCACATGAAATGCACCCACAATCCGGAACGCATTTTATTTGATGTTTTGAGATTTGGATTTGGGTCGCATGAAATGCACACCCGAGTTTAAGAAAGTAAATTTTTAAACGCGCGCCTAAAGTGACTATCGCGTTATTATTTTTGCGGAGGCCGTGAAATTCGCTAAACGACCCTCCCGAATTCTAAGTAATTTAAAACAAGTATTTACTGAGGGCCCCGCAATTTGTGTTTTTTATTCGGCGAGGCTCATCTCATTCTTATTTTAAAGGATAAACCTATAATGACTATATTTCCTATTAAGTTCGTCTATAAAAATAAAAGAAAATCTCTTAATTATTTACATGCTTGCAGATTATTTACAGCAGGATCCGAAATGCTTTTACAGAATAAGGAAACATGACCATGCATACGGACAGCTGATCGAACATTATGGGCCCAAATCCAGCTCATGCGGAATGGGCCAGACCTGGGCCACTGTTTATCCGAGGCGGGTCTGTTTGGTCTGTTTTGACCTGGGCTCGACCTTCATAAGGTTGAGGGGCGCGGACTTGTGCCAATTGTTATAAGGTTGTGGCTTGATAATTATAACGAGGCAGTTTATCAAAAGAGAATGAAAATTAACTAAGGCGGATAGTTTTATTCTTTGACATGCATTAAAAGAGAATGCTAATTACAAAACACAACTAATTTCCAAGACATAGCCTAGTATACTGCCAATCCTTTTGTCTGTTAACCTAACCAACATATGATATTAAACCATACTACATTTTTGTATTCACTCTATGAAAGGACCAACTCCAATACCCAAACAAGATTGTAAACCATTACACACTACATAATCATCTATATAGCAACTACATGTGGACATAGATGTCTTCAGATCTTCCCTTTTGTATTCATGCTCGACTTTCAAATTACATGGACAATATTAGTTGTGTACCTGGTATAGAGGAACAAAAGAAGAAGGAAAAGGATCAGCTGAGTAGTGAGCAAACAACAGCAACAGCAGATTCGCAGCAATAACACAGCAACAACAACCAGCCAACAATGATGAAGCTCAGCAAGGAGTCGAGCAACAAATAAACAATCCCGGAAAAAATAGAGTAGGAAATAACAGCCCAGAATGTTGAATGTAACAGCAACAGAAATCCAATGACCACAAGAAAGCTTGGCAAACGACAGAAAAGCAAAACCACAAAGACAACCTGATCCAACTGGACTCTTACACAGTTTCTTCTAGACAATACTCATTCACAATGTTCTGAAATTTATTTCTGTTTTTCCTTTTCAGTTTTCTTACTCACAGAATCTCTCAAGACTCCAAAAAATATCCCCTTTTCTAATGGAAGGTCTCCTCTTTTATAGCCTAACCTTAACACTTTACAGTCTGTTTTACAACTCAAAATTGCCCCCTTGTTGTTTTTCCACTCACTTGTTTTAAATAACCAAGCTCCCATGAAATCCCTGACAGCCCCTCTCTCTTTTTGGTTGTTAAAGTGTACTGATCCCTTGTTTATTTAACCAAAGTATGGGCAGTAGGAATATAATCTGACAGCACATGCTGTCCAATTATTTTAATTCCTTAAAGCTAACCATACACATGCTGCCCACGGTCTAAACCAAATGGCATCGTGTTTTAAAATCAAAGTCTGAATCTGCCATTATAACCTTTCCCCTAGATGTTCTTTAATTCGATTTGAACAAAATCAATAGGCAATACAATTCAGTTCCTAATGGGACTCAAATACGATCACAGCAGAAATAAGCAATACGAATCAAGTTGTTACCATTAACGATTGAAACTAATTGACGACATATATCGACTCGACTATATTAATCGTAACACATAACAATCAATCGTTCATATAAACAACACGTATAGAGTCCCGAATGACTTCAGACAAATTTGTTCAAACACTGGGAACTTATGTGAATTAAACTCGTTTGACGACTAATCTAATTGATGAGCACGTATATCACAGGGTATATTCAGAACACAAACAGAAGACAATTGGCCAAATAAAAAGGCCTTTAACAGAGATGGAAGAAATCCGAATGAAAAATAACAAAATAACAAACAAACACAAAGAAATATGCTGACAACTTAATTAGAAATAAAACAAAAGAAAGGAAAACTTACCAAAAAGAGTTTGAAATCAAAATGACCCAAACCTGACTCAACTTCGAACTCTTGAAGCCGAACAAACTTTAATCAGGGTGTTCTCACATGAGAACACCTTGATTAAGGTCTATTAGACCTCAAACCCTTGTCAAGGCCGGCCAGATTCCCCAGGTGCATGTGTTCTAAGGTCTGGATTTCCAGATCTGATTTTTAGGGAGTTGTGGGTAGATTCGGACCAAACCAAGCTTGGTTTGGTCACGAGGAAGGTCAGGGGAGTGTCTGGTATGAAGATGGGGTGGTTTGGCATAGATCGAGTTTTGTCTCGAATCTTCAAATCCAGATTCGAGACGATAGGAGGTGATTCGAGGTTCGTGGTTAGTGGATTCGTGTTCAGGGTGGTTGGATGCTTTAGGGGTGTGAAGGGGGTGGTCACCGGCGTTCGTGCCGCCGGGTTTTGGTGGAGGGGAAGCTAGGGCGGCTTGCTAGGGTTTGGGGTTTCAGCTCGGGGAAGGAGACGAGTGAGGGGTGGGGTTCGGATAGGGGGCGTGGGGTGAAGGGTTGAGTTTATATATGGGGAGGCTGATTGGATCTGAGCCGTTAGATCAGATGATCTCAACGGCTTGGATCTGATGCTGAGAAATGAGACGGGGTCGTTTGGTAGTTAAACGGGGTCGTTTGGTTTAAGTGAGGGGTTGGATCGGATTGGTTCCTGGGTCGGGTTTTGAAACGGGTTACTGATAGAGGTCCTGAGCCGTTGGATCGAGAGTTTGAACGGCCCAGATCAGACGCATGATGCGGCGTCGTTTCGGGAGGTGGTCAGGGCAGGCCTGGTTTGGACTGGGTTTGAGTACCGTTTTTGGGCCCCTTTTGTTTCAATTTCTGGGCCCAAATCGATTTTAATCCTTCACTCTTTTGCTTTTTTTTTTCATTTTTTCTTTTAAAACAAAAATAAAAATAATAGATAATAAAACAACGAAATTAAAACTAAACAACAATGTAACATTTTAACACAATTATCACAAAAATATTTAAGTAAGTTAACTAAAAGCCTAGAACGAACGATGCACACATATATATATATATTTTTTGAATTTTCTTTTACCGACACATAGTTTTGTATTTTTGTTTGATAGTGACTGGATGCAAAATGGGCAGACACACAAATGACCAACAACATATGTTACGGAAAGATCGAAAAATTGTGCAGCGAAGCCATTTGTCACTATTTTTTATTTTCTTTTGGAGCGATCGTCCGTGAAGCAAAAATCACGTGCTTACAGCTGCCCCTCTTTGCACGAAGACACGAAGGGTTTTCGCGCAAAGATAAAGCGAGCGATTTTTGCCCGTCCGAATACTCCGTGTGAAGCATTTTTTGAAAAAGATTTGACCGAACCTTTGCTTCAGAGGTTTCCTACATATCCTGGGCTGAACAGGAATCAGGTCAATGTAGTTCGGGAAATTTTGGTAGCTGGGACTACCGTGTGACTGTAGTGTTTGCTGTTGTTGTGCGCTGTTGTATGCTGCTGTAGGATGCTACTGCTCAACCGATCTCCCTATTACATTGCTCTAAAAGGAAAACAAGAAGCTAAGCTAAACTGAGGATCCTGAAATCTCATCCATCTTCAACTTGTTCTTGTTGCCTTGCTTTCTTGTCGGCTAACGCTTTCCTCTGACGCCTTTATTTTGTGAACTTGGAGATGATGCTGGTCCTTCACCTTTTCTGAATGTCAGTTCTCATCACTTTGCTTGATTTGCTGGGGACACGGCTTTCTTCTTTAGATCTTCCAATGGTTTCTTCAGTGGTATGGCTTTTCATCAGAATTGTTATACTGGGCATGCTACAACGTTCCCAAACTACTTCTTTTGAGACGCGTTCCTTTTTCCTTTTGAATTGCGCGCTTACTTCTGCAGTTGTCTGCTTCTTGGTGCTGGGGATTTTATTGTTTCCCGTTTGGGGCTCCCTGTTGTACCCTTCCGTCTTCAGGTGGGGTGACTGATTCCAAAATCTAGAGCTAAAGAGTATTCCCGCATTATACTGGTGGGCGACCTAGAACTTAAATGTATTCCCGCATTATACTGGTGGGCAACCTAGAACTTAAAAGTATTCCCGCATTATACTGGTGGGCGACCTAGAACTTAAAAGTATTCCCGCATTATACTGGTGGGCGACCTAGAACTTAAAAGTATTCCCGCATTATACTGGTGGGCGACCTAGAACTTAAAAGTATTCCCGCATTATACTGGTGGGCGACCTAGAACTTAAATGTATTCCCGCATTATACTGGTGGGCGACCTAGAACTTAAAAGTATTCCCGCATTATACTGGTGGGCGACCTAGAACTTAAAGTATTCCCGCATTATACTGGTGGGCGACCTAGAACTTAAAGTATTCCCGCATTATACTGGTGGGCGACCTAGAACTTAAATGTATTCCTGCATTATACTGGTGGGCGACCTAGAACTTAAAAGTATTCCCGCATTATACTGGTGGGCGACCTAGAACTTAAAAGTATTCCCGCATTATACTGGTGGGCGACCTAGAACTTAAAATGTATTCCCGCATTATACTGGTGGGCGACCTAGAACTTAAATGTATTCCCGCATTATACTGGTGGGCGACCTAGAACTTAAAAGTATTCCCGCATTATACTGGTGGGCGACCTAGAACTTAAAGTATTCCCGCATTATACTGGTGGGCGACCTAGAACTTAAAGTATTCCCGCATTATACTGGTGGGCGACCTAGAACTTAAAATGTATTCCCGCATTATACTGGTGGGCGACCTAGAACTTAAACGTATTCCCGCATTATACTGGTGGGCGACCTAGAACTTAAATGTATTCCCGCATTATACTGGTGGGCGACCTAGAACTTAAAAGTATTCCCGCATTATACTGGTGGGCGACCTAGAACTTAAAAGTATTCCCGCATTATACTGGTGGGCGACCTAGAACTTAAAGTATTCCCGCATTATACTGGTGGGCGACCTAGAACTTAAAATGTATTCCCGCATTATACTGGTGGGCGACCTAGAACTTAAATGTATTCCCGCATTATACTGGTGGGCGACCTAGAACTTAAAAGTATTCCCGCATTATACTGGTGGGCGACCTAGAACTTAAATGTATTCCCGCATTATACTGGTGGGCGACCTAGAACTTAAAGTATTCCCGCATTATACTGGTGGGCGACCTAGAACTTAAAGTATTCCCGCATTATACTGGTGGGCGACCTAGAACTTAAAAGTATTGGAATTGCTTTCCCGTTCTTCCGAGAAAATTTTCGACAATTGGCAGAAAATTTTCTGCCCCGGTTTTTGGTGACTTCCATGGCGGTGCATCTTGCTGCCATCATCAATCCTTTGTTTTCCTGCAGCAGACAAAAGGATTTAATCAGTTTTAATCGTGGTGGTAGAGGGTGCCTTTCTGGCGAGCCGTCTTTCTCTCTTCCCCCTTCCTTGCTCTTTGTCCCCATAATTGGTTGGCGGGCAAAGTTGCCTGTTGGGGGTCTCTAGCCTGCTGGGGATTGGTTTTCAATTTATCCCTTTTTCTGCTTTTTCTTTAAACACATGATGTGGGAGTCTGCTTCTAACTCCCGGAACCACTCCCTTTTGGAGCTTACTTCTTCCAAAATTTCCGGGCACAATCACTGCATTGCCTGGGACCGGCCCTTAAGACTGTTTGTATTATCCTGCATTGGGATGAATTCCCCTTCGGTTTCTGGTAGTAAGCTTTGAAAAATCCTTTCAAGACACATTTTAGGAAAAGAAATAAAGATATGGAAAAGAGAAAAACTTTCTGAACCAATATTTTGTGGGAGGAGACAATCCAAAGAACTTATCTGGAGGACACAACTGGTCCCCGTGATCATGGCGTGCACCATAGATTCCGACCCAGTCTATTTGTATCAATTGATCTGCTCGATGGTTTGACTTGCTGGGGATGATAAAGGAGTGTTCATTTCGTTTCGAATGTGGTAGCTTTGCTGATCTGTCTTGTCGCCTCATAGTGCCCTTCGAGGGGTTTTCACTAATGAGACTCTCTCTTTTCTCTCATCTCCCGGCGCCTTATGGTGCCTGTGAAGGTTTTCACCGATAAGACTCTCTCATTTCATATCCCTCATCTTACATCGCCTTTCGGTGCCTGTGAAGGTTTTCACCGATAAGACTCTCTCATTTTATTTCTTTCGAGAATCCGGGGTGTTGTAGATACGACCCTCTCTTCCGGGGATTCTTTTGACTATCAACTCATTCCCAGTCTTACGATCCTCTTCTTTGCTGGGGATCAGTGTATTATTCTCGGCCTTATTTGCCGGATTTAGCATCTCTCGAACATTGATCGGGAGGTCTTTTGGATGTTGATGTTGGTTTTGGTGTAGGTTTGAAGAAAGGCTATAAAAATGAAAACAACTTGAAGGGTGATGTGCTACAACTTTTGGAATCAAACCTTTGTTGGAACTTAAAACATAACCTCTGCCCCAGTTTTCTTACTTGGGGAATTTTTTTTTTTTTTACGCTTATGTTGAGCTACGGGCGTTACGCATATTGTGCCCACTATGTACATTATGCATCCTATATTTGCTATGATGTATACTATGACCGAGACGTGAGGCGCCTACGTATCCTCTTTGAGGAATCAGGTCAAACGTAGTTCCCAACGGTTTTATATTCCTTGATTTTTCTTTTCTTTCTTTTCATTTTCTTTTCTTTTCTTTTCCCTTTTCTTTTCCTTTCTTTTCTTCTCTTTTCTTTTTCATATCTTTCCCATTAGTGATTCCAAAAGAGGGGTATGAAAGAATAACTTAAGGCTCAAAAGGGGGAAGCAAGGGTTAAACAGTGTTTGGGTATAAGAAAGAATTGCCTCCGTCATCTCATTATTCAACAAATGCCAAATACAAACAAATAAACCAAAAATTGCCATAATTAAAGAAATTACGCATAATATCTCTTGACTGCATCTGAATTGATAGCCATGTCGACACATCTACCTTCGACATCTGTCAAACACAAAGCACCGTTGGACAATATTCTGGTCACGATATAAGGCCCTTGCCAATTTGGGGCGAATTTGCCTTTTGCCTCGACCTGATGTGGGAGGATCTTCTTTAATACCTGCTGCCCTACTTCAAACTTCCTGGGGCGCACCTTCTTATTATACGCTCTTGCCATTCTCTTTTGGTACAGCTGACCATGGCACACTGCTGCCAATCTTTTCTCATCTATCAGGCTCAACTGTTCCAATCGAGCCTTGACCCATTCATCATCATCAATCCCGGCTTCAGCGACAATTCGGAGGGACGGAATTTCGACCTCCGCTGGTATCACGGCCTCAGTTCCATACACCAACAAATAAGGAGTTGTGCCTATGGAAGTCCGGACGGTAGTGCGGTAACCCAACAAGGCAAAGGGTAACTTCTCGTGCCATTGTCTGGACCCTTCCACCATTTTTCGCAGTATCTTCTTGATATTCTTATTGGCTGCTTCGACTGCTCCATTCGCCTTAGGACGATATGGGGTGGAATTGCGGTGTGTAATCTTGAATTGTTGGCATACCTCTCTCATCAAGCTGCTATTAAGATTCGCACCGTTATCCGTGATGATCACTTTTGGGATCCCAAATCTGCAGATGATATGGGAGTGAACAAAGTCCACCACTGCCTTCTTGGTTACTGATTTGAAGGTTTTAGCCTCAACCCATTTGGTGAAGTAATCAATGGTCACTAGAATGAACCTATGACCGTTGGACGCTGCTGGCTCGATGGGCCCAATGACATCCATGCCCCATGCTACAAACGGCCAGGGTGCTGACATCGTATGTAACTCTGTTGGCGGAGAATGAATCAAGTCTCCATGTATCTGGCACTGATGGCATTTCCTCACGAAAGTGATACAGTCGTGTTCCATGGTGAGCCAATAACACCCTGTTCGAAGGATTTTTCTTGCCAATACATATCCACTCATGTGTGGCCCACAAACTCCAGCATGTACTTCTGCCATAACCGTTGTTGCCTGCCTGGCATCTATGCATCTCAACAATCCCAGATCCGGGGTTCTTTTGTACAATATTCCCCCACTGAGGAAGAAACCATTCGACAACCGCCGGAGGGCTCTTTTTTGGTCTCCAGAGGCATGTTCTGGATATATCCCCATCCTGAGGTATTCCTTGATATCATGAAACCAGGGTTCGCCATCTGCTTCTTCTTCTATGGCATTGCAGTAGGCGTGCTGATCACGGACCTGGATGTGTAGAGGATCAACATACATTTTGTCAGGGTGGTGCAGCATTGATGCCAAGGTGGCCAAGGCATCCGCAACCTCATTGTGAACTCTCGGGATGTGTTTGAACTTTACCGATCGAAATTGCTTGCTCAGATCATGCAAGCATTGTCGGTATGGTATGAGCTTTAGATCTCGTGTTTCCCATTCACCCTGAATTTGATGTACCAAGAGGTCCGAGTCTCCCAAGACCAAGACGTCTTGGACATCCATGTCGGCAGCCAAGCGCAGACCCAGAATGCAAGCCTCATATTCGGCCATATTGTTGGTGCAATAGAAGCGTAGTTGAGCCGTAACAGGATAATGCCGTCCTGTTTCAGAAATGAGTACTGCTCCTATTCCAACCCCTTTTGCGTTTGCAGCTCCATCGAAGAAAAGCTTCCAACCCGGTTCCTCGGGTAATTCCAACTCATTCGTATGCATCACCTCTTCGTCAGGAAAATACGTTCTTAAGGGCTCGTATTTTTCATCAACGGGATTCTCTGCCAAATGGTCTGCCAGTGCCTGGGCTTTCATGGCCGTCCTCGTTACGTAGATGATATCAAACTCCGTGAGCAGAATTTGCC